>NC_140589.1:1866342506-1867754471 GCF_964204655.1 Triturus cristatus
CTTTCAAATGTGGGGTTTGCTGAGTAGGCTGGCAACATCTTTCTCAGGTCAGGTACTTCTCACAGGCATGCGGGTGCTTCATCCACGAGCTCGTCAACTCAATGACTCACTGGAGAACTATTAAACAGGAACAGGGGTGGTAGCACACCGCTTCACCTCCCAGCAAGGTTCGCCCCTGGCATTGTGGTAAATGCAGTTTCAGTTACTTGCTTGCTTCAAGAGTTTTCAAGTGTTTCGTCACAGTTGGCGCAGATAGTGCTGATCTCTAGACACGTGGTTCTGGTTCTTTAACCGTCATCAGTAGAGATTACAGTCTTTCAAATGTGGGGTTTGCTGAGTAGGCTGCCAACATCTTTCTCAGGTCTGGTACCTCCCACAGGCATGCGGGTGCTTCATCCACCAGCTCGTCAGCTAAGTGACTCACGGGAGTACTATTAAACAGGAACAGGGGTGGGAGCACACCGCTTCACCTCCCAGCAAGGTTCGCCTCTGGCATTGTAGTAAATGCAGTTTCAGTTACTTGCTTGCTTCAAGACTGTTCGAGTGTTTCGCCATAGTTGGTGCAGATAGTGCTGATCTCTAGACACGTCTTTCTGGTTCTTTAACCGTCATCAGTAGAGATTACAGTCTTTCAAATGTGGGGTTTGCTGAGTAGGCTGCCAACATCTTTCTCAGGTCAGGTACTTCTCACAGGCATGCGGGTGCTTCATCCACGAGCTCGTCAACTCAATGACTCACGAGAGTACTATTAAACAGGAACAGGGATGGGAGAATGCCGCTTCACCTCCCAGCAAGGTTGGCACATGGCATTGTGGTAAATGCAGTTTCAGTTACTTGCTTGCTTCAAGAGTGTTCAAGTGTTTCACCACAGTTGGCGCAGATAGTGCTGATCTCTAGACACGTGTTTCTGGTTCTTTAACTGTCATCAGTAGAGATTACAGTCTTTCAAATGTGGGGTTTGCTGAGTAGGCTGCCAACATCTTTCTCAGGTCTGGTACCTCTCACAGGCATCTGGGTGCTTCATCCACGAGCTCGTCAGCTCAATGACTCATGCGAGTACTATTAAACAGGAACAGGGGTGGGAGCACACCGCTTCACCTCCCAGCAAGATTCGCCCCTGGTATTGTGGTAAATGCAGTTTCGGTTATTTGCTTGCTTCAAGAGTGTTGAGTGTTTCACCACAGTTTGCGCAGATAGTGCTGATCTCTAGACACGTGTTTCTGGTTCTTTGACCGTCATCAGTAGAGATTACAGTCTTTGAAATTTGGGGTTTGCTGAGTAGGCTGCCAACATCTTTCTTAGGTCAGGTACCTCTCACAGGCATGCGGGTACTTCTTCCACGAGCTCGTCAGCTCAATGACTCATGGGAGTACTATTAAAGAGGAAAAGGGGTGGGAGCACACCGCTTCACCTCCCAGCAAGGTGTTTCGCCACAGTTGGCGCAGATAGTGCTGATCTCTAGACACGTCTTTCTGGTTCTATAACCGTCATCAGTAGAGATTACAGTCTTTCAAATGTGGAGTTTGCTGAGTAGGCTGCCAACATCTTTCTCAGGTCTGGTACCTCTCACAGGCATGCGGGTGCTTCATCCACGAGCTCGTCAGCTCAATGACTCATGGGAGTACTATTAAACAGGAACAGGGGTGGAAGCACACCGCTTCACCTCACAGCAAGGTTCGCCCCTGGCATTGTGATAAATGCAGTTTCAGTTAATTGCTTGCTTCAAGAGTGTTCGAGTGTATCGCCACACTTGGCACAGATAGTGCTGATCTCTAGACACGTCTTTCTGGTTCTTTAACCGTCATCAGTAGAGATTACAGTCTTTGAAATTTGTGGTTTGCTGAGTAGGCTGCCAATATCTTTCTCAGGTCATGGACCTCCCACAGGCATGCGGGTGCTTCATCCACCAGCTCGTCAGCTAAGTGACTCACGGGAGTACTATTAAACAGGAACAGGGGTGGGAGCACACCGCTTCACCTCCCAGCAAGGTTCGCCTCTGGCATTGTAGTAAATGCAGTTTCAGTTACTTGCTTGCTTCAAGACTGTTCGAGTGTTTCGCCATAGTTGGTGCAGATAGTGCTGATCTTTAGACACATGGTTCTGGTTCTTTAACCGTCATCAGTAGAGATTACAGTCTTTCAAATGTGGGGTTTGCTGAGTAGGCTGCCAACATCTTTCTCAGGTCAGGTACTTCTCACAGGCATGCGGGTGCTTCATCCACGAGCTCGTCAACTCAATGACTCACGAGAGTACTATTAAACAGGAACAGGGATGGGAGAATGCCGCTTCACCTCCCAGCAAGGTTGGCACATGGCATTGTGGTAAATGCAGTTTCAGTTACTTGCTTGCTTCAAGAGTGTTCAAGTGTTTCACCACAGTTGGCGCAGATAGTGCTGATCTCTAGACACGTGTTTCTGGTTCTTTAACTGTCATCAGTAGAGATTACAGTCTTTCAAATGTGGGGTTTGCTGAGTAGGCTGCCAACATCTTTCTCAGGTCTGGTACCTCTCACAGGCATCTGGGTGCTTCATCCACGAGCTCGTCAGCTCAATGACTCATGCGAGTACTATTAAACAGGAACAGGGGTGGGAGCACACCGCTTCACCTCCCAGCAAGATTCGCCCCTGGTATTGTGGTAAATGCAGTTTCGGTTATTTGCTTGCTTCAAGAGTGTTGAGTGTTTCACCACAGTTTGCGCAGATAGTGCTGATCTCTAGACACGTGTTTCTGGTTCTTTGACCGTCATCAGTAGAGATTACAGTCTTTGAAATTTGGGGTTTGCTGAGTAGGCTGCCAACATCTTTCTTAGGTCAGGTACCTCTCACAGGCATGCGGGTACTTCTTCCACGAGCTCGTCAGCTCAATGACTCATGGGAGTACTATTAAAGAGGAAAAGGGGTGGGAGCACACCGCTTCACCTCCCAGCAAGGTTCGCCCCTGGCATTGTGGTTAATGCAGTTTAAGTTACTTGCTTGCTTCAAGAGTGTTCGAGTGTTTCGCCACAGTTGGCGCAGATAGTGCTGATCTTTAGACACATGTTTCTGGTTCTATAACCGTCATCAGTAGAGATTACAGTCTTTCAAATGTGGGGTTTGCTGAGTAGGCTGCCAATATCTTTCTCAGGTCAGGTACCTCTCACAGGCATGCGGGTGCTTCATCCACGAGCTCATCATCTCAATGACTCAATGACTCATGGGAGTACTATTAAACAGGAACAGGGGTGGGAGCACACCGCTTCACCTCCCAGCAAGGTTCGCCCCTGGCATTGTGATAAATGCAGTTTCAGTTACTTGCTTGCTTCAAGAGTGTTCGAGTGTTTCGCCACTGTTGGCGCAGATAGTGCTGATCTCTACACACGTCTTTCTGGTTCTTTAACCGTCATCAGTAGAGATTACAGTCTTTGAAATTTGTGGTTTGCTGAGTAGGCTGCCAATATCTTTCTCAGGTCAGGTACCTCTCACAGGCATGCGGGTGCTTCATCCACCAGCTCGGCAGCTAAGTGACTCACGGGAGAACTATTAAACAGGAAAAGGGGTGGGAGCACACCGCTTCACCTCCCAGCAAGGTTCGCCCCTGGCATTGTGGTAAATGCAGTTTAAGTTACTTGCTTGCTTCAAGAGTGTTCGAGTGTTTCGCCACAGTTGGCGCAGATAGTGCTGATCTTTAGACACATGTTTCTGGTTCTATAACCGTCATCAGTAGAGATTACAGTCTTTCAAATGTGAGGTTTGCTGAGTAGGCTGCCAATATCTTTCTCAGGTCAGGTACGTCTCACAGGCATGCGGGTGCTTCATCCACGAGCCCATCATCTCAATGACTCAATGACTCATGGGAGTACGATTAAACAGGAACAGGGGTGGGAGCACACCGCTTCACCTCCCAGCAAGGTTCGCCCCTGGCATTGTGATAAATGCAGTTTCAGTTACTTGCTTGCTTCAAGAGTGTTCGAGTGTTTCGCCACAGTTTGCGCAGATAGTGCTGATATCTAGACACGTGGTTCTGGTTCTTTAACTGTCATAGGTAGAGATTGCAGTCTTTCAAATGTGGGGTTTGCTGAGTAGGCTGCCAACATCTTTCTCAGGTCGGGTACCTCTCACAGGCATGCGGGTGCTTCATCCACGAGCTCGTCAGCTCAATGACTCATGGGAGTACTATTAAACAGGAACAGGGGTGGGAGCACACCGCTTCACCTCCCAACAAGATTCGCCCCTGGCATTGTGATAAATGCAGTTTCAGTTAATTGCTTGCTTCAAGAGTGTTCGAGTGTATCGCCACACTTGGCACAGATAGTGCTGATCTCTAGACACGTCTTTCTGGTTCTTTAATCGTCATCAGTAGAGATTACAGTCTTTGAAATTTGTGGTTCGCTGAGTAGGCTGCCAATATCTTTCTCAGGTCATGGACCTCCCACAGGCATGTGGGTGCTTCATCCACCAGCTCGTCAGCTAAGTGACTCACGGGAGTACTATTAAACAGGAACAGGGGTGGGAGCACACCGCTTCACCTCCCAGCAAGGTTCGCCCCTGGCATTGTGGTAAATGCAGTTTCAGTTACTTGCTTGCTTCAAGAGTGTTTGAGTGTTACGTCACAGTTGGCGCAGATAGTGCTGATCTCTAGACACGTGGTTCTGGTTCTTTAACCGACATCAGTAGAGATTACAGTCTTTCAAATGTGGGGTTTGCTGAGTATGCTGTCAACATCTTTCTCAGGTCAGGTACCTGTCACAGGCATGCGGGTGCTTCATCCACGAGCTCGTCAGCTCAATGACTCACGAGAGTACTATTAAACAGGAACAGGGGTGGGAGCATACCGCTTCACCTCCCAGCAAGGTTCGCACACTGGCATTGTGGTAAATGCAGTTTCAGTTACTTGCTTGCTTCAAGAGTGTTCGAGTGTTTCGCCTCAGTTGGCGCAGATAGTGCTGATCTCTAGACACGTGTTTCTGGTTCTTTAACCTTCATCAGTAGAGATTACAGTCTTTGAAATTTGGGGTTTGCTGAGTAGGCTGCCAACATCTTTCTCAGGTCGGGTACCTCTCACAGGCATGCGGGTACTTCATCCACGAGCTCGTCAGCTCAATGACTCATGGGAGTACTATTAAACAGGAAAAGGGGTGGGAGCACACCGCTTCACCTCCCAGCAAGGTTCGCCCCTGGCAATGTGGTAAATGCAGTTTCGGTTATTTGCTTGCTTCAAGAGTTTTCGAGTGTTTCGCCACAGTTGGCGCAGATAGTGCTGATCTTTAGACACATGTTTCTGGTTCTATAACCGTCATCAGTAGAGATTACAGTCTTTCAAATGTGGGGTTTGCTAAATAGGCTGCCAATACCTTTCTCAGGTCAGGTACCTCTCACAGGCATGCGGGTGCTTCATCCACGAGCTCATCATCTCAATGACTCAATGACTCATGGGAGTACTATTAAACAGGAACAGGGGTGGGAGCACACCGCTTCACCTCCCAGCAAGGTTCGCCCCTGGCATTGTGATAAATGCAGTTTCAGTTACTTGCTTGCTTCAAGAGTGTTCGAGTGTTTCGCCACAGTTGGCGCAGATAGTGCTGATCTCTAGACATGTGGTTCTGGTTCTTTAACTGTCATAGGTAGAGATTGCAGTCTTTCAAATGTGGGGTTTGCTGAGTAGGCTGCCAACATCTTTCTCAGGTCGGGTACCTCTCACAGGCATGCGGGTGCTTCATCCACCAGCTCGTCAGCTCAATGACTCATGGGAGTACTATTAAACAGGAACAGGGGTGGAAGCACACCGCTTCACCTCCCAGCAAGGTTCGCCTCTGGCATTGTGGTAATGCAGTTTCAGTTAATTGCTTGCTTCAAGAGTGTTCGAGTGTTTTGCCACAGTTGGCGCAGATAGTGCTGATCTCTAGACACGTGGTTCTGGTTCTTTAACCGTCATCAGTAGAGATTGCAGTCTATCAAATGTGGGGTTTGCTGAGGATGCTGTCAACATCTTTCTCAGGTCAGGTACCTCTCACAGGCATGCGGGTGCTTCATCCACGAGCTCGTCAACTCAATGACTCACGAGAGTACTATTAAACAGGAACAGGGATGGGAGCATGCCGCTTCACCTCCCAGCAAGGTTCGCACATGGCATTGTGGTAAATACAGTTTCAGTTACTTGCTTGCTTCAAGAGTGTTCGAGTGTTTCGCCACAGTTGGCGCAGATAGTGCTGATCTCTAGACACGTGTTTCTGGTTCTTTAACCGTCATCAGTAGAGATTACAGTCTTTGAAATTTGGAGTTTGCTGAGTAGGCTGCCAACATCTTTCTTAGGTCAGGTACCTCTCACAGGCATGCAGGTACTTCTTCCACGAGCTCGTCAGCTCAATGACTCATGGGAGTACTATTAAACAGGAAAAGGGGTGGGAGCACACCGCTTCACCTCCCAGCAAGGTTCGCCCCTGGCATTGTGGTAAATGCAGTTTAAGTTACTTGCTTGCTTCAAGAGTGTTCGTGTGTTTCGCCACAGTTGGCGCAGATAGTGCTGATCTTTAGACACATGTTTCTGGTTCTATAACCGTCATCAGTAGAGATTACAGTCTTTCAAATGTGGGGTTTGCTAAGTAGGCTGCCAATATCTTTCTCAGGTCAGGTACCTCTCACAGGCATGCGGTTGCTTCATCCACGAGCTCATCATCTCAATGACTCAATGACTCATGGGAGTACTATTAAACAGGAACAGGGGTGGGAGCACACCGCTTCACCTCCCAGCAAGGTTCGCCCCTGGCATTGTGGTAAATGCAGTTTCAGTTACTTGCTTGCTTCAAGAGTGTTCAAGTGTTTCACCACAGTTGGCGCAGATAGTGCTGATCTCTAGACACGTGGTTCAGGTTCTTTAACTGTCATAGGTAGAGATTGCAGTCTTTCAAATGTGGGGTTTGCTGAGTAGGCTGCCAACATCTTTCTCAGTTCGGGTACCTCTCACAGGCATGCGGGTGCTTCATCCACCAGCTCGTCAGCTCAATGACTCATGGGAGTACTATTAAACAGGAACAGGGGTGGAAGCACACCGCTTCACCTCCCAGCAAAGTTCGCCCCTGGCATTGTGATAAATGCAGTTTCAGTTAATTGCTTGCTTCAAGAGTGTTCGAGTGTTTCGCCACAGTTGGCGCAGATAGTGCTGATCTCTAGACACGTCTTTCTGGTTCTATAACCGTCATCAGTAGAGATTACAGTCTTTCAAATGTGGGGTTTGCTGAGTAGGCTGCCAATATCTTTCTCAGGTCAGGTACCTCTCACAGGCATGCGGGTGCTTCATCCACAAGCTCATCATCTCAATGACTCATGGGAGTACTATTAAACAGGAACAGGGGTGGGAGCACACCGCTTCACCTCCCAGCAAGGTTCGCCCCTGGCATTGTGATAAATGCAGTTTCAGTTACTTGCTTGCTTCAAGAGTGTTCGAGTGTTTCGCCACAGTTGGCGCAGATAGTGCTGATCTCTAGACACATCTTTCTGGTTCTTTAACCGTCATCAGTAGAGATTACAGTCTTTGAAATTTGTGGTTTGCTGAGTAGGCTGCCAATATCTTTCTCAGGTCATGGACCTCCCACAGGCATGCGGGTGCTTCATCCACCAGCTCGTCAGCTAAGTGACTCACGGGAGAACTATTAAACAGGAACCGGGGTGGGAGCACACCGCTTCACCTCCCAGTAAGGTTCGCCTCTGGCATTGTGGTAATGCAGTTTTGGTTACTTGCTTGCTTCAAGGGTGTTCAAGTGTTTTGCCACAGTTGGCGCAGATAGTGCTGATCTCTAGACACGTGGTTCTGGTTCTTTAACCGTCATCAGTAGAGATTACAGTCTTTCAAATGTGGGGTTTGCTGAGTATGCTGTCAACATCTTTCTCAGGTCAGGTACCTCTCACAGGCATGCGGGTGCTTCATCCACGAGCTAGTCAGCTCAATGACTCACGAGAGTACTATTAAACAGGAACAGGGGTGGGAGCACACCGCTTCACCTCCCAGTAAGGTTCGCCTCTGGCATTGTGGTAATGCAGTTTTGGTTACTTGCTTGCTTCAAGGGTGTTCAAGTGTTTTGCCACAGTTGGCGCAGATAGTGCTGATCTCTAGACACGTGGTTCTGGTTCTTTAACCGTCATCAGTAGAGATTACAGTCTTTGAAATTTGAGGTTTGCTGAGTAGGCTGCCAATATCTTTCTCAGGTCAGGTACCTCTCACAGGCATGCGGGTGCTTCATCCACCAGCTCGTCAGCTAAGTGACTCACGGGAGAACTATTAAACAGGAACAGGGGTGGGAGCACACCGCTTCACCTCCCAGCAAGGTTCGCCCCTGGCATTGTGGTAAATGCAGTTTAAGTTACTTGCTTGCTTCAAGAGTGTTCGAGTGTTTCGCCACAGTTGGCGCAGATAGTGCTGATCTCTAGACACGTGGTTCTGGTTCTTTAACTGTCATAGGAAGAGATTGCAGTCTTTCAAATGTGGGGTTTGCTGAGTAGGCTGCCAACATCTTTCTCAGGTCGGGTACCTCTCACAGGCATGCGGGTGCTTCATCCACCAGCTCGACAGCTCAATGACTCATGGGAGTACTATTAAACAGGAACAGGGTTGGAAGCACACCGCTTCACCTCACAGCAAGGTTCGCCCCTGGCATTGTGATAAATGCAGTTTCAGTTAATTGCTTGCTTCAAGAGTGTTCGAGTGTTTCGCCACAGTTGGCGCAGAGACTGCTGATCTCTAGACACATCTTTCTGGTTCTTTAACCGTCATCAGTAGAGATTACAGTCTTTGAAATTTGTGGTTTGCTGAGTAGGCTGCCAATATCTTTCTCAGGTCATGGACCTCCCACAGGCATGCGGGTGCTTCATCCACCATCTCGTCAGCTAAGTGACTCACGGGAGAACTATTAAACAGGAACAGGGGTGGGAGCACACCGCTTCACCTCCCAGTAAGGTTCGCCTCTATCATTATGATAATGCAGTTTTTGTTACTTGCTTGCTTCAAGAGTGTTCAAGTGTTTTGCCACAGTTGGCGCAGATAGTGCTGATCTCTAGACACGTGGTTCTGGTTCTTTAACCGTCATCAGTAGAGATTACAGTCTTTCAAATGTGGGGTTTGCTGAGTATGCTGTCAACATCTTTCTCAGGTCAGGTACCTCTCACAGGCATGCGGGTGCTTCATCCACGACTCACGAGAGTACTATTAAACAGGAACAGGGATGGGAGCATACCGCTTCACCTCCCAGCAAGGTTCGCACATGGCATTGTGGTAAATGCAGTTTCAGTTACTTGCTTGCTTCAAGAGTGTTCGAGTGTTTCGCCACAGTTGGCGCAGATAGTGCTGATCTCTAGACACATGTTTCTGGTTCTATAACCGTCATCAGTAGAGATTACAGTCTTTCAAATGTGGGGTTTGCTGAGTAGGCTGCCAACATCTTTCTCAGGTCAGGTACCTCTCACAGGCATGCGGGTGCTTCATCCACCATCTCGTCAGCTAAGTGACTCACGGGAGAACTATTAAACAGGAACAGGGGTGGGAGCACACCGCTTCACCTCCCAGTAAGGTTCGCCTCTATCATTATGATAATGCAGTTTTTGTTACTTGCTTGCTTCAAGAGTGTTCAAGTGTTTTGCCACAGTTGGCGCAGATAGTGCTGATCTCTAGACACGTGGTTCTGGTTCTTTAACCGTCATCAGTAGAGATTACAGTCTTTCAAATGTGGGGTTTGCTGAGTATGCTGTCAACATCTTTCTCAGGTCAGGTACCTCTCACAGGCATGCGGGTGCTTCATCCACGACTCACGAGAGTACTATTAAACAGGAACAGGGATGGGAGCATACCGCTTCACCTCCCAGCAAGGTTCGCACATGGCATTGTGGTAAATGCAGTTTCAGTTACTTGCTTGCTTCAAGAGTGTTCGAGTGTTTCGCCACAGTTGGCGCAGATAGTGCTGATCTCTAGACACATGTTTCTGGTTCTATAACCGTCATCAGTAGAGATTACAGTCTTTCAAATGTGGGGTTTGCTGAGTAGGCTGCCAACATCTTTCTCAGGTCAGGTACCTCTCACAGGCATGCGGGTGCTTCATCCACCAGCTCGGCAGCTAAGTGACTCACGGGAGAACTATTAAACAGGAAAAGGGGTGGGAGCACACCGCTTCACCTCCCAGCAAGGTTCGCCCCTGGCATTGTGGTAAATGCAGTTTAAGTTACTTGCTTGCTTCAAGAGTGTTCGAGTGTTTCGCCACAGTTGGCGCAGATAGTGCTGATCTTTAGACACATGTTTCTGGTTCTATAACCGTCATCAGTAGAGATTACAGTCTTTCAAATGTGAGGTTTGCTGAGTAGGCTGCCAATATCTTTCTCAGGTCAGGTACGTCTCACAGGCATGCGGGTGCTTCATCCACGAGCCCATCATCTCAATGACTCAATGACTCATGGGAGTACGATTAAACAGGAACAGGGGTGGGAGCACACCGCTTCACCTCCCAGCAAGGTTCGCCCCTGGCATTGTGATAAATGCAGTTTCAGTTACTTGCTTGCTTCAAGAGTGTTCGAGTGTTTCGCCACAGTTTGCGCAGATAGTGCTGATATCTAGACACGTGGTTCTGGTTCTTTAACTGTCATAGGTAGAGATTGCAGTCTTTCAAATGTGGGGTTTGCTGAGTAGGCTGCCAACATCTTTCTCAGGTCGGGTACCTCTCACAGGCATGCGGGTGCTTCATCCACGAGCTCGTCAGCTCAATGACTCATGGGAGTACTATTAAACAGGAACAGGGGTGGGAGCACACCGCTTCACCTCCCAACAAGATTCGCCCCTGGCATTGTGATAAATGCAGTTTCAGTTAATTGCTTGCTTCAAGAGTGTTCGAGTGTATCGCCACACTTGGCACAGATAGTGCTGATCTCTAGACACGTCTTTCTGGTTCTTTAATCGTCATCAGTAGAGATTACAGTCTTTGAAATTTGTGGTTCGCTGAGTAGGCTGCCAATATCTTTCTCAGGTCATGGACCTCCCACAGGCATGTGGGTGCTTCATCCACCAGCTCGTCAGCTAAGTGACTCACGGGAGTACTATTAAACAGGAACAGGGGTGGGAGCACACCGCTTCACCTCCCAGCAAGGTTCGCCCCTGGCATTGTGGTAAATGCAGTTTCAGTTACTTGCTTGCTTCAAGAGTGTTTGAGTGTTACGTCACAGTTGGCGCAGATAGTGCTGATCTCTAGACACGTGGTTCTGGTTCTTTAACCGACATCAGTAGAGATTACAGTCTTTCAAATGTGGGGTTTGCTGAGTATGCTGTCAACATCTTTCTCAGGTCAGGTACCTGTCACAGGCATGCGGGTGCTTCATCCACGAGCTCGTCAGCTCAATGACTCACGAGAGTACTATTAAACAGGAACAGGGGTGGGAGCATACCGCTTCACCTCCCAGCAAGGTTCGCACACTGGCATTGTGGTAAATGCAGTTTCAGTTACTTGCTTGCTTCAAGAGTGTTCGAGTGTTTCGCCTCAGTTGGCGCAGATAGTGCTGATCTCTAGACACGTGTTTCTGGTTCTTTAACCTTCATCAGTAGAGATTACAGTCTTTGAAATTTGGGGTTTGCTGAGTAGGCTGCCAACATCTTTCTCAGGTCGGGTACCTCTCACAGGCATGCGGGTACTTCATCCACGAGCTCGTCAGCTCAATGACTCATGGGAGTACTATTAAACAGGAAAAGGGGTGGGAGCACACCGCTTCACCTCCCAGCAAGGTTCGCCCCTGGCAATGTGGTAAATGCAGTTTCGGTTATTTGCTTGCTTCAAGAGTTTTCGAGTGTTTCGCCACAGTTGGCGCAGATAGTGCTGATCTTTAGACACATGTTTCTGGTTCTATAACCGTCATCAGTAGAGATTACAGTCTTTCAAATGTGGGGTTTGCTAAATAGGCTGCCAATACCTTTCTCAGGTCAGGTACCTCTCACAGGCATGCGGGTGCTTCATCCACGAGCTCATCATCTCAATGACTCAATGACTCATGGGAGTACTATTAAACAGGAACAGGGGTGGGAGCACACCGCTTCACCTCCCAGCAAGGTTCGCCCCTGGCATTGTGATAAATGCAGTTTCAGTTACTTGCTTGCTTCAAGAGTGTTCGAGTGTTTCGCCACAGTTGGCGCAGATAGTGCTGATCTCTAGACATGTGGTTCTGGTTCTTTAACTGTCATAGGTAGAGATTGCAGTCTTTCAAATGTGGGGTTTGCTGAGTAGGCTGCCAACATCTTTCTCAGGTCGGGTACCTCTCACAGGCATGCGGGTGCTTCATCCACCAGCTCGTCAGCTCAATGACTCATGGGAGTACTATTAAACAGGAACAGGGGTGGAAGCACACCGCTTCACCTCCCAGCAAGGTTCGCCTCTGGCATTGTGGTAATGCAGTTTCAGTTAATTGCTTGCTTCAAGAGTGTTCGAGTGTTTTGCCACAGTTGGCGCAGATAGTGCTGATCTCTAGACACGTGGTTCTGGTTCTTTAACCGTCATCAGTAGAGATTGCAGTCTATCAAATGTGGGGTTTGCTGAGGATGCTGTCAACATCTTTCTCAGGTCAGGTACCTCTCACAGGCATGCGGGTGCTTCATCCACGAGCTCGTCAACTCAATGACTCACGAGAGTACTATTAAACAGGAACAGGGATGGGAGCATGCCGCTTCACCTCCCAGCAAGGTTCGCACATGGCATTGTGGTAAATACAGTTTCAGTTACTTGCTTGCTTCAAGAGTGTTCGAGTGTTTCGCCACAGTTGGCGCAGATAGTGCTGATCTCTAGACACGTGTTTCTGGTTCTTTAACCGTCATCAGTAGAGATTACAGTCTTTGAAATTTGGAGTTTGCTGAGTAGGCTGCCAACATCTTTCTTAGGTCAGGTACCTCTCACAGGCATGCAGGTACTTCTTCCACGAGCTCGTCAGCTCAATGACTCATGGGAGTACTATTAAACAGGAAAAGGGGTGGGAGCACACCGCTTCACCTCCCAGCAAGGTTCGCCCCTGGCATTGTGGTAAATGCAGTTTAAGTTACTTGCTTGCTTCAAGAGTGTTCGTGTGTTTCGCCACAGTTGGCGCAGATAGTGCTGATCTTTAGACACATGTTTCTGGTTCTATAACCGTCATCAGTAGAGATTACAGTCTTTCAAATGTGGGGTTTGCTAAGTAGGCTGCCAATATCTTTCTCAGGTCAGGTACCTCTCACAGGCATGCGGTTGCTTCATCCACGAGCTCATCATCTCAATGACTCAATGACTCATGGGAGTACTATTAAACAGGAACAGGGGTGGGAGCACACCGCTTCACCTCCCAGCAAGGTTCGCCCCTGGCATTGTGGTAAATGCAGTTTCAGTTACTTGCTTGCTTCAAGAGTGTTCAAGTGTTTCACCACAGTTGGCGCAGATAGTGCTGATCTCTAGACACGTGGTTCAGGTTCTTTAACTGTCATAGGTAGAGATTGCAGTCTTTCAAATGTGGGGTTTGCTGAGTAGGCTGCCAACATCTTTCTCAGTTCGGGTACCTCTCACAGGCATGCGGGTGCTTCATCCACCAGCTCGTCAGCTCAATGACTCATGGGAGTACTATTAAACAGGAACAGGGGTGGAAGCACACCGCTTCACCTCCCAGCAAAGTTCGCCCCTGGCATTGTGATAAATGCAGTTTCAGTTAATTGCTTGCTTCAAGAGTGTTCGAGTGTTTCGCCACAGTTGGCGCAGATAGTGCTGATCTCTAGACACGTCTTTCTGGTTCTATAACCGTCATCAGTAGAGATTACAGTCTTTCAAATGTGGGGTTTGCTGAGTAGGCTGCCAATATCTTTCTCAGGTCAGGTACCTCTCACAGGCATGCGGGTGCTTCATCCACAAGCTCATCATCTCAATGACTCATGGGAGTACTATTAAACAGGAACAGGGGTGGGAGCACACCGCTTCACCTCCCAGCAAGGTTCGCCCCTGGCATTGTGATAAATGCAGTTTCAGTTACTTGCTTGCTTCAAGAGTGTTCGAGTGTTTCGCCACAGTTGGCGCAGATAGTGCTGATCTCTAGACACATCTTTCTGGTTCTTTAACCGTCATCAGTAGAGATTACAGTCTTTGAAATTTGTGGTTTGCTGAGTAGGCTGCCAATATCTTTCTCAGGTCATGGACCTCCCACAGGCATGCGGGTGCTTCATCCACCAGCTCGTCAGCTAAGTGACTCACGGGAGAACTATTAAACAGGAACCGGGGTGGGAGCACACCGCTTCACCTCCCAGTAAGGTTCGCCTCTGGCATTGTGGTAATGCAGTTTTGGTTACTTGCTTGCTTCAAGGGTGTTCAAGTGTTTTGCCACAGTTGGCGCAGATAGTGCTGATCTCTAGACACGTGGTTCTGGTTCTTTAACCGTCATCAGTAGAGATTACAGTCTTTCAAATGTGGGGTTTGCTGAGTATGCTGTCAACATCTTTCTCAGGTCAGGTACCTCTCACAGGCATGCGGGTGCTTCATCCACGAGCTAGTCAGCTCAATGACTCACGAGAGTACTATTAAACAGGAACAGGGGTGGGAGCACACCGCTTCACCTCCCAGTAAGGTTCGCCTCTGGCATTGTGGTAATGCAGTTTTGGTTACTTGCTTGCTTCAAGGGTGTTCAAGTGTTTTGCCACAGTTGGCGCAGATAGTGCTGATCTCTAGACACGTGGTTCTGGTTCTTTAACCGTCATCAGTAGAGATTACAGTCTTTGAAATTTGAGGTTTGCTGAGTAGGCTGCCAATATCTTTCTCAGGTCAGGTACCTCTCACAGGCATGCGGGTGCTTCATCCACCAGCTCGTCAGCTAAGTGACTCACGGGAGAACTATTAAACAGGAACAGGGGTGGGAGCACACCGCTTCACCTCCCAGCAAGGTTCGCCCCTGGCATTGTGGTAAATGCAGTTTAAGTTACTTGCTTGCTTCAAGAGTGTTCGAGTGTTTCGCCACAGTTGGCGCAGATAGTGCTGATCTCTAGACACGTGGTTCTGGTTCTTTAACTGTCATAGGAAGAGATTGCAGTCTTTCAAATGTGGGGTTTGCTGAGTAGGCTGCCAACATCTTTCTCAGGTCGGGTACCTCTCACAGGCATGCGGGTGCTTCATCCACCAGCTCGACAGCTCAATGACTCATGGGAGTACTATTAAACAGGAACAGGGTTGGAAGCACACCGCTTCACCTCACAGCAAGGTTCGCCCCTGGCATTGTGATAAATGCAGTTTCAGTTAATTGCTTGCTTCAAGAGTGTTCGAGTGTTTCGCCACAGTTGGCGCAGAGACTGCTGATCTCTAGACACATCTTTCTGGTTCTTTAACCGTCATCAGTAGAGATTACAGTCTTTGAAATTTGTGGTTTGCTGAGTAGGCTGCCAATATCTTTCTCAGGTCATGGACCTCCCACAGGCATGCGGGTGCTTCATCCACCATCTCGTCAGCTAAGTGACTCACGGGAGAACTATTAAACAGGAACAGGGGTGGGAGCACACCGCTTCACCTCCCAGTAAGGTTCGCCTCTATCATTATGATAATGCAGTTTTTGTTACTTGCTTGCTTCAAGAGTGTTCAAGTGTTTTGCCACAGTTGGCGCAGATAGTGCTGATCTCTAGACACGTGGTTCTGGTTCTTTAACCGTCATCAGTAGAGATTACAGTCTTTCAAATGTGGGGTTTGCTGAGTATGCTGTCAACATCTTTCTCAGGTCAGGTACCTCTCACAGGCATGCGGGTGCTTCATCCACGACTCACGAGAGTACTATTAAACAGGAACAGGGATGGGAGCATACCGCTTCACCTCCCAGCAAGGTTCGCACATGGCATTGTGGTAAATGCAGTTTCAGTTACTTGCTTGCTTCAAGAGTGTTCGAGTGTTTCGCCACAGTTGGCGCAGATAGTGCTGATCTCTAGACACATGTTTCTGGTTCTATAACCGTCATCAGTAGAGATTACAGTCTTTCAAATGTGGGGTTTGCTGAGTAGGCTGCCAACATCTTTCTCAGGTCAGGTACCTCTCACAGGCATGCGGGTACTTCTTCCACAAGCTGGCCAGCTCAATGACTCATGGGAGTACTATTAAACAGGAAAAGGGGTGGGAGCACACCGCTTCACCTCCCAACAAGGTTCGCCCCTGGCATTGTGGTAAATGCAGTTTCAGTTAATTGCAGGCTTCAAGAGTGTTCGAGTGTTTCGCCACAGTTGGCGCAGATAGTGCTGATCTCTAGACACGTCTTTCTGGTTCTTTAACCGTCATCAGTAGAGATTACAGTCTTTGAAATTTGAGGTTTGCTGAGTAGGCTGCCAATATCTTTCTCAGGTCAGGTACCTCTCACAGGCATGCGGGTGCTTCATCCACCAGCTCGTCAGCTAAGTGACTCACGGGAGAACTATTAACCAGGAACAGGGGTGGGAGCACACCGCTTCACCTCCCAGCAAGGTTCGCCCCTGGCATTGTGGTAAATGCAGTTTAAGTTACTTGCTTGCTTCAAGAGTGTTCGAGTGTTTCGCCACAGTTGGCGCAGATAGTGCTGATCTCTATACACGTGGTTCTGGTTCTTTAACTGTCATAGGTAGAGATTGCAGTCTTTCAAATGTGGGGTTTGCTGAGTAGGCTGCCAACATCTTTCTCAGGTCGGGTACCTCTCACAGGCATGCGCGTGCTTCATCCACCAGCTCGTCAGCTCAATGACTCATGGGAGTACTATTAAACAGGAACAGGGTTGGAAGCACACCGCTTCACCTCCCAGCAAGGTTCGCCCCTGGCATTGTGGTAAATGCAGTTTAAGTTACTTGCTTGCTTCAAGAGTGTTCGAGTGTTTCGCCACAGTTGGCGCAGATAGTGCTGATCTTTAGACACATGTTTCTGGTTCTATAACCGTCATCAGTAGAGATTACAGTCTTTCAAATGTGGGGTTTGCTGAGTAGGCTGCCAATATCTTTCTCAGGTCAGGTACCTCTCACAGGCATGCGGGTGCTTCATCCACAAGCTCATCATCTCAATGACTCAATGACTCATGGGAGTACTATTAAACAGGAACAGGGTTGGGAGCACACCGCTTCACCTCCCAGCAAGGTTCGCCCCTGGCATTGTGATAAATGCAGTTTCAGTTACTTGCTTGCTTCAAGAGTGTTCGAGTGTTTCGCCACAGTTGGCGCAGATAGTGCTGATCTCTAGACACATCTTTCTGGTTCTTTAACCGTCATCAGTAGAGATTACAGTCTTTGAAATTTGTGGTTTGCTGAGTAGGCTGCCAATATCTTTCTCAGGTCATGGACCTCCCACAGGCATGCGGGTGCTTCATCCACCAGCTCGTCAGCTAAGTGACTCACGGGAGAACTATTAAACAGGAACAGGGGTGGGAGCACACCGCTTCACCTCCCAGTAAGGTTCGCCTCTGGCATTGTGGTAATGCAGTTTTGGTTACTTGCTTGCTTCAAGGGTGTTCAAGTGTTTTGCCACAGTTGGCGCAGATAGTGCTGATCTCTAGACACGTGGTTCTGGTTCTTTAACCGTCATCAGTAGAGATTACAGTCTTTCAAATGTGGGGTTTGCTGAGTATGCTGTCAACATCTTTCTCAGGTCAGGTACCTCTCACAGGCATGCGGGTGCTTCATCCACGAGCTCGTCAGCTCAATGACTCACGAGAGTACTATTAAACAGGAACAGGGATGGGAGCATACCGCTTCACCTCCCAGCAAGGTTCGCACATGGCATTGTGGTAAATGCAGTTTCAGTTACTTGCTTGCTTCAAGAGTGTTCGAGTGTTTCGCCACAGTTGGCGCAGATAGTGCTGATCTCTAGACACGTGTTTCTGGTTCTTTAACCGTCATCAGTAGAGATTACAGTCTTTCAAATGTGGGGTTTGCTGAGTAGGCTGCCAACATCTTTCTCAGGTCAGGTACCTCTCACAGGCATGCGGGTACTTCTTCCACAAGCTCGTCAGCTCAATGACTCATGGGAGTACTATTAAACAGGAAAAGGGGTGGGAGCACACCGCTTCACCTCCCAACAAGGTTCGCCCCTGGCATTGTGGTAAATGCAGTTTAAGTCACTTGCTTGCTTCAAGAGTGTTCGAGTGTTTCGCCACAGTTTGCGCAGATAGTGCTGATCTTTAGACACATGTTTCTGGTTCTATAACCGTCATCAGTAGAGATTACATTCTTTCAAATGTGGGGTTTACTGAGTAGGCTGCCAATATCTTTCTCAGGTCAGGTACCTCTCACAGGCATGCGGGGGCTTCATCCACAGGCTCATCATCTCAATGACTCAATGACTCATGGGAGTACTATTAAACAGGAACAGGGGTGGGAGCACACCGCTTCACCTCCCAGCAAAGTTCACCCCTGGCATTGTTATAAATGCAGTTTCAGTTACTTGCTTGCTTTAAGAGTGTTCGAGTTTTTCGCCACAGTTGGCGCAGATAGTGCTGATCTCTAGACACGTGGTTCTGGTTCTTTAACCGTCATAGGTAGAGATTGCAGTCTTTCAAATCTGGGGTTTGCTGAGTAGGCTGCCAACATCTTTCTCAGGTCGGGTACCTCTCACAGGCATGCGGGTGCTTCATCCACCAGCTCGTCAGCTCAATGACTCACGGGAGAACTATTAAACAGGAACAGGGGTGGGAGCACACCGCTTCACCTCCCAGCAAGGTTCGCCTCTGGCATTGTGGTAATGCAGTTTTGGTTACTTGCTTGCTTCAAGAGTGTTCGAGTGTTTTGCCACAGTTGGCGCAGATTGTGATAATCTCAAAACACGTGTTTCTGGTTCTTTAACCGTCATCAGTAGAGATTACAGTCTTTCAAATATGGGGTTTGCTGAGTAGGCTGCCAACATCTTTCTCAGGTCAGGTACGTCTCACAGGCATGCGGGTGCATCATCCACGAGCTCGTCAGCTCAATGACTCATGGGAGTACTATTAAACAGGAACAGGGGTGGGTGCACACCGCTTCACCTCCCAGCAAGATTCGCCCCTGGCATTGTGGTAAATGCAGTTTTGGTTACTTGCTTGCTTCAAGATTGTTGAGTGTTTCGCCACAGTTGGCGCAGATAGTGCTGATCTTTAGACACGTGTTTCTGGTTCTATAACCGTTATCAGTAGAGATTACAGTCTTTCAAATGTGGGGTTTGCTGAGTAGGCTGCCAACATCTTTCTCAGGTCTGGTACCTCTCACAGGCATGTGGGTGCTTCATCCACGAGCTTGTCAGCTCAATGACTCATGGGAGTACTATTAAACAGGAACAGGGATGGGAGCATACCGCTTCACCTCCCAGCAAGGTTCGCACATGGCATTGTGGTAAATGCAGTTTCAGTTACTTGCTTGCTTCAAGAGGTTTTGAGTGTTTCGCCACAGTTGGCGCAGATAGTGCTGACCTCTAGACACGTGTTTCTGGTTCTTTAACCGTCATCAGTAGAGACTACAGTCTTTCAAATGTGGGGTTTGCTGAGTAGGCTGCCAACATCTTTCTCAGGTCTGGTACCTCTCACAGGCATCCGGGTGCTTCATCCACAAGCTCGTCAGCTCAATGACTCATGAGAGTACTATTAAACAGGAACAGGGGTGGGAGCACACCGCTTCACCTCCCAGCAAGATTCGCCCCTGGCATTGTGGTAAATGCAGTTTCGGTTATTTGCTTGCTTCAAGAGTGTTGAGTGTTTCACCACATTTGGCGCAGATAGTGCTGATCTCTAGACACGTGTTTCTGGTTCTTTAACCGTCATCAGTAGAGATTACAGTCTTTGAAATTTGGGGTTTGCTGAGTAGGCTGCCAACATCTTTCTCAGGTCAGGTACCTCTCACAGGCATGCGGGTACTTCTTCCACGAGCTCGTCAGCTCAATGACTCATGGGAGTACTATTAAACAGGAAAAGGGGTGGGAGCACACCGCTTCACCTCCCAGCAAGGTTCGCCCCTGGCATTGTGGTAAATGCAGTTTAAGTTACTTGATTGCTTCAAGAGTGTTCGAGTGTTTCGCCACAGTTGGCGCAGATAGTGCTGATCTTTAGACACATGTTTCTGGTTCTATAACCGTCATCAGTAGAGATTACAGTCTTTCAAATGTGGGGTTTGCTGAGTAGGCTGCCAATATCTTTCTCAGGTCAGGTACCTCTCACAGGCATGCGGGTGCTTCATCCACAAGCTCATCATCTCAATGACTCAATGACTCATGGGAGTACTATTAAACAGGAACAGGGGTGGGAGCACACCGCTTCACCTCCCAGCAAGGTTCGCCCCTGGCATTGTGATAAATGCAGTTTCAGTTACTTGCTTGCTTCAAGAGTGTTCGAGTGTTTCGCCACAGTTGGCGCAGATAGTGCTGATCTCTAGACACGTGGTTCTGGTTCTTTAACTGTCATAGGTAGAGATTGCAGTCTTTCAAATGTGGGGTTTGCTGAGTAGGCTGCCAACATCTTTCTCAGGTCGGGTACCTCTCACAGGCATGCGGGTGCTTCATCCACCAGCTCGACAGCTCAATGACTCATGGGAGTACTATTAAACAGGAACAGGGGTGGTAGCACACCGCTTCACCTCCCAGCAAGGTTCGCCCCTGGCATTGTGGTAAATGCAGTTTCAGTTAATTGCTTGCTTCAAGAGTGTTTGAGTGTTTCGCCACAGTTGGCGCAGATAGTGCTGATCTCTAGACACATTTTTCTGGTTCTTTAACCGTCATCAGTAGAGATTACAGTCTTTGAAATTTGTGGTTTGCTGAGTAGGCTGCCAATATCTTTCTCAGGTCATGGACCTCCCACAGGCATGTGGGTGCTTCATCCACCAGCTCGTCAGCTAAGTGACTCACGGGAGAACTATTAAACAGGAACAGGGGTGGGAGCACACCGCTTCACCTCCCATCAAGGTTCACCCCTGGCATTGTGGTAAATGCAGTTTAAGTTACTTGCTTGCTTCAAGAGTGTTCGAGTGTTTCGCAACAGTTGGCGCAGATAGTGCTGATCTTTAGACACGTGTTTCTGGTTCTATAACCGTTATCAGTAGAGATTACAGTCTTTCAAATGTGGGGTTTGCTGAGTAGGCTGCCAACATCTTTCTCAGGTCTGGTACCTCTCACAGGCATGCGGGTGCTTCATCCACGAGCTTGTCAGCTCAATGACTCATGGGAGTACTATTAAACAGGAACAGGGGTGGAAGCACACCGCTTCACCTCCCAGCAAGGTTCGCCCCTGGCATTGTGATAAATGCAGTTTCAGTTAATTGCAGGCTTCAAGAGTGTTCGAGTGTTTCACCACAGTCGGCGCAGATAGTGCTGATCTCTAGACACGTCTTTCTGGTTCTTTAACCGTCATCAGTAGAGATTACAGTCTTTGAAATTTGTGGGTTGCTGAGTAGGCTGCCAATATCTTTCTCAGGTCAGGTACCTCTCACAGGCATGCGGGTGCTTCAACCACCAGCTCGGCAGCTAAGTGACTCACGGGAGAACTATTAAATAGGAACAGGGTTGGGAGCACACCTCTTCACCTCCCAGCAAGGTTCGCCCCTGGCATTGTGGTAAATGCAGTTTAAGTTACTTGCTTGCTTCAAGAGTGTTCGAGTGTTTCGCCACAGTTGGCGCAGATAGTGCTGATCTTTAGACACATGTTTCTGGTTCTATAACCGTCATCAGTAGAGATTACAGTCTTTCAAATGTGGGGTTTGCTGAGTAGGCTGCCAATATCTTTCTCAGATCAGGTACGTCTCACAGGCATGCGCGTGCTTCATCCACGAGCCCATCATCTCAATGACTCAATGACTCATGGGAGTACGATTAAACAGGAACAGGGGTGGGAGCACACCGCTTCACCTCCCAGCAAGGTTCGCCCCTGGCATTGTGATAAATGCAGTTTCAGTTACTTGCTTGCTTCAAGAGTGTTCGAGTGTTTCGCCACAGTTGGCGCAGATAGTGCTGATCTCTAGACACGTGGTTCTGGTTCTTTAACTGTCATAGGTAGAGATTGCAGTCTTTCAAATGTGGGGTTTGCTGAGTAGGCTGCCAACATCTTTCTCAGGTCGGGTACCTCTCACAGGCATGCGGGTGCTTCATCCACCAGCTCGTCAGCTCAATGACTCATGGGAGTACTATTAAACAGGAACAGGGGTGGAAGCACACTGCTTCACCTCACAGCAAGGTTCGCCCCTGGCATTGTGATAAATGCAGTTTCAGTTAATTGCTTACTTCAAGAGTGTTCGAGTGTTTCGCCACACTTGGCACAGATAGTGCTGATCTCTAGACACGTCTTTCTGGTTCTTTAACCGTCATCAGTAGAGATTACAGTCTTTGAAATTTGTGGTTTGCTGAGTAGGCTGCCAATATCTTTCTCAGGTCATGGACCTCCCACAGGCATGCGGGTGCTTCATCCACCAGCTCGTCAGCTAAGTGACTCACAGGAGTACTATTAAACAGGAACAGGGGTGGGAGCACACCGCTTCACCTCCCAGCAAGATTCGCCCCTGGCATTGTGGCAAATGCAGTTTCGGTTATTTGCTTGCTTCAAGAGTGTTGAGTGTTTCACCACAGTTGGCGCAGATAGTGCTGATCTCTAGACACGTGTTTCTGGTTCTTTAACCGCCATCAGTAGAGATTACAGTCTTTGAAATTTGGGGTTTGCTGAGTAGGCTGCCAACATCTTTCTCAGGTCGGCTACCTCTCACAGGCATGCGGGTGCTTCATCCACGAGCTCGTCAGCTCAATGACTCATGGGAGTACTATTAAACAGGAACAGGGGTGGTAGCACACCGCTTCACCTCCCAGCAAGGTTCGCCCCTGGCATTGTGGTAAATGCAGTTTCAGTTACTTGCTTGCTTCAAGAGTGTTCGAGTGTTTCGTCACAGTTGGCGCAGATAGTGCTGATCTCTAGACACATCTTTCTGGTTCTTTAACCGTCATCAGTAGAGATTACAGTCTTTGAAATTTGTGGTTTGCTGAGTAGGCTGCCAATATCTTTCTCAGGTCATGGACCTCCCACAGGCATGTGGGTGCTTCATCCACCAGCTCGTCAGCTAAGTGACTCACGGGAGAACTATTAAACAGGAACAGGGGTGGGAGCATACCGCTTCACTTCCCAGCAAGGTTCGCACACTGGCATCGTGGTAAATGCAGTTTCAGTTACTTGCTTGCTTCAAGAGTGTTCGAGTGTTTCACCACAGTTGGCGCAGATAGTGCTGATCTCTAGACACGTCTTTGTGGTTCTTTAACCGTCATCAGTAGAGATTACAGTCTTTGAAATTTGTGGTTTGCTGAGTAGGCTGCCAATATCTTTCTCAGGTCAGGTACCTCCCACAGGCATGCGGGTGCTTCATCCACCAGCTCGTCAGCTAAGTGACTCATGGGAGAACTATTAAACAGGAACAGGGGTGGGAGCACACCGCTTCACCTCCCAGCAAGGTTCGCCTCTGGCATTGTGGTAAATGCAGTTTCAGTTACTTGCTTGCTTCAAGAGTGTTCGATTGTTTTGCCACAGTTGGCGCAGATAGTGCTGATCTCTAGACACGTGGTTCTGGTTCTTTAACCGTCATCAGTAGAGATTACAGTCTTTCAAATGTGGGGTTTGCTGAGTATGCTGTCAACATCTTTCTCAGGTCAGGTACCTCTCACAGGCATGCGGGTGCTTCATCCACGAGCTCGTCAGCTCAATGACTCACGAGAGTACTATTAAACAGGAACAGGGATGGGAGCATGCCGCTTCACCTCCCAGCAAGGTTCGCACATGGCATTGTGGTAAATGCAGTTTCAGTTACTTGCTTGCTTCAAGAGTGTTCGAGTGTTTCGCCACAGTTGGCGCGGATAGTGCTGATCTCTAGACATGTGTTTCTGGTTCTTTAACTGTCATCAGTAGAGATTACAGTCTTTCAAATGTCGGGTTTGCTGAGTAGGCTGCCAACATCTTTCTCAGGTCTGGTACCTCTCACAGGCATCCGGGTGCTTCATCCACGAGCTCGTCAGCTCAATGACTCATGGGAGTACTATTAAACAGGAACAGGGGTGGGAGCACACCGCTTCACCTCCCAGCAAGATTCGCCCCTGGTATTGTGGTAAATGCAGTTTAAGTTACTTGCTTGCTTCAAGAGTGTTCGAGTGGCAGGAGGAGCCTAGCGCGCAACCAAGATGGACGCGTAGGCACAGGGCTCCCGAGACCCTTGCAGCCCCCCACGTCTATCCTGGCTATAATCCTGCTAGCTTGAAGGAATATTATGGGTGAACCGAAGCTGAGGTGTCTCCTGTTTTCGGAACTTAAATCGGACTTTGGGAACTCGACTTATTCTGTCCTCCAGAAAGAGGCCTGCCCCGCGGCACCGCCCCGGACTCGGGTTGGCACTGTCCCTGAGCTTCAATCGAACAACAACGGTTCCAGGGTCTTGGGCGGGCCCGTCCCCCCCTGGTTTCACTTTCGTTTTTGACTTTCCTCTACGTGTCTGGTGGCGGGCGCTCGCCGTCGCTCTATGTTTGGACCGATCTGTGGCTGTCGAGTGGCATTGACAAAGGGGGCTGTCCATCACTGAGGTGGACTCCCCAGGGAGATCGCTACGCCTAACAGGTTTACTGGATCTGCTCTCCCTGCTGTGTGATGGCGGCCCGGCTGGACGGTGACAAGCAAAAGTCTAGAGCTACCCGGAGAGGTGGCTACGTGCAAACGAACAACATGGACCGTTATGCCCAGCAGAAGGGATCTCCCGGTTCGAGTGGGCTTTCGGATGCGGTCAAGGAGGGCCCGTCACCCTCGACGGAATTGACACTGCAGGATGTCATGGGTGCCATCGACGCCATGAAGGCTTCGGTCGGCCATCAATTCGACTCGCTGGCCCACAAGCTGGACACCGAATTGATCGATGTCAACTTACTTAGGGCGGACCTGTCGAAAACCAGTGAAAAAGTCAAATCACTCGATCTCACGACATCGGGCCTCAAAGAAGGATGTCTCTGAACTGCAGACGGAGATCCACAGTTTGCGGGCCCTCAACGACCTCTCTGTTAAGAGACTGGAGGATTTTGAAAGCAGGGCCCGGCGGAATAACGTGCGCATCATCGGTGTGCCGGAGAAGTCGGAGGATGGGCCGGTCGATCTCTTTGTGGAAGATCTGATCCTGAACAAATTAGCGCCGAAAGGCCTCAGCAAATTCTTTACAGTGGAGCGGGCACACAGAGTTCCGGGGGGCCGGCCGAGGCCTGGGGCCCCACCGCGACCTATCATTGCCAGGATCTTCAACTTCAGGGACCGTGATGCAATCCTGCAGGCCTCCCGTGTGAATGGCCCGATGAAGTATGAAAATGTGGACATCCGTTTCTATCCTGATTTTACACAATCGGTACAAAAACGGCGAATGGGATTTCTGATTGTCAAGCGGCGGCTGAGGGACATGGGCTTGAAGTACTCTATGCTTTTTCCGGCCAAACTACGTATTGAACTGGAGGAACGGACTTATTTTTTTCGACCGGCCCGAGGCGGTTGAGGACTGGCTTGACACCTTGCACCGTCGGCCCGGCGGGGAGGAACGAGCCGAGGACGAGGGTGGTGGATCAGCAGATCAAGTGTGAATGAATGACTGGTGGTTCCTAGACAATTTTGTGTTCACCTCCGACTTGGGTTTGATGTATTGTTTTTTCTTCTTTAGGATTGTATCACCCTTCCTTCATCATTGGGAGGCTGCGGGGTATCTGGTGAGATTCTTCCTCCTCGGGGGGTTTTCTTCTTTCCGTAGAGTAGGTTCATGTTGGGGCGACAGGCACACTGCGAGTTGGGGTGGCTGAATGGTCTTGTGCAGGGGTGCAGGGTGGGGGAGTGTGTAACGGGAGTTGGGGGAGTGGCGGTAGGGGAGTTGTTTTTGGGTGGCGTTTGTTTTGTACCAGGCAACCAGTGTGCTGTTTTTTGCTCTCAACGTGGGTGGGGTGACCGTTGTGGTGGAAATGGGGGGTAGGGGATTGCGCATTTTAACATGGAATGTCAATGGTTTGGGGGACCGATTGAAGCGAGGGGTGGTGCTACAATATCTGAAACGTCTCTCTCCTGATGTAGTTCTGTTGCAGGAGACGCATTTGGTGGGCCACTCATGCCATGCTATGAATAGACGGGGCTACCGTTTGGTGGCCCACTCTGGTTTTACTACCGGATCCAGAGGGGTGGGCATTTTGGTTCGATCCTCTCTCCCGCTGGAAATTGATGAGGTGATGCACGACGACCTGGGGGCGTTACGTGGTGTTAGTTGGCCGGTGGGAAGGACAGACTTTGTGTTTGGTTTCAGTTTATGTTCCCCCTGGGTTGCAAACCACCACCTTTGCGGATTTGGGAGGGTTGCTGCTTAGGCTCCCGGAGGGCCTCCTGCTGGTAGGTGGCGACTTCAATTCTGTGGTATCGGGTAGAGAGGATCGGCACCCTCCCAGAGACCTCCCCGGGGCGCACTCTTGTCTGGGTGGCTTTATCGACACTATTGGGCTTGTGGACTGTTGGAGATCGATGCATCCGGGGCTCGCCCAATTTACATTTCACTCTGGCGCCCACGGCTCCTTATCTAGATTGGACTATGTGCTGATGCCGGCCGCCCAAGCTCAAATGATCGGGGAGGTCAGGCATCTGGCTCGTGGCATCTCTGATCATTCCCCGGTGCTGCTACACTTGGATGTGGTCTTGGGGGCGGGGGGGAGGGTGGCACCGATTAATCCCTGGTATTTGCATGACCCCACAACTCGTGCCCGTTTGGTCAAGTCTCTTGACCGTTATTTTGTAGAAAATCAGGGTTCAGTCTCATCGGCCGTAACATTGTGGGAGGCTTTCAAGGTGGTCATCCGTGGGCAGGCCCTATCCTTGATCTCCCTAGCTAAGAGACGCAAAAATGAGGAGGTGGTACGCCTGGAGTCTGACATAACTGACTTGGAAGAGGATCTCGGGCGGGAGGTCACACGGGATAAACTCCATGCCCTTTGCCTTAAACAGTCGGATTATAGGGCGTTGGTTACGGATGCGGCAAGCTCGCTAGTCGGGAACAACAGGGGCGCTTGTATGATGTTGGTGACAAGGCTGGAAAGTTGATTGCATGGCTGGAGAGGAGAGAGCGAGCGAGTCGTGTGGTCCCGGTGATTGTGCGTGCTGATGGTGTGAGTGTTACGGACCCGGGGGAGATTGTGAGCTGTTTTGCGGACCATTTGCGTGACGTCTACTCTCCGGTCTCGGAGAGGCCAGAAGACGACTCTCGTCAACTGCTACGAGATATTGCATTGCCGTGCCTCTCTGTCGATGATAAAGAATGGCTGGATGAGGCGTTGACGAACTATGAGATAGCATCGGCGATTCGCTCGGTCCGTTCAGGAAAGGCTCTCGGCCCTAACGGCCTTCCGATCGAGCTTTACAAGCTTCGTCCAGATAGGTTTGCACCTTATCTCCGCGAGATGTTTATTGCATCCCGAGAGGCCGGCTCCCTTCCGTGTGATCAACGTCTAGCAACGATTGTGGTGATCCATAAAGAGGGCAAGCCGCGTGATTGCTGTGCGTCTTATAGGCCTATCTCACTCCTAAATGCTGAACCTAAGATTCTCGCTAAAGTGCTCGCTAATCGTCTGATCAAAGTAATTGGTGACCTGGTACATCCGGACCAGTCTGGTTTTATTCCGCACCGCAACACCGCGCTGAACCTGCGGCGCCTCCACGGAGTCCTCGCGAGAGTTGACTCTATTCAGGAGCCCACCATTTTGGCGTCCTTAGACGCCACGATGGCGTTTGACACGTTGGAGTGGTCGTATCTCTGGGCGGCGCTGGCTAAGTTTGGTTTTGGACCTGGATTCATTGGATGGGTGAAGTTGTTATACGTGGAACCGCTGGCGCAGGTGGTGGTGAATGGTAGAGTTTCTACCCCCTTCGGGCTTGGGAGGGGCACGCTGCAGGGTTGCCCCCTGTCCCCGCTTCTTTTTGCTCTCGCGTTGGAGCCCCTGGCGGCGTGGCTCCGGTGGGAACCCTCCATGACGGGTATTCGGTGGACACCGACGTTTGAGGATCGCGTGTCACTCTACGCAGATGATATTTTGCTCTATCTCACCTCCCCGCGGAAATCGTTGATAGTGTTATTTGATGTATTAAACTCCTTCGGTCGCAATTCAGGGCTTGTCATTAATTGGGTGAAATCCTGTGTTTATGTGCTGGTTGGCGACCCCCCCCTTCTCCCTCGTGGCTGTCCGATTCCGATTTCACATTCTGGATTTAAATATTTAGGTATCCACGTGTCCCTGGATGCGGCGGTCCGTTATGCTCTGAATCTGCTGCCCCCGCTCCAGCGGCTGCGGGCCGATGTTGCTCGTTGGCGGAAGCTCCCGCTATCGCCGCTTGGCCGGGCAGCCTTATTCAAAATGATGTCTCTTCCACGCTTTTTGTATGCATTGCAGAATACGCTGGACGTGGTGCCCGCCCGATATTTTAGTGAGGTAGAGAGCCTACAGAGGCAACTAGTTTGGGATGGGAGACCGCGAATTGCTCTCGCTAAATTGACCCTTCCATGGTATGACGGTGGCATAGCTCTTCCTGATATTAGAAGGTATTATTGGGCGTCCCAGTTGGTGGCGGTGAACCATGGGACATATGGCCCGGCGGTGAACCCCGCGTACGAGATGGATAAGCTACTGTTGCCGGGCAGAGATTTCAATAGAGCGCTTTATTCTACGAAGGGAGGCACTACATTGACAGGTCCTACGAAAAATGCAGTACGTGCCTGGCACTGCGCCACCGCTGCTACGGGATGGACGGGTCGTCTGTCTCGTGCGACTCCACTGTATGCATCTGATGCGTTGGGTGGTTTATGGCGTACTAAGGGCTTTGAAAAATGGGATTTGATTGAAATTAGTCGTGTGGGGGATCTCTGGACGAAGGGCACTTTTAAAACGTTTGAAGCTCTTCGGACGGAATATAAGCTGAGCGATAGGGAGTTCTTTAGCTATGCGCAGATGCGCCATGCGCTACTTTCCGCTTTCCCGAATCCTGCAGATATCCCTGAAGCCTCCCCGCTGGAAGATCGTTTACTTGATGGTTACCTGCCAGATAGTACTATTTCCCTGATTTACAAAAAACTGATCAATACTCGAGCGGACCTCCTCACACATTTGCGAGAGGTCTGGGTCGCCGATGGCCTAGAATTGGATGATGAGGACTGGGTCGCGGCCGTGGCCTCACTGAGGGAGGTTGCCATACCGGCTCGCCTTCGATTTGTGCAGTTAAAGATATTACATAGGGTCTATGTCACCGGTCCCCGCTTGCTTCACATGGGTTACACAAGTGATGGTTTATGTCGGCATGGTTGTGGCCTGCTTGGTACTTTTCTTCATATTCTGTGGGAGTGTCCGAAGGTGCTACGTTTCTGGACTGGTGTGCATGCAGTGATGGAGGAGGTTACGGGTGTGGCTCTGCTCCCTGAGGCTCGGCGATGTGTGTTGAATGT
Source organism: Triturus cristatus (assembly GCF_964204655.1). NCBI lineage: Eukaryota > Metazoa > Chordata > Amphibia > Caudata > Salamandridae > Triturus > Triturus cristatus. The sequence continues at coordinate 1,866,371,898 of NC_140589.1, forward strand.
GTGGGAACCGACTGACTGCGATGTGGCACAAGAACGCTGGGTGACTTTGGGCAACATGATCGCTAAAAGAGACATTGCACAGCTCTGGGGCTCCTGTAGGCCTCCCACAGTTACGAAGTGGAAAGAGAATATGGATTGGTGCATGTTCCGAGAGAAAACTGTTTACGTGGCCAGAGGCAAACCTAAGAAATGGAGTAAGATGTGGGGTCCCTGGAATTCCTACCGTGGGGATATATGCACCCCCCCCTTGGTGGTCACACCAGACACGACAATGTTCCCCTGACTTTGATGTTCCTGGTCTTTTTCCCCTTCGCCTTGCAGGATTGATGACTGAGCTTTTCCCTGCCCCCCCCCCTGCCCTTCCTAATGCGAGTTACTGTGTAATGGGCTGCATTGTCGCTGTTGTCCCCCGCTCATGAGAGAGCAAGTCCCTGCTAATGGAGTTCTTCTGCCTGGTCTAAGTTTCCTTTTGTTGTTTTCATTTACAAAACAGTTAATAAGAAACCTTTCTGTAGTGCTGGGTTCAGTTGTGGGCGGCTGCAGCCGTTACGCGTGCGGTTCGCTCCTGCTCTCATGATTGCTGTATTATTGTTGTCCTCCCTTTTTTCTACGTTAGCGGCCGGCCCGGGCGGTTGTAGGCCCATGACTGTGAATATTTGATGTGTAAATAAAGGTTTTTGAAGAAAAAAAAAAAAGAGTGTTCGAGTGTTTCGCCACAGTTGGCGCAGATAGTGTTGATCTTTAGACACATGTTTCTGGTTCTATAACCATCATCAGTAGAGATTACAGTCTTTCAAATGTGGGGTTTGCTGAGTAGGCTGCCAATATCTTTCTCAGGTCAGGTACCTCTCACAGGCATGCGGTTGCTTCATCCACGAGCTCATCATCTCAATGACTCAATGACTCATGGGAGTACTATTAAACAGGAACAGGGGTGGAGCACACCGCTTCACCTCCCAGCAAGGTTCGCCCCAGGCATTGTGATAAATGAAGTTTCAGTTACTTGCTTGCTTCAAGAGTGTTCGAGTGTTTCGCCTCAGTTGGCGCAGATAGTGCTGATCTCTAGACACGTTGTTCTGGTTCTTTAACTGTCATAGGTAGAGATTGCAGTCTTTCAAATGTGGGGTTTGCTGAGTAGGCTGCCAACATCTTTCTCAGGTCGGGTACCTCTCACAGGCATGCGGGTGCTTCATCCACGAGCTCGTCAGCTCAATGACTCACGAGAGTACTATTAAACAGGAACAGGGATGGGAACATACCGCTTCACCTCCCAGCAAGGTTCGCACATGGCATTGTGGTAAATGCAGTTTAAGTTACTTGCTTGCTTCAAGAGTGTTCAAGTGTTTCGCCACAGTTGGCACATATAGTGCTGATCTTTAGACACATGTTTCTGGTTCAATAACCGTCATCAGTAGAGATTACAGTCTTTCAAATGTGGGATTTGCTGAGTAGGCTGCCAATATCTTTCTCAGGTCAGGTACCTCTCACAGGCATGCGGGTGCTTCATCCACGAGCTCATCATCTCAATGACTCAATGATTCATGGGAGTACTATTAAACAGGAACAGGGGTGGGAGCACACCGCTTCACCTCCCAGCAAGGTTCGCCCCTGGCATTGTGATAAATGCAGTTTCAGTTACTTGCTTGCTTCAAGAGTGTTCGAGTGTTTCGCCACAGTTGGCGCAGATAGTGCTGATCTCTAGACACGTGGTTCTGGTTCTTTAACTGTCATAGGTAGAGATTGCAGTCTTTCAAATGTGGGGTTTGCTGAGTAGGCTGCCAACATCTTTCTCTGGTCGGGTACCTCTCACAGGCATGTGGGTGCTTCATCCACCAGCTTGACAGCTCAATGACTCATGGGAGTACTATTAAACAGGAACAGGGTTGGAAGCACACCACTTCACCTCACAGCAAGGTTCGCCCCTGGCATTATGATAAATGCAGTTTCAGTTAATTGCTTGCTTCAAGAGTGTTCGAGTTTTTCGCCACAGTTGGCGCAGATAGTGCTGATCTCTAGACATGTGGTTCTGTTTCTTTAACTGTCATAGGTAGAGATTGCAGTATTTCAAATCTGGGGTTTGCTGAGTAGGCTGCCAACATCTTTCTCAGGTCGGGTACCTCTCACAGGCATGCGGGTGCTTCATCCACCAGCTCGTCAGCTCAATGACTCATGGGAGTACTATTAAACAGGAACAGGGGTGGAAGCACACCGCTTCACCTCACAGCAAGGTTCGCTCCTGGCATTGTGATAAATGCAGTTTCACTTAATTGCAGGCTTCAAGAGTGTTCGAGTGTTTCGCCACAGTTGGCGCAGATAGTGCTGATCTCTAGACACATCTTTCTGGTTCTTTAACCGTCATCAGTAGAGATTACAATCTTTGAAATTTGTGGTTTGCTGAGTAGGCTGCCAATATCTTTCTCAGGTCAGGTACCTCTCACAGGCAGTCGGGTGCTTCATCCACCAGCTCGTCAGCTAAGTGACTCACGGAAGAACTATTAAACAGGAACAGGGGTGGGAGCACACCGCTTCACCTCCCAGCAAGGTTCGCCTCTGGCATTGTGGTAATGCAGTTTTGGTTACTTGCTTGCTTCAAGAGTGTTCGAGTGTTTTGCCACAGTTGGCGCAGATTGTGATAATCTCAAAACACGTGTTTCTGGTTCTTTAACCATCATCAGTAGAGATTACAGTCTTTCAAATATGGGGTTTGCTGAGTAGGCTGCCAACATCTTTCTCAGGTCAGGTACCTCTCACAGGCATGCGGGTGCTTCACCCACGAGCTCGTCAGCTCAATGACTCATGGGAGTACTATTAAACAGGAAAAGGGGTGGGAGCACACCACTTCACCTCACAGCAAGGTTCGCCCCTGGCATTATGATAAATGCAGTTTCAGTTAATTGCTTGCTTCAAGAGTGTTCGAGTTTTTCGCCACAGTTGGCGCAGATAGTGCTGATCTCTAGACATGTGGTTCTGGTTCTTTAACCGTCATCAGTAGAGATTACAGTCTTTCAAATATGGGGTTTGCTGAGTAGGCTGCCAACATCTTTCTCAGGTCAGGTACCTCTCACAGGCATGCGGGTGCTTCACCCACGAGCTCGTCAGCTCAATGACTCATGGGAGTACTATTAAACAGGAAAAGGGGTGGGAGCACACCGCTTCACCTCCCAGCAAGGTTCGCCCCTGGCATTGTGGTAAATGCAGTTTCAGTTACTTCCTTGCTTCAAGAGTGTTCGAGTGTTTCGTCACAGTTGGCGCAGATAGTGCTGATCTCTAGACACGTGGTTCTGGTTCTTTAACCGTCATCAGTAGAGATTACAAACTTTCAAATGTGGGGTTTGCTGAGTATGCTGTCAACATCTTTCTCAGGTCAGGTACCTCTCACAGGCATGCGGGTGCTTCATCCACGAGCTCGTCAGCTCAATGACTCACGAGAGTACTATTAAACAGGAACAGGGGTGGGAGCATACCGCTTCACTTCCCAGCAAGGTTCGCACACTGGCATCGTGGTAAATGCAGTTTCAGTTACTTGCTTGCTTCAAGAGTGTTCGAGTGTTTCGCCACAGTTGGCGCAGATAGTGCTGATCTCTAGACACGTCTTTGTGGTTCTTTAACCGTCATCAGTAGAGATTACAGTCTTTGAAATTTGTGGTTTGCTGAGTAGGCTGCCAATATCTTTCTCAGGTCAGGTACCTCCCACAGGCATGCGGGTGCTTCATCCACCAGCTCGTCAGCTAAGTGACTCATGGGAGAACTATTAAACAGGAACAGGGGTGGGAGCACACTGCTTCACCTCCCAGCAAGGTTCGCCTCTGGCATTGTGGTAAATGCAGTTTCAGTTACTTGCTTGCTTCAAGAGTGTTCGAGTGTTTTGCCACAGTTGGCGCAGATAGTGCTGATCTCTAGACACGTGGTTCTGGTTCTTTAACCGTCATCAGTAGAGATTACAGTCTTTCAAATGTGGGGTTTGCTGAGTATGCTGTCAACATCTTTCTCAGGTCAGGTACCTCTCACAGGCATGCGGGTGCTTCATCCACGAGCTCGTCAGCTCAATGACACACAAGAGTACTATTAAACAGGAACAGGGATGGGAGCATGCCGCTTCACCTCCCAGCAAGTTTCGCACATGGCATTGTGGTAAATGCAGTTTCAGTTACTTGCTTGCTTCAAGAGTGTTCGAGTGTTTCGCCCCAGTTGGCGCAGATAGTGCTGATCTCTAGACATGTGTTTCTGGTTCTGCTGTCATCAGTAGAGATTACAGTCTTTCAAATGTCGGGTTTGCTGAGTAGGCTGCCAACATCTTTCTCAGGTCTGGTACCTCTCACAGGCATCCGGGTGCTTCATCCACGAGCTCGTCAGCTCAATGACTCATGGGAGTACTATTAAACAGGAACAGGGGTGGGAGCACACCGCTTCACCTCCCAGCAAGATTCGCCCCTGGCATTGTGGTAAATGCAGTTTAAGTTACTTGCTTGCTTCAAGAGTGTTCGAGTGGGAGGAGGAGCCTAGCGCGCAACCGAAATGGACGCGTAGGCACAGGGCTCCCGAGACCCTTGCAGCCCCCCACGTCTATCCTGGCTATAATCCTGCTATCTTGAAGGAATATTATGGGTGAACCGAAGCTGAGGTGTCTCCTGTTTTCGGAACTTAAATCGGACTTTGGGAACTCGACTTATTCTGTCCTCCAGAAAGAGGCCTGCCCCGCGGCACCGCCCCGGACTCGGGTTGGCACTGTCCCTGAGCTTCAATCGAACAACAACGGTTCCAGGGTCTTGGGCGGGCCCGTCCCCCCCTGGTTTCACTTTCGTTTTTGACTTTCCTCTACGTGTCTGGTGGCGGGCGCTCGCAGTCGCTCTATGTTTGGACCGATCTGTGGCTGTCGAGTGGCATTGACAAAGGGGGCTGTCCATCACTGAGGTGGACTCCCCAGGGAGATCGCTACGCCTAACAGGTTTACTGGATCTGCTCTCCCTGCTGTGTGATGGCGGCCCGGCTGGACGGTGACAAGCAAAAGTCTAGAGCTACCCGGAGAGGTGGCTACGTGCAAACGAACAACATGGACCGTTATGCCCAGCAGAAGGGATCTCCCGGTTCGAGTGGGCTTTCGGATGCGGTCAAGGAGGGCCCGTCACCCTCGACGGAATTGACACTGCAGGATGTCATGGGTGCCATCGACGCCATGAAGGCTTCGGTCGGCCATCAATTCGACTCGCTGGCCCACAAGCTGGACACCGTGTTGATCGATGTCAACTTACTTAGGGCGGGCCTGTCGAAAACCAGTGAAAAAGTCAAATCACTCGATCTCACGACATCGGGCCTCAAGAGGGATGTCTCTGAACTGCAGACGGAGATCCACAGTTTGCGGGCCCTCAACGACCTCTCTGTTAAGAGACTGGAGGATTTTGAAAGCAGGGCCCGGCGGAATAACGTGCGCATCATCGGTGTGCCGGAGAAGTCGGAGGATGGGCCGGTCGATCTCTTTGTGGAAGATCTGATCCTGAACAAATTAGCGCCGAAAGGCCTCAGCAAATTCTTTACAGTGGAGCGGGCACACAGAGTTCCGGGGGGCCGGCCGAGGCCTGGGGCCCCACCGCGACCTATCATTGCCAGGATCTTCAACTTCAGGGACCGTGATGCAATCCTGCAGGCCTCCCGTGTGAATGGCCCGATGAAGTATGAAAATGTGGACATCAGTTTCTATCCTGATTTTACACAATCGGTACAAAAACGGCGAATGGGATTTCTGATTGTCAAGCGGCGGCTGAGGGACATGGGCTTGAAGTACTCTCTGCTTTTTCCGGCCAAACTACGTATTGAACTGGAGGAACGGACTTATTTTTTTCGACCGGCCCGAGGCGGTTGAGGACTGGCTTGACACCTTGCACCGTCGGCCCGGCGGGGAGGAACGAGCCGAGGACGAGGGTGGTGGATCAGCGGATCAAGTGTGAACGAATGACTGGTGGTTCCTAGACAATTTTGTGTTCACCTCCGACTTGGGTTTGATGTATTGTTTTTTCTTCTTTAGGATTGTATCACCCTTCCTTCATCATTGGGAGGCTGCGGGGTATCTGGTGAGATTCTTCCTCCTCGGGGGGTTTTCTTCTTTCCGTAGAGTAGGTTCATGTTGGGGCGACAGGCACACTGCGAGTTGGGGTGGCTGAATGGTCTTGTGCAGGGGTGCAGGGTGGGGGGGTGTGTAACGGGAGTTGGGGGGGTAGCGGTAGGGGAGTTGTTTTTGGGTGGCGTTTGTTTTGTACCAGGCAACCAGCGTGCTGTTTTTTGCTCTCAACGTGGGTGGGGTGACCGTTGTGGTGGAAATGGGGGGTAGGGGATTGCGCATTTTAACATGGAATGTCAATGGTTTGGGGGACCGATTGAAGCGAGGGGTGGTGCTACAATATCTGAAACGTCTCTCTCCTGATGTAGTTCTGTTGCAGGAGACGCATTTGGTGGGCCACTCATGCCATGCTATGAATAGACGGGGCTACCGTTTGGTGGCCCACTCTGGTTTTACTACCGGATCCAGAGGGGTGGGCATTTTGGTTCGATCCTCTCTCCCGCTGGAAATTGATGAGGTGATGCACGACGACCTGGGGGCGTTACGTGGTGTTAGTTGGCCGGTGGGAAGGACAGACTTTGTGTTTGGTTTCAGTTTATGTTCCCCCTGGGTTGCAAACCACCACCTTTGCGGATTTGGGAGGGTTGCTGCTTAGGCTCCCGGAGGGCCTCCTGCTGGTAGGTGGCGACTTCAATTCTGTGGTATCGGGTAGAGAGGATCGGCACCCTCCCAGAGACCTCCCCGGGGCGCACTCTTGTCTGGGTGGCTTTATCGACACTATTGGGCTTGTGGACTGTTGGAGATCGATGCATCCGGGGCTCGCCCAATTTACATTTCACTCTGGCGCCCACGGCTCCTTATCTAGATTGGACTATGTGCTGATGCCGGCCGCCCAAGCTCAAATGATCGGGGAGGTCAGGCATCTGGCTCGTGGCATCTCTGATCATTCCCCGGTGCTGCTACACTTGGATGTGGTCTTGGGGGCGGGGGGGAGGGTGGCACCGATTAATCCCTGGTATTTGCATGACCCCACAACTCGTGCCCGTTTGGTCAAGTCTCTTGACCGTTATTTTGTAGAAAATCAGGGTTCAGTCTCATCGGCCGTAACATTGTGGGAAGCTTTCAAGGTGGTCATCCGTGGGCAGGCCCTATCCTTGATCTCCCTAGCTAAGAGACGCAAAAATGAGGATGTGGTACGCCTGGAGTCTGACATAACTGACTTGGAAGAGGATCTCGGACGGGAGGTCACACGGGATAAACTCCATGCCCTTTGCCTTAAACAGTCGGATTATAGGGCGTTGGTTACGGATGCGGCCAAGCTCGCTAGTCGGGAACAACAGGGGCGCTTGTATGATGTTGGTGACAAGGCTGGAAAGTTGATTGCATGGCTGGAGAGGAGAGAGCGAGCGAGTCGTGTGGTCCAAGTGATTGTGCGTGCTGATGGTGTGAGTGTTACGGACCCGGGGGAGATTGTGAGCTGTTTTGCGGACCATTTGCGTGACGTCTACTCTCCGGTCTCGGAGAGGCCAGAAGACGACTCTCGTCAACTGCTACGAGATATTGCATTGCCGTGCCTCTCTGTCGATGATAAAGAATGGCTGGATGAGGCGTTGACGAACTATGAGATAGCATCGGCGATTCGCTCGGTCCGTTCAGGAAAGGCTCTCGGCCCTAACGGCCTTCCGATCGAGCTTTACAAGCTTCGTCCAGATAGGTTTGCACCTTATCTCCGCAAGATGTTTATTGCATCCCGAGAGGCCGGCTCCCTTCCGTGTGATCAACGTCTAGCAACGATTGTGGTGATCCATAAAGAGGGCAAGCCGCGTGATTGCTGTGCGTCTTATAGGCCTATCTCACTCCTAAATGCTGAACCTAAGATTCTCGCTAAAGTGCTCGCTAATCGTCTGATCAAAGTAATTGGTGACCTGGTACATCCGGACCAGTCTGGTTTTATTCCGCACCGCAACACCGCGCTGAACCTGCGGCGCCTCCACGGAGTCCTCGCAAGAGTTGACTCTATTCAGGAGCCCACCATTTTGGCGTCCTTAGACGCCACGATGGCGTTTGACACGTTGGAGTGGTCGTATCTCTGGGCGGCGCTGGCTAAGTTTGGTTTTGGACCTGGATTCATTGGATGGGTGAAATTGTTATACGTGGAACCGCTGGCGCAGGTGGTGGTGAATGGTAGAGGTTCTACCCCCTTCGGGCTTGGGAGGGGCACGCGGCAGGGTTGCCTCCTGTCCCCGCTTCTTTTTGCTCTCGCGTTGGAGCCCCTGGCGGCGTGGCTCCGGTGGGAACCCTCCATGACGGGTATTCGGTGGACACCGACGTTTGAGGATCGCGTGTCACTCTACGCAGATGATATTTTGCTCTATCTCACCTCCCCGCGGAAATCGTTGATAGTGTTATTTGATGTATTAAACTCCTTCGGTCGCAATTCAGGGCTTGTCATTAATTGGGTGAAATCCTGTGTTTATGTGCTGGTTGGCGACCCCCCCCTTCTCCCTCGTGGCTGTCCCATTCCGATTTCACATTCTGGATTTAAATATTTAGGTATCCACGTGTCCCTGGATGCGGCGGTCCGTTATGCTCTGAATCTGCTGCCCCCGCTCCAGCGGCTGCGGGCCGATGTTGCTCGTTGGCGGAAGCTCCCGCTATCGCCGCTTGGCCGGGCAGCCTTATTCAAAATGATGTCTCTTCCACGCTTTTTGTATGCATTGCAGAATACGCTGGACGTGGTGCCCGCCCGATATTTTAGTGAGGTAGAGAGCCTACAGAGGCAACTAGTTTGGGATGGGAGACCGCGAATTGCTCTCGCTAAATTGACCCTTCCATGGTATGACGGTGGCATAGCTCTTCCTGATATTAGAAGGTATTATTGGGCGTCCCAGTTGGTGGCGGTGAACCATGGGACATATGGCCCGGCGGTGAACCCCGCGTACGAGATGGATAAGCTACTGTTGCCGGGCAGAGATTTCAATAGAGCGCTTTATTCTACGAAGGGAGGCACTACATTGACAGGTCCTACGAAAAATGCAGTACGTGCCTGGCACTGCGCCACCGCTGCTACGGGATGGACGGGTCGTCTGTCTCGTGCAACTCCACTGTATGCGTCTGATGCGTTGGGTGGTTTATGGCGTACTAAGGGCTTTGAAAAATGGGATTTGATTGAAATTAGTCGTGTGGGGGATCTCTGGACGAAGGGCACTTTTAAAACGTTTGAAGCTCTTCGGACGGAATATAAGCTGAGCGATAGGGAGTTCTTTAGCTATGCGCAGATGCGCCATGCGCTACTTTCTGCTTTCCCGAATCCTGCAGATATCCCTGAAGCCTCCCCGCTGGAAGATCGTTTACTTGATGGTTACCTGCCAGATAGTACTATTTCCCTGATTTACAAAAAACTGATCAATACTCGAGCGGACCTCCTCACACATTTGCGAGAGGTCTGGGTCGCCGATGGCCTAGAATTGGATGATGAGGACTGGGTCGCAGCCGTGGCCTCACTGAGGGAGGTTGCCATACCGGCTCGCCTTCGATTTGTGCAGTTAAAGATATTACATAGGGTCTATGTCACCGGTCCCCGCTTGCTTCACATGGGTTACACAAGTGATGGTTTATGTCGGCATGGTTGTGGCCTGCTTGGTACTTTTCTTCATATTCTGTGGGAGTGTCCGAAGGTGCTACGTTTCTGGACTGGTGTGCATGCAGTGATGGAGGAGGTTACGGGTGTGGCTCTGCTCCCTGAGGCTCGGCGATGTGTGTTGAATGTGTGGGAACCGACTGACTGCGATGTGGCACAAGAACGCTGGGTGACTTTGGGCAACATGATCGCTAAAAGAGACATTGCACAGCTCTGGGGCTCCGGTAGGCCTCCCACAGTTACGAAGTGGAAAGAGAATATGGATTGGTGCATGTTCCGAGAGAAAACTGTTTACGTGGCCAGAGGCAAACCTAAGAAATGGAGTAAGATGTGGGGTCCCTGGAATTCCTACCGTGGGGATATATGCACCCCCCCCTTGGTGGTCACACCAGACACGACAATGTTCCCTTGACTTTGATGTTCCTGGTCTTTTTCCCCTTCGCCTTGCAGGATTGATGACTGATCTTTTCCCTGCCCCCCCCCCCTGCCCTTCCTAATGCGAGTTACTGTGTAATGGGCTGCATTGTCGCTGTTGTCCCCCGCTCATGAGAGAGCAAGTCCCTGCTAATGGAGTTCTTCTGCCTGGTCTAAGTTTCCTTTTGTTGTTTTCATTTACAAAACAGTTAATAAGAAACCTTTCTGTAGTGCTGGGTTCAGTTGTGGGCGGCTGCAGCCGTTACGCGTGCGGTTCGCTCCTGCTCTCATGATTGCTGTATTATTGTTGTCCTCCCTTTTTTCTACGTTAGCGGCCGGCCCGGGCGGTTGTAGGCCCATGACTGTGAATATTTGATGTGTAAATAAAGGTTTTTGAAGAAAAAAAAAAAGAGTGTTCGAGTGTTTCGCCACAGTTGGCGCAGATAGTGTTGATCTTTAGACACATGTTTCTGGTTCTATAACCGTCATCAGTAGAGATTACAGTCTTTCAAATGTGGGGTTTGCTGAGTAGGCTGCCAATATCTTTCTCAGGTCAGGTACCTCTCACAGGCATGCGGTTGCTTCATCCACGAGCTCATCATCTCAATGACTCAATGACTCATGGGAGTACTATTAAACAGGAACAGGGGTGGAGCACACCGCTTCACCTCCCAGCAAGGTTCGCCCCAGGCATTGTGATAAATGCAGTTTCAGTTACTTGCTTGCTTCAAGAGTGTTCGAGTGTTTTGCCACAGTTGGCGCTGATAGTGCTGATCTCTAGACACGTTGTTCTGGTTCTTTAACTGTCATAGGTAGAGATTGCAGTCTTTCAAATGTGGGGTTTGCTGAGTAGGCTGCCAACATCTTTCTCAGGTCGGGTACCTCTCACAGGCATGCGGGTGCTTCATCCACCAGCTTGACAGCTCAATGACTCATGGGAGTACTATTAAACAGGAACAGGGTTGGAAGCACACCACTTCACCTCACAGCAAGGTTCGCCCCTGGCATTATGATAAATGCAGTTTCAGTTAATTGCTTGCTTCAAGAGTGTTCGAGTTTTTCGCCACAGTTGGCGCAGATAGTGCTGATCTCTAGACATGTGGTTCTGTTTCTTTAACTGTCATAGGTAGAGATTGCAGTATTTCAAATCTGGGGTTTGCTGAGTAGGCTGCCAACATCTTTCTCAGGTCCGGTACCTCTCACAGGCATGCGGGTGCTTCATCCACCAGCTCGTCAGCTCAATGACTCATGGGAGTACTATTAAACAGGAACAGGGGTGGAAGCACACCGCTTCACCTCACAGCAAGGTTCGCTCCTGGCATTGTGATAAATGCAGTTTCACTTAATTGCAGGCTTCAAGAGTGTTCGAGTGTTTCGCCACAGTTGGCGCAGATAGTGCTGATCTCTAGACACATCTTTCTGGTTCTTTAACCGTCATCAGTAGAGATTACAATCTTTGAAATTTGTGGTTTGCTGAGTAGGCTGCCAATATCTTTCTCAGGTCAGGTACCTCTCACAGTCATGCGGGTGCTTCATCCACCAGCTCGTCAGCTAAGTGACTCACGGAAGAACTATTAAACAGGAACAGGGGTGGGAGCACACCGCTTCACCTCCCAGCAAGGTTCGCCTCTGGCATTGTGGTAATGCAGTTTTGGTTACTTGCTTGCTTCAAGAGTGTTCGAGTGTTTTGCCACAGTTGGCGCAGATTGTGATAATCTCAAAACACGTGTATCTGGTTCTTTAACCGTCATCAGTAGAGATTACAGTCTTTCAAATATGGGGTTTGCTGAGTAGGCTGCCAACATCTTTCTCAGGTCAGGTACCTCTCACAGGCATGCGGGTGCTTCACCCACGAGCTCGTCAGCTCAATGACTCATGGGAGTACTATTAAACAGGAAAAGGGGTGGGAGCACACCGTTTCACCTCCCAGCAAGGTTCACCCCTGGCATTGTGGTAAATGCAGTTTAAGTTACTTGCTTGCTTCAAGAGTGTTTGAGTGTTTCGCCACAGTTGGCGCAGATAGTGCTGATCTTTAGACACGTGTTTCTGGTTCTATAACCGTTATCAGTAGAGATTACAGTCTTTCAAATGTGGGGTTTGCTGAGTAGGCTGCCAACATCTTTCTCAGGTCTGGTACCTCTCACAGGCATGCGGGTGCTTCATCCACGAGCTCGTCAGCTCAATGACTCATGGGAGTACTATTAAACAGGAACAGGGATGGGAGCATACCGCTTCACCTCCCAGCAAGGTTCGCACATGGCATTGTGGTAAATGCAGTTTCAGTTACTTGCTTGCTTCAAGAGTGTTTGAGTGTTTCGCCACAGTTGGCGCAGATAGTGCTGACCTCTAGACACATGTTTCTGGTTCTTTAACCGTCATCAGTGGAGACTACAGTCTTTCAAATGCGGGGTTTGCTGAGTAGGCTGCCAACATCTTTCTCAGGTCTGGTACCTCTCACAGGCATCCAGGTGCTTCATCCACGAGCTCCTCAGCTCAATGACTCATGGGAGTACTATTAAACAGGAAAAGGGGTGGGAGCACACCGCTTCACCTGCCAGCAAGGTTCGCCCCTGGCATTGTGGTAAATGCACTTTAAGTTACTTGCTTGCTTCAAGAGTGTTCGAGTGTTTCGCCACAGTTGGCGCAGATAGTGCTGATCTTTAGACACATGTTTCTGGTTCTATAACCGTCATCAGTAGAGATTACAGTCTTTCAAATGTGGGGTTTGCTGAGTAGGCTGCCAATATCTTTCTCAGGTCAGGTACCTCTCACAGGAATGCGGGTGCTTCATCCACAATCTCATCATCTTAATGACTCAATGACTCATGGGAGTACTATTAAACAGGAACAGGGGTGGGAGCACACCGCTTCACCTCCCAGCAGGGTTCGCCCCTGGCATTGTGATAAATGCAGTTTCAGTTACTTGCTTGCTTCAAGAGTGTTTGAGTGTTTCGCCACAGTTGGCTCAGATAGTGCTGATCTCTAGACACGTGGTTCTGGTTCTTTAACTGTCATAGGTAGAGATTGCAGTCTTTCAAATGTGGGGTTTGCTGAGTAGGCTGCCAACATCTTTCTCAGGTCGGGTGCCTCTCACAGGCATGCGGGTGCTTCATCCAACAGCTCGTCAGCTCAATGACTCATGGGAGTACTATTAAATAGGAACAGGGGTGGAAGCACACCGCTTCACCTCACAGCAAGGTTCGCCCCTGGCATTGTGATAAATGCAGTTTCAGTTAATTGCTTACTTCAAGAGTGTTCGAGTGTTTCGCCACAGTTGGCGCAGATAGTGCTGATCTCTAGACACGTCTTTCTGGTTCTTTAACCGTCATCAGTAGAGATTACAATCTTTGAAATTTGTGGTTTGCTGAGTAGGCTGCCAATATCTTTCTCAGGTCAGGTACCTCTCACAGGCATGCGGGTGCTTCATCCACCAGCTCGTCAGCTAAGTGACTCACGGGAGAACTATTAAACAGGAACAGGGGTGGGAGCACACCGCTTCACCTCCCAGCAAGGTTCGCCTCTGGCATTGTGGTAATGCAGTTTTGGTTACTTGCTTGCTTCAAGAGTGTTCGAGTGTTTTGCCACAGTTGGCGCAGATTGTGATAATCTCAAAACACGTGTTTCTGGTTCTTTAACCGTCATCAGTAGAGATTACAGTCTTTCAAATATGGGGTTTGCTGTGTAGGCTGCCAACATCTTTCTCAGGTCAGGTACGTCTCACAGGCATGCGGGTGCTTCATCCACGAGCTCGTCAGCTCAATGACTCATGGGAGTACTATTAAACAGGAACAGGGGTGGGAGCACACCGCTTCAACTCCCAGCAAGATTCGCCCCTGGCATTGTGGTAAATGCAGTTTCGGTTACTTGCTTGCTTCAAGAGTGTTGAGTGTTTCACCACAGTTGGCGCAGATAGTGCTGATCTCTAGACACGTGTTTCTGGTTCTTTAACCGTCATCAGTAGAGATTACAGTCTTTGAAATTTGGGGCTTTCTGAGAAGGCTGCCAAAATCTTTCTCAGGTCAGGTACCTCTCACAGGCATGCGGGTGCTTCATCCACGAGCTCGTCAGCTCAATGACTCATGGGAGTACTATTAAACAGGAAAAGGGGTGGGAGCACACCGCTTCACCTCCCAGCAAGGTTCACCCCTGGCATTGTGATAAATGCAGTTTCAGTTAATTGCAGGCTTCAAGAGTGTTCGAGTGTTTCGCCACAGTCGGCGCAGATAGTGCTGATCTCTAGACACGTCTTTCTGGTTCTTTAACCGTCATCAGTAGAGATTACAGTCTTTGAAATTTGTGGTTTGCTGAGTAGGCTGCCAATATCTTTCTCAGGTCAGGTACCTCTCACAGGCATGCGGGTGCTTCATCCACGAGCTCGTCAGCTCAATGACTCACGAGAGTACTATTAAACAGGAACAGGGATGGGAACATACCGCTTCACCTCCCAGCAAGGTTCGCACATGGCTTTGTGGTAAATGCAGTTTAAGTTACTTGCTTGCTTCAAGAGTGTTCAAGTGTTTCGCCACAGTTGGCACATATAGTGCTGATCTTTAGACACATGTTTCTGGTTCAATAACCGTCATCAGTAGAGATTACAGTCTTTCAAATGTGGGATTTGCTGAGTAGGCTGCCAATATCTTTCTCAGGTCAGGTACCTCTCACAGGCATGCGGGTGCTTCATCCACGAGCTCATCATCTCAATGACTCAATGATTCATGGGAGTACTATTAAACAGGAACAGGGGTAGGAGCACACCGCTTCACCTCCCAGCAAGGTTCGCCCCTGGCATTGTGATAAATGCAGTTTCAGTTACTTGCTTGCTTCAAGAGTGTTCGAGTGTTTCGCCACAGTTGGCGCAGATAGTGCTGATCTCTAGACACGTGGTTCTGGTTCTTTAACTGTCATAGGTAGAGATTGCAGTCTTTCAAATGTGGGGTTTGTTGAGTAGGCTGCCAACATCTTTCTCAGGTCGGGTACCTCTCACAGGCATGCGGGTGCTTCATCCACCAGCTTGACAGCTCAATGACTCATGGGAGTACTATTAAACAGGAACAGGGTTGGAAGCACACCACTTCACCTCACAGCAAGGTTCGCCCCTGGCATTATGATAAATGCAGTTTCAGTTAATTGCTTGCTTCAAGAGTGTTTGAGTTTTTCGCCACAGTTGGCGCAGATAATGCTGATCTCTAGACATGTGGTTCTGTTTCTTTAACTGTCATAGGTAGAGATTGCAGTATTTCAAATCTGGGGTTTGCTGAGTAGGCTGCCAACATCTTTCTCAGGTCGGGTACCTCTCACAGGCATGCGGGTGCTTCATCCACCAGCTCGTCAGCTCAATGACTCATGGGAGTACTATTAAACAGGAATAGGGGTGGAAGCACACCGCTTCACCTCACAGCAAGGTTCGCTCCTGGCATTGTGATAAATGCAGTTTCACTTAATTGCAGGCTTCAAGAGTGTTCGAGTGTTTCGCCACAGTTGGCGCAGATAGTGCTGATCTCTAGACACGTCTTTCTGGTTCTTTAACCGTCATCAGTAGAGATTACAATCTTTGAAATTTGTGGTTTGCTGAGTAGGCTGCCAATATCTTTCTCAGGTCAGGTACCTCTCACAGGCATGCAGGTGCTTCATCCACCAGCTCGTCAGCTAAGTGACTCACGGAAGAACTATTAAACAGGAACAGGGGTGGGAGCACACCGCTTCACCTCCCAGCAAGGTTCGCCTCTGGCATTGTGGTAATGCAGTTTTGGTTACTTGCTTGCTTCAAAAGTGTTCGAGTGTTTTGCCACAGTTGGCGCAGATTGTGATAATCTCAAAACACGTGTTTCTGGTTCTTTAACCGTCATCAGTAGAGATTACAGTCTTTCAAATATGGGGTTTGCTGAGTAGGCTGCCAACATCTTTCTCAGGTCAGGTACGTCTCACAGGCATGCGGGTGCTTCATCCACGAGCTCGTCAGCTCAATGACTCATGGGAGTACTATTAAACAGGAACAGGGGTGGGAGCACACCGCTTCACCTCCCAGCAAGATTCGCCCCTGGCATTGTGGTAAATGCAGTTTCGGTTACTTGCTTGTTTCAAGAGTGTTGAGTGTTTCACCACAGTTGGCGCAGATAGTGCTGATCTCTAGACACGTGTTTCTGGTTCTTTAACCGTCATCAGTAGAGATTACAGTGTTTGAAATTTGGGGCTTTCTGAGAAGGCTGCCAAAATCTTTCTCAGGTCAGGTACCTCTCACAGGCATGCGGGTGCTTCACCCACGAGCTCGTCAGCTCAATGACTCATGGGAGTACTATTAAACAGGAACAGGGGTGGGAGCACACCGCTTCACCTCCCAGCAAGCTTCGCCCCTGGCATTGTGATAAATGCAATTTCAGTTACTTTGCTTGCTTCAAGAGTGTTTGAGTTTTTCGCCACAGTTGGCGCAGATAGTGCTGATCTCTAGACACGTGGTGCTGGTTCTTTAGCTGTCATAGGTAGAGATTGCAGTCTTTCAAATCTGGGGTTTGCTGAGTAGGCTGCCAACATCTTTCTCAGGTCGGGTACCTCTCACAGGCATTCGGGTGCTTCATCCACCAGCTCGTCAGCTCAATGACTCATGGGAGTACTATGAAACAGGAACAGGGGTGGAAGCACACCGCTTCACCTCCCAGCAAGGTTCGCCCCTGGCATTGTGATAAATGCAGTTTCAGTTAATTGCAGGCTTCAAGAGTGTTCGAGTGTTTCGCCACAGTTGGCGCAGATAGTGCTGATCTCTAGACACGTCTTTCTGGTTCTTTAACCGTCATCAGTAGAGATTACAGTCTTTCAAATTTGTGGTTTGCTGAGTAGGCTGCCAATATCTTTCTCAGGTCAGGTACCTCTCACAGGCATGCGGGTGCTCCATCCACCAGCTCGGCAGCTAAGTGACTCACGGGAGAACTATTAAACAGGAACAGGGGTGGGAGCACACCGCTTCACCTCCCAGCAAGGTTCGCCCCTGGCATTGTGGTAAATGCAGTTTAAGTTACTTGCTTGCTTCAAGAGTGTTCGAGTGTTTCGCCACAGTTGGCGCAGATAGTGCTGATCTTTAGACACATGTTTCTGGTTCTATAACCGTCATCAGTAGAGATTACAGTCTTTCAAATGTGGGGTTTGCTGAGTAGGCTGCCAACATCTTTCTCAGGTCTGGTACCTCTCACAGGCATGCGGGTGCTTCATCCACGAGCTCGTCAGCTCAATGACTCATGGGAGTACTATTAAACAGGAACAGGGATGAGAGCATACCGCTTCACCTCCCAGCAAGGTTCGTACATTGTATTGTGGTAAATGCAGTTTCAGTTACTTGCTTGCTTCAAGAGTGTTTGAGTGTTTCGCCACAGTTGGCGCAGATAGTGCTGACCTCTAGACACGTGTTTCTGGTTCTTTAACCGTCATCAGTGGAGACTACAGTCTTTCAAATGCGGGGTTTGCTGAGTAGGCTGCCAACATCTTTCTCAGGTCTGGTACCTCTCACAGGCATCCGGGTGCTTCATCCACGAGCTCGTCAGCTCAATGACTCATGGGAGTACTATTAAACAGGAAAAGGGGTGGGAGCACACCGCTTCACCTCCCAGCAAGGTTCGCCCCTGGCATTGTGGTAAATGCAGTTTAAGTAACTTGCTTGCTTCAAGAGTGTTCGAGTGTTTCGCCACAGTTGGCGCAGATAGTGCTGATCTTTAGACACATGTTTCTGGTTCTATAACCGTCATCAGTAGAGATTACAGTCTTTCAAATGTGGGGTTTGCTGAGTAGGCTGCCAATATCTTTCTCAGGTCAGGTACCTCTCACAGGAATGCGGGTGCTTCATCCACAAGCTCATCATCTTAATGACTCAATGACTCATGGGAGTACTATTAAACAGGAACAGGGGTGGGAGCACACCGCTTCACCTCCCAGCAGGGTTCGCCCCTGGCATTGTGATAAATGCAGTTTCAGTTACTTGCTTGCTTCAAGAGTGTTCGAGTGTTTCGCCACAGTTGGCGCAGATAGTGCTGATCTCTAGACACGTGGTTCTGGTTCTTTAACTGTCATAGGTAGAGATTGCAGTCTTTCAAATGTGGGGTTTGCTGAGTAGGCTGCCAACATCTTTCTCAGGTCGGGTGCCTCTCACAGGCATGCGGGTTCTTCATCCAACAGCTCGACAGCTCAATGACTCATGGGAGTACTATTAAACAGGAACAGGGTTGGAAGCACACCGCTTCACCTCACAGCAAGGTGCGCCCCTGGCATTGTGATAAATGCAGTTTCAGTTAATTGCTTCCTTCAAGAGTGTTCGAGTGTTTCGCCACAGTTGGCGCAGATAGTGCTGATCTCTAGACACATCTTTCTGGTTCTTTAACCGTCATCAGTAGAGATTACAGTCTTTGAAATTTGTGGTTTGCTGAGTAGGCTGCCAATATCTTTCTCAGGTCATGGACCTCCCACAGGCATGCGGGTGCTTCATCCACCAGCTCGTCAGCTAATTGACTCACGGGAGAACTATTAAACAGGAACAGGGGTGGGAGCACACCGCTTCACCTCCCAGCAAGGTTCGACTCTGGCATTGTGGTAATGCAGTTTTGGTTACTTGCTTGCTTCAAGATTGTTCGAGTGTTTTGCCACAGTTGGCGCAGATAGTGCTGATCTATAGACACGTTGTTCTGGTTCTTTAACCGTCATCAGTAGAGATTACAGTCTTTCAAATGTGGGGTTTGCTGAGTATGCTTTCAACATCTTTCTCAGGTCAGGTACCTCTCACAGGCATGCGGGTTCTTCATCCACGAGCTCGTCAGCTCAATGACTCAATGACTCATGGGAGTACTATTAAACAGGAACAGGGATGGGAGCATACCGCTTCACCTCCCAGCAAGGTTCGCACATGGCATTGTGGTAAATGCAGTTTCAGTTACTTGCTTGCTTCAAGAGTGTTCGAGTGTTTCGCCACAGTTGGCGCAGATAGTGCTGATCTCTAGACACGTGTTTCTGGTTCTTTAACCGTCATAAGTAGAGATTACAGTCTTTCAAATGTGGGGTTTGCTGAGTAGGCTGCCAACATCTTTCTCAGGTCTGGTACCTCTCACAGGCATCCGGGTACTTCATCCACGAGCTCGTCAGCTCAATGACTCATGGGAGTACTATTAAACAGGAACAGGGGTGGGAGCACACCGCTTCACCTCCCAGCAAGATTCGCCCCTGGTATTGTGGTAAATGCAGTTTCGGTTATTTGCTTTCTTCAAGACTGTTGAGTGTTTCACCACAGTTGGCGCAGATAGTGCTGATCTCTAGACACGTGTTTCTGGTTCTTTAACCATCATCAGTAGAGATTACAGTCTTTGAAATTTGGGGTTTGCTGAGTAGGCTGCCAACATCTTTCTCAGGTCAGGTACCTCTCACAGGCATGCGGGTGCTTCATCCACAAGCTCATCATCTCAATGACTCAATGACTCATGGGAGTACTATTAAACAGGAACAGGGGTGGGAGCACACCGCTTCACCTCCCAGCAAGGTTCGCCCCTGGCATTGTGATAAATGCAGTTTCAGTTACTTGCTTGCTTCAAGAGTGTTCGAGTTTTTCGCCACAGTTGGCGCAGATAGTGCTGATCTCTAGACACGTGGTTCTGGTTCTTTAACTGTCATAGGTAGAGATTGCAGTCTTTCAAATCTGGGGTTTGCTGAGTAGGCTGCCAACATCTTTCTCAGGTTGGGTACCTCTCACAGGCATGCGGGTGCTTCATCCACCAGCTCGTCAGCTCAATGACTCATGGGAGTACTATGAAACAGGAACAGGGGTGGAAGCACACCGCTTCACCTCCCAGCAAGGTTCGCCCCTGGCATTGTGATACATGCAGTTTCAGTTAATTGCAGGCTTCAAGACTGTTCGAGTGTTTCGCCACAGTTGGCGCAGATAGTGCTGATCTCTAGACACGTCTTTCTGGTTCTTTAACCGTCATCAGTAGAGATTACAGTCTTTGAAATTTGTGGTTTGCTGAGTAGGCTGCCAATATCTTTCTCAGGTCAGGTACCTCTCACAGGCATGCGGGTGCTTCATTCACCAGCTCGGCAGCTAAGTGACTCATGGGAGAACTATTAAACAGGAACAGGGGTGGGAGCACACCGCTTCACCTCCCAGCAAGGTTCGCCCCTGGCATTGTGGTAAATGCAGTTTAAGTTACTTGCTTGCTTCAAGAGTGTTCGAGTGTTTCGCCACAGTTGGCGCAGATAGTGCTGATCTTTAGACACATGTTTCTGGTTCTATAACCGTCATCAGTAGAGATTACAGTCTTTCAAATGTGGGGTTTGCTGAGTAGGCTGCCAATATCTTTCTCAGGTCAGGTACCTCTCACAGGAATGCGGGTGCTTCATCCACAAGCTCATCATCTTAATGACTAAATGACTCATGGGAGTACTATTAAACAGGAACAGGGGTGGGAGCACACCGCTTCACCTCCCAGCAAGGTTCGCCCCTGGCATTGTGATAAATGCAGTTTCAGTTACTTGCTTGCTTCAAGAGTGTTCGAGTGTTTCGCCACAGTTGGCGCAGATAGTGCTGATCTCTAGACACGTTGTTCTGGTTCTTTAACTGTCATAGGTAGAGATTGCAGTCTTTCAAATGTGGGGTTTGCTGAGTAGGCTGCCAACATCTTTCTCAGGTCGGGTACCTCTCACAGGCATGCGGGTGCTTCATCCACCAGCTCGACAGCTCAATGACTCATGGGAGTACTATTAAACAGGAACAGGGTTGGAAGCACACCACTTCACCTCACAGCAAGGTTCGCCCCTGGCATTGTGATAAATGCAGTTTCAGTTAATTGCTTGCTTCAAGAGTGTTCGAGTTTTTCGCCACAATTGGCGCAGATAGTGCTGATCTCTAGACACGTGGTTCTGGTTCTTTAACTGTCATAGGTAGAGATTGCAGTCTTTCAAATCTGGGGTTTGCTGAGTAGGCTGCCAACATCTTTCTCAGGTCGGGTACCTCTCACAGGCATGCGGGTGCTTCATCCACCAGCTCGTCAGCTCAATGACTCATGGGAGTACTATTAAACAGGAACAGGGGTGGAAGCACACCGCTTCACCTCCCAGCAAGGTTCGCTCCTGGCATTGTGATAAATGCAGTTTCAGTTAATTGCTTGCTTCAAGAGTGTTCGAGTGTTTTGCCACAGTTGGCGCAGATTGTGATAATCTCAAAACACGTGTTTCTGGTTCTTTAACCGTCATCAGTAGAGATTACAGTCTTTCAAATATGGGGTTTGCTGTGTAGGCTGCCAACATCTTTCTCAGGTCAGGTACGTCTCACAGGCATGCGGGTGCTTCATCCACGAGCTCGTCAGCTCAATGACTCATGGGAGTACTATTAAACAGGAACAGGGGTGGGAGCACACCGCTTCACCTCCCAGCAAGGTTCACCCCTGGCATTGTGATAAATGCAGTTTCAGTTAATTGCAGGCTTCAAGAGTGTTCGAGTGTTTCGCCACTGTCGGCGCAGATAGTGCTGATCTCTAGACACGTCTTTCTGGTTCTTTAACCGTCATCAGTAGAGATTACAGTCTTTGAAATTTGTGGTTTGCTGAGTAGGCTGCCAATATCTTTCTCAGGTCAGGTACCTCTCACAGGCATGCGGGTGCTTCATCAACGAGCTCGTCAGCTCAATGACTCACGAGAGTACTATTAAACAGGAACAGGGATGGGAACATACCGCTTCACCTCCCAGCAAGGTTCGCACATGGCATTGTGGTAAATGCAGTTTAAGTTACTTGCTTGCTTCAAGAGTGTTCGAGTGTTTCGCCACAGTTGGCACATATAGTGCTGATCTTTAGACACATGTTTCTGGTTCTATAACCGTCATCAGTAGAGATTACAGTCTTTCAAATGTGGGATTTGCTGAGTAGGCTGCCAATATCTTTCTCAGGTCAGGTACCTCTCACATGCATGCGGGTGCTTCATCCACGAGCTCATCATCTCAATGACTCAATGATTCATGGGAGTACTATTAAACAGGAACAGGGGTGGGAGCACACCGCTTCACCTCCCAGCAAGGTTCGCCCCTGGCATTGTGATAAATGCAGTTTCAGTTACTTGCTTGCTTCAAGAGTGTTCGAGTGTTTCGCCACAGTTGGCGCAGATAGTACTGATCTCTAGACACGTGGTTCTGGTTCTTTAACTGTCATAGGTAGAGATTGCAGTCTTTCAAATGTGGGGTTTGCTGAGTAGGCTGCCAATATCTTTCTCAGGTCGGGTACCTCTCAAAGGCATGCGGGTGCTTCATCCATCAGCTTGACAGCTCAATGACTCATGGGAGTACTATTAAACAGGAACAGGGTTGGAAGCACACCACTTCACCTCACAGCAAGGTTCGCCCCTGGCATTATGATAAATGCAGTTTCAGTTAATTGCTTGCTTCAAGAGTGTTCGAGTTTTTCGCCACAGTTGGCGCAGATAGTGCTGATCTCTAGACATGTGGTTCTGGTTCTGGTTCTTTAACTGTCATAGGTAGAGATTGCAGTATTTCAAATCTGGGGTTTGCTGAGTAGGCTGCCAACATCTTTCTCAGGTCGGGTACCTCTCACAGGCATGCGGGTGGTTCATCCACCAGCTCGTCAGCTCAATGACTCATGGGAGTACTATTAAACAGGAACAGGGGTGGAAGCACACCGCTTCACCTCACAGCAAGGTTCGCTCCTGGCATTGTGATAAATGCAGTTTCACTTAATTGCAGGTGTCAAGATTGTTCGAGTGTTTCGCCACAGTTGGCGCAGATAGTGCTGATCTCTAGACACGTCTTTCTGGTTCTTTAACCGTCATCAGTAGAGATTACAATCTTTGAAATTTGTGGTTTGCTGAGTAGGCTGCCAATATCTTTCTCAGGTCAGGTACCTCTCACAGGCATGCGGGTGCTTCATCCACCAGCTCGTCAGCTAAGTGACTCACGGAAGAACTATTAAACAGGAACAGGGGTGGGAGCACACCGCTTCACCTCCCAGCAAGGTTCGCCTCTGGCATTGTGGTAATGCAGTTTTGGTTACTTGCTTGCTTCAAAAGTGTTCGAGTGTTTTGCCACAGTTGGCGCAGATTGTGATAATCTCAAAACACGTGTTTCTGGTTCTTTAACCGTCATCAGTAGAGATTACAGTCTTTCAAATATGGGGTTTGCTGAGTAGGCTGCCAACATCTTTCTCAGGTCAGGTACGTCTCACAGGCATGCGGGTGCTTCATCCACGAGCTCGTCAGCTCAATGACTCATGGGAGTACTATTAAACAGGAACAGGGGTGGGAGCACACCGCCTCACCTCCCAGCAAGATTCGCCCCTGGCATTGTGGTAAATGCAGTTTCGGTTACTTGCTTGCTTCAAGAGTGTTGAGTGTTTCACCACAGTTGGCGCAGATAGTGCTGATCTCTAGACACGTGTTTCTGGTTCTTTAACCGTCATCAGTAGAGATTACAGTGTTTGAAATTTGGGGCTTTCTGAGAAGGCTGCCAAAATCTTTCTCAGGTCAGGTACCTCTCACAGGCATGTGGGTGCTTCACCCACGAGCTCGTCAGCTCAATGACTCATGGGAGTACTATTAAACAGGAAAAGGGGTGGGAGCACACCGCTTCACCTCCCAGCAAGGTTCACCCCTGGCATTGTGGTAAATGCAGTTTAAGTTACTTGCTTGCTTCAAGAGTGTTCGAGTGTTTCGCCACAGTTGGCGCAGATAGTGCTGATCTTTAGATACGTGTTTCTGGTTCTATAACCGTTATCAGTAGAGATTACAGTCTTTCAAATGTGGGGTTTGCTGAGTAGGCTGCCAACATCTTTCTCAGGTCTGGTACATCTCACAGGCATGCGGGTGCTTCATCCACGAGCTCGTCAGCTCAATGACTCATGGGAGTACTATTAAACAGGAACAGGGATGGGAGCATACCGCTTCACCTCCCAGCAAGGTTCGCACATGGCATTGTGGTAAATGCAGTTTAAGTTAGTTGCTTGCTTCAAGAGTGTTCGAGTGTTTCGCCACAGTTGGCGCAGATAGTGCTGATCTTTAGACACATGTTTCTGGTTCTATAACCGTCATCAGTAGAGATTACAGTCTTTCAAATGTGGGGTTTGCTGAGTAGGCTGCCAATATCTTTCTCAGGTCAGGTACCTCTCACAGGAATGCGGGTGCTTCATCCACAAGCTCATCATCTTAATGACTCAATGACTCATGGGAGTACTATTAAACAGGAACAGGGGTGGGAGCACACCGCTTCACCTCCCAGCAGGGTTCACCCCTGGCATTGTGCTAAATGCAGTTTCAGTTACTTGCTTGCTTCAAGAGTGTTCGAGTGTTTCGCCACAGTTGGCGCAGATAGTGCTGATCTCTAGACACGTGGTTCTGGTTCTTTAACTGTCATAGGTAGAGATTGCAGTCTTTCAAATGTGGGGTTTGCTGAGTAGGCTGCCAACATCTTTCTCAGGTCGGGTGCCTCTCACAGGCATGCGGGTGCTTCATCCAACAGCTCGACAGCTCAATGACTCATGGGAGTACTATTAAACAGGAACAGGGGTGGAAGCACACCGCTTCACCTCACAGCAAGGTTCGCCCCTGGCATTGTGATAAATGCAGTTTCAGTTAATTGCTTACTTCAAGAGTGTTCGAGTGTTTCGCCACACTTGGCGCAGATAGTGCTGATCTCTAGACACGTCTTTCTGGTTCTTTAACCGTCATCAGTAGAGATTACAGTCTTTGAAATTTGTGGTTTGCTGAGTAGGCTGCCAATATCTTTCTCAGGTCATGGACCTCCCACAGGCATGCGGGTGCTTCATCCACCAGCTCGTCAGCTAAGTGACTCACGGGAGAACTATTAAACAGGAACAGGGGTGGGAGCACACCGCTTCACCTCCCAGCAAGATTCGACTCTGGCATTGTGGTAATGCAGTTTTGGTTACTTGCTTGCTTCAAGAGTGTTCGAGTGTTTTGCCACAGTTGGCGCAGATAGTGCTGATCTCTAGACACGTGGTTTTGGTTCTTTAACCGTCATCAGTAGAGATTACAGTCTTTCAAATGTGGGGTTTGCTGAGTATGCTTTCAACATCTTTCTCAGGTCAGGTACCTCTCACAGGCATGTGGGTGCTTCATCCACGAGCTCGTCAGCTCAATGACTCACGAGAGTACTATTAAACAGGAACAGGGATGGGAGCATACCGCTTCACCTCCCAGCAAAGTTCGCACATGGCATTGTGGTAAATGCAGTTTCAGTTACTTGCTTGCTTCAAGAGTGTTCGAGTGTTTCGCCACAGTTGGCGCAGATAGTGCTGATCTCTAGACACGTGTTTCTGGTTCTTTAACCGTCATAAGTAGAGATTACAGTCTTTCAAATGTGGGGTTTGCTGAGTAGGCTGCCAACATCTTTCTCAGGTCTGGTACCTCTCACAGGCATCCGGGTACTTCATCCACGAGCTCGTCAGCTCAATGACTCATGGGAGTACTATTAAACAGGAACAGGGGTGGGAGCACACCGCTTCACCTCCCACCAAGGTTCGCCCCTGGCATTGTGGTAAATGCAGTTTCGGTTATTTGCTTGCTTCAAGAGTGTTGAGTGTTTCACCACAGTTGGCGCAGATAGTGCTGATCTCTAGACACGTCTTTCTGGTTCTTTAACCGTCATCAGTAGAGATTACAGTCTTTGAAATTTGGGGTTTGCTGAGTAGGCTGCCAACATCTTTCTCAGGTCAGGTACCTCTCACAGGCATGCGGGTGCTTCATCCACAAGCTCATCATCTCAATGACTCAATGACTCATGGGAGTACTATTAAACAGGAACAGGGGTGGGAGCACACCGCTTCACCTCCCAGCAAGGTTCGCCCCTGGCATTGTCATAAATGCAGTTTCAGTTACTTGCTTGCTTCAAGAGTGTTCGAGTTTTTCGCCACAGTTGGCGCAGATAGTGCTGATCTCTAGACACGTGGTTCTGGTTCTTTAACTGTCATAGGTAGAGATTGCAGTCTTTCAAATCTGGGGTTTGCTGAGTAGGCTGCCAACATCTTTCTCAGGTCGGGTACCTCTCACAGGCATGCGGGTGCTTCATCCACCAGCTCGTCAGCTCAATGACTCATGGGAGTACTATGAAACAGGAACAGGGGTGGAAGCACACCGCTTCACCTCCCAGCAAGGTTCGCCCCTGGCATTGTGATAAATGCAGTTTCAGTTAATTGCAGGCTTCAAGAGTGTTCGAGTGTTTCGCCACAGTTGGCGCAGATAGTGCTGATCTCTAGACACGTCTTTCTGGTTCTTTAACCGTCATCAGTAGAGATTACAGTCTTTGAAATTTGTGGTTTGCTGAGTAGGCTGCCAATATCTTTCTCAGGTCAGGTACCTCTCACAGGCATGCGGGTGCTTCATCCACCAGCTCGGCAGCTAAGTGACTCACGGGAGAACTATTAAACAGGAACAGGGGTGGGAGCACACCGCTTCACCTCCCAGCAAGGTTCGACCCTGGCATTGTGGTAAATGCAGTTTAAGTTACTTGCTTGCTTCAAGAGTGTTCGAGTGTTTCGCCACAGTTGGCGCAGATAGTGCTGATCTTTAGACACATGTTTCTGGTTCTATAACCGTCATCAGTAGAGATTACAGTCTTTCAAATGTGGGGTTTGCTGAGTAGTCTGCCAACATCTTTCTCAGGTCTGGTACCTCTCACAGGCATCCGGGTACTTCATCCACGAGCTCGTCAGCTCAATGACTCATGGGAGTACTATTAAACAGGAACAGGGGTGGGAGCACACCGCTTCACCTCCCAGCAAGATTCGCCCCTGGTATTGTGGTAAATGCAGTTTCGGTTATTTGCTTGCTTCAAGAGTGTTGAGTGTTTCACCACAGTTGGCGCAGATAGTGCTGATCTCTAGACACGTGTTTCTGGTTCTTTAACCGTCATCAGTAGAGATTACAGTCTTTGAAATTTGGGGTTTGCTGAGTAGGCTGCCAACATCTTTCTCAGGTCAGGTACCTCTCACAGGCATGCGGGTGCTTCATCCACAAGCTCATCATCTCAATGACTCAATGACTCATGGGAGTACTATTCAACAGGAACAGGGGTGGGAGCACACCGCTTCACCTCCCAGCAAGGTTCGCCCCTGGCATTGTGATAAATGCAGTTTCAGTTACTTGCTCGCTTCAAGAGTGTTCGAGTTTTTCGCCACAGTTGGCGCAGATAGTGCTGATCTCTAGACACGTGGTTCTGGTTCTTTAACTGTCATAGGTAGAGATTGCAGTCTTTCAAATCTGGGGTTTGCTGAGTAGGCTGCCAACATCTTTCTCAGGTCGGGTACCTCTCACAGGCATGCGGGTGCTTCATCCACCAGCTCGTCAGCTCAATGACTCATGGGAGTACTATGAAACAGGAACAGGGGTGGAAGCACACCGCTTCACCTCCCAGCAAGGTTCGCCCCTGGCATTGTGATAAATGCAGTTTCAGTTAATTGCAGGCTTCAAGACTGTTCGAGTGTTTCGCCACAGTTGGCGCAGATAGTGCTGATCTCTAGACACGTCTTTCTGGTTCTTTAACCGTCATCAGTAGAGATTACAGTCTTTGAAATTTGTGGTTTGCTGAGTAGGCTGCCAATATCTTTCTCAGGTCAGGTACCTCTCACAGGCATGCGGGTGCTTCATCCACCAGCTCGGCAGCTAAGTGACTCACGGGAGAACTATTAAACAGGAACAGGGGTGGGAGCACACCGCTTCACCTCCCAGCAAGGTTCGCCCCTGGCATTGTGGTAAATGCAGTTTAAGTTACTTGCTTGCTTCAAGAGTGTTCGAGTGTTTCGCCACAGTTGGCGCAGATAGTGCTGATCTTTAGACACATGTTTCTGGTTCTATAACCGTCATCAGTAGAGATTACAGTCTTTCAAATGTGGGGTTTGCTGAGTAGGCTGCCAATATCTTTCTCAGGTCAGGTACCTCTCACAGGAATGCGGGTGCTTCATCCACAAGCTCATCATCTTAATGACTAAATGACTCATGGGAGTACTATTAAACAGGAACAGGGGTGGGAGCACACCGCTTCACCTCCCAGTAGGGTTCACCCCAGGCATTGTGATAAATGCAGTTTCAGTTACTTGCTTGCTTCAAGAGTGTTCGAGTGTTTCGCCACAGTTGGCGCAGATAGTGCTGATCTCTAGACACGTGGTTCTGGTTCTTTAACTGTCATAGGTAGAGATTGCAGTCTTTCAAATGTGGGGTTTGCTGAGTAGGCTGCCAACATCTTTCTCAGGTCGGGTGCCTCTCACAGGCATGTGGGTGCTTCATCCAACAGCTCGACAGCTCAATGACTCATGGGAGTACTATTAAACAGAAACAGGGTTGGAAGCACACCGCTTCACCTCACAGCAAGGTTCGCCCCTGGCATTGTGATAAATGCAGTTTCAGTTAATTGCTTGCTTCAAGAGTGTTCGAGTGTTTCGCCACAGTTGGCCCAGATAGTGCTGATCTCTAGACACATCTTTCTGGTTCTTTAACCGTCATCAGTAGAGATTACAGTCTTTGAAATTTGTGGTTTGCTGAGTAGGCTGCCAATATCTTTCTCAGGTCATGGACCTCCCACAGGCATGCGGGTGCTTCATCCACCAGCTCGTCAGCTAAGTGACTCACGGGAGAACTATTAAACAGGAACAGGGATGGGAGCATACCGCTTCACCTCCCAGCAAGGTTCGCACATGGCATTGTGGTAAATGCAGTTTCAGTTACTTGCTTGCTTCAAGAGTGTTCGAGTGTTTCGCCACAGTTGGCGCAGATAGTGCTGATCTCTAGACACGTGTTTCTGGTTCTTTAACTGTCATCAGTAGAGATTACAGTCTTTCAAATGTGGGGTTTGCTGAGTAGGCTGCCAACATCTTTCTCAGGTCTGGTACCTCTCACAGGCATCCGGGTACTTCATCCACGAGCTTGTCAGCTCAATGACTCATGGGAGTACTATTAAAAAGGAACAGGGGTGGGAGCACACCGCTTCACCTCCCAGCAAGATTCGCCCCTGGTATTGTGGTAAATGCAGTTTCGGTTATTTGCTTGCTTCAAGAGTGTTAAGTGTATCACCACAGTTGGCGCAGATTGTGCTTATCTCTAGACACGTGTTTCTGGTTCTTTAACCGTCATCAGTAGAGATTACAGTCTTTGAAATTTGGGGCTGGCTGAGTAGGCTGCCAACATCTTTCTCAGGTCAGGTACCTCTCACAGGCATGCGGGTGCTTCATCCACAAGCTCATCATCTCAATGACTCAATGACTCATGGGAGTACTATTAAACAGGAACAGGGGTGGGAGCACACCGCTTCACCTCCCAGCAAGGTTCGCCCCTGGCATTGTGATAAATGCAGTTTCAGTTACTTGCTTGCTTCAAGAGTGTTCGAGTTTTTCGCCACAGTTGGCGCAGATAGTGCTGATCTCTAGACACTTGGTTCTGGTTCTTTAACTGTCATAGGTAGAGATTGCAGTCTTTCAAATCTGGGGTTTGCTGAGTAGGCTGCCAACATCTTTCTCAGGTCGGGTACCTCTCACAGGCATGCGGGTGCTTCATCCACCAGCTCGTCAGCTCAATGACTCATGGGAGTACTATTAAACAGGAACAGGGGTGGAAGCACACTGCTTCACCTCCCAGCAAGGTTCGCCCCTGGCATTGTGATAAATGCAGTTTCAGTTAATTGCAGGCTTCAAGAGTGTTCGAGTGTTTCGCCACAGTTGGCGCAGATAGTGCTGATCTCTAGACACGTCTTTCTGGTTCTTTAACCGTCATCAGTAGAGATTACAGTCTTTGAAATTTGTGGTTTGCTGAGTAGGCTCCCAATATCTTTCTCAGGTCAGGTACCTCTCACAGGCATGCGGGTGCTTCATCCACCAGCTCGTCAGCTAAGTGACTCACGGGAGAACTATTAAACAGGAACAGGTGTGGGAGCACACCGCTTCACCTCCCAGCAAGGTTCGCCTCTGGCATTGTGGTAATGCAGTTTTGGTTACTTGCTTGCTTCAAGAGTGTTCGAGTGTTTTGCCACAGTTGGCGCAGATTGTGATAATCTCAAAACACGTGTTTCTGGTTCTTTAACCGTCATCAGTAGAGATTACAGTCTTTCAAATATGGGGTTTTCTGAGTAGGCTGCCAACATCTTTCTCAGGTCAGGTACGTCTCACAGGCATGCGGGTGCTTCATCCACGAGCTCGTCAGCTCAATGACTCATGCCAGTACTATTAAACAGGAACAGGGGTGGTAGCACACCGCTTCACCTCCCAGCAAGATTCGCCCCTGGCATTGTGGTAAATGCAGTTTCGGTTACTTGCTTGCTTCAAGAGTATTGAGTGTTTCACCACAGTTGGCGCAGATAGTGCTGATCTCTAGACACGTGTTTCTGGTTCTTTAACCGTCATCAGTAGAGATTACAGTCTTTGAAATTTGGGGTTTTCTGAGAAGGCTGCCAAAATCTTTCTCAGGTCAGGTACCTCTCACAGGCATGCGGGTGCTTCATCCACGTGCTCGTCAGCTCAATGACTCATGGGAGTACTATTAAACAGGAAAAGGGGTGGGAGCACACCGCTTCACCTCCCAGCAAGGCTCACCCCTGGCATTGTGGTAAATTCAGTTTAAGTTACTTGCTTGCTTCAAGAGTGTTCGAGTGTTTCGCCACAGTTGGCGCAGATAGTGCTGATCTTTAGACACGTGTTTCTGGTTCTATAACCGTTATCAGTAGAGATTACAGTCTTTCAAATGTGGGGTTTGCTGAGTAGGCTGCCAACATCTTTCTCAGGTCTAGTACCTCTCACAGGCATGCGGGTGCTTCATCCACGAGCTCGTCAGCTCAATGACTCATGGGAGTACTATTAAGCAGGAACAGGGATGGGAGCATACCGCTTCACCTCCCAGCAAGGTTCGCACATGGCATTGTGGTAAATGCAGTTTCAGTTACTTGCTTGCTTCAAGAGTGTTTGAGTGTTTCGCCACAGTTGGCGCAGATAGTGCTGACCTCTAGACACGTGTTTCTTGTTCTTTAACCGTCATCAGTAGAGACTACAGTCTTTCAAATGTGGGGTTTGCTGAGTAGGCTGCCAACATCTTTCTCAGGTCTGGTACCTCTCACAGGCATCCGGGTGCTTCAGCCACGAGCTCGTCAGCTCAATGACTCATGAGAGTACTATTAAACAGGAACAGGGGTGGGAGCACACCGCTTCACCTCCCAGCAAGATTCGCCCCTGGTATTGTGGTAAATGCAGTTTCGGTTATTTGCTTGCTTCAAGAGTGTTGAGTGTTTCACCACAGTTGGCGCAGATAGTGCTGATCTCTAGACACGTGTTTCTGGTTCTTTAACCGTCATCAGTAGAGATTACAGTCTTTGAAATTTGGGGTTCGCTGAGTAGGCTGCCAACATCTTTCTCAGGTCAGGTACCTCTCACAGGCATGCGGGTACTTCTTCCACGAGCTCGTCAGCTCAATGACTCATGGGAGTACTTTTAAACAGGAAAAGGGGTGGGAGCACACCGCTTCACCTCCCAGCAAGGATCGCCCCTGGCATTGTGGTAAATTCAGTTTAAGTTACTTGCTTGCTTCAAGAGTGTTCGAGTGTTTCGCCACAGTTGGCGCAGATAGTGCTGATCTTTAGACACATGTTTCTGGTTCTATAACCGTCATCAGTAGAGATTACAGTCTTTCAAATGTGGGGTTTGCTGAGTAGGCTGCCAATATCTTTCTCAGGTCAGGTACCTCTCACAGGCATGCGGGTGCTTCATCCACGAGCTCATCATCTCAATGACTCATGGGAGTACTATTAAACAGGAACAGGGGTGGGAGCACACCGCTTCACCTCCCAGCAAGGTGCGCCCCTGGCATTGTGATAAATGCAGTTTCAGTTACTTGCTTGCTTCAAGAGTGTTCGAGTGTTTCGCCACAGTTGACGCAGATAGTGCTGATCTCTAGACACGTGTGTCAGACCACGCTCGATTCAATGCACAGGAGCAGAACGTTGCAAGCTCCCAATGCCCCTCCCAGGTTTTCCAGCACTGCCCCGAGTGCCAAACAAACCCAAGGGGGGAAAGGGGAATTGGACAGAGAAGAGACGGCCACACTGCTGCTTCCTATTTTCTTTCTTCAGACTCCACCTTCTTGTCTTCTTCAGGCTAGCGCGACAGCTTAAGGACTGAAATATAAGTAACACAATTAGTCCTACGTCTATCTGCTTCTCTCTCTATATTGGATCCATCGTCTTATTACCTACCCTGTCTGAGTGTGACCCTTGCCTCTCTTCTGTAGTGTGTGTCTTTTCTTTTTTCTTGCTTCTGTGTGCTGTAACTGAAGTTGTCAAGTGTTAATTCTTTTATAGGAAATCTCTCTTCCTAACTCTACCTCTTACATTTACAGGTTCCTCACCTAATGGATTTACAGCTGGGCGATACTTTGGATTCTGTGAAGGTAAGTGTCTTTCTTTTGCTTCTCCTTCTAATTTTAAGTGGAAATTGCTATTCGATATTTTGCTGTCTAGTTCTTTTTAGATGAGTAGTAATTCGTACTGGAAAACTCTAAACGAATTTTCTCCTTCAGATAATCAAAGGCGTCTCTTGTAAACGTGCAGGTAGATTTATAACTTCGCACTGTCACAGTTTTATTTGCGCATGACTAAAGATACTGGCCACTACCTCACGGCGTTTTCTCTACTGAAACACCAAGGTCTAGCGACCCGCCTTATCTTCTCTAGCGCGCGTACTAACTGCTCCTCACGGAACAGTCTTACCGCGCAGTTCAGTTGACTTGAATTCCTCACAGGCTGACACGAAACTCTCCTCAAAACGTCTTCCTCTGGAAACTCCGGAACAGGGAATTGGCGGAATTAGGGTGTGACAAAGTTTTCCCTGTAAACTCCGCGACGACCTTCAGCGACCTACTCTGCCTCAATACTCAGGTGAAGTGCGCCACAGCGCGGGCGCTTCACCTGGATCTACCTGATTGCGAGTAAACACTAGCGCGCTAACTCGCTGTCCCAAAGGGAGGTTCTTGGCGGCCATCTTAGCATCAGTCTTGGTCCATTGTTTACATTGGTCTCTAGTTTTCCTAATTCTTCCTTTAGACCTTAATCTCACAGTGTTCAACAGCAATGTTTTCCTGAATCGTGGTTTGACAATCCTGACAGTACCCTCCCTCAAAGTGCTTCCTTTCAGCTTGGGCTTTTTGGGAAATTTACTGTGGTACTCCTTAATTAATCGAGGGGCATGAATGTCTGAGGACAACACCCAAGACCTTTCCTCGGGGCCATAACCTTTCCAATCTATCAGATAGTAGAATTTACTCTTCCGCACCTTAGAATCTACTATCTGCTGTACTTCAAACTCCTCTCCTCTCTCAATTTGGATGGGTTTGGGGGGTTTGTTGATTCTTGACCCACTCAAGGTCTTTTTCAATAGAGAAACGTGGAATACTGAATGTATTCGCAATCCCTTGGGCAACTTTAACTGATAATTTAGGGTACTCAATTTCTTGTCTATTTGATAGGGACCTATGAATCTTGGTTGAAACTTCCTGACCCCTTTAGGTTTCAGATTTCTTGTATTCAGCCAAATCCAATCACCTTCCTGTAACTCAGGTTCCCTTCTTCTCTTTTTATCTGCATAGTGTTTGTAACTCTCTTTTGCTTTGGTTAGATTTCTAGTGACTAGACTATGCACTCGTGTCATGTGTTCAACTAAATCTGTAACTGCTGGAACATCCACTTCCTGAAAACTTAATGCATGATGGGGGTGCCTACCCGAGTTCAGATAAAAAGGGGAATAACCAGTGGACATATTCTTAGCGTTATTATGCGCAAATTCTGCTGCCCACAGGTAATCTGGCCAGTCTCCCTCTTGATCTAGTAAACACAGTCTCAGGTACTGCTCTAATTCTTGATTGGCACGCTCAGTCTGCCCATCTGATTCAGGATGATAACTAGTGGAATATCGAGTTTCTATGTTCAATTTTCGGGTGAAGGCCTTCCAAAAATGGGACAAAAACTGAGAACCCCGGTCTGATATTAAAACCTTAGGAATCCCATGTGCTCGGACAATATTCTGACTAAAAGTGTGTGCTAATGTTTTAGCTGTAGGTAAACCTTTTAAAGGTACAAAATGTGCCATCTTGGTAAAAGCATCCACACATACTAATATTGTGTCAAACCCCTGACTCGATGGCAAATCTACAATTAAATCTAAGGTAACTGTATGCCAAGGGTAAGGTGGTGTGGGTAAGGGTCGCAAGTACCCTTGTGGGGCTTGCCGCTCCGATTTTCCCCTAGCGCAGATCTCACATGTGGCTACATACTGACGTATATCTTTTCTCACATCCGGCCACCAGAAACGTCTTCTCACCAATTCTTCTGTCTTCGTCATGCCCTTATGACCTGCCAATATGCTATCGTGACATTCCCTTAAGGCCTTTTGCTGCATTTCTGGCGTGGGCAAGTATAGTGCCCCATCGTGATATGGTAAACCTTCGCGAATTTCTCGCCTTGAATCACCTTCCAACCAGTCTTTCATTTCCTCCAATGTCATTGCATTCAAATTCTCCTTCTTCTGGGTTTCCTGTAAGATCGCTCCAACCAGCCTCTCCGCAGGGATAATAGCCTGATCCTTGATCTTTTCCAAGACTCCTTCGGTCCCCAATCTGGATAGGGCATCAGCCTTGCCATTCTGCAACCCTGGTCGAAAGGTTATTACGAAGTCAAAATCTGCAAAATACAATGACCATCGCAATTGCCGTGGGGTTAACGTTCTGGCTGACTTTAAAAATTTCAAAATCCTATGATCTGTATACACAGTCACCACATGTCTTGCACCCATCAAATAATGCCTCCAATCCTTAAATGCATCCTTGATGGCCAACAACTCCTTTTCCGTGATAGTATAATTTATCTCAGCTGCTGTCAATTTCCTGGAACGGAAGGCCACTGGGTGCAATTGTCCTGTTGTCTTGTGTCTTTGAGACAATACAC
Source organism: Triturus cristatus (assembly GCF_964204655.1). NCBI lineage: Eukaryota > Metazoa > Chordata > Amphibia > Caudata > Salamandridae > Triturus > Triturus cristatus. The sequence continues at coordinate 1,866,406,950 of NC_140589.1, forward strand.
CTCCCAATGCCAAATTCGACTCATCAGTTTCTACGAAGAAAGGCTCAGAAGGATCTGGATGGAGTAAGATTGGTGCTGTTGTAAAGTCTTTCTTTAATTGCAGGAATGCCTCCTCAGCTTCTTTTGACCATTTAAATTGAACCCCCTTCTTTAACAGTCTTGTAATGGGGATTAACTTCTTGGAGAAGTTTTGAATGAACCTCCTATAGAAGTTTGCGAACCCAATGAAACTTTGAATTTCTTTTACAGACTTAGGGGTTTCCCAATCTATGACGGCCTTGATCTTATGCTCATCCATGGTTATTCCACTTGGCGCCTGCACGAACCCCAAAAACTCCACTGTAGTTACATTGAAAGCGCACTTCTCTAATTTGACAAACAAGCTGTTTTCTCACAATTTCTGTAAGATCTTCTTAACATGCACCTTATGTTCTTCTTCGGTGTCAGAATAAATTAGTATATCATCTATATATACTATGGCACTCTGATCTATGAACTCCTTCAGAACATCATTTATGAAATGTTGAAAGGCAGCTGGAGCGTTGCACAATCCATAAGGCATGACTTGATATTCATATAGCCCATGCTTGGTCCGAAATGCTGTCTTCCATTCGTCTCCTTCACGAATTCTGACAAGATGGTAAGCCCCTCTCAAATCTAATTTTGTGTAAAATCTTGCTTCTTTCACTTGGTCCAATAGCACAGATATGAGAGGCAAAGGATAACGATTCTTGATGGTTATACGATTGATCGCTCTATAATCTATGCACGTTCTCAATTCTCCGTTCTTCTTTGGAATAAAAAATAATGGAGATGAGACCGGCGATTGGGATGGTCGAATGAATCCATTCTCTAGATATCTTTGTAGATACTTCTTCAAATGCTCATCTTCTCGCTCTGTCAAGGCATAGATTCTACTGCAGGGAAGGTTGGTCCCTGGTTCCAGATCTATTTTACAATCATAGTCTCTATGCGGAGGGAGTCTTTCAGCCTCCACTTCGTTAAAAACATCCTGAAATTCATGGTATTCTTCGGGTAGTTTTATTGTGCTTATTACACAAATGGTTGTCTCCTTTTCACTCAAATGAGATGCCGGTGTTTTCTCTTGCTTTCTGTTACAACCCCGATGGCAATTTGACTTGCAATACTTTGAATTCAAGGCTATAGTTCGTGCCTCCCAATCAATTGTGGGATTATGCTCGGTGAGCCAAGGGAGACCTAGAATCAATTGAAACTGTGGAGCATCAATTAAGTTGAATTCCAATATTTCTAAATGTCCTTCTTCAGATTCTAGCTCTACAGGCTCAGTATGACTCACAATGGGTCCTGAAGAAAGATTTGTCCCATCCACAGCTCGCACAGCTTCACTCTTCTCTTTCTTAATGGCTTTCAATCCGATCTTTTCGGCGAACTTAAGATCACAAAAGTTGCCCGTGGCCCCTGAATCAATCATGACAGTGACTTGTGTTAACGTCTTTTCTCGGAACTGCATGGTCATCATTTGCACCAGATGTGGAGATGCTGATTGCAGGGTATTAGCCAGAGTATGAGCTTCTGGAGTTGTCTTTGATTCTGCGACCACCAGTCCAACTCCATTTACTGGTGGTGCGTGGCGTTTTCCGCCGGCGATTGTTTGGGTTTCTTGGGGCAATTACGAACGAAATGTCCCCCATTTCCACAATATAGGCATTGTTTATTTACTCTTCGCCTCTCCTTCTCTTCCTTCGAGAGAGGACCTCGAATTGTTCCAATTTGCATTGGCTCACCTCCCTTAGCTGAGTCCAAATCCTTGCTCCCTTCTGTTCTGATTCTATCAAACCTCGGTACACTTGGACGATACTCCTTTTTTCTCTCTCCTCTCCTTTCACTTTGACGGAAGTCAATTTCTAACACCAAATCTATTAGCGCTGAAATCTCTGTGGGTCTGTTGGGCACTTGAGCTAAGGCATCCTTCAGCTCGTCTTTTAAGCCACGATAGAACACGGCAGCTCGTTTGTTCTCCGGCCATTCAGTCTCTACTACCAGCTTATTGAACTGGGCCAAATAGGCTACCAAGTCTCGGTTGCCTTGTCTTATTTCCAATAGTTCGTTGTCGGTAGCTTGGGAAACCCTTCGTCGGTCGAATATCCGAAGAAATTCTTTCTTGAACTCCTCCAAATTGTATAATATTGGGTCATTTCGGGTCACTAAGGGCATTGACCAAGACGCCGCATCTCCGCTTAAATACGACAAGATAAATGCCACTCGAGACTGCGCATCAGGGAAAACTGCCGGACGGCACATGAAGTGTAGAGTGCACTGTGTTATGAACACTTGAGCCTTCTGGGGATCTCCTCCAAAACGCTCAGGAGGTGCCAACGGAATTACCGGAGACAAAGAATGAATAACTTGAGTGGTTATCTTAGGGTGGGGAGCTGCGGTGTCACTAAGATTCCCTCCTTGTGGAGCTGGAAAATTTAAACTAGGACCAGATACAAAACTACTCACTTTGTGGGCCAAATCTGTAGTTTCTTTTTTAAGCTCTCTATTCTCTTCCCGAACTGTGATTATCTCCCTTTGTATACCTTCTAAGATTTCCCCTAGTTTCTTCAAGTCCAAACCTTCCGCCATTCTGCTCAGGTGCTATTTTAAATGTGGGCACTTCACTCTGTCAGACCACGCTCGATTCAATGCACAGGAGCAGAACGTCGCAAGCTCCCAATGCCCCTCCCAGGTTTTCCAGCACTGCCCCTTATTGCGCGAGTGCCAAACAAACCCAAGGGGGGAAAGGGGAATTGGACAGAGAAGAGACGGCCACACTGCTGCTTCTTATTTTCTTTCTTCAGACTCCACCTTCTTGTCTTCTTCAGGCTAGCGCGACAGCTTAAGGACTGAAATATAAGTAACACAATTAGTCCTACGTCTATCTGCTTCTCTCTCTATATTGGATCCATCGTCTTATTACCTACCCTGTCTGAGTGTGACCCTTGCCTCTCTTCTGTAGTGTGTGTCTTTTCTTTTTTCTTGCTTCTGTGTGCTGTAACTGAAGTTGTCAAGTGTTAATTCTTTTATAGGAAATCTCTCTTCCTAACTCTACCTCTTACATTTACAGGTTCCTCACCTAATGGATTTACAGCTGGGCGATACTTTGGATTCTGTGAAGGTAAGTGTCTTTCTTTTGCTTCTCCTTCTAATTTTAAGTGGAAATTGCTATTCGATATTTTGCTGTCTAATTCTTTTTAGATGAGTAGTAATTCGTACTGGAAAACTCTAAACGAATTTTCTCCTTCAGATAATCAAAGGCGTCTCTTGTAAACGTGCAGGTAGATTTACAGTTCGCACTGTCACAGTTTTATTTGCGCATGACTAAAGATACTGGCCACTACCTCACAGCGTTTTCTCTACTGAAACACCAAGGTCTAGCGACCCGCCTTATCTTCTCTAGCGCGCGTGCTAACTGCTCCTCACGGAACAGTCTTACCGCGCAGTTCAGTTGACTTGAATTCCTCACGGGCTGACACGAAACTCTCCTCAAAACGTCTTCCTCTGGAAACTCCGGAACAGGGAATTGGCGGAATTAGGGCGTGACGAAGTTTTCCCTGTAAACTCCGCGATGACCTTCAGCGACCTACTCTGCCTCAATACTCAGGTGAAGTGCGCCACAGCGCGGGCGCTTCACCTGGATCTACCTGATTGCGAGTAAACACTAGCGTGCTAACTCGCTGTCCCAAAGGGAGGTTCTTGGCGGCCATCTTAGCATCAGTCTTGGTCCATTGTTTACATTGGTCTCTAGTTTTCCTAATTCTTCCTTTAGACCTTAATCTCACAGTGTTCAACAGCAATGTTTTCCTGAATCGTGGTTTGACAATCCTGACAACGTGGTTCTGGTTCTTTAACTGTCATAGGTAGAGATTGCAGTCTTTCAAATGTGGGGTTTGCTGAGTAGGCTGCCAACATCTTTCTCAGGTCAGGTACCTCTCACAGGCATGCGGGTGCTTCATCCATCAGCTCGTCAGCTCAATGACTCATGGGAGTACTATGAAACAGGAACAGGGTTGGAAGCACACCGCTTCACCTCCCAGCAAGGTTCGCCTCTGGCATTGTGATAAATGCAGTTTCAGTTAATTGCATTCTTCAAGAGTGTTCGAGTGTTTCGCCACAGTTGGCGCAGATAGTGCTGATCTCTAGACACGTCTTTCTGGTTTTTTAACCGTCATCAGTAGAGATTACAGTCTTTGAAATTTGTGGTTTGCTGAGTAGGCTGCCAACATCTTTCTCAGGTCGGGTACCTCTCACAGGCATGCGGGTGCTTCATCCACCAGCTCGTCAGCTCAATGACTCATGGGAGTACTATGAAACAGGAACAGGGGTGGAAGCACACCGCTTCGACTCCCAGCAAGGTTCGCCCCTGGCATTGTGGTAAATGCAGTTTCAGTTAATTGCATTCTTCAAGAGTGTTCGAGTGTTTCGCCACAGTTGGCGCAGATAGTGCTGATCTCTAGACACGTCTTTCTGGTTCTTTAACCGTCATCAGTAGAGATTACAGTCTTTGAAATTTGTGGTTTGCTGAGTAGGCTGCCAACATCTTTCTCAGGTCGGGTACCTCTCACAGGCATGCGGGTGCTTCATCCACCAGCTCGTCAGCTCAATGACTCATGGGAGTACTATGAAACAGGAACAGGGGTGGAAGCACACCGCTTCACCTCCCAGCAAGGTTCGCCCCTGGCATTGTGGTAAATGCAGTTTAAGTTACTTGCTTGCTTCAAGAGTGTTCGAGTGTTTCGCCACAGTTGGCGCATATAGTGCTGATCTTTAGACACATGTTTCTGGTTCTATAACCGTCATCAGTAGAGATTACAGTCTTTCAAATGTGGGGTTTGCTGAGTAGGCTGCCAATATCTTTCTCAGGTCAGGTACCTCTCACAGGCATGCGGGTGCTTCATCCACCAGCTCGTCAGCTAAGTGACTCACGGGAGAACTATTAAACAGGAAAAGGGGTGGGAGCACACCGCTTCACATCCCAGCCAGGTTCGCCCCTGGCATTGTGATAAATGCAGTTTCAGTTACTTGCTTGCTTCAAGAATGTTCTAGTGTTTCGCCACAGTTGGCGCAGATAGTGCTGATCTCTAGACACGTGGTTCTGGTACTTTAACTGTCATAGGTAGAGATTGCAGTCTTTCAAATGTGGGGTTTGCTGAGTAGGCTGCCAACATCTTTCTCAGGTCGGGTACCTCTCACAGGCATGCGGGTGCTTCATCCACCAGCTCGACAGCTCAATGACTCATGGGAGTACTATTAAACAGGAACAGGGGTGGAAGCACACCGCTTCACCTCACAGCAAAGTTCGCCCCTGGCATTGTGATAAATGCAGTTTCAGTTAATTGCTTGCTTCAAGAGTGTTCGAGTGTTTCGCCACAGTTGGCGCAGATAGTGCTGATCTCTAGACACATCTTTCTGGTTCTTTAACCGTCATCAGTAGAGATTACAGTCTTTGAAATTTGTGGTTTGCTGAGTAGGCTGCCAATATCTTTCTCAGGTCATGGACCTCCCACAGGCATGCGGGTGCTTCATCCACCAGCTCGTCAGCTAAGTGACTCACGGGAGAACTATTAAACAGGAACAGGGGTGGGAGCACACCGCTTCACCTCCCAGCAAGGTTCACCTCTGGCATTGTGGTAATGCAGTTTTGGTTACTTGCTTGCTTCAAGAGTGTTCGAGTGTTTTGCCACAGTTGGCGCAGATAGTGCTGATCTCTAGACACGTGGTTCTGGTTCTTTAACCGTCATCAGTAGAGATTACAGTCTTTCAAATGTGGGGTTTGCTGAGTATGCTGTCAACATCTTTCTCAGGTCAGGTACCTCTCACAGGCATGTGGGTGCTTCATCCACGAGCTCGTCAGCTCAATGACTCACGAGAGTACTATTAAACAGGAACAGGGATGGGAGCATACCGCTTCACCTCCCAGCAAGGTTCGCACATGGCATTGTGGTAAATGCAGTTTCAGTTACTTGCTTGCTTCAAGCGTGTTCGAGTGTTTCGCCACAGTTGGCGCAGATAGTGCTGATCTCTAGACACGTGTTTCTGGTTCTTTAACCGTCATCAGTAGAGATTACAGACTTTCAAATGTGGGGTTTGCTGAGTAGGCTGCCAACATCTTTCTCAGGTCTGGTACCTCTCACAGGCATCCGGGTACTTCATCCACGAGCTCGTCAGCTCAATGACTCATGGGAGTACTATTAAACAGGAACAGGGGTGGGAGCATACCGCTTCACCTCCCAGCAAGATTCGCCCCTGGTATTGTGGTAAATGCAGTTTCGGTTATTTGCTTGCTTCAAGAGTGTTGAGTGTTTCACCACAGCTGGCGCAGATAGTGCTGATCTCTAGACACGTGTTTCTGGTTCTTTAACCGTCATCAGTAGAGATTACAGTCTTTGAAATTTGGGGTTTGCTGAGTAGGCTGCCAACATCTTTCTCAGGTCAGGTACCTCTCACAGGCATGCGGGTACTTCTTCCACGAGCTCGTCAGCTCAATGACTCATGGGAGTACTATTAAACAGGAACAGGGGTGGAAGCACACCGCTTCACCTCCCAGCAAGGTTTCCCCCTGGCATTGTGGTAAATGCAGTTTAAGTTACTTGCTTGCTTAAAGAGTGTTTGAGTGTTTCGCCACAGTTGGCGCAGATAGTGCTGACCTCTAGACACGTGTTTCTGGTTCTTTAACCGTCATCAGTAGAGACTACAGTCTTTCAAATGTGGGGTTTGCTGAGTAGGCTTCCAACATCTTTCTCAGGTCTGGTACCTCTCACAGGCATGCGGGTGCTTCATCCACCAGCTCGACAGCTCAATGACTCATGGGAGTACTATTAAACAGGAACAGGGGTGGAAGCACACCGCTTCACCTCACAGCAAAGTTCGCCCCTGGCATTGTGATAAATGCAGTTTCAGTTAATTGCTTGCTTCAAGAGTGTTCGAGTGTTTCGCCACAGTTGGCGCAGATAGTGCTGATCTCTAGACACATCTTTCTGGTTCTTTAACCGTCATCAGTAGAGATTACAGTCTTTGAAATTTGTGGTTTGCTGAGTAGGCTGCCAATATCTTTCTCAGGTCATGGACCTCCCACAGGCATGCGGGTGCTTCATCCACCAGCTCGTCAGCTAAGTGACTCACGGGAGAACTATTAAACAGGAACAGGGGTGGGAGCACACTGCTTCACCTCCCAGCAAGGTTCACCTCTGGCATTGTGGTAATGCAGTTTTGGTTACTTGCTTGCTTCAAGAGTGTTCGAGTGTTTTGCCACAGTTGGCGCAGATAGTGCTGATCTCTAGACACGTGGTTCTGGTTCTTTAACCGTCATCAGTAGAGATTACAGTCTTTCAAATGTGGGGTTTGCTGAGTATGCTGTCAACATCTTTCTCAGGTCAGGTACCTCTCACAGGCATGCGGGTGCTTCATCCACGAGCTCGTCAGCTCAATGACTCACGAGAGTACTATTAAACAGGAACAGGGATGGGAGCATACCGCTTCACCTCCCAGCAAGGTTCGCATATGGCATTGTGGTAAATGCAGTTTCAGTTACTTGCTTGCTTCAAGCGTGTTCGAGTGTTTCGCCACAGTTGGCGCAGATAGTGCTGATCTCTAGACACGTGTTTCTGGTTCTTTAACCGTCATCAGTAGAGATTACAGTCTTTCAAATGTGGGGTTTGCTGAGTAGGCTGCCAACATCTTTCTCAGGTCTGGTACCTCTCACAGGCATCCGGGTACTTCATCCACGAGCTCGTCAGCTCAATGACTCATGGGAGTACTATTAAACAGGAACAGGGGTGGGAGCACACCGCTTCACCTCCCAGCAAGATTCGCCCCTGGTATTGTGGTAAATGCAGTTTCGGTTATTTGCTTGCTTCAAGAGTGTTGAGTGTTTCACCACAGCTGGCGCAGATAGTGCTGATCTCTAGACACGTGTTTCTGGTTCTTTAACCGTCATCAGTAGAGATTACAGTCTTTGAAATTTGGGGTTTGCTGAGTAGGCTGCCAACATCTTTCTCAGGTCAGGTACCTCTCACAGGCATGCGGGTACTTCTTCCACGAGCTCGTCAGCTCAATGACTCATGGGAGTACTATTAAACAGGAACAGGGGTGGAAGCACACCGCTTCACCTCCCAGCAAAGTTTCCCCCTGGCATTGTGGTAAATGCAGTTTAAGTTACTTGCTTGCTTAAAGAGTGTTTGAGTGTTTCGCCACAGTTGGCGCAGATAGTGCTGACCTCTAGACACGTGTTTCTGGTTCTTTAACCGTCATCAGTAGAGACTACAGTCTTTCAAATGTGGGGTTTGCTGAGTAGGCTTCCAACATCTTTCTCAGGTCTGGTACCTCTCACAGGCATGCGGGTGCTTCATCCACCAGCTCGACAGCTCAATGACTCATGGGAGTACTATTAAACAGGAACAGGGGTGGAAGCACACCGCTTCACCTCACAGCAAAGTTCGCCCCTGGCATTGTGATAAATGCAGTTTCAGTTAATTGCTTGCTTCAAGAGTGTTCGAGTGTTTCGCCACAGTTGGCGCAGATAGTGCTGATCTCTAGACACATCTTTCTGGTTCTTTAACCGTCATCAGTAGAGATTACAGTCTTTGAAATTTGTGGTTTGCTGAGTAGGCTGCCAATATCTTTCTCAGGTCATGGACCTCCCACAGGCATGCGGGTGCTTCATCCACCAGCTCGTCAGCTAAGTGACTCACGGGAGAACTATTAAACAGGAACAGGGGTGGGAGCACACCGCTTCACCTCCCAGCAAGGTTCACCTCTGGCATTGTGGTAATGCAGTTTTGGTTACTTGCTTGCTTCAAGAGTGTTCGAGTGTTTTGCCACAGTTGGCGCAGATAGTGCTGATCTCTAGACACGTGGTTCTGGTTCTTTAACCGTCATCAGTAGAGATTACAGTCTTTCAAATGTGGGGTTTGCTGAGTATGCTGTCAACATCTTTCTCAGGTCAGGTACCTCTCACAGGCATGCGGGTGCTTCATCCACGAGCTCGTCAGCTCAATGACTCACGAGAGTACTATTAAACAGGAACAGGGATGGGAGCATACCGCTTCACCTCCCAGCAAGGTTCGCACATGGCATTGTGGTAAATGCAGTTTCAGTTACTTGCTTGCTTCAAGCGTGTTCGAGTGTTTCGCCACAGTTGGCGCAGATAGTGCTGACCTCTAGACACGTGTTTCTGGTTCTTTAACCGTCATCAGTAGAGACTACAGTCTTTCAAATGTGGGGTTTGCTGAGTAGGCTTCCAACATCTTTCTCAGGTCTGGTACCTCTCACAGGCATCCGGGTGCTTCATCCACGAGCTCGTCAGCTCAATGACTCATGAGAGTACTATTAAACAGGAACAGGGGTGGGAGCACACCGCTTCACCTCCCAGCAAGATTCGCCCCTGGTATTGTGGTAAATGCAGTTTAAGTTACTTGCTTGCTTCAAAAGTGTTTGAGTGTTTTGCCACAGTTGGCGCAGATAGTGCTGATCTCTAGACACGTGTTTCTGGTTCTTTAACCGTCATCAGTAGAGATTACAGTCTTTCAAATGTGGGGTTTGCTGAGTAGGCTGCCAACATCTTTCTCAGGTCTGGTACCTCTCACAGGCATCCCGGTACTTCATCCACGAGCTCGTCAACTCAATGACTCATGGGAGTACTATTTAACAGGAACAGGGGTGGGAGCACACCGCTTCACCTCCCAGCAAGATTCGCCCCTGGTATTGTGGTAAATGCAGTTTCGGTTATTTGCTTGCTTCAAGAGTGTTGAGTGTTTCACCACAGTTGGCGCAGATAGTGCTGATCTCTAGACACGTGTTTCTGGTTCTTTAACCGTCATCAGTAGAGATTACAGTCTTTGAAATGTGGGGTTTGCTGAGTAGGCTGCCAACATCTTTCTCAGGTCAGGTACCTTTCACAGGCATGCGGGTACTTCTTCCACGAGCTCGTCAGCTCAATGACTCATGGGAGTACTATTAAACAGGAAAAGGGGTGGGAGCACACCGCTTCACCTCCCAGCAAGGTTCGCCCCTGGCATTGTGGTAAATGCAGTTTAAGTTACTTGCTTGCTTCAAAAGTGTTCGAGTGTTTCGCCACAGTTGGCGCAGATAGTGCTGACCTCTAGACACGTGTTTCTGGTTCTTTAACCGTCATCAATAGAGACTACAGTCTTTCAAATGTGTGGTTTGCTGAGTAGGCTGCCAACATCTTTCTCAGGTCTGGTACCTCTCACAGGCATCCGGGTGCTTCATCCACGAGCTCGTCAGCTCAATGACTCATGAGAGTACTATTAAACAGGAACAGGGGTGGGAGCACACCGCTTCACCTCCCAGCAAGATTCGCCCCTGGTATTGTGGTAAATGCAGTTTCGGTTATTTGCTTGCTTCAAGAGTGTTGAGTGTTTCACCACAGCTGGCGCAGATAGTGCTGATCTCTAGACACGTGTTTCTGGTTCTTTAACCGTCATCAGTAGAGATTACAGTCTTTGAAATTTGGGGTTTGCTGAGTAGGCTGCCAACATCTTTCTCAGGTCAGGTACCTCTCACAGGCATGCGGGTACTTCTTCCACGTGGTCGTCAGCTCAATGACTCATGGGAGTACTATTAAACAGGAAAAGGGGTGGGAGCACACCGCTTCACCTCCCAGCAAGGTTTGCCCCTGGCATTGTGGTAAATGCAGTTTAAGTTACTTGCTTGCTTAAAGAGTGTTTGAGTGTTTCGCCACAGTTGGCGCAGATAGTGCTGACCTCTAGACACGTGTTTCTGGTTCTTTAACCGTCATCAGTAGAGACTACAGTCTTTCAAATGTGGGGTTTGCTGAGTAGGCTGCCAACATCTTTCTCAGGTCGGGTACCTCTCACAGGCATGCGGGTGCTTCATCCACCAGCTCGTCAGCTGAATGACTCATGGGAGTACTATGAAACAGGAACAGGGGTGGAAGCACACCGCTTCACCTCCCAGCAAGGTTCGCCTCTGGCATTGTGATAAATGCAGTTTCAGTTAATTACAGGCTTCAAGAGTGTTCGAGTGTTTCGCCACAGTTGGCGCAGATAGTGCTGATCTCTAGACACGTCTTTCTGGTTCTTTAACCGTCATCAGTAGAGATTACAGTCTTTGAAATTTGTGGTTTGCTGAGTAGGCTGCCAACATCTTTCTCAGGTCGGGTACCTCTCGCAGGCATGCGGGTGCTTCATCCACCAGCTCGTCAGCTCAATGACTCATGGGAGTACTATTAAACAGGAACAGGGGTGGAAGCACACCGCTTCACCTCACAGCAAGGTTCGCCCCTGGTATTGTGATAAATGCAGTTTCAGTTAATTGCTTGCTTCAAGAGTGTTCGAGTGTTTCGCCACAGTTGGCGCAGATAGTGCTGATCTCTAGACACATCTTTCTGGTTCTTTAACCGTCATCAGTAGAGATTACAGTCTTTGAAATTTGTGGTTTGCTGAGTAGGCTGCCAATATCTTTCTCAGGTCATTGACCTCCCACAGGCATGCGGGTGCTTCATCCACCAGCTCGTCAGCTAAGTGACTCACGGGAGAACTATTAAACAGGAACAGGGGCGGGAGCACACCGCTTCACCTCCCAGCAAGGTTCGCCTCTGGCATTGTGGTAATGTAGTTTTGGTTACTTGCTTGCTTCAAGAGTGTTCGAGTGTTTTGCCACAGTTGGCGCAGATAGTGCTGATCTCTAGACACGTGGTTCTGGTTCTTTAACCGTCATCAGTAGAGATTACAGTCTTTCAAATGTGGGGTTTGCTGAGTATGCTGTCATCATCTTTCTCAGGTCAGGTACCTCTCACAGGCATGCGGGTGCTTCATCCACGAGCTCGTCAGCTCAATGACTCACGAGAGTACTATTAAACAGGAACAGGGATGGGAGCATACCGCTTCACCTCCCAGCAAGGTTCGCACATGGCATTGTGGTAAATGCAGTTTCAGTTACTTGCTTGCTTCAAGAGTGTTCTAGTGTTTCGCCACAGTTGGCGCAGATAGTGCTGATCTCTAGACACGTGTTTCTGGTTCTTTAACCGTCATCAGTAGAGATTACAGTCTTTCAAATGTGGGGTTTGCTGAGTAGGCTGCCAACATCTTTCTCAGGTCTGGTACCTCTCACAGGCATCCGGGTACTTCATCCACGAGCTCGTCAGCTCAATGACTCATGGGAGTACTATTTAACAGGAACAGGGGTGGGAGCACACCGCTTCACCTCCCAGCAAGATTCGCCCCTGGTATTGTGGTAAATGCAGTTTCGGTTATTTGCTTGCTTCAAGAGTGTTGAGTGTTTCACCACAGTTGGCGCAGATAGTGCTGATCTCTAGACACGTGTTTCTGGTTCTTTAACCATCATCAGTAGAGATTACAGTCTTTGAAATGTGGGGTTTGCTGAGTAGGCTGCCAACATCTTTCTCAGGTCAGGTACCTTTCACAGGCATGCGGGTACTTCTTCCACGAGCTCGTCAGCTCAATGACTCATGGGAGTACTATTAAACAGGAAAAGGGGTGGGAGCACACCGCTTCACCTCCCAGCAAGGTTCGCCCCTGGCATTGTGGTAAATGCAGTTTAAGTTACTTGCTTGCTTCAAAAGTGTTCGAGTGTTTCGCCACAGTTGGCGCAGATAGTGCTGACCTCTAGACACGTGTTTCTGGTTCTTTAACCGTCATCAGTAGAGACTACAGTCTTTCAAATGTGGGGTTTGCTGAGTAGGCTGCCAACATCTTTCTCAGGTCTGGTACCTCTCACAGGCATCCGGGTGCTTCATCCACGAGCTCGTCAGCTCAATGACTCATGAGAGTACTATTAAACAGGAACAGGGGTGGGAGCACACCGCTTCAACTCCCAGCAAGATTCGCCCCTGGTATTGTGGTAAATGCAGTTTCGGTTATTTGCTTGCTTCAAGAGTGTTGAGTGTTTCACCACAGCTGGCGCAGATAGTGCTGATCTCTAGACACGTGTTTCTGGTTCTTTAACCGTCATCAGTAGAGATTACAGTCTTTGAAATTTGGGGTTTGCTGAGTAGGCTGCCATCATCTTTCTCAGGTCAGGTACCTCTCACAGGCATGCGGGTACTTCTTCCACGAGCTCGTCAGCTCAATGACTCATGGGAGTACTATTAAACAGGAAAAGGGGTGGGAGCACACCGCTTCACCTCCCAGCAAGGTTTGCCCCTGGCATTGTGGTAAATGCAGTTTAAGTTACTTGCTTGCTTAAAGAGTGTTTGAGTGTTTCGCCACAGTTGGCGCAGATAGTGCTGACCTCTAGACACGTGTTTCTGGTTCTTTAACCGTCATCAGTAGAGACTACAGTCTTTCAAATGTGGGGTTTGCTGAGTAGGCTGCCAACATCTTTCTCAGGTCGGGTACCTCTCACAGGCATGCGGGTGCTTCATCCACCTGCTCGTCAGCTCAATGACTCATGGGAGTACTATGAAACAGGAACAGGGGTGGAAGCACACCGCTTCACCTCCCAGCAAGGTTCGCCTCTGGCATTGTGATAAATGCAGTTTCAATTAATTGCAGGCTTCAAGAGTGTTCGAGTGTTTCGCCACAGTTGGCGCAGATAGTGCTGATCTCTAGACACGTCTTTCTGGTTCTTTAACCGTCATCAGTAGAGATTACAGTCTTTGAAATTTGTGGTTTGCTGAGTAGGCTGCCAACATCTTTCTCAGGTCGGGTACCTCTCACAGGCATGCGGGTGCTTCATCCACCAGCTCGTCAGCTCAATGACTCATGGGAGTACTATGAAACAGGAACAGGGGTGGAAGCACACCGCTTCACCTCCCAGCAAGGTTCGTCCCTGGCATTGTGGTAAATGCAGTTTAAGTTACGTGCTTGCTTCAAGAGTGTTCGAGTGTTTCGCCACAGTTGGCGCATATAGTGCTGATCTTTAGACACATGTTTCTGGTTCTATAACCGTCATCAGTAGAGATTACAGTCTTTCAAATGTGGGGTTTGCTGAGCAGGCTGCCAATATCTTTCTCAGGTCAGGTACCTCTCACAGGCATGCGGGTGCTTCATCCACCAGCTCGTCAGCTAAGTGACTCACGGGAGAACTATTAAACAGGAACAGGGGTGGGAGCACACCGCTTCACCTCCCAGCAAGGTTCGCCCCTGGCATTGTGATAAATGCAGTTTCAGTTACTTGCTTGCTTCAAGAGTGTTCGAGTGTTTCGCCACAGTTGGCGCAGATAGTGCTGATCTCTAGACACGTGGTTCTGGAACTTTAACTGTCATAGGTAGAGATTGCAGTCTTTCAAATGTGGGGTTTGCTGAGTAGGCTGCCAACATCTTTCTCAGGTCGGGTACCTCTCACAGGCATGCGGGTGCTTCATCCACCAGCTCGACAGCTCAATGACTCATGGGAGTACTATTAAACAGGAACAGGGGTGGAAGCACACTGCTTCACCTCACAGCAAGGTTCGCCCCTGGCATTGTGATAAATGCAGTTTCAGTTAATTGCTTGCTTCAAGAGTGTTCGAGTGTTTCGCCACAGTTGGCGCAGATAGTGCTGATCTCTAGACACATCTTTCTGGTTCTTTAACCGTCATCAGTAGAGATTACAGTCTTTGAAATTTGTGGTTTGCTGAGTAGGCTGCCAATATCTTTCTCAGGTCATTGACCTCCCACAGGCATGCGGGTGCTTCATCCACCAGCTCGTCAGCTAAGTGACTCACGGGAGAACTATTAAACAGGAACAGGGGTGGGAGCACACCGCTTCACCTCCCAGCAAGGTTCGCCTCTGGCATTGTGGTAATGTAGTTTTGGTTACTTGCTTGCTTCAAGAGTGTTCGAGTGTTTTGCCAAAGTTGGCTCAGATAGTGCTGATCTCTAGACACGTGGTTCTGGTTCTTTAACCGTCATCAGTAGAGATTACAGTCTTTCAAATGTGGGGTTTGCTGAGTATGCTGTCAACATCTTTCTCAGGTCAGGTACCTCTCACAGGCATGCGGGTGCTTCATCCACGAGCTCGTCAGCTCAATGATTCACGAGAGTGCTATTAAACAGGAACAGGGATGGAAGCATACCGCTTCAGCTCCCAGCAAGGTTCGCACATGGCATTGTGGTAAATGCAGTTTCAGTTACTTGCTTGCTTCAAGAGTGTTCGAGTGTTTCGCCACAGTTGGCGCAGATAGTGCTGATCTCTAGACACGTGTTTCTGGTTCTTTAACCGTCATCAGTAGAGACTACAGTCTTTCAAATGTGGGGTTTGCTGAGTAGGCTGCCAACATCTTTCTCAGGTCGGGTACCTCTCACAGGCATGCGGGTGCTTCATCCACCAGCTCGTCAGCTCAATGACTCATGGGAGTACTATGAAACAGGAACCGGGGTGGAAGCACACCGCTTCACCTCACAGCAAAGTTCGCCCCTGGCATTGTGATAAATGCAGTTTCAGTTAATTGCTTGCTTCAAGAGTGTTCGAGTGTTTCGCCACAGTTGGCGCAGATAGTGCTGATCTCTAGACACATCTTTCTGGTTCTTTAACCGTCATCAGTAGAGATTACAGTCTTTGAAATTTGTGGTTTGCTGAGTAGGCTGCCAATATCTTTCTCAGGTCATGGACCTCCCACAGGCATGCGGGTGCTTCATCCACCAGCTCGTCAGCTAAGTGACTCACGGGAGAACTATTAAACAGGAACAGGGGTGGGAGCACACCGCTTCACCTCCCAGCAAGGTTCACCTCTGGCATTGTGGTAATGCAGTTTTGGTTACTTGCTTGCTTCAAGAGTGTTCGAGTGTTTTGCCACAGTTGGCGCAGATAGTGCTGATCTCTAGACACGTGGTTCTGGTTCTTTAACCGTCATCAGTAGAGATTACAGTCTTTCAAATGTGGGGTTTGCTGAGTATGCTGTCAACATCTTTCTCAGGTCAGGTACCTCTCACAGGCATGCGGGTGCTTCATCCACGAGCTCGTCAGCTCAATGACTCACGAGAGTACTATTAAACAGGAACAGGGATGGGAGCATACCGCTTCACCTCCCAGCAAGGTTCGCACATGGCATTGTGGTAAATGCAGTTTCAGTTACTTGCTTGCTTCAAGCGTGTTCGAGTGTTTCGCCACAGTTGGCGCAGATAGTGCTGACCTCTAGACACGTGTTTCTGGTTCTTTAACCGTCATCAGTAGAGACTACAGTCTTTCAAATGTGGGGTTTGCTGAGTAGGCTTCCAACATCTTTCTCAGGTCTGGTACCTCTCACAGGCATCCGGGTGCTTCATCCACGAGCTCGTCAGCTCAATGACTCATGAGAGTACTATTAAACAGGAACAGGGGTGGGAGCACACCGCTTCCCCTCCCAGCAAGATTCGCCCCTGGTATTGTGGTAAATGCAGTTTAAGTTACTTGCTTGCTTCAAAAGTGTTTGAGTGTTTTGCCACAGTTGGCGCAGATAGTGCTGATCTCTAGACACGTGTTTCTGGTTCTTTAACCGTCATCAGTAGAGATTACAGTCTTTCAAATGTGGGGTTTGCTGAGTAGGCTGCCAACATCTTTCTCAGGTCTGGTACCTCTCACAGGCATCCCGGTACTTCATCCACGAGCTCGTCAGCTCAATGACTCATGGGAGTACTATTTAACAGGAACAGGGGTGGGAGCACACCGCTTCACCTCCCAGCAAGATTCGCCCCTGGTATTGTGGTAAATGCAGTTTCGGTTATTTGCTTGCTTCAAGAGTGTTGAGTGTTTCACCACAGTTGGCGCAGATAGTGCTGATCTCTAGACACGTGTTTCTGGTTCTTTAACCGTCATCAGTAGAGATTACAGTCTTTGAAATGTGGGGTTTGCTGAGTAGGCTGCCAACATCTTTCTCAGGTCAGGTACCTTTCACAGGCATGCGGGTACTTCTTCCACGAGCTCGTCAGCTCAATGACTCATGGGAGTACTATTAAACAGGAAAAGGGGTGGGAGCACACCGCTTCACCTCCCAGCAAGGTTCGCCCCTGGCATTGTGGTAAATGCAGTTTAAGTTACTTGCTTGCTTCAAAAGTGTTCGAGTGTTTCGCCACAGTTGGCGCAGATAGTGCTGACCTCTAGACACGTGTTTCTGGTTCTTTAACCGTCATCAGTAGAGACTACAGTCTTTCAAATGTGGGGTTTGCTGAGTAGGCTGCCAACATCTTTCTCAGGTCTGGTACCTCTCACAGGCATCCGGGTGCTTCATCCACGAGCTCGTCAGCTCAATGACTCATGAGAGTACTATTAAACAGGAACAGGGGTGGGAGCACACCGCTTCACCTCCCAGCAAGATTCGCCCCTGGTATTGTGGTAAATGCAGTTTCGGTTATTTGCTTGCTTCAAGAGTGTTGAGTGTTTCACCACAGCTGGCGCAGATAGTGCTGATCTCTAGACACGTGTTTCTGGTTCTTTAACCGTCATCAGTAGAGATTACAGTCTTTGAAATTTGGGGTTTGCTGAGTAGGCTGCCAACATCTTTCTCAGGTCAGGTACCTCTCACAGGCATGCGGGTACTTCTTCCACGTGGTCGTCAGCTCAATGACTCATGGGAGTACTATTAAACAGGAAAAGGGGTGGGAGCACACCGCTTCACCTCCCAGCAAGGTTTGCCCCTGGCATTGTGGTAAATGCAGTTTAAGTTACTTGCTTGCTTAAAGAGTGTTTGAGTGTTTCGCCACAGTTGGCGCAGATAGTGCTGACCTCTAGACACATGTTTCTGGTTCTTTAACCGTCATCAGTAGAGACTACAGTCTTTCAAATGTGGGGTTTGCTGAGTAGGCTGCCAACATCTTTCTCAGGTCGGGTACCTCTCACAGGCATGCGGGTGCTTCATCCACCAGCTCGTCAGCTGAATGACTCATGGGAGTACTATGAAACAGGAACAGGGGTGGAAGCACACCGCTTCACCTCCCAGCAAGGTTCGCCTCTGGCATTGTGATAAATGCAGTTTCAGTTAATTACAGGCTTCAAGAGTGTTCGAGTGTTTCGCCACAGTTGGCGCAGATAGTGCTGATCTCTAGACACGTCTTTCTGGTTCTTTAACCGTCATCAGTAGAGATTACAGTCTTTGAAATTTGTGGTTTGCTGAGTAGGCTGCCAACATCTTTCTCAGGTCGGGTACCTCTCGCAGGCATGCGGGTGCTTCATCCACCAGCTCGTCAGCTCAATGACTCATGGGAGTACTATTAAACAGGAACAGGGGTGGAAGCACACCGCTTCACCTCACAGCAAGGTTCGCCCCTGGCATTGTGATAAATGCAGTTTCAGTTAATTGCTTGCTTCAAGAGTGTTCGAGTGTTTCGCTACAGTTGGCGCAGATAGTGCTGATCTCTAGACACATCTTTCTGGTTCTTTAACCGTCATCAGTAGAGATTACAGTCTTTGAAATTTGTGGTTTGCTGAGTAGGCTGCCAATATCTTTCTCAGGTCATTGACCTCCCACAGGCATGCGGGTGCTTCATCCACCAGCTCGTCAGCTAAGTGACTCACGGGAGAACTATTAAACAGGAACAGGGGTGGGAGCACACCGCTTCACCTCCCAGCAAGGTTCGCCTCTGGCATTGTGGTAATGTAGTTTTGGTTACTTGCTTGCTTCAAGAGTGTTCGAGTGTTTTGCCACAGTTGGCGCAGATAGTGCTGATCTCTAGACACGTGGTTCTGGTTCTTTAACCGTCATCAGTAGAGATTACAGTCTTTCAAATGTGGGGTTTGCTGAGTATGCTGTCATCATCTTTCTCAGGTCAGGTACCTCTCACAGGCATGCGGGTGCTTCATCCACGAGCTCGTCAGCTCAATGACTCACGAGAGTACTATTAAACAGGAACAGGGATGGGAGCATACCGCTTCACCTCCCAGCAAGGTTCGCACATGGCATTGTGGTAAATGCAGTTTCAGTTACTTGCTTGCTTCAAGAGTGTTCTAGTGTTTCGCCACAGTTGGCGCAGATAGTGCTGATCTCTAGACACGTGTTTCTGGTTCTTTAACCGTCATCAGTAGAGATTACAGTCTTTCAAATGTGGGGTTTGCTGAGTAGGCTGCCAACATCTTTCTCAGGTCTGGTACCTCTCACAGGCATCCGGGTACTTCATCCACGAGCTCGTCAGCTCAATGACTCATGGGAGTACTATTTAACAGGAACAGGGGTGGGAGCACACCGCTTCACCTCCCAGCAAGATTCGCCCCTGGTATTGTGGTAAATGCAGTTTCGTTATTTGCTTGCTTCAAGAGTGTTGAGTGTTTCACCACAGTTGGCGCAGATAGTGCTGATCTCTAGACACGTGTTTCTGGTTCTTTAACCGTCATCAGTAGAGATTACAGTCTTTGAAATGTGGGGTTTGCTGAGTAGGCTGCCAACATCTTTCTCAGGTCAGGTACCTTTCACAGGCATGCGGGTACTTCTTCCACGAGCTCGTCAGCTCAATGACTCATGGGAGTACTATTAAACAGGAAAAGGGGTGGGAGCACACCGCTTCACCTCCCAGCAAGGTTCGCCCCTGGCATTGTGGTAAATGCAGTTTAAGTTACTTGCTTGCTTCAAAAGTGTTCGAGTGTTTCGCCACAGTTGGCGCAGATAGTGCTGACCTCTAGACACGTGTTTCTGGTTCTTTAACCGTCATCAGTAGAGACTACAGTCTTTCAAATGTGGGGTTTGCTGAGTAGGCTGCCAACATCTTTCTCAGGTCTGGTACCTCTCACAGGCATCCGGGTGCTTCATCCACGAGCTCGTCAGCTCAATGACTCATGAGAGTACTATTAAACAGGAACAGGGGTGGGAGCACACCGCTTCAACTCCCAGCAAGATTCGCCCCTGGTATTGTGGTAAATGCAGTTTCGGTTATTTGCTTGCTTCAAGAGTGTTGAGTGTTTCACCACAGCTGGCGCAGATAGTGCTGATCTCTAGACACGTGTTTCTGGTTCTTTAACCGTCATCAGTAGAGATTACAGTCTTTGAAATTTGGGGTTTGCTGAGTAGGCTGCCATCATCTTTCTCAGGTCAGGTACCTCTCACAGGCATGCGGGTACTTCTTCCACGAGCTCGTCAGCTCAATGACTCATGGGAGTACTATTAAACAGGAAAAGGGGTGGGAGCACACCGCTTCACCTCCCAGCAAGGTTTGCCCCTGGCATTGTGGTAAATGCAGTTTAAGTTACTTGCTTGCTTAAAGAGTGTTTGAGTGTTTCGCCACAGTTGGCGCAGATAGTGCTGACCTCTAGACACGTGTTTCTGGTTCTTTAACCGTCATCAGTAGAGACTACAGTCTTTCAAATGTGGGGTTTGCTGAGTAGGCTGCCAACATCTTTCTCAGGTCGGGTACCTCTCACAGGCATGCGGGTGCTTCATCCACCAGCTCGTCAGCTCAATGACTCATGGGAGTACTATGAAACAGGAACAGGGGTGGAAGCACACCGCTTCACCTCCCAGCAAGGTTCGCCTCTGGCATTGTGATAAATGCAGTTTCAATTAATTGCAGGCTGCAAGAGTGTTCGAGTGTTTCGCCACAGTTGGCGCAGATAGTGCTGATCTCTAGACACGTCTTTCTGGTTCTTTAACCGTCATCAGTAGAGATTACAGTCTTTGAAATTTGTGGTTTGCTGAGTAGGCTGCCAACATCTTTCTCAGGTCGGGTACCTCTCACAGGCATGCGGGTGCTTCATCCACCAGCTCGTCAGCTCAATGACTCATGGGAGTACTATGAAACAGGAACAGGGGTGGAAGCACACCGCTTCACCTCCCAGCAAGGTTCGTCCCTGGCATTGTGGTAAATGCAGTTTAAGTTACGTGCTTGCTTCAAGAGTGTTCGAGTGTTTCGCCACAGTTGGCGCATATAGTGCTGATCTTTAGACACATGTTTCTGGTTCTATAACCGTCATCAGTAGAGATTACAGTCTTTCAAATGTGGGGCTTGCTGAGCAGGCTGCCAATATCTTTCTCAGGTCAGGTACCTCTCACAGGCATGCGGGTGCTTCATCCACCAGCTCGTCAGCTAAGTGACTCACGGGAGAACTATTAAACAGGAACAGGGGTGGGAGCACACCGCTTCACCTCCCAGCAAGGATCGCCCCTGGCATTGTGATAAATGCAGTTTCAGTTACTTGCTTGCTTCAAGAGTGTTCGAGTGTTTCGCCACAGTTGGCGCAGATAGTGCTGATCTCTAGACACGTGGTTCTGGAACTTTAACTGTCATAGGTAGAGATTGCAGTCTTTCAAATGTGGGGTTTGCTGAGTAGGCTGCCAACATCTTTCTCAGGTCGGGTACCTCTCACAGGCATGCGGGTGCTTCATCCACCAGCTCGACAGCTCAATGACTCATGGGAGTACTATTAAACAGGAACAGGGGTGGAAGCACACTGCTTCACCTCACAGCAAGGTTCGCCCCTGGCATTGTGATAAATGCAGTTTCAGTTAATTGCTTGCTTCAAGAGTGTTCGAGTGTTTCGCCACAGTTGGCGCAGATAGTGCTGATCTCTAGACACATCTTTCTGGTTCTTTAACCGTAATCAGTAGAGATTACAGTCTTTGAAATTTGTGGTTTGCTGAGTAGGCTGCCAATATCTTTCTCAGGTCATTGACCTCCCACAGGCATGCGGGTGCTTCATCCACCAGCTCGTCAGCTAAGTGACTCACGGGAGAACTATTAAACAGGAACAGGGGTGGGAGCACACCGCTTCACCTCCCAGCAAGGTTCGCCTCTGGCATTGTGGTAATGTAGTTTTGGTTACTTGCTTGCTTCAAGAGTGTTCGAGTGTTTTGCCACAGTTGGCTCAGATAGTGCTGATCTCTAGACACGTGGTTCTGGTTCTTTAACCGTCATCAGTAGAGATTACAGTCTTTCAAATGTGGGGTTTGCTGAGTATGCTGTCAACATCTTTCTCAGGTCAGGTACCTCTCACAGGCATGCGGGTGCTTCATCCACGAGCTCGTCAGCTCAATGATTCACGAGAGTGCTATTAAACAGGAACAGGGATGGAAGCATACCGCTTCAGCTCCCAGCAAGGTTCGCACATGGCATTGTGGTAAATGCAGTTTCAGTTACTTGCTTGCTTCAAGAGTGTTCGAGTGTTTCGCCACAGTTGGCGCAGATAGTGCTGATCTCTAGACACGTGTTTCTGGTTCTTTAACCGTCATCAGTAGAGACTACAGTCTTTCAAATGTGGGGTTTGCTGAGTAGGCTGCCAACATCTTTCTCAGGTCGGGTACCTCTCACAGGCATGCGGGTGCTTCATCCACCAGCTCGTCAGCTCAATGACTCATGGGAGTACTATGAAACAGGAACAGGGGTGGAAGCACACCGCTTCACCTCCCAGCAAGGTTCGCCTCTGGCATTGTGATAAATGCAGTTTCAGTTAATTGCAGGCTTCAAGAGTGTTCGAGTGTTTCGCCATAGTTGGCGCAGATAGTGCTGATCTCTAGACACGTCTTTCTGGTTCTTTAACCGTCATCAGTAGAGATTACAGTCTTTGAAATTTGTGGTTTTCTGAGTAGGCTGCCAACATCTTTCTCAGGTCGGGTACCTCTCACAGGCATGCGGGTGCTTCATCCACCAGCTCGTCAGCTCAATGACTCATGGGAGTACTATGAAACAGGAACAGGGGTGGAAGCACACCGCTTCACCTCCCAGCAAGGTTCGTCCCTGGCATTGTGGTAAATGCAGTTTAAGTTACGTGCTTGCTTCAAGAGTGTTCGAGTGTTTCGCCACAGTTGGCGCATATAGTGCTGATCTTTAGACACATGTTTCTGGTTCTATAACCGTCATCAGTAGAGATTACAGTCTTTCAAATGTGGGGTTTGCTGAGCAGGCTGCCAATATCTTTCTCAGGTCAGGTACCTCTCACAGGCATGCGGGTGCTTCATCCACCAGCTCGTCAGCTAAGTGACTCACGGGAGAACTATTAAACAGGAACAGGGGTGGGAGCACACCGCTTCACCTCCCAGCAAGGTTCGCCCCTGGCATTGTGATAAATGCAGTTTCAGTTACTTGCTTGCTTCAAGAGTGTTCGAGTGTTTCGCCACAGTTGGCGCAGATAGTGCTGATCTCTAGACACGTGGTTCTGGAACTTTAACTGTCATAGGTAGAGATTGCAGTCTTTCAAATGTGGGGTTTGCTGAGTAGGCTGCCAACATCTTTCTCAGGTCGGGTACCTCTCACAGGCATGCGGGTGCTTCATCCACCAGCTCGACAGCTCAATGACTCATGGGAGTACTATTAAACAGGAACAGGGGTGGAAGCACACCGCTTCACCTCACAGCAAGGTTCGCCCCTGGCATTGTGATAAATGCAGTTTCAGTTAATTGCTTGCTTCAAGAGTGTTCGAGTGTTTCGCCACAGTTGGCGCAGATAGTGCTGATCTCTAGACACATCTTTCTGGTTCTTTAACCGTCATCAGTAGAGATTACAGTCTTTGAAATTTGTGGTTTGCTGAGTAGGCTGCCAATATCTTTCTCAGGTCATTGACCTCCCACAGGCATGCGGGTGCTTCATCCACCAGCTCGTCAGCTAAGTGACTCACGGGAGAACTATTAAACAGGAACAGGGGTGGGAGCACACCGCTTCACCTCCCAGCAAGGTTCGCCTCTGGCATTGTGGTAATGTAGTTTTGGTTACTTGCTTGCTTCAAGAGTGTTCGAGTGTTTTGCCACAGTTGGCTCAGATAGTGCTGATCTCTAGACACGTGGTTCTGGTTCTTTAACCGTCATCAGTAGAGATTACAGTCTTTCAAATGTGGGGTTTGCTGAGTATGCTGTCAACATCTTTCTCAGGTCAGGTACCTCTCACAGGCATGCGGGTGCTTCATCCACGAGCTCGTCAGCTCAATGATTCACGAGAGTGCTATTAAACAGGAACAGGGATGGGAGCATACCGCTTCACCTCCCAGCAAGGTTCGCACATGGCATTGTGGTAAATGCAGTTTCAGTTACTTGCTTGCTTCAAGAGTGTTCGAGTGTTTCGCCACAGTTGGCGCAGATAGTGCTTATCTCTAGACACGTGTTTCTGGTTCTTTAACCGTCATCAGTAGAGATTACAGTCTTTCAAATGTGGGGTTTGCTGAGTAGGCTGCCAACATCTTTCTCAGGTCTGGTACCTCTCACAGGCATCCGGGTACTTCATCCACGAGCTCGTCAGCTCAATGACTCATGGGAGTACTATTAAACAGGAACAGGGGTGGGAGCACACCGCTTCACCTCCCAGCAAGATTCGCCCCTGGTATTGTGGTAAATGCAGTTTCGGTTATTTGCTTGCTTCAAGAGTGTTGAGTGTTTCACCACAGTTGGCGCAGATAGTGCTGATCTCTAGACACGTGTATCTGGTTCTTTAACCGTCATCAGTAGAGATTACAGTCTTTGAAATGTGGGGTTTGCTGAGTAGGCTGCCAAAATCTTTCTCAGGTTAGGTACCTCTCACAGGCATGCGGGTACTTCTTCCACGAGCTCGTCAGCTCAATGACTCATGGGAGTACTATTAAACAGCAAAAGGGGTGGGAGCACACCGCTTCACCTCCCAGCAAGGTTCGCCCCTGGCATTGTGGTAAATGCAGTTTAAGTTACTTGCTTGCTTCAAAAGTGTTCGAGTGTTTCACCACAGTTGGCGCAGATCGTGCTGATCTCTAGACACGTGTTTCTGGTTCTTTAACCGTCATCAGTAGAGATTACAGTCTTTGAAATTTGGGGTTTGCTGAGTAGGCTGCCAACATCTTTCTCAGGTCAGGTACCTCTCACAGGCATGCGGGTACTTCTTCCACGAGCTCGTCAGCTCAATGACTCATGGGAGTACTATTAAACAGGAAAAGGGGTGGGAGCACACCGCTTCACCTCCCAGCAAGGTTCGCCCCTGGCATTGTGGTAAATGCAGTTTAAGTTACTTGCTTGCTTCAAAAGTGTTCAAGTGTTTCGCCACAGTTGGCGCAGGTAGTGCTGACCTCTAGACACGTGTTTCTGGTTCTTTAACCGTCATCAGTAGAGACTACAGTCTTTCAAATGTGGGGTTTGCTGAGTAGGCTGCCAACATCTTTCTCAGGTCTGGTACCTCTCACAGGCATCCGGGTGCTTCATCCACGAGCTCATCATCTCAATGACTCAATGACTCATGGGAGTACTATTAAACAGGAACAGGGGTGGGAGCACACCGCTTCACCTCCCAGCAAGGTTCGCCCCTGGCATTGTGATAAATGCAGTTTCAGTTACTTGCTTGCTTCAAGAGTGTTCGAGTGTTTCGCCACAGTTGGCGCAGATAGTGCTGATCTCTAGACACGTGGTTCTGGTTCTTTAACTGTCATAGGTAGAGATTGCAGTCTTTCAAATGTGGGGTTTGCTGAGTAGGCTGCCAACATCTTTCTCAGGTCGGGTACCTCTCACAGGCATGCGGGTGCTTCATCCACCAGCTCGTCAGCTCAATGACTCATGGGAGTACTATGAAACAGGAACAGGGGTGGAAGCACACCGCTTCACCTCCCAGCAAGGTTCGCCTCTGGCATTGTGATAAATGCAGTTTCAGTTAATTGCAGGCTTCAAGAGTGTTCGAGTGTTTTGCCACAGTTGGCGCAGATCGTGCTGATCTCTAGACACGTCTTTCTGGTTCTTTAACCGTCATCAGTAGAGATTACAGTCTTTCAAATGTGGGGTTTGCTGAGTAGGCTGCCAATATCTTTCTCAGGTCATTGACCTCCCACAGGCATGCGGGTGCTTCATCCACCAGCTCGTCAGCTAAGTGACTCACGGGAGAACTATTAAACAGGAACAGGGGTGGGAGCACACCGCTTCACCTCCCAGCAAGGTTCGCCTCTGGCATTGTGGTAATGTAGTTTTGGTTACTTGCTTGCTTCAAGAGTGTTCGAGTGTTTTGCCACAGTTGGCGCAGATAGTGCTGATCTCTAGACACGTGGTTCTGGTTCTTTAACCGTCATCAGTAGAGATTACAGTCTTTCAAATGTGGGGTTTGCTGAGTATGCTGTCAACATCTTTCTCAGGTCAGGTACCTCTCACAGGCATGCGGGTGCTTCATCCACGAGCTCGTCAGCTCAATGACTCACGAGAGTACTATTAAACAGGAACAGGGATGGGAGCATACCGCTTCACCTCCCAGCAAGGTTCGCACATGGCATTGTGGTAAATGCAGTTTCAGTTACTTGCTTGCTTCAAGAGTGTTCGAGTGTTTCGCCACAGTTGGCGCAGATAGTGCTGATCTCTAGACACGTGTTTCTGGTTCTTTAACCGTCATCAGTACAGATTACAGTCTTTCAAATGTGGGGTTTGCTGAGTAGGCTGCCAACATCTTTCTCAGGTCTGGTACCTCTCACAGGCATCCAGGTACTTCATCCACGAGCTCGTCAGCTCAATGACTCATGGGAGTACTATTAAACAGGAACAGGGGTGGGAGCACACCGCTTCACCTCCCAGCAAGATTCGCCCCTGGTATTGTGGTAAATGCAGTTTCGGTTATTTGCTTGCTTCCAGAGTGTTGAGTGTTTCACCACAGTTGGCGCAGATAGTGCTGATCTCTAGACACGTGTTTCTGGTTCTTTAACCGTCATCAGTAGAGATTACAGTCTTTGAAATTTGGGGTTTGCTGAGTAGGCTGCCAACATCTTTCTCAGGTCAGGTACCTCTCACAGGCATCTGGGTACTTCTTCCACGAGCTCGTCAGCTCAATGACTCATGGGAGTACTATTAAACAGGAAAAGGGGTGGGAGCACACCGCTTCACCTCCCAGCAAGGTTCGCCCCTGGCATTGTGGTAAATGCAGTTTAAGTTACTTGCTTGCTTCAAAAGCGTTTGAGTGTTTTGCCACAGTTGGCGCAGATAGTGCTGACCTCTAGACACGTGTTTCTGGTTCTTTAACCGTCATCAGTAGAGACTACAGTCTTTCAAATGTGGGGTTTGCTGAGTAGGCTGCCAACATCTTTCTCAGGTCTGGTACCTCTCACAGGCATCCGGGTGCTTCATCCACGAGCTCGTCAGCTCAATGACTCATGAGAGTACTATTAAACAGGAACAGGGGTGGGAGCACACCGCTTCACCTCCCAGCAAGATTCGCCCCTGGTATTGTGGTAAATGCAGTTTCGGTTATTTGCTTGCTTCAAGAGTGTTGAGTGTTTCACCACAGTTGGCGCAGATAGTGCTGATCTCTAGACACGTGTTTCTGGTTCTTTAACCGTCATCAGTAGAGATTACAGTCTTTGAAATTTGGGGTTTGCTGAGTAGGCTGCCAACATCTTTCTCAGGTCGGGTACCTCTCACAGGCATGCGGGTGCTTCATCCACCAGCTCGTCAGCTCAATGACTCATGGGAGTACTATGAAACAGGAACAGGGGTGGAAGCACACCGCTTCACCTCCCAGCAAGGTTCACCCCTGGCATTGTGGTAAATGCAGTTTAAGTTACTTGCTTGCTTCAAGAGTGTTCGAGTGTTTCGCCACAGTTGGCGCAGATAGTGCTGATCTTTAGACACATGTTTCTGGTTCTATAACCGTCATCAGTAGAGATTACAGTCTTTCAAATGTGGGGTTCGCTGAGTAGGCTGCCAATATCTTTCTCAGGTCAGGTACCTCTCACAGGCATGCGGGTGCTTCATCCACGAGCTCATCATCTCAATGACTCAATGACTCATGGGAGTACTATTAAACAGGAACAGGGGTGGGAGCACACCGCTTCACCTCCCAGCAAGGTTCGCCCCTGGCATTGTGATAAATGCAGTTTCAGTCACTTGCTTGCTTCAAGAGTGTTCGAGTGTTTCGCCACAGTTGGCGCAGATAGTGCTGATCTCTAGACACGTGGTTCTGGTTCTTTAACTGTCATAGGTAGAGATTGCAGTCTTTCAAATGTGGGGTTTGCTGAGTAGGCTGCCAACATCTTTCTCAGGTCGGGTACCTCTCACAGGCATGCGGGTGCTTCATCCACCAGCTCGTCAGCTCAATGACTCATGGGAGTACTATGAAACAGGAACAGGGGTGGAAGCACACCGCTTTACCTCCCAGCAAGGTTCGCCTCTGGCATTGTGATAAATGCAGTTTCAGTTAATTGCAGGCTTCAAGAGTGTTCGAGTGTTTCGCCACAGTTGGCGCAGATAGTGCTGATCTCTAGACACGTCTTTCTGGTTCTTTAACCGTCATCAGTAGAGATTACAGTCTTTGAAATTTGTGGTTTGCTGAGTAGGCTGCCAACATCTTTCTCAGGTCGGGTACCTCTCGCAGGCATGCGGGTGCTTCATCCACCAGCTCGTCAGCTCAATGACTCATGGGAGTACTATGAAACAGGAACAGGGGTGGAAGCACACCGCTTCACCTCCCAGCAAGGTTCGCCCCTGGCATTGTGGTAAATGCAGTTTAAGTTACGTGCTTGCTTCAAGAGTGTTCGAGTGTTTCGCCACAGTTGGCGCATATAGTGCTGATCTTTAGACACATGTTTCTGGTTCTATAACCGTCATCAGTAGAGATTACAGTCTTTCAAATGTGGGGTTTGCTGAGTAGGCTGCCAATATCTTTCTCAGGTCAGGTACCTCTCACAGGCATGCGGGTGCTTCATCCACCAGCTCGTCAGCTAAGTGACTCACGGGAGAACTATTAAACAGGAACAGGGGTGGGAGCACACCGCTTCACCTCCCAGCAAGGTTCGCCCCTGGCATTGTGATAAATGCAGTTTCAGTCACTTGCTTGCTTCAAGAGTGTTCGAGTGTTTCGCCACAGTTGGCGCAGATAGTGCTGATCTCTAGACACGTGGTTCTGGTACTTTAACTGTCATAGGTAGAGATTGCAGTCTTTGAAATGTGGGGTTTGCTGAGTAGGCTGCCAACATCTTTCTCAGGTCGGGTACCTCTCACAGGCATGCGGGTGCTTCATCCACCAGCTCGACAGCTCAATGACTCATGGGAGTACTATTAAACAGGAACAGGGGTGGAAGCACACCGCTTCACCTCACAGCAAGGTTCGCCCCTGGCATTGTGATAAATGCAGTTTCAGTTAATTGCTTGCTTCAAGAGTGTTCGAGTGTTTCGCCACAGTTGGCGCAGATAGTGCTGATCTCTAGACACATCTTTCTGGTTCTTTAACCGTCATCAGTAGAGATTACAGTCTTTGAAATTTGTGGTTTGCTGAGTAGGCTGCCAATATCTTTCTCAGGTCATTGACCTCCCACAGGCATGCGGGTGCTTCATCCACCAGCTCGTCAGCTAAGTGACTCACGGGAGAACTATTAAACAGGAACAGGGGTGGGAGCACACCGCTTCACCTCCCAGCAAGGTTCGCCTCTGGCATTGTGGTAATGTAGTTTTGGTTACTTGCTTGCTTCAAGAGTGTTCGAGTGTTTTGCCACAGTTGGCGCAGATAGTGCTGATCTCTAGACACGTGGTTCTGGTTCTTTAACCGTCATCAGTAGAGATTACAGTCTTTCAAATGTGGGGTTTGCTGAGTATGCTGTCAACATCTTTCTCAGGTCAGGTACCTCTCCCAAGCATGTGGGTGCTTCATCCACGAGCTCGTCAGCTCAATGACTCACGAGAGTACTATTAAACAGGAACAGGGATGGGAGCATACCGCTTCACCTCCCAGCAAGGTTCGCACATGGCATTGTGGTAAATGCAGTTTCAGTTACTTGCTTGCTTCAAGAGTGTTCGAGTGTTTCGCCACAGTTGGCGCAGATAGTGCTGATCTCTAGACACGTGTTTCTGGTTCTTTAACCGTCATCAGTAGAGATTACAGTCTTTCAAATGTGGGGTTTGCTGAGTAGGCTGCCAACATCTTTCTCAGGTCTGGTACCTCTCACAGGCATCCGGGTACTTCATCCACGAGCTCGTCAGCTCAATGACTCATGGGAGTACTATTAAACAGGAACAGGGGTGGGAGCACACCGCTTCACCTCCCAGCAAGATTCGCCCCTGGTATTGTGGTAAATGCAGTTTCGGTTATTTGCTTGCTTCAAGAGTGTTGAGTGTTTCACCACAGTTGGCGCAGATAGTGCTGATCTCTAGACACGTGTTTCTGGTTCTTTAACCGTCATCAGTAGAGATTACAGTCTTTGAAATGTGGGGTTTGCTGAGTAGGCTGCCAACATCTTTCTCAGGTCAGGTACCTCTCACAGGCATGCGGGTACTTCTTCCACGAGCTCGTCAGCTCAATGACTCATCGGAGTACTATTAAACAGGAAAAGGGGTGGGAGCACACCGCTTCACCTCCCAGCAAGGTTCGCCTCTGGCATTGTGGTAATGTAGTTTTGGTTACTTGCTTGCTTCAAGAGTGTTCGAGTGTTTTGCCACAGTTGGCGCAGATAGTGCTGATCTCTAGACACGTGGTTCTGGTTCTTTAACCGTCATCAGTAGAGATTACAGTCTTTCAAATGTGGGGTTTGCTGAGTATGCTGTCAACATCTTTCTCAGGTCAGGTACCTCTCACAGGCATGCGGGTGCTTCATCCACGAGCTCGTCAGCTCAATGACTCACGAGAGTACTATTAAACAGGAACAGGGATGGGAGCATACCGCTTCACCTCCCAGCAAGGTTCGCACATGGCATTGTGGTAAATGCAGTTTCAGTTACTTGCTTGCTTCAAGAGTGTTCGAGTGTTTCGCCACAGTTGGCGCAGATAGTGCTGATCTCTAGATACGTGTTTCTGGTTCTTTAACCGTCATCAGTAGAGATTACAGTCTTTCAAATGTGGGGTTTGCTGAGTAGGCTGCCAACATCTTTCTCAGGTCTGGTACCTCTCACAGGCATCCGGGTACTTCATCCACGAGCTCGTCAGCTCAATGACTCATGGGAGTACTATTAAACAGGAACAGGGGTGGGAGCACACCGCTTCACCTCCCAGCAAGATTCGCCCCTGGTATTGTGGTAAATGCAGTTTCGGTTATTTGCTTGCTTCAAGAGTGTTGAGTGTTTCACCACAGTTGGCGCAGATAGTGCTGATCTCTAGACACGTGTTTCTGGTTCTTTAACCGTCATCAGTAGAGATTACAGTCTTTGAAATGTGGGGTTTGCTGAGTAGGCTGCCAACATCTTTCTCAGGTCAGGTACCTCTCACAGGCATGCAGGTACTTCTTCCACGAGCTCGTCAGCTCAATGACTCATGGGAGTACTATTAAACAGGAAAAGGGGTGGGAGCACACCGCTTCACCTCCCAGCAAGGTTCGCCCCTGGCATTGTGGTAAATGCAGTTTAAGTTACTTGCTTGCTTCAAAAGTGTTCGAGTGTTTCCCCACAGTTGGCGCAGATAGTGCTGACCTCTAGACACGTGTTTCTGGTTCTTTAACCGTCATCAGTAGAGATTACAGTCTTTGAGATTTGGGGTTTGCTGAGTAGGCTGCCAACATCTTTCTCAGGTCAGGTACCTCTCACAGGCATGCGGGTACTTCTTCTACGAGCTCGTCAGCTCAATGACTCATGGGAGTACTATTAAACAGGAAAAGGGGTGGGAGCACACCGCTTCACCTCCCTGCAATGTTTGCCCCTGGCATTGTGGTAAATGCAGTTTAAGTTACTTGCTTGCTTAAAGAGTGTTTGAGTGTTTCGCCACAGTTGGCGCAGATAGTGCTGACCTCTAGACACGTGTTTCTGGTTCTTTAACCGTCATCAGTAGAGACTACAGTCTTTCAAATGTGGGGTTTGCTGAGTAGGCTGCCAACATCTTTCTCAGGTCGGGTACCTCTCACAGGCATGCGGGTGCTTCATCCACCAGCTCGTCAGCTCAATGACTCATGGGAGTACTATGAAACAGGAACAGGGGTGGAAGCACACCGCTTCACCTCCCAGCAAGGTTCGCCTCTGGCATTGTGATAAATGCAGTTTCAGTTAATTGCAGGCTTCAAGAGTGTTCGAGTGTTTCGCCACAGTTGGCGCATATAGTGCTGATCTTTAGACACATGTTTCTGGTTCTATAACCGTCATCAGTAGAGATTACAGTCTTTCAAATGTGGGGTTTGCTGAGTAGGCTGCCAATATCTTTCTCAGGTCAGGTACCTCTCACAGGCATGCGGGTGCTTCATCCACCAGCTCGTCAGCTAAGTGACTCACGGGAGAACTATTAAACAGGAACAGGGGTGGGAGCACACCGCTTCACCTCCCAGCAAGGTTCGCCCCTGGCATTGTGATAAATGCAGTTTCAGTTACTTGCTTGCTTCAAGAGTGTTCGAGTGTTTCGCCACAGTTGGCGCAGATAGTGCTGATCTCTAGACACGTGGTTCTGGTTCTTTAACTGTCATAGGTAGAGATTGCAGTCTTTCAAATGTGGGGTTTGCTGAGTAGGCTGCCAACATCTTTCTCAGGTCGGGTACCTCTCACAGGCATGCGGGTGCTTCATCCACCAGCTCGTCAGCTCAATGACTCATGGGAGTACTATGAAACAGGAACAGGGGTGGAAGCACACCACTTCACCTCCCAGCAAGGTTCGCCTCTGGCATTGTGATAAATGCAGTTTCAGTTAATTGCAGGCTTCAAGAGTGTTCGAGTGTTTCGCCACAGTTGGCGCAGATCGTGCTGATCTCTAGACACGTCTTTCTGGTTCTTTAACCGTCATCAGTAGAGATTACAGTCTTTGAAATTTGTGGTTTGCTGAGTAGGCTGCCAACATCTTTCTCAGGTCGGGTACCTCTCACAGGCATGCGGGTGCTTCATCCACCAGCTCGTCAGCTCAATGACTCATGGGAGTACTATGAAACAGGAACAGGGGTGGAAGCACACCGCTTCACCTCCCAGCAAGGTTCGCCCCTGGCATTGTGGTAAATGCAGTTTAAGTTACTTGCTTGCTTCAAGAGTGTTCGAGTGTTTCGCCACAGTTGGCGCATATAGTGCTGATCTTTAGACACATGTTTCTGGTTCTATAACCGTCATCAGTAGAGATTACAGTCTTTCAAATGTGGGGTTTGCTGAGTAGGCTGCCAATATCTTTCTCAGGTCAGGTACCTCTCACAGGCATGCGGGTGCTTCATCCACCAGCTCGTCAGCTAAGTGACTCACAGGAGAACTATTAAACAGGAACAGGGGTGGGAGCACACCGCTTCACCTCCCAGCAAGGTTCGCCCCTGGCATTGTGATAAATGCAGTTTCAGTTACTTGCTTGCTTCATGAGTGTTCGAGTGTTTCGCCACAGTTGGCGCAGATAGTGCTGATCTCTAGACACGTGGTTCTGGTACTTTAACTGTCATAGGTAGAGATTGCAGTCTTTCAAATGTGGGGTTTGCTGAGTAGGCTGCCAACATCTTTCTCAGGTCGGGTACCTCTCACAGGCATGCGGGTGCTTCATCCACCAGCTCGACAGCTCAATGACTCATGGGAGTACTATTAAACAGGAACAGGGGTGGAAGCACACCGCTTCACCTCACAGCAAGGTTCGCCCCTGGCATTGTGATAAATGCAGTTTCAGTTAATTGCTTGCTTCAAGAGTGTTCGAGTGTTTCGCCACAGTTGGCGCAGATAGTGCTGATCTCTAGACACATCTTTCTGGTTCTTTAATCGTCATCAGTAGAGATTACAGTCTTTGAAATTTGTGGTTTGCTTAGTAGGCTGCCAATATCTTTCTCAGGTCATTGACCTCCCACAGGCATGCGGGTGCTTCATCCACCAGCTCGTCAGCTAAGTGACTCACGGGAGAACTATTAAACAGGAACAGGGGTGGGAGCACACCGCTTCACCTCCCAGCAAGGTTCGCCTCTGGCATTGTGGTAATGTAGTTTTGGTTACTTGCTTGCTTCAAGAGTGTTCGAGTGTTTTGCCACAGTTGGCGCAGATAGTGCTGATCTCTAGACACGTGGTTCTGGTTCTTTAACCGTCATCAGTAGAGATTACAGTCTTTCAAATGTGGGGTTTGCTGAGTATGCTGTCAACATCTTTCTCAGGTCAGGTACCTCTCACAGGCATGCGGGTGCTTCATCGACGAGCTCGTCAGCTCAATGACTCACGAGAGTACTATTAAACAGGAACAGGGATGGGAGCATACCGCTTCACCTCCCAGCAAGGTTCGCACATGGCATTGTGGTAAATGCAGTTTCAGTTACTTGCTTGCTTCAAGAGTGTTCGAGTGTTTCGCCACAGTTGGCGCAGATAGTGCTGATCTGTAGACACGTGTTTCTGGTTCTTTAACCGTCATCAGTAGAGATTACAGTCTTTCAAATGTGGGGTTTGCTGAGTAGGCTGCCAACATCTTTCTCAGGTCTGGTACCTCTCACAGGCATCCGGGTACTTCATCCACGAGCTCGTCAGCTCAATGTCTCATGGGAGTACTATTAAACAGGAACAGGGGTGGGAGCACACCACTTCACCTCCCAGCAAGATTCGCCCCTGGTATTGTGGTAAATGCAGTTTCGGTTATTTGCTTGCTTCCAGAGTGTTGAGTGTTTCACCACAGTTGGCGCAGATAGTGCTGATCTCTAGACACGTGTTTCTGGTTCTTTAACCGTCATCAGTAGAGATTACAGTCTTTGAAATTTGGGGTTTGCTGAGTAGGCTGCCAACATCTTTCTCAGGTCAGGTACCTCTCACAGGCATGCGGGTACTTCTTCCACGAGCTCGTCAGCTCAATGACTCATGGGAGTACTATTAAACAGGAAAAGGGGTGGGAGCACACCGCTTCACCTCCCAGCAAGGTTCGCCCCTGGCATTGTGGTAAATGCAGTTTAAGTTACTTGCTTGCTTCAAAAGTGTTTGAGTGTTTCGCCACTGTTGGCGCAGATAGTGCTGACCTCTAGACACGTGTTTCTGGTTCTTTAACCGTCATCAGTAGAGACTACAGTCTTTCAAATGTGGGGTTTGCTGAGTAGGCTGCCAACATCTTTCTCAGGTCTGGTACCTCTCACAGGCATCCGGGTGCTTCATCCACGAGCTCGTCAGCTCAATGACTCATGAGAGTACTATTAAACAGGAACAGGGGTGGGAGCACACCGCTTCACCTCCCAGCAAGATTCGCCCCTGGTATTGTGGTAAATGCAGTTTCGGTTATTTGCTTGCTTCAAGAGTGTTGAGTGTTTCACCACAGTTGGCGCAGATAGTGCTGATCTCTAGACACGTGTTTCTGGTTCTTTAACCGTCATCAGTAGAGATTACAGTCTTTGAAATTTGGGGTTTGCTGAGTAGGCTGCCAACATCTTTCTCAGGTCAGGTACCTCTCACAGGCATGCGGGTACTTCTTCCACGAGCTCGTCAGCTCAATGACTCATGGGAGTACTATTAAACAGGAAAAGGGGTGGGAGCACACCGCTTCACCTCCCATTAAGGTTCGCCCCTGGCATTGTGGTAAATGCAGTTTAAGTTACTTGCTTGCTTCAAGAGTGTTCGAGTGTTTCGCCACAGTTGGCGCAGATAGTGCTGATCTTTAGACACATGTTTCTGGTTCTATAACCGTCATCAGTAGAGATTACAGTCTTTCAAATGTGGGGTTTGCTGAGTAGGCTGCCAATATCTTTCTCAGGTCAGGTACCTCTCACAGGCATGCGGGTGCTTCATCCACGAGCTCATCATCTCAATGACTCAATGACTCATGGGAGTACTATTAAACAGGAACAGGGGAGGGAGCACACCGCTTCACCTCCCAGCAAGGTTCGCCCCTGGCATTGTGATAAATTCAGTTTCAGTTACTTGCTTGCTTCAAGAGTGTTCGAGTGTTTCCCCACAGTTGGCGCAGATAGTGCTGATCTCTAGACACGTGGTTCTGGTTCTTTAACTGTCATAGGTAGAGATTGCAGTCTTTCAAATGTGGGGTTTGCTGAGTAGGCTGCCAACATCTTTCTCAGGTCGGGTACCTCTCACAGGCATGCGAGTGCTTCATCCACCAGCTCGTCAGCTCAATGACTCATGGGAGTACTATGAAACAGGAACAGGGGTGGAAGCACACCGCTTCACCTCCCAGCAAGGTTCGCCTCTGGCATTGTGGTAATGTAGTGTTGGTTACTTGCTTGCTTCAAGAGTGTTCGAGTGTTTTGCCACAGTTGGCGCAGATAGTGCTGATCTCTAGACACGTGGTTCTGGTTCTTTAACCGTCATCAGTAGAGATTACAGTCTTTCAAATGTGGGGTTTGCTGAGTATGCTGTCAACATCTTTCTCAGGTCAGGTACCTCTCACAGGCATGCGGGTGCTTCATCCACGAGCTCGTCAGCTCAATGACTCACGAGAGTACTATTAAACAGGAACAGGGATGGGAGCATACCGCTTCACCTCCCAGCAAGGTTCGCACATGGCATTGTGGTAAATGCAGTTTCAGTTACTTGCTTGCTTCAAGAGTGTTCGAGTGTTTCGCCACAGTTGGCGCAGATAGTGCTGACCTCTAGACACGTGTTTCTGGTTCTTTAACCGTCATCAGTAGAGACTACAGTCTTTCAAATTTGGGGTTTGCTGAGTAGGCTGCCAACATCTTTCTCAGGTCTGGTACCTCTCACAGGCATCCGGGTGCTTCATCCACGAGCTCGTCAGCTCAATGACTCATGAGAGTACTATTAAACAGGAACAGGGGTGGGAGCACACCGCTTCACCTCCCAGCAAGATTCGCCCCTGGTATTGTGGTAAATGCAGTTTTGGTTATTTGCTTGCTTCAAGAGTGTTGAGTGTTTCACCACAGTTGGCGCAGATAGTGCTGATCTCTAGACACGTGTTTCTGGTTCTTTAACCGTCATCAGTAGAGATTACAGTCTTTGAAATTTGGGGTTTGCTGAGTAGGCTGCCAACATCTTTCTCAGGTCAGGTACCTCTCACAGGCATGCGGGTACTTCTTCCACGAGCTCGTCAGTTCAATGACTCATGGGAGTACTATTAAACAGGAAAAGGGGTGGGAGCACACCGCTTCACCTCCCAGCAAGGTTCGCCCCTGGCATTGTGGTAAATGCAGTTTAAGTTACTTGCTTGCTTCAAAAGTGTTCGAGTGTTTCGCCACAGTTGGCACAGATAGTGCTGACCTCTAGACACGTGTTTCTGGTTCTTTAACCGTCATCAGTAGAGACTACAGTCTTTCAAATGTGGGGTTTGCTGAGTAGGCTGCCAACATCTTTCTCAGGTCTGGTACCTCTCACAGGCATCCGGGTGCTTCATCTACGAGCTCGTCAGCTCAATGACTCATGAGAGTACTATTAAACAGGAACAGGGGTGGGAGCACACCGCTTCACCTCCCAGCAAGATTCGCCCCTGGTATTGTGGTAAATGCAGTTTCGGTTATTTGCTTGCTTCAAGAGTGTTGAGTGTTTCACCACAGTTGGCGCAGATAGTGCTGATCTCTAGACACGTGTTTCTGGTTCTTTAACCGTCATCAGTAGAGATTACAGTCTTTGAAATTTGGGGTTTGCTGAGTAGGCTGCCAACATCTTTCTCAGGTCAGGTACCTCTCACAGGCATGCGGGTACTTCTTCCACGAGCTCGTCAGTTCAATGACTCATGGGAGTACTATTAAACAGGAAAAGGGGTGGGAGCACACCGCTTCACCTCCCAGCAAGGTTCGCCCCTGGCATTGTGGTAAATGCAGTTTAAGTTACTTGCTTGCTTCAAGAGTGTTCGAGTGTTTCGCCACAGTTGGAGCAGATAGTGCTGATCTCTAGACACGTGGTTCTGGTTCTTTAACTGTCATGGGTAGAGATTGCAGTCTTTCAAATGTGGGGTTTGCTGAGTAGGCTGCCAACATCTTTCTCAGGTCGGGTACCTCTCACAGGCATGCGGGTGCTTCATCCACCAGCTCGTCAGCTCAATGACTCATGGGAGTACTATGAAACAGGAACAGGGGTGGAAGCACACCGCTTCACCTCCCAGCAAGGTTCGCCTCTGGCATTGTGATAAATGCAGTTTCAGTTAATTGCAGGCTTCAAGAGTGTTCGAGTGTTTCGCCACAGTTGGCGCAGATAGTGCTGATCTCTAGACACGTCTTTCTGGTTCTTTAACCGTCATCAGTAGAGATTACAGTCTTTGAAATTTGTGGTTTGCTGAGTAGGCTGCCAACATCTTTCTCAGGTCGGGTACCTCTCACAGGCATGCGGGTGCTTCATCCACCAGCTCGTCAGCTCAATGACTCATGGGAGTACTATGAAACAGGAACAGGTGTGGAAGCACACCGCTTCACCTCCCTGCAAGGTTCGCCCCTGGCATTGTGGTAAATGCAGTTTAAGTTACTTGCTTGCTTCAAGAGTGGTCGAGTGTTTCGCCACAGTTGGCGCATATAGTGCTGATCTTTAGACACATGTTTCTGGTTCTATAACCGTCATCAGTAGAGATTACAGTCTTTCAAATGTGGGGTTTGCTGAGTAGGCTGCCAATATCTTTCTCAGGTCAGGTACCTCTCACAGGCAAGCGGGTGCTTCATCCACCAGCTCGTCAGCTAAGTGACTCACAGGAGAACTATTAAACAGGAACAGGGGTGGGAGCACACCGCTTCACCTCCCAGCAAGGTTCGCCCCTGGCATTGTGATAAATGCAGTTTCAGTTACTTGCTTGCTTCAAGAGTGTTCGAGTGTTTCGCCACAGTTGGCGCAGATAGTGCTGATCTCTAGACACGTGGTTCTGGTACTTTAACTGTCATAGGTAGAGATTGCAGTCTTTCAAATGTGGGGTTTTCTGAGTAGGCTGCCAACATCTTTCTCAGGTCGGGTACCTCTCACAGGCATGCGGGTGCTTCATCCACCAGCTCGACAGCTCAATGACTCATGGGAGTACTATTAAACAGGAACAGGGGTGGAAGCACACCGCTTCACCTCACAGCAAGGTTCGCCCCTGGCATTGTGATAAATGCAGTTTCAGTTAATTGCTTGCTTCAAGAGTGTTCGAGTGTTTCGCCACAGTTGGCGCAGATAGTGCTGATCTCTAGACACATCTTTCTGGTTCTTTAACCGTCATCAGTAGAGATTACAGTCTTTGAAATTTGTGGTTTGCTGAGTAGGCTGCCAATATCTTTCTCAGGTCATTGACCTCCCACAGGCATGCGGGTGCTTCATCCACCAGCTCGTCAGCTAAGTGACTCACGGGAGAACTATTAAACAGGAACAGGGGTGGGAGCACACCGCTTCACCTCCCAGCAAGGTTCGCCTCTGGCATTGTGGTAATGTAGTTTTGGTTACTTGCTTGCTTCAAGAGTGTTCGAGTGTTTTGCCACAGTTGGCGCAGATAGTGCTGATCTCTAGACACGTGGTTATGGTTCTTTAACCGTCATCAGTAGAGATTACAGTCTTTCAAATGTGGGGTTTGCTGAGTAGGCTGCCAACATCTTTCTCAGGTCTGGTACCTCTCACAGGCATCCGGGTGCTTCATCCACGAGCTCGTCAGCTCAATGACTCATGAGAGTACTATTAAACAGGAACAGGGGTGGGAGCACACCGCTTCACCTCCCAGCAAGATTCGCCCCTGGCATTGTGGTAAATGCAGTTTCGGTTATTTGCTTGCTTCAAGAGTGTTGAGTGTTTCACCACAGTTGGCGCAGATAGTGCTGATCTCTAGACACGTCTTTCTGGTTCTTTAACCGTCATCAGTAGAGATTACAGTCTTTGAAATTTGGGGTTTGCTGAGTAGGCTGCCAACATCTTTCTCAGGTCAGGTACCTCTCACAGGCATGCGGGTACTTCTTCCACAAGCTCGTCAGCTCAATGACTCATGGGAGTACTATTAAACAGGAACAGGGGTGGGAGCACACCGCTTCACCTCCCAGCAAGATTCGCCCCTGGTATTGTGG
Organism: Triturus cristatus; assembly: GCF_964204655.1. Classification (NCBI taxonomy): domain Eukaryota; kingdom Metazoa; phylum Chordata; class Amphibia; order Caudata; family Salamandridae; genus Triturus; species Triturus cristatus. The sequence goes on from NC_140589.1 coordinate 1,866,446,505, forward strand.
TAAATGCAGTTTCGGTTATTTGCTTGCTTCAAGAGTGTTGAGTGTTTCACCACAGTTGGCGCAGATAGTGCTGATCTCTAGACACGTGTTTCTGGTTCTTTAACCGTCATCATTAGAGATTACAGTCTTTGAAATTTGGGGTTTGCTGAGTAGGCTGCCAACATCTTTCTCAGGTCAGGTACCTCTCACAGGCATGCGGGTACTTCTTCCACGAGCTCGTCAGCTCAATGACTCATGGGAGTACTATTAAACAGGAAAAGGGGTGGGAGCACACCGCTTCACCTCCCAGCAAGGTTCGCCCCTGGCATTGTGGTAAATGCAGTTTAAGTTACTTGCTTGCTTCAGAAGTGTTTGAGTGTTTCGCCACAGTTGGCGCAGATAGTGCTGACCTCTAGACACGTGTTTCTGGTTCTTTAACCGTCATCAGTAGAGACTACAGTCTTTCAAATGTGGGGTTTGCTGAGTAGGCTGCCAACATCTTTCTCAGGTCTGGTACCTCTCACAGGCATCCGGGTGCTTCATCCACGAGCTCGTCAGCTCAATGACTCATGAGAGTACTATTAAACAGGAACAGGGGTGGGAGCACACCGCTTCACCTCCCAGCAAGATTCGCCCCTGGCATTGTGGTAAATGCAGTTTCGGTTATTTGCTTGCTTCAAGAGTGTTGAGTGTTTCACCACAGTTGGCGCAGATAGTGCTGATCTCTAGACACGTCTTTCTGGTTCTTTAACCGTCATCAGTAGAGATTACAGTCTTTGAAATTTGGGGTTTGCTGAGTAGGCTGCCAACATCTTTCTCAGGTCAGGTACCTCTCACAGGCATGCGGGTACTTCTTCCACAAGCTCGTCAGCTCAATGACTCATGGGAGTACTATTAAACAGGAAAAGGGGTGGGAGCACACCGCTTCCCCTCCCAGCAAGGTTCGCCCCTGGCATTGTGGTAAATGCAGTTTAAGTTACTTGCTTGCTTCAAGAGTGTTCGAGTGTTTCGCCACAGTTGGCGCAGATAGTGCTGATCTTTAGACACATGTTTCTGGTTCTATAACCGTTATCAGTTTAGATTACAGTCTTTCAAATGTGGGGTTTGCTGAGTCGGCTGCCAATATCTTTCTCAGGTCAGGTACCTCTCACAGGCATGCGGGTGCTTCATCCACGAGCTCATCATCTCAATGACTCAATGACTCATGGGAGTACTATTAAACAGGAACAGGGGAGGGAGCACACCGCTTCACCTCCCAGCAAGGTTCGCCCCTGGCATTGTGATAAATGCAGTTTCAGTTACTTGCTTGCTTCAAGAGTGTTCGAGTGTTTCGCCACAGTTGGCGCAGATAGTGCTGATCTCTAGACACGTGGTTCTGGTTCTTTAACTGTCATAGGTAGAGATTGCAGTCTTTCAAATGTGGGGTTTGCTGAGTAGGCTGCCAACATCTTTCTCAGGTCGGGTACCTCTCACAGGCATGCGGGTGCTTCATCCACCAGCTCGTCAGCTCAATGACTCATGGGAGTACTATGAAACAGGAACAGGGGTGGAAGCACACCGCTTCACCTCCCAGCAAGGTTCGCCTCTGGCATTGTGATAAATGCAGTTTCAGTTAATTGCAGGCTTCAAGAGTGTTCGAGTGTTTCGCCACAGTTGGCGCAGATCGTGCTGATCTCTAGACACGTCTTTCTGGTTCTTTAACCGTCATCAGTAGAGATTACAGTCTTTGAAATTTGTGGTTTGCTGAGTAGGCTGCCAACATCTTTCTCAGGTCGGGTACCTCTCACAGGCATGCGGGTGCTTCATCCAAACGCTCGTCAGCTCAATGACTCATGGGAGTACTATGAAACAGGAACAGGGGTGGAAGCACACCGCTTCACCTCCCAGCAAGGTTCGCCCCTGGCATTGTGGTAAATGCAGTTTAAGTTACTTGCTTGCTTCAAGAGTGTTCGAGTGTTTCGCCACAGTTGGCGCATATAGTGCTGATCTTTAGACACATGTTTCTGGTTCTATAACCGTCATCAGTAGAGATTACAGTCTTTCAAATGTGGGGTTTGCTGAGTAGGCTGCCAATATCTTTCTCAGGTCAGGTACCTCTCACAGGCATGCGGGTGCTTCATCCACCAGCTCTTCAGCTAAGTGACTCACAGGAGAACTATTAAACAGGAACAGGGGTGGGAGCACACCGCTTCACCTCCCAGCAAGGTTCGCCCTTGGCATTGTGATAAATGCAGTTTCAGTTACTTGCTTGCTTCAAGAGTGTTCGAGTGTTTCGCCACAGTTGGCGCAGATAGTGCTGATCTCTAGACACGTGGTTCTGGTACTTTAACTGTCATAGGTAGAGATTGCAGTCTTTCAAATGTGGGGTTTGCTGAGTAGGCTGCCAACATCTTTCTCAGGTCGGGTACCTCTCACAGGCATGCGGGTGCTTCATCCACCAGCTCGACAGCTCAATGACTCATGGGAGTACTATTAAACAGGAACAGGGGTGGAAGCACACCGCTTCACCTCACAGCAAGGTTCGCCCCTGGCATTGTGATAAATGCAGTTTCAGTTAATTGCTTGCTTCAAGAGTGTTCGAGTGTTTCGCCACAGTTGGCGCAGATAGTGCTGATCTCTAGACACATCTTTCTGGTTCTTTAACCGTCATCAGTAGAGATTACAGTCTTTGAAATTTGTGGTTTGCTTAGTAGGCTGCCAATATCTTTCTCAGGTCATTGACCTCCCACAGGCATGCGGGTGCTTCATCCACCAGCTCGTCAGCTAAGTGACTCACGGGAGAACTATTAAAGAGGAACAGGGGTGGGAGCACACCGCTTCACCTCCCAGCAAGGTTCGCCTCTGGCATTGTGGTAATGTAGTTTTGGTTACTTGCTTGCTTCAAGAGTGTTCGAGTGTTTTGCCACAGTTGGCGCAGATAGTGCTGATCTCTAGACACGTGGTTCTGGTTCTTTAACCGTCATCAGTAGAGATTACAGTCTTTCAAATGTGGGGTTTGCTGAGTATGCTGTCAACATCTTTCTCAGGTCAGGTACCTCTCACAGGCATGCGGGTGCTTCATCCACGAGCTCGTCAGCTCAATGACTCACGAGAGTACTATTAAACAGGAACAGGGATGGGAGCATACCGCTTCACCTCCCAGCAAGGTTCGCACATGGCATTGTGGTAAATGCAGTTTCAGTTACTTGCTTGCTTCAAGATTGTTCGAGTGTTTCGCCACAGTTGGCGCAGATAGTGCTGATCTCTAGACACGTGTTTCTGGTTCTTTAACCGTCATCAGTAGAGATTACAGTCTTTCAAATGTGGGGTTTGCTGAGTAGGCTGCCAACATCTTTCTCAGGTCTGGTACCTCTCACAGGCATCCGGCTACTTCATCCACGAGCTCGTCAGCTCAATGACTTATGGGAGTACTATTAAACAGGAACAGGGGTGGGAGCACACCGCTTCACCTCCCAGCAAGATTCGCCCCTGGTATTGTGGTAAATGCAGTTTCGGTTATTTGCTTGCTTCCAGAGTGTTGAGTGTTTCACCACAGTTGGCGCAGATAGTGCTGATCTCTAGACACGTGTTTCTGGTTCTTTAACCGTCATCAGTAGAGATTACAGTCTTTGAAATTTGGGGTTTGCTGAGTAGGCTGCCAACATCTTTCTCAGGTAAGGTACCTCTCACAGGCATGCGGGTACTTCTTCCACGAGCTCGTCAGCTCAATGACTCATGGGAGTACTATTAAACAGGAAAAGGGGTGGGAGCACACCGCTTCACCTCCCAGCAAGGTTCGCCCCTGGCATTGTGGTAAATGCAGTTTAAGTTACTTGCTTGCTTCAAAAGTGTTTGAGTGTTTCGCCACAGTTGGCGCAGATAGTGCTGACCTCTAGACACGTGTTTCTGGTTCTTTAACCGTCATCAGTAGAGACTACAGTCTTTCAAATGTGGGGTTTGCTGAGTAGGCTGCCAACATCTTTCTCAGGTCTGGTACCTCTCAGAGGCATCCGGGTGCTTCATCCACGAGCTCGTCAGCTCAATGACTCATGAGAGTACTATTAAACAGGAACAGGGGTGGGAGCACACCGCTTCACCTCCCAGCAAGATTCGCCCCTAGTATTGTGGTAAATGCAGTTTCGGTTATTTGCTTGCTTCAAGAGTGTTGAGTGTTTCACCACAGTTGGCGCAGATAGTGCTGATCTCTAGACACATGTTTCTGGTTCTTTAACCGTCATCAGTAGAGATTACAGTCTTTGAAATTTGGGGTTTGCTGAGTAGGCTGCCAACATCTTTCTCAGGTCAGGTACCTCTCACAGGCATGCGGGTACTTCTTCCACGAGCTCGTCAGCTCAATGACTCATGGGAGTACTATTAAACAGGAAAAGGGGTGGGAGCACACCGCTTCACCTCCCATTAAGGTTCGCCCCTGGCATTGTGGTAAATGCAGTTTAAGTTACTTGCTTGCTTCAAGAGTGTTCGAGTGTTCCGCCACAGTTGGCGCAGATAGTGCTGATCTTTAGACACATGTTTCTGGTTCTATAACCGTCATCAGTAGAGATTACAGTCTTTCAAATGTGGGGTTTGCTGAGTAGGCTGCCAATATCTTTCTCAGGTCAGGTACCTCTCACAGGCATGCGGGTGCTTCATCCACGAGCTCATCATCTCAATGACTCAATGACTCATGGGAGTACTATTAAACAGGAACAGGGGAGGGAGCACACCGCTTTACCTCCCAGCAAGGTTCGCCCCTGGCATTGTGATAAATGCAGTTTCAGTTACTTGCTTGCTTCAAGAGTGTTCGAGTGTTTCGCCACAGTTGGCGCAGATAGTGCTGATCTCTAGACACGTGTTTCTGGTTCTTTAACTGTCATAGGTAGAGATTGCAGTCTTTCAAATGTGGGGTTTGCTGAGTAGGCTGCCAACATCTTTCTCAGGTCGGGTACCTCTCACAGGCATGCGAGTGCTTCATCCACCAGCTCGTCAGCTCAATGACTCATGGGAGTACTATGAAACAGGAACAGGGGTGGAAGCACACCGCTTCACCTCCCAGCAAGGTTCGCCTCTGGCATTGTGGTAATGTAGTGTTGGTTACTTGCTTGCTTCAAGAGTGTTCGAGTGTTTTGCCACAGTTGGCGCAGATAGTGCTGATCTCTAGACACGTGGTTCTGGTTCTTTAAACGTCATCAGTAGAGATTACAGTCTTTCAAATGTGGGGTTTGCTGAGTATGCTGTCAACATCTTTCTCAGGTCAGGTACCTCTCACAGGCATGCGGGTGCTTCATCCACGAGCTCGTCCGCTCAATGACTCACGAGAGTACTATTAAACAGGAACAGGGATGGGAGCATACCGCTTCACCTCCCAGCAAGGTTCGCACATGGCATTGTGGTAAATGCAGTTTCAGTTACTTGCTTGCTTCAAGAGTGTTCAAGTGTTTCGCCACAGTTGGCGCAGATAGTGCTGATCTCTAGACACGTGTTTCTGGTTCTTTAACCGTCATCAGTAGAGATTACAGTCTTTCAAATGTGGGGTTTGCTGAGTAGGCTGCCAACATCTTTCTCAGGTCTGGTACCTCTCACAGGCATCCGGGTACTTCATCCACGAGCTCGTCAGCTCAATGACTCATGGGAGTACTATTAAACAGGAACAGGGGTGGGAGCACACCGCTTCACCTCCCAGCAAGATTCGCCCCTGGTATTGTGGTAAATGCAGTTTCGGTTATTTGCTTGCTTCAAGAGTGTTGAGTGTTTCACCACAGTTGGCGCAGATAGTGCTTGTTGGAAACGCCCACTCCCACTCCGCAGGGTGGTGGTGGACTCCCCGAACACACTGTGGTAGCTTGGCTCGAGTGGTCAGGACACAGGCACCGTGCTAAGCATACAATATACCCATACAATAACCATGCGTGCATCCGTTCCAAAAACGACTCTACACCGTAAAAATTATGAAAATATTCTTTCTTTATCTTTTTCTCTTAGTTGCTGATTGGAAAAATCAATAGGTCAATCACAATATACAAGTTTAAATTAGTGCAGGTCAAATAAATATTGGCTGTTTGATGAAATAAATAGGGGTGATCATAAATAACAGGGCATAAATACAAGTGCAATAAATACAGATAATTAAATATGTTGAGGCAATAAATACTGTACCAATAAATATTGAGCACCATCAAGTCCTGTGGACCTACAAATATAGTGAAGCAATAACTATGTAAAACACAATAAATACAGTGCCCCCCAATAAATAATTAAAAGTATACAGAACCACTCATGTAATCAGTTGACATTTCAATTCTTAAGGGCTGATTTGACCCAGGCACAGCTTGCAGGGTTGTGGAAGGCTTGAGGGGTACTACTCCCTGGCTGAGGCAAGGCTGAGGCCTAAACTGAGGTAGATCAAAGGGGGGAATACCAGTGCCCTGGCTTTCTCTCTCCACACAACCTCTCTAGGTTAGTCCCAGTTCACCCCAGGCACAGTCAGGTTGGTTTCAGCACCTCCCTAGCCCCTTAGAGCAGTCTCTCAGGTCTCCACAGGGCCTTAGGCGCCCTCTACTCCACTTACTGCCCTTTTTCTGTTGTTCCGACGCCGCTGGAGTCGGGTCGACGCCGTGAGGCGGTTCCGGTTCGGTCTCGGCGGCCTCGGCACAGTGTCAGTTCTTTGACGACGCCGGTAGGCGGTTCCGGTCCGATGTCGGCGGCCTCGGTTCGATCTCTACCTCCGATTCGACGGCGTCGGGCAGTCTCTTCACGATGTCGACTTCGGGCGGCTCCGGTCCGATGGCGCTCTCAGCTCCGATGACGTCGGCCGGCCTGGCCTCGATGTCGACTTCCGGCGACTCCGGGGTGCGATCCTCACCCCCGACCTCCGGTGCTCCTCCTCACAGGCTCCGGGCGACTCCGGAGTGCGATCCTCACTCCCGACCTCCGGTGCTCCTCTACCTCGGTCTCCGACGACTCCGGAGGGCGGACTTCACTCCTCCGATGACGCCGCTCGCTCGACCTCGGTTCACTTCCTCCTCGACCTCTGGTATTCCTCACGACCTCCGTCGGCGCCCTCTCACGACCTCAGGCGGCTCCGGGTACGACGTCTGCTACTTCAGTCAGCGCCGCTTCTCCACCTCGGGCTCCAGGTCTTCAGGCTACTCGACGCCGGACTCCAGGGAAACCAGTTCTCAGGTCAGAATCTTGCTGTTTTCTTGGTTCTAAGGCCTGTTCCTGCTGTCCAGGTCCTTAGGATAAGTTTCTTCTGTCTTCTTCCCACACAGGGCTATAGGCTGGGATCCATCAGTAGGGACAAGTATCAAGGGTAGGTTTATGGACCCCACTCCAGGCACAAGTTTCCACCCCTGCTGCTTCACTCCTTCCTCCTTCACTGTTGTGCTCCTCTCTCTTCACCAGTCAGGTGCCAACTGCCAGCTCCAACTGCCAACTCTCTGTCTTAACCTCCCAACATTCTAAACCGCCTCCAACTGTCACAGAGTTCTGGAATGTTCTGGAAGGTGCTGGTAGGTTCCAGTGGATGCTGGTGATGTCACAGGTGGCCACCATTTTGTGCTTCAGGCCCTCAGACAGAAGTTTCAGGGGTAGCTAAAATGGCTCCCTGAATCTGTAGCAACACGAAAAAGTCTGGTGGTTCCCAAAAAGGAAAAAATTCAAATAGGGTTTGAGGCAAAAGTGGGACAAAATAAATAATGATGAGGAGGGACCACCCAAAGGGCTGACAGGTCTAACACGCGTCCCCCCCAGCTGAAAGTGGGGAGAGCTACCCAACCCCTTGGGAGTTCTCATCACTAAGGCGGAAATACCTTGAGAGACCGTCTGCATTGGCGTGGTCCACTCCAGGCCGATGTTCCACCTGAAAGTCCATCCCCTGTAGGGAAATAGACCCCCTCAACAACTTGGGATTCTCCCCCTTCATTTGCATCAGCCAGCGAAGGGGTCGGTGGTCGGTCTGAACCAGGAAGTGCGAGCCAAACAGGTATGGCCGCAACTTCTTCAGAGCCCATACCACTGCAAAGGCTTCACGCTCTATTGCACTCCACTTCTGTTCCCTGGGAAGTAGTCTCCTGGATAGGAAGACCACGGGTTGATCCAGACCCTCTTCGTTGAGTTGCGATAACACTGCCCCAATGCCATGTTCTGATGCATCTGTCTGGACAATGAACTTCTTGGAAAAGTCTGGGGCCCTTAAGACCGGGGCCTCGCACATGGCTTTCTTCAATCTCACAAAGGCCTGCTGACAGGCCTCCGTCCAGACTACCCGTCGTGGTTGTTTCTTGGACGTGAGCTCCGTGAGGGGGGCTACGATGGTACCGTACCCCTTCACGAAGCGGCGGTAGTATCCCGTGAGGCCCAAAAATGCTCGGACCTCAGTCTGTGTCTTGGGGGGTTCCCAGGCCATGATGGCCTCGATCTTCGCCTGGAGGGGTTGCACCGTTCCCCTACCCACCAAGTGTCCAAGGTACACTACCGACCCCTGCCCGATCTGGCACTTGCTGGCCTTGATCGTCAATCCAGCTTGTCTCAGGGCCTGGAGAACAGCTTGCAGGTGACGCAAGTGATCCTCCCAGCTGTTACTGAAGACGGCTATGTCATCCAGATAAGCAGCAGAGAAACTCTCCATTCCGGTGAGGATCTGGTTTACCAGGCGCTGAAACGTGGCAGGTGCGTTCTTGAGCCCAAAGGGCATCACACAGAACTGGTAGTGGCCATGGGGCGTGGAGAAGGCTGACCTTTCCCTTGCTCCATCAGTCAAAGAGATCTGCCAGTACCCCGAAGTAAGGTCAAAGGTACTTAGATATTGGGCAGCTCCCAGCCGGTCAATTAATTCATCCGCCCTAGGGATCGGATGAGCATCAGTTTTTGTCACTGAATTCAGTCCCCGGTAGTCCACACAGAACCTCAGTTCTGGTTGGGCACCCGGTGGTGCAGCTTTCGGTACTAGCACCACCGGACTGGACCAGGGGCTGCAAGAAGGTTCAATCACTCCTAGCTCCAGCATCTTAGTGACTTCACTATGAATGCTGGCCTTCACCTTGTCTGACATCCGGTAGATCTTGGACTTCACAGGTGGGCTGTCTCCTGTGTCCACGTCATGGACGCACAGGTGAGTCCTACCCGGGACAAGGGAGAACAACGAAGAGTACTGCCCCAGGACCTGGCGACAGTCCTCCTGCTGTTCAGGAGTTAGAGATGGGGAGAGAATCACTCCCTCCACCGACCCATCCTTTTCTTGAGACGCAAACAGATCAGGGAGAGGCTCGCTTTCCACGTCCTCTCCTCCGTCAGTCACCATCATCAAGATGACTTCGGGCCTCTCGTGGTGGGGTTTGAGGCGGTTGGCATGCAGCACCCGCAGGGGCTGACGAGGGGTCTTCAGGTCCACCAAGTAGGTAGCCTTACCCTTCTTCTCCAACACCTCAAAGGGTCCTGACCAGCGATCCTGGAGGGCGCTAAGCTCTCCCGGTTCGATCACCCACACTTTCTGGCCAGGCTCCAACTCCACCGGGTGAGCATTGTGGTCATACCACGCCTTCATCACTGCTTGGCTGGCTTCCAAGTTGTCAGAAGCTTGCTTCCACAACTTAGCCATTTGGCTCCGGAAGGCCAGCATGTAGCTCACCACATCCTGGGGGAGCTTTCTGGGAGTTCTTTCCCATCCGTCTCTCACCAGGTTAAGAGGTCCACGTACAGGGTGCCCATACAGAAGCTCGAAGGGGCTGAAGCCCACTCCCTTCTGTGGCACTTCCCTGTAGGAAAAAAGTAAACAGGGTAGGAGGACGTCCCATTTCCTCCGCAGGCTTTCAGGCAGACTTCTGATCATGCCCTTCAAGGTTTTGTTAAACCTCTCCACCAGACCATTGGTCTGGGGGTGGTAAGGAGTGGTGAACCGGTAGGTCACTCCACACTCCTTCCACATCGCCCGCATATACGCTGACATGAAGTTGGTCCCCCTGTCGGACACAACTTCCTTGGGAAAACCCACTCGGGTAAAGATTCCCATCAGGGCCCTAGCCACAACAGGTGCTGTTATGGTCCTCAGAGGTATTGCCTCTGGGTACCGTGTGGCATGATCCACCAGGACCAGGATAAACCTGTGACCAGCTGATGTTGGCGGATCTAACGGACCCACAATGTCGATGCCCACCCTTTCAAAGGGGGTGCTAACGACAGGAAGTGGTTCCAGGGGAGCTTTCAGCTTCACCCCTGTTTTCCCACTGGCTTGGCAAGACACACATGTCCGGCAGTAGGTATCGGACGACACTTTCATCTGAGGCCAATAAAAGTGTGGGACAAGACGGGCGAAGGTCTTGTCTTGCCCCAGGTGTCCTGCCAATGGTATCTCGTGAGCCAACTCCAGAAGGAAGGCTCGATAACGTTGAGGAACTACCAAGGCTCGTGACGATCCGTGTAGGGGTGCCTTGGGTTCACTGTAGAGGAGGCCATCCTCCCAGTAAACACTGTAGTTCCCTTCAACGTTCCCTGCTGCCTGGGCTTCGGCCTGTCGCCTCAGCCCCTCAAGGGTAGGGCACTCCCTCTGGCCCTGGCAGAATTCCTCCCTGGACGGGCCTCCCTCCACGTGCCACTCGGCCGGGATGGGTAGGTCCTCCAGTTTGGTAACGTCCCCCTCCGCAGACTCCTGGTCCACCACCTCCGGTGGCCTATCCGTCCTACGGGGTGGGGACGCCGAGGCAGGCTCCTCCTGTCCTCGGTTCTTCCCTTGACTGGCAGCTGGCTGGGCCTTTGTTCCAGGCTCCAGCCGGAATGAACTCCCTCTTCGGGTAGTCGCGGACCTTGTGCTAACACAGGCCCAGTCAGGTGTACCCAGCATCTCGGTATGAGTCCGGTATTCCACCTCCTTCCAAGCGTTGTGCTCCATGTCATTTCCCAGCAGACAATCGACTGGCACGGCAGGGCTTACGGCAACTCGAAGTGAACCTGCAAACCCCCCCCATTCAAAGGGAACCTCGGCCACTGGATAGTGGCCTGTTCTGCCGTCAGCCATCGCGGCTGGGTGGAGTACATCGGGAATTACCTGCTCTGGAGACACCAGTTGGCTACGCACCATAGTCATACTGGCTCCTGTGTCTCTCAGAGCCTCCCCTCTTTGGCCGTTGATGGTGACCCACTGCCCATACTTTGCGGTATTTGCGGGCACCTGGATCTTAGGAACCATCTCCCGTTCTCCCAGGGACACTAAAGTGACACCCGCCCACTCCCTTCCCTTAGTTAAGGGCATCTCCTCCCCGAGCACTACACTAGCTACTCCGGGGGTCTTTTTCCAGTGGGAGGGGGTGATCGTTTCTGACACTTCGGATCTCCTTTATAGTGTCCAACGCCACCGCACTCGTAGCAATGGACAACCCTTGGCTGCTGACTCTGGCCAGGATTAGGGTTTCTGGGTGGGTTAGCCTTAGAGGTGAATCCTGTTCCCTTCCCTTGGAAGTTATTTTGGGGGCCTTTGGAGAACTCCTTTTTCTTTTCCCCTCCCTCTTTCTTCTGGGGGGTGCCCTGTCCGGCCTTTTGAGTATCCCCTCCAGTCCCCCTTGTGGACACCCGGGTACTAGCCCAAATGTCCGCCTCCTCAGCAAGCTTCCGGGGACTGGTCAGCTTGCTATCCACCAGGTGTTGCCGCAGTTCAGGGAAACATTTCTCGAGTAGGTGTTCCTTCAAGACTAGGTCAAACAGCTCCTCGTAGTTCCTCACTTCACTGCCTTGAATCCAACCTTCCAGTGCCTTCTTTGCATAGTCCAGGAAGTCCACCCAATTCTGTGTGCCCAGTTTGTGACTACCCCTGAACTTCTGTCTGTACTTTTCCGGAGTTAGTCCAAACTTTCTGATGAGCGCCAGTTTCATGGTGGGGTAGTGGGTTTGCTCATCCTCTTCGAGGGCCAATAAAGCATCCCTACCAGCTGGAGGCATGTACTTATACAATCCCCCTCCCCAATACTTCACTGGAACCCCATGGGCCCTCAACGAGACCTCATAGGCTGCTAGCCACTTGGCGATGTCGTCACCCGCCCCATAGCTAGCTACAATGTCCTTTGGCAGGTAAGGTTTGGGTTCCCTGGTGGACTCTTGGATTTGGCTGCCACCATTAGGAACAGGTTGTGCCCCGATTCTCAAAATCTGAAGATCTATTTCTTTCAGTCGCAATTCATGGGCCATCCTCTGCTCCTCCTTCTCCTTCTCCAGCCTCGCTAAGTCCCATGTGAGCTGTCTTTTCTCCCTCCGATCTGCTAACTCCACTTCGGATAAGCCCCCACTAGAGACAGTGCTGCCCTTCCTAGAAAGTGTCCTGGGCCCTGCTGACAGGTTCCCCACCTCAGGTTGGTACATCTCAGCCCCCTCGGGGTCAGGCTCTCCATCCCTGTCTTCCTCCTCAGCCTTGCTTTCCCTGCGTGCCTCCCCCCAAGCCCTTAAGCTGGTTTGAAGTGCACCCTTCTTTGCTCCTGGGGGACAGTACACCCCCTCTCGCTGGCAAAACTCCCTGAGTTGGGCCACAGTGTACGTGTCTAGATTTTCAAGAACAAACTCCATCTTGCCCACTCAGGTTAGAGGACAGGTTTTGTGCAGTAACTATGCAGGGGGGTACCTTTAGTAATACCTCCTCCCACCACCAGAGTAAATTTGGAAAAAACAAAAACCCACAATTAGGAAGGCCGCGCTGAGAAAACTCCCGGTGTAGGCCTATGGACTACCCACAGTTATTGTTGAGTATACGTAGGCACAGCTCTATCCCACCACTGAACACCAATTTATGTTGGAAACGCCCACTCCCACTCCGCAGGGTGGTGGTGGACTCCCCGAACACACTGTGGTAGCTTGGCTCGAGTGGTCAGGACACAGGCACCGTGCTAAGCATACAATATACCCATACAATAACCATGCGTGCATCCGTTCCAAAAACGACTCTACACCGTAAAAATTATGAAAATATTCTTTCTTTATCTTTTTCTCTTAGTTGCTGATTGGAAAAATCAATAGGTCAATCACAATATACAAGTTTAAATTAGTGCAGGTCAAATAAATATTGGCTGTTTGATGAAATAAATAGGGGTGATCATAAATAACAGGGCATAAATACAAGTGCAATAAATACAGATAATTAAATATGTTGAGGCAATAAATACTGTACCAATAAATATTGAGCACCATCAAGTCCTGTGGACCTACAAATATAGTGAAGCAATAACTATGTAAAACACAATAAATACAGTGCCCCCCAATAAATAATTAAAAGTATACAGAACCACTCATGTAATCAGTTGACATTTCAATTCTTAAGGGCTGATTTGACCCAGGCACAGCTTGCAGGGTTGTGGAAGGCTTGAGGGGTACTACTCCCTGGCTGAGGCAAGGCTGAGGCCTAAACTGAGGTAGATCAAAGGGGGGAATACCAGTGCCCTGGCTTTCTCTCTCCACACAACCTCTCTAGGTTAGTCCCAGTTCACCCCAGGCACAGTCAGGTTGGTTTCAGCACCTCCCTAGCCCCTTAGAGCAGTCTCTCAGGTCTCCACAGGGCCTTAGGCGCCCTCTACTCCACTTACTGCCCTTTTTCTGTTGTTCCGACGCCGCTGGAGTCGGGTCGACGCCGTGAGGCGGTTCCGGTTCGGTCTCGGCGGCCTCGGCACAGTGTCAGTTCTTTGACGACGCCGGTAGGCGGTTCCGGTCCGATGTCGGCGGCCTCGGTTCGATCTCTACCTCCGATTCGACGGCGTCGGGCAGTCTCTTCACGATGTCGACTTCGGGCGGCTCCGGTCCGATGGCGCTCTCGGCTCCGATGACGTCGGCCGGCCTGGCCTCGATGTCGACTTCCGGCGACTCCGGGGTGCGATCCTCACCCCCGACCTCCGGTGCTCCTCCTCACAGGCTCCGGGCGACTCCGGAGTGCGATCCTCACTCCCGACCTCCGGTGCTCCTCTACCTCGGTCTCTGACGACTCCGGAGGGCGGACTTCACTCCTCCGATGACGCCGCTCGCTCGACCTCGGTTCACTTCCTCCTCGACCTCTGGTATTCCTCACGACCTCCGTCGGCGCCCTCTCACGACCTCAGGCGGCTCCGGGTACGACGTCTGCTACTTCAGTCAGCGCCGCTTCTCCACCTCGGGCTCCAGGTCTTCAGGCTACTCGACGCCGGACTCCAGGGAAACCAGTTCTCAGGTCAGAATCTTGCTGTTTTCTTGGTTCTAAGGCCTGTTCCTGCTGTCCAGGTCCTTAGGATAAGTTACTTCTGTCTTCTTCCCACACAGGGCTATAGGCTGGGATCCATCAGTAGGGACAAGTATCAAGGGTGGGTTTATGGACCCCACTCCAGGCACAAGTTTCCACCCCTGCTGCTTCACTCCTTCCTCCTTCACTGTTGTGCTCCTCTCTCTTCACCAGTCAGGTGCCAACTGCCAGCTCCAACTGCCAACTCTCTGTCTTAACCTCCCAACATTCTAAACCGCCTCCAACTGTCACAGAGTTCTGGAATGTTCTGGAAGGTGCTGGTAGGTTCCAGTGGATGCTGGTGATGTCACAGGTGGCCACCATTTTGTGCTTCAGGCCCTCAGACAGAAGTTTCAGGGGTAGCTAAAATGGCTCCCTGAATCTGTAGCAACACGAAAAAGTCTGGTGGTTCCCAAAAAGGAAAAAATTCAAATAGGGTTTGAGGCAAAAGTGGGACAAAATAAATAATGATGAGGAGGGACCACCCAAAGGGCTGACAGGTCTAACAGTGCTGATCTCTAGACACGTGTTTCTGGTTCTTTAACCGTCATCAGTAGAGATTACAGTCTTTGAAATTTGGGGTTTGCTGAGTAGGCTGCCAACATCTTTCTCAGGTCTGGTACCTCTCACAGGCATCCGGGTGCTTCATCCATGAGCTCGTCAGCTCAATGACTCATGGGAGTACTATTAAACAGGAAAAGGGGTGGGAGCACACCGCTTCACCTCCCAGCAAGGTTCGCCCCTGGCATTGTGGTAAATGCAGTTTAAGTTACTTGCTTGCTTCAAAAGTGTTCGAGTGTTTCGCCACAGTTGGCGCAGATAGTGCTGACCTCTAGACACGTGTTTCTGGTTCTTTAACCGTCATCAGTAGAGACTACAGTCTTTCAAATGTGGGGTTTGCTGAGTAGGCTGCCAACATCTTTCTCAGGTCTGGTACCTCTCACAGGCATCCGGGTGCTTCATCCACGAGCTCGTCAGCTCAATGACTCATGAGAGTACTATTAAACAGGAACAGGGGTGGGAGCACACCGCTTCACCTCCCAGCAAGATTCGCCCCTGGTATTGTGGTAAATGCAGTTTCGGTTATTTGCTTGCTTCAAGAGTGTTGAGTGTTTCACCACAGTTGGCGCAGATAGTGCTGATCTCTAGACACGTGTTTCTGGTTCTTTAACCGTCATCAGTAGAGATTACAGTCTTTGAAATTTGGGGTTTGCTGAGTAGGCTGCCAACATCTTTCTCAGGTCAGGTACCTCTCACAGGCATGCGGGTACTTCTTTCACGAGCTCGTCAGTTCAATGACTCATGGGAGTACTATTAAACAGGAAAAGGGGTGGGAGCACACCGCTTCACCTCCCAGCAAGGTTCGCACATGGCATTGTGGTAAATGCAGTTTCAGTTACTTGCTTGCTTCAAGAGTGTTCGAGTGTTTCGCCACAGTTGGCGCAGATAGTGCTGATCTCTAGACACGTGTTTGTGGTTCTTTAACCGTCATCAGTAGAGATTACAGTCTTTCAAATGTGGGGTTTGCTGAGTAGGCTGCCAACATCTTTCTCAGGTCTGGTACCTCTCAGAGGCATCCGGGTGCTTCATCCACGAGCTCGTCAGCTCAATGACTCATGAGAGTACTATTAAACAGGAACAGGGGTGGGAGCACACCGCTTCACCTCCCAGCAAGATTCGCCCCTGGTATTGTGGTAAATGCAGTTTCGGTTATTTGCTTGCTTCAAGAGTGTTGAGTGTTTCACCACAGTTGGCGCAGATAGTGCTGATCTCTAGACACATGTTTCTGGTTCTTTAACCGTCATCAGTAGAGATTACAGTCTTTGAAATTTGGGGTTTGCTGAGTAGGCTGCCAACATCTTTCTCAGGTCAGGTACCTCTCACAGGCATGCGGGTGCTTCATCCACCAGCTCGTCAGCTCAATGACTCATGGGAGTACTATGAAACAGGAACAGGGGTGGAAGCACACCGCTTCACCTCCCAGCAAGGTTCGCCTCTGGCATTGTGATAAATGCAGTTTCAGTTAATTGCAGGCTTCAAGAGTGTTCGAGTGTTTCGCCACAGTTGGCGCAGATCGTGCTGATCTCTAGACACGTCTTTCTGGTTCTTTAACCGTCATCAGTAGAGATTACAGTCTTTGAAATTTGTGGTTTGCTGAGTAGGCTGCCAACATCTTTCTCAGGTCGGGTACCTCTCACAGGCATGCGGGTGCTTCATCCAAACGCTCGTCAGCTCAATGACTCATGGGAGTACTATGAAACAGGAACAGGGGTGGAAGCACACCGCTTCACCTCCCAGCAAGGTTCGCCCCTGGCATTGTGGTAAATGCAGTTTCAGTTACTTGCTTGCTTCAAGATTGTTCGAGTGTTTCGCCACAGTTGGCGCAGATAGTGCTGATCTCTAGACACGTGTTTCTGGTTCTTTAACCGTCATCAGTAGAGATTACAGTCTTTCAAATGTGGGGTTTGCTGAGTAGGCTGCCAACATCTTTCTCAGGTCTGGTACCTCTCACAGGCATCCGGCTACTTCATCCACGAGCTCGTCAGCTCAATGACTTATGGGAGTACTATTAAACAGGAACAGGGGTGGGAGCACACCGCTTCACCTCCCAGCAAGATTCGCCCCTGGTATTGTGGTAAATGCAGTTTCGGTTATTTGCTTGCTTCCAGAGTGTTGAGTGTTTCACCACAGTTGGCGCAGATAGTGCTGATCTCTAGACACGTGTTTCTGGTTCTTTAACCGTCATCAGTAGAGATTACAGTCTTTGAAATTTGGGGTTTGCTGAGTAGGCTGCCAACATCTTTCTCAGGTAAGGTACCTCTCACAGGCATGCGGGTACTTCTTCCACGAGCTCGTCAGCTCAATGACTCATGGGAGTACTATTAAACAGGAAAAGGGGTGGGAGCACACCGCTTCACCTCCCAGCAAGGTTCGCCCCTGGCATTGTGGTAAATGCAGTTTAAGTTACTTGCTTGCTTCAAAAGTGTTTGAGTGTTTCGCCACAGTTGGCGCAGATAGTGCTGACCTCTAGACACGTGTTTCTGGTTCTTTAACCGTCATCAGTAGAGACTACAGTCTTTCAAATGTGGGGTTTGCTGAGTAGGCTGCCAACATCTTTCTCAGGTCTGGTACCTCTCAGAGGCATCCGGGTGCTTCATCCACGAGCTCGTCAGCTCAATGACTCATGAGAGTACTATTAAACAGGAACAGGGGTGGGAGCACACCGCTTCACCTCCCAGCAAGATTCGCCCCTGGTATTGTGTTAAATGCAGTTTCGGTTATTTGCTTGCTTCAAGAGTGTTGAGTGTTTCACCACAGTTGGCGCAGATAGTGCTGATCTCTAGACACATGTTTCTGGTTCTTTAACCGTCATCAGTAGAGATTACAGTCTTTGAAATTTGGGGTTTGCTGAGTAGGCTGCCAACATCTTTCTCAGGTCAGGTACCTCTCACAGGCATGCGGGTACTTCTTCCACGAGCTCGTCAGCTCAATGACTCATGGGAGTACTATTAAACAGGAAAAGGGGTGGGAGCACACCGCTTCACCTCCCATTAAGGTTCGCCCCTGGCATTGTGGTAAATGCAGTTTAAGTTACTTGCTTGCTTCAAGAGTGTTCGAGTGTTCCGCCACAGTTGGCGCAGATAGTGCTGATCTTTAGACACATGTTTCTGGTTCTATAACCGTCATCAGTAGAGATTACAGTCTTTCAAATGTGGGGTTTGCTGAGTAGGCTGCCAATATCTTTCTCAGGTCAGGTACCTCTCACAGGCATGCGGGTGCTTCATCCACGAGCTCATCATCTCAATGACTCAATGACTCATGGGAGTACTATTAAACAGGAACAGGGGAGGGAGCACACCGCTTTACGTCCCAGCAAGGTTCGCCCCTGGCATTGTGATAAATGCAGTTTCAGTTACTTGCTTGCTTCAAGAGTGTTCGAGTGTTTCGCCACAGTTGGCGCAGATAGTGCTGATCTCTAGACACGTGTTTCTGGTTCTTTAACTGTCATAGGTAGAGATTGCAGTCTTTCAAATGTGGGGTTTGCTGAGTAGGCTGCCAACATCTTTCTCAGGTCGGGTACCTCTCACAGGCATGCGAGTGCTTCATCCACCAGCTCGTCAGCTCAATGACTCATGGGAGTACTATGAAACAGGAACAGGGGTGGAAGCACACCGCTTCACCTCCCAGCAAGGTTCGCCTCTGGCATTGTGGTAATGTAGTGTTGGTTACTTGCTTGCTTCAAGAGTGTTCGAGTGTTTTGCCACAGTTGGCGCAGATAGTGCTGATCTCTAGACACGTGGTTCTGGTTCTTTAAACGTCATCAGTAGAGATTACAGTCTTTCAAATGTGGGGTTTGCTGAGTATGCTGTCAACATCTTTCTCAGGTCAGGTACCTCTCACAGGCATGCGGGTGCTTCATCCACGAGCTCGTCCGCTCAATGACTCACGAGAGTACTATTAAACAGGAACAGGGATGGGAGCATACCGCTTCACCTCCCAGCAAGGTTCGCACATGGCATTGTGGTAAATGCAGTTTCAGTTACTTGCTTGCTTCAAGAGTGTTCGAGTGTTTCGCCACAGTTGGCGCAGATAGTGCTGATCTCTAGACACGTGTTTCTGGTTCTTTAACCGTCATCAGTAGAGATTACAGTCTTTCAAATGTGGGGTTTGCTGAGTAGGCTGCCAACATCTTTCTCAGGTCTGGTACCTCTCACAGGCATCCGGGTACTTCATCCACGAGCTCGTCAGCTCAATGACTCATGGGAGTACTATTAAACAGGAACAGGGGTGGGAGCACACCGCTTCACCTCCCAGCAAGATTCGCCCCTGGTATTGTGGTAAATGCAGTTTCGGTTATTTGCTTGCTTCAAGAGTGTTGAGTGTTTCACCACAGTTGGCGCAGATAGTGCTGATCTCTAGACACGTGTTTCTGGTTCTTTAACCGTCATCAGTAGAGATTACAGTCTTTGAAATTTGGGGTTTGCTGAGTAGGCTGCCAACATCTTTCTCAGGTCTGGTACCTCTCACAGGCATCCGGGTGCTTCATCCATGAGCTCGTCAGCTCAATGACTCATGGGAGTACTATTAAACAGGAAAAGGGGTGGGAGCACACCGCTTCACCTCCCAGCAAGGTTCGCCCCTGGCATTGTGGTAAATGCAGTTTAAGTTACTTGCTTGCTTCAAAAGTGTTCGAGTGTTTCGCCACAGTTGGCGCAGATAGTGCTGACCTCTAGACACGTGTTTCTGGTTCTTTAACCGTCATCAGTAGAGACTACAGTCTTTCAAATGTGGGGTTTGCTGAGTAGGCTGCCAACATCTTTCTCAGGTCTGGTACCTCTCACAGGCATCCGGGTGCTTCATCCACGAGCTCGTCAGCTCAATGACTCATGAGAGTACTATTAAACAGGAACAGGGGTGGGAGCACACCGCTTCACCTCCCAGCAAGATTCGCCCCTGGTATTGTGGTAAATGCAGTTTCGGTTATTTGCTTGCTTCAAGAGTGTTGAGTGTTTCACCACAGTTGGCGCAGATAGTGCTGATCTCTAGACACGTGTTTCTGGTTCTTTAACCGTCATCAGTAGAGATTACAGTCTTTGAAATTTGGGGTTTGCTGAGTAGGCTGCCAACATCTTTCTCAGGTCAGGTACCTCTCACAGGCATGCGGGTACTTCTTTCACGAGCTCGTCAGTTCAATGACTCATGGGAGTACTATTAAACAGGAAAAGGGGTGGGAGCACACCGCTTCACCTCCCAGCAAGGTTCGCACATGGCATTGTGGTAAATGCAGTTTCAGTTACTTGCTTGCTTCAAGAGTGTTCGAGTGTTTCGCCACAGTTGGCGCAGATAGTGCTGATCTCTAGACACGTGTTTCTGGTTCTTTAACCGTCATCAGTAGAGATTACAGTCTTTCAAATGTGGGGTTTGCTGAGTAGGCTGCCAACATCTTTCTCAGGTCTGGTACCTCTCAGAGGCATCCGGGTGCTTCATCCACGAGCTCGTCAGCTCAATGACTCATGAGAGTACTATTAAACAGGAACAGGGGTGGGAGCACACCGCTTCACCTCCCAGCAAGATTCGCCCCTGGTATTGTGGTAAATGCAGTTTCGGTTATTTGCTTGCTTCAAGAGTGTTGAGTGTTTCACCACAGTTGGCGCAGATAGTGCTGATCTCTAGACACATGTTTCTGGTTCTTTAACCGTCATCAGTAGAGATTACAGTCTTTGAAATTTGGGGTTTGCTGAGTAGGCTGCCAACATCTTTCTCAGGTCAGGTACCTCTCACAGGCATGCGGGTGCTTCATCCACCAGCTCGTCAGCTCAATGACTCATGGGAGTACTATGAAACAGGAACAGGGGTGGAAGCACACCGCTTCACCTCCCAGCAAGGTTCGCCTCTGGCATTGTGATAAATGCAGTTTCAGTTAATTGCAGGCTTCAAGAGTGTTCGAGTGTTTCGCCACAGTTGGCGCAGATCGTGCTGATCTCTAGACACGTCTTTCTGGTTCTTTAACCGTCATCAGTAGAGATTACAGTCTTTGAAATTTGTGGTTTGCTGAGTAGGCTGCCAACATCTTTCTCAGGTCGGGTACCTCTCACAGGCATGCGGGTGCTTCATCCAAACGCTCGTCAGCTCAATGACTCATGGGAGTACTATGAAACAGGAACAGGGGTGGAAGCACACCGCTTCACCTCCCAGCAAGGTTCGCCCCTGGCATTGTGGTAAATGCAGTTTAAGTTACTTGCTTGCTTCAAGAGTGTTCGAGTGTTTCGCCACAGTTGGCGCATATAGTGCTGATCTTTAGACACATGTTTCTGGTTCTATAACCGTCATCAGTAGAGATTACAGTCTTTCAAATGTGGGGTTTGCTGAGTAGGCTGCCAATATCTTTCTCAGGTCAGGTACCTCTCACAGGCATGCGGGTGCTTCATCCACCAGCTCTTCAGCTAAGTGACTCACAGGAGAACTATTAAACAGGAACAGGGGTGGGAGCACACCGCTTCACCTCCCAGCAAGGTTCGCCCTTGGCATTGTGATAAATGCAGTTTCAGTTACTTGCTTGCTTCAAGAGTGTTCGAGTGTTTCGCCACAGTTGGCGCAGATAGTGCTGATCTCTAGACACGTGGTTCTGGTACTTTAACTGTCATAGGTAGAGATTGCAGTCTTTCAAATGTGGGGTTTGCTGAGTAGGCTGCCAACATCTTTCTCAGGTCGGGTACCTCTCACAGGCATGCGGGTGCTTCATCCACCAGCTCGACAGCTCAATGACTCATGGGAGTACTATTAAACAGGAACAGGGGTGGAAGCACACCGCTTCACCTCACAGCAAGGTTCGCCCCTGGCATTGTGATAAATGCAGTTTCAGTTAATTGCTTGCTTCAAGAGTGTTCGAGTGTTTCGCCACAGTTGGCGCAGATAGTGCTGATCTCTAGACACATCTTTCTGGTTCTTTAACCGTCATCAGTAGAGATTACAGTCTTTGAAATTTGTGGTTTGCTTAGTAGGCTGCCAATATCTTTCTCAGGTCATTGACCTCCCACAGGCATGCGGGTGCTTCATCCACCAGCTCGTCAGCTAAGTGACTCACGGGAGAACTATTAAAGAGGAACAGGGGTGGGAGCACACCGCTTCACCTCCCAGCAAGGTTCGCCTCTGGCATTGTGGTAATGTAGTTTTGGTTACTTGCTTGCTTCAAGAGTGTTCGAGTGTTTTGCCACAGTTGGCGCAGATAGTGCTGATCTCTAGACACGTGGTTCTGGTTCTTTAACCGTCATCAGTAGAGATTACAGTCTTTCAAATGTGGGGTTTGCTGAGTATGCTGTCAACATCTTTCTCAGGTCAGGTACCTCTCACAGGCATGCGGGTGCTTCATCCACGAGCTCGTCAGCTCAATGACTCACGAGAGTACTATTAAACAGGAACAGGGATGGGAGCATACCGCTTCACCTCCCAGCAAGGTTCGCACATGGCATTGTGGTAAATGCAGTTTCAGTTACTTGCTTGCTTCAAGATTGTTCGAGTGTTTCGCCACAGTTGGCGCAGATAGTGCTGATCTCTAGACACGTGTTTCTGGTTCTTTAACCGTCATCAGTAGAGATTACAGTCTTTCAAATGTGGGGTTTGCTGAGTAGGCTGCCAACATCTTTCTCAGGTCTGGTACCTCTCACAGGCATCCGGCTACTTCATCCACGAGCTCGTCAGCTCAATGACTTATGGGAGTACTATTAAACAGGAACAGGGGTGGGAGCACACCGCTTCACCTCCCAGCAAGATTCGCCCCTGGTATTGTGGTAAATGCAGTTTCGGTTATTTGCTTGCTTCCAGAGTGTTGAGTGTTTCACCACAGTTGGCGCAGATAGTGCTGATCTCTAGACACGTGTTTCTGGTTCTTTAACCGTCATCAGTAGAGATTACAGTCTTTGAAATTTGGGGTTTGCTGAGTAGGCTGCCAACATCTTTCTCAGGTCTGGTACCTCTCACAGGCATCCGGGTGCTTCATCCACGAGCTCGTCAGCTCAATGACTCATGAGAGTACTATTAAACAGGAACAGGGGTGGGAGCACACCGCTTCACCTCCCAGCAAGATTCGCCCCTGGTATTGTGGTAAATGCAGTTTCGGTTATTTGCTTGCTTCAAGAGTGTTGAGTGTTTCACCACAGTTGGCGCAGATAGTGCTGATCTCTAGACACGTGTTTCTGGTTCTTTAACCGTCATCAGTAGAGATTACAGTCTTTGAAATTTGGGGTTTGCTGAGTAGGCTGCCAACATCTTTCTCAGGTCAGGTACCTCTCACAGGCATGCGGGTACTTCTTTCACGAGCTCGTCAGTTCAATGACTCATGGGAGTACTATTAAACAGGAAAAGGGGTGGGAGCACACCGCTTCACCTCCCAGCAAGGTTCGCCCCTGGCATTGTGGTAAATGCAGTTTAAGTTACTTGCTTGCTTCAAGAGTGTTCTAGTGTTTCGCCACAGTTGGCGCAGATAGTGCTGATCTTTAGACACATGTTTCTGGTTCTATAACCGTCATCAGTAGAGATTACAGTCTTTCAAATGTGGGGTTTGCTGAGTAGGCTGCCAATATCTTTCTCAGGTCAGGTACCTCTCACAGGCATGCGGGTGCTTCATCCACGAGCTCATCATCTCAATGACTCAATGACTCATGGGAGTACTATTAAACAGGAACAGGGGTGGGAGCACACCGCTTCACCTCCCAGCAAGGTTCGCCCCTGGCATTGTGATAAATGCAGTTTCAGTTACTTGCTTGCTTCAAGAGTGTTCGAGTGTTTCGCCACAGTTGGCGCAGATAGTGCTGATCTCTGGACACGTGGTTCTGGTTCTTTAACTGTCATGGGTAGAGATTGCAGTCTTTAAAATGTGGGGTTTGCTGAGTAGGCTGCCAACATCTTTCTCAGGTCAGGTACCTCTCACAGGCATGCGGGTGCTTCATCCACCAGCTCGTCAGCTCAATGACTCATGGGAGTACTATGAAACAGGAACAGGGGTGGAAGCACACCGCTTCACCTCCCAGCAAGGTTCGCCTCTGGCATTGTGATAAATGCAGTTTCAGTTAATTGCAGGCTTCAAGAGTGTTCGAGTGTTTCGCCACAGTTGGCGCAGATAGTGCTGATCTCTAGACACGTCTTTCTGGTTCTTTAACCGTCATCAGTAGAGATTACAGTCTTTGAAATTTGTGGTTTGCTGAGTAGGCTGCCAACATCTTTCTCAGGTCAGGTACCTCTCACAGGCATGCGGGTACTTCTTCCACGAGCTCGTCAGCTCAATGACTCATGGGAGTACTATTAAACAGGAAAAGGGGTGGGAGCACACCGCTTCACCTCCCAGCAAGGTTCGCCCCTGGCATTGTGGTAAATGCAGTTTAAGTTACTTGCTTGCTTCAAAAGTGTTTGAGTGTTTCGCCACTGTTGGCGCAGATAGTGCTGACCTCTAGACACGTGTTTCTGGTTCTTTAACCGTCATCAGTAGAGACTACAGTCTTTCAAATGTGGGGTTTGCTGAGTAGGCTGCCAACATCTTTCTCAGGTCTGGTACCTCTCACAGGCATCCGGGTGCTTCATCCACGAGCTCGTCAGCTCAATGACTCATGGGAGTACTATTAAACAGGAAAAGGGGTGGGAGCACACCGCTTCACCTCCCATTAAGGTTCGCCCCTGGCATTGTGGTAAATGCAGTTTAAGTTACTTGCTTGCTTCAAGAGTGTTCGAGTGTTTCGCCACAGTTGGCGCAGATAGTGCTGATCTTTAGACACATGTTTCTGGTTCTATAACCGTCATCAGTAGAGATTACAGTCTTTCAAATGTGGGGTTTGCTGAGTAGGCTGCCAATATCTTTCTCAGGTCAGGTACCTCTCACAGGCATGCGGGTGCTTCATCCACGAGCTCATCATCTCAATGACTCAATGACTCATGGGAGTACTATTAAACAGGAACAGGGGAGGGAGCACACCGCTTCACCTCCCAGCAAGGTTCGCCCCTGGCATTGTGATAAATGCAGTTTCAGTTACTTGCTTGCTTCAAGAGTGTTCGAGTGTTTCCCCACAGTTGGCGCAGATAGTGCTGATCTCTAGACACGTGGTTCTGGTTCTTTAACTGTCATAGGTAGAGATTGCAGTCTTTCAAATGTGGGGTTTGCTGAGTAGGCTGCCAACATCTTTCTCAGGTCGGGTACCTCTCACAGGCATGCGCGTGCTTCATCCACCAGCTCGTCAGCTCAATGACTCATGGGAGTACTATGAAACAGGAACAGGGGTGGAAGCACACCGCTTCACCTCCCAGCAAGGTTCGCCTCTGGCATTGTGGTAATGTAGTGTTGGTTACTTGCTTGCTTCAAGAGTGTTCGAGTGTTTTGCCACAGTTGGCGCAGATAGTGCTGATCTCTAGACACGTGGTTCTGGTTCTTTAACCGTCATCAGTAGAGATTACAGTCTTTCAAATGTGGGGTTTGCTGAGTATGCTGTCAACATCTTTCTCAGGTCAGGTACCTCTCACAGGCATGCGGGTGCTTCATCCACGAGCTCGTCAGCTCAATGACTCACGAGAGTACTATTAAACAGGAACAGGGATGGGAGCATACCGCTTCACCTCCCAGCAAGGTTCGCACATGGCATTGTGGTAAATGCAGTTTCAGTTACTTGCTTGCTTCAAGAGTGTTCGAGTGTTTCGCCACAGTTGGCGCAGATAGTGCTGACCTCTAGACACGTGTTTCTGGTTCTTTAACCGTCATCAGTAGAGACTACAGTCTTTCAAATTTGGGGTTTGCTGAGTAGGCTGCCAACATCTTTCTCAGGTCTGGTACCTCTCACAGGCATCCGGGTGCTTCATCCACGAGCTCGTCAGCTCAATGACTCATGAGAGTACTATTAAACAGGAACAGGGGTGGGAGCACACCGCTTCACCTCCCAGCAAGATTCGCCCCTGGTATTGTGGTAAATGCAGTTTCGGTTATTTGCTTGCTTCAAGAGTGTTGAGTGTTTCACCACAGTTGGCGCAGATAGTGCTGATCTCTAGACACGTGTTTCTGGTTCTTTAACCGTCATCAGTAGAGATTACAGTCTTTGAAATTTGGGGTTTGATGAGTAGGCTGCCAACATCTTTCTCAGGTCAGGTACCTCTCACAGGCATGCGGGTACTTCTTCCACGAGCTCGTCAGTTCAATGACTCATGGGAGTACTATTAAACAGGAAAAGGGGTGGGAGCACACCGCTTCACCTCCCAGCAAGGTTCGCCCCTGGCATTGTGGTAAATGCAGTTTAAGTTACTTGCTTGCTTCAAAAGTGTTCGAGTGTTTCGCCACAGTTGGCACAGATAGTGCTGACCTCTAGACACGTGTTTCTGGTTCTTTAACCGTCATCAGTAGAAACTACAGTCTTTCAAATGTGGGGTTTGCTGAGTAGGCTGCCAACATCTTTCTCAGGTCTGGTACCTCTCACAGGCATCCGGGTGCTTCATCCACGAGCTCGTCAGCTCAATGACTCATGAGAGTACTATTAAACAGGAACAGGGGTGGGAGCACACCGCTTCACCTCCCAGCAAGATTCGCCCCTGGTATTGTGGTAAATGCAGTTTCGGTTATTTGCTTGCTTCAAGAGTGTTGAGTGTTTCACCACAGTTGGCGCAGATAGTGCTGATCTCTAGACACGTGTTTCTGGTTCTTTAACCGTCATCAGTAGAGATTACAGTCTTTGAAATTTGGGGTTTGCTGAGTAGGCTGCCAACATCTTTCTCAGGTCAGGTACCTCTCACAGGCATGCGGGTACTTCTTCCACGAGCTCGTCAGTTCAATGACTCATGGGAGTACTATTAAACAGGAAAAGGGGTGGGAGCACACCGCTTCACCTCCCAGCAAGGTTCGCCCCTGGCATTGTGGTAAATGCAGTTTAAGTTACTTGCTTGCTTCAAGAGTGTTCGAGTGTTTCGCCACAGTTGGAGCAGATAGTGCTGATCTCTAGACACGTGGTTCTGGTTCTTTAACTGTCATGGGTAGAGATTGCAGTCTTTCAAATGTGGGGTTTGCTGAGTAGGCTGCCAACATCTTTCTCAGGTCGGGTACCTCTCACAGGCATGCGGGTGCTTCATCCACCAGCTCGTCAGCTCAATGACTCATGGGAGTACTATGAAACAGGAACAGGGGTGGAAGCACACCGCTTCACCTCCCAGCAAGGTTCGCCTCTGGCATTGTGATAAATGCAGTTTCAGTTAATTGCAGGCTTCAAGAGTGTTCGAGTGTTTCGCCACAGTTGGCGCAGATAGTGCTGATCTCTAGACACGTCTTTCTGGTTCTTTAACCGTCATCAGTAGAGATTACAGTCTTTGAAATTTGTGGTTTGCTGAGTAGGCTGCCAACATCTTTCTCAGGTCGGGTACCTCTCACAGGCATGCGGGTGCTTCATCCACCAGCTCGTCAGCTCAATGACTCATGGGAGTACTATGAAACAGGAACAGGGGTGGAAGCACACCGCTTCACCTCCCAGCAAGGTTCGCCCCTGGCATTGTGGTAAATGCAGTTTAAGTTACTTGCTTGCTTCAAGAGTGGTCGAGTGTTTCGCCACAGTTGGCGCATATAGTGCTGATCTTTAGACACATGTTTCTGGTTCTATAACCGTCATCAGTAGAGATTACAGTCTTTCAAATGTGGGGTTTGCTGAGTAGGCTGCCAATATCTTTCTCAGGTCAGGTACCTCTCACAGGCAAGCGGGTGCTTCATCCACCAGCTCGTCAGCTAAGTGACTCACAGGAGAACTATTAAACAGGAACAGGGGTGGGAGCACACCGCTTCACCTCCCAGCAAGGTTCGCCCCTGGCATTGTGATAAATACAGTTTCAGTTACTTGCTTGCTTCAAGAGTGTTCGAGTGTTTCGCCACAGTTGGCGCAGATAGTGCTGATCTCTAGACACGTGGTTCTGGTACTTTAACTGTCATAGGTAGAGATTGCAGTCTTTCAAATGTGGGGTTTTCTGAGTAGGCTGCCAACATCTTTCTCAGGTCGGGTACCTCTCACAGGCATGCGGGTGCTTCATCCACCAGCTCGACAGCTCAATGACTCATGGGAGTACTATTAAACAGGAACAGGGGTGGAAGCACACCGCTTCACCTCACAGCAAGGTTCGCCCCTGGCATTGTGATAAATGCAGTTTCAGTTAATTGCTTGCTTCAAGAGTGTTCGAGTGTTTCGCCACAGTTGGCGCAGATAGTGCTGATCTCTAGACACATCTTTCTGGTTCTTTAACCGTCATCAGTAGAGATTACAGTCTTTGAAATTTGTGGTTTGCTGAGTAGGCTGCCAATATCTTTCTCAGGTCATTGACCTCCCACAGGCATGCGGGTGCTTCATCCACCAGCTCGTCAGCTAAGTGACTCACGGGAGAACTATTAAACAGGAACAGGGGTGGGAGCACACCGCTTCACCTCCCAGCAAGGTTCGCCTCTGGCATTGCGGTAATGTAGTTTTGGTTACTTGCTTGCTTCAAGAGTGTTCGAGTGTTTTGCCACAGTTGGCGCAGATAGTGCTGATCTCTAGACACGTGGTTATGGTTCTTTAACCGTCATCAGTAGAGATTACAGTCTTTCAAATGTGGGGTTTGCTGAGTATGCTGTCAACATCTTTCTCAGGTCAGGTACCTCTCACAGGCATGCGGGTGCTTCATCCACGAGCTCGTCAGCTCAATGACTCACAAGAGTACTATTAAACAGGAACAGGGATGGGAGCATACCGCTTCACCTCCCAGCAAGGTTCGCACATGGCATTGTGGTAAATGCAGTTTCAGTTACTTGCTTGCTTCAAGAGTGTTCGAGTGTTTCGCCACAGTTGGCGCAGATAGTGCTGATCTCTAGACACGTGTTTCTGGTTCTTTAACCGTCATCAGTAGAGATTACAGTCTTTCAAATGTGGGGTTTGCTGAGTAGGCTGCCAACATCTTTCTCAGGTCTGGTACCTCTCACAGGCATCCGGGTACTTCATCCACGAGCTCCTCAGCTCAATGACTCATGGGAGTACTATTAAACAGGAACAGGGGTGGGAGCACACCGCTTCACCTCCCAGCAAGATTCGCCCCTGGTATTGTGGTAAATGCAGTTTCGGTTATTTGCTTGCTTCAAGAGTGTTGAGTGTTTCACCACAGTTGGCGCAGATAGTGCTGATCTCTAGACACGTGTTTCTGGTTCTTTAACCGTCATCATTAGAGATTACAGTCTTTGAAATTTGGGGTTTGCTGAGTAGGCTGCCAACATCTTTCTCAGGTCAGGTACCTCTCACAGGCATGCGGGTACTTCTTCCACGACCTCGTCAGCTCAATGACTCATGGGAGTACTATTAAACAGGAAAAGGGGTGGGAGCACACCGCTTCACCTCCCAGCAAGGTTCGCCCCTGGCATTGTGGTAAATGCAGTTTAAGTTACTTGCTTGCTTCAGAAGTGTTTGAGTGTTTCGCCACAGTTGGCGCAGATAGTGCTGACCTCTAGACACGTGTTTCTGGTTCTTTAACCGTCATCAGTAGAGACTACAGTCTTTCAAATGTGGGGTTTGCTGAGTAGGCTGCCAACATCTTTCTCAGGTCTGGTACCTCTCACAGGCATCCGGGTGCTTCATCCACGAGCTCGTCAGCTCAATGACTCATGAGAGTACTATTAAACAGGAACAGGGGTGGGAGCACACCGCTTCACCTCCCAGCAAGATTCGCCCCAGGCATTGTGGTAAATGCAGTTTCGGTTATTTGCTTGCTTCAAGAGTGTTGAGTGTTTCACCACAGTTGGCGCAGATAGTGCTGATCTCTAGACACGTCTTTCTGGTTCTTTAACCGTCATCAGTAGAGATTACAGTCTTTGAAATTTGGGGTTTGCTGAGTAGGCTGCCAACATCTTTCTCAGGTCAGGTACCTCTCACAGGCATGCGGGTACTTCTTCCACAAGCTCGTCAGCTCAATGACTCATGGGAGTACTATTAAACAGGAAAAGGGGTGGGAGCACACCGCTTCCCCTCCCAGCAAGGTTCGCCCCTGGCATTGTGGTAAATGCAGTTTAAGTTACTTGCTTGCTTCAAGAGTGTTCGAGTGTTTCGCCACAGTTGGCGCAGATAGTGCTGATCTTTAGACACATGTTTCTGGTTCTATAACCGTTATCAGTTTAGATTACAGTCTTTCAAATGTGGGGTTTGCTGAGTAGGCTGCCAATATCTTTCTCAGGTCAGGTACCTCTCACAGGCATGCGGGTGCTTCATCCACGAGCTCATCATCTCAATGACTCAATGACTCATGGGAGTACTATTAAACAGGAACAGGGGAGGGAGCACACCGCTTCACCTCCCAGCAAGGTTCGCCCCTGGCATTGTGATAAATGCAGTTTCAGTTAATTGCTTGCTTCAAGAGTGTTCGAGTGTTTCGCCACAGTTGGCGCAGATAGTGCTGATCTCTAGACACGTGGTTCTGGTTCTTTAACTGTCATAGGTAGAGATTGCAGACTTTCAAATGTGGGGTTTGCTGAGTAGGCTGCCAACATCTTTCTCAGGTCGGGTACCTCTCACAGGCATGCGGGTGCTTCATCCACCAGCTCGTCAGCTCAATGACTCATGGGAGTACTATGAAACAGGAACAGGGGTGGAAGCACACCGCTTCACCTCCCAGCAAGGTTCGCCTCTGGCATTGTGATAAATGCAGTTTCAGTTAATTGCAGGCTTCAAGAGTGTTCGAGTGTTTCGCCACAGTTGGCGCAGATCGTGCTGATCTCTAGACACGTCTTTCTGGTTCTTTAACCGTCATCAGTAGAGATTACAGTCTTTGAAATTTGTGGTTTGCTGAGTAGGCTGCCAACATCTTTCTCAGGTCGGGTACCTCTCACAGGCATGCGGGTGCTTCATCCAAACGCTCGTCAGCTCAATGACTCATGGGAGTACTATGAAACAGGAACAGGGGTGGAAGCACACCGCTTCACCTCCCAGCAAGGTTCGCCCCTGGCATTGTGGTAAATGCAGTTTAAGTTACTTGCTTGCTTCAAGAGTGTTCGAGTGTTTCGCCACAGTTGGCGCATATAGTGCTGATCTTTAGACACATGTTTCTGGTTCTATAACCGTCATCAGTAGAGATTACAGTCTTTCAAATGTGGGGTTTGCTGAGTAGGCTGCCAATATCTTTCTCAGGTCAGGTACCTCTCACAGGCATGCGGGTGCTTCATCCACCAGCTCGTCAGCTAAGTGACTCACAGGAGAACTATTAAACAGGAACAGGGGTGGGAGCACACCGCTTCACCTCCCAGCAAGGTTCGCCCCTGGCATTGTGATAAATGCAGTTTCAGTTACTTGCTTGCTTCAAGAGTGTTCGAGTGTTTCGCCACAGTTGGCGCAGATAGTGCTGATCTCTAGACACGTGGTTCTGGTACTTTAACTGTCATAGGTAGAGATTGCAGTCTTTCAAATGTGGGGTTTGCTGAGTAGGCTGCCAACATCTTTCTCAGGTCGGGTACCTCTCACAGGCATGCGGGTGCTTCATCCACCAGCTCGACAGCTCAATGACTCATGGGAGTACTATTAAACAGGAACAGGGGTGGAAGCACACCGCTTCACCTCACAGCAAGGTTCGCCCCTGGCATTGTGATAAATGCAGTTTCAGTTAATTGCTTGCTTCAAGAGTGTTCGAGTGTTTCGCCACAGTTGGCGCAGATAGTGCTGATCTCTAGACACATCTTTCTGGTTCTTTAACCGTCATCAGTAGAGATTACAGTCTTTGAAATTTGTGGTTTGCTTAGTAGGCTGCCAATATCTTTCTCAGGTCATTGACCTCCCACAGGCATGCGGGTGCTTCATCCACCAGCTCGTCAGCTAAGTGACTCACGGGAGAACTATTAAACAGGAACAGGGGTGGGAGCACACCGCTTCACCTCCCAGCAAGGTTCGCCTCTGGCATTGTGGTAATGTAGTTTTGGTTACTTGCTTGCTTCAAGAGTGTTCGAGTGTTTTGCCACAGTTGGCGCAGATAGTGCTGATCTCTAGACACGTGGTTCTGGTTCTTTAACCGTCATCAGTAGAGATTACAGTCTTTCAAATGTGGGGTTTGCTGAGTATGCTGTCAACATCTTTCTCAGGTCAGGTACCTCTCACAGGCATGCGGGTGCTTCATCCACGAGCTCGTCAGCTCAATGACTCACGAGAGTACTATTAAACAGGAACAGGGATGGGAGCATACCGCTTCACCTCCCAGCAAGGTTCGCACATGGTATTGTGGTAAATGCAGTTTCAGTTACTTGCTTGCTTCAAGATAGTTCGAGTGTTTCGCCACAGTTGGCGCAGATAGTGCTGATCTCTAGACACGTGTTTCTGGTTCTTTAACCGTCATCAGTAGAGATTACAGTCTTTCAAATGTGGGGTTTGCTGAGTAGGCTGCCAACATCTTTCTCAGGTCTGGTACCTCTCACAGGCATCCGGCTACTTCATCCACGAGCTCGTCAGCTCAATGACTCATGGGAGTACTATTAAACAGGAACAGGGGTGGGAGCACACCGCTTCACCTCCCAGCAAGATTCGCCCCTGGTATTGTGGTAAATGCAGTTTCGGTTATTTGCTTGCTTCCAGAGTGTTGAGTGTTTCACCACAGTTGGCGCAGATAGTGCTGATCTCTAGACACGTGTTTCTGGTTCTTTAACCGTCATCAGTAGAGATTACAGTCTTTGAAATTTTGGGTTTGCTGAGTAGGCTGCCAACATCTTTCTCAGGTCAGGTACCTCTCACAGGCATGCGGGTACTTCTTCCACGAGCTCGTCAGCTCAATGACTCATGGGAGTACTATTAAACAGGAAAAGGGGTGGGAGCACACCGCTTCACCTCCCAGCAAGGTTCGCCCCTGGCATTGTGGTAAATGCAGTTTAAGTTACTTGCTTGCTTCAAAAGTGTTTGAGTGTTTCGCCACAGTTGGCGCAGATAGTGCTGACCTCTAGACACGTGTTTCTGGTTCTTTAACCGTCATCAGTAGAGACTACAGTCTTTCAAATGTGGGGTTTGCTGAGTAGGCTGCCAACATCTTTCTCAGGTCTGGTACCTCTCAGAGGCATCCGGGTGCTTCATCCACGAGCTCGTCAGCTCAATGACTCATGAGAGTACTATTAAACAGGAACAGGGGTGGGAGCACACCGCTTCACCTCCCAGCAAGATTCGCCCCTGGTATTGTGGTAAATGCAGTTTCGGTTATTTGCTTGCTTCAAGAGTGTTGAGTGTTTCACCACAGTTGGCGCAGATAGTGCTGATCTCTAGACACATGTTTCTGGTTCTTTAACCGTCATCAGTAGAGATTACAGTCTTTGAAATTTGGGGTTTGCTGAGTAGGCTGCCAACATCTTTCTCAGGTCAGGTACCTCTCACAGGCATGCGGGTACTTCTTCCACGAGCTCGTCAGCTCAATGACTCATGGGAGTACTATTAAACAGGAAAAGGGGTGGGAGCACACCGCTTCACCTCCCATTAAGGTTCGCCCCTGGCATTGTGGTAAATGCAGTTTAAGTTACTTGCTTGCTTCAAGAGTGTTCGAGTGTTTCGCCACAGTTGGCGCAGATAGTGCTGATCTTTAGACACATGTTTCTGGTTCTATAACCGTCATCAGTAGAGATTACAGTCTTTCAAATGTGGGGTTTGCTGAGTAGGCTGCCAATATCTTTCTCAGGTCAGGTACCTCTCACAGGCATGCGGGTGCTTCATCCACGAGCTCATCATCTCAATGACTCAATGACTCATGGGAGTACTATTAAACAGGAACAGGGGAGGGAGCACACCGCTTTACCTCCCAGCAAGGTTCGCCCCTGGCATTGTGATAAATGCAGTTTCAGTTACTTGCTTGCTTCAAGAGTGTTCGAGTGTTTCGCCACAGTTGGCGCAGATAGTGCTGATCTCTAGACACGTGTTTCTGGTTCTTTAACTGTCATAGGTAGAGATTGCAGTCTTTCAAATGTGGGGTTTGCTGAGTAGGCTGCCAACATCTTTCTCAGGTCGGGTACCTCTCACAGGCATGCGAGTGCTTCATCCACCAGCTCGTCAGCTCAATGACTCATGGGAGTACTATGAAACAGGAACAGGGGTGGAAGCACACCGCTTCACCTCCCAGCAAGGTTCGCCTCTGGCATTGTGGTAATGTAGTGTTGGTTACTTGCTTGCTTCAAGAGTGTTCGAGTGTTTTGCCACAGTTGGCGCAGATAGTGCTGATCTCTAGACACGTGGTTCTGGTTCTTTAAACGTCATCAGTAGAGATTACAGTCTTTCAAATGTGGGGTTTGCTGAGTATGCTGTCAACATCTTTCTCAGGTCAGGTACCTCTCACAGGCATGCGGGTGCTTCATCCACGAGCTTGTCCGCTCAATGACTCACGAGAGTACTATTAAACAGGAACAGGGATGGGAGCATACCGCTTCACCTCCCAGCAAGGTTCGCCCCTGGCATTGTGGTAAATGCAGTTTAAGTTACTTGCTTGCTTCAAAAGTGTTCGAGTGTTTCGCCACAGTTGGCGCAGATAGTGCTGACCTCTAGACACGTGTTTCTGGTTCTTTAACCGTCATCAGTAGAGACTACAGTCTTTCAAATGTGGGGTTTGCTGAGTAGGCTGCCAACATCTTTCTCAGGTCTGGTACCTCTCACAGGCATCCGGGTGCTTCATCCACGAGCTCGTCAGCTCAATGACTCATGAGAGTACTATTAAACAGGAACAGGGGTGGGAGCACACCGCTTCACCTCCCAGCAAGGTTCGCCCCTGGTATTGTGGTAAATGCAGTTTCGGTTATTTGCTTGCTTCAAGAGTGTTGAGTGTTTCACCACAGTTGGCGCAGATAGTGCTGATCTCTAGACACGTGTTTCTGGTTCTTTAACCGTCATCAGTAGAGATTACAGTCTTTGAAATTTGGGGTTTGCTGAGTAGGCTGCCAACATCTTTCTCAGGTCAGGTACCTCTCACAGGCATGCGGGTACTTCTTTCACGAGCTCGTCAGTTCAATGACTCATGGGAGTACTATTAAACAGGAAAAGGGGTGGGAGCACACCGCTTCAACTCCCAGCAAGGTTCGCACATGGCATTGTGGTAAATGCAGTTTCAGTTACTTGCTTGCTTCAAGAGTGTTCGAGTGTTTCGCCACAGTTGGCGCAGATAGTGCTGATCTCTAGACACGTGTTTCTGGTTCTTTAACCGTCATCAGTAGAGATTACAGTCTTTCAAATGTGGGGTTTGCTGAGTAGGCTGCCAACATCTTTCTCAGGTCTGGTACCTCTCACAGGCATCCGGGTACTTCATCCACGAGCTCGTCAGCTCAATGACTCATGGGAGTACTATTAAACAGGAACAGGGGTGGGAGCACACCGCTTCACCTCCCAGCAAGATTCGCCCCTGGTATTGTGGTAAATGCAGTTTCGGTTATTTGCTTGCTTCAAGAGTGTTGAGTGTTTCACCACAGTTGGCGCAGATAGTGCTGATCTCTAGACACGTGTTTCTGGTTCTTTAACCGTCATCAGTAGAGATTACAGTCTTTGAAATTTGGGGTTTGCTGAGTAGGCTGCCAACATCTTTCTCAGGTCTGGTACCTCTCACAGGCATCCGGGTGCTTCATCCATGAGCTCGTCAGCTCAATGACTCATGGGAGTACTATTAAACAGGAAAAGGGGTGGGAGCACACCGCTTCACCTCCCAGCAAGGTTCGCCCCTGGCATTGTGGTAAATGCAGTTTAAGTTACTTGCTTGCTTCAAAAGTGTTTGAGTGTTTCGCCACAGTTGGCGCAGATAGTGCTGACCTCTAGACACGTGTTTCTGGTTCTTTAACCGTCATCAGTAGAGACTACAGTCTTTCAAATGTGGGGTTTGCTGAGTAGGCTGCCAACATCTTTCTCAGGTCTGGTACCTCTCACAGGCATCCGGGTGCTTCATCCACGAGCTCGTCAGCTCAATGACTCATGAGAGTACTATTAAACAGGAACAGGGGTGGGAGCACACCGCTTCACCTCCCAGCAAGATTCGCCCCTGGTATTGTGGTAAATGCAGTTTCGGTTATTTGCTTGCTTCAAGAGTGTTGAGTGTTTCACCACAGTTGGCGCAGATAGTGCTGATCTCTAGACACGTGTTTCTGGTTCTTTAACCGTCATCAGTAGAGATTACAGTCTTTGAAATTTGGGGTTTGCTGAGTAGGCTGCCAACATCTTTCTCAGGTCAGGTACCTCTCACAGGCATGCGGGTACTTCTTTCACGAGCTCGTCAGTTCAATGACTCATGGGAGTACTATTAAACAGGAAAAGGGGTGGGAGCACACCGCTTCACCTCCCAGCAAGGTTCGCCCCTGGCATTGTGATAAATGCAGTTTCAGTTACTTGCTTGCTTCAAAAGTGTTCGAGTGTTTCGCCACAGTTGGCGCAGATAGTGCTGATCTCTGGACACGTGGTTCTGGTTCTTTAACCGTCATCAGTAGAGATTACAGTCTTTGAAATTTGGGGTTTGCTGAGTAGGCTGCCAACATCTTTCTCAGGTCAGGTACCTCTCACAGGCATGCGGGTACTTCTTTCACGAGCTCGTCAGTTCAATGACTCATGGGAGTACTATTAAACAGGAAAAGGGGTGGGAGCACACCGCTTCACCTCCCAGCAAGGTTCGCCCCTGGCATTGTGATAAATGCAGTTTCAGTTACTTGCTTGCTTCAAGAGTGTTGAGTGTTTCACCACAGTTGGCGCAGATAGTGCTGATCTCTAGACACATGTTTCTGGTTCTATAACCGTCATCAGTAGAGATTACAGTCTTTCAAATGTGGGGTTTGCTGAGTAGGCTGCCAATATCTTTCTCAGGTCAGGTACCTCTCACAGGCATGCGGGTGCTTCATCCACGAGCTCATCATCTCAATGACTCAATGACTCATGGGAGTACTATTAAACAGGAACAGGGGTGGGAGCACACCGCTTCACCTCCCAGCAAGGTTCGCCCCTGGCATTGTGATAAATGCAGTTTCAGTTACTTGCTTGCTTCAAGAGTGTTCGAGTGTTTCGCCACAGTTGGCGCAGATAGTGCTGATCTCTGGACACGTGTTTCTGGTTCTTTAACTGTCATAGGTAGAGATTGCAGTCTTTCAAATGTGGGGTTTGCTGAGTAGGCTGCCAACATCTTTCTCAGGTCAGGTACCTCTCACAGGCATGCGGGTGCTTCATCCACCAGCTCGTCAGCTCAATGACTCATGGGAGTACTATGAAACAGGAACAGGGGTGGAAGCACACCGCTTCACCTCCCAGCAAGGTTCGCCTCTGGCATTGTGATAAATGCAGTTTCAGTTAATTGCAGGCTTCAAGAGTGTTCGAGTGTTTCGCCACAGTTGGCGCAGATAGTGCTGATCTCTAGACACGTCTTTCTGGTTCTTTAACCGTCATCAGTAGAGATTACAGTCTTTGAAATTTGTGGTTTGCTGAGTAGGCTGCCAACATCTTTCTCAGGTCGGGTACCTCTCACAGGCATGCGGGTGCTTCATCCACCAGCTCGTCAGCTCAATGACTCATGGGAGTACTATGAAACAGGAACAGGGGTGGAAGCACACGGCTTCACCTCCCAGCAAGGTTTGCCCCTGGCATTGTGGTAAATGCAGTTTAAGTTACTTGCTTGCTTCAAGAGTGTTCGAGTGTTTCGCCACAGTTGGCGCATATAGTGCTGATCTTTAGACACATGTTTCTGGTTCTATAACCGTCATCAGTAGAGATTACAGTCTTTCAAATGTGGGGTTTGCTGAGTAGGCTGCCAATATCTTTCTCAGGTCAGGTACCTCTCACAGGCAAGCGGGTGCTTCATCCTCCAGCTCGTCAGCTAAGTGACTCACAGGAGAACTATTAAACAGGAACAGGGGTGGGAGCACACCGCTTCACCTCCCAGCAAGGTTCGCCCCTGGCATTGTGATAAATGCAGTTTCAGTTACTTGCTTGCTTCAAGAGCGTTCGAGTGTTTCGCCACAGTTGGCGCAGATAGTGCTGATCTCTAGACACGTGTTTCTGGTTCTTTAACCGTCATCAGTAGAGATTACAGTCTTTCAAATGTGGGGTTTGCTGAGTAGGCTGCCAACATCTTTCTCAGGTCGGGTACCTCTCACAGGCATGCGGGTGCTTCATCCACCAGCTCGACAGCTCAATGACTCACAAGAGTACTATTAAACAGGAACAGGGATGGGAGCATACCGCTTCACCTCCCAGCAAG
The DNA here is from genome assembly GCF_964204655.1 of Triturus cristatus. NCBI lineage: Eukaryota > Metazoa > Chordata > Amphibia > Caudata > Salamandridae > Triturus > Triturus cristatus. The sequence goes on from NC_140589.1 coordinate 1,866,484,357, forward strand.
GTTCGCACATGGCATTGTGGTAAATGCAGTTTCAGTTACTTGCTTGCTTCAAGAGTGTTCGAGTGTTTCGCCACAGTTGGCGCAGATAGTGCTGATCTCTAGACACGTGTTTCTGGTTCTTTAACCGTCATCAGTAGAGATTACAGTCTTTCAAATGTGGGGTTTGCTGAGTAGGCTGCCAACATCTTTCTCAGGTCTGGTACCTCTCACAGGCATCCGGGTACTTCATCCACGAGCTCGTCAGCTCAATGACTCATGGGAGTACTATTAAACAGGAACAGGGGTGGGAGCACACCGCTTCACCTCCCAGCAAGATTCGCCCCTGGTATTGTGGTAAATGCAGTTTCGGTTATTTGCTTGCTTCCAGAGTGTTGAGTGTTTCACCACAGTTGGCGCAGATAGTGCTGATCTCTAGACACGTGTTTCTGGTTCTTTAACCGTCATCAGTAGAGATTACAGTCTTTGAAATTTGGGGTTTGCTGAGTAGGCTGCCAACATCTTTCTCAGGTCAGGTACCTCTCACAGGCATGCGGGTACTTCTTCCACGAGCTCGTCAGCTCAATGACTCATGGGAGTACTATTAAACAGGAAAAGGGGTGGGAGCACACCGCTTCACCTCCCAGCAAGGTTCGCCCCTGGCATTGTGGTAAATGCAGTTTAAGTTACTTGCTTGCTTCTAAAGTGTTTGAGTGTTTCGCCACAGTTGGCGCAGATAGTGCTGACCTCTAGACACGTGTTTCTGGTTCTTTAACCGTCATCAGTAGAGACTACAGTCTTTCAAATGCGGGGTTTGCTGAGTAGGCTGCCAACATCTTTCTCAGGTCTGGTACCTCTCACAGGCATCCGGGTGCTTCATCCACGAGCTCGTCAGCTCAATGACTCATGAGAGTACTATTAAACAGGAACAGGGGTAGGAGCACACCGCTTCACCTCCCAGCAAGATTCGCCCCTGGTATTGTGGTAAATGCAGTTTCGGTTATTTGCTTGCTTCAAGAGTGCTGAGTGTTTCACCACAGTTGGCGCAGATAGTGCTGATCTCTAGACACGTGTTTCTGGTTCTGTAACCGTCATCAGTAGAGATTACAGTCTTTGAAATTTGGGGTTTGCTGAGTAGGCTGCCAACATCTTTCTCAGGTCAGGTACCTCTCACAGGCATGCGGGTACTTCTTCCACAAGCTCGTCAGCTCAATGACTCATGGGAGTACTATTAAACAGGAAAAGGGGTGGGAGCACACCGCTTCACCTCCCAGCAAGGTTTGCCCCTGGCATTGTGGTAAATGCAGTTTAAGTTACTTGCTTGCTTCAAGAGTGTTCGAGTGTTTCGCCACAGTTGGCGCAGATAGTGCTGATCTTTAGACACATGTTTCTGGTTCTATAACCGTCATCAGTAGAGATTACAGTCTTTCAAATGTGGGGTTTGCTGAGTAGGCTGCCAATATCTTTCTCAGGTCAGGTACCTCTCACAGGCATGCGGGTGCTTCATCCACGAGCTCATCATCTCAATGACTCAATGACTCAATGACTCATGGGAGTACTATTAAACAGGAACAGGGGAGGGAGCACACCGCTTCACCTCCCAGCAAGGTTCGCCCCTGGCATTGTGATAAATGCAGTTTCAGTTACTTGCTTGCTTCAAGAGTGTTCGAGTATTTCGCCACAGTTGGCGCAGATAGTGCTGATCTCTAGACACGTGGTTCTGGTTCTTTAACTGTCATAGGTAGAGATTGCAGTCTTTCAAATGTGGGGTTTGCTGAGTAGGCTGCCAACATCTTTCTCAGGTCGGGTACCTCTCACAGGCATGCTGGTGCGCCATCCACCAGCTCGTCAGCTCAATGACTCATGGGAGTACTATGAAACAGGAACAGGGGTGGAAGCACAACGCTTCACCTCCCAGCAAGGTTCGCCTCTGGCATTGTGGTAATGTAGTTTTGGTTACTTGCTTGCTTCAAGAGTGTTCGAGTGTTTTGCCACAGTTGGCGCAGATAGAGCTGATCTCTAGACACGTGGTTCTGGTTCTTTAACCGTCATCAGTAGAGATTAAAGTCTTTCAAATGTGGGGTTTGCTGAGTATGCTGTCAACATCTTTCTCAGGTCAGGTACCTCTCACAGGCATGCGGGTGCTTCATCCACGAGCTCGTCAGCTCAATGACTCATGAGAGTACTATTAAACAGGAACAGGGATGGGAGCATACCGCTTCACCTCCCAGCAAGGTTCGCACATGGCATTGTGGGAAATGCAGTTTCAGTTACTTGCTTGCTTCAAGAGTGTTCGAGTGTTTCGCCACAGTTGGCGCAGATAGTGCTGATCTTTAGACACATGTTTCTGGTTCTATAACCGTCATCAGTAGAGATTACAGTCTTTCAAATGTGGGGTTTGCTGAGTAGGCTGCCAATATCTTTCTCAGGTCAGGTACCTCTCACAGGCATGCGGGTGCTTCATCCACGAGCTCATCATCTCAATGACTCATGGGAGTACTATTAAACAGGAACAGGGGTGGGAGCACACCGCTTCACCTCCCAGCAAGGTTCGCCCCTGGCATTGTGATAAATGCAGTTTCAGTTACTTGCTTGCTTCAAGAGTGTTCGAGTGTTTCGCCACAGTTGGCGCAGATAGTGCTGATCTCTAGACACGTGGTTCTGGTTCTTTAACTGTCATAGGTAGAGATTGCAGTCTTTCAAATGTGGGGTTTGCTGAGTAGGCTGCCAACATCTTTCTCAGGTCGGGTACCTCTCACAGGCATGCGGGTGCTTCATCCACCAGCTCGTCAGCTCAATGACTCATGGGAGTACTATGAAACAGGAACAGGGGTGGAAGCACACCGCTTCACCTCCCAGCAAGGTTCGCCCCTGGCATTGTGGTAAATGCAGTTTAAGTTACTTGCTTGCTTCAAGAGTGTTCGAGTGTTTCGCCACAGTTGGCGCATATAGTGCTGATCTTTAGACACATGTTTCTGGTTCTATAACCGTCATCAGTAGAGATTACAGTCTTTCAAATGGTGGGTTTGCTGAGTAGGCTGCCAATATCTTTCTCAGGTCAGGTACCTCTCACAGGCATGCGGGTGCTTCATCCACCAGCTCGTCAGCTAAGTGACTCACGGGAGAACTATAAAACAGGAACAGGGGTGGGAGCACACCGCTTCACCTCCCAGCAAGGTTCGCCCCTGGCATTGTGATAAAGGCAGTTTCAGTTACTTGCTTGCTTCAAGAGTGTTCGAGTGTTTCGCCACAGTTGGCGCAGATAGTGCTGATCTCTAGACACGTGGTTCTGGTACTTTAACTGTCATAGGTAGAGATTGCAGTCTTTCAAATGTGGGGTTTGCTGAGTAGGCTGCCAACATCTTTCTCAGGTCGGGTACCTCTCACAGGCATGCGGGTGCTTCATCCACCAGCTCGACAGCTCAATGACTCATGGGAGTACTATTAAACAGGAACAGGGGTGGAAGCACACCGCTTCACCTCACAGCAAGGTTCGCCCCTGGCATTGTGATAAATGCAGTTTCAGTTAATTGCTTGCTTCAAGAGTGTTCGAGTGTTTCGCCACAGTTGGCGCAGATAGTGCTGATCTCTAGACACGTGGTTATGGTTCTTTAACCGTCATCAGTAGAGATTACAGTCTTTCAAATGTGGGGTTTGCTGAGTATGCTGTCAACATCTTTCTCAGGTCAGGTACCTCTCACAGGCATGCGGGTGCTTCATCCACGAGCTCGTCAGCTCAATGACTCACAAGAGTACTATTAAACAGGAACAGGGATGGGAGCATACCGCTTCACCTCCCAGCAAGGTTCGCACATGGCATTGTGGTAAATGCAGTTTCAGTTACTTGCTTGCTTCAAGAGTGTTCGAGTGTTTCGCCACAGTTGGCGCAGATAGTGCTGATCTCTAGACACGTGTTTCTGGTTCTTTAACCGTCATCAGTAGAGATTACAGTCTTTCAAATGTGGGGTTTGCTGAGTAGGCTGCCAACATCTTTCTCAGGTCTGGTACCTCTCACAGGCATCCGGGTACTTCATCCACGAGCTCCTCAGCTCAATGACTCATGGGAGTACTATTAAACAGGAACAGGAGTGGGAGCACACCGCTTCACCTCCCAGCAAGATTCGCCCCTGGTATTGTGGTAAATGCAGTTTCGGTTATTTGCTTGCTTCAAGAGTGTTGAGTGTTTCACCACAGTTGGCGCAGATAGTGCTGATCTCTAGACACGTGTTTCTGGTTCTTTAACCGTCATCAGTAGAGATTACAGTCTTTGAAATTTGGGGTTTGCTGAGTAGGCTGCCAACATCTTTCTCAGGTCAGGTACCTCTCACAGGCATGCGGGTACTTCTTCCACGAGCTCGTCAGCTCAATGACTCATGGGAGTACTATTAAACAGGAAAAGGGGTGGGAGCACACCGCTTCACCTCCCAGCAAGGTTCGCCCCTGGCATTGTGGTAAATGCAGTTTAAGTTACTTGCTTGCTTCAGAAGTCTTTGAGTGTTTCGCCACAGTTGGCGCAGATAGTGCTGACCTCTAGACACGTGTTTCTGGTTCTTTAACCGTCATCAGTAGAGACTACAGTCTTTCAAATGTGGGGTTTGCTGAGTAGGCTGCCAACATCTTTCTCAGGTCTGGTACCTCTCACAGGCATCCGGGTGCTTCATCCACGAGCTCGTCAGCTCAATGACTCATGAGAGTACTATTAAACAGGAACAGGGGTGGGAGCACACCGCTTCACCTCCCAGCAAGATTCGCCCCTGGCATTGTGGTAAATGCAGTTTCGGTTATTTGCTTGCTTCAAGAGTGTTGAGTGTTTCACCACAGTTGGCGCAGATAGTGCTGATCTCTAGACACGTGTTTCTGGTTCTTTAACCGTCATCAGTAGAGATTACAGTCTTTGAAATTTGGGGTTTGCTGAGTAGGCTGCCAACATCTTTCTCAGGTCAGGTACCTCTCACAGGCATGCGGGTACTTCTTCCACAAGCTCGTCAGCTCAATGACTCATGGGAGTACTATTAAACAGGAAAAGGGGTGGGAGCACACCGCTTCCCCTCCCAGCAAGGTTCGCCCCTGGCATTGTGGTAAATGCAGTTTAAGTTACTTGCTTGCTTCAAGAGTGTTCGAGTGTTTCGCCACAGTTGGCGCAGATAGTGCTGATCTTTAGACACATGTTTCTGGTTCTATAACCGTTATCAGTTTAGATTACAGTCTTTCAAATGTGGGGTTTGCTGAGTAGGCTGCCAATATCTTTCTCAGGTCAGGTACCTCTCACAGGCATGCGGGTGCTTCATCCACGAGCTCATCATCTCAATGACTCAATGACTCATGGGAGTACTATTAAACAGGAACAGGGGAGGGAGCACACCGCTTTACCTCCCAGCAAGGTTCGCCCCTGGCATTGTGATAAATGCAGTTTCAGTTACTTGCTTGCTTCAAGAGTGTTCGAGTGTTTCGCCACAGTTGGCGCAGATAGTGCTGATCTCTAGACACGTGGTTCTGGTTCTTTAACTGTCATAGGTAGAGATTGCAGTCTTTCAAATGTGGGGTTTGCTGAGTAGGCTGCCAACATCTTTCTCAGGTCGGGTACCTCTCACAGGCATGCGGGTGCTTCATCCACCAGCTCGTCAGCTCAATGACTCATGGGAGTACTATGAAACAGGAACAGGGGTGGAAGCACACCGATTCACCTCCCAGCAAGGTTCGCCTCTGGCATTGTGATAAATGCAGTTTCAGTTAATTGCAGGCTTCAAGAGTGTTCGAGTGTTTCGCCACAGTTGGCGCAGATCGTGCTGATCTCTAGACACGTCTTTCTGGTTCTTTAACCGTCATCAGTAGAGATTACAGTCTTTGAAATTTGTGGTTTGCTGAGTAGGCTGCCAACATCTTTCTCAGGTCGGGTACCTCTCACAGGCATGCGGGTGCTTCATCCAAACGCTCGTCAGCTCAATGACTCATGGGAGTACTATGAAACAGGAACAGGGGTGGAAGCACACCGCTTCACCTCCCAGCAAGGTTCGCCCCTGGCATTGTGGTAAATGCAGTTTAAGTTACTTGCTTGCTTCAAGAGTGTTCGAGTGTTTCGCCACAGTTGGCGCATATAGTGCTGATCTTTAGACACATGTTTCTGGTTCTATAACCGTCATCAGTAGAGATTACAGTCTTTCAAATGTGGGGTTTGCTGAGTAGGCTGCCAATATCTTTCTCAGGTCAGGTACCTCTCACAGGCATGCGGGTGCTTCATCCACCAGCTCGTCAGCTAAGTGACTCACAGGAGAACTATTAAACAGGAACAGGGGTGGGAGCACACCGCTTCACCTCCCAGCAAGGTTCGCCCCTGGCATTGTGATAAATGCAGTTTCAGTTACTTGCTTGCTTCAAGAGTGTTCGAGTGTTTCGCCACAGTTGGCGCAGATAGTGCTGATCTCTAGACACGTGGTTCTGGTACTTTAACTGTCATAGGTAGAGATTGCAGTCTTTCAAATGTGGGGTTTGCTGAGTAGGCTGCCAACATCTTTCTCAGGTCGGGTACCTCTCACAGGCATGCGGGTGCTTCATCCACCAGCTCGACAGCTCAATGACTCATGGGAGTACTATTAAACAGGAACAGGGGTGGAAGCACACCGCTTCACCTCACAGCAAGGTTCGCCCCTGGCATTGTGATAAATGCAGTTTCAGTTAATTGCTTGCTTCAAGAGTGTTCGAGTGTTGCGCCACAGTTGGCGCAGATAGTGCTGATCTCTAGACACATCTTTCTGGTTCTTTAACCGTCATCAGTAGAGATTACAGTCTTTGAAATTTGTGGTTTGCTTAGTAGGCTGCCAATATCTTTCTCAGGTCATTGACCTCCCACAGGCATGCGGGTGCTTCATCCACCAGCTCGTCAGCTAAGTGACTCACGGGAGAACTATTAAAGAGGAACAGGGGTGGGAGCACACCGCTTCACCTCCCAGCAAGGTTCGCCTCTGGCATTGTGGTAATGTAGTTTTGGTTACTTGCTTGCTTCAAGAGTGTTCGAGTGTTTTGCCACAGTTGGCGCAGATAGTGCTGATCTCTAGACACGTGGTTCTGGTTCTTTAACCGTCATCAGTAGAGATTACAGTCTTTCAAATGTGGGGTTTGCTGAGTATGCTGTCAACATCTTTCTCAGGTCAGGTACCTCTCACAGGCATGCGGGTGCTTCATCCACGAGCTCGTCAGCTCAATGACTCACGAGAGTACTATTAAACAGGAACAGGGATGGGAGCATACCGCTTCACCTCCCAGCAAGGTTCGCACATGGTATTGTGGTAAATGCAGTTTCAGTTACTTGCTTGCTTCAAGATAGTTCGAGTGTTTCGCCACAGTTGGCGCAGATAGTGCTGATCTCTAGACACGTGTTTCTGGTTCTTTAACCGTCATCAGTAGAGATTACAGTCTTTCAAATGTGGGGTTTGCTGAGTAGGCTGCCAACATCTTTCTCAGGTCTGGTACCTCTCACAGGCATCCGGCTACTTCATCCACGAGCTCGTCAGCTCAATGACTCATGGGAGTACTATTAAACAGGAACAGGGGTGGGAGCACACCGCTTCACCTCCCAGCAAGATTCGCCCCTGGTATTGTGGTAAATGCAGTTTCGGTTATTTGCTTGCTTCCAGAGTGTTGAGTGTTTCACCACAGTTGGCGCAGATAGTGCTGATCTCTAGACACGTGTTTCTGGTTCTTTAACCGTCATCAGTAGAGATTACAGTCTTTGAAATTTTGGGTTTGCTGAGTAGGCTGCCAACATCTTTCTCAGGTCAGGTACCTCTCACAGGCATGCGGGTACTTCTTCCACGAGCTCGTCAGCTCAATGACTCATGGGAGTACTATTAAACAGGAAAAGGGGTGGGAGCACACCGCTTCACCTCCCAGCAAGGTTCGCCCCTGGCATTGTGGTAAATGCAGTTTAAGTTACTTGCTTGCTTCAAAAGTGTTTGAGTGTTTCGCCACAGTTGGCGCAGATAGTGCTGACCTCTAGACACGTGTTTTTGGTTCTTTAACCGTCATCAGTAGAGACTACAGTCTTTCAAATGTGGGGTTTGCTGAGTAGGCTGCCAACATCTTTCTCAGGTCTGGTACCTCTCAGAGGCATCCGGGTGCTTCATCCACGAGCTCGTCAGCTCAATGACTCATGAGAGTACTATTAAACAGGAACAGGGGTGGGAGCACACCGCTTCACCTCCCAGCAAGATTCGCCCCTGGTATTGTGGTAAATGCAGTTTCGGTTATTTGCTTGCTTCAAGAGTGTTGAGTGTTTCACCACAGTTGGCGCAGATAGTGCTGATCTCTAGACACATGTTTCTGGTTCTTTAACCGTCATCAGTAGAGATTACAGTCTTTGAAATTTGGGGTTTGCTGAGTAGGCTGCCAACATCTTTCTCAGGTCAGGTACCTCTCACAGGCATGCGGGTACTTCTTCCACGAGCTCGTCAGCTCAATGACTCATGGGAGTACTATTAAACAGGAAAAGGGGTGGGAGCACACCGCTTCACCTCCCATTAAGGTTCGCCCCTGGCATTGTGGTAAATGCAGTTTAAGTTACTTGCTTGCTTCAAGAGTGTTCGAGTGTTTCGCCACAGTTGGCGCAGATAGTGCTGATCTTTAGACACATGTTTCTGGTTCTATAACCGTCATCAGTAGAGATTACAGTCTTTCAAATGTGGGGTTTGCTGAGTAGGCTGCCAATATCTTTCTCAGGTCAGGTACCTCTCACAGGCATGCGGGTGCTTCATCCACGAGCTCATCATCTCAATGACTCAATGACTCATGGGAGTACTATTAAACAGGAACAGGGGAGGGAGCACACCGCTTTACCTCCCAGCAAGGTTCGCCCCTGGCATTGTGATAAATGCAGTTTCAGTTACTTGCTTGCTTCAAGAGTGTTCGAGTGTTTCGCCACAGTTGGCGCAGATAGTGCTGATCTCTAGACACGTGTTTCTGGTTCTTTAACTGTCATAGGTAGAGATTGCAGTCTTTCAAATGTGGGGTTTGCTGAGTAGGCTGCCAACATCTTTCTCAGGTCGGGTACCTCTCACAGGCATGCGAGTGCTTCATCCACCAGCTCGTCAGCTCAATGACTCATGGGAGTACTATGAAACAGGAACAGGGGTGGAAGCACACCGCTTCACCTCCCAGCAAGGTTCGCCTCTGGCATTGTGGTAATGTAGTGTTGGTTACTTGCTTGCTTCAAGAGTGTTCGAGTGTTTTGCCACAGTTGGCGCAGATAGTGCTGATCTCTAGACACGTGGTTCTGGTTCTTTAAACGTCATCAGTAGAGATTACAGTCTTTCAAATGTGGGGTTTGCTGAGTATGCTGTCAACATCTTTCTCAGGTCAGGTACCTCTCACAGGCATGCGGGTGCTTCATCCACGAGCTTGTCCGCTCAATGACTCACGAGAGTACTATTAAACAGGAACAGGGATGGGAGCATACCGCTTCACCTCCCAGCAAGGTTCGCACATGGCATTGTGGTAAATGCAGTTTCAGTTACTTGCTTGCTTCAAGAGTGTTCGAGTGTTTCGCCACAGTTGGCGCAGATAGTGCTGATCTCTAGACACGTGTTTCTGGTTCTTTAACCGTCATCAGTAGAGATTACAGTCTTTCAAATGTGGGGTTTGCTGAGTAGGCTGCCAACATCTTTCTCAGGTCTGGTACCTCTCACAGGCATCCGGGTACTTCATCCACGAGCTCGTCAGCTCAATGACTCATGGGAGTACTATTAAACAGGAACAGGGGTGGGAGCACACCGCTTCACCTCCCAGCAAGATTCGCCCCTGGTATTGTGGTAAATGCAGTTTCGGTTATTTGCTTGCTTCAAGAGTGTTGAGTGTTTCACCACAGTTGGCGCAGATAGTGCTGATCTCTAGACACGTGTTTCTGGTTCTTTAACCGTCATCAGTAGAGATTACAGTCTTTGAAATTTGGGGTTTGCTGAGTAGGCTGCCAACATCTTTCTCAGGTCTGGTACCTCTCACAGGCATCCGGGTGCTTCATCCATGAGCTCGTCAGCTCAATGACTCATGGGAGTACTATTAAACAGGAAAAGGGGTGGGAGCACACCGCTTCACCTCCCAGCAAGGTTCGCCCCTGGCATTGTGGTAAATGCAGTTTAAGTTACTTGCTTGCTTCAAAAGTGTTCGAGTGTTTCGCCACAGTTGGCGCAGATAGTGCTGACCTCTAGACACGTGTTTCTGGTTCTTTAACCGTCATCAGTAGAGACTACAGTCTTTCAAATGTGGGGTTTGCTGAGTAGGCTGCCAACATCTTTCTCAGGTCTGGTACCTCTCACAGGCATCCGGGTGCTTCATCCACGAGCTCGTCAGCTCAATGACTCATGAGAGTACTATTAAACAGGAACAGGGGTGGGAGCACACCGCTTCACCTCCCAGCAAGATTCGCACATGGCATTGTGGTAAATGCAGTTTCGGTTATTTGCTTGCTTCAAGAGTGTTGAGTGTTTCACCACAGTTGGCGCAGATAGTGCTGATCTCTAGACACGTGTTTCTGGTTCTTTAACCGTCATCAGTAGAGATTACAGTCTTTCAAATGTGGGGTTTGCTGAGTAGGCTGCCAACATCTTTCTCAGGTCTGGTACCTCTCACAGGCATCCGGGTACTTCATCCACGAGCTCGTCAGCTCAATGACTCATGGGAGTACTATTAAACAGGAACAGGGGTGGGAGCACACCGCTTCACCTCCCAGCAAGATTCGCCCCTGGTATTGTGGTAAATGCAGTTTCGGTTATTTGCTTGCTTCAAGAGTGTTGAGTGTTTCACCACAGTTGGCGCAGATAGTGCTGATCTCTAGACACGTGTTTCTGGTTCTTTAACCGTCATCAGTAGAGATTACAGTCTTTGAAATTTGGGGTTTGCTGAGTAGGCTGCCAACATCTTTCTCAGGTCTGGTACCTCTCACAGGCATCCGGGTGCTTCATCCATGAGCTCGTCAGCTCAATGACTCATGGGAGTACTATTAAACAGGAAAAGGGGTGGGAGCACACCGCTTCACCTCCCAGCAAGGTTCGCCCCTGGCATTGTGGTAAATGCAGTTTAAGTTACTTGCTTGCTTCAAAAGTGTTTGAGTGTTTCGCCACAGTTGGCGCAGATAGTGCTGACCTCTAGACACGTGTTTCTGGTTCTTTAACCGTCATCAGTAGAGACTACAGTCTTTCAAATGTGGGGTTTGCTGAGTAGGCTGCCAACATCTTTCTCAGGTCTGGTACCTCTCACAGGCATCCGGGTGCTTCATCCACGAGCTCGTCAGCTCAATGACTCATGAGAGTACTATTAAACAGGAACAGGGGTGGGAGCACACCGCTTCACCTCCCAGCAAGATTCGCCCCTGGTATTGTGGTAAATGCAGTTTCGGTTATTTGCTTGCTTCAAGAGTGTTGAGTGTTTCACCACAGTTGGCGCAGATAGTGCTGATCTCTAGACACGTGTTTCTGGTTCTTTAACCGTCATCAGTAGAGATTACAGTCTTTGAAATTTGGGGTTTGCTGAGTAGGCTGCCAACATCTTTCTCAGGTCAGGTACCTCTCACAGGCATGCGGGTACTTCTTTCACGAGCTCGTCAGTTCAATGACTCATGGGAGTACTATTAAACAGGAAAAGGGGTGGGAGCACACCGCTTCACCTCCCAGCAAGGTTCGCCCCTGGCATTGTGGTAAATGCAGTTTAAGTTACTTGCTTGCTTCAAGAGTGTTCGAGTGTTTCGCCACAGTTGGCGCAGATAGTGCTGATCTTTAGACACATGTTTCTGGTTCTATAACCGTCATCAGTAGAGATTACAGTCTTTCAAATGTGGGGTTTGCTGAGTAGGCTGCCAATATCTTTCTCAGGTCAGGTACCTCTCACAGGCATGCGGGTGCTTCATCCACGAGCTCATCATCTCAATGACTCAATGACTCATGGGAGTACTATTAAACAGGAACAGGGGTGGGAGCACACCGCTTCACCTCCCAGCAAGGTTCGCCCCTGGCATTGTGATAAATGCAGTTTCAGTTACTTGCTTGCTTCAAGAGTGTTCGAGTGTTTCGCCACAGTTGGCGCAGATAGTGCTGATCTCTGGACACGTGGTTCTGGTTCTTTAACTGTCATGGGTAGAGATTGCAGTCTTTCAAATGTGGGGTTTGCTGAGTAGGCTGCCAACATCTTTCTCAGGTCAGGTACCTCTCACAGGCATGCGGGTGCTTCATCCACCAGCTCGTCAGCTCAATGACTCATGGGAGTACTATGAAACAGGAACAGGGGTGGAAGCACACCGCTTCACCTCCCAGCAAGGTTCGCCTCTGGCATTGTGATAAATGCAGTTTCAGTTAATTGCAGGCTTCAAGAGTGTTCGAGTGTTTCGCCACAGTTGGCGCAGATAGTGCTGATCTCTAGACACGTCTTTCTGGTTCTTTAACTGTCATCAGTAGAGATTACAGTCTTTGAAATTTGTGGTTTGCTGAGTAGGCTGCCAACATCTTTCTCAGGTCGGGTACCTCTCACAGGCATGCGGGTGCTTCATCCACCAGCTCGTCAGCTCAATGACTCATGGGAGTACTATGAAACAGGAACAGGGGTGGAAGCACACGGCTTCACCTCCCAGCAAGGTTTGCCCCTGGCATTGTGGTAAATGCAGTTTAAGTTACTTGCTTGCTTCAAGAGTGTTCGAGTGTTTCGCCACAGTTGGCGCATATAGTGCTGATCTTTAGACACATGTTTCTGGTTCTATAACCGTCATCAGTAGAGATTACAGTCTTTCAAATGTGGGGTTTGCTGAGTAGGCTGCCAATATCTTTCTCAGGTCAGGTACCTCTCACAGGCAAGCGGGTGCTTCATCCTCCAGCTCGTCAGCTAAGTGACTCACAGGAGAACTATTAAACAGGAACAGGGGTGGGAGCACACCGCTTCACCTCCCAGCAAGGTTCGCCCCTGGCATTGTGATAAATGCAGTTTCAGTTACTTGCTTGCTTCAAGAGTGTTCGAGTGTTTCGCCACAGTTGGCGCAGATAGTGCTGATCTCTAGACACGTGGTTCTGGAACTTTAACTGTCATAGGTAGAGATTGCAGTCTTTCAAATGTGGGGTTTGCTGAGTAGGCTGCCAACATCTTTCTCAGGTCGGGTACCTCTCACAGGCATGCGGGTGCTTCATCCACCAGCTCGACAGCTCAATGACTCACAAGAGTACTATTAAACAGGAACAGGGATGGGAGCATACCGCTTCACCTCCCAGCAAGGTTCGCACATGGCATTGTGGTAAATGCAGTTTCAGTTACTTGCTTGCTTCAAGAGTGTTCGAGTGTTTCGCCACAGTTGGCGCAGATAGTGCTGATCTCTAGACACGTGTTTCTGGTTCTTTAACCGTCATCAGTAGAGATTACAGTCTTTCAAATGTGGGGTTTGCTGAGTAGGCTGCCAACATCTTTCTCAGGTCTGGTACCTCTCACAGGCATCCGGGTACTTCATCCACGAGCTCGTCAGCTCAATGACTCATGGGAGTACTATTAAACAGGAACAGGGGTGGGAGCACACCGCTTCACCTCCCAGCAAGATTCGCCCCTGGTATTGTGGTAAATGCAGTTTCGGTTATTTGCTTGCTTCCAGAGTGTTGAGTGTTTCACCACAGTTGGCGCAGATAGTGCTGATCTCTAGACACGTGTTTCTGGTTCTTTAACCGTCATCAGTAGAGATTACAGTCTTTGAAATTTGGGGTTTGCTGAGTAGGCTGCCAACATCTTTCTCAGGTCAGGTACCTCTCACAGGCATGCGGGTACTTCTTCCACGAGCTCGTCAGCTCAATGACTCATGGGAGTACTATTAAACAGGAAAAGGGGTGGGAGCACACCGCTTCACCTCCCAGCAAGGTTCGCCCCTGGCATTGTGGTAAATGCAGTTTAAGTTACTTGCTTGCTTCTAAAGTGTTTGAGTGTTTCGCCACAGTTGGCGCAGATAGTGCTGACCTCTAGACACGTGTTTCTGGTTCTTTAACCGTCATCAGTAGAGACTACAGTCTTTCAAATGCGGGGTTTGCTGAGTAGGCTGCCAACATCTTTCTCAGGTCTGGTACCTCTCACAGGCATCCGGGTGCTTCATCCACGAGCTCGTCAGCTCAATGACTCATGAGAGTACTATTAAACAGGAACAGGGGTAGGAGCACACCGCTTCACCTCCCAGCAAGATTCGCCCCTGGTATTGTGGTAAATGCAGTTTCGGTTATTTGCTTGCTTCAAGAGTGCTGAGTGTTTCACCACAGTTGGCGCAGATAGTGCTGATCTCTAGACACGTGTTTCTGGTTCTGTAACCGTCATCAGTAGAGATTACAGTCTTTGAAATTTGGGGTTTGCTGAGTAGGCTGCCAACATCTTTCTCAGGTCAGGTACCTCTCACAGGCATGCGGGTACTTCTTCCACAAGCTCGTCAGCTCAATGACTCATGGGAGTACTATTAAACAGGAAAAGGGGTGGGAGCACACCGCTTCACCTCCCAGCAAGGTTTGCCCCTGGCATTGTGGTAAATGCAGTTTAAGTTACTTGCTTGCTTCAAGAGTGTTCGAGTGTTTCGCCACAGTTGGCGCAGATAGTGCTGATCTTTAGACACATGTTTCTGGTTCTATAACCGTCATCAGTAGAGATTACAGTCTTTCAAATGTGGGGTTTGCTGAGTAGGCTGCCAATATCTTTCTCAGGTCAGGTACCTCTCACAGGCATGCGGGTGCTTCATCCACGAGCTCATCATCTCAATGACTCAATGACTCAATGACTCATGGGAGTACTATTAAACAGGAACAGGGGAGGGAGCACACCGCTTCACCTCCCAGCAAGGTTCGCCCCTGGCATTGTGATAAATGCAGTTTCAGTTACTTGCTTGCTTCAAGAGTGTTCGAGTATTTCGCCACAGTTGGCGCAGATAGTGCTGATCTCTAGACACGTGGTTCTGGTTCTTTAACTGTCATAGGTAGAGATTGCAGTCTTTCAAATGTGGGGTTTGCTGAGTAGGCTGCCAACATCTTTCTCAGGTCGGGTACCTCTCACAGGCATGCTGGTGCGCCATCCACCAGCTCGTCAGCTCAATGACTCATGGGAGTACTATGAAACAGGAACAGGGGTGGAAGCACAACGCTTCACCTCCCAGCAAGGTTCGCCTCTGGCATTGTGGTAATGTAGTTTTGGTTACTTGCTTGCTTCAAGAGTGTTCGAGTGTTTTGCCACAGTTGGCGCAGATAGAGCTGATCTCTAGACACGTGGTTCTGGTTCTTTAACCGTCATCAGTAGAGATTAAAGTCTTTCAAATGTGGGGTTTGCTGAGTATGCTGTCAACATCTTTCTCAGGTCAGGTACCTCTCACAGGCATGCGGGTGCTTCATCCACGAGCTCGTCAGCTCAATGACTCATGAGAGTACTATTAAACAGGAACAGGGATGGGAGCATACCGCTTCACCTCCCAGCAAGGTTCGCACATGGCATTGTGGGAAATGCAGTTTCAGTTACTTGCTTGCTTCAAGAGTGTTTGAGTGTTTCGCCACAGTTGGCGCAGATAGTGCTGATCTCTAGACACGTGTTTCTGGTTCTTTAACCGTCATCAGTAGAGATTACAGTCTTTGAAATTTGGGGTTTGCTGAGTAGGCTGCCAACATCTTTCTCAGGTCAGGTACCTCTCACAGGCATGCGGGTACTTCTTCCACGAGCTCGTCAGCTCAATGACTCATGGGAGTACTATTAAACAGGAAAAGGGGTGGGAGCACACCGCTTCACCTCCCAGCAAGGTTCGCCCCTGGCATTGTGGTAAATGCAGTTTAAGTTACTTGCTTGCTTCAAAAGTGTTTGAGTGTTTCGCCACAGTTGGCGCAGATAGTGCTGACCTCTAGACACGTGTTTCTGGTTCTTTAACCGTCATCAGGAGAGACTACAGTCTTTCAAATGTGGGGTTTGCTGAGTAGGCTGCCAACATCTTTCTCAGGTCTGGTACCTCTCACAGGCATCCGGGTGCTTCATCCACGAGCTCGTCAGCTCAATGACTCATGAGAGTACTATTAAACAGGAACAGGGGTGGGAGCACACCGCTTCACCTCCCAGCAAGATTCGCCCCTGGTATTGTGGTAAATGCAGTTTCGGTTATTTGCTTGCTTCAAGAGTGTTGAGTGTTTCACCACAGTTGGCGCAGATAGTGCTGATCTCTAGACACATGTTTCTGGTTCTTTAACCGTCATCAGTAGAGATTACAGTCTTTGAAATTTTTTCGGTTTGCTGAGTAGGCTGCCAACATCTTTCTCAGGTCAGGTACCTCTCACAGGCATGCGGGTACTTCTTCCACGAGCTCGTCAGCTCAATGACTCATGGGAGTACTATTAAACAGGAAAAGGGGTGGGAGCACACCGCTTCACCTCCCAGCAAGGTTCGCCCCTGGCATTGTGGTAAATGCAGTTTAAGTTACTTGCTTGCTTCAAGAGTGTTCGAGTGTTTCGCCACAGTTGGCGCAGATAGTGCTGATCTTTAGACACATGTTTCTGGTTCTATAACCGTCATCAGTAGAGATTACAGTCTTTCAAATGTGGGGTTTGCTGAGTAGGCTGCCAATATCTTTCTCAGGTCAGGTACCTCTCACAGGCATGCGGGTGCTTCATCCACGAGCTCATCATCTCAATGACTCATGGGAGTACTATTAAACAGGAACAGGGGTGGGAGCACACCGCTTCACCTCCCAGCAAGGTTCGCCCCTGGCATTGTGATAAATGCAGTTTCAGTTACTTGCTTGCTTCAAGAGTGTTCGAGTGTTTCGCCACAGTTGGCGCAGATAGTGCTGATCTCTAGACACGTGGTTCTGGTTCTTTAACTGTCATAGGTAGAGATTGCAGTCTTTCAAATGTGGGGTTTGCTGAGTAGGCTGCCAACATCTTTCTCAGGTCGGGTACCTCTCACAGGCATGCGGGTGCTTCATCCACCAGCTCGTCAGCTCAATGACTCATGGGAGTACTATTAAACAGGAAAAGGGGTGGGAGCACACCGCTTCACCTCCCAGCAAGGTTCGCCCCTGGCATTGTGGTAAATGCAGTTTAAGTTACTTGCTTGCTTCAAGAGTGTTCGAGTGTTTCGCCACAGTTGGCGCATATAGTGCTGATCTTTAGACACATGTTTCTGGTTCTATAACCGTCATCAGTAGAGATTACAGTCTTTCAAATGGTGGGTTTGCTGAGTAGGCTACCAATATCTTTCTCAGGTCAGGTACCTCTCACAGGCATGCGGGTGCTTCATCCACCAGCTCGTCAGCTAAGTGACTCACGGGAGAACTATAAAACAGGAACAGGGGTGGGAGCACACCGCTTCACCTCCCAGCAAGGTTCGCCCCTGGCATTGTGATAAAGGCAGTTTCAGTTACTTGCTTGCTTCAAGAGTGTTCGAGTGTTTCGCCACAGTTGGCGCAGATAGTGCTGATCTCTAGACACGTGGTTCTGGTACTTTAACTGTCATAGGTAGAGATTGCAGTCTTTCAAATGTGGGGTTTGCTGAGTAGGCTGCCAACATCTTTCTCAGGTCGGGTACCTCTCACAGGCATGCGGGTGCTTCATCCACCAGCTCGACAGCTCAATGACTCATGGGAGTACTATTAAACAGGAACAGGGGTGGAAGCACACCGCTTCACCTCACAGCAAGGTTCGCCCCTGGCATTGTGATAAATGCAGTTTCAGTTAATTGCTTGCTTCAAGAGTGTTCGAGTGTTTCGCCACAGTTGGCGCAGATAGTGCTGATCTCTAGACACGTGGTTATGGTTCTTTAACCGTCATCAGTAGAGATTACAGTCTTTCAAATGTGGGGTTTGCTGAGTATGCTGTCAACATCTTTCTCAGGTCAGGTACCTCTCACAGGCATGCGGGTGCTTCATCCACGAGCTCGTCAGCTCAATGACTCACAAGAGTACTATTAAACAGGAACAGGGATGGGAGCATACCGCTTCACCTCCCAGCAAGGTTCGCACATGGCATTGTGGTAAATGCAGTTTCAGTTACTTGCTTGCTTCAAGAGTGTTCGAGTGTTTCGCCACAGTTGGCGCAGATAGTGCTGATCTCTAGACACGTGTTTCTGGTTCTTTAACCGTCATCAGTAGAGATTACAGTCTTTCAAATGTGGGGTTTGCTGAGTAGGCTGCCAACATCTTTCTCAGGTCTGGTACCTCTCACAGGCATCCGGGTACTTCATCCACGAGCTCCTCAGCTCAATGACTCATGGGAGTACTATTAAACAGGAACAGGAGTGGGAGCACACCGCTTCACCTCCCAGCAAGATTCGCCCCTGGTATTGTGGTAAATGCAGTTTCGGTTATTTGCTTGCTTCAAGAGTGTTGAGTGTTTCACCACAGTTGGCGCAGATAGTGCTGATCTCTAGACACGTGTTTCTGGTTCTTTAACCGTCATCAGTAGAGATTACAGTCTTTGAAATTTGGGGTTTGCTGAGTAGGCTGCCAACATCTTTCTCAGGTCAGGTACCTCTCACAGGCATGCGGGTACTTCTTCCACGAGCTCGTCAGCTCAATGACTCATGGGAGTACTATTAAACAGGAAAAGGGGTGGGAGCACACCGCTTCACCTCCCAGCAAGGTTCGCCCCTGGCATTGTGGTAAATGCAGTTTAAGTTACTTGCTTGCTTCAGAAGTCTTTGAGTGTTTCGCCACAGTTGGCGCAGATAGTGCTGACCTCTAGACACGTGTTTCTGGTTCTTTAACCGTCATCAGTAGAGACTACAGTCTTTCAAATGTGGGGTTTGCTGAGTAGGCTGCCAACATCTTTCTCAGGTCTGGTACCTCTCACAGGCATCCGGGTGCTTCATCCACGAGCTCGTCAGCTCAATGACTCATGAGAGTACTATTAAACAGGAACAGGGGTGGGAGCACACCGCTTCACCTCCCAGCAAGATTCGCCCCTGGCATTGTGGTAAATGCAGTTTCGGTTATTTGCTTGCTTCAAGAGTGTTGAGTGTTTCACCACAGTTGGCGCAGATAGTGCTGATCTCTAGACACGTCTTTCTGGTTCTTTAACCGTCATCAGTAGAGATTACAGTCTTTGAAATTTGGGGTTTGCTGAGTAGGCTGCCAACATCTTTCTCAGGTCAGGTACCTCTCACAGGCATGCGGGTACTTCTTCCACAAGCTCGTCAGCTCAATGACTCATGGGAGTACTATTAAACAGGAAAAGGGGTGGGAGCACACCGCTTCCCCTCCCAGCAAGGTTCGCCCCTGGCATTGTGGTAAATGCAGTTTAAGTTACTTGCTTGCTTCAAGAGTGTTCGAGTGTTTCGCCACAGTTGGCGCAGATAGTGCTGATCTTTAGACACATGTTTCTGGTTCTATAACCGTTATCAGTTTAGATTACAGTCTTTCAAATGTGGGGTTTGCTGAGTAGGCTGCCAATATCTTTCTCAGGTCAGGTACCTCTCACAGGCATGCGGGTGCTTCATCCACGAGCTCATCATCTCAATGACTCAATGACTCATGGGAGTACTATTAAACAGGAACAGGGGAGGGAGCACACCGCTTCACCTCCCAGCAAGGTTCGCCCCTGGCATTGTGATAAATGCAGTTTCAGTTACTTGCTTGCTTCAAGAGTGTTCGAGTGTTTCGCCACAGTTGGCGCAGATAGTGCTGATCTCTAGACACGTGGTTCTGGTTCTTTAACTGTCATAGGTAGAGATTGCAGTCTTTCAAATGTGGGGTTTGCTGAGTAGGCTGCCAACATCTTTCTCAGGTCGGGTACCTCTCACAGGCATGCGGGTGCTTCATCCACCAGCTCGTCAGCTCAATGACTCATGGGAGTACTATGAAACAGGAACAGGGGTGGAAGCACACCGATTCACCTCCCAGCAAGGTTCGCCTCTGGCATTGTGATAAATGCAGTTTCAGTTAATTGCAGGCTTCAAGAGTGTTCGAGTGTTTCGCCACAGTTGGCGCAGATCGTGCTGATCTCTAGACACGTCTTTCTGGTTCTTTAACTGTCATCAGTAGAGATTACAGTCTTTGAAATTTGTGGTTTGCTGAGTAGGCTGCCAACATCTTTCTCAGGTCGGGTACCTCTCACAGGCATGCGGGTGCTTCATCCAAACGCTCGTCAGCTCAATGACTCATGGGAGTACTATGAAACAGGAACAGGGGTGGAAGCACACCGCTTCACCTCCCAGCAAGGTTCGCCCCTGGCATTGTGGTAAATGCAGTTTAAGTTACTTGCTTGCTTCAAGAGTGTTCGAGTGTTTCGCCACAGTTGGCGCATATAGTGCTGATCTTTAGACACATGTTTCTGGTTCTATAACCGTCATCAGTAGAGATTACAGTCTTTCAAATGTGGGGTTTGCTGAGTAGGCTGCCAATATCTTTCTCAGGTCAGGTACCTCTCACAGGCATGCGGGTGCTTCATCCACCAGCTCGTCAGCTAAGTGACTCACAGGAGAACTATTAAACAGGAACAGGGGTGGGAGCACACCGCTTCACCTCCCAGCAAGGTTCGCCCCTGGCATTGTGATAAATGCAGTTTCAGTTACTTGCTTGCTTCAAGAGTGTTCGAGTGTTTCGCCACAGTTGGCGCAGATAGTGCTGATCTCTAGACACGTGGTTCTGGTACTTTAACTGTCATAGGTAGAGATTGCAGTCTTTCAAATGTGGGGTTTGCTGAGTAGGCTGCCAACATCTTTCTCAGGTCGGGTACCTCTCACAGGCATGCGGGTGCTTCATCCACCAGCTCGACAGCTCAATGACTCATGGGTGTACTATTAAACAGGAACAGGGGTGGAAGCACACCGCTTCACCTCACAGCAAGGTTCGCCCCTGGCATTGTGATAAATGCAGTTTCAGTTAATTGCTTGCTTCAAGAGTGTTCGAGTGTTTCGCCACAGTTGGCGCAGATAGTGCTGATCTCTAGACACATCTTTCTGGTTCTTTAACCGTTATCAGTAGAGATTACAGTCTTTGAAATTTGTGGTTTGCTTAGTAGGCTGCCAATATCTTTCTCAGGTCATTGACCTCCCACAGGCATGCGGGTGCTTCATCCACCAGCTCGTCAGCTAAGTGACTCACGGGAGAACTATTAAAGAGGAACAGGGGTGGGAGCACACCGCTTCACCTCCCAGCAAGGTTCGCCTCTGGCATTGTGGTAATGTAGTTTTGGTTACTTGCTTGCTTCAAGAGTGTTCGAGTGTTTTGCCACAGTTGGCGCAGATAGTGCTGATCTCTAGACACGTGGTTCTGGTTCTTTAACCGTCATCAGTAGAGATTACAGTCTTTCAAATGTGGGGTTTGCTGAGTATGCTGTCAACATCTTTCTCAGGTCAGGTACCTCTCACAGGCATGCGGGTGCTTCATCCACGAGCTCGTCAGCTCAATGACTCACGAGAGTACTATTAAACAGGAACAGGGATGGGAGCATACCGCTTCACCTCCCAGCAAGGTTCGCACATGGCATTGTGGTAAATGCAGTTTCAGTTACTTGCTTGCTTCAAGATTGTTCGAGTGTTTCGCCACAGTTGGCGCAGATAGTGCTGATCTCTAGACACGTGTTTCTGGTTCTTTAACCGTCATCAGTAGAGATTACAGTCTTTCAAATGTGGGGTTTGCTGAGTAGGCTGCCAACATCTTTCTCAGGTCTGGTACCTCTCACAGGCATCCGGCTACTTCATCCCCGAGCTCGTCAGCTCAATGACTCATGGGAGTACTATTAAACAGGAACAGGGGTGGGAGCACACCGCTTCACCTCCCAGCAAGATTCGCCCCTGGTATTGTGGTAAATGCAGTTTCGGTTATTTGCTTGCTTCCAGAGTGTTGAGTGTTTCACCACAGTTGGCGCAGATAGTGCTGATCTCTAGACACGTGTTTCTGGTTCTTTAACCGTCATCAGTAGAGATTACAGTCTTTGAAATTTGGGGTTTGCTGAGTAGGCTGCCAACATCTTTCTCAGGTCAGGTACCTCTCACAGGCATGCGGGTACTTCTTCCACGAGCTCGTCAGCTCAATGACTCAGGGGAGTACTATTAAACAGGAAAAGGGGTGGGAGCACACCGCTTCACCTCCCAGCAAGGTTCGCCCCTGGCATTGTGGTAAATGCAGTTTAAGTTACTTGCTTGCTTCAAAAGTGTTTGAGTGTTTCGCCACAGTTGGCGCAGATAGTGCTGACCTCTAGACACGTGTTTCTGGTTCTTTAACCGTCATCAGTAGAGACTACAGTCTTTCAAATGTGGGGTTTGCTGAGTAGGCTGCCAACATCTTTCTCAGGTCTGGTACCTCTCAGAGGCATCCGGGTGCTTCATCCACGAGCTCGTCAGCTCAATGACTCATGAGAGTACTATTAAACAGGAACAGGGGTGGGAGCACACCGCTTCACCTCCCAGCAAGATTCGCCCCTGGTATTGTGGTAAATGCAGTTTCGGTTATTTGCTTGCTTCAAGAGTGTTGAGTGTTTCACCACAGTTGGCGCAGATAGTGCTGATCTCTAGACACATGTTTCTGGTTCTTTAACCGTCATCAGTAGAGATTACAGTCTTTGAAATTT
The DNA here is from genome assembly GCF_964204655.1 of Triturus cristatus. Lineage (NCBI taxonomy): Eukaryota > Metazoa > Chordata > Amphibia > Caudata > Salamandridae > Triturus > Triturus cristatus. The sequence continues at coordinate 1,866,506,853 of NC_140589.1, forward strand.
GGGGTTTGCTGAGTAGGCTGCCAATATCTTTCTCAGGTCAGGTACCTCTCACAGGCATGCGGGTGCTTCATCCACGAGCTCATCATCTCAATGACTCAATGACTCATGGGAGTACTATTAAACAGGAACAGGGGAGGGAGCACACCGCTTTACCTCCCAGCAAGGTTCGCCCCTGGCATTGTGATAAATGCAGTTTCAGTTACTTGCTTGCTTCAAGAGTGTTCGAGTGTTTCGCCACAGTTGGCGCAGATAGTGCTGATCTCTAGACACGTGTTTCTGGTTCTTTAACTGTCATAGGTAGAGATTGCAGTCTTTCAAATGTGGGGTTTGCTGAGTAGGCTGCCAACATCTTTCTCAGGTCGGGTACCTCTCACAGGCATGCGAGTGCTTCATCCACCAGCTCGTCAGCTCAATGACTCATGGGAGTACTATGAAACAGGAACAGGGGTGGAAGCACACCGCTTCACCTCCCAGCAAGGTTCGCCTCTGGCATTGTGGTAATGTAGTGTTGGTTACTTGCTTGCTTCAAGAGTGTTCGAGTGTTTTGCCACAGTTGGCGCAGATAGTGCTGATCTCTAGACACGTGGTTCTGGTTCTTTAACCGTCATCAGTAGAGATTACAGTCTTTCAAATGTGGGGTTTGCTGAGTATGCTGTCAACATCTTTCTCAGGTCAGGTACCTCACACAGGCATGCGGGTGCTTCATCCACGAGCTCGTCCGCTCAATGACTCACGAGAGTACTATTAAACAGGAACAGGGATGGGAGCATACCGCTTCACCTCCCAGCAAGGTTCGCACATGGCATTGTGGTAAATGCAGTTTCAGTTACTTGCTTGCTTCAAGAGTGTTCGAGTGTTTCGCCACAGTTGGCGCAGATAGTGCTGATCTCTAGACACGTGTTTCTGGTTCTTTAACCGTCATCAGTAGAGATTACAGTCTTTCAAATGTGGGGTTTGCTGAGTAGGCTGCCAACATCTTTCTCAGGTCTGGTACCTCTCACAGGCATCCGGGTACTTCATCCACGAGCTCGTCAGCTCAATGACTCATGGGAGTACTATTAAACAGGAACAGGGGTGGGAGCACACCGCTTCACCTCCCAGCAAGATTCGCCCCTGGTATTGTGGTAAATGCAGTTTCGGTTATTTGCTTGCTTCAAGAGTGTTGAGTGTTTCACCACAGTTGGCGCAGATAGTGCTGATCTCTAGACACGTGTTTCTGGTTCTTTAACCGTCATCAGTAGAGATTACAGTCTTTGAAATTTGGGGTTTGCTGAGTAGGCTGCCAACATCTTTCTCAGGTCTGGTACCTCTCACAGGCATCCAGGTGCTTCATCCATGAGCTCGTCAGCTCAATGACTCATGGGAGTACTATTAAACAGGAAAAGGGGTGGGAGCACACCGCTTCACCTCCCAGCAAGGTTTGCCCCTGGCATTGTGGTAAATGCAGTTTAAGTTACTTGCTTGCTTCAAGAGTGTTCGAGTGTTTCGCCACAGTTGGCGCAGATAGTGCTGATCTTTAGACACATGTTTCTGGTTCTATAACCGTCATCAGTAGAGATTACAGTCTTTCAAATGTGGGGTTTGCTGAGTAGGCTGCCAATATCTTTCTCAGGTCAGGTACCTCTCACAGGCATGCGGGTGCTTCATCCACGAGCTCATCATCTCAATGACTCAATGACTCAATGACTCATGGGAGTATTATTAAACAGGAACAGGGGAGGGAGCACACCGCTTCACCTCCCAGCAAGGTTCGCCCCTGGCATTGTGATAAATGCAGTTTCAGTTACTTGCTTGCTTCAAGAGTGTTCGAGTGTTTCGCCACAGTTGGCGCAGATAGTGCTGATCTCTAGACACGTGGTTCTGGTTCTTTAACTGTCATAGGTAGAGATTGCAGTCTTTCAAATGTGGGGTTTGCTGAGTAGGCTGCCAACATCTTTCTCAGGTCGGGTACCTCTCACAGGCATGCTGGTGCGCCATCCACCAGCTCGTCAGCTCAATGACTCATGGGAGTACTATGAAACAGGAACAGGGGTGGAAGCACAACGCTTCACCTCCCAGCAAGGTTCGCCTCTGGCATTGTGGTAATGTAGTTTTGGTTACTTGCTTGCTTCAAGAGTGTTCGAGTGTTTTGCCACAGTTGGCGCAGATAGAGCTGATCTCTAGACACGTGGTTCTGGTTCTTTAACCGTCATCAGTAGAGATTAAAGTCTTTCAAATGTGGGGTTTGCTGAGTATGCTGTCAACATCTTTCTCAGGTCAGGTACCTCTCACAGGCATGCGGGTGCTTCATCCACGAGCTCGTCAGCTCAATGACTCACGAGAGTACTATTAAACAGGAACAGGGATGGGAGCATACCGCTTCACCTCCCAGCAAGGTTCACACATGGCATTGTGGGAAATGCAGTTTCAGTTACTTGCTTGCTTCAAGAGTGTTCGAGTGTTTCGCCACAGTTGGCGCAGATAGTGCTGATCTCTAGACACGTGTTTCTGGTTCTTTAACCGTCATCAGTAGAGATTACAGTCTTTCAAATGTGGGGTTTGCTGAGTAGGCTGCCAACATCTTTCTCAGGTCTGGTACCTCTCACAGGCATCCGGGTACTTCATCCACGAGCTCGTCAGCTCAATGACTCATGGGAGTACTATTAAACAGGAACAGGGGTGGGAGCACACCGCTTCACCTCCCAGCAAGATTCTCCCCTGGTATTGTGGTAAATGCAGTTTCGGTTATTTGCTTGCTTCAAGACTGTTGAGTGTTTCACCACAGTTGGCGCAGATAGTGCTGATCTCTAGACACGTGTTTCTGGTTCTTTAACCGTCATCAGTAGAGATTACAGTCTTTGAAATTTGGGGTTTGCTGAGTAGGCTGCCAACATCTTTCTCAGGTCAGGTACCTCTCACAGGCATGCGGGTACTTCTTCCACGAGCTCGTCAGCTCAATGACTCATGGGAGTACTATTAAACAGGAAAAGGGGTGGGAGCACACCGCTTCACCTCCCAGCAAGGTTCGCCCCTGGCATTGTGGTAAATGCAGTTTAAGTTACTTGCTTGCTTCAAAAGTGTTTGAGTGTTTCGCCACAGTTGGCGCAGATAGTGCTGACCTCTAGACACGTGTTTCTGGTTCTTTAACCGTCATCAGGAGAGACTACAGTCTTTCAAATGTGGGGTTTGCTGAGTAGGCTGCCAACATCTTTCTCAGGTCTGGTACCTCTCACAGGCATCCGGGTGCTTCATCCACGAGCTCGTCAGCTCAATGACTCATGAGAGTACTATTAAACAGGAACAGGGGTGGGAGCACACCGCTTCACCTCCCAGCAAGATTCGCCCCTGGTATTGTGGTAAATGCAGTTTCGGTTATTTGCTTGCTTCAAGAGTGTTGAGTGTTTCACCACAGTTGGCGCAGATAGTGCTGATCTCTAGACACATGTTTCTGGTTCTTTAACCGTCATCAGTAGAGATTACAGTCTTTGAAATTTTTTCGGTTTGCTGAGTAGGCTGCCAACATCTTTCTCAGGTCAGGTACCTCTCACAGGCATGCGGGTACTTCTTCCACGAGCTCGTCAGCTCAATGACTCATGGGAGTACTATTAAACAGGAAAAGGGGTGGGAGCACACCGCTTCACCTCCCAGCAAGGTTCGCCCCTGGCATTGTGGTAAATGCAGTTTAAGTTACTTGCTTGCTTCAAGAGTGTTCGAGTGTTTCGCCACAGTTGGCGCAGATAGTGCTGATCTTTAGACACATGTTTCTGGTTCTATAACCGTCATCAGTAGAGATTACAGTCTTTCAAATGTGGGGTTTGCTGAGTAGGCTGCCAATATCTTTCTCAGGTCAGGTACCTCTCACAGGCATGCGGGTGCTTCATCCACCAGCTCGTCAGCTCAATGACTCAATGACTCATGGGAGTACTATTAAACAGGAACAGGGGTGGGAGCACACACCGCTTCACCTCCCAGCAAGGTTCGCCCCTGGCATTGTGATAAATGCAGTTTCAGTTACTTGCTTGCTTCAAGAGTGTTCGAGTGTTTCGCCACAGTTGGCGCAGATAGTGCTGATCTCTAGACACGTGGTTCTGGTTCTTTAACTGTCATAGGTAGAGATTGCAGTCTTTCAAATGTGGGGTTTGCTGAGTAGGCTGCCAACATCTTTCTCAGGTCGGGTACCTCTCACAGGCATGCGGGTGCTTCATCCACCAGCTCGTCAGCTCAATGACTCATGGGAGTACTATGAAACAGGAACAGGGGTGGAAGCACACCGCTTCACCTCCCAGCAAGGTCGCCTCTGGCATTGTGATAAATGCAGTTTCAGTTAATTGCAGGCTTCAAGAGTGTTCGAGTGTTTCGCCACAGTTGGCGCAGATAGTGCTGATCTCTAGACACATCTTTCTGGATCTTTAACCGTCATCAGTAAAGATTACAGTCTTTGAAATTTGTGGTTTGCTGAGTAGGCTGCCAATATCTTTCTCAGGTCATTGACCTCCCACAGGCATGCGGGTGCTTCATCCACCAGCTCGTCAGCTAAGTGACTCACAGGAGAACTATTAAACAGGAACAGGGGTGGGAGCACACCGCTTCACCTCCCAGCAAGGTTCGCCCCTGGCATTGTGATAAATGCAGTTTCAGTTACTTGCTTGCTTCAAGAGTGTTCGAGTGTTTCGCCACAGTTGGCGCAGATAGTGCTGATCTCTAGACACGTCTTTCTGGTTCTTTAACCGTCATCAGTAGAGATTACAGTCTTTGAAATTTGTGGTTTGCTGAGTAGGCTGCCAACATCTTTCTCAGGTCGGGTACCTCTCACAGGCATGCGGGTGCTTCATCCAAACGCTCGTCAGCTCAATGACTCATGGGAGTACTATGAAACAGGAACAGGGGTGGAAGCACACCGCTTCACCTCCCAGCAAGGTTCGCCCCTGGCATTGTGGTAAATGCAGTTTAAGTTACTTGCTTGCTTCAAGAGTGTTCGAGTGTTTCGCCACAGTTGGCGCATATAGTGCTGATCTTTAGACACATGTTTCTGGTTCTATAACCGTCATCAGTAGAGATTACAGTCTTTCAAATGTGGGGTTTGCTGAGTAGGCTGCCAATATCTTTCTCAGGTCAGGTACCTCTCACAGGCATGCGGGTGCTTCATCCACCAGCTCGTCAGCTAAGTGACTCACAGGAGAACTATTAAACAGGAACAGGGGTGGGAGCACACCGCTTCACCTCCCAGCAAGGTTCGCCCCTGGCATTGTGATAAATGCAGTTTCAGTTACTTGCTTGCTTCAAGAGTGTTCGAGTGTTTCGCCACAGTTGGCGCAGATAGTGCTGATCTCTAGACACGTGGTTCTGGTACTTTAACTGTCATAGGTAGAGATTGCAGTCTTTCAAATGTGGGGTTTGCTGAGTAGGCTGCCAACATCTTTCTCAGGTCGGGTACCTCTCACAGGCATGCGGGTGCTTCATCCACCAGCTCGACAGCTCAATGACTCATGGGAGTACTATTAAACAGGAACAGGGGTGGAAGCACACCGCTTCACCTCACAGCAAGGTTCGCCCCTGGCATTGTGATAAATGCAGTTTCAGTTAATTGCTTGCTTGAAGAGTGTTCGAGTGTTTCGCCACAGTTGGCGCAGATAGTGCTGATCTCTAGACACATCTTTCTGGTTCTTTAACCGTTATCAGTAGAGATTACAGTCTTTGAAATTTGTGGTTTGCTTAGTAGGCTGCCAATATCTTTCTCAGGTCATTGACCTCCCACAGGTATGCGGGTGCTTCATCCACCAGCTCGTCAGCTAAGTGACTCACGGGAGAACTATTAAAGAGGAACAGGGGTGGGAGCACACCGCTTCACCTCCCAGCAAGGTTCGCCTCTGGCATTGTGGTAATGTAGTTTTGGTTACTTGCTTGCTTCAAGAGTGTTCGAGTGTTTTGCCACAGTTGGCGCAGATAGTGCTGATCTCTAGACACGTGGTTCTGGTTCTTTAACCGTCATCAGTAGAGATTACAGTCTTTCAAATGTGGGGTTTGCTGAGTATGCTGTCAACATCTTTCTCAGGTCAGGTACCTCTCACAGGCATGCGGGTGCTTCATCCACGAGCTCGTCAGCTCAATGACTCACGAGAGTACTATTAAACAGGAACAGGGATGGGAGCATACCGCTTCACCTCCCAGCAAGGTTCGCACATGGCATTGTGGTAAATGCAGTTTCAGTTACTTGCTTGCTTCAAGATTGTTCGAGTGTTTCGCCACAGTTGGCGCAGATAGTGCTGATCTCTAGACACGTGTTTCTGGTTCTTTAACCGTCATCAGTAGAGATTACAGTCTTTCAAATGTGGGGTTTGCTGAGTAGGCTGCCAACATCTTTCTCAGGTCTGGTACCTCTCACAGGCATCCGGCTACTTCATCCACGAGCTCGTCAGCTCAATGACTCATGGGAGTACTATTAAACAGGAACAGGGGTGGGAGCACACCGCTTCACCTCCCAGCAAGATTCGCCCCTGGTATTGTGGTAAATGCAGTTTCGGTTATTTGCTTGCTTCCAGAGTGTTGAGTGTTTCACCACAGTTGGCGCAGATAGTGCTGATCTCTAGACACGTGTTTCTGGTTCTTTAACCGTCATCAGTAGAGATTACAGTCTTTGAAATTTGGGGTTTGCTGAGTAGGCTGCCAACATCTTTCTCAGGTCAGGTACCTCTCACAGGCATGCGGGTACTTCTTCCACGAGCTCGTCAGCTCAATGACTCATGGGAGTACTATTAAACAGGAAAAGGGGTGGGAGCACACCGCTTCACCTCCCAGCAAGGTTCGCCCCTGGCATTGTGGTAAATGCAGTTTAAGTTACTTGCTTGCTTCAAAAGTGTTTGAGTGTTTCGCCACAGTTGGCGCAGATAGTGCTGACCTCTAGACACGTGTTTCTGGTTCTTTAACCGTCATCAGTAGAGACTACAGTCTTTCAAATGTGGGGTTTGCTGAGTAGGCTGCCAACATCTTTCTCAGGTCTGGTACCTCTCAGAGGCATCTGGGTGCTTCATCCACGAGCTCGTCAGCTCAATGACTCATGAGAGTACTATTAAACAGGAACAGGGGTGGGAGCACACCGCTTCACCTCCCAGCAAGATTCGCCCCTGGTATTGTGGTAAATGCAGTTTCGGTTATTTGCTTGCTTCAAGAGTGTTGAGTGTTTCACCACAGTTGGCGCAGATAGTGCTGATCTCTAGACACATGTTTCTGGTTCTTTAACCGTCATCAGTAGAGATTACAGTCTTTGAAATTTGGGGTTTGCTGAGTAGGCTGCCAACATCTTTCTCAGGTCAGGTACCTCTCACAGGCATGCGGGTACTTCTTCCACGAGCTCGTCAGCTCAATGACTCATGGGAGTACTATTAAACAGGAAAAGGGGTGGGAGCACACCGCTTCACCTCCCATTAAGGTTCGCCCCTGGCATTGTGGTAAATGCAGTTTAAGTTACTTGCTTGCTTCAAGAGTGTTCGAGTGTTTCGCCACAGTTGGCGCAGATAGTGCTGATCTTTAGACACATGTTTCTGGTTCTATAACCGTCATCAGTAGAGATTACAGTCTTTCAAATGTGGGGTTTGCTGAGTAGGCTGCCAATATCTTTCTCAGGTCAGGTACCTCTCACAGGCATGCGGGTGCTTCATCCACGAGCTCATCATCTCAATGACTCAATGACTCATGGGAGTACTATTAAACAGGAACAGGGGAGGGAGCACACCGCTTTACCTCCCAGCAAGGTTCGCCCCTGGCATTGTGATAAATGCAGTTTCAGTTACTTGCTTGCTTCAAGAGTGTTCGAGTGTTTCGCCACAGTTGGCGCAGATAGTGCTGATCTCTAGACACGTGTTTCTGGTTCTTTAACTGTCATAGGTAGAGATTGCAGTCTTTCAAATGTGGGGTTTGCTGAGTAGGCTGCCAACATCTTTCTCAGGTCGGGTACCTCTCACAGGCATGCGAGTGCTTCATCCACCAGCTCGTCAGCTCAATGACTCATGGGAGTACTATGAAACAGGAACAGGGGTGGAAGCACACCGCTTCACCTCCCAGCAAGGTTCGCCTCTGGCATTGTGGTAATGTAGTGTTGGTTACTTGCTTGCTTCAAGAGTGTTCGAGTGTTTTGCCACAGTTGGCGCAGATAGTGCTGATCTCTAGACACGTGGTTCTGGTTCTTTAACCGTCATCAGTAGAGATTACAGTCTTTCAAATGTGGGGTTTGCTGAGTATGCTGTCAACATCTTTCTCAGGTCAGGTACCTCACACAGGCATGCGGGTGCTTCATCCACGAGCTCGTCCGCTCAATGACTCACGAGAGTACTATTAAACAGGAACAGGGATGGGAGCATACCGCTTCACCTCCCAGCAAGGTTCGCACATGGCATTGTGGTAAATGCAGTTTCAGTTACTTGCTTGCTTCAAGAGTGTTCGAGTGTTTCGCCACAGTTGGCGCAGATAGTGCTGATCTCTAGACACGTGTTTCTGGTTCTTTAACCGTCATCAGTAGAGTTTACAGTCTTTCAAATGTTGGGTTTGCAGAGTAGGCTGCCAACATCTTTCTCAGGTCTGGTACCTCTCACAGGCATGCGGGTGCTTCATCCACGATCTCGTCAGCTCAGTGACTCATGGGAGTACTTTTAAACAGGAACAGGGGGGGAAGCACACCGCTTCACCTCTCAGCAAGGTTCGCCCCTGGCATTGTGGTACATGCAGTTTCAGTTACTTGCTTGCTTCAAGAGTGTTCGAGTGATTCGCCACAGTTGGCGCGGATAGTGCTGATCTCTAGACACGTGTTTCTGGTTCTTTAACCGTCATCAGTAGAGTTTACAGTCTTTCAAATGTGGGGTTTGCTGAGTAGGCTGCCAACATCTTTCTCAGGTCAGGTACCTCTCACAGGCATGCGGGTACTTCTTCCACAAGCTCGTCAGCTCAATGACTCATGGGAGTACTATTAAACAGGAAAAGGGGTGGGAGCACACCGCTTCACCTCCCAGCAAGGTTTGCCCCTGGCATTGTGGTAAATGCAGTTTAAGTTACTTGCTTGCTTCAAGAGTGTTCGAGTGTTTCGCCACAGTTGGCGCAGATAGTGCTGATCTTTAGACACATGTTTCTGGTTCTATAACCGTCATCAGTAGAGATTACAGTCTTTCAAATGTGGGGTTTGCTGAGTAGGCTGCCAATATCTTTCTCAGGTCAGGTACCTCTCACAGGCATGCGGGTGCTTCATCCACGAGCTCATCATCTCAATGACTCAATGACTCAATGACTCATGGGAGTACTATTAAACAGGAACAGGGGAGGGAGCACACCGCTTCACCTCCCAGCAAGGTTCGCCCCTGGCATTGTGATAAATGCAGTTTCAGTTACTTGCTTGCTTCAAGAGTGTTCGAGTATTTCGCCACAGTTGGCGCAGATAGTGCTGATCTCTAGACACGTGGTTCTGGTTCTTTAACTGTCATAGGTAGAGATTGCAGTCTTTCAAATGTGGGGTTTGCTGAGTAGGCTGCCAACATCTTTCTCAGGTCGGGTACCTCTCACAGGCATGCTGGTGCGCCATCCACCAGCTCGTCAGCTCAATGACTCATGGGAGTACTATGAAACAGGAACAGGGGTGGAAGCACAACGCTTCACCTCCCAGCAAGGTTCGCCTCTGGCATTGTGGTAATGTAGTTTTGGTTACTTGCTTGCTTCAAGAGTGTTCGAGTGTTTTGCCACAGTTGGCGCAGATAGAGCTGATCTCTAGACACGTGGTTCTGGTTCTTTAACCGTCATCAGTAGAGATTAAAGTCTTTCAAATGTGGGGTTTGCTGAGTATGCTGTCAACATCTTTCTCAGGTCAGGTACCTCTCACAGGCATGCGGGTGCTTCATCCACGAGCTCGTCAGCTCAATGACTCATGAGAGTACTATTAAACAGGAACAGGGATGGGAGCATACCGCTTCACCTCCCAGCAAGGTTCGCACATGGCATTGTGGGAAATGCAGTTTCAGTTACTTGCTTGCTTCAAGAGTGTTTGAGTGTTTCGCCACAGTTGGCGCAGATAGTGCTGATCTCTAGACACGTGTTTCTGGTTCTTTAACCGTCATCAGTAGAGATTACAGTCTTTGAAATTTGGGGTTTGCTGAGTAGGCTGCCAACATCTTTCTCAGGTCAGGTACCTCTCACAGGCATGCGGGTACTTCTTCCACGAGCTCGTCAGCTCAATGACTCATGGGAGTACTATTAAACAGGAAAAGGGGTGGGAGCACACCGCTTCACCTCCCAGCAAGGTTCGCCCCTGGCATTGTGGTAAATGCAGTTTAAGTTACTTGCTTGCTTCAAAAGTGTTTGAGTGTTTCGCCACAGTTGGCGCAGATAGTGCTGACCTCTAGACACGTGTTTCTGGTTCTTTAACCGTCATCAGGAGAGACTACAGTCTTTCAAATGTGGGGTTTGCTGAGTAGGCTGCCAACATCTTTCTCAGGTCTGGTACCTCTCACAGGCATCCGGGTGCTTCATCCACGAGCTCGTCAGCTCAATGACTCATGAGAGTACTATTAAACAGGAACAGGGGTGGGAGCACACCGCTTCACCTCCCAGCAAGATTCGCCCCTGGTATTGTGGTAAATGCAGTTTCGGTTATTTGCTTGCTTCAAGAGTGTTGAGTGTTTCACCACAGTTGGCGCAGATAGTGCTGATCTCTAGACACATGTTTCTGGTTCTTTAACCGTCATCAGTAGAGATTACAGTCTTTGAAATTTTTTCGGTTTGCTGAGTAGGCTGCCAACATCTTTCTCAGGTCAGGTACCTCTCACAGGCATGCGGGTACTTCTTCCACGAGCTCGTCAGCTCAATGACTCATGGGAGTACTATTAAACAGGAAAAGGGGTGGGAGCACACCGCTTCACCTCCCAGCAAGGTTCGCCCCTGGCATTGTGGTAAATGCAGTTTAAGTTACTTGCTTGCTTCAAGAGTGTTCGAGTGTTTCGCCACAGTTGGCGCAGATAGTGCTGATCTTTAGACACATGTTTCTGGTTCTATAACCGTCATCAGTAGAGATTACAGTCTTTCAAATGTGGGGTTTGCTGAGTAGGCTGCCAATATCTTTCTCAGGTCAGGTACCTCTCACAGGCATGCGGGTGCTTCATCCACGAGCTCATCATCTCAATGACTCATGGGAGTACTATTAAACAGGAACAGGGGTGGGAGCACACCGCTTCACCTCCCAGCAAGGTTCGCCCCTGGCATTGTGATAAATGCAGTTTCAGTTACTTGCTTGCTTCAAGAGTGTTCGAGTGTTTCGCCACAGTTGGCGCAGATAGTGCTGATCTCTAGACACGTGGTTCTGGTTCTTTAACTGTCATAGGTAGAGATTGCAGTCTTTCAAATGTGGGGTTTGCTGAGTAGGCTGCCAACATCTTTCTCAGGTCGGGTACCTCTCACAGGCATGCGGGTGCTTCATCCACCAGCTCGTCAGCTCAATGACTCATGGGAGTACTATGAAACAGGAACAGGGGTGGAAGCACACCGCTTCACCTCCCAGCAAGGTTCGCCCCTGGCATTGTGGTAAATGCAGTTTAAGTTACTTGCTTGCTTCAAGAGTGTTCGAGTGTTTCGCCACAGTTGGCGCATATAGTGCTGATCTTTAGACACATGTTTCTGGTTCTATAACCGTCATCAGTAGAGATTACAGTCTTTCAAATGGTGGGTTTGCTGAGTAGGCTACCAATATCTTTCTCAGGTCAGGTACCTCTCACAGGCATGCGGGTGCTTCATCCACCAGCTCGTCAGCTAAGTGACTCACGGGAGAACTATAAAACAGGAACAGGGGTGGGAGCACACCGCTTCACCTCCCAGCAAGGTTCGCCCCTGGCATTGTGATAAAGGCAGTTTCAGTTACTTGCTTGCTTCAAGAGTGTTCGAGTGTTTCGCCACAGTTGGCGCAGATAGTGCTGATCTCTAGACACGTGGTTCTGGTACTTTAACTGTCATAGGTAGAGATTGCAGTCTTTCAAATGTGGGGTTTGCTGAGTAGGCTGCCAACATCTTTCTCAGGTCGGGTACCTCTCACAGGCATGCGGGTGCTTCATCCACCAGCTCGACAGCTCAATGACTCATGGGAGTACTATTAAACAGGAACAGGGGTGGAAGCACACCGCTTCACCTCACAGCAAGGTTCGCCCCTGGCATTGTGATAAATGCAGTTTCAGTTAATTGCTTGCTTCAAGAGTGTTCGAGTGTTTCGCCACAGTTGGCGCAGATAGTGCTGATCTCTAGACACGTGGTTATGGTTCTTTAACCGTCATCAGTAGAGATTACAGTCTTTCAAATGTGGGGTTTGCTGAGTATGCTGTCAACATCTTTCTCAGGTCAGGTACCTCTCACAGGCATGCGGGTGCTTCATCCACGAGCTCGTCAGCTCAATGACTCACAAGAGTACTATTAAACAGGAACAGGGATGGGAGCATACCGCTTCACCTCCCAGCAAGGTTCGCACATGGCATTGTGGTAAATGCAGTTTCAGTTACTTGCTTGCTTCAAGAGTGTTCGAGTGTTTCGCCACAGTTGGCGCAGATAGTGCTGATCTCTAGACACGTGTTTCTGGTTCTTTAACCGTCATCAGTAGAGATTACAGTCTTTCAAATGTGGGGTTTGCTGAGTAGGCTGCCAACATCTTTCTCAGGTCTGGTACCTCTCACAGGCATCCGGGTACTTCATCCACGAGCTCCTCAGCTCAATGACTCATGGGAGTACTATTAAACAGGAACAGGAGTGGGAGCACACCGCTTCACCTCCCAGCAAGATTCGCCCCTGGTATTGTGGTAAATGCAGTTTCGGTTATTTGCTTGCTTCAAGAGTGTTGAGTGTTTCACCACAGTTGGCGCAGATAGTGCTGATCTCTAGACACGTGTTTCTGGTTCTTTAACCGTCATCAGTAGAGATTACAGTCTTTGAAATTTGGGGTTTGCTGAGTAGGCTGCCAACATCTTTCTCAGGTCAGGTACCTCTCACAGGCATGCGGGTACTTCTTCCACGAGCTCGTCAGCTCAATGACTCATGGGAGTACTATTAAACAGGAAAAGGGGTGGGAGCACACCGCTTCACCTCCCAGCAAGGTTCGCCCCTGGCATTGTGGTAAATGCAGTTTAAGTTACTTGCTTGCTTCAGAAGTCTTTGAGTGTTTCGCCACAGTTGGCGCAGATAGTGCTGACCTCTAGACACGTGTTTCTGGTTCTTTAACCGTCATCAGTAGAGACTACAGTCTTTCAAATGTGGGGTTTGCTGAGTAGGCTGCCAACATCTTTCTCAGGTCTGGTACCTCTCACAGGCATCCGGGTGCTTCATCCACGAGCTCGTCAGCTCAATGACTCATGAGAGTACTATTAAACAGGAACAGGGGTGGGAGCACACCGCTTCACCTCCCAGCAAGATTCGCCCCTGGCATTGTGGTAAATGCAGTTTCGGTTATTTGCTTGCTTCAAGAGTGTTGAGTGTTTCACCACAGTTGGCGCAGATAGTGCTGATCTCTAGACACGTCTTTCTGGTTCTTTAACCGTCATCAGTAGAGATTACAGTCTTTGAAATTTGGGGTTTGCTGAGTAGGCTGCCAACATCTTTCTCAGGTCAGGTACCTCTCACAGGCATGCGGGTACTTCTTCCACAAGCTCGTCAGCTCAATGACTCATGGGAGTACTATTAAACAGGAAAAGGGGTGGGAGCACACCGCTTCCCCTCCCAGCAAGGTTCGCCCCTGGCATTGTGGTAAATGCAGTTTAAGTTACTTGCTTGCTTCAAGAGTGTTCGAGTGTTTCGCCACAGTTGGCGCAGATAGTGCTGATCTTTAGACACATGTTTCTGGTTCTATAACCGTTATCAGTTTAGATTACAGTCTTTCAAATGTGGGGTTTGCTGAGTAGGCTGCCAATATCTTTCTCAGGTCAGGTACCTCTCACAGGCATGCGGGTGCTTCATCCACGAGCTCATCATCTCAATGACTCAATGACTCATGGGAGTACTATTAAACAGGAACAGGGGAGGGAGCACACCGCTTCACCTCCCAGCAAGGTTCGCCCCTGGCATTGTGATAAATGCAGTTTCAGTTACTTGCTTGCTTCAAGAGTGTTCGAGTGTTTCGCCACAGTTGGCGCAGATAGTGCTGATCTCTAGACACGTGGTTCTGGTTCTTTAACTGTCATAGGTAGAGATTGCAGTCTTTCAAATGTGGGGTTTGCTGAGTAGGCTGCCAACATCTTTCTCAGGTCGGGTACCTCTCACAGGCATGCGGGTGCTTCATCCACCAGCTCGTCAGCTCAATGACTCATGGGAGTACTATGAAACAGGAACAGGGGTGGAAGCACACCGATTCACCTCCCAGCAAGGTTCGCCTCTGGCATTGTGATAAATGCAGTTTCAGTTAATTGCAGGCTTCAAGAGTGTTCGAGTGTTTCGCCACAGTTGGCGCAGATCGTGCTGATCTCTAGACACGTCTTTCTGGTTCTTTAACTGTCATCAGTAGAGATTACAGTCTTTGAAATTTGTGGTTTGCTGAGTAGGCTGCCAACATCTTTCTCAGGTCGGGTACCTCTCACAGGCATGCGGGTGCTTCATCCAAACGCTCGTCAGCTCAATGACTCATGGGAGTACTATGAAACAGGAACAGGGGTGGAAGCACACCGCTTCACCTCCCAGCAAGGTTCGCCCCTGGCATTGTGGTAAATGCAGTTTAAGTTACTTGCTTGCTTCAAGAGTGTTCGAGTGTTTCGCCACAGTTGGCGCATATAGTGCTGATCTTTAGACACATGTTTCTGGTTCTATAACCGTCATCAGTAGAGATTACAGTCTTTCAAATGTGGGGTTTGCTGAGTAGGCTGCCAATATCTTTCTCAGGTCAGGTACCTCTCACAGGCATGCGGGTGCTTCATCCACCAGCTCGTCAGCTAAGTGACTCACAGGAGAACTATTAAACAGGAACAGGGGTGGGAGCACACCGCTTCACCTCCCAGCAAGGTTCGCCCCTGGCATTGTGATAAATGCAGTTTCAGTTACTTGCTTGCTTCAAGAGTGTTCGAGTGTTTCGCCACAGTTGGCGCAGATAGTGCTGATCTCTAGACACGTGGTTCTGGTACTTTAACTGTCATAGGTAGAGATTGCAGTCTTTCAAATGTGGGGTTTGCTGAGTAGGCTGCCAACATCTTTCTCAGGTCGGGTACCTCTCACAGGCATGCGGGTGCTTCATCCACCAGCTCGACAGCTCAATGACTCATGGGAGTACTATTAAACAGGAACAGGGGTGGAAGCACACCGCTTCACCTCACAGCAAGGTTCGCCCCTGGCATTGTGATAAATGCAGTTTCAGTTAATTGCTTGCTTCAAGAGTGTTCGAGTGTTTCGCCACAGTTGGCGCAGATAGTGCTGATCTCTAGACACATCTTTCTGGTTCTTTAACCGTTATCAGTAGAGATTACAGTCTTTGAAATTTGTGGTTTGCTTAGTAGGCTGCCAATATCTTTCTCAGGTCATTGACCTCCCACAGGCATGCGGGTGCTTCATCCACCAGCTCGTCAGCTAAGTGACTCACGGGAGAACTATTAAAGAGGAACAGGGGTGGGAGCACACCGCTTCACCTCCCAGCAAGGTTCGCCTCTGGCATTGTGGTAATGTAGTTTTGGTTACTTGCTTGCTTCAAGAGTGTTCGAGTGTTTTGCCACAGTTGGCGCAGATAGTGCTGATCTCTAGACACGTGGTTCTGGTTCTTTAACCGTCATCAGTAGAGATTACAGTCTTTCAAATGTGGGGTTTGCTGAGTATGCTGTCAACATCTTTCTCAGGTCAGGTACCTCTCACAGGCATGCGGGTGCTTCATCCACGAGCTCGTCAGCTCAATGACTCACGAGAGTACTATTAAACAGGAACAGGGATGGGAGCATACCGCTTCACCTCCCAGCAAGGTTCGCACATGGCATTGTGGTAAATGCAGTTTCAGTTACTTGCTTGCTTCAAGATTGTTCGAGTGTTTCGCCACAGTTGGCGCAGATAGTGCTGATCTCTAGACACGTGTTTCTGGTTCTTTAACCGTCATCAGTAGAGATTACAGTCTTTCAAATGTGGGGTTTGCTGAGTAGGCTGCCAACATCTTTCTCAGGTCTGGTACCTCTCACAGGCATCCGGCTACTTCATCCCCGAGCTCGTCAGCTCAATGACTCATGGGAGTACTATTAAACAGGAACAGGGGTGGGAGCACACCGCTTCACCTCCCAGCAAGATTCGCCCCTGGTATTGTGGTAAATGCAGTTTCGGTTATTTGCTTGCTTCCAGAGTGTTGAGTGTTTCACCACAGTTGGCGCAGATAGTGCTGATCTCTAGACACGTGTTTCTGGTTCTTTAACCGTCATCAGTAGAGATTACAGTCTTTGAAATTTGGGGTTTGCTGAGTAGGCTGCCAACATCTTTCTCAGGTCAGGTACCTCTCACAGGCATGCGGGTACTTCTTCCACGAGCTCGTCAGCTCAATGACTCAGGGGAGTACTATTAAACAGGAAAAGGGGTGGGAGCACACCGCTTCACCTCCCAGCAAGGTTCGCCCCTGGCATTGTGGTAAATGCAGTTTAAGTTACTTGCTTGCTTCAAAAGTGTTTGAGTGTTTCGCCACAGTTGGCGCAGATAGTGCTGACCTCTAGACACGTGTTTCTGGTTCTTTAACCGTCATCAGTAGAGACTACAGTCTTTCAAATGTGGGGTTTGCTGAGTAGGCTGCCAACATCTTTCTCAGGTCTGGTACCTCTCAGAGGCATCCGGGTGCTTCATCCACGAGCTCGTCAGCTCAATGACTCATGAGAGTACTATTAAACAGGAACAGGGGTGGGAGCACACCGCTTCACCTCCCAGCAAGATTCGCCCCTGGTATTGTGGTAAATGCAGTTTCGGTTATTTGCTTGCTTCAAGAGTGTTGAGTGTTTCACCACAGTTGGCGCAGATAGTGCTGATCTCTAGACACATGTTTCTGGTTCTTTAACCGTCATCAGTAGAGATTACAGTCTTTGAAATTTGGGGTTTGCTGAGTAGGCTGCCAATATCTTTCTCAGGTCAGGTACCTCTCACAGGCATGCGGGTGCTTCATCCACGAGCTCATCATCTCAATGACTCAATGACTCATGGGAGTACTATTAAACAGGAACAGGGGAGGGAGCACACCGCTTTACCTCCCAGCAAGGTTCGCCCCTGGCATTGTGATAAATGCAGTTTCAGTTACTTGCTTGCTTCAAGAGTGTTCGAGTGTTTCGCCACAGTTGGCGCAGATAGTGCTGATCTCTAGACACGTGTTTCTG
The DNA here is from genome assembly GCF_964204655.1 of Triturus cristatus. Taxonomy (NCBI): domain Eukaryota; kingdom Metazoa; phylum Chordata; class Amphibia; order Caudata; family Salamandridae; genus Triturus; species Triturus cristatus. The sequence goes on from NC_140589.1 coordinate 1,866,524,141, forward strand.
GTTCTTTAACTGTCATAGGTAGAGATTGCAGTCTTTCAAATGTGGGGTTTGCTGAGTAGGCTGCCAACATCTTTCTCAGGTCGGGTACCTCTCACAGGCATGCGAGTGCTTCATCCACCAGCTCGTCAGCTCAATGACTCATGGGAGTACTATGAAACAGGAACAGGGGTGGAAGCACACCGCTTCACCTCCCAGCAAGGTTCGCCTCTGGCATTGTGGTAATGTAGTGTTGGTTACTTGCTTGCTTCAAGAGTGTTCGAGTGTTTTGCCACAGTTGGCGCAGATAGTGCTGATCTCTAGACACGTGGTTCTGGTTCTTTAACCGTCATCAGTAGAGATTACAGTCTTTCAAATGTGGGGTTTGCTGAGTATGCTGTCAACATCTTTCTCAGGTCAGGTACCTCACACAGGCATGCGGGTGCTTCATCCACGAGCTCGTCCGCTCAATGACTCACGAGAGTACTATTAAACAGGAACAGGGATGGGAGCATACCGCTTCACCTCCCAGCAAGGTTCGCACATGGCATTGTGGTAAATGCAGTTTCAGTTACTTGCTTGCTTCAAGAGTGTTCGAGTGTTTCGCCACAGTTGGCGCAGATAGTGCTGATCTCTAGACACGTGTTTCTGGTTCTTTAACCGTCATCAGTAGAGATTACAGTCTTTCAAATGTGGGGTTTGCTGAGTAGGCTGCCAACATCTTTCTCAGGTCTGGTACCTCTCACAGGCATCCGGGTACTTCATCCACGAGCTCGTCAGCTCAATGACTCATGGGAGTACTATTAAACAGGAACAGGGGTGGGAGCACACCGCTTCACCTCCCAGCAAGATTCGCCCCTGGTATTGTGGTAAATGCAGTTTCGGTTATTTGCTTGCTTCAAGAGTGTTGAGTGTTTCACCACAGTTGGCGCAGATAGTGCTGATCTCTAGACACGTGTTTCTGGTTCTTTAACCGTCATCAGTAGAGATTACAGTCTTTGAAATTTGGGGTTTGCTGAGTAGGCTGCCAACATCTTTCTCAGGTCTGGTACCTCTCACAGGCATCCAGGTGCTTCATCCATGAGCTCGTCAGCTCAATGACTCATGGGAGTACTATTAAACAGGAAAAGGGGTGGGAGCACACCGCTTCACCTCCCAGCAAGGTTTGCCCCTGGCATTGTGGTAAATGCAGTTTAAGTTACTTGCTTGCTTCAAGAGTGTTCGAGTGTTTCGCCACAGTTGGCGCAGATAGTGCTGATCTTTAGACACATGTTTCTGGTTCTATAACCGTCATCAGTAGAGATTACAGTCTTTCAAATGTGGGGTTTGCTGAGTAGGCTGCCAATATCTTTCTCAGGTCAGGTACCTCTCACAGGCATGCGGGTGCTTCATCCACGAGCTCATCATCTCAATGACTCAATGACTCAATGACTCATGGGAGTATTATTAAACAGGAACAGGGGAGGGAGCACACCGCTTCACCTCCCAGCAAGGTTCGCCCCTGGCATTGTGATAAATGCAGTTTCAGTTACTTGCTTGCTTCAAGAGTGTTCGAGTGTTTCGCCACAGTTGGCGCAGATAGTGCTGATCTCTAGACACGTGGTTCTGGTTCTTTAACTGTCATAGGTAGAGATTGCAGTCTTTCAAATGTGGGGTTTGCTGAGTAGGCTGCCAACATCTTTCTCAGGTCGGGTACCTCTCACAGGCATGCTGGTGCGCCATCCACCAGCTCGTCAGCTCAATGACTCATGGGAGTACTATGAAACAGGAACAGGGGTGGAAGCACAACGCTTCACCTCCCAGCAAGGTTCGCCTCTGGCATTGTGGTAATGTAGTTTTGGTTACTTGCTTGCTTCAAGAGTGTTCGAGTGTTTTGCCACAGTTGGCGCAGATAGAGCTGATCTCTAGACACGTGGTTCTGGTTCTTTAACCGTCATCAGTAGAGATTAAAGTCTTTCAAATGTGGGGTTTGCTGAGTATGCTGTCAACATCTTTCTCAGGTCAGGTACCTCTCACAGGCATGCGGGTGCTTCATCCACGAGCTCGTCAGCTCAATGACTCACGAGAGTACTATTAAACAGGAACAGGGATGGGAGCATACCGCTTCACCTCCCAGCAAGGTTCACACATGGCATTGTGGGAAATGCAGTTTCAGTTACTTGCTTGCTTCAAGAGTGTTCGAGTGTTTCGCCACAGTTGGCGCAGATAGTGCTGATCTCTAGACACGTGTTTCTGGTTCTTTAACCGTCATCAGTAGAGATTACAGTCTTTCAAATGTGGGGTTTGCTGAGTAGGCTGCCAACATCTTTCTCAGGTCTGGTACCTCTCACAGGCATCCGGGTACTTCATCCACGAGCTCGTCAGCTCAATGACTCATGGGAGTACTATTAAACAGGAACAGGGGTGGGAGCACACCGCTTCACCTCCCAGCAAGATTCTCCCCTGGTATTGTGGTAAATGCAGTTTCGGTTATTTGCTTGCTTCAAGACTGTTGAGTGTTTCACCACAGTTGGCGCAGATAGTGCTGATCTCTAGACACGTGTTTCTGGTTCTTTAACCGTCATCAGTAGAGATTACAGTCTTTGAAATTTGGGGTTTGCTGAGTAGGCTGCCAACATCTTTCTCAGGTCAGGTACCTCTCACAGGCATGCGGGTACTTCTTCCACGAGCTCGTCAGCTCAATGACTCATGGGAGTACTATTAAACAGGAAAAGGGGTGGGAGCACACCGCTTCACCTCCCAGCAAGGTTCGCCCCTGGCATTGTGGTAAATGCAGTTTAAGTTACTTGCTTGCTTCAAAAGTGTTTGAGTGTTTCGCCACAGTTGGCGCAGATAGTGCTGACCTCTAGACACGTGTTTCTGGTTCTTTAACCGTCATCAGGAGAGACTACAGTCTTTCAAATGTGGGGTTTGCTGAGTAGGCTGCCAACATCTTTCTCAGGTCTGGTACCTCTCACAGGCATCCGGGTGCTTCATCCACGAGCTCGTCAGCTCAATGACTCATGAGAGTACTATTAAACAGGAACAGGGGTAGGAGCACACCGCTTCACCTCCCAGCAAGATTCGCCCCTGGTATTGTGGTAAATGCAGTTTCGGTTATTTGCTTGCTTCCAGAGTGTTGAGTGTTTCACCACAGTTGGCGCAGATAGTGCTGATCTCTAGACACGTGTTTCTGGTTCTTTAACCGTCATCAGTAGAGATTACAGTCTTTGAAATTTGGGGTTTGCTGAGTAGGCTGCCAACATCTTTCTCAGGTCAGGTACCTCTCACAGGCATGCGGGTACTTCTTCCACGAGCTCGTCAGCTCAATGACTCATGGGAGTACTATTAAACAGGAAAAGGGGTGGGAGCACACCGCTTCACCTCCCAGCAAGGTTCGCCCCTGGCATTGTGGTAAATGCAGTTTAAGTTACTTGCTTGCTTCAAAAGTGTTTGAGTGTTTCGCCACAGTTGGCGCAGATAGTGCTGACCTCTAGACACGTGTTTCTGGTTCTTTAACCGTCATCAGTAGAGACTACAGTCTTTCAAATGTGGGGTTTGCTGAGTAGGCTGCCAACATCTTTCTCAGGTCTGGTACCTCTCAGAGGCATCTGGGTGCTTCATCCACGAGCTCGTCAGCTCAATGACTCATGAGAGTACTATTAAACAGGAACAGGGGTGGGAGCACACCGCTTCACCTCCCAGCAAGATTCGCCCCTGGTATTGTGGTAAATGCAGTTTCGGTTATTTGCTTGCTTCAAGAGTGTTGAGTGTTTCACCACAGTTGGCGCAGATAGTGCTGATCTCTAGACACATGTTTCTGGTTCTTTAACCGTCATCAGTAGAGATTACAGTCTTTGAAATTTGGGGTTTGCTGAGTAGGCTGCCAACATCTTTCTCAGGTCAGGTACCTCTCACAGGCATGCGGGTACTTCTTCCACGAGCTCGTCAGCTCAATGACTCATGGGAGTACTATTAAACAGGAAAAGGGGTGGGAGCACACCGCTTCACCTCCCATTAAGGTTCGCCCCTGGCATTGTGGTAAATGCAGTTTAAGTTACTTGCTTGCTTCAAGAGTGTTCGAGTGTTTCGCCACAGTTGGCGCAGATAGTGCTGATCTTTAGACACATGTTTCTGGTTCTATAACCGTCATCAGTAGAGATTACAGTCTTTCAAATGTGGGGTTTGCTGAGTAGGCTGCCAATATCTTTCTCAGGTCAGGTACCTCTCACAGGCATGCGGGTGCTTCATCCACGAGCTCATCATCTCAATGACTCAATGACTCATGGGAGTACTATTAAACAGGAACAGGGGAGGGAGCACACCGCTTTACCTCCCAGCAAGGTTCGCCCCTGGCATTGTGATAAATGCAGTTTCAGTTACTTGCTTGCTTCAAGAGTGTTCGAGTGTTTCGCCACAGTTGGCGCAGATAGTGCTGATCTCTAGACACGTGTTTCTGGTTCTTTAACTGTCATAGGTAGAGATTGCAGTCTTTCAAATGTGGGGTTTGCTGAGTAGGCTGCCAACATCTTTCTCAGGTCGGGTACCTCTCACAGGCATGCGAGTGCTTCATCCACCAGCTCGTCAGCTCAATGACTCATGGGAGTACTATGAAACAGGAACAGGGGTGGAAGCACACCGCTTCACCTCCCAGCAAGGTTCGCCTCTGGCATTGTGGTAATGTAGTGTTGGTTACTTGCTTGCTTCAAGAGTGTTCGAGTGTTTTGCCACAGTTGGCGCAGATAGTGCTGATCTCTAGACACGTGGTTCTGGTTCTTTAACCGTCATCAGTAGAGATTACAGTCTTTCAAATGTGGGGTTTGCTGAGTATGCTGTCAACATCTTTCTCAGGTCAGGTACCTCACACAGGCATGCGGGTGCTTCATCCACGAGCTCGTCCGCTCAATGACTCACGAGAGTACTATTAAACAGGAACAGGGATGGGAGCATACCGCTTCACCTCCCAGCAAGGTTCGCACATGGCATTGTGGTAAATGCAGTTTCAGTTACTTGCTTGCTTCAAGAGTGTTCGAGTGTTTCGCCACAGTTGGCGCAGATAGTGCTGATCTCTAGACACGTGTTTCTGGTTCTTTAACCGTCATCAGTAGAGTTTACAGTCTTTCAAATGTTGGGTTTGCAGAGTAGGCTGCCAACATCTTTCTCAGGTCTGGTACCTCTCACAGGCATGCGGGTGCTTCATCCACGATCTCGTCAGCTCAGTGACTCATGGGAGTACTTTTAAACAGGAACAGGGGGGGAAGCACACCGCTTCACCTCTCAGCAAGGTTCGCCCCTGGCATTGTGGTACATGCAGTTTCAGTTACTTGCTTGCTTCAAGAGTGTTCGAGTGATTCGCCACAGTTGGCGCGGATAGTGCTGATCTCTAGACACGTGTTTCTGGTTCTTTAACCGTCATCAGTAGAGTTTACAGTCTTTCAAATGTGGGGTTTGCTGAGTAGGCTGCCAACATCTTTCTCAGGTCAGGTACCTCTCACAGGCATGCGGGTACTTCTTCCACAAGCTCGTCAGCTCAATGACTCATGGGAGTACTATTAAACAGGAAAAGGGGTGGGAGCACACCGCTTCACCTCCCAGCAAGGTTTGCCCCTGGCATTGTGGTAAATGCAGTTTAAGTTACTTGCTTGCTTCAAGAGTGTTCGAGTGTTTCGCCACAGTTGGCGCAGATAGTGCTGATCTTTAGACACATGTTTCTGGTTCTATAACCGTCATCAGTAGAGATTACAGTCTTTCAAATGTGGGGTTTGCTGAGTAGGCTGCCAATATCTTTCTCAGGTCAGGTACCTCTCACAGGCATGCGGGTGCTTCATCCACGAGCTCATCATCTCAATGACTCAATGACTCAATGACTCATGGGAGTACTATTAAACAGGAACAGGGGAGGGAGCACACCGCTTCACCTCCCAGCAAGGTTCGCCCCTGGCATTGTGATAAATGCAGTTTCAGTTACTTGCTTGCTTCAAGAGTGTTCGAGTATTTCGCCACAGTTGGCGCAGATAGTGCTGATCTCTAGACACGTGGTTCTGGTTCTTTAACTGTCATAGGTAGAGATTGCAGTCTTTCAAATGTGGGGTTTGCTGAGTAGGCTGCCAACATCTTTCTCAGGTCGGGTACCTCTCACAGGCATGCTGGTGCGCCATCCACCAGCTCGTCAGCTCAATGACTCATGGGAGTACTATGAAACAGGAACAGGGGTGGAAGCACAACGCTTCACCTCCCAGCAAGGTTCGCCTCTGGCATTGTGGTAATGTAGTTTTGGTTACTTGCTTGCTTCAAGAGTGTTCGAGTGTTTTGCCACAGTTGGCGCAGATAGAGCTGATCTCTAGACACGTGGTTCTGGTTCTTTAACCGTCATCAGTAGAGATTAAAGTCTTTCAAATGTGGGGTTTGCTGAGTATGCTGTCAACATCTTTCTCAGGTCAGGTACCTCTCACAGGCATGCGGGTGCTTCATCCACGAGCTCGTCAGCTCAATGACTCATGAGAGTACTATTAAACAGGAACAGGGATGGGAGCATACCGCTTCACCTCCCAGCAAGGTTCGCACATGGCATTGTGGGAAATGCAGTTTCAGTTACTTGCTTGCTTCAAGAGTGTTTGAGTGTTTCGCCACAGTTGGCGCAGATAGTGCTGATCTCTAGACACGTGTTTCTGGTTCTTTAACCGTCATCAGTAGAGATTACAGTCTTTGAAATTTGGGGTTTGCTGAGTAGGCTGCCAACATCTTTCTCAGGTCAGGTACCTCTCACAGGCATGCGGGTACTTCTTCCACGAGCTCGTCAGCTCAATGACTCATGGGAGTACTATTAAACAGGAAAAGGGGTGGGAGCACACCGCTTCACCTCCCAGCAAGGTTCGCCCCTGGCATTGTGGTAAATGCAGTTTAAGTTACTTGCTTGCTTCAAAAGTGTTTGAGTGTTTCGCCACAGTTGGCGCAGATAGTGCTGACCTCTAGACACGTGTTTCTGGTTCTTTAACCGTCATCAGGAGAGACTACAGTCTTTCAAATGTGGGGTTTGCTGAGTAGGCTGCCAACATCTTTCTCAGGTCTGGTACCTCTCACAGGCATCCGGGTGCTTCATCCACGAGCTCGTCAGCTCAATGACTCATGAGAGTACTATTAAACAGGAACAGGGGTGGGAGCACACCGCTTCACCTCCCAGCAAGATTCGCCCCTGGTATTGTGGTAAATGCAGTTTCGGTTATTTGCTTGCTTCAAGAGTGTTGAGTGTTTCACCACAGTTGGCGCAGATAGTGCTGATCTCTAGACACATGTTTCTGGTTCTTTAACCGTCATCAGTAGAGATTACAGTCTTTGAAATTTTTTCGGTTTGCTGAGTAGGCTGCCAACATCTTTCTCAGGTCAGGTACCTCTCACAGGCATGCGGGTACTTCTTCCACGAGCTCGTCAGCTCAATGACTCATGGGAGTACTATTAAACAGGAAAAGGGGTGGGAGCACACCGCTTCACCTCCCAGCAAGGTTCGCCCCTGGCATTGTGGTAAATGCAGTTTAAGTTACTTGCTTGCTTCAAGAGTGTTCGAGTGTTTCGCCACAGTTGGCGCAGATAGTGCTGATCTTTAGACACATGTTTCTGGTTCTATAACCGTCATCAGTAGAGATTACAGTCTTTCAAATGTGGGGTTTGCTGAGTAGGCTGCCAATATCTTTCTCAGGTCAGGTACCTCTCACAGGCATGCGGGTGCTTCATCCACGAGCTCATCATCTCAATGACTCATGGGAGTACTATTAAACAGGAACAGGGGTGGGAGCACACCGCTTCACCTCCCAGCAAGGTTCGCCCCTGGCATTGTGATAAATGCAGTTTCAGTTACTTGCTTGCTTCAAGAGTGTTCGAGTGTTTCGCCACAGTTGGCGCAGATAGTGCTGATCTCTAGACACGTGGTTCTGGTTCTTTAACTGTCATAGGTAGAGATTGCAGTCTTTCAAATGTGGGGTTTGCTGAGTAGGCTGCCAACATCTTTCTCAGGTCGGGTACCTCTCACAGGCATGCGGGTGCTTCATCCACCAGCTCGTCAGCTCAATGACTCATGGGAGTACTATGAAACAGGAACAGGGGTGGAAGCACACCGCTTCACCTCCCAGCAAGGTTCGCCCCTGGCATTGTGGTAAATGCAGTTTAAGTTACTTGCTTGCTTCAAGAGTGTTCGAGTGTTTCGCCACAGTTGGCGCATATAGTGCTGATCTTTAGACACATGTTTCTGGTTCTATAACCGTCATCAGTAGAGATTACAGTCTTTCAAATGGTGGGTTTGCTGAGTAGGCTACCAATATCTTTCTCAGGTCAGGTACCTCTCACAGGCATGCGGGTGCTTCATCCACCAGCTCGTCAGCTAAGTGACTCACGGGAGAACTATAAAACAGGAACAGGGGTGGGAGCACACCGCTTCACCTCCCAGCAAGGTTCGCCCCTGGCATTGTGATAAAGGCAGTTTCAGTTACTTGCTTGCTTCAAGAGTGTTCGAGTGTTTCGCCACAGTTGGCGCAGATAGTGCTGATCTCTAGACACGTGGTTCTGGTACTTTAACTGTCATAGGTAGAGATTGCAGTCTTTCAAATGTGGGGTTTGCTGAGTAGGCTGCCAACATCTTTCTCAGGTCGGGTACCTCTCACAGGCATGCGGGTGCTTCATCCACCAGCTCGACAGCTCAATGACTCATGGGAGTACTATTAAACAGGAACAGGGGTGGAAGCACACCGCTTCACCTCACAGCAAGGTTCGCCCCTGGCATTGTGATAAATGCAGTTTCAGTTAATTGCTTGCTTCAAGAGTGTTCGAGTGTTTCGCCACAGTTGGCGCAGATAGTGCTGATCTCTAGACACGTGGTTATGGTTCTTTAACCGTCATCAGTAGAGATTACAGTCTTTCAAATGTGGGGTTTGCTGAGTATGCTGTCAACATCTTTCTCAGGTCAGGTACCTCTCACAGGCATGCGGGTGCTTCATCCACGAGCTCGTCAGCTCAATGACTCACAAGAGTACTATTAAACAGGAACAGGGATGGGAGCATACCGCTTCACCTCCCAGCAAGGTTCGCACATGGCATTGTGGTAAATGCAGTTTCAGTTACTTGCTTGCTTCAAGAGTGTTCGAGTGTTTCGCCACAGTTGGCGCAGATAGTGCTGATCTCTAGACACGTGTTTCTGGTTCTTTAACCGTCATCAGTAGAGATTACAGTCTTTCAAATGTGGGGTTTGCTGAGTAGGCTGCCAACATCTTTCTCAGGTCTGGTACCTCTCACAGGCATCCGGGTACTTCATCCACGAGCTCCTCAGCTCAATGACTCATGGGAGTACTATTAAACAGGAACAGGAGTGGGAGCACACCGCTTCACCTCCCAGCAAGATTCGCCCCTGGTATTGTGGTAAATGCAGTTTCGGTTATTTGCTTGCTTCAAGAGTGTTGAGTGTTTCACCACAGTTGGCGCAGATAGTGCTGATCTCTAGACACGTGTTTCTGGTTCTTTAACCGTCATCAGTAGAGATTACAGTCTTTGAAATTTGGGGTTTGCTGAGTAGGCTGCCAACATCTTTCTCAGGTCAGGTACCTCTCACAGGCATGCGGGTACTTCTTCCACGAGCTCGTCAGCTCAATGACTCATGGGAGTACTATTAAACAGGAAAAGGGGTGGGAGCACACCGCTTCACCTCCCAGCAAGGTTCGCCCCTGGCATTGTGGTAAATGCAGTTTAAGTTACTTGCTTGCTTCAGAAGTCTTTGAGTGTTTCGCCACAGTTGGCGCAGATAGTGCTGACCTCTAGACACGTGTTTCTGGTTCTTTAACCGTCATCAGTAGAGACTACAGTCTTTCAAATGTGGGGTTTGCTGAGTAGGCTGCCAACATCTTTCTCAGGTCTGGTACCTCTCACAGGCATCCGGGTGCTTCATCCACGAGCTCGTCAGCTCAATGACTCATGAGAGTACTATTAAACAGGAACAGGGGTGGGAGCACACCGCTTCACCTCCCAGCAAGATTCGCCCCTGGCATTGTGGTAAATGCAGTTTCGGTTATTTGCTTGCTTCAAGAGTGTTGAGTGTTTCACCACAGTTGGCGCAGATAGTGCTGATCTCTAGACACGTCTTTCTGGTTCTTTAACCGTCATCAGTAGAGATTACAGTCTTTGAAATTTGGGGTTTGCTGAGTAGGCTGCCAACATCTTTCTCAGGTCAGGTACCTCTCACAGGCATGCGGGTACTTCTTCCACAAGCTCGTCAGCTCAATGACTCATGGGAGTACTATTAAACAGGAAAAGGGGTGGGAGCACACCGCTTCCCCTCCCAGCAAGGTTCGCCCCTGGCATTGTGGTAAATGCAGTTTAAGTTACTTGCTTGCTTCAAGAGTGTTCGAGTGTTTCGCCACAGTTGGCGCAGATAGTGCTGATCTTTAGACACATGTTTCTGGTTCTATAACCGTTATCAGTTTAGATTACAGTCTTTCAAATGTGGGGTTTGCTGAGTAGGCTGCCAATATCTTTCTCAGGTCAGGTACCTCTCACAGGCATGCGGGTGCTTCATCCACGAGCTCATCATCTCAATGACTCAATGACTCATGGGAGTACTATTAAACAGGAACAGGGGAGGGAGCACACCGCTTCACCTCCCAGCAAGGTTCGCCCCTGGCATTGTGATAAATGCAGTTTCAGTTACTTGCTTGCTTCAAGAGTGTTCGAGTGTTTCGCCACAGTTGGCGCAGATAGTGCTGATCTCTAGACACGTGGTTCTGGTTCTTTAACTGTCATAGGTAGAGATTGCAGTCTTTCAAATGTGGGGTTTGCTGAGTAGGCTGCCAACATCTTTCTCAGGTCGGGTACCTCTCACAGGCATGCGGGTGCTTCATCCACCAGCTCGTCAGCTCAATGACTCATGGGAGTACTATGAAACAGGAACAGGGGTGGAAGCACACCGATTCACCTCCCAGCAAGGTTCGCCTCTGGCATTGTGATAAATGCAGTTTCAGTTAATTGCAGGCTTCAAGAGTGTTCGAGTGTTTCGCCACAGTTGGCGCAGATCGTGCTGATCTCTAGACACGTCTTTCTGGTTCTTTAACTGTCATCAGTAGAGATTACAGTCTTTGAAATTTGTGGTTTGCTGAGTAGGCTGCCAACATCTTTCTCAGGTCGGGTACCTCTCACAGGCATGCGGGTGCTTCATCCAAACGCTCGTCAGCTCAATGACTCATGGGAGTACTATGAAACAGGAACAGGGGTGGAAGCACACCGCTTCACCTCCCAGCAAGGTTCGCCCCTGGCATTGTGGTAAATGCAGTTTAAGTTACTTGCTTGCTTCAAGAGTGTTCGAGTGTTTCGCCACAGTTGGCGCATATAGTGCTGATCTTTAGACACATGTTTCTGGTTCTATAACCGTCATCAGTAGAGATTACAGTCTTTCAAATGTGGGGTTTGCTGAGTAGGCTGCCAATATCTTTCTCAGGTCAGGTACCTCTCACAGGCATGCGGGTGCTTCATCCACCAGCTCGTCAGCTAAGTGACTCACAGGAGAACTATTAAACAGGAACAGGGGTGGGAGCACACCGCTTCACCTCCCAGCAAGGTTCGCCCCTGGCATTGTGATAAATGCAGTTTCAGTTACTTGCTTGCTTCAAGAGTGTTCGAGTGTTTCGCCACAGTTGGCGCAGATAGTGCTGATCTCTAGACACGTGGTTCTGGTACTTTAACTGTCATAGGTAGAAATTGCAGTCTTTCAAATGTGGGGTTTGCTGAGTAGGCTGCCAACATCTTTCTCAGGTCGGGTACCTCTCACAGGCATGCGGGTGCTTCATCCACCAGCTCGACAGCTCAATGACTCATGGGAGTACTATTAAACAGGAACAGGGGTGGAAGCACACCGCTTCACCTCACAGCAAGGTTCGCCCCTGGCATTGTGATAAATGCAGTTTCAGTTAACTGCTTGCTTCAAGAGTGTTCGAGTGTTTCGCCACAGTTGGCGCAGATAGTGCTGATCTCTAGACACATCTTTCTGGTTCTTTAACCGTTATCAGTAGAGATTACAGTCTTTGAAATTTGTGGTTTGCTTAGTAGGCTGCCAATATCTTTCTCAGGTCATTGACCTCCCACAGGCATGCGGGTGCTTCATCCACCAGCTCGTCAGCTAAGTGACTCACGGGAGAACTATTAAAGAGGAACAGGGGTGGGAGCACACCGCTTCACCTCCCAGCAAGGTTCGCCTCTGGCATTGTGGTAATGTAGTTTTGGTTACTTGCTTGCTTCAAGAGTGTTCGAGTGTTTTGCCACAGTTGGCGCAGATAGTGCTGATCTCTAGACACGTGGTTCTGGTTCTTTAACCGTCATCAGTAGAGATTACAGTCTTTCAAATGTGGGGTTTGCTGAGTATGCTGTCAACATCTTTCTCAGGTCAGGTACCTCTCACAGGCATGCGGGTGCTTCATCCACGAGCTCGTCAGCTCAATGACTCACGAGAGTACTATTAAACAGGAACAGGGATGGGAGCATACCGCTTCACCTCCCAGCAAGGTTCGCACATGGCATTGTGGTAAATGCAGTTTCAGTTACTTGCTTGCTTCAAGATTGTTCGAGTGTTTCGCCACAGTTGGCGCAGATAGTGCTGATCTCTAGACACGTGTTTCTGGTTCTTTAACCGTCATCAGTAGAGATTACAGTCTTTCAAATGTGGGGTTTGCTGAGTAGGCTGCCAACATCTTTCTCAGGTCTGGTACCTCTCACAGGCATCCGGCTACTTCATCCCCGAGCTCGTCAGCTCAATGACTCATGGGAGTACTATTAAACAGGAACAGGGGTGGGAGCACACCGCTTCACCTCCCAGCAAGATTCGCCCCTGGTATTGTGGTAAATGCAGTTTCGGTTATTTGCTTGCTTCCAGAGTGTTGAGTGTTTCACCACAGTTGGCGCAGATAGTGCTGATCTCTAGACACGTGTTTCTGGTTCTTTAACCGTCATCAGTAGAGATTACAGTCTTTGAAATTTGGGGTTTGCTGAGTAGGCTGCCAACATCTTTCTCAGGTCAGGTACCTCTCACAGGCATGCGGGTACTTCTTCCACGAGCTCGTCAGCTCAATGACTCAGGGGAGTACTATTAAACAGGAAAAGGGGTGGGAGCACACCGCTTCACCTCCCAGCAAGGTTCGCCCCTGGCATTGTGGTAAATGCAGTTTAAGTTACTTGCTTGCTTCAAAAGTGTTTGAGTGTTTCGCCACAGTTGGCGCAGATAGTGCTGACCTCTAGACACGTGTTTCTGGTTCTTTAACCGTCATCAGTAGAGACTACAGTCTTTCAAATGTGGGGTTTGCTGAGTAGGCTGCCAACATCTTTCTCAGGTCTGGTACCTCTCAGAGGCATCCGGGTGCTTCATCCACGAGCTCGTCAGCTCAATGACTCATGAGAGTACTATTAAACAGGAACAGGGGTGGGAGCACACCGCTTCACCTCCCAGCAAGATTCGCCCCTGGTATTGTGGTAAATGCAGTTTCGGTTATTTGCTTGCTTCAAGAGTGTTGAGTGTTTCACCACAGTTGGCGCAGATAGTGCTGATCTCTAGACACATGTTTCTGGTTCTTTAACCGTCATCAGTAGAGATTACAGTCTTTGAAATTTGGGGTTTGCTGAGTAGGCTGCCAATATCTTTCTCAGGTCAGGTACCTCTCACAGGCATGCGGGTGCTTCATCCACGAGCTCATCATCTCAATGACTCAATGACTCATGGGAGTACTATTAAACAGGAACAGGGGAGGGAGCACACCGCTTTACCTCCCAGCAAGGTTCGCCCCTGGCATTGTGATAAATGCAGTTTCAGTTACTTGCTTGCTTCAAGAGTGTTCGAGTGTTTCGCCACAGTTGGCGCAGATAGTGCTGATCTCTAGACACGTGTTTCTGGTTCTTTAACTGTCATAGGTAGAGATTGCAGTCTTTCAAATGTGGGGTTTGCTGAGTAGGCTGCCAACATCTTTCTCAGGTCGGGTACCTCTCACAGGCATGCGAGTGCTTCATCCACCAGCTCGTCAGCTCAATGACTCATGGGAGTACTATGAAACAGGAACAGGGGTGGAAGCACACCGCTTCACCTCCCAGCAAGGTTCGCCTCTGGCATTGTGGTAATGTAGTGTTGGTTACTTGCTTGCTTCAAGAGTGTTCGAGTGTTTTGCCACAGTTGGCGCAGATAGTGCTGATCTCTAGACACGTGGTTCTGGTTCTTTAACCGTCATCAGTAGAGATTACAGTCTTTCAAATGTGGGGTTTGCTGAGTATGCTGTCAACATCTTTCTCAGGTCAGGTACCTCACACAGGCATGCGGGTGCTTCATCCACGAGCTCGTCCGCTCAATGACTCACGAGAGTACTATTAAACAGGAACAGGGATGGGAGCATACCGCTTCACCTCCCAGCAAGGTTCGCACATGGCATTGTGGTAAATGCAGTTTCAGTTACTTGCTTGCTTCAAGAGTGTTCGAGTGTTTCGCCACAGTTGGCGCAGATAGTGCTGATCTCTAGACACGTGTTTCTGGTTCTTTAACCGTCATCAGTAGAGATTACAGTCTTTCAAATGTGGGGTTTGCTGAGTAGGCTGCCAACATCTTTCTCAGGTCTGGTACCTCTCACAGGCATCCGGGTACTTCATCCACGAGCTCGTCAGCTCAATGACTCATGGGAGTACTATTAAACAGGAACAGGGGTGGGAGCACACCGCTTCACCTCCCAGCAAGATTCGCCCCTGGTATTGTGGTAAATGCAGTTTCGGTTATTTGCTTGCTTCAAGAGTGTTGAGTGTTTCACCACAGTTGGCGCAGATAGTGCTGATCTCTAGACACGTGTTTCTGGTTCTTTAACCGTCATCAGTAGAGATTACAGTCTTTGAAATTTGGGGTTTGCTGAGTAGGCTGCCAACATCTTTCTCAGGTCTGGTACCTCTCACAGGCATCCAGGTGCTTCATCCATGAGCTCGTCAGCTCAATGACTCATGGGAGTACTATTAAACAGGAAAAGGGGTGGGAGCACACCGCTTCACCTCCCAGCAAGGTTTGCCCCTGGCATTGTGGTAAATGCAGTTTAAGTTACTTGCTTGCTTCAAGAGTGTTCGAGTGTTTCGCCACAGTTGGCGCAGATAGTGCTGATCTTTAGACACATGTTTCTGGTTCTATAACCGTCATCAGTAGAGATTACAGTCTTTCAAATGTGGGGTTTGCTGAGTAGGCTGCCAATATCTTTCTCAGGTCAGGTACCTCTCACAGGCATGCGGGTGCTTCATCCACGAGCTCATCATCTCAATGACTCAATGACTCAATGACTCATGGGAGTATTATTAAACAGGAACAGGGGAGGGAGCACACCGCTTCACCTCCCAGCAAGGTTCGCCCCTGGCATTGTGATAAATGCAGTTTCAGTTACTTGCTTGCTTCAAGAGTGTTCGAGTGTTTCGCCACAGTTGGCGCAGATAGTGCTGATCTCTAGACACGTGGTTCTGGTTCTTTAACTGTCATAGGTAGAGATTGCAGTCTTTCAAATGTGGGGTTTGCTGAGTAGGCTGCCAACATCTTTCTCAGGTCGGGTACCTCTCACAGGCATGCTGGTGCGCCATCCACCAGCTCGTCAGCTCAATGACTCATGGGAGTACTATGAAACAGGAACAGGGGTGGAAGCACAACGCTTCACCTCCCAGCAAGGTTCGCCTCTGGCATTGTGGTAATGTAGTTTTGGTTACTTGCTTGCTTCAAGAGTGTTCGAGTGTTTTGCCACAGTTGGCGCAGATAGAGCTGATCTCTAGACACGTGGTTCTGGTTCTTTAACCGTCATCAGTAGAGATTAAAGTCTTTCAAATGTGGGGTTTGCTGAGTATGCTGTCAACATCTTTCTCAGGTCAGGTACCTCTCACAGGCATGCGGGTGCTTCATCCACGAGCTCGTCAGCTCAATGACTCACGAGAGTACTATTAAACAGGAACAGGGATGGGAGCATACCGCTTCACCTCCCAGCAAGGTTCACACATGGCATTGTGGGAAATGCAGTTTCAGTTACTTGCTTGCTTCAAGAGTGTTCGAGTGTTTCGCCACAGTTGGCGCAGATAGTGCTGATCTCTAGACACGTGTTTCTGGTTCTTTAACCGTCATCAGTAGAGATTACAGTCTTTCAAATGTGGGGTTTGCTGAGTAGGCTGCCAACATCTTTCTCAGGTCTGGTACCTCTCACAGGCATCCGGGTACTTCATCCACGAGCTCGTCAGCTCAATGACTCATGGGAGTACTATTAAACAGGAACAGGGGTGGGAGCACACCGCTTCACCTCCCAGCAAGATTCTCCCCTGGTATTGTGGTAAATGCAGTTTCGGTTATTTGCTTGCTTCAAGACTGTTGAGTGTTTCACCACAGTTGGCGCAGATAGTGCTGATCTCTAGACACGTGTTTCTGGTTCTTTAACCGTCATCAGTAGAGATTACAGTCTTTGAAATTTGGGGTTTGCTGAGTAGGCTGCCAACATCTTTCTCAGGTCAGGTACCTCTCACAGGCATGCGGGTACTTCTTCCACGAGCTCGTCAGCTCAATGACTCATGGGAGTACTATTAAACAGGAAAAGGGGTGGGAGCACACCGCTTCACCTCCCAGCAAGGTTCGCCCCTGGCATTGTGGTAAATGCAGTTTAAGTTACTTGCTTGCTTCAAAAGTGTTTGAGTGTTTCGCCACAGTTGGCGCAGATAGTGCTGACCTCTAGACACGTGTTTCTGGTTCTTTAACCGTCATCAGGAGAGACTACAGTCTTTCAAATGTGGGGTTTGCTGAGTAGGCTGCCAACATCTTTCTCAGGTCTGGTACCTCTCACAGGCATCCGGGTGCTTCATCCACGAGCTCGTCAGCTCAATGACTCATGAGAGTACTATTAAACAGGAACAGGGGTGGGAGCACACCGCTTCACCTCCCAGCAAGATTCGCCCCTGGTATTGTGGTAAATGCAGTTTCGGTTATTTGCTTGCTTCAAGAGTGTTGAGTGTTTCACCACAGTTGGCGCAGATAGTGCTGATCTCTAGACACATGTTTCTGGTTCTTTAACCGTCATCAGTAGAGATTACAGTCTTTGAAATTTTTTCGGTTTGCTGAGTAGGCTGCCAACATCTTTCTCAGGTCAGGTACCTCTCACAGGCATGCGGGTACTTCTTCCACGAGCTCGTCAGCTCAATGACTCATGGGAGTACTATTAAACAGGAAAAGGGGTGGGAGCACACCGCTTCACCTCCCAGCAAGGTTCGCCCCTGGCATTGTGGTAAATGCAGTTTAAGTTACTTGCTTGCTTCAAGAGTGTTCGAGTGTTTCGCCACAGTTGGCGCAGATAGTGCTGATCTTTAGACACATGTTTCTGGTTCTATAACCGTCATCAGTAGAGATTACAGTCTTTCAAATGTGGGGTTTGCTGAGTAGGCTGCCAATATCTTTCTCAGGTCAGGTACCTCTCACAGGCATGCGGGTGCTTCATCCACCAGCTCGTCAGCTCAATGACTCAATGACTCATGGGAGTACTATTAAACAGGAACAGGGGTGGGAGCACACACCGCTTCACCTCCCAGCAAGGTTCGCCCCTGGCATTGTGATAAATGCAGTTTCAGTTACTTGCTTGCTTCAAGAGTGTTCGAGTGTTTCGCCACAGTTGGCGCAGATAGTGCTGATCTCTAGACACGTGGTTCTGGTTCTTTAACTGTCATAGGTAGAGATTGCAGTCTTTCAAATGTGGGGTTTGCTGAGTAGGCTGCCAACATCTTTCTCAGGTCGGGTACCTCTCACAGGCATGCGGGTGCTTCATCCACCAGCTCGTCAGCTCAATGACTCATGGGAGTACTATGAAACAGGAACAGGGGTGGAAGCATACCGCTTCACCTCCCAGCAAGGTCGCCTCTGGCATTGTGATAAATGCAGTTTCAGTTAATTGCAGGCTTCAAGAGTGTTCGAGTGTTTCGCCACAGTTGGCGCAGATAGTGCTGATCTCTAGACACATCTTTCTGGATCTTTAACCGTCATCAGTAAAGATTACAGTCTTTGAAATTTGTGGTTTGCTGAGTAGGCTGCCAATATCTTTCTCAGGTCATTGACCTCCCACAGGCATGCGGGTGCTTCATCCACCAGCTCGTCAGCTAAGTGACTCACAGGAGAACTATTAAACAGGAACAGGGGTGGGAGCACACCGCTTCACCTCCCAGCAAGGTTCGCCCCTGGCATTGTGATAAATGCAGTTTCAGTTACTTGCTTGCTTCAAGAGTGTTCGAGTGTTTCGCCACAGTTGGCGCAGATAGTGCTGATCTCTAGACACGTCTTTCTGGTTCTTTAACCGTCATCAGTAGAGATTACAGTCTTTGAAATTTGTGGTTTGCTGAGTAGGCTGCCAACATCTTTCTCAGGTCGGGTACCTCTCACAGGCATGCGGGTGCTTCATCCAAACGCTCGTCAGCTCAATGACTCATGGGAGTACTATGAAACAGGAACAGGGGTGGAAGCACACCGCTTCACCTCCCAGCAAGGTTCGCCCCTGGCATTGTGGTAAATGCAGTTTAAGTTACTTGCTTGCTTCAAGAGTGTTCGAGTGTTTCGCCACAGTTGGCGCATATAGTGCTGATCTTTAGACACATGTTTCTGGTTCTATAACCGTCATCAGTAGAGATTACAGTCTTTCAAATGTGGGGTTTGCTGAGTAGGCTGCCAATATCTTTCTCAGGTCAGGTACCTCTCACAGGCATGCGGGTGCTTCATCCACCAGCTCGTCAGCTAAGTGACTCACAGGAGAACTATTAAACAGGAACAGGGGTGGGAGCACACCGCTTCACCTCCCTGCAAGGTTCGCCCCTGGCATTGTGATAAATGCAGTTTCAGTTACTTGCTTGCTTCAAGAGTGTTCGAGTGTTTCGCCACAGTTGGCGCAGATAGTGCTGATCTCTAGACACGTGGTTCTGGTACTTTAACTGTCATAGGTAGAGATTGCAGTCTTTCAAATGTGGGGTTTGCTGAGTAGGCTGCCAACATCTTTCTCAGGTCGGGTACCTCTCACAGGCATGCGGGTGCTTCATCCACCAGCTCGACAGCTCAATGACTCATGGGAGTACTATTAAACAGGAACAGGGGTGGAAGCACACCGCTTCACCTCACAGCAAGGTTCGCCCCTGGCATTGTGATAAATGCAGTTTCAGTTAATTGCTTGCTTGAAGAGTGTTCGAGTGTTTCGCCACAGTTGGCGCAGATAGTGCTGATCTCTAGACACATCTTTCTGGTTCTTTAACCGTTATCAGTAGAGATTACAGTCTTTGAAATTTGTGGTTTGCTTAGTAGGCTGCCAATATCTTTCTCAGGTCATTGACCTCCCACAGGTATGCGGGTGCTTCATCCACCAGCTCGTCAGCTAAGTGACTCACGGGAGAACTATTAAAGAGGAACAGGGGTGGGAGCACACCGCTTCACCTCCCAGCAAGGTTCGCCTCTGGCATTGTGGTAATGTAGTTTTGGTTACTTGCTTGCTTCAAGAGTGTTCGAGTGTTTTGCCACAGTTGGCGCAGATAGTGCTGATCTCTAGACACGTGGTTCTGGTTCTTTAACCGTCATCAGTAGAGATTACAGTCTTTCAAATGTGGGGTTTGCTGAGTATGCTGTCAACATCTTTCTCAGGTCAGGTACCTCTCACAGGCATGCGGGTGCTTCATCCACGAGCTCGTCAGCTCAATGACTCACGAGAGTACTATTAAACAGGAACAGGGATGGGAGCATACCGCTTCACCTCCCAGCAAGGTTCGCACATGGCATTGTGGTAAATGCAGTTTCAGTTACTTGCTTGCTTCAAGATTGTTCGAGTGTTTCGCCACAGTTGGCGCAGATAGTGCTGATCTCTAGACACGTGTTTCTGGTTCTTTAACCGTCATCAGTAGAGATTACAGTCTTTCAAATGTGGGGTTTGCTGAGTAGGCTGCCAACATCTTTCTCAGGTCTGGTACCTCTCACAGGCATCCGGCTACTTCATCCACGAGCTCGTCAGCTCAATGACTCATGGGAGTACTATTAAACAGGAACAGGGGTGGGAGCACACCGCTTCACCTCCCAGCAAGATTCGCCCCTGGTATTGTGGTAAATGCAGTTTCGGTTATTTGCTTGCTTCCAGAGTGTTGAGTGTTTCACCACAGTTGGCGCAGATAGTGCTGATCTCTAGACACGTGTTTCTGGTTCTTTAACCGTCATCAGTAGAGATTACAGTCTTTGAAATTTGGGGTTTGCTGAGTAGGCTGCCAACATCTTTCTCAGGTCAGGTACCTCTCACAGGCATGCGGGTACTTCTTCCACGAGCTCGTCAGCTCAATGACTCATGGGAGTACTATTAAACAGGAAAAGGGGTGGGAGCACACCGCTTCACCTCCCAGCAAGGTTCGCCCCTGGCATTGTGGTAAATGCAGTTTAAGTTACTTGCTTGCTTCAAAAGTGTTTGAGTGTTTCGCCACAGTTGGCGCAGATAGTGCTGACCTCTAGACACGTGTTTCTGGTTCTTTAACCGTCATCAGTAGAGACTACAGTCTTTCAAATGTGGGGTTTGCTGAGTAGGCTGCCAACATCTTTCTCAGGTCTGGTACCTCTCAGAGGCATCTGGGTGCTTCATCCACGAGCTCGTCAGCTCAATGACTCATGAGAGTACTATTAAACAGGAACAGGGGTGGGAGCACACCGCTTCACCTCCCAGCAAGATTCGCCCCTGGTATTGTGGTAAATGCAGTTTCGGTTATTTGCTTGCTTCAAGAGTGTTGAGTGTTTCACCACAGTTGGCGCAGATAGTGCTGATCTCTAGACACATGTTTCTGGTTCTTTAACCGTCATCAGTAGAGATTACAGTCTTTGAAATTTGGGGTTTGCTGAGTAGGCTGCCAACATCTTTCTCAGGTCAGGTACCTCTCACAGGCATGCGGGTACTTCTTCCACGAGCTCGTCAGCTCAATGACTCATGGGAGTACTATTAAACAGGAAAAGGGGTGGGAGCACACCGCTTCACCTCCCATTAAGGTTCGCCCCTGGCATTGTGGTAAATGCAGTTTAAGTTACTTGCTTGCTTCAAGAGTGTTCGAGTGTTTCGCCACAGTTGGCGCAGATAGTGCTGATCTTTAGACACATGTTTCTGGTTCTATAACCGTCATCAGTAGAGATTACAGTCTTTCAAATGTGGGGTTTGCTGAGTAGGCTGCCAATATCTTTCTCAGGTCAGGTACCTCTCACAGGCATGCGGGTGCTTCATCCACGAGCTCATCATCTCAATGACTCAATGACTCATGGGAGTACTATTAAACAGGAACAGGGGAGGGAGCACACCGCTTTACCTCCCAGCAAGGTTCGCCCCTGGCATTGTGATAAATGCAGTTTCAGTTACTTGCTTGCTTCAAGAGTGTTCGAGTGTTTCGCCACAGTTGGCGCAGATAGTGCTGATCTCTAGACACGTGTTTCTGGTTCTTTAACTGTCATAGGTAGAGATTGCAGTCTTTCAAATGTGGGGTTTGCTGAGTAGGCTGCCAACATCTTTCTCAGGTCGGGTACCTCTCACAGGCATGCGAGTGCTTCATCCACCAGCTCGTCAGCTCAATGACTCATGGGAGTACTATGAAACAGGAACAGGGGTGGAAGCACACCGCTTCACCTCCCAGCAAGGTTCGCCTCTGGCATTGTGGTAATGTAGTGTTGGTTACTTGCTTGCTTCAAGAGTGTTCGAGTGTTTTGCCACAGTTGGCGCAGATAGTGCTGATCTCTAGACACGTGGTTCTGGTTCTTTAACCGTCATCAGTAGAGATTACAGTCTTTCAAATGTGGGGTTTGCTGAGTATGCTGTCAACATCTTTCTCAGGTCAGGTACCTCACACAGGCATGCGGGTGCTTCATCCACGAGCTCGTCCGCTCAATGACTCACGAGAGTACTATTAAACAGGAACAGGGATGGGAGCATACCGCTTCACCTCCCAGCAAGGTTCGCACATGGCATTGTGGTAAATGCAGTTTCAGTTACTTGCTTGCTTCAAGAGTGTTCGAGTGTTTCGCCACAGTTGGCGCAGATAGTGCTGATCTCTAGACACGTGTTTCTGGTTCTTTAACCGTCATCAGTAGAGATTACAGTCTTTCAAATGTGGGGTTTGCTGAGTAGGCTGCCAACATCTTTCTCAGGTCTGGTACCTCTCACAGGCATCCGGGTACTTCATCCACGAGCTCGTCAGCTCAATGACTCATGGGAGTACTATTAAACAGGAACAGGGGTGGGAGCACACCGCTTCACCTCCCAGCAAGATTCGCCCCTGGTATTGTGGTAAATGCAGTTTCGGTTATTTGCTTGCTTCAAGAGTGTTGAGTGTTTCACCACAGTTGGCGCAGATAGTGCTGATCTCTAGACACGTGTTTCTGGTTCTTTAACCGTCATCAGTAGAGATTACAGTCTTTGAAATTTGGGGTTTGCTGAGTAGGCTGCCAACATCTTTCTCAGGTCTGGTACCTCTCACAGGCATCCGGGTGCTTCATCCATGAGCTCGTCAGCTCAATGACTCATGGGAGTACTATTAAACAGGAAAAGGGGTGGGAGCACACCGCTTCACCTCCCAGCAAGGTTCGCCCCTGGCATTGTGGTAAATGCAGTTTAAGTTACTTGCTTGCTTCAAAAGTGTTCGAGTGTTTCGCCACAGTTGGCGCAGATAGTGCTGACCTCTAGACACGTGTTTCTGGTTCTTTAACCGTCATCAGTAGAGACTACAGTCTTTCAAATGTGGGGTTTGCTGAGTAGGCTGCCAACATCTTTCTCAGGTCTGGTACCTCTCACAGGCATCCGGGTGCTTCATCCACGAGCTCGTCAGCTCAATGACTCATGAGAGTACTATTAAACAGGAACAGGGGTGGGAGCACACCGCTTCACCTCCCAGCAAGATTCGCCCCTGGTATTGTGGTAAATGCAGTTTCGGTTATTTGCTTGCTTCAAGAGTGTTGAGTGTTTCACCACAGTTGGCGCAGATAGTGCTGATCTCTAGACACGTGTTTCTGGTTCTTTAACCGTCATCAGTAGAGATTACAGTCTTTGAAATTTGGGGTTTGCTGAGTAGGCTGCCAACATCTTTCTCAGGTCAGGTACCTCTCACAGGCATGCGGGTACTTCTTTCACGAGCTCGTCAGCTCAATGACTCATGGGAGTACTATTAAACAGGAAAAGGGGTGGGAGCACACCGCTTCACCTCCCAGCAAGGTTCGCCCCTGGCATTGTGGTAAATGCAGTTTAAGTTACTTGCTTGCTTCAAGAGTGTTCGAGTGTTTCGCCACAGTTGGCGCAGATAGTGCTGATCTTTAGACACATGTTTCTGGTTCTATAACCGTCATCAGTAGAGATTACAGTCTTTCAAATGTGGGGTTTGCTGAGTAGGCTGCCAATATCTTTCTCAGGTCAGGTACCTCTCACAGGCATGCGGGTGCTTCATCCACGAGCTCATCATCTCAATGACTCAATGACTCATGGGAGTACTATTAAACAGGAACAGGGGTGGGAGCACACCGCTTCACCTCCCAGCAGGGTTCGCCCCTGGCATTGTGATAAATGCAGTTTCAGTTACTTGCTTGCTTCAAGAGTGTTCGAGTGTTTCGCCACAGTTGGCGCAGATAGTGCTGATCTCTGGACACGTGGTTCTGGTTCTTTAACTGTCATGGGTAGAGATTGCAGTCTTTCAAATGTGGGGTTTGCTGAGTAGGCTGCCAACATCTTTCTCAGGTCAGGTACCTCTCACAGGCATGCGGGTGCTTCATCCACCAGCTCGTCAGCTCAATGACTCATGGGAGTACTATGAAACAGGAACAGGGGTGGAAGCACACCGCTTCACCTCCCAGCAAGGTTCGCCTCTGGCATTGTGATAAATGCAGTTTCAGTTAATTGCAGGCTTCAAGAGTGTTCGAGTGTTTCGCCACAGTTGGCGCAGATAGTGCTGATCTCTAGACACGTCTTTCTGGTTCTTTAACCGTCATCAGTAGAGATTACAGTCTTTGAAATTTGTGGTTTGCTGAGTAGGCTGCCAACATCTTTCTCAGGTCGGGTACCTCTCACAGGCATGCGGGTGCTTCATCCACCAGCTCGTCAGCTCAATGACTCATGGGAGTACTATGAAACAGGAACAGGGGTGGAAGCACACGGCTTCACCTCCCAGCAAGGTTCGCCCCTGGCATTGTGGTAAATGCAGTTTAAGTTACTTGCTTGCTTCAAGAGTGTTCGAGTGTTTCGCCACAGTTGGCGCATATAGTGCTGATCTTTAGACACATGTTTCTGGTTCTATAACCGTCATCAGTAGAGATTACAGTCTTTCAAATGTGGGGTTTGCTGAGTAGGCTGCCAATATCTTTCTCAGGTCAGGTACCTCTCACAGGCAAGCGGGTGCTTCATCCTCCAGCTCGTCAGCTAAGTGACTCACAGGAGAACTATTAAACAGGAACAGGGGTGGGAGCACACCGCTTCACCTCCCAGCAAGGTTCGCCCCTGGCATTGTGATAAATGCAGTTTCAGTTACTTGCTTGCTTCAAGAGTGTTCGAGTGTTTCGCCACAGTTGGCGCAGATAGTGCTGATCTCTAGACACGTGGTTCTGGTACTTTAACTGTCATAGGTAGAGATTGCAGTCTTTCAAATGTGGGGTTTGCTGAGTAGGCTGCCAACATCTTTCTCAGGTCGGGTACCTCTCACAGGCATGCGGGTGCTTCATCCACCAGCTCGACAGCTCAATGACTCACAAGAGTACTATTAAACAGGAACAGGGATGGGAGCATACCGCTTCACCTCCCAGCAAGGTTCGCACATGGCATTGTGGTAAATGCAGTTTCAGTTACTTGCTTGCTTCAAGAGTGTTCGAGTGTTTCGCCACAGTTGGCGCAGATAGTGCTGATCTCTAGACACGTGTTTCTGGTTCTTTAACCGTCATCAGTAGAGATTACAGTCTTTCAAATGTGGGGTTTGCTGAGTAGGCTGCCAACATCTTTCTCAGGTCTGGTACCTCTCACAGGCATCCGGGTACTTCATCCACGAGCTCGTCAGCTCAATGACTCATGGGAGTACTATTAAACAGGAACAGGGGTGGGAGCACACCGCTTCACCTCCCAGCAAGATTCGCCCCTGGTATTGTGGTAAATGCAGTTTCGGTTATTTGCTTGCTTCCAGAGTGTTGAGTGTTTCACCACAGTTGGCGCAGATAGTGCTGATCTCTAGACACGTGTTTCTGGTTCTTTAACCGTCATCAGTAGAGATTACAGTCTTTGAAACTTGGGGTTTGCTGAGTAGGCTGCCAACATCTTTCTCAGGTCAGGTACCTCTCACAGGCATGCGGGTACTTCTTCCACGAGCTCGTCAGCTCAATGACTCATGGGAGTACTATTAAACAGGAAAAGGGGTGGGAGCACACCGCTTCACCTCCCAGCAAGGTTCGCCCCTGGCATTGTGGTAAATGCAGTTTAAGTTACTTGCTTGCTTCTAAAGTGTTTGAGTGTTTCGCCACAGTTGGCGCAGATAGTGCTGACCTCTAGACACGTGTTTCTGGTTCTTTAACCGTCATCAGTAGAGACTACAGTCTTTCAAATGCGGGGTTTGCTGAGTAGGCTGCCAACATCTTTCTCAGGTCTGGTACCTCTCACAGGCATCCGGGTGCTTCATCCACGAGCTCGTCAGCTCAATGACTCATGAGAGTACTATTAAACAGGAACAGGGGTAGGAGCACACCGCTTCACCTCCCAGCAAGATTCGCCCCTGGTATTGTGGTAAATGCAGTTTCGGTTATTTGCTTGCTTCAAGAGTGCTGAGTGTTTCACCACAGTTGGCGCAGATAGTGCTGATCTCTAGACACGTGTTTCTGGTTCTGTAACCGTCATCAGTAGAGATTACAGTCTTTGAAATTTGGGGTTTGCTGAGTAGGCTGCCAACATCTTTCTCAGGTCAGGTACCTCTCACAGGCATGCGGGTACTTCTTCCACAAGCTCGTCAGCTCAATGACTCATGGGAGTACTATTAAACAGGAAAAGGGGTGGGAGCACACCGCTTCACCTCCCAGCAAGGTTTGCCCCTGGCATTGTGGTAAATGCAGTTTAAGTTACTTGCTTGCTTCAAGAGTGTTCGAGTGTTTCGCCACAGTTGGCGCAGATAGTGCTGATCTTTAGACACATGTTTCTGGTTCTATAACCGTCATCAGTAGAGATTACAGTCTTTCAAATGTGGGGTTTGCTGAGT
Organism: Triturus cristatus; assembly: GCF_964204655.1. Taxonomy (NCBI): domain Eukaryota; kingdom Metazoa; phylum Chordata; class Amphibia; order Caudata; family Salamandridae; genus Triturus; species Triturus cristatus. Next base: position 1,866,550,334 of record NC_140589.1, read on the forward strand.
AGGCTGCCAATATCTTTCTCAGGTCAGGTACCTCTCACAGGCATGCGGGTGCTTCATCCACGAGCTCATCATCTCAATGACTCAATGACTCAATGACTCATGGGAGTATTATTAAACAGGAACAGGGGAGGGAGCACACCGCTTCACCTCCCAGCAAGGTTCGCCCCTGGCATTGTGATAAATGCAGTTTCAGTTACTTGCTTGCTTCAAGAGTGTTCGAGTGTTTCGCCACAGTTGGCGCAGATAGTGCTGATCTCTAGACACGTGGTTCTGGTTCTTTAACTGTCATAGGTAGAGATTGCAGTCTTTCAAATGTGGGGTTTGCTGAGTAGGCTGCCAACATCTTTCTCAGGTCGGGTACCTCTCACAGGCATGCTGGTGCGCCATCCACCAGCTCGTCAGCTCAATGACTCATGGGAGTACTATGAAACAGGAACAGGGGTGGAAGCACAACGCTTCACCTCCCAGCAAGGTTCGCCTCTGGCATTGTGGTAATGTAGTTTTGGTTACTTGCTTGCTTCAAGAGTGTTCGAGTGTTTTGCCACAGTTGGCGCAGATAGAGCTGATCTCTAGACACGTGGTTCTGGTTCTTTAACCGTCATCAGTAGAGATTAAAGTCTTTCAAATGTGGGGTTTGCTGAGTATGCTGTCAACATCTTTCTCAGGTCAGGTACCTCTCACAGGCATGCGGGTGCTTCATCCACGAGCTCGTCAGCTCAATGACTCACGAGAGTACTATTAAACAGGAACAGGGATGGGAGCATACCGCTTCACCTCCCAGCAAGGTTCGCACATGGCATTGTGGGAAATGCAGTTTCAGTTACTTGCTTGCTTCAAGAGTGTTCGAGTGTTTCGCCACAGTTGGCGCAGATAGTGCTGATCTCTAGACACGTGTTTCTGGTTCTTTAACCGTCATCAGTAGAGATTACAGTCTTTCAAATGTGGGGTTTGCTGAGTAGGCTGCCAACATCTTTCTCAGGTCTGGTACCTCTCACAGGCATCCGGGTACTTCATCCACGAGCTCGTCAGCTCAATGACTCATGGGAGTACTATTAAACAGGAACAGGGGTGGGAGCACACCGCTTCACCTCCCAGCAAGATTCTCCCCTGGTATTGTGGTAAATGCAGTTTCGGTTATTTGCTTGCTTCAAGACTGTTGAGTGTTTCACCACAGTTGGCGCAGATAGTGCTGATCTCTAGACACGTGTTTCTGGTTCTTTAACCGTCATCAGTAGAGATTACAGTCTTTGAAATTTGGGGTTTGCTGAGTAGGCTGCCAACATCTTTCTCAGGTCAGGTACCTCTCACAGGCATGCGGGTGCTTCATCCACCAGCTCGTCAGCTCAATGACTCATGGGAGTACTATTAAACAGGAAAAGGGGTGGGAGCACACCGCTTCACCTCCCAGCAAGGTTCGCCCCTGGCATTGTGGTAAATGCAGTTTAAGTTACTTGCTTGCTTCAAAAGTGTTTTAGTGTTTCGCCACAGTTGGCGCAGATAGTGCTGACCTCTAGACACGTGTTTCTGGTTCTTTAACCGTCATCAGGAGAGACTACAGTCTTTCAAATGTGGGGTTTGCTGAGTAGGCTGCCAACATCTTTCTCAGGTCTGGTACCTCTCACAGGCATCCGGGTGCTTCATCCACGAGCTCGTCAGCTCAATGACTCATGAGAGTACTATTAAACAGGAACAGGGGTGGGAGCACACCGCTTCACCTCCCAGCAAGATTCGCCCCTGGTATTGTGGTAAATGCAGTTTCGGTTATTTGCTTGCTTCAAGAGTGTTGAGTGTTTCACCACAGTTGGCGCAGATAGTGCTGATCTCTAGACACATGTTTCTGGTTCTTTAACCGTCATCAGTAGAGATTACAGTCTTTGAAATTTTTTCGGTTTGCTGAGTAGGCTGCCAACATCTTTCTCAGGTCAGGTACCTCTCACAGGCATGCGGGTACTTCTTCCACGAGCTCGTCAGCTCAATGACTCATGGGAGTACTATTAAACAGGAAAAGGGGTGGGAGCACACCGCTTCACCTCCCAGCAAGGTTCGCCCCTGGCATTGTGGTAAATGCAGTTTAAGTTACTTGCTTGCTTCAAGAGTGTTCGAGTGTTTCGCCACAGTTGGCGCAGATAGTGCTGATCTTTAGACACATGTTTCTGGTTCTATAACCGTCATCAGTAGAGATTACAGTCTTTCAAATGTGGGGTTTGCTGAGTAGGCTGCCAATATCTTTTTCAGGTCAGGTACCTCTCACAGGCATGCGGGTGCTTCATCCACGAGCTCATCATCTCAATGACTCATGGGAGTACTATTAAACAGGAACAGGGGTGGGAGCACACCGCTTCACCTCCCAGCAAGGTTCGCCCCTGGCATTGTGATAAATGCAGTTTCAGTTACTTGCTTGCTTCAAGAGTGTTCGAGTGTTTCGCCACAGTTGGCGCAGATAGTGCTGATCTCTAGACACGTGGTTCTGGTTCTTTAACTGTCATAGGTAGAGATTGCAGTCTTTCAAATGTGGGGTTTGCTGAGTAGGCTGCCAACATCTTTCTCAGGTCGGGTACCTCTCACAGTCATGCGGGTGCTTCATCCACCAGCTCGTCAGCTCAATGACTCATGGGAGTACTATGAAACAGGAACAGGGGTGGAAGCACACCGCTTCACCTCCCAGCAAGGTTCGCCCCTGGCATTGTGGTAAATGCAGTTTAAGTTACTTGCTTGCTTCAAGAGTGTTCGAGTGTTTCGCCACAGTTGGCGCATATAGTGCTGATCTTTAGACACATGTTTCTGGTTCTATAACCGTCATCAGTAGAGATTACAGTCTTTCAAATGGTGGGTTTGCTGAGTAGGCTGCCAATATCTTTCTCAGGTCAGGTACCTCTCACAGGCATGCGGGTGCTTCATCCACCAGCTCGTCAGCTAAGTGACTCACGGGAGAACTATAAAACAGGAACAGGGGTGGGAGCACACCGCTTCACCTCCCAGCAAGGTTCGCCCCTGGCATTGTGATAAAGGCAGTTTCAGTTACTTGCTTGCTTCAAGAGTGTTCGAGTGTTTCGCCACAGTTGGCGCAGATAGTGCTGATCTCTAGACACGTGGTTCTGGTACTTTAACTGTCATAGGTAGAGATTGCAGTCTTTCAAATGTGGGGTTTGCTGAGTAGGCTGCCAACATCTTTCTCAGGTCGGGTACCTCTCACAGGCATGCGGGTGCTTCATCCACCAGCTCGACAGCTCAATGACTCATGGGAGTACTATTAAACAGGAACAGGGGTGGAAGCACACCGCTTCACCTCACAGCAAGGTTCGCCCCTGGCATTGTGATAAATGCAGTTTCAGTTAATTGCTTGCTTCAAGAGTGTTCGAGTGTTTTGCCACAGTTGGCGCAGATAGTGCTGATCTCTAGACACATCTTTCTGGATCTTTAACCGTCATCAGTAAAGATTACAGTCTTTGAAATTTGTGGTTTGCTGAGTAGGCTGCCAATATCTTTCTCAGGTCATTGACCTCCCACAGGCATGCGGGTGCTTCATCCACCAGCTCGTCAGCTAAGTGACTCATGGGAGAACTATTAAACAGGAACAGGGGTGGGAGCACACCGCTTCACCTCCCAGCAAGGTTCGCCTCTGGCATTGTGGTAATGTAGTTTTGGTTACTTGCTTGCTTCAAGAGTGTTCGAGTGTTTTGCCACAGTTGGCGCAGATAGTGCTGATCTCTAGACACATGGTTCTGGTTCTTTAACCGTCATCAGTAGAGATTACAGTCTTTCAAATGTGGGGTTTGCTGAGTAGGCTGCCAATATCTTTCTCAGGTCAGGTACCTCTCACAGGCATGCGGGTGCTTCATCCACGAGCTCATCATCTCAATGACTCAATGATTCATGGGAGTACTATTAAACAGGAACAGGGGAGGGAGCACACCGCTTCACCTCCCAGCAAGGTTCGCCCCTGGCATTGTGATAAATGCAGTTTCAGTTACTTGCTTGCTTCAAGAGTGTTCGAGTGTTTCGCCACAGTTGGCGCAGATAGTGCTGATCTCTAGACACGTGGTTCTGGTTCTTTAACTGTCATAGGTAGAGATTGCAGTCTTTCAAATGTGGGGTTTGCTGAGTAGGCTGCCAACATCTTTCTCAGGTCGGGTACCTCTCACAGGCATGCTGGTGCTTCATCCACCAGCTCGTCAGCTCAATGACTCATGGGAGTACTATGAAACAGGAACAGGGGTGGAAGCACAACGCTTCACCTCCCAGCAAGGTTCGCCTCTGGCATTGTGGTAATGTAGTTTTGGTTACTTGCTTGCTTCAAGAGTGTTCGAGTGTTTTGCCACAGTTGGCGCAGATAGTGCTGATCTCTAGACACGTGGTTCTGGTTCTTTAACCGTCATCAGTAGAGATTAAAGTCTTTCAAATGTGGGGTTTGCTGAGTATGCTGTCAACATCTTTCTCAGGTCAGGTACCTCTCACAGGCATGCGGGTGCTTCATCCACGAGCTCGTCAGCTCAATGACTCACGAGAGTACTATTAAACAGGAACAGGGATGGGAGCATACCGCTTCACCTCCCAGCAAGGTTCGCACATGGCATTGTGGTAAATGCAGTTTCAGTTACTTGCTTGCTTCAAGAGTGTTCGAGTGTTTCGCCACAGTTGGCGCAGATAGTGCTGATCTCTAGACACGTGTTTCTGGTTCTTTAACCGTCATCAGTAGAGATTACAGTCTTTCAAATGTGGGGTTTGCTGAGTAGGCTGCCAACATCTTTCTCAGGTCTGGTACCTCTCACAGGCATCCGGGTACTTCATCCACGAGCTCGTCAGCTCAATGACTCATGGGAGTACTATTAAACAGGAACAGGGGTGGGAGCACACCGCTTCACCTCCCAGCAAGATTCTCCCCTGGTATTGTGGTAAATGCAGTTTCGGTTATTTGCTTGCTTCAAGACTGTTGAGTGTTTCACCACAGTTGGCGCAGATAGTGCTGATCTCTAGACACGTGTTTCTGGTTCTTTAACCGTCATCAGTAGAGATTACAGTCTTTGAAATTTGGGGTTTGCTGAGTAGGCTGCCAACATCTTTCTCAGGTCAGGTACCTCTCACAGGCATGCGGGTACTTCTTCCACGAGCTCGTCAGCTCAATGACTCATGGGAGTACTATTAAACAGGAAAAGGGGTGGGAGCACACCGCTTCACCTCCCAGCAAGGTTCGCCCCTGGCATTGTGGTAAATGCAGTTTAAGTTACTTGCTTGCTTCAAAAGTGTTTGAGTGTTTCGCCACAGTTGGCGCAGATAGTGCTGACCTCTAGACACGTGTTTCTGGTTCTTTAACCGTCATCAGGAGAGACTACAGTCTTTCAAATGTGGGGTTTGCTGAGTAGGCTGCCAACATCTTTCTCAGGTCTGGTACCTCTCACAGGCATCCGGGTGCTTCATCCACGAGCTCGTCAGCTCAATGACTCATGAGAGTACTATTAAACAGGAACAGGGGTGGGAGCACACCGCTTCACCTCCCAGCAAGATTCGCCCCTGGTATTGTGGTAAATGCAGTTTCGGTTATTTGCTTGCTTCAAGAGTGTTGAGTGTTTCACCACAGTTGGCGCAGATAGTGCTGATCTCTAGACACATGTTTCTGGTTCTTTAACCGTCATCAGTAGAGATTACAGTCTTTGAAATTTTTTCGGTTTGCTGAGTAGGCTGCCAACATCTTTCTCAGGTCAGGTACCTCTCACAGGCATGCGGGTACTTCTTCCACGAGCTCGTCAGCTCAATGACTCATGGGAGTACTATTAAACAGGAAAAGGGGTGGGAGCACACCGCTTCACCTCCCAGCAAGGTTCGCCCCTGGCATTGTGGTAAATGCAGTTTAAGTTACTTGCTTGCTTCAAGAGTGTTCGAGTGTTTCGCCACAGTTGGCGCAGATAGTGCTGATCTTTAGACACATGTTTCTGGTTCTATAACCGTCATCAGTAGAGATTACAGTCTTTCAAATGTGGGGTTTGCTGAGTAGGCTGCCAATATCTTTCTCAGGTCAGGTACCTCTCACAGGCATGCGGGTGCTTCATCCACCAGCTCGTCAGCTCAATGACTCAATGACTCATGGGAGTACTATTAAACAGGAACAGGGGTGGGAGCACACACCGCTTCACCTCCCAGCAAGGTTCGCCCCTGGCATTGTGATAAATGCAGTTTCAGTTACTTGCTTGCTTCAAGAGTGTTCGAGTGTTTCGCCACAGTTGGCGCAGATAGTGCTGATCTCTAGACACGTGGTTCTGGTTCTTTAACTGTCATAGGTAGAGATTGCAGTCTTTCAAATGTGGGGTTTGCTGAGTAGGCTGCCAACATCTTTCTCAGGTCGGATACCTCTCACAGGCATGCGGGTGCTTCATCCACCAGCTCGTCAGCTCAATGACTCATGGGAGTACTATGAAACAGGAACAGGGGTGGAAGCACACCGCTTCACCTCCCAGCAAGGTCGCCTCTGGCATTGTGATAAATGCAGTTTCAGTTAATTGCAGGCTTCAAGAGTGTTCGAGTGTTTCGCCACAGTTGGCGCAGATAGTGCTGATCTCTAGACACATCTTTCTGGATCTTTAACCGTCATCAGTAAAGATTACAGTCTTTGAAATTTGTGGTTTGCTGAGTAGGCTGCCAATATCTTTCTCAGGTCATTGACCTCCCACAGGCATGCGGGTGCTTCATCCACCAGCTCGTCAGCTAAGTGACTCATGGGAGAACTATTAAACAGGAACAGGGGTGGGAGCACACCGCTTCACCTCCCAGCAAGGTTCGCCTCTGGCATTGTGGTAATGTAGTTTTGGTTACTTGCTTGCTTCAAGAGTGTTCGAGTGTTTTGCCACAGTTGGCGCAGATAGTGCTGATCTCTAGACACATGGTTCTGGTTCTTTAACCGTCATCAGTAGAGATTACAGTCTTTCAAATGTGGGGTTTGCTGAGTATGCTGTCAACATCTTTCTCAGGTCAGGTACCTCTCACAGGCATGCGGGTGCTTCATCCACGAGCTCGTCAGCTCAATGACTCACGAGAGTACTATTAAACAGGAACAGGGATGGGAGCATACCGCTTCACCTCCCAGCAAGGTTCGCACATGGCATTGTGGTAAATGCAGTTTCAGTTACTTGCTTGCTTCAAGAGTGTTCAAGTGTTTCGCCACAGTTGGCGCAGATAGTGCTGATCTCTAGACACGTGTTTCTGGTTCTTTAACCGTCATCAGTAGAGATTACAGTCTTTCAAATGTGGGGTTTGCTGAGTAGGCTGCCAACATCTTTCTCAGGTCTGGTACCTCTCACAGGCATCCGGGTACTTCATCCACGAGCTCGTCAGCTCAATGACTCATGGGAGTACTATTAAACAGGAACAGGGGTGGGAGCACACCGCTTCACCTCCCAGCAAGGTTCGCCCCTGGCATTGTGGTAAATGCAGTTTAAGTTACTTGCTTGCTTCTAAAGTGTTTGAGTGTTTCGCCACAGTTGGCGCAGATAGTGCTGACCTCTAGACACGTGTTTCTGGTTCTTTAACCGTCATCAGTAGAGACTACAGTCTTTCAAATGCGGGGTTTGCTGAGTAGGCTGCCAACATCTTTCTCAGGTCTGGTACCTCTCACAGGCATCCGGGTGCTTCATCCACGAGCTCGTCAGCTCAATGACTCATGAGAGTACTATTAAACAGGAACAGGGGTAGGAGCACACCGCTTCACCTCCCAGCAAGATTCGCCCCTGGTATTGTGGTAAATGCAGTTTCGGTTATTTGCTTGCTTCAAGAGTGTTGAGTGTTTCACCACAGTTGGCGCAGATAGTGCTGATCTCTAGACACGTGTTTCTGGTTCTTTAACCGTCATCAGTAGAGATTACAGTCTTTGAAATTTGGGGTTTGCTGAGTAGGCTGCCAACATCTTTCTCAGGTCAGGTACCTCTCACAGGCATGCGGGTACTTCTTCCACAAGCTCGTCAGCTCAATGACTCATGGGAGTACTATTAAACAGGAAAAGGGGTGGGAGCACACCGCTTCACCTCCCAGCAAGGTTTGCCCCTGGCATTGTGGTAAATGCAGTTTAAGTTACTTGCTTGCTTCAAGAGTGTTCGAGTGTTTCGCCACAGTTGGCGCAGATAGTGCTGATCTTTAGACACATGTTTCTGGTTCTATAACCGTTATCAGTAGAGATTACAGTCTTTCAAATGTGGGGTTTGCTGAGTAGGCTGCCAATATCTTTCTCAGGTCAGGTACCTCTCACAGGCATGCGGGTGCTTCATCCATGAGCTCATCATCTCAATGACTCAATGACTCATGGGAGTACTATTAAACAGGAACAGGGGAGGGAGCACACCGCTTCACCTCCCAGCAAGGTTCGCCCCTGGCATTGTGATAAATGCAGTTTCAGTTACTTGCTTGCTTCAAGAGTGTTCGAGTGTTTCGCCACAGTTGGCGCAGATAGTGCTGATCTCTAGACACGTGGTTCTGGTTCTTTAACTGTCATAGGTAGAGATTGCAGTCTTTCAAATGTGGGGTTTGCTGAGTAGGCTGCCAACATCTTTCTCAGGTCGGGTACCTCTCACAGGCATGCTGGTGCTTCATCCACCAGCTCGTCAGCTCAATGACTCATGGGAGTACTATGAAACAGGAACAGGGGTGGAAGCACAACGCTTCACCTCCCAGCAAGGTTCGCCTCTGGCATTGTGGTAATGTAGTTTTGGTTACTTGCTTGCTTCAAGAGTGTTCGAGTGTTTTGCCACAGTTGGCGCAGATAGTGCTGATCTCTAGACACGTGGTTCTGGTTCTTTAACCGTCATCAGTAGAGATTAAAGTCTTTCAAATGTGGGGTTTGCTGAGTATGCTGTCAACATCTTTCTCAGGTCAGGTACCTCTCACAGGCATGCGGGTGCTTCATCCACGAGCTCGTCAGCTCAATGACTCACGAGAGTACTATTAAACAGGAACAGGGATGGGAGCATACCGCTTCACCTCCCAGCAAGGTTCGCACATGGCATTGTGGTAAATGCAGTTTCAGTTACTTGCTTGCTTCAAGAGTGTTCGAGTGTTTCGCCACAGTTGGCGCAGATAGTGCTGATCTCTAGACACGTGTTTCTGGTTCTTTAACCGTCATCAGTAGAGATTACAGTCTTTCAAATGTGGGGTTTGCTGAGTAGGCTGCCAACATCTTTCTCAGGTCTGGTACCTCTCACAGGCATCCGGGTACTTCATCCACGAGCTCGTCAGCTCAATGACTCATGGGAGTACTATTAAACAGGAACAGGGGTGGGAGCACACCGCTTCACCTCCCAGCAAGATTCTCCCCTGGTATTGTGGTAAATGCAGTTTCGGTTATTTGCTTGCTTCAAGACTGTTGAGTGTTTCACCACAGTTGGCGCAGATAGTGCTGATCTCTAGACACGTGTTTCTGGTTCTTTAACCGTCATCAGTAGAGATTACAGTCTTTGAAATTTGGGGTTTGCTGAGTAGGCTGCCAACATCTTTCTCAGGTCAGGTACCTCTCACAGGCATGCGGGTACTTCTTCCACGAGCTCGTCAGCTCAATGACTCATGGGAGTACTATTAAACAGGAAAAGGGGTGGGAGCACACCGCTTCACCTCCCAGCAAGGTTCGCCCCTGGCATTGTGGTAAATGCAGTTTAAGTTACTTGCTTGCTTCAAAAGTGTTTGAGTGTTTCGCCACAGTTGGCGCAGATAGTGCTGACCTCTAGACACGTGTTTCTGGTTCTTTAACCGTCATCAGGAGAGACTACAGTCTTTCAAATGTGGGGTTTGCTGAGTAGGCTGCCAACATCTTTCTCAGGTCTGGTACCTCTCACAGGCATCCGGGTGCTTCATCCACGAGCTCGTCAGCTCAATGACTCATGAGAGTACTATTAAACAGGAACAGGGGTGGGAGCACACCGCTTCACCTCCCAGCAAGATTCGCCCCTGGTATTGTGGTAAATGCAGTTTCGGTTATTTGCTTGCTTCAAGAGTGTTGAGTGTTTCACCACAGTTGGCGCAGATAGTGCTGATCTCTAGACACATGTTTCTGGTTCTTTAACCGTCATCAGTAGAGATTACAGTCTTTGAAATTTTTTCGGTTTGCTGAGTAGGCTGCCAACATCTTTCTCAGGTCAGGTACCTCTCACAGGCATGCGGGTACTTCTTCCACGAGCTCGTCAGCTCAATGACTCATGGGATTACTATTAAACAGGAAAAGGGGTGGGAGCACACCGCTTCACGTCCCAGCAAGGTTCGCCCCTGGCATTGTGGTAAATGCAGTTTAAGTTACTTGCTTGCTTCAAGAGTGTTCGAGTGTTTCGCCACAGTTGGCACAGATAGTGCTGATCTTTAGACACATGTTTCTGGTTCTATAACCGTCATCAGTAGAGATTACAGTCTTTCAAATGTGGGGTTTGCTGAGTAGGCTGCCAATATCTTTCTCAGGTCAGGTACCTCTCACAGGCATGCGGGTGCTTCATCCACCAGCTCGTCAGCTCAATGACTCAATGACTCATGGGAGTACTATTAAACAGGAACAGGGGTGGGAGCACACCGCTTCACCTCCCAGCAAGGTTCGCCCCTGGCATTGTGATAAATGCAGTTTCAGTTACTTGCTTGCTTCAAGAGTGTTCGAGTGTTTCGCCACAGTTGGCGCAGATAGTGCTGATCTCTAGACACATGGTTCTGGTTCTTTAACTGTCATAGGTAGAGATTGCAGTCTTTCAAATGTGGGGTTTGCTGAGTAGGCTGCCAACATCTTTCTCAGGTCGGGTACCTCTCACAGGCATGCGGGTGCTTCATCCACCAGCTCGTCAGCTCAATGACTCATGGGAGTACTATGAAACAGGAACAGGGGTGGAAGCACACCGCTTCACCTCCCAGCAAGGTCGCCTCTGGCATTGTGATAAATGCAGTTTCAGTTAATTGCAGGCTTCAAGAGTGTTCGAGTGTTTCGCCACAGTTGGCGCAGATAGTGCTGACCTCTAGACACGTGTTTCTGGTTCTTTAACCGTCATCAGGAGAGACTACAGTCTTTCAAATGTGGGGTTTGCTGAGTAGGCTGCCAACATCTTTCTCAGGTCTGGTACCTCTCACAGGCATCCGGGTGCTTCATCCACGAGCTCGTCAGCTCAATGACTCATGAGAGTACTATTAAACAGGAACAGGGGTGGGAGCACACCGCTTCACCTCCCAGCAAGATTCGCCCCTGGTATTGTGGTAAATGCAGTTTCGGTTATTTGCTTGCTTCAAGAGTGTTGAGTGTTTCACCACAGTTGGCGCAGATAGTGCTGATCTCTAGACACATGTTTCTGGTTCTTTAACCGTCATCAGTAGAGATTACAGTCTTTGAAATTTTTTCGGTTTGCTGAGTAGGCTGCCAACATCTTTCTCAGGTCAGGTACCTCTCACAGGCATGCGGGTACTTCTTCCACGAGCTCGTCAGCTCAATGACTCATGGGATTACTATTAAACAGGAAAAGGGGTGGGAGCACACCGCTTCACGTCCCAGCAAGGTTCGCCCCTGGCATTGTGGTAAATGCAGTTTAAGTTACTTGCTTGCTTCAAGAGTGTTCGAGTGTTTCGCCACAGTTGGCACAGATAGTGCTGATCTTTAGACACATGTTTCTGGTTCTATAACCGTCATCAGTAGAGATTACAGTCTTTCAAATGTGGGGTTTGCTGAGTAGGCTGCCAATATCTTTCTCAGGTCAGGTACCTCTCACAGGCATGCGGGTGCTTCATCCACCAGCTCGTCAGCTCAATGACTCAATGACTCATGGGAGTACTATTAAACAGGAACAGGGGTGGGAGCACACCGCTTCACCTCCCAGCAAGGTTCGCCCCTGGCATTGTGATAAATGCAGTTTCAGTTACTTGCTTGCTTCAAGAGTGTTCGAGTGTTTCGCCACAGTTGGCGCAGATAGTGCTGATCTCTAGACACATGGTTCTGGTTCTTTAACTGTCATAGGTAGAGATTGCAGTCTTTCAAATGTGGGGTTTGCTGAGTAGGCTGCCAACATCTTTCTCAGGCCGGGTACCTCTCACAGGCATGCGGGTGCTTCATCCACCAGCTCGTCAGCTCAATGACTCATGGGAGTACTATGAAACAGGAACAGGGGTGGAAGCACACCGCTTCACCTCCCAGCAAGGTCGCCTCTGGCATTGTGATAAATGCAGTTTCAGTTAATTGCAGGCTTCAAGAGTGTTCGAGTGTTTCGCCACAGTTGGCGCAGATAGTGCTGATCTCTAGACACGTCTTTCTGGTTCTTTAACCGTCATCAGTAGAGATTACAGTCTTTGAAATTTGTGGTTTGCTGAGTAGGCTGCCAACATCTTTCTCAGGTCGGGTACCTCTCACAGGTATGCGGGTGCTTCATCCACCAGCTCTTCAGCTCAATGACTCATGGGAGTACTATGAAACAGGAACAGGGGTGGAAGCACACCGCTTCACCTCCCAGCAAGGTTCGCCCCTGGCATTGTGGTAAATGCAGTTTAAGTTACTTGCTTGCTTCAAGAGTGTTCGAGTGTTTCGCCACAGTTGGCGCATATAGTGCTGATCTTTAGACACATGTTTCTGGTTCTATAACCGTCATCAGTAGAGATTACAGTCTTTCAAATGGTGGGTTTGCTGAGTAGGCTGCCAATATCTTTCTCAGGTCAGGTACCTCTCACAGGCATGCGGGTGCTTCATCCACCAGCTCGTCAGCTAAGTGACTCACGGGAGAACTATTAAACAGGAACAGGGGTGGGAGCACACCGCTTCACCTCCCAGCAAGGTTCGCCCCTGGCATTGTGATAAAGGCAGTTTCAGTTACTTGCTTGCTTCAAGAGTGTTCGAGTGTTTCGCCACAGTTGGCGCAGATAGTGCTGATCTCTAGACACGTGGTTCTGGTACTTTAACTGTCATAGGTAGAGATTGCAGTCTTTCAAATGTGGGGTTTGCTGACTAGGCTGCCAACATCTTTCTCAGGTCGGGTACCTCTCACAGGCATGCGGGTGCTTCATCCACCAGCTCGACAGCTCAATGACTCATGGGAGTACTATTAAACAGGAACAGGGGTGGAAGCACACCGCTTCACCTCACAGCAAGGTTCGCCCCTGGCATTGTGATAAATGCAGTTTCAGTTAATTGCTTGCTTCAAGAGTGTTCGAGTGTTTCGCCACAGTTGGCGCAGATAGTGCTGATCTCTAGACACATCTTTCTGGATCTTTAACCGTCATCAGTAAAGATTACAGTCTTTGAAATTTGTGGTTTGCTGAGTAGGCTGCCAATATCTTTCTCAGGTCATTGACCTCCCACAGGCATGCGGGTGCTTCATCCACCAGCTCGTCAGCTAAGTGACTCATGGGAGAACTATTAAACAGGAACAGGGGTGGGAGCACACCGCTTCACCTCCCAGCAAGGTTCGCCTCTGGCATTGTGGTAATGTAGTTTTGGTTACTTGCTTGCTTCAAGAGTGTTCGAGTGTTTTGCCACAGTTGGCGCAGATAGTGCTGATCTCTAGACACATGGTTCTGGTTCTTTAACCGTCATCAGTAGAGATTACAGTCTTTCAAATGTGGGGTTTGCTGAGTATGCTGTCAACATCTTTCTCAGGTCAGGTACCTCTCACAGGCATGCGGGTGCTTCATCCACGAGCTCGTCAGCTCAATGACTCACGAGAGTACTATTAAACAGGAACAGGGATGGGAGCATACCGCTTCACCTCCCAGCAAGGTTCGCACATGGCATTGTGGTAAATGCAGTTTCAGTTACTTGCTTGCTTCAAGAGTGTTCGAGTGTTTCGCCACAGTTGGCGCAGATAGTGCTGATCTCTAGACACGTGTTTCTGGTTCTTTAACCGTCATCAGTAGAGATTACAGTCTTTCAAATGTGGGGTTTGCTGAGTAGGCTGCCAACATCTTTCTCAGGTCTGGTACCTCTCACAGGCATCCGGGTACTTCATCCACGAGCTCGTCAGCTCAATGACTCATGGGAGTACTATTAAACAGGAACAGGGGTGGGAGCACACCGCTTCACCTCCCAGCAAGATTCGCCCCTGGTATTGTGGTAAATGCAGTTTCGGTTATTTGCTTGCTTCAAGAGTGTTGAGTGTTTCACCACAGTTGGCGCAGATAGTGCTGATCTCTAGACACGTGTTTCTGGTTCTTTAACCGTCATCAGTAGAGATTACAGTCTTTGAAATTTGGGGTTTGCTGAGTAGGCTGCCAACATCTTTCTCAGGTCAGGTACCTCTCACAGGCATGCGGGTACTTCTTCCACGAGCTCGTCAGCTCAATGACTCATGGGAGTACTATTAAACAGGAAAAGGGGTGGGAGCACACCGCTTCACCTCCCAGCAAGGTTCGCCCCTGGCATTGTGGTAAATGCAGTTTAAGTTACTTGCTTGCTTCAAAAGTGTTCGAGTGTTTCGCCACAGTTGGCGCAGATAGTGCTGATCTTTAGACACATGTTTCTGGTTCTATAACCGTCATCAGTAGAGATTACAGTCTTTCAAATGTGGGGTTTGCTGAGTAGGCTGACAATATCTTTCTCAGGTCAGGTACCTCTCACAAGCATGCGGGTGCTTCATCCACAAGCTCATCATCTCAATGACTCAATGACTCATGGGAGTACTATTAAACAGGAACAGGGGTGGGAGCACACCGCTTCACCTCCCACCAAGGTTCGCCCCTGGCATTGTGATAAATGCAGTTTCAGTTACTTGCTTGCTTCAAGAGTGTTCGAGTGTTTCGCCACAGTTGGCGCAGATAGTGCTGATCTCTAGACACGTGGTTCTGGTTCTTTAACTGTCATAGGTAGAGATTGCAGTCTTTCAAATGTGGGGTTTGCTGAGTAGGCTGCCAACATCTTTCTCAGGTCGGGTACCTCTCACAGGCATGCGGTGCTTCATCCACGAGCTCGTCAGCTCAATGACTCACGAGAGTACTATTAAACAGGAACAGGGATGGGAGCATACCGCTTCACCTCCCAGCAAGGTTCGCACATGGCATTGTGGTAAATGCAGTTTCAGTTACTTGCTTGCTTCAAGAGTGTTCGAGTGTTTCGCCACAGTTGGCGCAGATAGTGCTGATCTCTAGACACGTGTTTCTGGTTCTTTAACCGTCATCAGTAGAGATTACAGTCTTTGAAATTTGGGGTTTGCTGAGTAGGCTGCCAACATATTTCTCAGGTCAGGTACCTCTCACAGGCATGCGGGTACTTCTTCCACCAGCTCTTCAGCTCAATGACTCATGGGAGTACTATGAAACAGGAACAGGGGTGGAAGCACACCGCTTCACCTCCCAGCAAGGTTCGCCCCTGGCATTGTGGTAAATGCAGTTTAAGTTACTTGCTTGCTTCAAGAGTGTTCGAGTGTTTCGCCACAGTTGGCGCATATAGTGCTGATCTTTAGACACATGTTTCTGGTTCTATAACCGTCATCAGTAGAGATTACAGTCTTTCAAATGTGGGGTTTGCTGAGTAGGCTGCCAATATCTTTCTCAGGTCAGGTACCTCTCACAGGCATGCGGGTGCTTCATACACCAGCTCGTCAGCTAAGTGACTCACGGGAGAACTATTAAACAGGAACAGGGGTGGGAGCACACCGCTTCACCTCCCAGCAAGGTTCGCCCCTGGCATTGTGATAAATGCAGTTTCAGTTACTTGCTTGCTTCAAGAGTGTTCGAGTGTTTCGCCACAGTTGGCGCAGATAGTGCTGATCTCTAGACACGTGGTTCTGGTACTTTAACTGTCATAGGTAGAGATTGCAGTCTTTCAAATGTGGGGTTTGCTGAGTAGGCTGCCAACATCTTTCTCAGGTCGGGTACCTCTCACAGGCATGCGGGTGCTTCATCCACCAGCTCGACAGCTCAATGACTCATGGGAGTACTATTAAACAGGAACAGGGGTGGAAGCACACCGCTTCACCTCACAGCAAGGTTCGCCCCTGGCATTGTGATAAATGCAGTTTCAGTTAATTGCTTGCTTCAAGAGTGTTCAAGTGTTTCGCCACAGTTGGCGCAGATAGTGCTGATCTCTAGACACATCTTTCTGGTTCTTTAACCGTCATCAGTAGAGATTACAGTCTTTGAAATTTGTGGTTTGCTGAGTAGGCTGCCAATATCTTTCTCAGGTCATTGACCTCCCACAGGCATGCGGGTGCTTCATCCACCAGCTCGTCAGCTAAGTGACTCACGGGAGAACTATTAAACAGGAACAGGGGTGGGAGCACACCGCTTCACCTCCCAGCAAGGTTCGCCTCTGGCATTGTGGTAATGTAGTTTTGGTTACTTGCTTGCTTCAAGAGTGTTCGAGTGTTTTGCCACAGTTGGCGCAGATAGTGCTGATCTCTAGACACGTGGTTCTGGTTCTTTAACCGTCATCAGTAGAGATTACAGTCTTTCAAATGTGGGGTTTGCTGAGTATGCTGTCAACATCTTTCTCAGGTCAGGTACCTCTCACAGGCATGCGGGTGCTTCATCCACGAGCTCGTCAGCTCAATGACTCACGAGAGTACTATTAAACAGGAACAGGGATGGGAGCATACCGCTTCACCTCCCAGCAAGGTTCGCACATGGCATTGTGGTAAATGCAGTTTCAGTTACTTGCTTGCTTCAAGAGTGTTCGAGTGTTTCGCCACAGTTGGCACAGATAGTGCTGATCTCTAGACACGTGTTTCTGGTTCTTTAACCGTCATCAGTAGAGATTACAGTCTTTCAACTGTGGGGTTTGCTGAGTAGGCTGCCAACATCTTTCTCAGGTCTGGTACCTCTCACAGGCATCCGGGTACTTCATCCACGAGCTCGTCAGCTCAATGACTCATGGGAGTACTATTAAACAGGAACAGGGGTGGGAGCACACCGCTTCACCTCCCAGCAAGATTCGCCCCTGGTATTGTGGTAAATGCAGTTTCGGTTATTTGCTTGCTTCCAGAGTATTGAGTGTTTCACCACAGTTGGCGCAGATAGTGCTGATCTCTAGACACGTGTTTCTGGTTCTTTAACCGTCATCAGTAGAGATTACAGTCTTTGAAATTTGGGGTTTGCTGAGTAGGCTGCCAACATCTTTCTCAGGTCAGGTACCTCTCACAGGCATGCGGGTACTTCTTCCACGAGCTCGTCAGCTCAATGACTCATGGGAGTACTATTAAACAGGAAAAGGGGTGGGAGCACACCGCTTCACCTCCCAGCAAGGTTCGCCCCTGGCATTGTGGTAAATGCAGTTTAAGTTACTTGCTTGCTTCAAGAGTGTTCGAGTGTTTCGCCACAGTTGGCGCAGATAGTGCTGATCTTTAGACACATGTTTCTGGTTCTATAACCGTCATCAGTAGAGATTACAGTCTTTCAAATGTGGGGTTTGCTGAGTAGGCTGCCAATATCTTTCTCAGGTCAGGTACCTCTCACAGGCATGCGGGTGCTTCATCCACGAGCTCATCATCTCAATGACTCAATGACTCATGGGAGTACAATTAAACAGGAACAGGGGTGGAAGCACACCGCTTCACCTCACAGCAAGGTTCGCCCCTGGCATTGTGATAAATGCAGTTTCAGTTAATTGCTTGCTTCAAGAGTGTTCGAGTGTTTCGCCACAGTTGGCGCAGATAGTGCTGATCTCTAGACACATCTTTCTGGTTCTTTAACCGTCATCAGTAGAGATTACAGTCTTTGAAATTTGTGGTTTGCTGAGTAGGCTGCCAATATCTTTCTCAGGTCATTGACCTCCCACAGGCATGCGGGTGCTTCATCCACCAGCTCGTCAGCTAAGTGACTCACGGGAGAACTATTAAACAGGAACAGGGGTGGGAGCACACCGCTTCACCTCCCAGCAAGGTTCGTCTCTGGCATTGTGGTAATGTAGTTTTGGTTACTTGCTTGCTTCAAGAGTGTTCGAATGTGTTTTGCCACAGTTGGCGCAGATAGTGCTGATCTCTAGACACGTGGTTCTGGTTCTTTAACCGTCATCAGTAGAGATTACAGTCTTTCAAATGTGGGGTTTGCTGAGTATGCTGTCAACATCTTTCTCAGGTCAGGTACCTCTCACAGGCATGCGGGTGCTTCATCCACGAGCTCGTCAGCTCAATGACTCACGAGAGTACTATTAAACAGGAACAGGGGTGGGAGCACACCGCTTCACCTCCCAGCAAGGTTCGCACATGGCATTGTGGTAAATGCAGTTTCAGTTACTTGCTTGCTTCAAGAGTGTTCGAGTGTTTCGCCACAGTTGGCACTGATAGTGCTGATCTCTAGACACGTGTTTCTGGTTCTTTAACCGTCATCAGTAGAGATTACAGTCTTTCAAATGTGGGGTTTGCTGAGTAGGCTGCCAACATCTTTCTCAGGTCTGGTACCTCTCACAGGCATCCGGGTATTTCATCCACGAGCTCGTCAGCTCAATGACTCATGGGAGTACTATTAAACAGGAACAGGGGTGGGAGCACACCGCTTCACCTCCCAGCACGATTCGCCCCTGGTATTGTGGTAAATGCAGTTTCGGTTATTTGCTTGCTTCCAGAGTGTTGAGTGTTTCACCACAGTTGGCGCAGATAGTGCTGATCTCTAGACACGTGTTTCTGGTTCTTTAACCGTCATCAGTAGAGATTACAGTCTTTGAAATTTGGGGTTTGCTGAGTAGGCTGCCAACATCTTTCTCAGGTCAGGTACCTCTCACAGGCATGCGGGTACTTCTTCCACGAGCTCGTCAGCTCAATGACTCATGGGAGTACTATTAAACAGGAAAAGGGGTGGGAGCACACCGCTTCACCTCCCAGCAAGGTTCGCCCCTGGCATTGTGGTAAATGCAGTTTAAGTTACTTGCTTGCTTCAAGAGTGTTCGAGTGTTTCGCCACAGTTGGCGCAGATAGTGCTGATCTTTAGACACATGTTTCTGGTTCTATAACCGTCATCAGTAGAGATTACAGTCTTTCAAATGTGGGGTTTGCTGAGTAGGCTGCCAATATCTTTCTCAGGTCAGGTACCTCTCACAGGCATGCAGGTGCTTCATCCACGAGATCATCATCTCAATGACTCAATGACTCATGGGAGTACTATTAAACAGGAACAGGGGTGGGAGCACACCGCTTCACCTCCCAGCAAGGTTCGCCCCTGGCATTGTGATAAATGCAGGTTCAGTTACTTGCTTGCTTCAAGAGTGTTCGAGTGTTTCGCCACAGTTGGCGCAGATAGTGCTGATCTCTAGACACGTGGTTCTGGTTCTTTAACTGTCATAGGTAGAGATTGCAGTCTTTCAAATGTGGGGTTTGCTGAGTAGGCTGCCAACATCTTTCTCAGGTCGGGTACCTCTCACAGGCATGCGGGTGCTTCATCCACCAGCTCGTCAGCTCAATGACTCATGGGAGTACTATGAAACAGGAACAGGGGTGGAAGCACACCGCTTCACCTCCCAGCAAGGTCGCCTCTGGCATTGTGATAAATGCAGTTTCAGTTAATTGCAGGCTTCAAGAGTGTTCGAGTGTTTCGCCACAGTTGGCGCAGATAGTGCTGATCTCTAGACACGTCTTTCTGGTTCTTTAACCGTCATCAGTAGAGATTACAGTCTTTGAAATTTGTGGTTTTCTGAGTAGGCTGCCAACATCTTTCTCAGGTCGCGTACCTCTCACAGGCATGCGGGTGCTTCATCCACCAGCTCTTCAGCTCAATGACTCATGGGAGTACTATGAAACAGGAACAGGGGTGGCATACACCGCTTCACCTCCCAGCAAGGTTCGCCCCTGGCATTGTGGTAAATGCAGTTTAAGTTACTTGCTTGCTTCAAGAGTGTTCGAGTGTTTCGCCACAGTTGGCGCATATAGTGCTGATCTTTAGACACATGTTTCTGGTTCTATAACCGTCATCAGTAGAGATTACAGTCTTTCAAATGGTGGGTTTGCTGAGTAGGCTGCCAATATCTTTCTCAGGTCAGGTACCTCTCACAGGCATGCGGGTGCTTCATCCACCAGCTCGTCAGCTAAGTGACTCACGGGAGAACTATTAAACAGGAACAGGGGTGGGAGCACACCGCTTCACCTCCCAGCAAGGTTCGCCCCTGGCAATGTGATAAATGCAGTTTCAGTTACTTGCTTGCTTCAAGAGTGTTCGAGTGTTTCGCCACAGTTGGCGCAGATAGTGCTGATCTCTAGACACGTGGTTCTGGTTCTTTAACTGTCATAGGTAGAGATTGCAGTCTTTCGAATGTGGGGTTTGCTGAGTAGGCTGCCAACATCTTTCTCAGGTCGGGTACCTCTCACAGGCATGCGGGTGCTTCATCCACCAGCTTGCCGGCTCAATGACTCATGGGAGTACTATGAAACAGGAACAGGGGTGGAAGCACACCGCTTCACCTCCCAGCAAGGTTCGCCCCTGGCATTGTGGTAAATGCAGTTTAAGTTACTTGCTTGCTTCAAGAGTGTTCGAGTGTTTCGCCACAGTTGGCGCATATAGTGCTGATATTTAGACACATGTTTCTGGTTCTATAACCGTCATCAGTAGAGATTACAGTCTTTCAAATGTGGGGTTTGCTGAGTAGGCTGCCAATATCTTTCTCAGGTCAGGTACCTCTCACAGGCATGCGGGTGCTTCATCCACCAGCTCGTCAGCTAAGTGACTCACGGGAGAACTATTAAACAGGAACAGGGGTGGGAGCACACCGCTTCACCTCCCAGCAAGGTTCGCCCCTGGCATTGTGATAAATGCAGTTTCAGTTACTTGCTTGCTTCAAGAGTGTTCGAGTGTTTCGCCACAGTTGGCGCAGATAGTGCTGATCTCTAGACACGTGGTTCTGGTACTTTAACTGTCATAGGTAGGGGCGTGGCTTGGCTGCCGAGCGGAATGGCTGCCTGAAACCGCAGCTCCGCCGATCGAGCACAGAAATCCTTCAATTATTAGCTGAACTGGGGTGCGAGCTCGGACTTCCCCGCCCGAGCCGGTAGTCCAGGGTGTCCGCCCTGTGCTCTGGCTTTTCTGACCCCGTCGGCGACTCGTGGGCAGAGAGCGGCCCGTGGGCGGCGCGGAGACGTGGCGGCCTACACCATTCGCTAGAGCCGGGGCCTCGCGTGTGGAGTGCCCGAAACCTGTTCGAGGGGTGAGGCAGTGGCTGTTCGCTCGCCCAAGGAAACGCGCGCCCCGGCGAAGGTCTCACCCCCTACGGCTGATGGAGTGAGGCTGAGGCAGCGGCGGTTGGTGTGGAGGAACGCCGAACGTCTGCCCCTGGACTGCATGCCGGTGAACAGCGACGGGCCCGATCGGACGATCGCAGTGGCGGCCATTTTGCCTGAAGCCGAAGTCCCATGGTCGAAGGATCCAGGGCATAGATCGGAGAGACGTGGTCGGCTGCCGTACATGCCCCGACCATACTGTGGTGAGGTTGGAGCGTTGACCTGGGGTGTGGACGGCGCACGGCTGCACTAGGGTTGTACTGCCCCGGCGGCCTGCGCTGTGACTCTCCCCGCTTGCTCCGCTTGCTCCGCTTGAGGTGTGTGCCCCGCCACTGGGGGCCCGGCCCTTCAACCTAACCACTAGGCCTAACCGCCCTGCTGCCCTCGGTGAGACGCTGGTGGTTGGCGACTGGCGGCGACTGGTGCAGTACGAGGAGGCCGCGGCACGGCCGCCCAAGCATACGAACGGCTGGTGAGCGGCCATGGGCAAACCGGACACGCGGCAGCCGAAAATCACTTTCGACAAGTCCAAGCAGAAGCCGCCGGACCCAGACCCAGACCTCCGTGAGGCCGAATCTTCTCGGGCGGACCGGAGTGATGCTCAGGATGTGGACATCAAGGCCATGTTTCAGGAACTGAAAACGAGTTTACATGGCATTGATGGCAAGATGGACGCGCTGGCTGCCCGCATGGACGGCATCACGTCCCGCATGGACAAACAAGAGGGGAGAGTGGAATCGCTCGAAACACGTGTGGCCGACACGGAGGAAAATCAGACCGGCCTTGCCGGCCAACTACGGGGCATGGAGAAGATTCTGACACTCATTCAGCAGAAAAATGAGGATTTGGAGGCGCGCTCGCGGCGCAACAACGTCCGCATCACGGGTGTGGCGGAAACGACGGACATAACCAACATGGAGCTCTTTGTTGAACAAATGTGTAAGGATCTGTTTGGGTCGGGATTGTCTCCGATGTTCCTGGTCGAGAGGGCTCACAGATCACTGGGGCCCAGGCCTAAACCCGGTGCACCGCCCCGGCCTATTATTGCACGAATCTTGAATTATAGGGACCGGGACGTGATCTTACGAATGGCAAGAGACATATCAGACGTGCAGTACAGGGGCAACCACATTGCACTATATCCGGACTATACGATGCAGGTTCAAGCCGCTCGAAGGGAATTTTTGCCGGCAAAGAAACTTTTTCAACAGGCGGGCACCAAATACTCCCTCATCTACCCTGCCAAACTCCGGGTCCAAGGTCCCGGTAAGCCGTCCTTCTTTGTTGACGCGAAGGCGGCTATGAAATATGCCAAACAACTGTTAAAGGACCAAAAGGCTCAGACATCTGCAGTTGACCCGGACCAGCGGGACAGGCTAAGTGATGTTGAATGACTACTACTGTATACTTCTTGCTAAATCGCTGGGTGTTGCCTGCCTGCGCTGTGCTGGGCCATAGAGAGAATGTTTAATTCCCTGGAGTTCCAATTTCAGATGCTATGAGGGAGCTGAGCAGGGCTGCGGGATTGGGGGGGGAGGGTCCTTGAGCTGGTACACTAGTCTCGCGCTCGATCGCCCTGTCACAAGTACAGGGCTTGTGGGTGGCCAACCTGCGTACCTCAAGGGATGATTCCCATTCATTGTTCACATCTAGAGACTGTAGTTACAGTTGTTGTAGTTGGGGGGGGGTCCAGGGAGGTCATTGCACAACCTGATTGGGGGGTTGGAGCGGGAGGGTTAGGGGGTTGGCTGGGGTTGGGGGTTTTTGTTGTGTTTTATTTAAGTTTCAGAGCCGGGTCGGAGGAGGCGAAAACTGCTATTGAATCGCACGTTGTGCACTGCGCGCTGTCATGTCGACAGTCACCCAGCAAGAGGTATTCTGGCATTTACCGTGCAGGCTGCCCAGTTGGCCGGGTGGGATGTGTGCTGTCTGTCAGGGACGGGCTACAGGAATCGCTGCAACGAGGAACAGGTCCGTGGCCTGCTCGAGTTTTATTTCCACGCTTGGTGCCGAGTGGAGGTTCCCTGCCTTGTCGGCGGGCGTACAGATTGCTGTGGCATTGCCGCCCTCATATATTGAGACCCGCTGGATTGGAAATGCTTGCTTCGAGACTTGGCGAGACTTGGCCGGGTGAATGGGGGGTAGGTGTATGTTGGATGCTTGCCCGAACTCTGTTAACACGCCTGGTGCTGTGAATAGCATAAAGTGTATTACCTGGAATGTACGGGGCATGAATGATAGACGGAAAGTGAGACTGATACAGGCCTTTCTGATTAGGAAGGGTGCGGACATTTGCCTTCTGCAGGAGACGCACCTGACGGACAATGCTGCGCAGCTGCTCAGACACAACCGATGGGGTGAGGTAGTTCACGCTCACTACTCTAACTACTCCAGAGGAGTGGCGATACTTATCAGAAAAGGGCTTCACTGGAGGACGCATGAGGAAATCAGGGACGCGGGGGGCAGGTATGTTCTGATGGTAGGTTCGCTGTGCGGCGCGAGAGTGATTCTGGTGAATGTGTATGGCCCGAATGACGATAATCCAGAGTTCTACGAGGGATTGTGGCATAGGGTGCGGAACTGTGGACCTGCTGCGATACTGTGGGGAGGAGACTATAATGTGGTACTGTCAGATACTACAGATAGGCAGGGCACCACTCGGGAACATCACCCTAGGGCGTCGGAGGCGCTTGGCCATATTATGCTAGAGGCAGGGCTGGTGGACTCCTGGAGGACACTGCACCCTGAGGCCCGCGCCGGTACGTGTATCACTGCTCATCGTGCGGCCTGGTCCAGATTGGACTTCTGGCTGCTGTCCAGAGATCTGCACTCATCGGTGTTAGAGGTGACTCACTTGCCGCGGTCTCTCTCTGATCATGCCCCGGTCTGCTTAACGCTATCCACCCCGCCGCAGTACATTCAGCCGTTCAGTTGGAGGTTCCCATCCCGGGCTCTGCGTGACCAGGTCTTCCAGCACTCTTTGCGGGAAAAACTGGAGGAATACTTCGAACTCAACGAGGGCTCAGTGGATTCACCTGGCGTGCTCTGGGAGGCCTGTAAAGCTGTGACACGGGGTCACTGCATGGCGCTCAAAACTGGGGTGCTGCGCTCCATCAGAGCTACTCTCGGCAGGTTGGAATCTGAACTGGCTCAGCTTGAAGCTGCGATGGTGGCGGCCCCTTCTGGTGGTGCGAGTGCAGACTTCAGGACGAAACTGACCGAGTATCAAGAGGAGGCCGAGAGGGAGGTCAGGTTCTTGTCCAAAGATTCTCAGGCCAGACGTTACGGAGAGGGTGATCGAGCTGGCCGAACACTAGCAAATATGCTGCGCCCGCCACGTGGGTCGGAGCATATTCTTGAGCTACAGGAGTCGGGGGGTGCAGTGATTCGAGATCCTCCGGCTATCCTGACGGTGATGACAGACTATTATAAGGACCTGTACACCACTAAGGTGTCCCCTGACGACACCATCATTAGTGATTACCTGGACACCATAGCTCTTGCGTGGTTCAGTAACAATGCCCGACAATATATGGACCTACCCTTCACGCAGGAGGACATTCGAGCGGTTATAGCCGCTATGCCGCTCAACAAGGCACCAGGCCCCGACGGGCTGACGGCAGCCTTCTACAAGGAATACGTAGACCTACTGGTCCCGCGATTGCACAATGTTTTTGAGGAAGCGATGGAGGTTGGCATCCTCCCTACCTCGATGCGAGAGGCCCTCATCATTACGTTGCTTAAACCTGGGAAGAATCCTGTTACCCCGGACTCATATCGCCCACTCTCGCTAATTAATCTTGACGCCAAAATCTATGCGAAATTACTCGCTGACCGCCTGAAATTTATGCTGCCTCAGATAGCGTTGTCCGATCAGTCGGGCTTTGTGATGGGGCGGTCCACTTCCCACAATCTTAGAGTGCTGTTTGGGCTCCTGCATTATTTGGACCCCAAGGTACAAGCCGCGGCCGCACTGCTTGACGCCACTAAGGCGTTCGACTCACTAGAGTGGAAATTCCTGCGGGCGTTATTCACTCGCATGGGTTTCAGCCCCTCCTTTGCCAGGCGTATTGGAATACTCTATAATCACCCGACGGCTAGGGTGCGGGTTAATGGTCAGACGTCTGCCCCGATCCCCATAACCAGAGGGACTCGGCAGGGCTGCCCCTTGTCGCCATTGCTGTTCGCTATTGCGACGGAGCCGCTGGCGGCTCGTTTGCGCCAACACCACACCCATCGCAGTATCGGCTTCACGTCGCGTGGCCTGCTGGTCTCTATGTACGCCGACGACATAACCATATACATGGTAAATCCATCGGAAAACTTCGACCCACTGATGCGTGAGGTGACAAGGTATAGCGGCCTCACGGGTATCGATATCAACTGGTCGAAGTCGGCGATGTTCCCGCTGACGGACGGTACGAGTCAGTGCCACACGGAATTCCCGATTGACTGGGTCACTGATGAGATTAAATACCTGGGCATACGGTTTAGCCGATCGGTACAGGACATATGGCTGGCAAATTTTGGGGTGGCCGTGGAATGGCTGGAGTGCAAAGTGAAGCGCTGGAAGGCGCTGCCGCTATCTCTGATGGGTCGCATAGCAATTGCTAAAATGGTGGTCGTTCCCAAGTTTCTTTACTTATTCGTAAACATCCCCGTGCCACTCACTAAGTCGTTCTTTCGCCGGCTCCGCTCCGCCTTGATTGAACTGGTCTGGGCGGGTAAGCAGCCCAGAGTGGCCTGGAACCTCCTCACACTTCCCTTCCGTCAGGGGAGACTTGCGGCCCCGGACATGGAGCTATATGCGTACTGTGCTCAGGCCCAATACCTGCACTACTGGCAGCACCCGATTCCTTACCAGCCGCACGTGGCTATCGAGATGGATGTTGCGGCCCCCTGCCCCCTTCGTGCAGCGGTATATCAGAGATACAGACGCTCCAGAGACGACATTGACACTGTTGAAATGGTACGCTGGGCCTGGTCAAGCATTGCCAAACGTGCAGGCGTTGATGACTTATATGCGCCAAGTATGCCCCTCGCGGATAATCCACTATTGGGGCCATTGACGGACGCGGCGGTGGTGCGGCGGGCGCAGGCCTGCGGCCTGAAGGTGGCGGGAGACTTGTACCCGGACGATACCTTCCTCACAGTGCGGGACATGGCGGCAGCGCTGGAACCGACGGCCTCGGAGCTTCTTCTCTACTATCAACTGCGGTCTGCCTGCAAGGGCAGGTACCCCATGTTTCCAGAGGCTCCGCCGACGATTGCGGCCTTGGAGGACGTACTTTCGAACTCCTCCGCGCGCAAACTGATCACGCGGATCTATAGAGCTACTCAAAACACGGCTCCGGTTGTGCACACTGACTCTAGATCCGCGTGGGAACATGAAGCGGGTATATCCATTACCGAGAAGCAGTGGGAGTACTGTTGTTCCCAACTTGAAAACCTATCCCCTAATTATAGGCTGCGGTTGGTACATTTCAACTATCTGCACCGGACTTACCGTACGCCCCTTCAATTGTGTAGGATGGGTCTGCGGGCTGATGCGCACTGTTGGAGATGCGGTGAGAAGGATGCCGCGTTCTATCACCTTGTATGGGTGTGCGGCCCCATACGTGACTTCTGGATTGCAGTCTTCAATACCGTGGGGCAGATCGTGGGGATGGAACTGGAGCCGGACCCACTCGTGGCCCTCCTGGGATTCGTTAGGAATGTGCCTAAGGCCTCACGTAGGCTTGTAGCCATATTATTATTACTTGCTAAGCGTCAGGTGGCGCTACACTGGAAGAAGGCGATGCCGCCAAACGTGAAGGCCTGGATAAGATCGGAGGTGTACTGTAGGGAGCAGCTGACCTCATACTGGGACCAGCTGCCGCAGCGCTCGCGGCCTGTAGATATCTGGCAGCCACTGGTGGATTGGTTGGCTAGTACGACAGCGTTGGAAGATGACCAAGCGGGCTGATCGTGGCTTAAATGGCGTGGCGAGGTTGGAGTTCGACTGTGGTGTGCTATAAGTGGTGATCCGCCTGGCATAAGTGATCTGGGATGTGGGGTTCGCTCTCTGAGGGGGTTTGTCTGTCGTTTGCTTTGTCTGGGCGGGCTGTGGGCGCAGCGTGACGATGATTATGTCATTTCGATCATTTACTGTTTGCTTCCCTCCGACTCGGGCTCTCTATTAGTTTTGTTTTGTTTGTTCCATTGTAAAATGCTATATCGCTGTTTGAAAGTACGACCTCAAATGCTTGGGCGGAGTTCCGCCTTGTATACTAGCTGCCTGCCTCCGGGTTGTTGGCTAAATAGCGGTGTACTCTTCGATGGAACAATAAAGGTTTTGGAAAACAAAAAAAAACAAAAAAAAAAAAACTGTCATAGGTAGAGATTGCAGTCTTTCAAATGTGGGGTTTGCTGAGTAGGCTGCCAACATCTTTCTCAGGTCGGGTACCTCTCACAGGCATGCGGGTGCTTCATCCACCAGCTCGACAGCTCAATGACTCATGGGAGTACTATTAAACAGGAACAGGGGTGGAAGCACACCGCTTCACCTCACAGCAAGGTTCGCCCCTGGCATTGTGATAAATGCAGTTTCAGTTAATTGCTTGCTCCAAGAGTGTTCGAGTGTTTCGCCACAGTTGGCGCAGATAGTGCTGATCTCTAGACACATCTTTCTGGTTCTTTAACCGTCATCAGTAGAGATTACAGTCTTTGAACTTTTTGGTTTGCTGAGTAGGCTGCCAATATCTTTCTCAGGTCATTGACCTCCCACAGGCATGCGGGTGCTTCATCCACCAGCTCGTCAGCTAAGTGACTCATGGGAGAACTATTAAACAGGAACAGGGGTGGGAGCACACCGCTTCACCTCCCAGCAAGGTTCGCCTCTGGCATTGTGGTAATGTAGTTTTGGTTACTTGCTTGCTTCAAGAGTGTTCGAGTGTTTTGCCACAGTTGGCGCAGATAGTGCTGATCTCTAGACACGTGGTTCTGGTTCTTTAACCGTCATCAGTAGAGATTACAGTCTTTCAAATGTGGGGTTTGCTGAGTATGCTGTCAACATCTTTCTCAGGTCAGGTACCTCTCACAGGCATGCGGGTGCTTCATCCACGAGCTCGTCAGCTCAATGACTCACAAGAGTACTATTAAACAGGAACAGGGATGGGAGCATACCGCTTCACCTCCCAGCAAGGTTCGCACATGGCATTGTGATAAATGCAGTTTCAGTTACTTGCTTGCTTCAAGAGTGTTCGAGTGTTTCGCCACAGTTGGCGCAGATAGTGCTGATCTCTAGACACGTGGTTCTGGTACTTTAACTGTCATAGGTAGAGATTGCAGTCTTTCAAATGTGGGGTTTGCTGAGTAGGCTGCCAACATCTTTCTCAGGTCGGGTACCTCTCACAGGCATGCGGGTGCTTCATCCACCAGCTCGACAGCTCAATGACTCATGGGAGTACTATTAAACAGGAACAGGGGTGGAAGCACACCGCTTCACCTCACAGCAAGGTTCGCCCCTGGCATTGTGATAAATGCAGTTTCAGTTAATTGCTTGCTTCAAGAGTGTTCGAGTGTTTCGCCACAGTTGGCGCAGATAGTGCTGATCTCTAGACACATCTTTCTGGTTCTTTAACCGTCATCAGTAGAGATTACAGTCTTTGAAATTTGTGGTTTGCTGAGTAGGCTGCCAATATCTTTCTCAGGTCATTGACCTCCCACAGGCATGCGGGTGCTTCATCCACCAGCTCGTCAGCTAAGTGACTCACGGGAGAACTATTAAACAGGAACAGGGGTGGGAGCACACCGCTTCACCTCCCAGCAAGGTTCGCCTCTGGCATTGTGGTAATGTAGTTTTGGTTACTTGCTTGCTTCAAGAGTGTTCGAGTGTTTTGCCACAGTTGGCGCAGATAGTGCTGATCTCTAGACACGTGGTTCTGGTTCTTTAACCGTCATCAGTAGAGATTACAGTCTTTCAAATGTGGGGTTTGCTGAGTATGCTGTCAACATCTTTCTCAGGTCAGGTACCTCTCACAGGCATGCGGGTGCTTCATCCACGAGCTCGTCAGCTCAATGACTCACGAGAGTACTATTAAACAGGAACAGGGATGGGAGCATACCGCTTCACCTCCCAGCAAGGTTCGCACATGGCATTGTGGTAAATGCAGTTTCAGTTACTTGCTTGCTTCAAGAGTGTTCGAGTGTTTCGCCACAGTTGGCACAGATAGTGCTGATCTCTAGACACGTGTTTCTGGTGCTTTAACCGTCATCAGTAGAGATTACAGTCTTTCAAATGTGGGGTTTGCTGAGTAGGCTGCCAACATCTTTCTCAGGTCTGGTACCTCTCACAGGCATCCGGGTACTTCATCCACGAGCTCGTCAGCTCAATGACTCATGGGAGTACTATTAAACAGGAACAGGGGTGGGAGCACACCGCTTCACCTCCCAGCAAGATTCGCCCCTGGTATTGTGGTAAATGCAGTTTCGGTTATTTGCTTGCTTCCAGAGTGTTGAGTGTTTCACCACAGTTGGCGCAGATAGTGCTGATCTCTAGACACGTGTTTCTGGTTCTTTAACCGTCATCAGTAGAGATTACAGTCTTTGAAATTTGGGGTTTGCTGAGTAGGCTGCCAACATCTTTCTCAGGTCAGGTACCTCTCACAGGCATGCGGGTACTTCTTCCACGAGCTCGTCAGCTCAATGACTCATGGGAGTACTATTAAACAGGAAAAGGGGTGGGAGCACACCGCTTCACCTCTCAGCAAGGTTCGCCCCTGGCATTGTGGTAAATGCAGTTTAAGTTACTTGCTTGCTTCAAGAGTGTTCGAGTGTTTCGCCACAGTTGGCGCAGATAGTGCTGATCTTTAGACACATGTTTCTGGTTCTATAACCGTCATCAGTAGAGATTACAGTCTTTCAAATGTGGGGTTTGCTGAGTAGGCTGCCAATATCTTTCTCAGGTCAGGTACCTCTCACAGGCATGCGGATGCTTCATCCACGAGCTCATCATCTCAATGACTCAATGACTCATGGGAGTACTATTAAACAGGAACAGGGGTGGAAGCACACCGCTTCACCTCACAGCAAGGTTCGCCCCTGGCATTGTGATAAATGCAGTTTCAGTTAATTGCTTGCTTCAAGAGTGTTCGAGTGTTTCGCCACAGTTGGCGCAGATAGTGCTGATCTCTAGACACATCTTTCTGGTTCTTTAACCGTCATCAGTAGAGATTACAGTCTTTGAAATTTGTGGTTTGCTGAGTAGGCTGCCAATATCTTTCTCAGGTCATTGACCTCCCACAGGCATGCGGGTGCTTCATCCACCAGCTCGTCAGCTAAGTGACTCACGGGAGAACTATTAAACAGGAACAGGGGTGGGAGCACACCGCTTCACCTCCCAGCAAGGTTCGCCTCTGGCATTGTGGTAATGTAGTTTTGGTTACTTGCTTGCTTCAAGAGTGTTCGAATGTGTTTTGCCACAGTTGGCGCAGATAGTGCTGATCTCTAGACACGTGGTTCTGGTTCTTTAACCGTCATCAGTAGAGATTACAGTCTTTCAAATGTGGGGTTTGCTGAGTATGCTGTCAACATCTTTCTCAGGTCAGGTACCTCTCACAGGCATGCGGGTGCTTCATCCACGAGCTCGTCAGCTCAATGACTCACAAGAGTACTATTAAACAGGAACAGGGATGGGAGCATACCGCTTCACCTCCCAGCAAGGTTCGCACATGGCATTGTGATAAGTGCAGTTTCAGTTACTTGCTTGCTTCAAGAGTGTTCGAGTGTTTCGCCACAGTTGGCGCAGATAGTGCTGATCTCTAGACACGTGGTTCTGGTACTTTAACTGTCATAGGTAGAGATTGCAGTCTTTCAAATGTGGGGTTTGCTGAGTAGGCTGCCAACATCTTTCTCAGGTCGGGGACCTCTCACAGGCATGCGGGTGCTTCATCCACCAGCTCGACAGCTCAATGACTCATGGGAGTACTATTAAACAGGAACAGGGGTGGAAGCACACCGCTTCACCTCACAGCAAGGTTCGCCCCTGGCATTGTGATAAATGCAGTTTCAGTTAATTGCTTGCTTCAAGAGTGTTCGAGTGTTTCGCCACAGTTGGCGCAGATAGTGCTGATCTCTAGACACATCTTTCTGGTTCTTTAACCGTCATCAGTAGAGATTACAGTCTTTGAAATTTGTGGTTTGCTGAGTAGGCTGCCAATATCTTTCTCAGGTCATTGACCTCCCACAGGCATGCGGGTGCTTCATCCACCAGCTCGTCAGCTAAGTGACTCACGGGAGAACTATTAAACAGGAACAGGGGTGGGAGCACACCGCTTCACCTCCCAGCAAGGTTCGCCTCTGGCATTGTGGTAATGTAGTTTTGGTTACTTGCTTGCTTCAAGAGTGTTCGAGTGTTTTGCCACAGTTGGCGCAGATAGTGCTGATCTCTAGACACGTGGTTCTGGTTCTTTAACCGTCATCAGTAGAGATTACAGTCTTTCAAATGTGGGGTTTGCTGAGTATGCTGTCAACATCTTTCTCAGGTCAGGTACCTCTCACAGGCATGCGGGTGCTTCATCCACGAGCTCGTCAGCTCAATGACTCACGAGAGTACTATTAAACAGGAACAGGGATGGGAGCATACCGCTTCACCTCCCAGCAAGGTTCGCACATGGCATTGTGGTAAATGCAGTTTCAGTTACTTGCTTGCTTCAAGAGTGTTCGAGTGTTTCGCCACAGTTGGCACAGATAGTGCTGATCTCTAGACACGTGTTTCTGGTTCTTTAACCGTCATCAGTAGAGATTACAGTCTTTCAAATGTGGGGTTTGCTGAGTAGGCTGCCAACATCTTTCTCAGGTCTGGTACCTCTCACAGGCATCCGGGTACTTCATCCACGAGCTCGTCAGCTCAATGACTCATGGGAGTACTATTAAACAGGAACAGGGGTGGGAGCACACCGCTTCACCTCCCAGCAAGATTCGCCCCTGGTATTGTGGTAAATGCAGTTTCGGTTATTTGCTTGCTTCCAGAGTGTTGAGTGTTTCACCACAGTTGGCGCAGATAGTGCTGATCTCTAGACACGTGTTTCTGGTTCTTTAACCGTCATCAGTAGAGATTACAGTCTTTGAAATTTGGGGTTTGCTGAGTAGGCTGCCAACATCTTTCTCAGGTCAGGTACCTCTCACAGGCATGCGGGTACTTCTTCCACGAGCTCGTCAGCTCAATGACTCATGGGAGTACTATTAAACAGGAAAAGGGGTGGGAGCACACCGCTTCACCTCCCAGCAAGGTTCGCCCCTGGCATTGTGGTAAATGCAGTTTAAGTTACTTGCTTGCTTCAAGAGTGTTCGAGTGTTTCGCCACAGTTGGCGCAGATAGTGCTGATCTTTAGACACATGTTTCTGGTTCTATAACCGTCATCAGTAGAGATTACAGTCTTTCAAATGTGGGGTTTGCTGAGTAGGCTGCCAATATCTTTCTCAGGTCAGGTACCTCTCACAGGCATGCGGATGCTTCATCCACGAGCTCATCATCTCAATGACTCAATGACTCATGGGAGTACTATTAAACAGGAACAGGGGTGGAAGCACACCGCTTCACCTCACAGCAAGGTTCGCCCCTGGCATTGTGATAAATGCAGTTTCAGTTAATTGCTTGCTTCAAGAGTGTTCGAGTGTTTCGCCACAGTTGGCGCAGATAGTGCTGATCTCTAGACACATCTTTCTGGTTCTTTAACCGTCATCAGTAGAGATTACAGTCTTTGAAATTTGTGGTTTGCTGAGTAGGCTGCCAATATCTTTCTCAGGTCATTGACCTCCCACAGGCATGCGGGTGCTTCATCCACCAGCTCGTCAGCTAAGTGACTCACGGGAGAACTATTAAACAGGAACAGGGGTGGGAGCACACCGCTTCACCTCCCAGCAAGGTTCGCCTCTGGCATTGTGGTAATGTAGTTTTGGTTACTTGCTTGCTTCAAGAGTGTTCGAATGTGTTTTGCCACAGTTGGCGCAGATAGTGCTGATCTCTAGACACGTGGTTCTGGTTCTTTAACCGTCATCAGTAGAGATTACAGTCTTTCAAATGTGGGGTTTGCTGAGTATGCTGTCAACATCTTTCTCAGGTCAGGTACCTCTCACAGGCATGCGGGTGCTTCATCCACGAGCTCGTCAGCTCAATGACTCACGAGAGTACTATTAAACAGCAACAGGGATGGGAGCATACCGCTTCACCTCCCAGCAAGGTTCGCACATGGCATTGTGGTAAATGCAGTTTCAGTTACTTGCTTGCTTCAAGAGTGTTCGAGTGTTTCGCCACAGTTGGCACTGATAGTGCTGATCTCTAGACACGTGTTTCTGGTTCTTTAACCGTCATCAGTAGAGATTACAGTCTTTCAAATGTGGGGTTTGCTGAGTAGGCTGCCAACATCTTTCTCAGGTCTGGTACCTCTCACAGGCATCCGGGTACTTCATCCACGAGCTCGTCAGCTCAATGACTCATGGGAGTACTATTAAACAGGAACAGGGGTGGGAGCACACCGCTTCACCTCCCAGCAAGATTCGCCCCTGGTATTGTGGTAAATGCAGTTTCGGTTATTTGCTTGCTTCCAGAGTGTTGAGTGTTTCACCACAGTTGGCGCAGATAGTGCTGATCTCTAGACACGTGTTTCTGGTTCTTTAACCGTCATCAGTAGAGATTACAGTGTTTGAAATTTGGGGTTTGCTGAGTAGGCTGCCAACATCTTTCTCAGGTCAGGTACCTCTCACAGGCATGCGGGTACTTCTTCCACGAGCTCGTCAGCTCAATGACTCATGGGAGTACTATTAAACAGGAAAAGGGGTGGGAGCACACCGCTTCACCTCCCACCAAGGTTCGCCCCTGGCATTGTGGTAAATGCAGTTTAAGTTACTTGCTTGCTTCAAGAGTGTTCGAGTGTTTCGCCACAGTTGGCGCAGATAGTGCTGATCTTTAGACACATGTTTCTGGTTCTATAACCGTCATCAGTAGAGATTACAGTCTTTCAAATGGTGGGTTTGCTGAGTAGGCTGCCAATATCTTTCTCAGGTCAGGTACCTCTCACAGGCATGCGGGTGCTTCATCCACGAGCTCGTCAGCTCAATGACTCACGAGAGTACTATTAAACAGGAACAGGGATGGGAGCATACCGCTTCACCTCCCAGCAAGGTTCGCACATGGCTTTGTGGTAAATGCAGTTTCAGTTACTTGCTTGCTTCAAGAGTGTTCGAGTGTTTCGCCACAGTTGGCGCAGATAGTGCTGATCTCTAGACACGTGTTTCTGGTTCTTTAACCGTCATCAGTAGAGATTACAGTCTTTGAAATTTGGGGTTTGCTGAGTAGGCTGCCAACATCTTTCTCAGGTCAGGTACCTCTCACAGGCATGCGGGTACTTCTTCCACGAGCTCGTCAGCTCAATGACTCATGGGAGTACTATTAAACAGGAAAAGGGGTGGGAGCATACCGCTTCACCTCCCAGCAAGGTTCGCCCCTGGCATTGTGGTAAATGCAGTTTAAGTTACTTGCTTGCTTCAAAAGTGTTCGAGTGTTTCGCCACAGTTGGCGCAGATAGTGCTGATCTTTAGACACATGTTTCTGGTTCTATAACCGTCATCAGTAGAGATTACAGTCTTTCAAATGTGGGGTTTGCTGAGTAGGCTGCCAATATCTTTCTCAGGTCAGGTACCTCTCACAGGCATGCGGGTGCTTCATCCACAAGCTCATCATCTCAATAACTCAATGACTCATGGGAGTACTATTAAACAGGAACAGGGGTGGGAGCACACCGCTTCACCTCCCAGCAAGGTTCGCCCCTGGCATTGTGATAAATGCAGTTTCAGTTACTTGCTTGCTTCAAGAGTGTTCGAGTGTTTCGCCACAGTTGGCGCAGATAGTGCTGATCTCTAGACACGTGGTTCTGGTTCTTTAACTGTCATAGGTAGAGATTGCAGTCTTTCAAATGTGGGGTTTGCTGAGTAGGCTGCCAACATCTTTCTCAGGTCGGGTACCTCTCACAGGCATGCGGGTGCTTCATCCACCAGCTTGCCGGCTCAATGACTCATGGGAGTACTATGAAACAGGAACAGATGTGGAAGCACACCGCTTCACCTCCCAGCAAGGTTCGCCCCTGGCATTGTGGTAAATGCAGTTTAAGTTACTTGCTTGCTTCAAGAGTGTTCGAGTGTTTCGCCACAGTTGGCGCATACAGTGCTGATCTTTAGACACATGTTTCTGGTTCTATAACCGTCATCAGTAGAGATTACAGTCTTTCAAATGTGGGGTTTGCTGAGTAGGCTGCCAATATCTTTCTCAGGTCAGGTACCTCTCACAGGCATGCGGGTGCTTCATCCACCAGCTCATCAGCTAAGTGACTCACAGGAGAACTATTAAACAGGAACAGGGGTGGGAGCACACCGCTTCACCTCCCAGCAAGGTTCGCCCCTGGCATTGTGATAAATGCAGTTTCAGTTACTTGCTTGCTTCAAGAGTGTTCGAGTGTTTCGCCACAGTTGGCGCAGATAGTGCTGATCTCTAGACACGTGGTTCTGGTACTTTAACTGTCATAGGTAGAGATTGCAGTCTTTCAAATGTGGGGTTTGGTGAGTAGGCTGCCAGCATCTTTCTCAGGTCGGGTACCTCTCACAGGCATGCGGGTGCTTCATCCACCAGCTCGACAGCTCAATGACTCATGGGAGTACTATTAAACAGGAACAGGGGTGGAAGCACACCGCTTCACCTCACAGCAAGGTTGGCCCCTGGCATTGTGATAAATGCAGTTTCAGTTAATTGCTTGCTTCAAGAGTGTTCGAGTGTTTCGCCACAGTTGGCGCAGATAGTGCTGATCTCTAGACACATCTTTCTGGTTCTTTAACCGTCATCAGTAGAGATTACAGTCTTTGAAATTTGTGGTTTGCTGAGTAGGCTGCCAATATCTTTCTCAGGTCATTGACCTCCCACAGGCATGCGGGTGCTTCATCCACCAGTTCGTTAGGTAAGTGACTCATGGGAGAACTATTAAACAGGAACAGGGGTGGGAGCACACCGCTTCACCTCCCAGCAAGGTTCGCCTCTGGCATTGTGGTAATGTAGTTTTGGTTACTTGCTTGCTTCAAGAGTGTTCGAGTGTTTTGCCACAGTTGGCGCAGATAGTGCTGATCTCTAGACACGTGGTTCTGGTTCTTTAACCGTCATCAGTAGAGATTACAGTCTTTCAAATGTGGGGTTTGCTGAGTATGCTGTCAACATCTTTCTCAGGTCAGGTACCTCTCACAGGCATGCGGGTGCTTCATCCACGAGCTCGTCAGCTCAATGACTCACGAGAGTACTATTAAACAGGAACAGGGATGGGAGCATACCGCTTCACCTCCCAGCAAGGTTCGCACATGGCATTGTGGTAAATGCAGTTTCAGTTACTTGCTTGCTTCAAGAGTGTTCGAGTGTTTCGCCACAGTTGGCGCAGATAGTGCTGATCTCTAGACACGTGTTTCTGGTTCTTTAACCGTCATCAGTAGAGATTACAGTCTTTCAAATGTGGGGTTTGCTGAGTAGGCTGCCAACATCTTTCTCAGGTCCGGTACCTCTCACAGGCATGTGGGTACTTCTTCCACGAGCTCGTCAGCTCAATGACTCATGGGAGTACTATTAAACAGGAAAAGGGGTGGGAGCACACCGCTTCACCTCCCAGCAAGGTTCGCCCCTGGCATTGTGGTAAATGCAGTTTCAGTTACTTGCTTGCTTCAAAAGTGTTCGAGTGTTTCGCCACAGTTGGCGCAGATAGTGCTGATCTTTAGACACATGCTTCTGGTTCTATAACCGTCATCAGTAGAGATTACAGTCTTTCAAATGTGGGGTTTGCTGAGTAGGCTGCCAATATCTTTCTCAGGTCAGGTACCTCTCACAGGCATGCGGGTGCTTCATCCACAAGCTCATCATCTCAATGACTCAATGACTCATGGGAGTACTATTAAACAGGAACAGGGGTGGGAGCACACCGCTTCACCTCCCAGCAAGGTTCGCCCCTGGCATTGTGATAAATGCAGTTTCAGTTACTTGCTTGCTTCAAGAGTGTTCGAGTGTTTCGCCACAGTTGGCGCAGATAGTGCTGATCTCTAGACACGTGGTTCTGGTTCTTTAACTGTCATAGGTAGAGATTGCAGTCTTTCAAATGTGGGGTTTCCTGAGTAGGCTGCCAACATCTTTCTCAGGTCGGGTACCTCTCACAGGCATGCGGGTGCTTCATCCACCAGCTCGTCAGCTAAGTGACTCACGGGAGAGCTATTAAAAAGAAACAGGGGTGGGAGCACACCGCTTCACCTCCCAACAAGATTCGCCCCTGGCATTGTGGTAAATGCAGTTTTGGTTACTTGCTTGCTTCAAGCGTGTTGAGTGTTTCACCACAGTTGGCGCAGATAGTGCTGATCTCTAAACACGTGTTTCTGGTTCTTTAACCGTCATCAGTAGAGATTACAGTCTTTGAAATTTGGGGTTTTCTGAGTAGGCTGCCAAAATCTTTCTCAGGTCAGGTACCTCTCACAGGCAAGCGGGTGCTTCATCCACGAGCTCGTCAGCTCAATGACTCATGGGAGTACTATTAAACAGGAAAAGGGTGGGAGCACACCGCTTCACCTCCCAGCAAGGTTCACCCCTGGCATTGTGGTAAATGCAGTTTAAGTGACTTGCTTGCTTCAAGAGTGTTCGAGTGTTTTGCCACAGTTAGCGCAGATAGTGCTGATCTTTAGACACGTGTTTCTGGTTCTATAACCGTTTTCAGTAGAGGTACAGTCTTTCAAATGTGGGGTTTGCTGAGTAGGCTGCCAACATCTTTCTCAGGTCTGGTACCTCTCACAGGCATGCGGGTGCTTCATCCACGAGCTCGTCAGCTCAATAACTCATGGGAGTACTATTAAACAGGAACAGGGATGGGAGCATACCGCTTCACCTCCCACCAAGGTTCGCACATGGCATTGTGGTAAATGCAGTTTCAGTTACTTGCTTGCTTCAAGAGTGTTCGAGTGTTTCGCCACAGTTGGCGCAGATAGTGCTGATCTCTAGACACGTGTTTCTGGTTCTTTAACCGTCATCAGTAGAGATTACAGTCTTTCAAATGTGGGGTTTGCTGAGTAGGCTGCCAACATCTTTCTCAGGTCCGGTACCTCTCACAGGCATGCGGGTACTTCTTCCACGAGCTCGTCAGCTCAATGACTCATGGGAGTACTATTAAACAGGAAAAGGGGTGGGAGCACACCGCTTCACCTCCCAGCAAGGTTCGCCCCTGGCATTGTGGTAAATGCAGTTTCAGTTACTTGCTTGCTTCAAAAGTGTTCGAGTGTTTCGCCACAGTTGGCGCAGATAGTGCTGATCTTTAGACACATGTTTCTGGTTCTATAACCGTCATCAGTAGAGATTACAGTCTTTCAAATGTGGGGTTTGCTGAGTAGGCTGCCAATATCTTTCTCAGGTCAGGTACCTCTCACAGGCATGCGGGTGCTTCATCCACAAGCTCATCATCTCAATGACTCAATGACTCATGGGAGTACTATTAAACAGGAACAGGGGTGGGAGCACACCGCTTCACCTCCCAGCAAGGTTCGCCCCTGGCATTGTGATAAATGCAGTTTCAGTTACTTGCTTGCTTCAAGAGTGTTCGAGTGTTTCGCCACAGTTGGCGCAGATAGTGCTGATCTCTAGACACGTGGTTCTGGTTCTTTAACTGTCATAGGTAGAGATTGCAGTCTTTCAAATGTGGGGTTTGCTGAGTAGGCTGCCAACATCTTTCTCAGGTCGGGTACCTCTCACAGGCATGCGGGTGCTTCATCCACCAGCTCGTCAGCTAAGTGACTCACGGGAGAGCTATTAAAAAGAAACAGGGGTGGGAGCACACGCTTCACCTCCCAACAAGATTCGCCCCTGGCATTGTGGTAAATGCAGTTTTGGTTACTTGCTTGCTTCAAGCGTGTTGAGTGTTTCACCACAGTTGGCGCAGATAGTGCTGATCTCTAGACACGTGTTTCTGGTTCTTTAACCGTCATCAGTAGAGATTACAGTCTTTGAAATTTGGGGTTTTCTGAGTAGGCTGCCAAAATCTTTCTCAGGTCAGGTACCTCTCACAGGCAAGCGGGTGCTTCATCCACGAGCTCGTCAGCTCAATGACTCATGGGAGTACTATTAAACAGGAAAGGGGTGGGAGCACACCGCTTCACCTCCCAGCAAGGTTCACCCCTGGCATTGTGGTAAATGCAGTTTAAGTGACTTGCTTGCTTCAAGAGTGTTCGAGTGTTTTGCCACAGTTAGCGCAGATAGTGCTGATCTTTAGACACGTGTTTCTGGCTCTATAACCGTTTTCAGTAGAGATTACAGTCTTTCAAATGTGGGGTTTGCTGAGTAGGCTGCCAACATCTTTCTCAGGTCTGGTACCTCTCACAGGCATGCGGGTGCTTCATCCACGAGCTCGTCAGCTCAATAACTCATGGGAGTACTATTAAACAGGAACAGGGATGGGAGCATACCGCTTCACCTCCCACCAAGGTTCGCACATGGCATTGTGGTAAATGCAGTTTCAGTTACTTGCTTGCTTCAAGAGTGTTCGAGTGTTTCGCCACAGTTGGCGCAGATAGTGCTGACCTCTAGACACGTGTTTCTGGTTCTTTAACCATCATCAGTAGAGATTACAGTCTTTCAAATGTGGGGTTTGCTGAGTAGGCTGCCAACATCTTTCTCAGGTCTGGTACCTCTCACAGGCATCCGGGTGCTTCATCCACGAGCTCGTCAGCTCAATGACTCATGAGAGTACTATTAAACAGGAACAGGGGTGGGAGCACACCGCTTCACCTCCCAGCAAGATTCGCCCCTGGTATTGTGGTAAAGGCAGTTTCGGTTATTTGCTTGCTTCAAGAGTGTTGAGTGTTTCACCACAGTTGGCGCAGATAGTGCTGATCTCTAGACACGTGTTTCTGGTTCTTTAACCGTCATCAGTAGAGATTACAGTCTTTCAAATGTGGGGTTTGCTGAGTAGGCTGCCAACATCTTTCTCAGGTCTGGTACCTCTCACTGGCCTGCGGGTACTTCTTCACAAGCTCGTCAGCTCAATGACTCATGGGAGTACTATTAAACAGGAAAAGGGGTGGGAACACACCGCTTCACCTCCCAGCAAGGTTTGCCCCTGGCAATGTGGTAAATGCAGATTAAGTTACTTGCTTGCTTCAAGAGTGTTTGAGTGTTTCGCCACAGTTGACGCAGATAGTGCTGACCTCTAGACACGTGTTT
Organism: Triturus cristatus; assembly: GCF_964204655.1. Taxonomy (NCBI): domain Eukaryota; kingdom Metazoa; phylum Chordata; class Amphibia; order Caudata; family Salamandridae; genus Triturus; species Triturus cristatus. The sequence continues at coordinate 1,866,590,696 of NC_140589.1, forward strand.
CTGGTTCTTTAACCGTCATCAGTAGAGAGTACAGTCTTTCAAATGTGGGGTTTGCTGAGTAGGCTGCCAACATCTTTCTCAGGTCTGGTACCTCTCACAGGCATCCGGGTGCTTCATCCATGAGCTCGTCAGCTCAATGACTCATGAGAGTACTATTAAACAGGAACAGGGGTGGGAGCACACCGCTTCACCTCCCGGCAAGATTTGCCCCTGGTATTGTGGTAAATGCAGTTTCGGTTATTTGCTTGCTTCAAGAGTGTTCGAGTGTTTTGCCACAGTTGGCGCAGATAGTGCTGATCTCTAGACACGTGGTTCTGGTTCTTTAACCGTCATCAGTAGAGATTACAGTCTTTCAAACGTGGGGTTTGCTGAGTATGCTGTCAACATCTTTCTCAGGTCAGGTACCTCTCACAGGCATGCGGGTGCTTCATCCACGAGCTCGTCAGCTCAATGACTCACGAGAGTACTATTAAACAGGAACAGGGATGGGAGCATACCGCTTCACCTCCCAGCAAGGTTCGCACATGGCATTGTGGTAAATGCAGTTTCTGTTACTTGCTTGCTTCAAGAGTGTTCGAGTGTTTCGCCACAGTTGGCGCAGATAGTGCTGATCTCTAGACACGTGTTTCTGGTTCTTTAACCGTCATCAGTAGAGATTACAGTCTTTGAAATTTGGGGTTTGCTGAGTAGGCTGCCAACATCTTTCTCAGGTCAGGTACCTCTCACAGGCATGCGGGTACTTCTTCCACGAGCTCGTCAGCTCAATGACTCATGGGAGTACTATGAAACAGGAACAGGGGTGGAAGCACACCGCTTCACCTCCCAGCAAGGTTCGCCCCTGGCATTGTGGTAAATGCAGTTTCAGTTATTTGCTTGCTTCAAGAGTGTTCGAGTGTTTCGCCACAGTTGGCGCAGATAGTGCTGATCTCTAGACACGTGGTTCTGGTACTTTAACTGTCATAGGTAGAGATTGCAGTCTTTCAAATGTGGGGTTTGCTGAGTAGGCTGCCAACATCTTTCTCAGGTCGGGTACCTCTCACAGGCATGCGGGTGCTTCATCCACCAGCTCGACAGCTCAATGACTCATGGGAGTACTATTAAACAGGAACAGGGGTGGAAGCACACCGCTTCACCTCACAGCAAGGTTCGCCCCTGGCATTGTGATAAATGCAGTTTCAGTTAATTGCTTGCTTCAAGAGTGTTCTAGTGTTTCGCCACAGTTGGCGCAGATAGTGCTGATCTCTAGACACATCTTTCTGGATCTTTAACCGTCATCAGTAGAGATTACAGTCTTTGAAATTTGTGGTTTGCTGAGTAGGCTGCCAATATCTTTCTCAGGTCATTGACCTCCCACAGGCATGCGGGTGCTTCATCCACCAGCTCGTCAGCTAAGTGACTCCTGGGAGAACTATTAAACAGGAAAAGGGGTGGGAGCACACCGCTTCACCTCCCAGCAAGGTTCGCCTCTGGCATTGTGGTAATGTAGTTTTGGTTACTTGCTTACTTCAAGAGTGTTCGAGTGTTTTGCCACAGTTGGCGCAGATAGTGCTGATCTCTAGACATGTGGTTCTGGTTCTTTAACCGTCATCAGTAGAGATTACAGTCTTTCAAATGTGGGGTTTGCTGAGTATGCTGTCAACATCTTTCTCAGGTCAGGTACCTCTCACAGGCATGCGGGTGCTTCATCCACGAGCTCGTCAGCTCAATGACTCACGAGAGTACTATTAAACAGGAACAGGGATGGGAGCATACCGCTTCACCTCCCAGCAAGGTTCGCACATGGCTTTGTGGTAAATGCAGTTTCAGTTACTTGCTTGCTTCAAGAGTGTTCGAGTGTTTCGCCACAGTTGGCGCAGATAGTGCTGATCTCTAGACACGTGTTTCTGGTTCTTTAACCGTCATCAGTAGAGATTACAGTCTTTGAAATTTGGGGTTTGCTGAGTAGGCTGCCAACATCTTTCTCAGGTCAGGTACCTCTCACAGGCATGCGGGTACTTCTTCCACGAGCTCGTCAGCTCAATGACTCATGGGAGTACTATTAAACAGGAAAAGGGGTGGGAGCACACAGCTTCACCTCCCAGCAAGGTTCGCCCCTGGCATTGTGGTAAATGCAGTTTAAGTTACTTGCTTGCTTCAAAAGTGTTCGAGTGTTTCGCCACAGTTGGCGCAGATAGTGCTGATCTTTAGACACATGTTTCTGGTTCTATAACCGTCATCAGTAGAGATTACAGTCTTTCAAATGTGGGGTTTGCTGAGTAGGCTGCCAATATCTTTCTCAGGTCAGGTACCTCTCACAGGCATGCGGGTGCTTCATCCACAAGCTCATCATCTCAATAACTCAATGACTCATGGGAGTAGTATTAAACAGGAACAGGGGTGGGAGCACACCGCTTCACCTCCCAGCAAGGTTCGCCCCTGGCATTGTGATAAATGCAGTTTCAGTTACTTGCTTGCTTCAAGAGTGTTCGAGTGTTTCGCCACAGTTGGCGCAGATAGTGCTGATCTCTAGACACGTGGTTCTGGTTCTTTAACTGTCATAGGTAGAGATTGCAGTCTTTCAAATGTGGGGTTTGCTGAGTAGGCTGCCAACATCTTTCTCAGGTCGGGTACCTCTCACAGGCATGCGGGTGCTTCATCCACCAGCTTGCCGGCTCAATGACTCATGGGAGTACTATGAAACAGGAACAGATGTGGAAGCACACCGCTTCACCTCCCAGCAAGGTTCGCCCCTGGCATTGTGGTAAATGCAGTTTAAGTTACTTGCTTGCTTCAAGAGTGTTCGAGTGTTTCGCCACAGTTGGCGCATACAGTGCTGATCTTTAGACACATGTTTCTGGTTCTATAACCGTCATCAGTAGAGATTACAGTCTTTCAAATGTGGGGTTTGCTGAGTAGGCTGCCAATATCTTTCTCAGGTCAGGTACCTCTCACAGGCATGCGGGTGCTTCATCCACCAGCTCATCAGCTAAGTGACTCACGGGAGAACTATTAAACAGGAACAGGGGTGGGAGCACACCGCTTCACCTCCCAGCAAGGTTCGCCCCTGGCATTGTGATAAATGCAGTTTCAGTTACTTGCTTGCTTCAAGAGTGTTCGAGTGTTTCGCCACAGTTGGCGCAGATAGTGCTGATCTCTAGACACGTGGTTCTGGTACTTTAACTGTCATAGGTAGAGATTGCAGTCTTTCAAATGTGGGGTTTGCTGAGTAGGCTGCCAACATCTTTCTCAGGTCGGGTACCTCTCACAGGCATGCGGGTGCTTCATCCACCAGCTCGACAGCTCAATGACTCATGGGAGTACTATTAAACAGGAACAGGGGTGGAAGCACACCGCTTCACCTCACAGCAAGGTTGGCCCCTGGCATTGTGATAAATGCAGTTTCAGTTAATTGCTTGCTTCAAGAGTGTTCGAGTGTTTCGCCACAGTTGGCGCAGATAGTGCTGATCTCTAGACACATCTTTCTGGTTCTTTAACCGTCATCAGTAGAGATTACAGTCTTTGAAATTTGTGGTTTGCTGAGTAGGCTGCCAATATCTTTCTCAGGTCATTGACCTCCCACAGGCATGCGGGTGCTTCATCCACCAGTTCGTTAGGTAAGTGACTCATGGGAGAACTATTAAACAGGAACAGGGGTGGGAGCACACCGCTTCACCTCCCAGCAAGGTTCGCCTCTGGCATTGTGGTAATGTAGTTTTGGTTACTTGCTTGCTTCAAGAGTGTTCGAGTGTTTTGCCACAGTTGGCGCAGATAGTGCTGATCTCTAGACACGTGGTTCTGGTTCTTTAACCGTCATCAGTAGAGATTACAGTCTTTCAAATGTGGGGTTTGCTGAGTATGCTGTCAACATCTTTCTCAGGTCAGGTACCTCTCACAGGCATGCGGGTGCTTCATCCACGAGCTCGTCAGCTCAATGACTCACGAGAGTACTATTAAACAGGAACAGGGATGGGAGCATACCGCTTCACCTCCCAGCAAGGTTCGCACATGGCATTGTGGTAAATGCAGTTTCAGTTACTTGCTTGCTTCAAGAGTGTTCGAGTGTTTCGCCACAGTTGGCGCAGATAGTGCTGATCTCTAGACACGTGTTTCTGGTTCTTTAACCGTCATCAGTAGAGATTACAGTCTTTCAAATGTGGGGTTTGCTGAGTAGGCTGCCAACATCTTTCTCAGGTCCGGTACCTCTCACAGGCATGTGGGTACTTCTTCCACGAGCTCGTCAGCTCAATGACTCATGGGAGTACTATTAAACAGGAAAAGGGGTGGGAGCACACCGCTTCACCTCCCAGCAAGGTTCGCCCCTGGCATTGTGGTAAATGCAGTTTCAGTTACTTGCTTGCTTCAAAAGTGTTCGAGTGTTTCGCCACAGTTGGCGCAGATAGTGCTGATCTTTAGACACATGCTTCTGGTTCTATAACCGTCATCAGTAGAGATTACAGTCTTTCAAATGTGGGGTTTGCTGAGTAGGCTGCCAATATCTTTCTCAGGTCAGGTACCTCTCACAGGCATGCGGGTGCTTCATCCACAAGCTCATCATCTCAATGACTCAATGACTCATGGGAGTACTATTAAACAGGAACAGGGGTGGGAGCACACCGCTTCACCTCCCAGCAAGGTTCGCCCCTGGCATTGTGATAAATGCAGTTTCAGTTACTTGCTTGCTTCAAGAGTGTTCGAGTGTTTCGCCACAGTTGGCGCAGATAGTGCTGATCTCTAGACACGTGGTTCTGGTTCTTTAACTGTCATAGTTAGAGATTGCAGTCTTTCAAATGTGGGGTTTCCTGAGTAGGCTGCCAACATCTTTCTCAGGTCGGGTACCTCTCACAGGCATGCGGGTGCTTCATCCACCAGCTCGTCAGCTAAGTGACTCACGGGAGAGCTATTAAAAAGAAACAGGGGTGGGAGCACACCGCTTCACCTCCCAACAAGATTCGCCCCTGGCATTGTGGTAAATGCAGTTTTGGTTACTTGCTTGCTTCAAGCGTGTTGAGTGTTTCACCACAGTTGGCGCAGATAGTGCTGATCTCTAAACACGTGTTTCTGGTTCTTTAACCGTCATCAGTAGAGATTACAGTCTTTGAAATTTGGGGTTTTCTGAGTAGGCTGCCAAAATCTTTCTCAGGTCAGGTACCTCTCACAGGCAAGCGGGTGCTTCATCCACGAGCTCGTCAGCTCAATGACTCATGGGAGTACTATTAAACAGGAAAAGGGTGGGAGCACACCGCTTCACCTCCCAGCAAGGTTCACCCCTGGCATTGTGGTAAATGCAGTTTAAGTGACTTGCTTGCTTCAAGAGTGTTCGAGTGTTTTGCCACAGTTAGCGCAGATAGTGCTGATCTTTAGACACGTGTTTCTGGTTCTATAACCGTTTTCAGTAGAGGTACAGTCTTTCAAATGTGGGGTTTGCTGAGTAGGCTGCCAACATCTTTCTCAGGTCTGGTACCTCTCACAGGCATGCGGGTGCTTCATCCACGAGCTCGTCAGCTCAATAACTCATGGGAGTACTATTAAACAGGAACAGGGATGGGAGCATACCGCTTCACCTCCCACCAAGGTTCGCACATGGCATTGTGGTAAATGCAGTTTCAGTTACTTGCTTGCTTCAAGAGTGTTCGAGTGTTTCGCCACAGTTGGCGCAGATAGTGCTGATCTCTAGACACGTGTTTCTGGTTCTTTAACCGTCATCAGTAGAGATTACAGTCTTTCAAATGTGGGGTTTGCTGAGTAGGCTGCCAACATCTTTCTCAGGTCCGGTACCTCTCACAGGCATGCGGGTACTTCTTCCACGAGCTCGTCAGCTCAATGACTCATGGGAGTACTATTAAACAGGAAAAGGGGTGGGAGCACACCGCTTCACCTCCCAGCAAGGTTCGCCCCTGGCATTGTGGTAAATGCAGTTTCAGTTACTTGCTTGCTTCAAAAGTGTTCGAGTGTTTCGCCACAGTTGGCGCAGATAGTGCTGATCTTTAGACACATGTTTCTGGTTCTATAACCGTCATCAGTAGAGATTACAGTCTTTCAAATGTGGGGTTTGCTGAGTAGGCTGCCAATATCTTTCTCAGGTCAGGTACCTCTCACAGGCATGCGGGTGCTTCATCCACAAGCTCATCATCTCAATGACTCAATGACTCATGGGAGTACTATTAAACAGGAACAGGGGTGGGAGCACACCGCTTCACCTCCCAGCAAGGTTCGCCCCTGGCATTGTGATAAATGCAGTTTCAGTTACTTGCTTGCTTCAAGAGTGTTCGAGTGTTTCGCCACAGTTGGCGCAGATAGTGCTGATCTCTAGACACGTGGTTCTGGTTCTTTAACTGTCATAGGTAGAGATTGCAGTCTTTCAAATGTGGGGTTTGCTGAGTAGGCTGCCAACATCTTTCTCAGGTCGGGTACCTCTCACAGGCATGCGGGTGCTTCATCCACCAGCTCGTCAGCTAAGTGACTCACGGGAGAGCTATTAAAAAGAAACAGGGGTGGGAGCACACGCTTCACCTCCCAACAAGATTCGCCCCTGGCATTGTGGTAAATGCAGTTTTGGTTACTTGCTTGCTTCAAGCGTGTTGAGTGTTTCACCACAGTTGGCGCAGATAGTGCTGATCTCTAGACACGTGTTTCTGGTTCTTTAACCGTCATCAGTAGAGATTACAGTCTTTGAAATTTGGGGTTTTCTGAGTAGGCTGCCAAAATCTTTCTCAGGTCAGGTACCTCTCACAGGCAAGCGGGTGCTTCATCCACGAGCTCGTCAGCTCAATGACTCATGGGAGTACTATTAAACAGGAAAGGGGTGGGAGCACACCGCTTCACCTCCCAGCAAGGTTCACCCCTGGCATTGTGGTAAATGCAGTTTAAGTGACTTGCTTGCTTCAAGAGTGTTCGAGTGTTTTGCCACAGTTAGCGCAGATAGTGCTGATCTTTAGACACGTGTTTCTGGTTCTATAACCGTTTTCAGTAGAGATTACAGTCTTTCAAATGTGGGGTTTGCTGAGTAGGCTGCCAACATCTTTCTCAGGTCTGGTACCTCTCACAGGCATGCGGGTGCTTCATCCACGAGCTCGTCAGCTCAATAACTCATGGGAGTACTATTAAACAGGAACAGGGATGGGAGCATACCGCTTCACCTCCCACCAAGGTTCGCACATGGCATTGTGGTAAATGCAGTTTCAGTTACTTGCTTGCTTCAAGAGTGTTCGAGTGTTTCGCCACAGTTGGCGCAGATAGTGCTGACCTCTAGACACGTGTTTCTGGTTCTTTAACCATCATCAGTAGAGATTACAGTCTTTCAAATGTGGGGTTTGCTGAGTAGGCTGCCAACATCTTTCTCAGGTCTGGTACCTCTCACAGGCATCCGGGTGCTTCATCCACGAGCTCGTCAGCTCAATGACTCATGAGAGTACTATTAAACAGGAACAGGGGTGGGAGCACACCGCTTCACCTCCCAGCAAGATTCGCCCCTGGTATTGTGGTAAAGGCAGTTTCGGTTATTTGCTTGCTTCAAGAGTGTTGAGTGTTTCACCACAGTTGGCGCAGATAGTGCTGATCTCTAGACACGTGTTTCTGGTTCTTTAACCGTCATCAGTAGAGATTACAGTCTTTCAAATGTGGGGTTTGCTGAGTAGGCTGCCAACATCTTTCTCAGGTCTGGTACCTCTCACTGGCCTGCGGGTACTTCTTCACAAGCTCGTCAGCTCAATGACTCATGGGAGTACTATTAAACAGGAAAAGGGGTGGGAACACACCGCTTCACCTCCCAGCAAGGTTTGCCCCTGGCAATGTGGTAAATGCAGATTAAGTTACTTGCTTGCTTCAAGAGTGTTTGAGTGTTTCGCCACAGTTGACGCAGATAGTGCTGACCTCTAGACACGTGTTTCTGGTTCTTTAACCGTCATCAGTAGAGAGTACAGTCTTTCAAATGTGGGGTTTGCTGAGTAGGCTGCCAACATCTTTCTCAGGTCTGGTACCTCTCACAGGCATCCGGGTGCTTCATCCATGAGCTCGTCAGCTCAATGACTCATGAGAGTACTATTAAACAGGAACAGGGGTGGGAGCACACCGCTTCACCTCCCGGCAAGATTTGCCCCTGGTATTGTGGTAAATGCAGTTTCGGTTATTTGCTTGCTTCAAGAGTGTTCGAGTGTTTTGCCACAGTTGGCGCAGATAGTGCTGATCTCTAGACACGTGGTTCTGGTTCTTTAACCGTCATCAGTAGAGATTACAGTCTTTCAAACGTGGGGTTTGCTGAGTATGCTGTCAACATCTTTCTCAGGTCAGGTACCTCTCACAGGCATGCGGGTGCTTCATCCACGAGCTCGTCAGCTCAATGACTCACGAGAGTACTATTAAACAGGAACAGGGATGGGAGCATACCGCTTCACCTCCCAGCAAGGTTCGCACATGGCATTGTGGTAAATGCAGTTTCTGTTACTTGCTTGCTTCAAGAGTGTTCGAGTGTTTCGCCACAGTTGGCGCAGATAGTGCTGATCTCTAGACACGTGTTTCTGGTTCTTTAACCGTCATCAGTAGAGATTACAGTCTTTGAAATTTGGGGTTTGCTGAGTAGGCTGCCAACATCTTTCTCAGGTCAGGTACCTCTCACAGGCATGCGGGTACTTCTTCCACGAGCTCGTCAGCTCAATGACTCATGGGAGTACTATTAAACAGGAAAAGGGGTGGGAGCACACTGCTTCACCTCCCAGCAAGGTTCGCCCCTGGCATTGTGGTAAATGCAGTTTAAGTTAATTGCTTGCTTCAAAAGTGTTCGAGTGTTTCGCCACAGTTGGCGCAGATAGTGCTGATCTTTAGACACATGTTTCTGGTTCTATAACCGTCATCAGTAGAGATTACAGTCTTTCAAATGTGGGGTTTGCTGAGTAGGCTGCCAATATCTTTCTCAGGTCAGGTACCTCTCACAGGCATGCGGGTGCTTCATCCACAACCTCATCATCTCAATGACTCAATGACTCATGGGAGTACTATTAAACAGGAACAGGGGTGGGAGCACACCGCTTCACCTCCCAGCAAGATTTGCCCCTGGTATTGTGGTAAATGCAGTTTCGGTTATTTGCTTGCTTCAAGAGTGTTCGAGTGTTTTGCCACAGTTGGCGCAGATAGTGCTGATCTCTAGACACGTGGTTCTGGTTCTTTAACCGTCATCAGTAGAGATTACAGTCTTTCAAACGTGGGGTTTGCTGAGTATGCTGTCAACATCTTTCTCAGGTCAGGTACCTCTCACAGGCATGCGGGTGCTTCATCCACGAGCTCGTCAGCTCAATGACTCACAAGAGTACTATTAAACAGGAACAGGGATGGGAGCATACCGCTTCACCTCCCAGCAAGGTTCGCACATGGCATTGTGGTAAATGCAGTTTCTGTTACTTGCTTGCTTCAAGAGTGTTCGAGTGTTTCGCCACAGTTGGCGCAGATAGTGCTGATCTCTAGACACGTGTTTCTGGTTCTTTAACCGTCATCAGTAGAGATTACAGTCTTTGAAATTTGGGGTTTGCTGAGTAGGCTGCCAACATCTTTCTCAGGTCAGGTACCTCTCACAGGCATGCGGGTACTTCTTCCACGAGCTCGTCAGCTCAATGACTCATGGGAGTACTATTAAACAGGAAAAGGGGTGGGAGCACACTGCTTCACCTCCCAGCAAGGTTCGCCCCTGGCATTGTGGTAAATGCAGTTTAAGTTAATTGCTTGCTTCAAAAGTGTTCGAGTGTTTCGCCACAGTTGGCGCAGATAGTGCTGATCTTTAGACACATGTTTCTGGTTCTATAACCGTCATCAGTAGAGATTACAGTCTTTCAAATGTGGGGTTTGCTGAGTAGGCTGCCAATATCTTTCTCAGGTCAGGTACCTCTCACAGGCATGCGGGTGCTTCATCCACAACCTCATCATCTCAATGACTCAATGACTCATGGGAGTACTATTAAACAGGAACAGGGGTGGGAGCACACCGCTTCACCTCCCAGCAAGGTTCGCCCCTGGCATTGTGATAAATGCAGTTTCAGTTACTTGCTTGCTTCAAGAGTGTTCGAGTGTTTCGCCACAGTTGGCGCAGATAGTGCTGATCTCTAGACACGTGGTTCTGGTTCTTTAACTGTCATAGGTAGAGATTGCAGTCTTTCAAACGTGGGGTTTGCTGAGTAGGCTGCCAACATCTTTCTCAGGTCGGGTACCTCTCACAGGCATACGGGTGCTTCATCCACCAGCTCGTCAGCTCAATGACTCATGGGAGTACTATGAAACAGGAACGGGGGTGGAAGCACACCGCTTCACCTCCCAGCAAGGTTCGCCCCTGGCATTGTGGTAAATGCAGTTTAAGTTACTTGCTTGCTTCAAGAGTGTTCGAGTGTTTCGCCACAGGTGGCGCATATAGTGCTGATCTTTAGACACATGTTTCTGGTTCTATAACCGTCATCAGTAGAGATTACAGTCTTTCAAATGTGGGGTTTGCTGAGTAGGCTGCCAATATCTTTCTCAGGTCAGGTACCTCTCACAGGCATGCGGGTGCTTCATCCACCAGCTCGTCAGCTAAGTGACTCACGGGAGAACTATTAAACAGGAACAGGGGTGGGAGCACACCGCTTCACCTCCCAGCAAGGTTGGCCCCTGGCATTGTGATAAATGCAGTTTCAGTTACTTGCTTGCTTCAAGAGTGTTCGAGTGTTTCGCCACAGTTGGCGCAGATAGTGCTGATCTCTAGACACGTGGTTCTGGTACTTTAACTGTCATAGGTAGAGATTGCAGTCTTTCAAATGTGGGGTTTGCTGAGTAGGCCGCCAACATCTTTCTCAGGTCGGGTACCTCTCACAGGCATGCGGGTGCTTCATCCACCATCTCGACAGCTCAATGACTCATGGGAGTACTATTAAACAGGAACAGGGGTGGAAGCACACCGCTTCACCTCACAGCAAGGTTCGCCCCTGGCATTGTGATAAATGCAGTTTCAGTTAATTGCTTGCTTCAAGAGTGTTCGAGTGTTTCACCACAGTTGGCGCAGATAGTGCTGATCTCTAGACACATCTTTCTGGTTCTTTAACCGTCATCAGTAGAGATTACAGTCTTTGAAATTTGTGGTTTGCTGAGTAGGCTGCCAATATCTTTCTCAGGTCATTGACCTCCCACAGGCATGCGGGTGCTTCATCCAACATCTCGACAGCTCAATGACTCATGGGAGTACTATTAAACAGGAACAGGGGTGGGAGCACACCGCTTCACCTCCCAGCAAGGTTCGCCTCTGGCATTGTGGTAATGTAGTTTTGGTTACTTGCTTGCTTCAAGAGTGTTCGAGATTTTTGCCACAGTTGGCGCAGATAGTGCTGATCTCTAGAAACTTGGTTCTGGTTCTTTAACCGTCATCAGTAGAGATTACAGTCTTTCAAATGTGGGGTTTGCTGAGTATGCTGTCAACATCTTTCTCAGGTCAGGTACCTCTCACAGGCATGCGGGTGCTTCATCCACGAGCTCGTCAGCTCAATGACTCACGAGAGTACTATTAAACAGGAACAGGGATGGGAGCATACCGCTTCACCTCCCAGCAAGGTTCGCACATGGCATTGTGGTAAATGCAGTTTCAGTTACTTGCTTGCTTCAAGAGTGTTCGAGGGTTTCGCCACAGTTGGCGCAGATCGTGTTGATCTCTAGACACGTGTTTCTGGTTCTTTAACCGTCATCAGTAGAGATTACAGTCTTTCAAATGTGGGGTTTGCTGAGTAGGCTGCCAACATCTTTCTCAGGTCTGGTACCTCTCACAGGCATCCGGGTACTTCATCCACGAGCTCGTCAGCTCAATGACTCATGGGAGTACTATTAAACAGGAACAGGGGTGGGAGCACACCGCTTCACCTCCCAGCAAGATTCGCCCCTGGTATTGTGGTAAATGCAGTTTCGGTTATTTGCTTGCATCAAGAGTGTTGAGTGTTTCACCACAGTTGGCGCAGATAGTGCTGATCTCTAGACACGTGTTTCTGGTTCTTTAACCGTCATCAGTAGAGATTACAGTCTTTGAAATTTGGGGTTTTCTGAGTAGGCTGCCAAAATCTTTCTCAGGTCAGGTACCTCTCACAGGCATGCGGGTGCTTCATCCACGAGCTCATCATCTCAATGACTCAATGACTCATGGGAGTACTATTAAACAGGAACAGGGGTGGGAGCACACCGCTTCACCTCCCAGCAAGGTTCGCCCCTGGCATTGTGGTAAATGCAGTTTAAGTTACTTGCTTGCTTCAAGAGTGTTCGAGTGTTTTGCCACAGTTAGCGCAGATAGTGTTGATCTTTAGACACGTGTTTCTGGTTCTATAACCGTTTTCAGTAGAGATTACAGTCTTTCAAATGTGGGGTTTGCTGAGTAGGCTGCCAACATCTTTCTCAGGTCTGGTACCTCTCACAGGCATGCGGGTGCTTCATCCACGAGCTCGTCAGCTCAATAACTCATGGGGGTACTATAAAACAGGAACAGGGATGGGAGCATACCGCTTCACCTCCCACCTAGGTTCGCACATGGCATTGTGGTAAATGCAGTTTCAGTTACTTGCTTGCTTCAAGAGTGTTCGAGTGTTTCGCCATTGTTGGCGCAGATAGTGCTGACCTCTAGACACGTGTTTCTGGTTCTTTAACCATCATCAGTAGAGATTACAGTCTTTCAAATGTGGGGTTTGCTGAGTAGGCTGCCAACATCTTTCTCAGGTCTGGTACCTCTCACAGGCATCCGGGTGTTTCATCCACGAGCTCGTCAGCTCAATGACTCATGGGAGTACTATTAAACAGGAACAGGGGTGGGAGCACACCGCTTCACCTCCCAGCAAGATTCGCCCCTGGCAATGTGATAAATGCAGTTTCAGTTACTTGCTTGCTTCAAGAGTGTTCGAGTGTTTCGCCACAGTTGGCGCAGATAGTGCTGATCTCTAGACACGTGGTTCTGGTACTTTAACTGTCATAGGTAGAGATTGCAGTCTTTCAAATGTGGGGTTTGCTGAGTAGGCTGCCAACATCTTTCTCAGGTCGGGTACCTCTCACAGGCATGCGGGTGCTTCATCCACCAGCTCGACAGCTCAATGACTCATGGGAGTACTATTAAATAGGAACAGGGGTGGAAGCACACCGCTTCACCTCACAGCAAGGTTCGCCCCTGGCATTGTGATAAATGCAGTTTCAGTTAATTGCTTGCTTCAAGAGTGTTCGAGTGTTTCGCCACAGTTGGCGCAGATAGTGCTGATCTCTAGACACATCTTTCTGGATCTTTAACCGTCATCAGTAGAGATTACAGTCTTTGAAATTTGTGGTTTGCTGAGTAGGCTGCCAATATCTTTCTCAGGTCATTGACCTCCCACAGGCATGCGGGTGCTTCATCCACCAGCTCGTCAGCTAAGTGACTCATGGGAGAACTATTAAACAGGAACAGGGGTGGGAGCACACCGCTTCACCTCCCAGCAAGGTTCGCCTCTGGCATTGTGGTAATGTAGTTTTGGTTACTTGCTTACTTCAAGAGTGTTCGAGTGTTTTGTCACAGTTGGCGCAGATAGTGCTGATCTCTAGACACGTGGTTCTGGTTCTTTAACCGTCATCAGTAGAGATTACAGTCTTTCAAATGTGGGGTTTGCTGAGTATGCTGTCAACATCTTTCTCAGGTCAGGTACCTCTCACAGGCATGCGGGTGCTTCATCCACGAGCTCGTCAGCTCAATGACTCACGAGAGTACTATTAAACAGGAACAGGGATGGGAGCATACCGCTTCACCTCCCAGCAAGGTTCGCACATGGCTTTGTGGTAAATGCAGTTTCAGTTACTTGCTTGCTTCAAGAGTGTTCGAGTGTTTCGCCACAGTTGGCGTAGATAGTGCTGATCTCTAGACACGTGTTTCTGGTTCTTTAACCGTCATCAGTAGAGATTACAGTCTTTGAAATTTGGGGTTTGCTGAGTAGGCTACCAATATCTTTCTCAGGTCAGGTACCTCTCACAGGCATGCGGGTGCTTCATCCACAAGCTCATCATCTCAATGACTCAATGACTCATGGGAGTACTATTAAACAGGAACAGGGGTGGGAGCACACCGCTTAACCTCCCAGCAAGGTTCGCCCCTGGCATTGTGATAAATGCAGTTTCAGTTACTTGCTTGCTTCAAGAGTGTTCGAGTGTTTCGCCACAGTTGGCGCAGATAGTGCTGATCTCTAGACACGTGGTTCTGGTTCTTTAACTGTCATAGGTAGAGATTGCAGTCTTTCAAATGTGGGGTTTGCTGAGTAGGCTGCCAACATCTTTCTCAGGTTGGGTACCTCTCACAGGCATGCGGGTGCTTCATCCACCAGCTTGCCGGCTCAATGACTCATGGGAGTACTATGAAACAGGAACAGGGGTGGAAGCACACCGCTTCACCTCCCAGCAAGGTTCGCCCCTGGCATTGTGGTAAATGCAGTTTAAGTTACTTGCTTGCTTCAAGAGTGTTCGAGTGTTTCGCCACAGTTGGCGCATACAGTGCTGATCTTTAGACACATGTTTCTGGTTCTATAACCGTCATCAGTAGAGATTACAGTCTTTCAAATGTGGGGTTTGCTGAGTAGGCTGCCAATATCTTTCTCAGGTCAGGTACCTCTCACAGGCATGCGGGTGCTTCATCCACCAGCTCATCAGCTAAGTGACTCACGGGAGAACTATTAAACAGGAACAGGGGTGGGAGCACACCGCTTCACCTCCCAGCAAGGTTCGCCCCTGGCATTGTGATAAATGCAGTTTCAGTTACTTGCTTGCTTCAAGAGTGTTCGAGTGTTTCGCCACAGTTGGCGCAGATAGTGCTGATCTCTAGACACGTGGTTCTGGTACTTTAACTGTCATAGGTAGAGATTGCAGTCTTTCAAATGTTGGGTTTGCTGAGTAGGCTGCCAACATCTTTCTCAGGTCGGGTACCTCTCACAGGCATGCGGGTGCTTCATCCACCAGCTCGAAAGCTCAATGACTCATGGGAGTACTATTAAACAGGAACAGGGGTGGAAGCACACCGCTTCACCTCACAGCAAGGTTCGCCCCTGGCATTGTGATAAATGCAGTTTCAGTTAATTGCTTGCTTCAAGAGTGTTCGAGTGTTTCGCCACAGTTGGCGCAGATAGTGCTGATCTTTAGACACATCTTTCTGGTTCTTTAACCGTCATCAGTAGAGATTACAGTCTTTGAAATTTGTGGTTTGCTGAGTAGGCTGCCAATATCTTTCTCAGGTCATTGACCTCCCACAGGCATGCGGGTGCTTCATCCACCAGCTCGTCAGCTAAGTGACTCATGGGAGAACTATTAAACAGGAACAGGGGTGGGAGCACACCGCTTCACCTCCCAGCAAGGTTCGCCTCTGGCATTGTGGTAATGTAGTTTTGGTTACTTGCTTACTTCAAGAGTGTTCGAGTGTTTTGTCACAGTTGGCGCAGATAGTGCTGATCTCTAGACACGTGGTTCTGGTTCTTTAACCGTCATCAGTAGAGATTACAGTCTTTCAAATCTGGGGTTTGCTGAGTATGCTGTCAACATCTTTCTCAGGTCAGGTACCTCTCACAGGCATGCGGGTGCTTCATCCACGAGCTCGTCAGCTCAATGACTCACGAGAGTACTATTAAACAGGAACAGGGATGGGAGCATACCGCTTCACCTCCCAGCAAGGTTCGCACATGGCTTTGTGGTAAATGCAGTTTCAGTTACTTGCTTGCTTCAAGAGTGTTCGAGTGTTTCGCCACAGTTGGCGTAGATAGTGCTGATCTCTAGACACGTGTTTCTGGTTCTTTAACCGTCATCAGTAGAGATTACAGTCTTTGAAATTTGGGGTTTGCTGAGTAGGCTGCCAACATCTTTCTCAGGTCAGGTACCTCTCACAGGCATGCGGGTACTTCTTCCACGAGCTCGTCAGCTCAATGACTCATGGGAGTACTATTAAACAGGAAAAGGGGTGGGAGCACACCGCTTCACCTCCCAGCAAGGTTCGCCCCTGGCATTGTGGTAAATGCAGTTTAAGTTACTTGCTTGCTTCAAAAGTGTTCGAGTGTTTCGCCACAGTTGGCGCAGATAGTGCTGATCTTTAGACACATGTTTCTGGTTCTATAACCGTCATCAGTAGAGATTACAGTCTTTCAAATGTGGGGTTTGCTGAGTAGGCTACCAATATCTTTCTCAGGTCAGGTACCTCTCACAGGCATGCGGGTGCTTCATCCACAAGCTCATCATCTCAATGACTCAATGACTCATGGGAGTACTATTAAACAGGAACAGGGGTGGGAGCACACCGCTTCACCTCCCAGCAAGGTTCGCCCCTGGCATTGTGATAAATGCAGTTTCAGTTACTTGCTTGCTTCAAGAGTGTTCGAGTGTTTCGCCACAGTTGGCGCAGATAGTGCTGATCTCTAGACACGTGGTTCTGGTTCTTTAACTGTCATAGGTAGAGATTGCAGTCTTTCAAATGTGGGGTTTGCTGAGTAGGCTGCCAACATCTTTCTCAGGTCGGGTACCTCTCACAGGCATGCGGGTGCTTCATCCACCAGCTTGCCGGCTCAATGACTCATGGGAGTACTATGAAACAGGAACAGGGGTGGAAGCACACCGCTTCACCTCCCAGCAAGGTTCGCCCCTGGCATTGTGGTAAATGCAGTTTAAGTTACTTGCTTGCTTCAAGAGTGTTCGAGTGTTTCGCCACAGTTGGCGCATACAGTGCTGATCTTTAGACACATGTTTCTGGTTCTATAACCGTCATCAGTAGAGATTACAGTCTTTCAAATGTGGGGTTTGCTGAGTAGGCTGCCAATATCTTTCTCAGGTCAGGTACCTCTCACAGGCATGCGGGTGCTTCATCCACCAGCTCATCAGCTAAGTGACTCACGGGAGAACTATTAAACAGGAACAGGGGTGGGAGCACACCGCTTCACCTCCCAGCAAGGTTCGCCCCTGGCATTGTGATAAATGCAGTTTCAGTTACTTGCTTGCTTCAAGAGTGTTCGAGTGTTTCGCCACAGTTGGCGCAGATAGTGCTGATCTCTAGACACGTGGTTCTGGTACTTTAACTGTCATAGGTAGAGATTGCAGTCTTTCAAATGTTGGGTTTGCTGAGTAGGCTGCCAACATCTTTCTCAGGTCGGGTACCTCTCACAGGCATGCGGGTGCTTCATCCACCAGCTCGAAAGCTCAATGACTCATGGGAGTACTATTAAACAGGAACAGGGGTGGAAGCACACCGCTTCACCTCACAGCAAGGTTCGCCCCTGGCATTGTGATAAATGCAGTTTCAGTTAATTGCTTGCTTCAAGAGTGTTCGAGTGTTTCGCCACAGTTGGCGCAGATAGTGCTGATCTTTAGACACATCTTTCTGGTTCTTTAACCGTCATCAGTAGAGATTACAGTCTTTGAAATTTGTGGTTTGCTGAGTAGGCTGCCAATATCTTTCTCAGGTCATTGACCTCCCACAGGCATGCGGGTGCTTCATCCACCAGCTCGTCAGCTAAGTGACTCATGGGAGAACTATTAAACAGGAACAGGGGTGGGAGCACACCGCTTCACCTCCCAGCAAGGTTCGCCTCTGGCATTGTGGTAATGTAGTTTTGGTTACTTGCTTACTTCAAGAGTGTTCGAGTGTTTTGTCACAGTTGGCGCAGATAGTGCTGATCTCTAGACACGTGGTTCTGGTTCTTTAACCGTCATCAGTAGAGATTACAGTCTTTCAAATCTGGGGTTTGCTGAGTATGCTGTCAACATCTTTCTCAGGTCAGGTACCTCTCACAGGCATGCGGGTGCTTCATCCACGAGCTCGTCAGCTCAATGACTCACGAGAGTACTATTAAACAGGAACAGGGATGGGAGCATACCGCTTCACCTCCCAGCAAGGTTCGCACATGGCTTTGTGGTAAATGCAGTTTCAGTTACTTGCTTGCTTCAAGAGTGTTCGAGTGTTTCGCCACAGTTGGCGTAGATAGTGCTGATCTCTAGACACGTGTTTCTGGTTCTTTAACCGTCATCAGTAGAGATTACAGTCTTTGAAATTTGGGGTTTGCTGAGTAGGCTGCCAACATCTTTCTCAGGTCAGGTACCTCTCACAGGCATGCGGGTACTTCTTCCACGAGCTCGTCAGCTCAATGACTCATGGGAGTACTATTAAACAGGAAAAGGGGTGGGAGCACACCGCTTCACCTCCCAGCAAGGTTCGCCCCTGGCATTGTGGTAAATGCAGTTTAAGTTACTTGCTTGCTTCAAAAGTGTTCGAGTGTTTCGCCACAGTTGGCGCAGATAGTGCTGATCTTTAGACACATGTTTCTGGTTCTATAACCGTCATCAGTAGAGATTACAGTCTTTCAAATGTGGGGTTTGCTGAGTAGGCTACCAATATCTTTCTCAGGTCAGGTACCTCTCACAGGCATGCGGGTGCTTCATCCACAAGCTCATCATCTCAATGACTCAATGACTCATGGGAGTACTATTAAACAGGAACAGGGGTGGGAGCACACCGCTTCACCTCCCAGCAAGGTTCGCCCCTGGCATTGTGATAAATGCAGTTTCAGTTACTTGCTTGCTTCAAGAGTGTTCGAGTGTTTCGCCACAGTTGGCGCAGATAGTGCTGATCTCTAGACACGTGGTTCTGGTTCTTTAACTGTCATAGGTAGAGATTGCAGTCTTTCAAATGTGGGGTTTGCTGAGTAGGCTGCCAACATCTTTCTCAGGTCGGGTACCTCTCACAGGCATGCGGGTGCTTCATCCACCAGCTTGCCGGCTCAATGACTCATGGGAGTACTATGAAACAGGAACAGGGGTGGAAGCACACCGCTTCACCTCCCAGCAAGGTTCGCCCCTGGCATTGTGGTAAATGCAGTTTAAGTTACTTGCTTGCTTCAAGAGTGTTCGAGTGTTTCGCCACAGTTGGCGCATACAGTGCTGATCTTTAGACACATGTTTCTGGTTCTATAACCGTCATCAGTAGAGATTACAGTCTTTCAAATGTGGGGTTTGCTGAGTAGGCTGCCAATATCTTTCTCAGGTCAGGTACCTCTCACAGGCATGCGGGTGCTTCATCCACCAGCTCATCAGCTAAGTGACTCACGGGAGAACTATTAAACAGGAACAGGGGTGGGAGCACACCGCTTCACCTCCCAGCAAGGTTCGCCCCTGGCATTGTGATAAATGCAGTTTCAGTTACTTGCTTGCTTCAAGAGTGTTCGAGTGTTTCGCCACAGTTGGCGCAGATAGTGCTGATCTCTAGACACGTGGTTCTGGTACTTTAACTGTCATAGGTAGAGATTGCAGTCTTTCAAATGTTGGGTTTGCTGAGTAGGCTGCCAACATCTTTCTCAGGTCGGGTACCTCTCACAGGCATGCGGGTGCTTCATCCACCAGCTCGACAGCTCAATGACTCATGGGAGTACTATTAAACAGGAACAGGGGTGGAAGCACACCGCTTCACCTCACAGCAAGGTTCGCCCCTGGCATTGTGATAAATGCAGTTTCAGTTAATTGCTTGCTTCAAGAGTGTTCGAGTGTTTCGCCACAGTTGGCGCAGATAGTGCTGATCTCTAGACACATCTTTCTGGTTCTTTAACCGTCATCAGTAGAGATTACAGTCTTTGAAATTTGTGGTTTGCTGAGTAGGCTGCCAATATCTTTGTCAGGTCATTGACCTCCCACAGGCATGCGGGTGCTTCATCCACCAGTTCGTTAGGTAAGTGACTCATGGGAGAACTATTAAACAGGAACAGGGGTGGGAGCACACCGCTTCACCTCCCAGCAAGGTTCGCCTCTGGCATTGTGGTAATGTAGTTTTGGTTACTTGCTTGCTTCAAGAGTGTTCGAGTGTTTTGCCACAGTTGGCGCAGATAGTGCTGATCTCTAGACACGTGGTTCTGGTTCTTTAACCGTCATCAGTAGAGATTACAGTCTTTCAAATGTGGGGTTTGCTGAGTATGCTGTCAACATCTTTCTCAGGTCAGGTACCTCTCACAGGCATGCGGGTGCTTCATCCACGAGCTCGTAAGCTCAATGACTCACGAGAGTACTATTAAACAGGAACAGGGATGGGAGCATACCGCTTCACCTCCCAGCAAGGTTCGCACATGGCATTGTGGTAAATGCAGTTTCAGTTACTTGCTTGCTTCAAGAGTGTTCGAGTGTTTCACCACAGTTGGCGCAGATAGTGCTGATCTCTAGACACGTGTTTCTGGTTCTTTAACCGTCATCAGTAGAGATTACAGTCTTTCAAATGTGGGGTTTGCTGAGTAGGCTGCCAACATCTTTCTTAGGTCCGGTACCTCTCACAGGCATGCGGGTACTTCTTCCACGAGCTCGTCAGCTCAATGACTCATGGGAGTACTATTAAACAGGAAAAGGGGTGGGAGCACACCGCTTCACCTCCCAGCAAGGTTCGCCCCTGGCATTGTGGTAAATGCAGTTTCAGTTACTTGCTTGCTTCAAAAGTGTTCGAGTGTTTCGCCACAGTTGGCGCAGATAGTGCTGATCTTTAGACACATGTTTCTGGTTCTATAACCGTCATCAGTAGAGATTACAGTCTTTCAAATGTGGGGTTTGCTGAGTAGGCTGCCAATATCTTTCTCAGGTCAGGTACCTCTCACAGGCATGCGGGTGCTTCATCCACAAGCTCATCATCTCAATGACTCAATGACTCATGGGAGTACTATTAAACAGGAACAGGGGTGGGAGCACACCGCTTCACCTCCCAGCAAGGTTCGCCCCTGGCATTGTGATAAATGCAGTTTCAGTTACTTGCTTGCTTCAAGAGTGTTCGAGTGTTTCGCCACAGTTGGCGCAGATAGTGCTGATCTCTAGACACGTGGTTCTGGTTCTTTAACTGTCATAGGTAGAGATTGCAGTCTTTCAAATGTGGGATTTGCTGAGTAGGCTGCCAACATCTTTCTCAGGTCGGGTACCTCTCACAGGCATGCGGGTGCTTCATCCACCAGCTCGTCAGCTAAGTGACTCACGGGAGAGCTATTAAAAAGAAACAGGGGTGGGAGCACACCGCTTCACCTCCCAACAAGATTCGCCCCTGGCATTGTGGTAAATGCAGTTTTGGTTACTTGCTTGCTTCAAGCGTGTTGAGTGTTTCACCACAGTTGGCGCAGATAGTGCTGATCTCTAGACACGTGTTTCTGGTTCTTTAACCGTCATCAGTAGAGATTACAGTCTTTGAAATTTGGGGTTTTCTGAGTAGGCTGCCAAAATCTTTCTCAGGTCAGGTACCTCTCACAGGCAAGCGGGTGCTTCATCCACGAGCTCGTCAGCTCAATGACTCATGGGAGTACTATTAAACAGGAAAGGGGTGGGAGCACACCGCTTCACCTCCCAGCAAGGTTCGCCTCTGGCATTGTGGTAAATGCAGTTTCAGTTACTTGCTTGCTTCAAGAGTGTTCGAGTGTTTTGCCACAGTTAGCACAGATAGTGCTGATCTTTAGACACGTGTTTCTGGTTCTATAACCGTTTTCAGTAGAGATTACAGTCTTTCAAATGTGGGGTTTGCTGAGTAGGCTGCCAACATCTTTCTCAGGTCTGGTACCTCTCACAGGCATGCGGGTGCTTCATCCACGAGCTCGTCAGCTCAATAACTCATGGGAGTACTATTAAACAGGAACAGGGATGGGAGCATACCGCTTCACCTCCCACCAAGGTTCGCCCCTGGCATTGTGGTAAATGCAGTTTCAGTTACTTGCTTGCTTCAAGAGTGTTCGAGTGTTTCGCCACAGTTGGCGCAGATAGTGCTGACCTCTAGACACGTGTTTCTGGTTCTTTAACCATCATCAGTAGAGATTACAGTCTTTCAAATGTGGGGTTTGCTGAGTAGGCTGCCAACATCTTTCTCAGGTCTGGTACCTCTCACAGGCATCCGGGTGCTTCATCCACGAGCTCGTCAGCTCAATGACTCATGAGAGTACTATTAAACAGGAACAGGGGTGGGAGCACACCGCTTCACCTCCCAGCAAGATTCGCCCCTGGTATTGTGGTAAAGGCAGTTTCGGTTATTTGCTTGCTTCAAGAGTGTTGAGTGTTTCACCACAGTTGGCGCAGATAGTGCTGATCTCTAGACACGTGTTTCTGGTTCTTTAACCGTCATCAGTAGAGATTACAGTCTTTCAAATGTGGGGTTTGCTGAGTAGGCTGCCAACATCTTTCTCAGGTCTGGTACCTCTCACTGGCCTGCGGGTACTTCTTCACAAGCTCGTCAGCTCAATGACTCATGGGAGTACTATTAAACAGGAAAAGGGGTGGGAACACACCGCTTCACCTCCCAGCAAGGTTTGCCCCTGGCAATGTGGTAAATGCAGATTAAGTTACTTGCTTGCTTCAAGAGTGTTTGAGTGTTTCGCCACAGTTGACGCAGATAGTGCTGACCTCTAGACACGTGTTTCTGGTTCTTTAACCGTCATCAGTAGAGAGTACAGTCTTTCAAATGTGGGGTTTGCTGAGTAGGCTGCCAACATCTTTCTCAGGTCTGGTACCTCTCACAGGCATCCGGGTGCTTCATCCATGAGCTCGTCAGCTCAATGACTCATGAGAGTACTATTAAACAGGAACAGGGGTGGGAGCACACCGCTTCACCTCCCAGCAAGATTCGCCCCTGGTATTGTGGTAAATGCAGTTTCGGTTATTTGCTTGCTTCAAGAGTGTTCGAGTGTTTTGCCACAGTTGGCGCAGATAGTGCTGATCTCTAGACACGTGGTTCTGGTTCTTTAACCGTCATCAGTAGAGATTACAGTCTTTCAAACGTGGGGTTTGCTGAGTATGCTGTCAACATCTTTCTCAGGTCAGGTACCTCTCACAGGCATGCGGGTGCTTCATCCACGAGCTCGTCAGCTCAATGACTCACGAGAGTACTATTAAACAGGAACAGGGATGGGAGCATACCGCTTCACCTCCCAGCAAGGTTCGCACATGGCATTGTGGTAAATGCAGTTTCTGTTACTTGCTTGCTTCAAGAGTGTTCGAGTGTTTCGCCACAGTTGGCGCAGATAGTGCTGATCTCTAGACACGTGTTTCTGGTTCTTTAACCATCATCAGTAGAGATTACAGTCTTTGAAATTTGGGGTTTGCTGAGTAGGCTGCCAACATCTTTCTCAGGTCAGGTACCTCTCACAGGCATGCGGGTACTTCTTCCACGAGCTCGTCAGCTCAATGACTCATGGGAGTACTATTAAACAGGAAAAGGGGTGGGAGCACACTGCTTCACCTCCCAGCAAGGTACGCCCCTGGCATTGTGGTAAATGCAGTTTAAGTTAATTGCTTGCTTCAAAAGTGTTCGAGTGTTTCGCCACAGTTGGCGCAGATAGTGCTGATCTTTAGACACATGTTTCTGGTTCTATAACCGTCATCAGTAGAGATTACAGTCTTTCAAATGTGGGGTTTGCTGAGTAGGCTGCCAATATCTTTCTCAGGTCAGGTACCTCTCACAGGCATGCGGGTGCTTCATCCACAACCTCATCATCTCAATGACTCAATGACTCATGGGAGTACTATTAAACAGGAACAGGGGTGGGAGCACACCGCTTCACCTCCCAGCAAGGTTCGCCCCTGGCATTGTGATAAATGCAGTTTCAGTTACTTGCTTGCTTCAAGAGTGTTCGAGTGTTTCGCCACAGTTGGCGCAGATAGTGCTGATCTCTAGACACGTGGTTCTGGTTCTTTAACTGTCATAGGTAGAGATTGCAGTCTTTCAAACGTGGGGTTTGCTGAGTAGGCTGCCAACATCTTTCTCAGGTCGGGTACCTCTCACAGGCATACGGGTGCTTCATCCACCAGCTCGTCAGCTCAATGACTCATGGGAGTACTATGAAACAGGAACGGGGGTGGAAGCACACCGCTTCACCTCACAGCAAGGTTCGCCCCTGGCATTGTGGTAAATGCAGTTTAAGTTACTTGCTTGCTTCAAGAGTGTTCGAGTGTTTCGCCACAGTTGGCGCATATAGTGCTGATCTTTAGACACATGTTTCTGGTTCTATAACCGTCATCAGTAGAGATTACAGTCTTTCAAATGTGGGGTTTGCTGAGTAGGCTGCCAATATCTTTCTCAGGTCAGGTACCTCTCACAGGCATGCGGGTGCTTCATCCACCAGCTCGTCAGCTAAGTGACTCACGGGAGAACTATTAAACAGGAACAGGGGTGGGAGCACACCGCTTCACCTCCCAGCAAGGTTGGCCCCTGGCATTGTGATAAATGCAGTTTCAGTTACTTGCTTGCTTCAAGAGTGTTCGAGTGTTTCACCACAGTTGGCGCAGATAGTGCTGATCTCTAGACACGTGGTTCTGGTACTTTAACTGTCATAGGTAGAGATTGCAGTCTTTCAAATGTGGGGTTTGCTGAGTAGGCCGCCAACATCTTTCTCAGGTCGGGTACCTCTCACAGGCATGCGGGTGCTTCATCCACCAGCTCGACAGCTCAATGACTCATGGGAGTACTATTAAACAGGAACAGGGGTGGAAGCACACCGCTTCACCTCACAGCAAGGTTCGCCCCTGGCATTGTGATAAATGCAGTTTCAGTTAATTGCTTGCTTCAAGAGTGTTCGAGTGTTTCACCACAGTTGGCGCAGATAGTGCTGATCTCTAGACACATCTTTCTGGTTCTTTAACCGTCATCAGTAGAGATTACAGTCTTTGAAATTTGTGGTTTGCTGAGTAGGCTGCCAATATCTTTCTCAGGTCATTGACCTCCCACAGGCATGCGGGTGCTTCATCCACCAGCTCGTCAGCTAAGTGACTCATGGGAGAACTATTAAACAGGAACAGGGGTGGGAGCACACCGCTTCACCTCCCAGCAAGGTTC
The DNA here is from genome assembly GCF_964204655.1 of Triturus cristatus. Taxonomy (NCBI): domain Eukaryota; kingdom Metazoa; phylum Chordata; class Amphibia; order Caudata; family Salamandridae; genus Triturus; species Triturus cristatus. Next base: position 1,866,615,462 of record NC_140589.1, read on the forward strand.
GCCTCTGGCATTGTGGTAATGTAGTTTTGGTTACTTGCTTGCTTCAAGAGTGTTCGAGTGTTTTGCCACAGTTGGCGCAGATAGTGCTGATCTCTAGACACTTGGTTCTGGTTCTTTAACCGTCATCAGTAGAGATTACAGTCTTTCAAATGTGGGGTTTGCTGAGTATGCTGTCAACATCTTTCTCAGGTCAGGTACCTCTCACAGGCATGCGGGTGCTTCATCCACGAGCTCGTCAGCTCAATGACTCACGAGAGTACTATTAAACAGGAAAAGGGATGGGAGCATACCGCTTCACCTCCCAGCAAGGTTCGCACATGGCATTGTGGTAAATGCAGTTTCAGTTACTTGCTTGCTTCAAGAGTGTTCGAGTGTTTCGCCACAGTTGGCGCAGATAGTGTTGATCTCTAGACACGTGTTTCTGGTTCTTTAACCGTCATCAGTAGAGATTACAGTCTTTCAAATGTGGGGTTTGCTGAGTAGGCTGCCAACATCTTTCTCAGGTCTGGTACCTCTCACAGGCATCCGGGTACTTCATCCACGAGCTCGTCAGCTCAATGACTCATGGGAGTACTATTAAACAGGAACAGGGGTGGGAGCACACCGCTTCACCTCCCAGCAAGATTCGCCCCTGGTATTGTGGTAAATGCAGTTTCGGTTATTTGCTTGCATCAAGAGTGTTGAGTGTTTCACCACAGTTGGCGCAGATAGTGCTGATCTCTAGACACGTGTTTCTGGTTCTTTAACCGTCATCAGTAGAGATTACAGTCTTTGAAATTTGGGGTTTTCTGAGTAGGCTGCCAAAATCTTTCTCAGGTCAGGTACCTCTCACAGGCATGCGGGTGCTTCATCCACGAGCTCGTCAGCTCAATGACTCATGGGAGTACTATTAAACAGGAAAAGGGGTGGGAGCACACCGCTTCACCTCCCAGCAAGGTTCACCCCTGGCATTGTGGTAAATGCAGTTTAAGTTACTTGCTTGCTTCAAGAGTGTTCGAGTGTTTTGCCACAGTTAGCGCAGATAGTGCTGATCTTTAGACACGTGTTTCTGGTTCTATAACCGTTTTCAGTAGAGATTACAGTCTTTCAAATGTGGGGTTTGCTGAGTAGGCTGCCAACATCTTTCTCAGGTCTGGTACCTCTCACAGGCATGCGGGTGCTTCATCCACGAGCTCGTCAGCTCAATAACTCATGGGGGTACTATAAAACAGGAACAGGGATGGGAGCATACCGCTTCACCTCCCACCTAGGTTCGCACATGGCATTGTGGTAAATGCAGTTTCAGTTACTTGCTTGCTTCAAGAGTGTTCGAGTGTTTCGCCACAGTTGGCGCAGATAGTGCTGACCTCTAGACACGTGTTTCTGGTTCTTTAACCATCATCAGTAGAGATTACCGTCTTTCAAATGTGGGGTTTGCTGAGTAGGCTGCCAACATCTTTCTCAGGTCTGATACCTCTCACAGGCATCCGGGTGTTTCATCCATGAGCTCGTCAGCTCAATGACTCATGGGAGTACTATTAAACAGGAACAGGGGTGGAAGCACACCGCTTCACCTCACAGCAAGGTTCGCCCCTGGCATTGTGATAAATGCAGTTTCAGTTAATTGCTTGCTTCAAGAGTGTTCGAGTGTTTCGCCACAGTTGGCGCAGATAGTGCTGATCTCTAGACATGTCTTTCTGGTTCTTTAACCGTCATCAGTAGAGATTACAGTCTTTGAAATTTGTGGTTTGCTGAGTAGGCTGCCAATATCTTTCTCAGGTCATTGACCTCCCACAGGCATGCGGGTGCTTCATCCACCAGCTCGTCAGCTAAGTGACTCATGGGAGAACTATTAAACAGGAACAGGGGTGGGAGCACACCGCTTCACCTCCCAGCAAGGTTCGCCTCTGGCATTGTGGTAATGTAGTTTTGGTTACTTGCTTACTTCAAGAGTGTTCGAGTGTTTTGCCACAGTCGGCGCAGATAGTGCTGATCTCTAGACACGTGGTTCTGGTTCTTTAACCGTCATCAGTAGAGATTACAGTCTTTCAAATGTGGGGTTTGCTGAGTATGCTGTCAACATCTTTCTCAGGTCAGGTACCTCTCACAGGCATGCGGGTGCTTCATCCACGAGCTCGTCAGCTCAATGACTCACGAGAGTACTATTAAACAGGAACAGGGATGGGAGCATACCGCTTCACCTCCCAGCAAGGTTCGCACATGGCTTTGTGGTAAATGCAGTTTCAGTTACTTGCTTGCTTCAAGAGTGTTCGAGTGTTTCGCCACAGTTGGCGCAGATAGTGCTGATCTCTAGACACGTGTTTCTGGTTCTTTAACCGTCATCAGTAGAGATTACAGTCTTTGAAATTTGGGGTTTGCTGAGTAGGCTGCCAACATCTTTCTCAGGTCAGGTACCTCTCACAGGCATGCGGGTACTTCTTCCACGAGCTCGTCAGCTCAATGACTCATGGGAGTACTATTAAACAGGAAAAGGGGTGGGAGCACACTGCTTCACCTCCCAGCAAGGTTCGCCCCTGGCATTGTGGTAAATGCAGTTTAAGTTACTTGCTTGCTTCAAAAGTGTTCGAGTGTTTCGCCACAGTTGGCGCAGATAGTGCTGATCTTTAGACACATGTTTCTGGTTCTATAACCGTCATCAGTAGAGATTACAGTCTTTCAAATGTGGGGTTTGCTGAGTAGGCTGCCAATATCTTTCTCAGGTCAGGTACCTCTCACAGGCATGCGGGTGCTTCATCCACAAGCTCATCATCTCAATGACTCAATGACTCATGGGAGTACTATTAAACAGGAACAGGGGTGGGAGCACACCGCTTCACCTCCCAGCAAGGTTCGCCCCTGGCATTGTGATAAATGCAGTTTCAGTTACTTGCTTGCTTCAAGAGTGTTCGAGTGTTTCGCCACAGTTGGCGCAGATAGTGCTGATCTCTAGACACGTGGTTCTGGTTCTTTAACTGTCATAGGTAGAGATTGCAGTCTTTCAAATGTGGGGTTTGCTGAGTAGGCTGCCAACATCTTTCTCAGGTCGGGTACCTCTCACAGGCATGCGGGTGCTTCATCCACCAGCTTGCCGGCTCAATGACTCATGGGAGTACTATGAAACAGGAACAGGGGTGGAAGCACACCGCTTCACCTCCCAGCAAGGTTCGCCCCTGGCATTGTGGTAAATGCAGTTTAAGTTACTTGCTTGCTTCAAGAGTGTTCGAGTGTTTCGTCACAGTTGGCGCATACAGTGCTGATATTTAGACACATGTTTCTGGTTCTATAACCGTCATCAGTAGAGATTACAGTCTTTCAAATGTGGGGTTTGCTGAGTAGGCTGCCAATATCTTTCTCAGGTCAGGTACCTCTCACAGGCATGCGGGTGCTTCATCCACCAGCTCATCAGCTAAGTGACTCACGGGAGAACTATTAAACAGGAACAGGGGTGGGAGCACACCGCTTCACCTCCCAGCAAGGTTCGCCCCTGGCATTGTGATAAATGCAGTTTCAGTTACTTGCTTGCTTCAAGAGTGTTCGAGTGTTTCGCCACAGTTGGCGCAGATAGTGCTGATCTCTAGACACGTGGTTCTGGTACTTTAACTGTCATAGGTAGAGATTGCAGTCTTTCAAATGTGGGGTTTGCTGAGTAGGCTGCCAACATCTTTCTCAGGTCGGGTACCTCTCACAGGCATGCGGGTGCTTCATCCACCAGCTCGACAGCTCAATGACTCATGGGAGTACTATTAAACAGGAACAGGGGTGGAAGCACACCGCTTCACCTCACAGCAAGGTTCGCCCCTGGCATTGTGATAAATGCAGTTTCAGTTAATTGCTTGCTTCAAGAGTGTTCGAGTGTTTCGCCACAGTTGGCGCAGATAGTGCTGATCTCTAGACACATCTTTCTGGTTCTTTAACCGTCATCAGTAGAGATTACAGTCTTTGAAATTTGTGGTTTGCTGAGTAGGCTGCCAATATCTTTCTCAGGTCATTGACCTCCCACAGGCATGCGGGTGCTTCATCCACCAGTTCGTTAGGTAAGTGACTCATGGGAGAACTATTAAACAGGAACAGGGGTGGGAGCACACCGCTTCACCTCCCAGCAAGGTTCGCCTCTGGCATTGTGGTAATGTAGTTTTGGTTACTTGCTTGCTTCAAGAGTGTTCGAGTGTTTTGCCACAGTTGGCGCAGATAGTGCTGATCTCTAGACACGTGGTTCTGGTTCTTTAACCGTCATCAGTAGAGATTACAGTCTTTCAAATGTGGGGTTTGCTGAGTATGCTGTCAACATCTTTCTCAGGTCAGGTACCTCTCACAGGCATGCGGGTGCTTCATCCACGAGCTCGTCAGCTCAATGACTCACGAGAGTACTATTAAACAGGAACAGGGATGGGAGCATACCGCTTCACCTCCCAGCAAGGTTCGCACATGGCATTGTGGTAAATGCAGTTTCAGTTACTTGCTTGCTTCAAGAGTGTTCGAGTGTTTCACCACAGTTGGCGCAGCTAGTGCTGATCTCTAGACACGTGTTTCTGGTTCTTTAACCGTCATCAGTAGAGATTACAGTCTTTCAAATGTGGGGTTTGCTGAGTAGGCTGCCAACATCTTTCTCAGGTCCGGTACCTCTCACAGGCATGCGGGTACTTCTTCCACGAGCTCGTCAGCTCAATGACTCATGGGAGTACTATTAAACAGGAAAAGGGGTGGGAGCACACCGCTTCACCTCCCAGCAAGGTTCGCCCCTGGCATTGTGGTAAATGCAGTTTCAGTTACTTGCTTGCTTCAAAAGTGTTCGAGTGTTTCGCCACAGTTGGCGCAGATAGTGCTGATCTTTAGACACATGTTTCTGGTTCTATAACCGTCATCAGTAGAGATTACAGTCTTTCAAATGTGGGGTTTGCTGAGTAGGCTGCCAATATCTTTCTCAGGTCAGGTACCTCTCACAGGCATGCGGGTGCTTCATCCACAAGCTCATCATCTCAATGACTCAATGACTCATGGGAGTACTATTAAACAGGAACAGGGGTGGGAGCACACCGCTTCACCTCCCAGCAAGGTTCGCCCCTGGCATTGTGATAAATGCAGTTTCAGTTACTTGCTTGCTTCAAGAGTGTTCGAGTGTTTCGCCACAGTTGGCGCAGATAGTGCTGATCTCTAGACACGTGGTTCTGGTTCTTTAACTGTCATAGGTAGAGATTGCAGTCTTTCAAATGTGGGGTTTGCTGAGTAGGCTGCCAACATCTTTCTCAGGTCGGGTACCTCTCACAGGCATGCGGGTGCTTCATCCACCAGCTCGTCAGCTAAGTGACTCACGGGAGAGCTATTAAAAAGAAACAGGGGTGGGAGCACACCGCTTCACCTCCCAACAAGATTCGCCCCTGGCATTGTGGTAAATGCAGTTTTGGTTACTTGCTTGCTTCAAGCGTGTTGAGTGTTTCACCACAGTTGGCGCAGATAGTGCTGATCTCTAGACACGTGTTTCTGGTTCTTTAACCGTCATCAGTAGAGATTACAGTCTTTGAAATTTGGGGTTTTCTGAGTAGGCTGCCAAAATCTTTCTCAGGTCAGGTACCTCTCACAGGCAAGCGGGTGCTTCATCCACGAGCTCGTCAGCTCAATGACTCATGGGAGTACTATTAAACAGGAAAGGGGTGGGAGCACACCGCTTCACCTCCCAGCAAGGTTCACCCCTGGCATTGTGGTAAATGCAGTTTAAGTGACTTGCTTGCTTCAAGAGTGTTCGAGTGTTTTGCCACAGTTAGCGCAGATAGTGCTGATCTTTAGACACGTGTTTCTGGTTCTATAACCGTTTTCTGTATCGATTACAGTCTTTCAAATGTGGGGTTTGCTGAGTAGGCTGCCAACATCTTTCTCAGGTCTGGTACCTCTCACAGGCATGCGGGTGCTTCATCCACGAGCTCGTCAGCTCAATAACTCATGGGAGTACTATTAAACAGGAACAGGGATGGGAGCATACCGCTTCACCTCCCACCAAGGTTCGCCCCTGGCATTGTGGTAAATGCAGTTTCAGTTACTTGCTTGCTTCAAGAGTGTTCGAGTGTTTCGTCACAGTTGGCGCAGATAGTGCTGATCTCTATACACGTGGTTCTGGTTCTTTAACTGTCATAGGTAGAGATTGCAGTCTTTCAAATGTGGGGTTTGCTGAGTAGGCTGCCAACATCTTTCTCAGGTCTGGTACCTCTCACAGGCATCCGGGTGCTTCATCCACGAGCTCGTCAGCTCAATGACTCATGAGAGTACTATTAAACAGGAACAGGGGTGGGAGCACACCGCTTCACCTCCCAGCAAGATTCGCCCCTGGTATTGTGGTAAAGGCAGTTTCGGTTATTTGCTTGCTTCAAGAGTGTTGAGTGTTTCACCACAGTTGGCGCAGATAGTGCTGATCTCTAGACACGTGTTTCTGGTTCTTTAACCGTCATCAGTAGAGATTACAGTCTTTCAAATGTGGGGTTTGCTGAGTAGGCTGCCAACATCTTTCTCAGGTCTGGTACCTCTCACTGGCCTGCGGGTACTTCTTCACAAGCTCGTCAGCTCAATGACTCATGGGAGTACTATTAAACAGGAAAAGGGGTGGGAACACACCGCTTCACCTCCCAGCAAGGTTTGCCCCTGGCATTGTGGTAAATGCAGATTAAGTTACTTGCTTGCTTCAAGAGTGTTCGAGTGTTTCGCCACAGTTGACGCAGATAGTGCTGACCTCTAGACACGTGTTTCTGGTTCTTTAACCGTCATCAGTAGAGAGTACAGTCTTTCAAATGTGGGGTTTGCTGAGTAGGCTGCCAACATCTTTCTCAGGTCTGGTACCTCTCACAGGCATCCGGGTGCTTCATCCATGAGCTCGTCAGCTCAATGACTCATGAGAGTACTATTAAACAGGAACAGGGGTGGGAGCACACCGCTTCACCTCCCAGCAAGATTCGCCCCTGGTATTGTGGTAAATGCAGTTTCGGTTATTTGCTTGCTTCAAGAGTGTTCGAGTGTTTTGCCACAGTTGGCGCAGATAGTGCTGATCTCTAGACACGTGGTTCTGGTTCTTTAACCGTCATCAGTAGAGATTACAGTCTTTCAAACGTGGGGTTTGCTGAGTATGCTGTCAACATCTTTCTTAGGTCAGGTACCTCTCACAGGCATGCGGGTGCTTCATCCACGAGCTCGTCAGCTCAATGACTCACGAGAGTACTATTAAACAGGAACAGGGATGGGAGCATACCGCTTCACCTCCCAGCAAGGTTCGCACATGGCATTGTGGTAAATGCAGTTTCAGTTACTTGCTTGCTTCAAGAGTGTTCGAGTGTTTCGCCACAGTTGGCGCAGATAGTGCTGATCTCTAGACACGTGTTTCTGGTTCTTTAACCGTCATCAGTAGAGATTACAGTCTTTGAAATTTGGGGTTTGCTGAGTAGGCTGCCAACATCTTTCTCAGGTCAGGTACCTCTCACAGGCATGCGGGTACTTCTTCCACGAGCTCGTCAGCTCAATGACTCATGGGAGTACTATTAAACAGGAAAATGGGTGGGAGCACACTGCTTCACCTCCCAGCAAGGTTCGCCCCTGGCATTGTGGTAAATGCAGTTTAAGTTAATTGCTTGCTTCAAAAGTGTTCGAGTGTTTCGCCACAGTTGGCGCAGATAGTGCTGATCTTTAGACACATGTTTCTGGTTCTATAACCGTCATCAGTAGAGATTACAGTCTTTCAAATGTGGGGTTTGCTGAGTAGGCTGCCAATATCTTTCTCAGGTCAGGTACCTCTCACAGGCATGCGGGTGCTTCATCCACAACCTCATCATCTCAATGACTCAATGACTCATGGGAGTACTATTAAACAGGAACAGGGGTGGGAGCACACCGCTTCACCTCCCAGCAAGGTTCGCCCCTGGCATTGTGATAAATGCAGTTTCAGTTACTTGCTTGCTTCAAGAGTGTTCGAGTGTTTCGCCACAGTTGGCGCAGATAGTGCTGATCTCTAGACACGTGGTTCTGGTTCTTTAACTGTCATAGGTAGAGATTGCAGTCTTTCAAACGTGGGGTTTGCTGAGTAGGCTGCCAACATCTTTCTCAGGTCGGGTACCTCTCACAGGCATACGGGTGCTTCATCCACCAGCTCGTCAGCTCAATGACTCATGGGAGTACTATGAAACAGGAACGGGGGTGGAAGCACACCGCTTCACCTCCCAGCAAGGTTCGCCCCTGGCATTGTGGTAAATGCAGTTTAAGTTACTTGCTTGCTTCAAGAGTGTTCGAGTGTTTCGCCACAGTTGGCGCATATAGTGCTGATCTTTAGACACATGTTTCTGGTTCTATAACCGTCATCAGTAGAGATTACAGTCTTTCAAATGTGGGGTTTGCTGAGTAGGCTGCCAATATCTTTCTCAGGTCAGGTACCTCTCACAGGCATGCGGGTGCTTCATCCACCAGCTCGTCAGCTAAGTGACTCACGGGAGAACTATTAAACAGGAACAGGGGTGGGAGCACACCGCTTCACCTCCCAGCAAGGTTGGCCCCTGGCATTGTGATAAATGCAGTTTCAGTTACTTGCTTGCTTCAAGAGTGTTCGAGTGTTTCACCACAGTTGGCGCAGATAGTGCTGATCTCTAGACACGTGGTTCTGGTACTTTAACTGTCATAGGTAGAGATTGCAGTCTTTCAAATGTGGGGTTTGCTGAGTAGGCCGCCAACATCTTTCTCAGGTCGGGTACCTCTCACAGGCATGAGGGTGCTTCATCCACCAGCTCGACAGCTCAATGACTCATGGGAGTACTATTAAACAGGAACAGGGGTGGAAGCACACCGCTTCACCTCACAGCAAGGTTCGCCCCTGGCATTGTGATAAATGCAGTTTCAGTTAATTGCTTGCTTCAAGAGTGTTCGAGTGTTTCACCACAGTTGGCGCAGATAGTGCTGATCTCTAGACACATCTTTCTGGTTCTTTAACCGTCATCAGTAGAGATTACAGTCTTTGAAATTTGTGGTTTGCTGAGTAGGCTGCCAATATCTTTCTCAGGTCATTGACCTCCCACAGGCATGCGGGTGCTTCATCCACCAGCTCGTCAGCTAAGTGACTCATGGGAGAACTATTAAACAGGAACAGGGGTGGGAGCACACCGCTTCACCTCCCAGCAAGGTTCGCCTCTGGCATTGTGGTAATGTAGTTTTGGTTACTTGCTTGCTTCAAGAGTGTTCGAGTGTTTTGCCACAGTTGGCGCAGATAGTGCTGATCTCTAGACACTTGGTTCTGGTTCTTTAACCGTCATCAGTAGAGATTACAGTCTTTCAAATGTGGGGTTTGCTGAGTATGCTGTCAACATCTTTCTCAGGTCAGGTACCTCTCACAGGCATGCGGGTGCTTCATCCACGAGCTCGTCAGCTCAATGACTCACGAGAGTACTATTAAACAGGAACAGGGATGGGAGCATACCGCTTCACCTCCCAGCAAGGTTCGCACATGGCATTGTGGTAAATGCAGTTTCAGTTACTTGCTTGCTTCAAGAGTGTTCGAGTGTTTCGCCACAGTTGGCGCAGATAGTGTTGATCTCTAGACACGTGTTTCTGGTTCTTTAACCGTCATCAGTAGAGATTACAGTCTTTCAAATGTGGGGTTTGCTGAGTAGGCTGCCAACATCTTTCTCAGGTCTGGTACCTCTCACAGGCATCCGGGTACTTCATCCACGAGCTCGTCAGCTCAATGACTCATGGGAGTACTATTAAACAGGAACAGGGGTGGGAGCACACCGCTTCACCTCCCAGCAAGATTCGCCCCTGGTATTGTGGTAAATGCAGTTTCGGTTATTTGCTTGCATCAAGAGTGTTGAGTGTTTCACCACAGTTGGCGCAGATAGTGCTGATCTCTAGACACGTGTTTCTGGTTCTTTAACCGTCATCAGTAGAGATTACAGTCTTTGAAATTTGGGGTTTTCTGAGTAGGCTGCCAAAATCTTTCTCAGGTCAGGTACCTCTCACAGGCATGCGGGTGCTTCATCCACGAGCTCGTCAGCTCAATGACTCATGGGAGTACTATTAAACAGGAAAAGGGGTGGGAGCACACCGCTTCACCTCCCAGCAAGGTTCACCCCTGGCATTGTGGTAAATGCAGTTTAAGTTACTTGCTTGCTTCAAGAGTGTTCGAGTGTTTTGCCACAGTTAGCGCAGATAGTGCTGATCTTTAGACACGTGTTTCTGGTTCTATAACCGTTTTCAGTAGAGATTACAGTCTTTCAAATGTGGGGTTTGCTGAGTAGGCTGCCAACATCTTTCTCAGGTCTGGTACCTCTCACAGGCATGCGGGTGCTTCATCCACGAGCTCGTCAGCTCAATAACTCATGGGGGTACTATAAAACAGGAACAGGGATGGGAGCATACCGCTTCACCTCCCACCTAGGTTCGCACATGGCATTGTGGTAAATGCAGTTTCAGTTACTTGCTTGCTTCAAGAGTGTTCGAGTGTTTCGCCACAGTTGGCGCAGATAGTGCTGACCTCTAGACACGTGTTTCTGGTTCTTTAACCATCATCAGTAGAGATTACCGTCTTTCAAATGTGGGGTTTGCTGAGTAGGCTGCCAACATCTTTCTCAGGTCTGATACCTCTCACAGGCATCCGGGTGTTTCATCCATGAGCTCGTCAGCTCAATGACTCATGGGAGTACTATTAAACAGGAACAGGGGTGGAAGCACACCGCTTCACCTCACAGCAAGGTTCGCCCCTGGCATTGTGATAAATGCAGTTTCAGTTAATTGCTTGCTTCAAGAGTGTTCGAGTGTTTCGCCACAGTTGGCGCAGATAGTGCTGATCTCTAGACATGTCTTTCTGGTTCTTTAACCGTCATCAGTAGAGATTACAGTCTTTGAAATTTGTGGTTTGCTGAGTAGGCTGCCAATATCTTTCTCAGGTCATTGACCTCCCACAGGCATGCGGGTGCTTCATCCACCAGCTCGTCAGCTAAGTGACTCATGGGAGAACTATTAAACAGGAACAGGGGTGGGAGCACACCGCTTCACCTCCCAGCAAGGTTCGCCTCTGGCATTGTGGTAATGTAGTTTTGGTTACTTGCTTACTTCAAGAGTGTTCGAGTGTTTTGCCACAGTCGGCGCAGATAGTGCTGATCTCTAGACACGTGGTTCTGGTTCTTTAACCGTCATCAGTAGAGATTACAGTCTTTCAAATGTGGGGTTTGCTGAGTATGCTGTCAACATCTTTCTCAGGTCAGGTACCTCTCACAGGCATGCGGGTGCTTCATCCACGAGCTCGTCAGCTCAATGACTCACGAGAGTACTATTAAACAGGAACAGGGATGGGAGCATACCGCTTCACCTCCCAGCAAGGTTCGCACATGGCTTTGTGGTAAATGCAGTTTCAGTTACTTGCTTGCTTCAAGAGTGTTCGAGTGTTTCGCCACAGTTGGCGCAGATAGTGCTGATCTCTAGACACGTGTTTCTGGTTCTTTAACCGTCATCAGTAGAGATTACAGTCTTTGAAATTTGGGGTTTGCTGAGTAGGCTGCCAACATCTTTCTCAGGTCAGGTACCTCTCACAGGCATGCGGGTACTTCTTCCACGAGCTCGTCAGCTCAATGACTCATGGGAGTACTATTAAACAGGAAAAGGGGTGGGAGCACACTGCTTCACCTCCCAGCAAGGTTCGCCCCTGGCATTGTGGTAAATGCAGTTTAAGTTACTTGCTTGCTTCAAAAGTGTTCGAGTGTTTCGCCACAGTTGGCGCAGATAGTGCTGATCTTTAGACACATGTTTCTGGTTCTATAACCGTCATCAGTAGAGATTACAGTCTTTCAAATGTGGGGTTTGCTGAGTAGGCTGCCAATATCTTTCTCAGGTCAGGTACCTCTCACAGGCATGCGGGTGCTTCATCCACAAGCTCATCATCTCAATGACTCAATGACTCATGGGAGTACTATTAAACAGGAACAGGGGTGGGAGCACACCGCTTCACCTCCCAGCAAGGTTCGCCCCTGGCATTGTGATAAATGCAGTTTCAGTTACTTGCTTGCTTCAAGAGTGTTCGAGTGTTTCGCCACAGTTGGCGCAGATAGTGCTGATCTCTAGACACGTGGTTCTGGTTCTTTAACTGTCATAGGTAGAGATTGCAGTCTTTCAAATGTGGGGTTTGCTGAGTAGGCTGCCAACATCTTTCTCAGGTCGGGTACCTCTCACAGGCATGCGGGTGCTTCATCCACCAGCTTGCCGGCTCAATGACTCATGGGAGTACTATGAAACAGGAACAGGGGTGGAAGCACACCGCTTCACCTCCCAGCAAGGTTCGCCCCTGGCATTGTGGTAAATGCAGTTTAAGTTACTTGCTTGCTTCAAGAGTGTTCGAGTGTTTCGTCACAGTTGGCGCATACAGTGCTGATCTTTAGACACATGTTTCTGGTTCTATAACCGTCATCAGTAGAGATTACAGTCTTTCAAATGTGGGGTTTGCTGAGTAGGCTGCCAATATCTTTCTCAGGTCAGGTACCTCTCACAGGCATGCGGGTGCTTCATCCACCAGCTCATCAGCTAAGTGACTCACGGGAGAACTATTAAACAGGAACAGGGGTGGGAGCACACCGCTTCACCTCCCAGCAAGGTTCGCCCCTGGCATTGTGATAAATGCAGTTTCAGTTACTTGCTTGCTTCAAGAGTGTTCGAGTGTTTCGCCACAGTTGGCGCAGATAGTGCTGATCTCTAGACACGTGGTTCTGGTACTTTAACTGTCATAGGTAGAGATTGCAGTCTTTCAAATGTGGGGTTTGCTGAGTAGGCTGCCAACATCTTTCTCAGGTCGGGTACCTCTCACAGGCATGCGGGTGCTTCATCCACCAGCTCGACAGCTCAATGACTCATGGGAGTACTATTAAACAGGAACAGGGGTGGAAGCACACCGCTTCACCTCACAGCAAGGTTCGCCCCTGGCATTGTGATAAATGCAGTTTCAGTTAATTGCTTGCTTCAAGAGTGTTCGAGTGTTTCGCCACAGTTGGCGCAGATAGTGCTGATCTCTAGACACATCTTTCTGGTTCTTTAACCGTCATCAGTAGAGATTACAGTCTTTGAAATTTGTGGTTTGCTGAGTAGGCTGCCAATATCTTTCTCAGGTCATTGACCTCCCACAGGCATGCGGGTGCTTCATCCACCAGTTCGTTAGGTAAGTGACTCATGGGAGAACTATTAAACAGGAACAGGGGTGGGAGCACACCGCTTCACCTCCCAGCAAGGTTCGCCTCTGGCATTGTGGTAATGTAGTTTTGGTTACTTGCTTGCTTCAAGAGTGTTCGAGTGTTTTGCCACAGTTGGCGCAGATAGTGCTGATCTCTAGACACGTGGTTCTGGTTCTTTAACCGTCATCAGTAGAGATTACAGTCTTTCAAATGTGGGGTTTGCTGAGTATGCTGTCAACATCTTTCTCAGGTCAGGTACCTCTCACAGGCATGCGGGTGCTTCATCCACGAGCTCGTCAGCTCAATGACTCACGAGAGTACTATTAAACAGGAACAGGGATGGGAGCATACCGCTTCACCTCCCAGCAAGGTTCGCACATGGCATTGTGGTAAATGCAGTTTCAGTTACTTGCTTGCTTCAAGAGTGTTCGAGTGTTTCACCACAGTTGGCGCAGCTAGTGCTGATCTCTAGACACGTGTTTCTGGTTCTTTAACCGTCATCAGTAGAGATTACAGTCTTTCAAATGTGGGGTTTGCTGAGTAGGCTGCCAACATCTTTCTCAGGTCCGGTACCTCTCACAGGCATGCGGGTACTTCTTCCACGAGCTCGTCAGCTCAATGACTCATGGGAGTACTATTAAACAGGAAAAGGGGTGGGAGCACACCGCTTCACCTCCCAGCAAGGTTCGCCCCTGGCATTGTGGTAAATGCAGTTTCAGTTACTTGCTTGCTTCAAAAGTGTTCGAGTGTTTCGCCACAGTTGGCGCAGATAGTGCTGATCTTTAGACACATGTTTCTGGTTCTATAACCGTCATCAGTAGAGATTACAGTCTTTCAAATGTGGGGTTTGCTGAGTAGGCTGCCAATATCTTTCTCAGGTCAGGTACCTCTCACAGGCATGCGGGTGCTTCATCCACAAGCTCATCATCTCAATGACTCAATGACTCATGGGAGTACTATTAAACAGGAACAGGGGTGGGAGCACACCGCTTCACCTCCCAGCAAGGTTCGCCCCTGGCATTGTGATAAATGCAGTTTCAGTTACTTGCTTGCTTCAAGAGTGTTCGAGTGTTTCGCCACAGTTGGCGCAGATAGTGCTGATCTCTAGACACGTGGTTCTGGTTCTTTAACTGTCATAGGTAGAGATTGCAGTCTTTCAAATGTGGGGTTTGCTGAGTAGGCTGCCAACATCTTTCTCAGGTCGGGTACCTCTCACAGGCATGCGGGTGCTTCATCCACCAGCTCGTCAGCTAAGTGACTCACGGGAGAGCTATTAAAAAGAAACAGGGGTGGGAGCACACCGCTTCACCTCCCAACAAGATTCGCCCCTGGCATTGTGGTAAATGCAGTTTTGGTTACTTGCTTGCTTCAAGCGTGTTGAGTGTTTCACCACAGTTGGCGCAGATAGTGCTGATCTCTAGACACGTGTTTCTGGTTCTTTAACCGTCATCAGTAGAGATTACAGTCTTTGAAATTTGGGGTTTTCTGAGTAGGCTGCCAAAATCTTTCTCAGGTCAGGTACCTCTCACAGGCAAGCGGGTGCTTCATCCACGAGCTCGTCAGCTCAATGACTCATGGGAGTACTATTAAACAGGAAAGGGGTGGGAGCACACCGCTTCACCTCCCAGCAAGGTTCACCCCTGGCATTGTGGTAAATGCAGTTTAAGTGACTTGCTTGCTTCAAGAGTGTTCGAGTGTTTTGCCACAGTTAGCGCAGATAGTGCTGATCTTTAGACACGTGTTTCTGGTTCTATAACCGTTTTCTGTATCGATTACAGTCTTTCAAATGTGGGGTTTGCTGAGTAGGCTGCCAACATCTTTCTCAGGTCTGGTACCTCTCACAGGCATGCGGGTGCTTCATCCACGAGCTCGTCAGCTCAATAACTCATGGGAGTACTATTAAACAGGAACAGGGATGGGAGCATACCGCTTCACCTCCCACCAAGGTTCGCCCCTGGCATTGTGGTAAATGCAGTTTCAGTTACTTGCTTGCTTCAAGAGTGTTCGAGTGTTTCGTCACAGTTGGCGCAGATAGTGCTGATCTCTATACACGTGGTTCTGGTTCTTTAACTGTCATAGGTAGAGATTGCAGTCTTTCAAATGTGGGGTTTGCTGAGTAGGCTGCCAACATCTTTCTCAGGTCTGGTACCTCTCACAGGCATCCGGGTGCTTCATCCACGAGCTCGTCAGCTCAATGACTCATGAGAGTACTATTAAACAGGAACAGGGGTGGGAGCACACCGCTTCACCTCCCAGCAAGATTCGCCCCTGGTATTGTGGTAAAGGCAGTTTCGGTTATTTGCTTGCTTCAAGAGTGTTGAGTGTTTCACCACAGTTGGCGCAGATAGTGCTGATCTCTAGACACGTGTTTCTGGTTCTTTAACCGTCATCAGTAGAGATTACAGTCTTTCAAATGTGGGGTTTGCTGAGTAGGCTGCCAACATCTTTCTCAGGTCTGGTACCTCTCACTGGCCTGCGGGTACTTCTTCACAAGCTCGTCAGCTCAATGACTCATGGGAGTACTATTAAACAGGAAAAGGGGTGGGAACACACCGCTTCACCTCCCAGCAAGGTTTGCCCCTGGCATTGTGGTAAATGCAGATTAAGTTACTTGCTTGCTTCAAGAGTGTTCGAGTGTTTCGCCACAGTTGACGCAGATAGTGCTGACCTCTAGACACGTGTTTCTGGTTCTTTAACCGTCATCAGTAGAGAGTACAGTCTTTCAAATGTGGGGTTTGCTGAGTAGGCTGCCAACATCTTTCTCAGGTCTGGTACCTCTCACAGGCATCCGGGTGCTTCATCCATGAGCTCGTCAGCTCAATGACTCATGAGAGTACTATTAAACAGGAACAGGGGTGGGAGCACACCGCTTCACCTCCCAGCAAGATTCGCCCCTGGTATTGTGGTAAATGCAGTTTCGGTTATTTGCTTGCTTCAAGAGTGTTCGAGTGTTTTGCCACAGTTGGCGCAGATAGTGCTGATCTCTAGACACGTGGTTCTGGTTCTTTAACCGTCATCAGTAGAGATTACAGTCTTTCAAACGTGGGGTTTGCTGAGTATGCTGTCAACATCTTTCTTAGGTCAGGTACCTCTCACAGGCATGCGGGTGCTTCATCCACGAGCTCGTCAGCTCAATGACTCACGAGAGTACTATTAAACAGGAACAGGGATGGGAGCATACCGCTTCACCTCCCAGCAAGGTTCGCACATGGCATTGTGGTAAATGCAGTTTCAGTTACTTGCTTGCTTCAAGAGTGTTCGAGTGTTTCGCCACAGTTGGCGCAGATAGTGCTGATCTCTAGACACGTGTTTCTGGTTCTTTAACCGTCATCAGTAGAGATTACAGTCTTTGAAATTTGGGGTTTGCTGAGTAGGCTGCCAACATCTTTCTCAGGTCAGGTACCTCTCACAGGCATGCGGGTACTTCTTCCACGAGCTCGTCAGCTCAATGACTCATGGGAGTACTATTAAACAGGAAAATGGGTGGGAGCACACTGCTTCACCTCCCAGCAAGGTTCGCCCCTGGCATTGTGGTAAATGCAGTTTAAGTTAATTGCTTGCTTCAAAAGTGTTCGAGTGTTTCGCCACAGTTGGCGCAGATAGTGCTGATCTTTAGACACATGTTTCTGGTTCTATAACCGTCATCAGTAGAGATTACAGTCTTTCAAATGTGGGGTTTGCTGAGTAGGCTGCCAATATCTTTCTCAGGTCAGGTACCTCTCACAGGCATGCGGGTGCTTCATCCACAACCTCATCATCTCAATGACTCAATGACTCATGGGAGTACTATTAAACAGGAACAGGGGTGGGAGCACACCGCTTCACCTCCCAGCAAGGTTCGCCCCTGGCATTGTGATAAATGCAGTTTCAGTTACTTGCTTGCTTCAAGAGTGTTCGAGTGTTTCGCCACAGTTGGCGCAGATAGTGCTGATCTCTAGACACGTGGTTCTGGTTCTTTAACTGTCATAGGTAGAGATTGCAGTCTTTCAAACGTGGGGTTTGCTGAGTAGGCTGCCAACATCTTTCTCAGGTCGGGTACCTCTCACAGGCATACGGGTGCTTCATCCACCAGCTCGTCAGCTCAATGACTCATGGGAGTACTATGAAACAGGAACGGGGGTGGAAGCACACCGCTTCACCTCCCAGCAAGGTTCGCCCCTGGCATTGTGGTAAATGCAGTTTAAGTTACTTGCTTGCTTCAAGAGTGTTCGAGTGTTTCGCCACAGTTGGCGCATATAGTGCTGATCTTTAGACACATGTTTCTGGTTCTATAACCGTCATCAGTAGAGATTACAGTCTTTCAAATGTGGGGTTTGCTGAGTAGGCTGCCAATATCTTTCTCAGGTCAGGTACCTCTCACAGGCATGCGGGTGCTTCATCCACCAGCTCGTCAGCTAAGTGACTCACGGGAGAACTATTAAACAGGAACAGGGGTGGGAGCACACCGCTTCACCTCCCAGCAAGGTTGGCCCCTGGCATTGTGATAAATGCAGTTTCAGTTACTTGCTTGCTTCAAGAGTGTTCGAGTGTTTCGCCACAGTTGGCGCAGATAGTGCTGATCTCTAGACACGTCTTTCTGGTTATTTAACCGTTATCAGTAGAGATTACAGTCTTTGAAATTTGTGGTTTGCTGAGTAGGCTGCCAATATCTTTCTCAGGTCAGGTACCTCTCACAGGCATGCGGGTGCTTCATCCACCAGCTCATCAGCTAAGTGACTCACGGGAGAGCTATTAAACAGAAACAGGGGTGGGAGCACACCGCTTCACCTCCCAGCAAGGTTCGCCTCTGGCATTGTGGTAATGCAGTTTTGGTTACTTGCTTGCTACAAGAGTGTTCGAGTGTTTTGCCACAGTTGGCGCAGATTGTGCTAATCTCAAAACACGTGTTTCTGGTTCTTTAACCGTCATCAGTAGAGATTACAGTTTTTCAAATATGGGGTTTGCTGAGTAGGCTGCCAACATCTTTCTCTGGTCAGGTACGTCTCACAGGCATGCGGGTGCTTCATCCACGAGCTCGTCAGCTCAATGACTCATGGGAGTACTATTAAACAGGAAAAGGGGTGGGAGCACACCGCTTCACCTCCCAGCAAGGTTTGCCCCTGGCATTGTGGTAAATGCAGTTTAAGTTACTTGCTTGCTTCAAGAGTGTTTGAGTGTTTCGCCACAGTTGGCGCAGATAGTGCTGACCTCTAGACACGTGTTTCTGGTTCTTTAACCGTCATCAGTAGAGACTACAGTCTTTCAAATGTGGGGTTTGCTGAGTAGGCTGCCAACATCTTTCTCAGGTCTAGTACCTCTCACAAGCATCCGGGTGCTTCATCCATGAGCTCGTCAGCTCAATGACTCATGAGAGTACTATTAAACAGGAACAGGGGTGGGAGCACACCGCTTCACCTCCCAGCAAGGTTCGCCCCTGGCATTGTGGTAAATGCAGTTTAAGTTACTTGCTTGCTTCAAGAGTGTTCGAGTGTTTCGCCACAGTTGGCGCAGATAGTGCTGATCTTTAGACACATGTTTCTGGTTCTCTAACCGTCATCAGTAGAGATTACAGTCTTTCAAATGTGGGGTTTGCTGAGTAGGCTGCCAATATCTTTCTCAGGTCAGGTACCTCTCACAGGCATGCGGGTGCTTCATCCACGAGCTCATCATCTCAATGACTCAATGACTCATGGGAGTACTATTAAACAGGAACAGGGGTGGGAGCACACCGGTTCACCTCCCAGCAAGGTTCGCCCCTGGCATTGTGATAAATGCAGTTTCAGTTACTTGCTTGCTTCAAGAGTGTTCGAGTGTTTCGCCACAGTTGGCGCAGATAGTGCTGATCTCTAGACACGTGGTTCTCGTTCTTTAACTGTCATAGGTAGAGATTGCAGTCTTTCAAATGTGGGGTTTGCTGAGTAGGCTGCCAACATCTTTCTCAGGTCGGGTATCTCTCACAGGCATGTGGGTGCTTCATCCACCAGCTCCCCAGCTCAATGACTCATGGGAGTACTATGAAACAGGAATAGGGGTGGAAGCACACCGCTTCACCTCCCAGCAAGGTTCACCTCTGGCATTGTGATAGATGCAGTTTCAGTTAATTGCAGGCTTCAAGAGTGTTCGAGTGTTTCGCCACAGTTGGCGCAGATAGTGCTGATCTCTAGACACGTGGTTCTCGTTCTTTAACTGTCATAGGTAGAGATTGCAGTCTTTCAAATGTGGGGTTTGCTGAGTAGGCTGCCAACATCTTTCTCAGGTCGGGTATCTCTCACAGGCATGTGGGTGCTTCATCCACCAGCTCCCCAGCTCAATGACTCATGGGAGTACTATGAAACAGGAATAGGGGTGGAAGCACACCGCTTCACCTCCCAGCAAGGTTCACCTCTGGCATTGTGATAGATGCAGTTTCAGTTAATTGCAGGCTTCAAGAGTGTTCGAGTGTTTCGCCACAGTTGGCGCAGATAGTGCTGATCTCTACACACGTCTTTCTGGTTCTTTAACCGTCATCAGTAGAGATTACAGTCTTTGAAATTTGTGGTTTGCTGAGTAGGCTGCAAACATCTTTCTCAGGTTGGGTACCTCTCACAGGCATGCGGGTGCTTCATCCACCAGCTCGTCAGCTCAATGACTCATGGGAGTACTATGAAACAGGAACAGGGGTGGAAGCACACCGCTTCACCTCCCAGCAAGGTTCGCCCCTGGCATTGTGGTAAATGCAGTTTAAGTTACTTGCTTGCTTCAAGAGTGTTCGAGTGTTTCGCCACAGTTGGCGCATATAGTGCTGATCTTTAGACACATGTTTCTGGTTCTATAACCGTCATCAGTAGAGATTACAGTCTTTCAAATGTGGGGTTTGCTGAGTAGGCTGCCAATATCTTTCTCAGGTCAGGTACCTCTCTTAGGCATGCGGGTGCTTAATCCACCAGCTCGTCAGCTAAGTGACTCACGGGAGAACTATTAAACAGGAACAGGGGTGGGAGCACACCGCTTCACCTCCCAGCAAGGTTCGCCCCTGGCATTGTGATAAATGCAGTTTCAGTTATTTGCTTGCTTCAAGAGTGTTCGAGTGTTTCGCCACAGTTGGCGCAGATAGTGCTGATCTCTAGACACGTGGTTCTGGTACTTTAACTGTCATAGGTAGAGATTGCAGTCTTTCAAATGTGGGGTTTGCTGAGTAGGCTGCCAACATCTTTCTCAGGTCGGGTACCTCTCACAGGCATGCGGGTGCTTCATCCACCAGCTCGACAGCTCAATGACTCATAGGAGTACTATTAAACAGGAACAGGGGTGGAAGCACACCGCTTCACCTCACTGCAAAGTTCGCCCCTGGCGTTGTGATAAATGCAGTCTCAGTTAATTGCTTGCTTCAAGAGTGTTCGAGTGTTTCGCCACAGTTGGCGCAGATAGTGCTGATCTCTAGACACATCTTTCTGGTTCTTTAACCGTCATCAGTAGAGATTACAGTCTTTGAAATTTGTGGTTTGCTGAGTAGGCTGCCAATATCTTTCTCAGGTCATTGACCTCCCACAGGCATGCGGGTGCTTCATCCACCAGCTCGTCAGCTAAGTGACTCACGGGAGAACTATTAAACAGGAACAGGGGTGGGAGCACACCGCTTCACCTCCCAGCAAGGTTCGCCTCTGGCATTGTGGTAATGTAGTTTTGGTTACTTGCTTGCTTCAAGAGTGTTCGAGTGTTTTGCCACAGTTGGCGCAGATAGTGCTGATCTCTAGACACGTGGTTCTGGTTCTTTAACCGTCATCAGTAGAGATTACAGTCTTTCAAATGTGGGGTTTGCTGAGTATGCTGTCAACATCTTTCTCAGGTCAGGTACCACTCACAGGCATGCGGGTGCTTCATCCACGAGCTCGTCAGCTCAATGACTCACGAGAGTACTATTAAACAGGAACAGGGATGGGAGCATACCGCTTCACCTCCCAGCAAGGTTCGCACATGGCATTGTGGTAAATGCAGTTTCAGTTACTTGCTTGCTTCAAGAGTGTTCGAGTGTTTCGCCACAGTTGGCGCAGATAGTGCTGATCTCTAGACACGTGTTTCTGGTTCTTTAACCGTCATCAGTAGAGATTACAGTCTTTCAAATGTGGGGTTTGCTGAGTAGGCTGCCAACATCTTTCTCAGGTCGGGTACCTCTCACAGGCATGCGGGTGCTTCATCCACCAGCTCGTCAGCTAAGTGACTCACGGGAGAGCTATTAAAAAGAAACAGGGGTGGGAGCACACCGCTTCACCTCCCAGCAAGGTTCGCCTCTGGCATTGTGGTAATGCAGTTTTGGTTACTTGCTTGCTTCAAGAGTGTTCGAGTGTGTTGCCACAGTTGGCGCAGATTGTGCTAATCTCAAAACACGTGTTTCTGGTTCTTTAACTGTCATCAGTAGAGATTACAGTTTTTCAAATTTGGGGTTTGCTGAGTAGGCTGCCAACATCTTTCTCAGGTCAGGTACGTCTCACAGGCATGCGGGTGCTTCATCCACGAGCTCGTCAGCTCAATGACTCATGGGAGTACTATTAAACAGGAACAGGGGTGGGAGCACACCGCTTCACCTCCCAACAAGATTCGCCCCTGGCATTGTGGTAAATGCAGTTTCGGTTACTTGCTTGCTTCAAGCGTGTTGAGTGTTTCACCACAGTTGGCGCAGATAGTGCTGATCTCTAGACACGTGTTTCTGGTTCTTTAACCGTCATCAGTAGAGATTACAGTCTTTGAAATTTGGGGTTTTCTGAGTAGGCTGCCAAAATCTTTCTCAGGTCAGGTACCTCGCACAGGTATGCGGGTGCTTCATCCACGAGCTCGTCAGCTCAATGACTCATGGGAGTACTATTAAACAGGAAAAGGGGTGGGAGCACACCGCTTCACCTCCCAGCAAGGTTCACCCCTGGCATTGTGGTAAATGCAGTTTAAGTTACTTGCTTGCTTCAAGAGTGTTCGAGTGTTTTGCCACAGTTAGCGCAGATAGTGCTGATCTTTAGACACGTGTTTCTGGTTCTAAAACCGTTTTCAGTAGAGATTACAGTCTTTCAAATGTGGGGTTTGCTGAGTAGGCTGCCAACATCTTTCTCAGGTCTGGTACCTCTCACAGGCATGCGGGTGCTTCATCCACGAGCTCGTCAGCTCAATAACTCATGGGAGTACTATTAAACAGGAACAGGGATGGGAGCATACCGCTTCACCTCCCACCTAGGTTCGCACATGGCATTGTGGTAAATGCAGTTTTAGTTACTTGCTTGCTTCAAGAGTGTTCGAGTGTTTCGCCACAGCTGGCGCAGATAGTGCTGACCTCTAGACACGTGTTTCTGGTTCTTTAACCATCATCAGTAGAGATTACAGTCTTTCAAATGTGGGGTTTGCTGAGTAGGCTGCCAACATCTTTCTCAGGTCTGGTACCTCTCACAGCCATCCGGGTGTTTCATCCACGAGCTCGTCAGCTCAATGACTCATGGGAGTACTATTAAACAGGAACGGGGGTGGGAACACACCGCTTCACCTCCCAGCAAGATTCGCCCCTGGTATTGTGGTAAATGCAGTTTCGGTTATTTGCTTGCTTCAAGAGTGTTGAGTGTTTCACAACAGTTGGCGCAGATAGTGCTGATCTCTAGACACGTGGTTCTGGTTCTTTAACTGTCATAGGTAGAGATTGCAGTCTTTCAAATGTGGGGTTTGCTGAGTAGGCTGCCAACATCTTTCTCAGGTCGGGTACCTCTCACAGGCATGCGGGTGCTTCATCCACCAGCTCGTCAGCTCAATGACTCATGGGAGTATTAATAAACAGGAACAGGGGTGGAAGCACACCTCTTCACCTCCCAGCAAGGTTCGCCCCTGGCATTGTGATAAATTCAGTTTCAGTTACTTGCTTGCTTCAAGAGTGTTCGAGTGTTTCGCCACAGTTGGCGCAGATAGTGCTGATCTCTAGACACGTGTTTCTGGTTCTTTAACCGTCATCAGTAGAGATTACAGTTTTTCAAATATGGGGTTTGCTGAGTAGGCTGCCAACATCTTTCTCAGGTCAGGTACGTCTCACAGGCATGCGGGTGCTTCATCCACGAGCTCGTCAGCTCAATGACTCATGGGAGTACTATTAAACAGGAACAGGGGTGGGAGCATACCGCTTCACCTCCCAGCAAGATTCGCCCCTGGCATTGTGGTAAATGCAGTTTCGGTTACATGCTTGCTTCAAGCGTGTTGAGTGTTTCACCACAGTTGGCGCAGATAGTGCTGATCTCTAGACACGTGTTTCAGGTTCTTTAACCGTCATCAGTAGAGATTACAGTCATTGAAATTTGGGGTTTGCTGAGTAGGCTGCCAACATCTTTCTCAGGTCAGGTACCTCTCACAGGCATGCGGGTACTTCTTCACAAGCTCGTCAGCTCAATGACTCATGGGAGTACTATTAAACAGGAAAAGGGGTGGGAGCACACCGCTTCACCTCCCAGCAAGGTTTGCCCCTGGCATTGTGGTAAATGCAGTTTAAGTTACTTGCTTGCTTCAAGAGTGTTTGAGTGTTTCGCCACAGTTGGCGCAGATAGTGCTGACCTCTAGACACGTGTTTCTGGTTCTTTAACAGTCATCAGTAGAGACTACAGTCTTTCAAATGTGGGGTTTGCTGAGTAGGCTGCCAACATCTTTCTCAGGTCAGGTACCTCTCACAGGCATGCGGGTACTTCTTCCATGAGCTCGTCAGCTCAATGACTCATGGGAGTACTATTAAACAGGAAAAGGGGTGGGAGCACACCGCTTCACCTCCCAGCAAGGTTCGCCCCTGGCATTGTGGTAAATGCAGTTTAAGTTACTTGCTTGCTTCAAGAGTGTTCGAGTGTTTCGCCACAGTTGGCGCAGATAGTGCTGATCTTTAGACACATGTTTCTGGTTCTATAACCGTCATCAGTAGAGATTACAGTCTTTCAAATGTGGGGTTTGCTGAGTAGGCTGCCAATATCTTTCTCAGGTCAGGTACCTCTCACAGGCATGCGGGTGCTTCATCCACGAGCTCATCATCTCAATGACTCAATGACTCATGGGAGTACTATTAAACAGGAACAGGGGTGGGAGCACACCGCTTCACCTCCCAGCAAGGTTCGCCCCTGGCATTGTGACAAATGCAGTTTCAGTTACTTGCTTGCTTCAAGAGTGTTCGAGTGTTTCGCCACAGTTGGCGCATATCGTGCTGATCTCTAGACACGTGGTTCTGGTTCTTTAACTGTCATAGGTAGAGATTGCAGTCTTTCAAATGTGGGGTTTGCTGAGTAGGCTGCCAACATCTTTCTCAGGTCGGGTACCTCTCACCGGCATGCGGGTGCTTCATCCACCAGCTCGTCAGCTCAATGACTCATGGGAGTACTATGAAACAGGAACAGGGGTGGAAGCACACCGCTTCACCTCCCAGCAAGGTTTGCCTCTGGCATTGTGATAAATGCTGTTTCAGTTAATTGCAGGCTTCAAGAGTGTTCGAGTGTTTCGCCACAGTTGGCGCAGATAGTGCTGATCTCTAGACACGTCTTTCTGGTTCTTTAACCGTCATCAGTAGAGATTACAGTCTTTGAAATTTGTGGTTTGCTGAGTAGGCTGCCAACATCTTTCTCAGGTCGGGTACCTCTCACAGGCATGCGGGTGCTTCATCCACCAGCTCATCAGCTCAATGACTCATGGGAGTACTATGAAACAGGAACAGGGGTGGAAGCACACCGCTTCACCTCCCAGCAAGGTTCGCCCCTGGCATTGTGGTAAATGCAGTTTAAGTTACTTGCTTGCTTCAAGAGTGTTGAGTGTTTCACCACAGTTGGCGCAGATAGTGCTGATCTCTAGACACGTGTTTCTGGTTCTTTAACCGTCATCAGTAGAGATTACAGTCTTTGAAATTTGTGGTTTGCTGAGTAGGCTGCCAATATCTTTCTCAGGTCAGGTACCTCTCACAGGCATGCGGGTGCTTCATCCACCAGCTCATCAGCTAAGTGACTCACGGGAGAGCTATTAAACAGAAACAGGGGTGGGAGCACACCGCTTCACCTCCCAGCAAGATTCGCCTCTGGCATTGTGGTAATGCAGTTTTGGTTACTTGCTTGCTTCAAGAGTGTTCGAGTGTTTTGCCACAGTTGGCGCAGATTGTGCTAATCTCAAAACACGTGTTTCTGGTTCTTTAACCGTCATCAGTAGAGATTACAGTTTTTCAAATATGGGGTTTGCTGAGTAGGCTGCCAACATCTTTCTCAGGTCAGGTACGTCTCACAGGCATGCGGGTGCTTCATCCACGAGCTCGTCAGCTCAATGACTCATGGGAGTACTATTAAACAGGAACAGGGGTGGGAGCATACCGCTTCACCTCCCAGCAAGATTCGCCCCTGGCATTGTGGTAAATGCAGTTTCGGTTACATGCTTGCTTTAAGCGTGTTGAGTGTTTCACCACAGTTGGCGCAGATAGTGCTGATCTCTAGACACGTGTTTCTGGTTCTTTAACCGTCATCAGTAGAGATTACAGTCATTGAAATTTGGGGTTTGCTGAGTAGGCTGCCAACATCTTTCTCAGGTCAGGTACCTCTCACAGGCATGCGGGTACTTCTTCACAAGCTCGTCAGCTCAATGACTCATGGGAGTACTATTAAACAGGAAAAGGGGTGGGAGCACACCGCTTCACCTCCCAGCAAGGTTTGCCCCTGGCATTGTGGTAAATGCAGTTTAAGTTACTTGCTTGCTTCAAGAGTGTTCGAGTGTTTCGCCACAGTTGGCGCAGATAGTGCTGATCTTTAGACACATGTTTCTGGTTCTATAACCGTCATCAGTAGAGATTACAGTCTTTCAAATGTGGGGTTTGCTGAGTAGGCTGCCAATATCTTTCTCAGGTCAGGTACCTCTCACAGGCATGCGGGTGCTTCATCCACGAGCTCATCATCTCAATGACTCAATGACTCATGGGAGTACTATTAAACAGGAACAGGGGTGGGAGCACACCGCTTCACCTCCCAGCAAGGTTCGCCCCTGGCATTGTGACAAATGCAGTTTCAGTTACTTGCTTGCTTCAAGAGTGTTCGAGTGTTTCGCCACAGTTGGCGCATATAGTGCTGATCTCTAGACACGTGGTTCTGGTTCTTTAACTGTCATAGGTAGAGATTGCAGTCTTTCAAATGTGGGGTTTGCTGAGTAGGCTGCCAACATCTTTCTCAGGTCGGGTACCTCTCACAGGCATGCGGGTGCTTCATCCACCAGCTCGTCAGCTCAATGACTCATGGGAGTACTATGAAACAGGAACAGGGGTGGAAGCACACCGCTTCACCTCCCAGCAAGGTTTGCCTCTGGCATTGTGATAAATGCTGTTTCAGTTAATTGCAGGCTTCAAGAGTGTTCGAGTGTTTCGCCACAGTTGGCGCAGATAGTGCTGATCTCTAGACACGTCTTTCTGGTTCTTTAACCGTCATCAGTAGAGATTACAGTCTTTGAAATTTGTGGTTTGCTGAGTAGGCTGCCAACATCTTTCTCAGGTCGGGTACCTCTCACAGGCATGCGGGTGCTTCATCCATCAGCTCATCAGCTCAATGACTCATGGGAGTACTATGAAACAGGAACAGGGGTGGAAGCACACCGCTTCACCTCCCAGCAAGGTTCGCCCCTGGCATTGTGGTAAATGCAGTTTAAGTTACTTGCTTGCTTCAAGAGTGTTCGAGTGTTTCGCCATAGTTGGCGCATATAGTGCTGATCTTTAGACACATGTTTCTGGTTCTATAACCGTCATCAGTAGAGATTACAGTCTTTCAAATGTGGGGTTTGCTGAGTAGGCTGCCAATATCTTTCTCAGGTCAGGTACCTCTCACAGGCATGCGGGTGCTTCATCCACCAGCTCGTCAGCTAAGTGACTCACGGGAGAACTATTAAACAGGAACAGGGGTGGGAGCACACCGCTTCACCTCCCAGCAAGGTACGCCCCTGGCATTGTGATAAATGCAGTTTCAGTTACTTGCTTGCTTCAAGAGTGTTCGAGTGTTTCGCCACAGTTGGCGCAGATAGTGCTGATCTCTAGACATGTGGTTCTCGTACTTTAACTGTCATAGGTAGAGATTGCAGTCTTTCAAATGTAGGGTTTGCTGTGTAGGCTGCCAACATCTTTCTCAGGTCGGGTACCTCTCACAGGCATGCGGGTGCTTCATCCACCAGCTCGACAGCTCAATGACTCATGGGAGTACTATTAAACAGGAACAGGGGTGGAAGCACACCGCTTCACCTCACAGCAAGGTTCTCCCCTGGCATTGTGATAAATGCAGTTTCAGTTAATTGCTTGCTTCAAGAGTGTTCGAGTGTTTCGCCACAGTTGGCGCAGATAGTGCTGATCTCTAGGCACATCTTTCTGGTTCTTTAACCGTCATCAGTAGAGATTACAGTCTTTCAAATGTGGGGTTTGCTGAGTATGCTGTCAACATCTTTCTCAAGTCAGGTACCTCTCACAGGCATTCGGGTGCTTCATCCACGAGCTCGTCAGCTCAATGACTCACGAGAGTACTATTAAACAGGAACAGGGGTGGGAGCACACCGCTTCACCTCCCAGCAAGATTCGCCCCTGGTGTTGTGGTAAATGCAGTTTCGGTTATTTGCTTGCTTCAAGAGTGTTGAGTGTTTCACCACAGTTGGCGCAGATAGTGCTGATCTCTAGACACGTGTTTCTGGTTCTTTAACCGTCATCAGTAGAGATTACAGTCTTTGAAATTTGGGGTTTGCTGAGTAGGCTGCCAACATCTTTCTCAGGTCAGGTACCTCTCACAGGTATGCGGGTACTTCTTCCACGAGCTCGTCAGCTCAATGACTCATGGGAGTACTATTAAACAGGAAAAGGGGTGGGAGCACACCGCTTCACCTCCCAGCAAGGTTCGCCCCTGGCATTGTGGTAAATGCAGTTTAAGTTACTTGCTTGCTTCAAAAGTGTTCGAGTGTTTCGCCACAGTTGGCGCAGATAGCGCTTATCTTAAGACACATGTTTCTGGTTCTATAACCGTCATCAGTAGAGATTAAAGTCTTTCAAATGTGGGGTTTGCTGAGTAGGCTGCCAATATCTTTCTCAGGTCAGGTACCTCTCACAGGCATGCGGGTGCTTCATCCACAAGCTCATCATCTCAATGACTCAATGACTCATGGGAGTACTATTAAACAGGAACAGGGGTGGGAGCACACCGCTTCACCTCCCAGCAAGGTTCGCCCCTGGCATTGTGATAAATGCAGTTTCAGTTACTTGCTTGCTTCAAGAGTGTTCGAGTGTTTCGCCACAGTTGGCGCAGATAGTGCTGATCTCTAGACACGTGGTTCTGGTTCTTTAACTGTCATAGGTAGAGATTGCAGTCTTTCAAATGTGGGGTTTGCTGAGTAGGCTGCCAACATCTTTCTCAGGTCGGGTACCTCTCACAGGCATGCGGGTCCTTCATCCACCAGCTCGTCAGCTAAGTGACACACGGGAGAGCTATTAAACAGAAACAGGGGTGGGAGCACACCGCTTCACCTCCCAGCAAGGTTCGCCTCTGGCATTGTGGTAATGCAGTTTTGGTTACTTGCTTGCTTCAAGAGTGTTCAAGTGTTTTGCCACAGTTGGCGCAGATTGTGCTAATCTCAAAACACGTGTTTCTGGTTCTTTAACCGTCATCAGTAGAGATTACAGTTTTTCAAATATGGGGTTTGCTGAGTAGGCTGCCAACATCTTTCTCAGGTCAGGTACCTCTCACAGGCATGCAGGTGCTTCCTCCACGAGCTCGTCAGCTCAATGACTCATGGGAGTACTATTAAACAGGAAAAGGGGTGGGAGCACGCCGCTTCACCTCCCAGCAAGGTTCACCCCTGGCATTGTGGTAAATGCAGTTTAAGTTACTTGCTTGCTTCATGAGTGTTCGAGTGTTTTGCCACAGTTAGCGCAGATAGTGCTGATCTTTAGACACGTGTTTCTGGTTCTATAACCGTTTTCAGTAGAGATTACAGTCTTTCAAATGTGGGGTTTGCTGAGTAGGCTGCCAACATCTTTCTCAGGTCTGGTACCTCTCACAGGCATGCGGTGCTTCATCCACGAGCTCGTCAGCCCAATAACTCATGGGAGTACTATTAAACAGGAACAGGGATGGGAGCATACCGCTTCACCTCCCACCTAGGTTCGCACATGGCATTGTGGTAAATGCAGTTTCAGTTACTTGCTTGCTTCAAGAGTGTTCGAGTGGTTCGCCACAGTTGGCGCAGATAGTGCTGACCTCTAGACACGTGTTTCTGGTTCTTTAACCATCATCAGTAGAGATTACAGTCTTTCAAATGTGGGGTTTGCTGAGTAGGCTGCCAACATCTTTCTCAGGTCTCGTACCTCTCACAGGCATCCGGGTGTTTCATCCACGAGCTCGTCAGCTCAATGACTCATGGGAGTACTATTAAACAGGAACAGGGGTGGGAGCACACCGCTTCACCTCCCAGCAAGATTCGCCCCTGGTATTGTGGTAAATGCAGTTTCGGTTATTTGCTTGCTTCAAGAGTGTTGAATGTTTCACCACACTTGGCGCAGATAGTGCTGATCTCTAGACACGTGTTTCTGGTTCTTTAACCGTCATCAGTAGAGAATACAGTCTTTGAAATTTGGGGTTTGCTGAGTAGGCTGCCAACATCTTTCTCAGGTCAGGTACCTCTCACAGGCATGCGGGTACTTCTTCCACGAGCTCGTCAGCTCAATGACTCATGGGAGTACTATTAAACAGGAAAAGGGGTGGGAGCACACCGCTTCACCTCCCAGCAAGGTCCGCCCCTGGCATTGTGGTAAATGCAGTTTAAGTTACTTGCTTGCTTCAAGAGTGTTGAATGTTTCACCACAGTTGGCGCAGATAGTGCTGATCTTTAGACACATGTTTCTGGTTCTATAACCGTCATCAGTAGAGATTACAGTCTTTCAAATGTGGGGTTTGCTGAGTAGGCTGCCAATATCTTTCTCAGGTCAGGTACCTCTCACAGGCATGCGGGTGCTTCATCCACAAGCTCATCATCTCAATGACTCAATGACTCATGGGAGTACTATTAAACAGGAGCAGGGGTGGGAGCACACCGCTTCACCTCCCAGCAAGGTTCGCCCCTGGCATTGTGATAAATGCAGTTTCAGTTACTTGCTTGCTTCAAGAGTGTTCGAGTGTTTCGCCACAGTTGGCGCAGATAGTGCTGATCTCTAGACACGTGGTTCTGGTTCTTTAACTGTCATAGGTAGAGATTGCAGTCTTTCAAATGTGGGGTTTGCTGAGTAGGCTGCCAACATCTTTCTCAGGTCGGGTACCTCTCACAGGCATGCGGGTACTTCATCCACCAGCTCGTCAGCTCAATGACTCATGGGAGTACTATTAAACAGGAACAGGGGTGGAAGCACACCGCTTCACCTCTCAGCAAGGTTCGCCCCTGGCATTGTGATAAATGCAGTTTCAGTTAATTGCAGGCTTCAAGAGTGTTCGAGTGTTTCGCCACAGTTGGCGCAGATAGTGCTGATCTCTAGACACGTCTTTCTGGTTCTTTAACCGTCATCAGTAGAGATTACAGTCTTTGAAATTTGTGGTTTGCTGAGTAGGCTGCCAATATGTTTCTCAGGTCAGGTACCTCTCACAGGCATGCGGGTGCTTCATCCGCCAGCTCATCAGCTAAGTGACTCACGGGAGAGCTATTAAACAGAAACAGGGGTGGGAGCACACCGCTTCACCTCCCAGCAAGGTTCGCCTCTGGCATTGTGGTAATGCAGTTTTGGTTACTTGCTTGCTTCAAGAGTGTTCGAGTGTTTTGCCACAGTTGACGCAGATTGTGCTAATCTGAAAACACGTGTTTCTGGTTCTTTAACCGTCATCAGTAGAGATTACAGTTTTTCAAATATGGGGTTTGCTGAGTAGGCTGCCAACATCTTTCTCAGGTCAGGTACGTCTCACAGGCATGCGGGTGCTTCATCCACGAGCTCGTTAGCTCAATGACTCATGGGAGTACTATTAAACAGGAAAAGGGGTGGGAGCACACCGCTTCACCTCCCAACAAGATTCGCCCCTGGCATTGTGGTAAATGCAGTTTCGGTTACTTGCTTGCTTCAAGCGTGTTGAGTGTTTCACCACAGTTGGCGCAGATAGTGCTGATCTCTAGACACGTGTTTCTGGTTCTTTAACCGTCATCAGTAGAGATTACAGTCTTTGAAATTTGGGGTTTGCTGAGTAGGCTGCCAACATCTTTCTCAGGTCTGGTACCTCTCACAGGCATCCGGGTACTTCATCCACCAGCTCATCAGCTCAATGACTCATGGGAGTACTATGAAACAGGAACAGGGGTGGAAGCACACCGCTTCACCTCCCAGCAAGGTTCGCCCCTGGCATTGTGGTAAATGCAGTTTAAGTTACTTGCTTGCTTCAAGAGTGTTCGAGTGTTTCGCCACAGTTGGCGCATATAGTGCTGATCTTTAGACACATGTTTCTGGTTCTATAACCGTCATCAGTAGAGATTACAGTCTTTCAAATGTGGGGTTTGCTGAGTAGGCTGCCAATATCTTTCTCAGGTCAGGTACCTCTCACAGGCATGCGGGTGCTTCATCCACCAGCTCGTCAGCTAAGTGACTCACGGGAGAACTAATAAACAGGAACAGGGGTGGGAGCACACCGCTTCACCTCCCAGCAAGGTTCGCCCCTGGCATTGTGATAAATGCAGTTTCAGTTACTTGCTTGCTTCAAGAGTGTTCGAGTGTTTCGCCACAGTTGGCGCAGATAGTGCTGATCTCTAGACACGTGGTTCTGGTACTTTAACTGTCATAGGTAGAGATTGCAGTCTTTCAGATGTAGGGTTTGCTGAGTAGGCTGCCAACATCTTTCTCAGGTCGGGTACCTCTCACAGGCATGCGGGTGCTTCATCCACCAGCTCGACAGCTCAATGACTCATGGGAGTACTATTAAACAGGAACAGGGGTGGAAGCACACCGCTTCACCTCACAGCAAGGTTCTCCCCTGGCATTGTGATAAATGCAGTTTCAGTTAATTGCTTGCTTCAAGAGTGTTCGAGTGTTTCGCCACAGTTGGCGCAGATAGTGCTGATCTCTAGACACATCTTTCTGGTTCTTTAACCGTCATCAGTAGAGATTACAGTGTTTGAAATTTGTGGTTTGCTGAGTAGGCTGCCAATATCTTTCTCAGGTCATGGACCTCCCACAGGCATGCGGGTGCTTCATCCACCAGCTCGTCAGCTAAGTGACTCACGGGAGAACTATTAAACAGGAACAGGGGTGGGAGCACACCGCTTCACCTCCCAGCAAGGTTCGCCTCTGGCATTGTGGTAATGCAGTTTTGGTTACTTGCTTGCTTCAAGAGTGTTCCAGTGTTTTGCCACAGTTGGCGCAGATAGTGCTGATCTCTAGACACGTGGTTCTGGTTCTTTAACCGTCATCAGTAGAGATTACAGTCTTTCAAATGTGGGGTTTGCTGAGTATGCTGTCAACATCTTTCTCAGGTCAGGTACCTCTCACAGGCATGCGGGTGCTTCATCCACGAGCTCGTCAGCTCAATGACTCACGAGAGTACTATTAAACAGGAACAGGGATGGGAGCATATCGCTTCACCTCCCAGCAAGGTTCGCACATGGCATTGTGGTAAATGCAGTTTCAGTTACTTGCTTGCTTCAAGAGTGTTCGAGTGTTTCGCCACAGTTGGCGCAGATAGTGCTGATCTCTAGACACGTGTTTCTGGTTCTTTAACCGTCATTAGTAGAGATTACAGTCTTTCAAATGTGGGGTTTGCTGAGTAGGCTGCCAACATCTTTCTCAGGTCTGGTACCTCTCACAGGCATCCGGGTACTTCTTCCACGAGCTCGTCAGCTCAATGACTCATGGGAGTACTATTAAACAGGAAAAGGGGTGGGAGCACACCGCTTCACCTCCGAGCAAGGTTCGCCCCTGGCATTGTGGTAAATGCAGTTTAAGTTACTTGCTTGCTTCAAAAGTGTTAGAGTGTTTCGCCACAGTTGGCGCAGATAGTGCTGATCTTTAGACACATGTTTCTGGTTCTATAACCGTCATCAGTAGAGATTACAGTCTTTCAAATGTGGGGTTTGCTGAGTAGGCTGCCAATATCTTTCTCAGGTCAGGTACCTCTCACAGGCATGCGGGTGCTTCATCCACAAGCTCATCATCTCAATGACTCAATGACTCATGGGAGTACTATTAAACAGGAACAGGGGTGGGAGCACACCGCTTCACCTCCCAGCAAGGTTTGCCCCTGGCATTGTGGTAAATGCAGTTTAAGTTACTTGCTTGCTTCAAGAGTGTTCGAGTGTTTCGCCACAGTTGGCGCAGATAGTGCTGATCTTTAGACACATGTTTCTGGTTCTATAACCGTCATCAGTAGAGATTACAGTCTTTCAAATGTGGGGTTTGCTGAGTAGGCTGCCAATATCTTTCTCAGGTCAGGTACCTCTCACAGGCATGCGGGTGCTTCATCCACGAGCTCATCATCTCAATGACTCAATGACTCATGGGAGTACTATTAAACAGGAACAGGGGTGGGAGCACACCGCTTCACCTCCCAGCAAGGTTCGCCCCTGGCATTGTGACAAATGCAGTTTCAGTTACTTGCTTGCTTCAAGAGTGTTCGAGTGTTTCGCCACAGTTGGCGCATATAGTGCTGATCTCTAGACACGTGGTTCTGGTTCTTTAACTGTCATAGGTAGAGATTGCAGTCTTTCAAATGTGGGGTTTGCTGAGTAGGCTGCCAACATCTTTCTCAGGTCGGGTACCTCTCACAGGCATGCGGGTGCTTCATCCACCAGCTCGTCAGCTCAATGACTCATGGGAGTACTATGAAACAGGAACAGGGGTGGAAGCACACCGCTTCACCTCCCAGCAAGGTTTGCCTCTGGCATTGTGATAAATGCTGTTTCAGTTAATTGCAGGCTTCAAGAGTGTTCGAGTGTTTCGCCACAGTTGGCGCAGATAGTGCTGATCTCTAGACACGTCTTTCTGGTTCTTTAACCGTCATCAGTAGAGATTACAGTCTTTGAAATTTGTGGTTTGCTGAGTAGGCTGCCAACATCTTTCTCAGGTCGGGTACCTCTCACAGGCATGCGGGTGCTTCATCCATCAGCTCATCAGCTCAATGACTCATGGGAGTACTATGAAACAGGAACAGGGGTGGAAGCACACCGCTTCACCTCCCAGCAAGGTTCGCCCCTGGCATTGTGGTAAATGCAGTTTAAGTTACTTGCTTGCTTCAAGAGTGTTCGAGTGTTTCGCCATAGTTGGCGCATATAGTGCTGATCTTTAGACACATGTTTCTGGTTCTATAACCGTCATCAGTAGAGATTACAGTCTTTCAAATGTGGGGTTTGCTGAGTAGGCTGCCAATATCTTTCTCAGGTCAGGTACCTCTCACAGGCATGCGGGTGCTTCATCCACCAGCTCGTCAGCTAAGTGACTCACGGGAGAACTATTAAACAGGAACAGGGGTGGGAGCACACCGCTTCACCTCCCAGCAAGGTACGCCCCTGGCATTGTGATAAATGCAGTTTCAGTTACTTGCTTGCTTCAAGAGTGTTCGAGTGTTTCGCCACAGTTGGCGCAGATAGTGCTGATCTCTAGACATGTGGTTCTCGTACTTTAACTGTCATAGGTAGAGATTGCAGTCTTTCAAATGTAGGGTTTGCTGTGTAGGCTGCCAACATCTTTCTCAGGTCGGGTACCTCTCACAGGCATGCGGGTGCTTCATCCACCAGCTCGACAGCTCAATGACTCATGGGAGTACTATTAAACAGGAACAGGGGTGGAAGCACACCGCTTCACCTCACAGCAAGGTTCTCCCCTGGCATTGTGATAAATGCAGTTTCAGTTAATTGCTTGCTTCAAGAGTGTTCGAGTGTTTCGCCACAGTTGGCGCAGATAGTGCTGATCTCTAGGCACATCTTTCTGGTTCTTTAACCGTCATCAGTAGAGATTACAGTCTTTCAAATGTGGGGTTTGCTGAGTATGCTGTCAACATCTTTCTCAAGTCAGGTACCTCTCACAGGCATTCGGGTGCTTCATCCACGAGCTCGTCAGCTCAATGACTCACGAGAGTACTATTAAACAGGAACAGGGGTGGGAGCACACCGCTTCACCTCCCAGCAAGATTCGCCCCTGGTGTTGTGGTAAATGCAGTTTCGGTTATTTGCTTGCTTCAAGAGTGTTGAGTGTTTCACCACAGTTGGCGCAGATAGTGCTGATCTCTAGACACGTGTTTCTGGTTCTTTAACCGTCATCAGTAGAGATTACAGTCTTTGAAATTTGGGGTTTGCTGAGTAGGCTGCCAACATCTTTCTCAGGTCAGGTACCTCTCACAGGTATGCGGGTACTTCTTCCACGAGCTCGTCAGCTCAATGACTCATGGGAGTACTATTAAACAGGAAAAGGGGTGGGAGCACACCGCTTCACCTCCCAGCAAGGTTCGCCCCTGGCATTGTGGTAAATGCAGTTTAAGTTACTTGCTTGCTTCAAAAGTGTTCGAGTGTTTCGCCACAGTTGGCGCAGATAGTGCTTATCTTAAGACACATGTTTCTGGTTCTATAACCGTCATCAGTAGAGATTAAAGTCTTTCAAATGTGGGGTTTGCTGAGTAGGCTGCCAATATCTTTCTCAGGTCAGGTACCTCTCACAGGCATGCGGGTGCTTCATCCACAAGCTCATCATCTCAATGACTCAATGACTCATGGGAGTACTATTAAACAGGAACAGGGGTGGGAGCACACCGCTTCACCTCCCAGCAAGGTTCGCCCCTGGCATTGTGATAAATGCAGTTTCAGTTACTTGCTTGCTTCAAGAGTGTTCGAGTGTTTCGCCACAGTTGGCGCAGATAGTGCTGATCTCTAGACACGTGGTTCTGGTTCTTTAACTGTCATAGGTAGAGATTGCAGTCTTTCAAATGTGGGGTTTGCTGAGTAGGCTGCCAACATCTTTCTCAGGTCGGGTACCTCTCACAGGCATGCGGGTCCTTCATCCACCAGCTCGTCAGCTAAGTGACACACGGGAGAGCTATTAAACAGAAACAGGGGTGGGAGCACACCGCTTCACCTCCCAGCAAGGTTCGCCTCTGGCATTGTGGTAATGCAGTTTTGGTTACTTGCTTGCTTCAAGAGTGTTCAAGTGTTTTGCCACAGTTGGCGCAGATTGTGCTAATCTCAAAACACGTGTTTCTGGTTCTTTAACCGTCATCAGTAGAGATTACAGTTTTTCAAATATGGGGTTTGCTGAGTAGGCTGCCAACATCTTTCTCAGGTCAGGTACCTCTCACAGGCATGCAGGTGCTTCCTCCACGAGCTCGTCAGCTCAATGACTCATGGGAGTACTATTAAACAGGAAAAGGGGTGGGAGCACGCCGCTTCACCTCCCAGCAAGGTTCACCCCTGGCATTGTGGTAAATGCAGTTTAAGTTACTTGCTTGCTTCATGAGTGTTCGAGTGTTTTGCCACAGTTAGCGCAGATAGTGCTGATCTTTAGACACGTGTTTCTGGTTCTATAACCGTTTTCAGTAGAGATTACAGTCTTTCAAATGTGGGGTTTGCTGAGTAGGCTGCCAACATCTTTCTCAGGTCTGGTACCTCTCACAGGCATGCGGTGCTTCATCCACGAGCTCGTCAGCCCAATAACTCATGGGAGTACTATTAAACAGGAACAGGGATGGGAGCATACCGCTTCACCTCCCACCTAGGTTCGCACATGGCATTGTGGTAAATGCAGTTTCAGTTACTTGCTTGCTTCAAGAGTGTTCGAGTGGTTCGCCACAGTTGGCGCAGATAGTGCTGACCTCTAGACACGTGTTTCTGGTTCTTTAACCATCATCAGTAGAGATTACAGTCTTTCAAATGTGGGGTTTGCTGAGTAGGCTGCCAACATCTTTCTCAGGTCTCGTACCTCTCACAGGCATCCGGGTGTTTCATCCACGAGCTCGTCAGCTCAATGACTCATGGGAGTACTATTAAACAGGAACAGGGGTGGGAGCACACCGCTTCACCTCCCAGCAAGATTCGCCCCTGGTATTGTGGTAAATGCAGTTTCGGTTATTTGCTTGCTTCAAGAGTGTTGAATGTTTCACCACACTTGGCGCAGATAGTGCTGATCTCTAGACACGTGTTTCTGGTTCTTTAACCGTCATCAGTAGAGAATACAGTCTTTGAAATTTGGGGTTTGCTGAGTAGGCTGCCAACATCTTTCTCAGGTCAGGTACCTCTCACAGGCATGCGGGTACTTCTTCCACGAGCTCGTCAGCTCAATGACTCATGGGAGTACTATTAAACAGGAAAAGGGGTGGGAGCACACCGCTTCACCTCCCAGCAAGGTCCGCCCCTGGCATTGTGGTAAATGCAGTTTAAGTTACTTGCTTGCTTCAAGAGTGTTGAATGTTTCACCACAGTTGGCGCAGATAGTGCTGATCTTTAGACACATGTTTCTGGTTCTATAACCGTCATCAGTAGAGATTACAGTCTTTCAAATGTGGGGTTTGCTGAGTAGGCTGCCAATATCTTTCTCAGGTCAGGTACCTCTCACAGGCATGCGGGTGCTTCATCCACAAGCTCATCATCTCAATGACTCAATGACTCATGGGAGTACTATTAAACAGGAGCAGGGGTGGGAGCACACCGCTTCACCTCCCAGCAAGGTTCGCCCCTGGCATTGTGATAAATGCAGTTTCAGTTACTTGCTTGCTTCAAGAGTGTTCGAGTGTTTCGCCACAGTTGGCGCAGATAGTGCTGATCTCTAGACACGTGGTTCTGGTTCTTTAACTGTCATAGGTAGAGATTGCAGTCTTTCAAATGTGGGGTTTGCTGAGTAGGCTGCCAACATCTTTCTCAGGTCGGGTACCTCTCACAGGCATGCGGGTACTTCATCCACCAGCTCGTCAGCTCAATGACTCATGGGAGTACTATTAAACAGGAACAGGGGTGGAAGCACACCGCTTCACCTCTCAGCAAGGTTCGCCCCTGGCATTGTGATAAATGCAGTTTCAGTTAATTGCAGGCTTCAAGAGTGTTCGAGTGTTTCGCCACAGTTGGCGCAGATAGTGCTGATCTCTAGACACGTCTTTCTGGTTCTTTAACCGTCATCAGTAGAGATTACAGTCTTTGAAATTTGTGGTTTGCTGAGTAGGCTGCCAATATGTTTCTCAGGTCAGGTACCTCTCACAGGCATGCGGGTGCTTCATCCGCCAGCTCATCAGCTAAGTGACTCACGGGAGAGCTATTAAACAGAAACAGGGGTGGGAGCACACCGCTTCACCTCCCAGCAAGGTTCGCCTCTGGCATTGTGGTAATGCAGTTTTGGTTACTTGCTTGCTTCAAGAGTGTTCGAGTGTTTTGCCACAGTTGACGCAGATTGTGCTAATCTGAAAACACGTGTTTCTGGTTCTTTAACCGTCATCAGTAGAGATTACAGTTTTTCAAATATGGGGTTTGCTGAGTAGGCTGCCAACATCTTTCTCAGGTCAGGTACGTCTCACAGGCATGCGGGTGCTTCATCCACGAGCTCGTTAGCTCAATGACTCATGGGAGTACTATTAAACAGGAAAAGGGGTGGGAGCACACCGCTTCACCTCCCAACAAGATTCGCCCCTGGCATTGTGGTAAATGCAGTTTCGGTTACTTGCTTGCTTCAAGCGTGTTGAGTGTTTCACCACAGTTGGCGCAGATAGTGCTGATCTCTAGACACGTGTTTCTGGTTCTTTAACCGTCATCAGTAGAGATTACAGTCTTTGAAATTTGGGGTTTGCTGAGTAGGCTGCCAACATCTTTCTCAGGTCTGGTACCTCTCACAGGCATCCGGGTACTTCATCCACCAGCTCATCAGCTCAATGACTCATGGGAGTACTATGAAACAGGAACAGGGGTGGAAGCACACCGCTTCACCTCCCAGCAAGGTTCGCCCCTGGCATTGTGGTAAATGCAGTTTAAGTTACTTGCTTGCTTCAAGAGTGTTCGAGTGTTTCGCCACAGTTGGCGCATATAGTGCTGATCTTTAGACACATGTTTCTGGTTCTATAACCGTCATCAGTAGAGATTACAGTCTTTCAAATGTGGGGTTTGCTGAGTAGGCTGCCAATATCTTTCTCAGGTCAGGTACCTCTCACAGGCATGCGGGTGCTTCATCCACCAGCTCGTCAGCTAAGTGACTCACGGGAGAACTAATAAACAGGAACAGGGGTGGGAGCACACCGCTTCACCTCCCAGCAAGGTTCGCCCCTGGCATTGTGATAAATGCAGTTTCAGTTACTTGCTTGCTTCAAGAGTGTTCGAGTGTTTCGCCACAGTTGGCGCAGATAGTGCTGATCTCTAGACACGTGGTTCTGGTACTTTAACTGTCATAGGTAGAGATTGCAGTCTTTCAGATGTAGGGTTTGCTGAGTAGGCTGCCAACATCTTTCTCAGGTCGGGTACCTCTCACAGGCATGCGGGTGCTTCATCCACCAGCTCGACAGCTCAATGACTCATGGGAGTACTATTAAACAGGAACAGGGGTGGAAGCACACCGCTTCACCTCACAGCAAGGTTCTCCCCTGGCATTGTGATAAATGCAGTTTCAGTTAATTGCTTGCTTCAAGAGTGTTCGAGTGTTTCGCCACAGTTGGCGCAGATAGTGCTGATCTCTAGACACATCTTTCTGGTTCTTTAACCGTCATCAGTAGAGATTACAGTGTTTGAAATTTGTGGTTTGCTGAGTAGGCTGCCAATATCTTTCTCAGGTCATGGACCTCCCACAGGCATGCGGGTGCTTCATCCACCAGCTCGTCAGCTAAGTGACTCACGGGAGAACTATTAAACAGGAACAGGGGTGGGAGCACACCGCTTCACCTCCCAGCAAGGTTCGCCTCTGGCATTGTGGTAATGCAGTTTTGGTTACTTGCTTGCTTCAAGAGTGTTCCAGTGTTTTGCCACAGTTGGCGCAGATAGTGCTGATCTCTAGACACGTGGTTCTGGTTCTTTAACCGTCATCAGTAGAGATTACAGTCTTTCAAATGTGGGGTTTGCTGAGTATGCTGTCAACATCTTTCTCAGGTCAGGTACCTCTCACAGGCATGCGGGTGCTTCATCCACGAGCTCGTCAGCTCAATGACTCACGAGAGTACTATTAAACAGGAACAGGGATGGGAGCATATCGCTTCACCTCCCAGCAAGGTTCGCACATGGCATTGTGGTAAATGCAGTTTCAGTTACTTGCTTGCTTCAAGAGTGTTCGAGTGTTTCGCCACAGTTGGCGCAGATAGTGCTGATCTCTAGACACGTGTTTCTGGTTCTTTAACCGTCATTAGTAGAGATTACAGTCTTTCAAATGTGGGGTTTGCTGAGTAGGCTGCCAACATCTTTCTCAGGTCTGGTACCTCTCACAGGCATCCGGGTACTTCTTCCACGAGCTCGTCAGCTCAATGACTCATGGGAGTACTATTAAACAGGAAAAGGGGTGGGAGCACACCGCTTCACCTCCGAGCAAGGTTCGCCCCTGGCATTGTGGTAAATGCAGTTTAAGTTACTTGCTTGCTTCAAAAGTGTTAGAGTGTTTCGCCACAGTTGGCGCAGATAGTGCTGATCTTTAGACACATGTTTCTGGTTCTATAACCGTCATCAGTAGAGATTACAGTCTTTCAAATGTGGGGTTTGCTGAGTAGGCTGCCAATATCTTTCTCAGGTCAGGTACCTCTCACAGGCATGCGGGTGCTTCATCCACAAGCTCATCATCTCAATGACTCAATGACTCATGGGAGTACTATTAAACAGGAACAGGGGTGGGAGCACACCGCTTCACCTCCCAGCAAGGTTCGCCCCTGGCATTGTGATAAATGCAGTTTCAGTTACTTGCTTGCTTCAAGAGTGTTCGAGTGTTTCGCCACAGTTGGCGCAGATAGTGCTGATCTCTAGACACGTGGTTCTGGTTCTTTAACTGTCATAGGTAGAGATTGCAGTCTTTCAAATGTGGGGTTTGCGGAGTAGGCTGCCAACATCTTTCTCAGGTCGGGTACCTCTCACAGGCATGCGGGTGCTTCATCCACCAGCTCGTCAGCTAAGTGACTCACGGGAGAGCTATTAAACAGAAACAGGGGTGGGAGCACACCGCTTCACCTCCCAGCAAGGTTGGCCTCTGGCATTGTGGTAATGCAGTTTTGGTTACTTGCTTGCTTCAAGAGTGTTCAAGTGTTTTGCCACAGTTGGCGCAGATTGTGCTAATCTCAAAACACGTGTTTCTGGTTCTTTAACCGTCATCAGTAGAGATTACAGTTTTTCAAATATGGGGTTTGCTGAGTAGGCTGCCAACATCTTTCTCAGGTCAGGTACCTCTCACAGGCATGCGGGTGCTTCATCCACGAGCTCGTCAGCTCAATGACTCATGGGAGTACTATTAAACAGGAAAAGGGGTGGGAGCACACCGCTTCACCTCCCAGCAAGGTTCACCCCTTGCATTGTGGTAAATGCAGTTTAAGTTACTTGCTTGCTTCATGAGTGTTCGAGTGTTTTGCCACAGTTAGCGCAGATAGTGCTGATCTTTAGACACGTGTTTCTGGTTCTATAACCGTTTTCAGTAGAGATTACAGTCTTTCAAATGTGGGGTTTGCTGAGTAGGCTGCCAACATCTTTCTCAGGTCTGGTACCTCTCACAGGCATGCGGGTGCTTCATCCACGAGCTCGTCAGCTCAATAACTCATGGGAGTACTATTAAACAGGAACAGGGATGGGAGCATACCGCTTCACCTCCCACCTAGGTTCGCACATGGCATTGTGGTAAATGCAGTTTCAGTTACTTGCTTGCTTCAAGAGTGTTCGAGTGGTTCGCCACAGTTGGCGCAGATAGTGCTGACCTCTAGACACGTGTTTCTGGTTCTTTAACCATCATCAGTAGAGATTACAGTCTTTCAAATGTGGGGTTTGCTGAGTAGGCTGCCAACATCTTTCTCAGGTCTGGTACCTCTCACAGGCATCCGGGTGTTTCATCCACGAGCTCGTCAGCTCAATGACTCATGGGAGTACTATTAAACAGGAACAGGGGTGGGAGCACACCGCTTCACCTCCCAGCATGATTCGCCCCTGGTATTGTGGTAAATGCAGTTTCGGTTATTTGCTTGCTTCAAGAGTGCTGAATGTTTCACCACACTTGGCGCAGATAGTGCTGATCTCTAGACACGTGTTTCTGGTTCTTTAACCGTCATCAGCAGAGAATACAGTCTTTGAAATTTGGGGTTTGCTGAGTAGGCTGCCAACATCTTTCTCAGGTCAGGTACCTCTCAGAGGCATGCGGGTACTTCTTCCACGAGCTCGTCAGCTCAATGACTCATGGGAGTACTATTAAACAGGAAAAGGGGTGGGAGCACACCGCTTCACCTCCCAGCAAGGTCCGCCCCTGGCATTGTGGTAAATGCAGTTTAAGTTACTTGCTTGCTTCAAGAGTGTTGAATGTTTCACCACAGTTGGCGCAGATAGTGCTGATCTTTAGACACATGTTTCTGGTTCTATAACCGTCATCAGTAGAGATTACAGTCTTTCAAATGTGGAGTTTGCTGAGTAGGCTGCCAATATCTTTCTCAGGTCAGGTACCTCTCACAGGCATGCGGGTGCTTCATCCACAAGCTCATCATCTCAATGACTCAATGACTCATGGGAGTACTATTAAACAGGAGCAGGGGTGGGAGCACACCGCTTCACCTCCCAGCAAGGTTCGCCCCTGGCATTGTGATAAATGCAGTTTCAGTTACTTGCTTGCTTCAAGAGTGTTCGAGTGTTTCGCCACAGTTGGCGCAGATAGTGCTGATCTCTAGACACGTGGTTCTGGTTCTTTAACTGTCATAGGTAGAGATTACAGTCTTTCAAATGTGGGGTTTGCTGAGTAGGCTGCCAACATCTTTCTCAGGTCTGGTACCTCTCACAGGCATGCGGGTGCTTCATCCACGAGCTCGTCAGCTCAATAACTCATGGGAGTACTATTAAACAGGAACAGGGATGGGAGCATACCGCTTCACCTCCCACCTAGGTTCGCACATGGCATTGTGGTAAATGCAGTTTCAGTTACTTGCTTGCTTCAAGAGTGTTCGAGTGGTTCGCCACAGTTGGCGCAGATAGTGCTGACCTCTAGACACGTGTTTCTGGTTCTTTAACCATCATCAGTAGAGATTACAGTCGTTCAAA
Organism: Triturus cristatus; assembly: GCF_964204655.1. NCBI lineage: Eukaryota > Metazoa > Chordata > Amphibia > Caudata > Salamandridae > Triturus > Triturus cristatus. The sequence continues at coordinate 1,866,658,721 of NC_140589.1, forward strand.
TGTGGGGTTTGCTGAGTAGGCTGCAAACATCTTTCTCAGGTCTGGTACCTCTCACAGCCATCCGGGTGTTTCATCCACGAGCTCGTCAGCTCAATGACTCATGGGAGTACTATTAAACAGGAACAGGGGTGGGAACACACCGCTTCACCTCCCAGCAAGATTCGCCCCTGGTATTGTGGTAAATGCAGTTTCGGTTATTTGCTTGCTTCAAGAGTGTTGAGTGTTTCACCACAGTTGGCGCAGATAGTGCTGATCTCTAGACACGTGGTTCTGGTTCTTTAACTGTCATAGGTAGAGATTGCAGTCTTTCAAATGTGGGGTTTGCTGAGTATGCTGCCAACATCTTTCTCAGGTCGGGTACCTCTCACAGGCATGCGGGTGCTTCATCCACCAGCTCGTCAGCTCAATGACTCATGGGAGTACTAATAAACAGGAACAGGGGTGGAAGCACACCGCTTCACCTCCCAGCAAGGTTCGCCCCTGGCATTGTGATAAATGCAGTTTCAGTTACTTGCTTGCTTCAAGAGTGTTCGAGTGTTTCGCCACAGTTGGCGCAGATAGTGCTGATCTCTAGACACGTGTTTCTGGTTCTTTAACCGTCATCAGTAGAGATTACAGTTTTTCAAATATGGGGTTTGCTGAGTAGGCTGCCAACATCTTTCTCAGGTCAGGTACGTCTCACAGGCATGCGGGTGCTTCATCCACGAGCTCGTCAGCTCAATGACTCATGGGAGTACTATTAAACAGGAACAGGGGTGGGAGCATACCGCTTCACCTCCCAGCAAGATTCGCCCCTGGCATTGTGGTAAATGCAGTTTCGGTTACATGCTTGCTTCAAGCGTGTTGAGTGTTTCACCACAGTTGGCGCAGATAGTGCTGATCTCTAGACACGTGTTTCTGGTTCTTTAACCGTCATCAGTAGAGATTACAGTCATTGAAATTTGGGGTTTGCTGAGTAGGCTGCCAACATCTTTCTCAGGTCAGGTACCTCTCACAGGCATGCGGGTACTTCTTCACAAGCTCGTCAGCTCAATGACTCATGGGAGTACTATTAAACAGGAAAAGGGGTGGGAGCACACCGCTTCACCTCCCAGCAAGGTTTGCCCCTGGCATTGTGGTAAATGCAGTTTAAGTTACTTGCTTGCTTCAAGAGTGTTTGAGTGTTTCGCCACAGTTGGCGCAGATAGTGCTGACCTCTAGACACGTGTTTCTGGTTCTTTAACAGTCATCAGTAGAGACTACAGTCTTTCAAATGTGGGGTTTGCTGAGTAGGCTGCCAACATCTTTCTCAGGTCAGGTACCTCTCACAGGCATGTGGGTACTTCTTCCATGAGCTCGTCAGCTCAATGACTCATGGGAGTACTATTAAACAGGAAAAGGGGTGGGAGCACACCGCTTCACCTCCCAGCAAGGTTCGCCCCTGGCATTGTGGTAAATGCAGTTTAAGTTACTTGCTTGCTTCAAGAGTGTTCGAGTGTTTCGCCACAGTTGGCGCAGATAGTGCTGATCTTTAGACACATGTTTCTGGTTCTATAACCGTCATCAGTAGAGATTACAGTCTTTCAAATGTGGGGTTTGCTGAGTAGGCTGCCAATATCTTTCTCAGGTCAGGTACCTCTCACAGGCATGCGGGTGCTTCATCCACGAGCTCATCATCTCAATGACTCAATGACTCATGGGAGTACTATTAAACAGGAACAGGGGTGGGAGCACACCGCTTCACCTCCCAGCAAGGTTCGCCCCTGGCATTGTGACAAATGCAGTTTCAGTTACTTGCTTGCTTCAAGAGTGTTCGAGTGTTTCGCCACAGTTGGCGCATATAGTGCTGATCTCTAGACACGTGGTTCTGGTTCTTTAACTGTCATAGGTAGAGATTGCAGTCTTTCAAATGTGGGGTTTGCTGAGTAGGCTGCCAACATCTTTCTCAGGTCGGGTACCTCTCACCGGCATGCGGGTGCTTCATCCACCAGCTCGTCAGCTCAATGACTCATGGGAGTACTATGAAACAGGAACAGGGGTGGAAGCACACCGCTTCACCTCCCAGCAAGGTTTGCCTCTGGCATTGTGATAAATGCTGTTTCAGTTAATTGCAGGCTTCAAGAGTGTTTGAGTGTTTCACCACAGTTGGCGCAGATAGTGCTGATCTCTAGACACGTCTTTCTGGTTCTTTAACCGTCATCAGTAGAGATTACAGTCTTTGAAATTTGTGGTTTGCTGAGTAGGCTGCCAATATCTTTCTCAGGTCAGGTACCTCTCACAGGCATGCGGGTGCTTCATCCACCAGCTCATCAGCTAAGTGACTCACGGGAGAGCTATTAAACAGAAACAGGGGTGGGAGCACACCGCTTCACCTCCCAGCAAGATTCGCCTCTGGCATTGTGGTAATGCAGTTTTGGTTACTTGCTTGCTTCAAGAGTGTTCGAGTGTTTTGCCACAGTTGGCGCAGATTGTGCTAATCTCAAAACACGTGTTTCTGGTTCTTTAACCGTCATCAGTAGAGATTACAGTTTTTCAAATATGGGGTTTGCTGAGTAGGCTGCCAACATCTTTCTCAGGTCAGGTACGTCTCACAGGCATGCGGGTGCTTCATCCACGAGCTCGTCAGCTCAATGACTCATGGGAGTACTATTAAACAGGAACAGGGGTGGGAGCATACCGCTTCACCTCCCAGCAAGATTCGCCCCTGGCATTGTGGTAAATGCAGTTTCGGTTACATGCTTGCTTCAAGCGTGTTGAGTGTTTCACCACAGTTGGCGCAGATAGTGCTGATCTCTAGACACGTGTTTCTGGTTCTTTAACCGTCATCAGTAGAGATTACAGTCATTGAAATTTGGGGTTTGCTGAGTAGGCTGCCAACATCTTTCTCAGGTCAGGTACCTCTCACAGGCATGTGGGTACTTCTTCACAAGCTCGTCAGCTCAATGACTCATGGGAGTACTATTAAACAGGAAAAGGGGTGGGAGCACACCGCTTCACCTCCCAGCAAGGTTTGCCCCTGGCATTGTGGTAAATGCAGTTTAAGTTACTTGCTTGCTTCAAGAGTGTTTGAGTGTTTCGCCACAGTTGGCGCAGATAGTGCTGACCTCTAGACACGTGTTTCTGGTTCTTTAACAGTCATCAGTAGAGACTACAGTCTTTCAAATGTGGGGTTTGCTGAGTAGGCTGCCAACATCTTTCTCAGGTCAGGTACCTCTCACAGGCATGCGGGTACTTCTTCCATGAGCTCGTCAGCTCAATGACTCATGGGAGTACTATTAAACAGGAAAAGGGGTGGGAGCACACCGCTTCACCTCCCAGCAAGGTTCGCCCCTGGCATTGTGGTAAATGCAGTTTAAGTTACTTGCTTGCTTCAAGAGTGTTCGAGTGTTTCGCCACAGTTGGCGCAGATAGTGCTGATCTTTAGACACATGTTTCTGGTTCTATAACCGTCATCAGTAGAGATTACAGTCTTTCAAATGTGGGGTTTGCTGAGTAGGCTGCCAATATCTTTCTCAGGTCAGGTACCTCTCACAGGCATGCGGGTGCTTCATCCACGAGCTCATCATCTCAATGACTCAATGACTCATGGGAGTACTATTAAACAGGAACAGGGGTGGGAGCACACCGCTTCACCTCCCAGCAAGGTTCGCCCCTGGCATTGTGACAAATGCAGTTTCAGTTACTTGCTTGCTTCAAGAGTGTTCGAGTGTTTCGCCACAGTTGGCGCATATAGTGCTGATCTCTAGACACGTGGTTCTGGTTCTTTAACTGTCATAGGTAGAGATTGCAGTCTTTCAAATGTGGGGTTTGCTGAGTAGGCTGCCAACATCTTTCTCAGGTCGGGTACCTCTCACAGGCATGCGGGTGCTTCATCCACCAGCTCGTCAGCTCAATGACTCATGGGAGTACTATGAAACAGGAACAGGGGTGGAAGCACACCGCTTCACCTCCCAGCAAGGTTTGCCTCTGGCATTGTGATAAATGCTGTTTCAGTTAATTGCAGGCTTCAAGAGTGTTCGAGTGTTTCGCCACAGTTGGCGCAGATAGTGCTGATCTCTAGACACGTCTTTCTGGTTCTTTAACCGTCATCAGTAGAGATTACAGTCTTTGAAATTTGTGGTTTGCTGAGTAGGCTGCCAACATCTTTCTCAGGTCGGGTACCTCTCACAGGCATGCGGGTGCTTCATCCACCAGCTCATCAGCTCAATGACTCATGGGAGTACTATGAAACAGGAACAGGGGTGGAAGCACACCGCTTCACCTCCCAGCAAGGTTCGCCCCTGGCATTGTGGTAAATGCAGTTTAAGTTACTTGCTTGCTTCAAGAGTGTTCGAGTGTTTCGCCATAGTTGGCGCATATAGTGCTGATCTTTAGACACATGTTTCTGGTTCTATAACCGTCATCAGTAGAGATTACAGTCTTTCAAATGTGGGGTTTGCTGAGTAGGCTGCCAATATCTTTCTCAGGTCAGGTACCTCTCACAGGCATGCGGGTGCTTCATCCACCAGCTCATCAGCTAAGTGACTCACGGGAGAACTATTAAACAGGAACAGGGGTGGGAGCACACCGCTTCACCTCCCAGCAAGGTACGCCCCTGGCATTGTGATAAATGCAGTTTCAGTTACTTGCTTGCTTCAAGAGTGTTCGAGTGTTTCGCCACAGTTGGCGCAGATAGTGCTGATCTCTAGACACGTGGTTCTCGTACTTTAACTGTCATAGGTAGAGATTGCAGTCTTTCAAATGTAGGGTTTGCTGTGTAGGCTGCCAACATCTTTCTCAGGTCGGGTACCTCTCACAGGCATGCGGGTGCTTCATCCACCAGCTCGACAGCTCAATGACTCATGGGAGTACTATTAAACAGGAACAGGGGTGGAAGCACACCGCTTCACCTCACAGCAAGGTTCTCCCCTGGCATTGTGATAAATGCAGTTTCAGTTAATTGCTTGCTTCAAGAGTGTTCGAGTGTTTCGCCACAGTTGGCGCAGATAGTGCTGATCTCTAGGCACATCTTTCTGGTTCTTTAACCGTCATCAGTAGAGATTACAGTCTTTCAAATGTGGGGTTTGCTGAGTATGCTGTCAACATCTTTCTCAAGTCAGGTACCTCTCACAGGCATGCGGGTGCTTCATCCACGAGCTCGTCAGCTCAATGACTCACGAGAGTACTATTAAACAGGAACAGAGATGGGAGCATACCGCTTCACCTCCCAGCAAGATTCGCCCCTGGTGTTGTGGTAAATGCAGTTTCGGTTATTTGCTTGCTTCAAGAGTGTTGAGTGTTTCACCACAGTTGGCGCAGATAGTGCTGATCTCTAGACACGTGTTTCTGGTTCTTTAACCGTCATCAGTAGAGATTACAGTCTTTGAAATTTGGGGTTTGCTGAGTAGGCTGCCAACATCTTTCTCAGGTCAGGTACCTCTCACAGGTATGCGGGTACTTCTTCCACGAGCTCGTCAGCTCAATGACTCATGGGAGTACTATTAAACAGGAAAAGGGGTGGGAGCACACCGCTTCACCTCCCAGCAAGGTTCGCCCCTGGCATTGTGGTAAATGCAGTTTAAGTTACTTGCTTGCTTCAAAAGTGTTCGAGTGTTTCGCCACAGTTGGCGCAGATAGTGCTTATCTTTAGACACATGTTTCTGGTTCTATAACCGTCATCAGTAGAGATTAAAGTCTTTCAAATGTGGGGTTTGCTGAGTAGGCTGCCAATATCTTTCTCAGGTCAGGTACCTCTCACAGGCATGCGGGTGCTTCATCCACCAGCTCGTCAGCTAAGTGACTCACGGGAGAACTATTAAACAGGAACAGGGGTGGGAGCACACCGCTTCACCTACCAGCAAGGTACGCCCCTGGCATTGTGATAAATGCAGTTTCAGTTACTTGCTTGCTTCAAGAGTGTTCGAGTGTTTCGCCACAGTTGGCGCAGATAGTGCTGATCTCTAGACACGTGTTTCTGGTTCTTTAACCGTCATCAGTAGAGATTACAGTCTTTCAAATGTGGGGTTTGCTGAGTAGGCTGCCAACATCTTTCTCAGGTCTGGTACCTCTCACAGGCATCCGGGTACTTCATCCACGAGCTCGTCAGCTCAATGACTCATGGGAGTACTATTAAACAGGAACAGGGGTGGGAGCACACCGCTTCACCTCCCAGCAAGATTCGCCCCTGGTGTTGTGGTAAATGCAGTTTCGGTTATTTGCTTGCTTCAAGAGTGTTGAGTGTTTCACCACAGTTGGCGCAGATAGTGCTGATCTCTAGACACGTGTTTCTTGTTCTTTAACCGTCATCAGTAGAGATTACAGTCTTTGAAATTTGGGGTTTGCTGAGTAGGCTGCCAACATCTTTCTCAGGTCAGGTACCTCTCACAGGTATGCGGGTACTTCTTCCACGAGCTCGTCAGCTCAATGACTCATGGGAGTACTATTAAACAGGAAAAGGGGTGGGAGCACACCGCTTCACCTCCCAGCAAGGTTCGCCCCTGGCATTGTGGTAAATGCAGTTTAAGTTACTTGCTTGCTTCAAAAGTGTTCCAGTGTTTCGCCACAGTTGGCGCAGATAGTGCTTATCTTTAGACACATGTTTCTGGTTCTATAACCGTCATCAGTAGAGATTAAAGTCTTTCAAATGTGGGGTTTGCTGAGTAGGCTGCCAATATCTTTCTCAGGTCAGGTACCTCTCACAGGCATGCGGGTGCTTCATCCACAAGCTCATCATCTCAATGACTCAATGACTCATGGGAGTACTATTAAACAGGAACAGGGGTGGGAGCACACCGCTTCACCTCCCAGCAAGGTTCGCCCCTGGCATTGTGATAAATGCAGTTTCAGTTACTTGCTTGCTTCAAGAGTGTTCGAGTGTTTCGCCACAGTTGGCGCAGATAGTGCTGATCTCTAGACACGTGGTTCTGGTTCTTTAACTGTCATAGGTAGAGATTGCAGTCTTTCAAATGTGGGGTTTGCTGAGTAGGCTGCCAACATCTTTCTCAGGTCGGGTACCTCTCACAGGCATGCGGGTGCTTCATCCACCAGCTCGTCAGCTAAGTGACACACGGGAGAGCTATTAAACAGAAACAGGGGTGGGAGCACACCGCTTCACCTCCCAGCAAGGTTCGCCTCTGGCATTGTGGTAATGCAGTTTTGGTTACTTGCTTGCTTCAAGAGTGTTCAAGTGTTTTGCCACAGTTGGCGCAGATTGTGCTAATCTCAAAACACGTGTTTCTGGTTCTTTAACCGTCATCAGTAGAGATTACAGTTTTTCAAATATGGGGTTTGCTGAGTAGGCTGCCAACATCTTTCTCAGGTCAGGTACCTCTCACAGGCATGCAGGTGCTTCCTCCACGAGCTCGTCAGCTCAATGACTCATGGGAGTACTATTAAACAGGAAAAGGGGTGGGAGCACACCGCTTCACCTCCCAGCAAGGTTCACCCCTGGCATTGTGGTAAATGCAGTTTAAGTTACTTGCTTGCTTCATGAGTGTTCGAGTGTTTTGCCACAGATAGCGCAGATAGTGCTGATCTTTAGACACGTGTTTCTGGTTCTATAACCGTTTTCAGTAGAGATTACAGTCTTTCAAATGTGGGGTTTGCTGAGTAGGCTGCCAACATCTTTCTCAGGTCTGGTACCTCTCACAGGCATGCGGTGCTTCATCCACGAGCTCGTCAGCTCAATAACTCATGGGAGTACTATTAAACAGGAACAGGGATGGGAGCATACCGCTTCACCTCCCACCTAGGTTCGCACATGGCATTGTGGTAAATGCAGTTTCAGTTACTTGCTTGCTTCAAGAGTGTTCGAGTGGTTCGCCACAGTTGGCGCAGATAGTGCTGACCTCTAGACACGTGTTTCTGGTTCTTTAACCATCATCAGTAGAGATTACAGTCTTTCAAATGTGGGGTTTGCTGAGTAGGCTGCCAACATCTTTCTCAGGTCTCGTACCTCTCACAGGCATCCGGGTGTTTCATCCACGAGCTCGTCAGCTCAATGACTCATGGGAGTACTATTAAACAGGAACAGGGGTGGGAGCACACCGCTTCACCTCCCAGCAAGATTCGCCCCTGGTATTGTGGTAAATGCAGTTTCGGTTATTTGCATGCTTCAAGAGTGTTGAATGTTTCACCACACTTGGCGCAGATAGTGCTGATCTCTAGACACGTGTTTCTGGTTCTTTAACCGTCATCAGTAGAGAATACAGTCTTTGAAATTTGGGGTTTGCTGAGTAGGCTAAACCAGATTGGTCGCACACTGCTACACCTACCAGGCGTGTTCCCCCAATTAAAATGGTCCCTGAAGGTCAGCGTCGGCGGATACACCTATGCTCGAGTGTGAATGCAAGTATGCGTGGCGTGTGCCATCCCTGGACACGTGTTTCGAGGTAGTTGCCTCTCGTCAGCAGGGAGTAGGAAAATGTGTGGGGTTGCTGTGTAAGCTGCTAAAATCGTATCAGTTCTAGTACCTCTCGTAGCGCGCAGGTGCGTAACCATGAGTCCGTCGACTCCACCGGCTCAAGGGAGCCTGAATATAAAGTTAAACCAGATTGGTCGCACACTGCTACACCTACCAGGCGTGTTCCCCCAATGAAAATGGTCCCTGAAGGTCAGCGTCGGCGGATACACCTATGCTCGAGTGTGAATGCAAGTATGCGTGGCGTGTGCCATCCCTGGACACGTGTTTCGAGGTAGTTGCCTCTCGTCAGCAGGGAGTAGGAAAATGTGTGGGGTTGCTGTGTAAGCTGCTAAAATCGTATCAGTTCTAGTACCTCTCGTAGCGCGCAGGTGCGTAACCATGAGTCCGTCGACTCCACCGGCTCAAGGGAGCCTGAATATAAAGTTAAACCAGATTGGTCGCACACTGCTACACCTACCAGGCGTGTTCCCCCAATGAAAATGGTCCCTGAAGGTCAGCGTCGGCGGATACACCTATGCTCGAGTGTGAATGCAAGTATGCGTGGCGTGTGCCATCCCTGGACACGTGTTTCGAGGTAGTTGCCTCTCGTCAGCAGGGAGTAGGAAAATGTGTGGGGTTGCTGTGTAAGCTGCTAAAATCGTATCAGTTCTAGTACCTCTCGTAGCGCGCAGGTGCGTAACCATGAGTCCGTCGACTCCACCGGCTCAAGGGAGCCTGAATATAAAGTTAAACCAGATTGGTCGCACACTGCTACACCTACCAGGCGTGTTCCCCCAATGAAAATGGTCCCTGAAGGTCAGCGTCGGCGGATACACCTATGCTCGAGTGTGAATGCAAGTATGCGTGGCGTGTGCCATCCCTGGACACGTGTTTCGAGGTAGTTGCCTCTCGTCAGCAGGGAGTAGGAAAATGTGTGGGGTTGCTGTGTAAGCTGCTAAAATCGTATCAGTTCTAGTACCTCTCGTAGCGCGCAGGTGCGTAACCATGAGTCCGTCGACTCCACCGGCTCAAGGGAGCCTGAATATAAAGTTAAACCAGATTGGTCGCACACTGCTACACCTACCAGGCGTGTTCCCCCAATGAAAATGGTCCCTGAAGGTCAGCGTCGGCGGATACACCAATGCTCGAGTTTGAATGCAAGTATGCGTGGCGTGTGCCATCCCTGGACACGTGTTTCGAGGTAGTTGCCTCTCGTCAGCAGGGAGTAGGAAAATGTGTGGGGTTGCTGTGTAAGCTGCTAAAATTGTATCAGTTCTAGTACCTCTCGTAGCGCGCAGGTGCGTAACCATGAGTCCGTCGACTCCACCGGCTCAAGGGAGCCTGAATATAAAGTTAAACCAGATTGGTCGCACACTGCTACACCTACCAGGCGTGTTCCCCCAATGAAAATGGTCCCTGAAGGTCAGCGTCGGCGGATACACCTATGCTCGAGTGTGAATGCAAGTATGCGTGGCGTGTGCCATCCCTGGACACGTGTTTCGAGGTAGTTGCCTCTCGTCAGCAGGGAGTAGGAAAATGTGTGGGGTTGCTGTGTAAGCTGCTAAAATCGTATCAGTTCTAGTACCTCTCGTAGCGCGCAGGTGCGTAACCATGAGTCCGTCGACTCCACCGGCTCAAGGGAGCCTGAATATAAAGTTAAACTAGATTGGTCGCACACTGCTACACCTACCAGGCGTGTTCCCCCAATGAAAATGGTCCCTGAAGGTCAGCGTCGGCGGATACACCTATGCTCGAGTGTGAATGCAAGTATGCGTGGCGTGTGCCATCCCTGGACACGTGTTTCGAGGTAGTTGCCTCTCGTCAGCAGGGAGTAGGAAAATGTGTGGGGTTGCTGTGTAAGCTGCTAAAATCGTATCAGTTCTAGTACCTCTCGTAGCGCGCAGGTGCGTAACCATGAGTCCGTCGACTCCACCGGCTCAAGGGAGCCTGAATATAAAGTTAAACCAGATTGGTCGCACACTGCTACACCTACCAGGCGTGATCCCCCAATGAAAATGGTCCCTGAAGGTCAGCGTCGGCGGATACACCTATGCTCGAGTGTGAATGCAAGTATGCGTGGCGTGTGCCATCCCTGGACACGTGTTTCGAGGTAGTTGCCTCTCGTCAGCAGGGAGTAGGAAAATGTGTGGGGTTGCTGTGTAAGCTGCTAAAATCGTATCAGTTCTAGTACCTCTCGTAGCGCGCAGGTGCGTAACCATGAGTCCGTCGACTCCACCGGCTCAAGGGAGCCTGAATATAAAGTTAAACCAGATTGGTCGCACACTGCTACACCTACCAGGCGTGTTCCCCCAATGAAAATGGTCCCTGAAGGTCAGCGTCGGCGGATACACCTATGCTCGAGTGTGAATGCAAGTATGCGTGGCGTGTGCCATCCCTGGACACGTGTTTCGAGGTAGTTGCCTCTCGTCAGCAGGGAGTAGGAAAATGTGTGGGGTTGCTGTGTAAGCTGCTAAAATTGTATCAGTTCTAGTACCTCTCGTAGCGCGCAGGTGCGTAACCATGAGTCCGTCGACTCCACCGGCTCAAGGGAGCCTGAATATAAAGTTAAACCAGATTGGTCGCACACTGCTACACCTACCAGGCGTGTTCCCCCAATGAAAATGGTCCCTGAAGGTCAGCGTCGGTGGATACACCTATGCTCGAGTGTGAATGCAAGTATGCGTGGCGTGTGCCATCCCTGGACACGTGTTTCGAGGTAGTTGCCTCTCGTCAGCAGGGAGTAGGAAAATGTGTGGGGTTGCTGTGTAAGCTGCTAAAATCGTATCAGTTCTAGTACCTCTCGTAGCGCGCAGGTGCGTAACCATGAGTCCGTCGACTCCACCGGCTCAAGGGAGCCTGAATATAAAGTTAAACCAGATTGGTCGCACACTGCTACACCTACCAGGCGTGTTCCCCCAATGAAAATGGTCCCTGAAGGTCAGCGTCGGCGGATACACCTATGCTCGAGTGTGAATGCAAGTATGCGTGGCGTGTGCCATCCCTGGACACGTGTTTCGAGGTAGTTGCCTCTCGTCAGCAGGGAGTAGGAAAATGTGTGGGGTTGCTGTGTAAGCTGCTAAAATCGTATCAGTTCTAGTACCTCTCGTAGCGCGCAGGTGCGTAACCATGAGTCCGTCGACTCCACCGGCTCAAGGGAGCCTGAATATAAAGTTAAACCAGATTGGTCGCACACTGCTACACCTACCAGGCGTGTTCCCCCAATGAAAATGGTCCCTGAAGGTCAGCGTCGGCGGATACACCTATGCTCGAGTGTGAATGCAAGTATGCGTGGCGTGTGCCATCCCTGGACACGTGTTTCGAGGTAGTTGCCTCTCGTCAGCAGGGAGTAGGAAAATGTGTGGGGTTGCTGTGTAAGCTGCTAAAATCGTATCAGTTCTAGTACCTCTCGTAGCGCGCAGGTGCGTAACCATGAGTCCGTCGACTCCACCGGCTCAAGGGAGCCTGAATATAAAGTTAAACCAGATTGGTCGCACACTGCTACACCTACCAGGCGTGTTCCCCCAATGAAAATGGTCCCTGAAGGTCAGCGTCGGCGGATACACCTATGCTCGAGTGTGAATGCAAGTATGCGTGGCGTGTGCCATCCCTGGACACGTGTTTCGAGGTAGTTGCCTCTCGTCAGCAGGGAGTAGGAAAATGTGTGGGGTTGCTGTGTAAGCTGCTAAAATCGTATCAGTTCTAGTACCTCTCGTAGCGCGCAGGTGCGTAACCATGAGTCCGTCGACTCCACCGGCTCAAGGGAGCCTGAATATAAAGTTAAACCAGATTGGTCGCACACTGCTACACCTACCAGGCGTGTTCCCCCAATGAAAATGGTCCCTGAAGGTCAGCGTCGGCGGATACACCTATGCTCGAGTGTGAATGCAAGTATGCGTGGCGTGTGCCATCCCTGGACACGTGTTTCGAGGTAGTTGCCTCTCGTCAGCAGGGAGTAGGAAAATGTGTGGGGTTGCTGTGTAAGCTGCTAAAATCGTATCAGTTCTAGTACCTCTCGTAGCGCGCAGGTGCGTAACCATGAGTCCGTCGACTCCACCGGCTCAAGGGAGCCTGAATATAAAGTTAAACCAGATTGGTCGCACACTGCTACACCTACCAGGCGTGTTCCCCCAATGAAAATGGTCCCTGAAGGTCAGCGTCGGCGGATACACCTATGCTCGAGTGTGAATGCAAGTATGCGTGGCGTGTGCCATCCCTGGACACGTGTTTCGAGGTAGTTGCCTCTCGTCAGCAGGGAGTAGGAAAATGTGTGGGGTTGCTGTGTAAGCTGCTAAAATCGTATCAGTTCTAGTACCTCTCGTAGCGCGCAGGTGCGTAACCATGAGTCCGTCGACTCCACCGGCTCAAGGGAGCCTGAATATAAAGTTAAACCAGATTGGTCGCACACTGCTACACCTACCAGGCGTGTTCCCCCAATGAAAATGGTCCCTGAAGGTCAGCGTCGGCGGATACACCTATGCTCGAGTGTGAATGCAAGTATGCGTGGCGTGTGCCATCCCTGGACACGTGTTTCGAGGTAGTTGCCTCTCGTCAGCAGGGAGTAGGAAAATGTGTGGGGTTGCTGTGTAAGCTGCTAAAATCGTATCAGTTCTAGTACCTCTCGTAGCGCGCAGGTGCGTAACCATGAGTCCGTCGACTCCACCGGCTCAAGGGAGCCTGAATATAAAGTTAAACCAGATTGGTCGCACACTGCTACACCTACCAGGCGTGTTCCCCCAATGAAAATGGTCCCTGAAGGTCAGCGTCGGCGGATACACCTATGCTCGAGTGTGAATGCAAGTATGCGTGGCGTGTGCCATCCCTGGACACGTGTTTCGAGGTAGTTGCCTCTCGTCAGCAGGGAGTAGGAAAATGTGTGGGGTTGCTGTGTAAGCTGCTAAAATCGTATCAGTTCTAGTACCTCTCGTAGCGCGCAGGTGCGTAACCATGAGTCCGTCGACTCCACCGGCTCAAGGGAGCCTGAATATAAAGTTAAACCAGATTGGTCGCACACTGCTACACCTACCAGGCGTGTTCCCCCAATGAAAATGGTCCCTGAAGGCCGCGCGCCTTGAGAGGTACTATACCTGATTTTATTTTTTGGCAGTCTACTTGGCACCCCGCATACGGTCCTGCTCCCTGCTGACGAGAGGCAATTACCTCGAAACACGTGTCCAGGGATGGCATTTTAAACTTTACACTCGTGGCATAGGTGTACCCGCCGCTGTCACTACATTCTCCAGAATCCTATGGGGCTATTTGCTAGTATGACGAGCGGTGTGCGACCCACTTCGCATTTTGTATTTAAAGCTCCCTGAGCTATTGGGTTGACGAGCCCGGATCCCGCACCCGCGCGCCTTGAGAGGTACTATACCTGATTTTATTTTTTGGCAGTCTACTTGGCACCCCGCATACGGTCCTGCTCCCTGCTGACGAGAGGCAATTACCTCGAAACACGTGTCCAGGGATGGCATTTTAAACTTTACACTCGTGGCATAGGTGTACCCGCCGCTGTCACTACATTCTCCAGAATCCTATGGGGCTATTTGCTAGTATGACGAGCGGAGTGCGACCCACTTCGCATTTTGTATTTAAAGCTCCCTGAGCTATTGGGTTGACGAGCCCGGATCCCGCACCCGCGCGCCTTGAGAGGTACTATACCTGATTTTATTTTTTGGCAGTCTACTTGGCACCCCGCATACGGTCCTGCTCCCTGCTGACGAGAGGCAATTACCTCGAAACACGTGTCCAGGGATGGCATTTTAAACTTTACACTCGTGGCATAGGTGTACCCGCCGCTGTCACTACATTCTCCAGAATCCTATGGGGCTATTTGCTAGTATGACGAGCGGTGTGCGACCCACTTCGCATTTTGTATTTAAAGCTCCCTGAGCTATTGGGTTGACGAGCCCGGATCCCGCACCCGCGCGCCTTGAGAGGTACTATACCTGATTTTATTTTTTGGCAGTCTACTTGGCACCCCGCATACGGTCCTGCTCCCTGCTGACGAGAGGCAATTACCTCGAAACACGTGTCCAGGGATGGCATTTTAAACTTTACACTCGTGGCATAGGTGTACCCGCCGCTGTCACTACATTCTCCAGAATCCTATGAGGCTATTTGCTAGTATGACGAGCGGTGTGCGACCCACTTCGCATTTTGTATTTAAAGCTCCCTGAGCTATTGGGTTGACGAGCCCGGATCCCGCACCCGCGCGCCTTGAGAGGTACTATACCTGATTTTATTTTTTGGCAGTCTACTTGGCACCCCGCATACGGTCCTGCTCCCTGCTGACGAGAGGCAATTACCTCGAAACACGTGTCCAGGGATGGCATTTTAAACTTTACACTCGTGGCATAGGTGTACCCGCCGCTGTCACTACATTCTCCAGAATCCTATGGGGCTATTTGCTAGTATGACGAGCGGTGTGCGACCCACTTCGCATTTTGTATTTAAAGCTCCCTGAGCTATTGGGTTGACGAGCCCGGATCCCGCACCCGCGCGCCTTGAGAGGTACTATACCTGATTTTATTTTTTGGCAGTCTACTTGGCACCCCGCATACGGTCCTGCTCCCTGCTGACGAGAGGCAATTACCTCGAAACACGTGTCCAGGGATGGCATTTTAAACTTTACACTCGTGGCATAGGTGTACCCGCCGCTGTCACTACATTCTCCAGAATCCTATGGGGCTATTTGCTAGTATGACGAGCGGTGTGCGACCCACTTCGCATTTTGTATTTAAAGCTCCCTGAGCTATTGGGTTGACGAGCCCGGATCCCGCACCCGCGCGCCTTGAGAGGTACTATACCTGATTTTATTTTTTGGCAGTCTACTTGGCACCCCGCATACGGTCCTGCTCCCTGCTGACGAGAGGCAATTACCTCGAAACACGTGTCCAGGGATGGCATTTTAAACTTTACACTCGTGGCATAGGTGTACCCGCCGCTGTCACTACATTCTCCAGAATCCTATGGGGCTATTTGCTAGTATGACGAGCGGTGTGCGACCCACTTCGCATTTTGTATTTAAAGCTCCCTGAGCTATTGGGTTGACGAGCCCGGATCCCGCACCCGCGCGCCTTGAGAGGTACTATACCTGATTTTATTTTTTGGCAGTCTACTTGGCACCCCGCATACGGTCCTGCTCCCTGCTGACGAGAGGCAATTACCTCGAAACACGTGTCCAGGGATGGCATTTTAAACTTTACACTCGTGGCATAGGTGTACCCGCCGCTGTCACTACATTCTCCAGAATCCTATGGGGCTATTTGCTAGTATGACGAGCGGTGTGCGACCCACTTCGCATTTTGTATTTAAAGCTCCCTGAGCTATTGGGTTGACGAGCCCGGATCCCGCACCCGCGCGCCTTGAGAGGTACTATACCTGATTTTATTTTTTGGCAGTCTACTTGGCACCCCGCATACGGTCCTGCTCCCTGCTGACGAGAGGCAATTACCTCGAAACACGTGTCCAGGGATGGCATTTTAAACTTTACACTCGTGGCATAGGTGTACCCGCCGCTGTCACTACATTCTCCAGAATCCTATGGGGCTATTTGCTAGTATGACGAGCGGTGTGCGACCCACTTCGCATTTTGTATTTAAAGCTCCCTGAGCTATTGGGTTGACGAGCCCGGATCCCGCACCCGCGCGCCTTGAGAGGTACTATACCTGATTTTATTTTTTGGCAGTCTACTTGGCACCCCGCATACGGTCCTGCTCCCTGCTGACGAGAGGCAATTACCTCGAAACACGTGTCCAGGGATGGCATTTTAAACTTTACACTCGTGGCATAGGTGTACCCGCCGCTGTCACTACATTCTCCAGAATCCTATGGGGCTATTTGCTAGTATGACGAGCGGTGTGCGACCCACTTCGCATTTTGCTGAGTAGGCTGCCAACATCTTTCTCAGGTCAGGTACCTCTCACAGGCATGCGGGTACTTCTTCCACGAGCTCGTCAGCTCAATGACTCATGGGAGTACTATTAAAAAGGAAAAGGGGTGGGAGCACACCGCTTCACCTCCCAGCAAGGTCCGCCCCTGGCATTGTGGTAAATGCAGTTTAAGTTACTTGCTTGCTTCAAGAGTGTTGAATGTTTCACCACAGTTGGCGCAGATAGTGCTGATCTTTAGACACATGTTTCTGGTTCTATAACCGTCATCAGTAGAGATTACAGTCTTTCAAATGTGGGGTTTGCTGAGTAGGCTGCCAATATCTTTCTCAGGTCAGGTACCTCTCACAGGCATGCGGGTGCTTCATCCACGAGCTCATCATCTCAATGACTCAATGACTCATGGGAGTACTATTAAACAGGAACAGGGGTGGGAGCACACCGCTTCACCTCCCAGCAAGGTTCGCCCCTGGCATTGTGGTAAATGCAGTTTAAGTTACTTGCTTGCTTCAAGAGTGTTCGAGTGTTTCGCCACAGTTGGCGCAGATAGTGCTGATCTTTAGACACATGTTTCTGGTTCTATAACCGTCATCAGTAGAGATTACAGTCTTTCAAATGTGGGGTTTGCTGAGTAGGCTGCCAATATCTTTCTCAGGTCAGGTACCTCTCACAGGCATGCGGGTGCTTCATCCACGAGCTCATCATCTCAATGACTCAATGACTCATGGGAGTACTATTAAACAGGAACAGGGGTGGGAGCACACCGCTTCACCTCCCAGCAAGGTTCGCCCCTGGCATTGTGACAAATGCAGTTTCAGTTACTTGCTTGCTTCAAGAGTGTTCGAGTGTTTCGCCACAGTTGGCGCATATAGTGCTGATCTCTAGACACGTGGTTCTGGTTCTTTAACTGTCATAGGTAGAGATTGCAGTCTTTCAAATGTGGGGTTTGCTGAGTAGGCTGCCAACATCTTTCTCAGGTCGGGTACCTCTCACCGGCATGCGGGTGCTTCATCCACCAGCTCGTCAGCTCAATGACTCATGGGAGTACTATGAAACAGGAACAGGGGTGGAAGCACACCGCTTCACCTCCCAGCAAGGTTTGCCTCTGGCATTGTGATAAATGCTGTTTCAGTTAATTGCAGGCTTCAAGAGTGTTCGAGTGTTTCGCCACAGTTGGCGCAGATAGTGCTGATCTCTAGACACGTCTTTCTGGTTCTTTAACCGTCATCAGTAGAGATTACAGTCTTTGAAATTTGTGGTTTGCTGAGTAGGCTGCCAACATCTTTCTCAGGTCGGGTACCTCTCACAGGCATGCGGGTGCTTCATCCACCAGCTCATCAGCTCAATGACTCATGGGAGTACTATGAAACAGCAACAGGGGTGGAAGCACACCGCTTCACCTCCCAGCAAGGTTCGCCCCTGGCATTGTGGTAAATGCAGTTTAAGTTACTTGCTTGCTTCAAGAGTGTTGAGTGTTTCACCACAGTTGGCGCAGATAGTGCTGATCTCTAGACACGTGTTTCTGGTTCTTTAACCGTCATCAGTAGAGATTACAGTCTTTGAAATTTGTGGTTTGCTGAGTAGGCTGCCAATATCTTTCTCAGGTCAGGTACCTCTCACAGGCATGCGGGTGCTTCATCCACCAGCTCATCAGCTAAGTGACTCACGGGAGAGCTATTAAACAGAAACAGGGGTGGGAGCACACCGCTTCACCTCCCAGCAAGATTCGCCTCTGGCATTGTGGTAATGCAGTTTTGGTTACTTGCTTGCTTCAAGAGTGTTCGAGTGTTTTGCCACAGTTGGCGCAGATTGTGCTAATCTCAAAACACGTGTTTCTGGTTCTTTAACCGTCATCAGTAGAGATTACAGTTTTTCAAATATGGGGTTTGCTGAGTAGGCTGCCAACATCTTTCTCAGGTCAGGTACGTCTCACAGGCATGCGGGTGCTTCATCCACGAGCTCGTCAGCTCAATGACTCATGGGAGTACTATTAAACAGGAACAGGGGTGGGAGCATACCGCTTCACCTCCCAGCAAGATTCGCCCCTGGCATTGTGGTAAATGCAGTTTCGGTTACATGCTTGCTTCAAGCGTGTTGAGTGTTTCACCACAGTTGGCGCAGATAGTGCTGATCTCTAGACACGTGTTTCTGGTTCTTTAACCGTCATCAGTAGAGATTACAGTCATTGAAATTTGGGGTTTGCTGAGTAGGCTGCCAACATCTTTCTCAGGTCAGGTACCTCTCACAGGCATGTGGGTACTTCTTCACAAGCTCGTCAGCTCAATGACTCATGGGAGTACTATTAAACAGGAAAAGGGGTGGGAGCACACCGCTTCACCTCCCAGCAAGGTTTGCCCCTGGCATTGTGGTAAATGCAGTTTAAGTTACTTGCTTGCTTCAAGAGTGTTTGAGTGTTTCGCCACAGTTGGCGCAGATAGTGCTGACCTCTAGACACGTGTTTCTGGTTCTTTAACAGTCATCAGTAGAGACTACAGTCTTTCAAATGTGGGGTTTGCTGAGTAGGCTGCCAACATCTTTCTCAGGTCAGGTACCTCTCACAGGCATGCGGGTACTTCTTCCATGAGCTCGTCAGCTCAATGACTCATGGGAGTACTATTAAACAGGAAAAGGGGTGGGAGCACACCGCTTCACCTCCCAGCAAGGTTCGCCCCTGGCATTGTGGTAAATGCAGTTTAAGTTACTTGCTTGCTTCAAGAGTGTTCGAGTGTTTCGCCACAGTTGGCGCAGATAGTGCTGATCTTTAGACACATGTTTCTGGTTCTATAACCGTCATCAGTAGAGATTACAGTCTTTCAAATGTGGGGTTTGCTGAGTAGGCTGCCAATATCTTTCTCAGGTCAGGTACCTCTCACAGGCATGCGGGTGCTTCATCCACGAGCTCATCATCTCAATGACTCAATGACTCATGGGAGTACTATTAAACAGGAACAGGGGTGGGAGCACACCGCTTCACCTCCCAGCAAGGTTCGCCCCTGGCATTGTGACAAATGCAGTTTCAGTTACTTGCTTGCTTCAAGAGTGTTCGAGTGTTTCGCCACAGTTGGCGCATATAGTGCTGATCTCTAGACACGTGGTTCTGGTTCTTTAACTGTCATAGGTAGAGATTGCAGTCTTTCAAATGTGGGGTTTGCTGAGTAGGCTGCCAACATCTTTCTCAGGTCGGGTACCTCTCACAGGCATGCGGGTGCTTCATCCACCAGCTCGTCAGCTCAATGACTCATGGGAGTACTATGAAACAGGAACAGGGGTGGAAGCACACCGCTTCACCTCCCAGCAAGGTTTGCCTCTGGCATTGTGATAAATGCTGTTTCAGTTAATTGCAGGCTTCAAGAGTGTTCGAGTGTTTCGCCACAGTTGGCGCAGATAGTGCTGATCTCTAGACACGTCTTTCTGGTTCTTTAACCGTCATCAGTAGAGATTACAGTCTTTGAAATTTGTGGTTTGCTGAGTAGGCTGCCAACATCTTTCTCAGGTCGGGTACCTCTCACAGGCATGCGGGTGCTTCATCCACCAGCTCATCAGCTCAATGACTCATGGGAGTACTATGAAACAGGAACAGGGGTGGAAGCACACCGCTTCACCTCCCAGCAAGGTTCGCCCCTGGCATTGTGGTAAATGCAGTTTAAGTTACTTGCTTGCTTCAAGAGTGTTCGAGTGTTTCGCCATAGTTGGCGCATATAGTGCTGATCTTTAGACACATGTTTCTGGTTCTATAACCGTCATCAGTAGAGATTACAGTCTTTCAAATGTGGGGTTTGCTGAGTAGGCTGCCAATATCTTTCTCAGGTCAGGTACCTCTCACAGGCATGCGGGTGCTTCATCCACCAGCTCGTCAGCTAAGTGACTCACGGGAGAACTATTAAACAGGAACAGGGGTGGGAGCACACCGCTTCACCTCCCAGCAAGGTACGCCCCTGGCATTGTGATAAATGCAGTTTCAGTTACTTGCTTGCTTCAAGAGTGTTCGAGTGTTTCGCCACAGTTGGCGCAGATAGTGCTGATCTCTAGACACGTGGTTCTCGTACTTTAACTGTCATAGGTAGAGATTGCAGTCTTTCAAATGTAGGGTTTGCTGTGTAGGCTGCCAACATCTTTCTCAGGTCGGGTACCTCTCACAGGCATGCGGGTGCTTCATCCACCAGCTCGACAGCTCAATGACTCATGGGAGTACTATTAAACAGGAACAGGGGTGGAAGCACACCGCTTCACCTCACAGCAAGGTTCTCCCCTGGCATTGTGATAAATGCAGTTTCAGTTAATTGCTTGCTTCAAGAGTGTTCGAGTGTTTCGCCACAGTTGGCGCAGATAGTGCTGATCTCTAGGCACATCTTTCTGGTTCTTTAACCGTCATCAGTAGAGATTACAGTCTTTCAAATGTGGGGTTTGCTGAGTATGCTGTCAACATCTTTCTCAAGTCAGGTACCTCTCACAGGCATGCGGGTGCTTCATCCACGAGCTCGTCAGCTCAATGACTCACGAGAGTACTATTAAACAGGAACAGAGATGGGAGCATACCGCTTCACCTCCCAGCAAGATTCGCCCCTGGTGTTGTGGTAAATGCAGTTTCGGTTATTTGCTTGCTTCAAGAGTGTTGAGTGTTTCACCACAGTTGGCGCAGATAGTGCTGATCTCTAGACACGTGTTTCTGGTTCTTTAACCGTCATCAGTAGAGATTACAGTCTTTGAAATTTGGGGTTTGCTGAGTAGGCTGCCAACATCTTTCTCAGGTCAGGTACCTCTCACAGGTATGCGGGTACTTCTTCCACGAGCTCGTCAGCTCAATGACTCATGGGAGTACTATTAAACAGGAAAAGGGGTGGGAGCACACCGCTTCACCTCCCAGCAAGGTTCGCCCCTGGCATTGTGGTAAATGCAGTTTAAGTTACTTGCTTGCTTCAAAAGTGTTCGAGTGTTTCGCCACAGTTGGCGCAGATAGTGCTTATCTTTAGACACATGTTTCTGGTTCTATAACCGTCATCAGTAGAGATTAAAGTCTTTCAAATGTGGGGTTTGCTGAGTAGGCTGCCAATATCTTTCTCAGGTCAGGTACCTCTCACAGGCATGCGGGTGCTTCATCCACCAGCTCGTCAGCTAAGTGACTCACGGGAGAACTATTAAACAGGAACAGGGGTGGGAGCACACCGCTTCACCTACCAGCAAGGTACGCCCCTGGCATTGTGATAAATGCAGTTTCAGTTACTTGCTTGCTTCAAGAGTGTTCGAGTGTTTCGCCACAGTTGGCGCAGATAGTGCTGATCTCTAGACACGTGTTTCTGGTTCTTTAACCGTCATCAGTAGAGATTACAGTCTTTCAAATGTGGGGTTTGCTGAGTAGGCTGCCAACATCTTTCTCAGGTCTGGTACCTCTCACAGGCATCCGGGTACTTCATCCACGAGCTCGTCAGCTCAATGACTCATGGGAGTACTATTAAACAGGAACAGGGGTGGGAGCACACCGCTTCACCTCCCAGCAAGATTCGCCCCTGGTGTTGTGGTAAATGCAGTTTCGGTTATTTGCTTGCTTCAAGAGTGTTGAGTGTTTCACCACAGTTGGCGCAGATAGTGCTGATCTCTAGACACGTGTTTCTTGTTCTTTAACCGTCATCAGTAGAGATTACAGTCTTTGAAATTTGGGGTTTGCTGAGTAGGCTGCCAACATCTTTCTCAGGTCAGGTACCTCTCACAGGTATGCGGGTACTTCTTCCACGAGCTCGTCAGCTCAATGACTCATGGGAGTACTATTAAACAGGAAAAGGGGTGGGAGCACACCGCTTCACCTCCCAGCAAGGTTCGCCCCTGGCATTGTGGTAAATGCAGTTTAAGTTACTTGCTTGCTTCAAAAGTGTTCCAGTGTTTCGCCACAGTTGGCGCAGATAGTGCTTATCTTTAGACACATGTTTCTGGTTCTATAACCGTCATCAGTAGAGATTAAAGTCTTTCAAATGTGGGGTTTGCTGAGTAGGCTGCCAATATCTTTCTCAGGTCAGGTACCTCTCACAGGCATGCGGGTGCTTCATCCACAAGCTCATCATCTCAATGACTCAATGACTCATGGGAGTACTATTAAACAGGAACAGGGGTGGGAGCACACCGCTTCACCTCCCAGCAAGGTTCGCCCCTGGCATTGTGATAAATGCAGTTTCAGTTACTTGCTTGCTTCAAGAGTGTTCGAGTGTTTCGCCACAGTTGGCGCAGATAGTGCTGATCTCTAGACACGTGGTTCTGGTTCTTTAACTGTCATAGGTAGAGATTGCAGTCTTTCAAATGTGGGGTTTGCTGAGTAGGCTGCCAACATCTTTCTCAGGTCGGGTACCTCTCACAGGCATGCGGGTGCTTCATCCACCAGCTCGTCAGCTAAGTGACACACGGGAGAGCTATTAAACAGAAACAGGGGTGGGAGCACACCGCTTCACCTCCCAGCAAGGTTCGCCTCTGGCATTGTGGTAATGCAGTTTTGGTTACTTGCTTGCTTCAAGAGTGTTCAAGTGTTTTGCCACAGTTGGCGCAGATTGTGCTAATCTCAAAACACGTGTTTCTGGTTCTTTAACCGTCATCAGTAGAGATTACAGTTTTTCAAATATGGGGTTTGCTGAGTAGGCTGCCAACATCTTTCTCAGGTCAGGTACCTCTCACAGGCATGCAGGTGCTTCCTCCACGAGCTCGTCAGCTCAATGACTCATGGGAGTACTATTAAACAGGAAAAGGGGTGGGAGCACACCGCTTCACCTCCCAGCAAGGTTCACCCCTGGCATTGTGGTAAATGCAGTTTAAGTTACTTGCTTGCTTCATGAGTGTTCGAGTGTTTTGCCACAGATAGCGCAGATAGTGCTGATCTTTAGACACGTGTTTCTGGTTCTATAACCGTTTTCAGTAGAGATTACAGTCTTTCAAATGTGGGGTTTGCTGAGTAGGCTGCCAACATCTTTCTCAGGTCTGGTACCTCTCACAGGCATGCGGTGCTTCATCCACGAGCTCGTCAGCTCAATAACTCATGGGAGTACTATTAAACAGGAACAGGGATGGGAGCATACCGCTTCACCTCCCACCTAGGTTCGCACATGGCATTGTGGTAAATGCAGTTTCAGTTACTTGCTTGCTTCAAGAGTGTTCGAGTGGTTCGCCACAGTTGGCGCAGATAGTGCTGACCTCTAGACACGTGTTTCTGGTTCTTTAACCATCATCAGTAGAGATTACAGTCTTTCAAATGTGGGGTTTGCTGAGTAGGCTGCCAACATCTTTCTCAGGTCTCGTACCTCTCACAGGCATCCGGGTGTTTCATCCATGAGCTCGTCAGCTCAATGACTCATGGGAGTACTATTAAACAGGAACAGGGGTGGGAGCACACCGCTTCACCTCCCAGCAAGATTCGCCCCTGGTATTGTGGTAAATGCAGTTTCGGTTATTTGCATGCTTCAAGAGTGTTGAATGTTTCACCACACTTGGCGCAGATAGTGCTGATCTCTAGACACGTGTTTCTGGTTCTTTAACCGTCATCAGTAGAGAATACAGTCTTTGAAATTTGGGGTTTGCTGAGTAGGCTAAACCAGATTGGTCGCACACTGCTACACCTACCAGGCGTGTTCCCCCAATTAAAATGGTCCCTGAAGGTCAGCGTCGGCGGATACACCTATGCTCGAGTGTGAATGCAAGTATGCGTGGCGTGTGCCATCCCTGGACACGTGTTTCGAGGTAGTTGCCTCTCGTCAGCAGGGAGTAGGAAAATGTGTGGGGTTGCTGTGTAAGCTGCTAAAATCGTATCAGTTCTAGTACCTCTCGTAGCGCGCAGGTGCGTAACCATGAGTCCGTCGACTCCACCGGCTCAAGGGAGCCTGAATATAAAGTTAAACCAGATTGGTCGCACACTGCTACACCTACCAGGCGTGTTCCCCCAATGAAAATGGTCCCTGAAGGTCAGCGTCGGCGGATACACCTATGCTCGAGTGTGAATGCAAGTATGCGTGGCGTGTGCCATCCCTGGACACGTGTTTCGAGGTAGTTGCCTCTCGTCAGCAGGGAGTAGGAAAATGTGTGGGGTTGCTGTGTAAGCTGCTAAAATCGTATCAGTTCTAGTACCTCTCGTAGCGCGCAGGTGCGTAACCATGAGTCCGTCGACTCCACCGGCTCAAGGGAGCCTGAATATAAAGTTAAACCAGATTGGTCGCACACTGCTACACCTACCAGGCGTGTTCCCCCAATGAAAATGGTCCCTGAAGGTCAGCGTCGGCGGATACACCTATGCTCGAGTGTGAATGCAAGTATGCGTGGCGTGTGCCATCCCTGGACACGTGTTTCGAGGTAGTTGCCTCTCGTCAGCAGGGAGTAGGAAAATGTGTGGGGTTGCTGTGTAAGCTGCTAAAATCGTATCAGTTCTAGTACCTCTCGTAGCGCGCAGGTGCGTAACCATGAGTCCGTCGACTCCACCGGCTCAAGGGAGCCTGAATATAAAGTTAAACCAGATTGGTCGCACACTGCTACACCTACCAGGCGTGTTCCCCCAATGAAAATGGTCCCTGAAGGTCAGCGTCGGCGGATACACCTATGCTCGAGTGTGAATGCAAGTATGCGTGGCGTGTGCCATCCCTGGACACGTGTTTCGAGGTAGTTGCCTCTCGTCAGCAGGGAGTAGGAAAATGTGTGGGGTTGCTGTGTAAGCTGCTAAAATCGTATCAGTTCTAGTACCTCTCGTAGCGCGCAGGTGCGTAACCATGAGTCCGTCGACTCCACCGGCTCAAGGGAGCCTGAATATAAAGTTAAACCAGATTGGTCGCACACTGCTACACCTACCAGGCGTGTTCCCCCAATGAAAATGGTCCCTGAAGGTCAGCGTCGGCGGATACACCAATGCTCGAGTTTGAATGCAAGTATGCGTGGCGTGTGCCATCCCTGGACACGTGTTTCGAGGTAGTTGCCTCTCGTCAGCAGGGAGTAGGAAAATGTGTGGGGTTGCTGTGTAAGCTGCTAAAATTGTATCAGTTCTAGTACCTCTCGTAGCGCGCAGGTGCGTAACCATGAGTCCGTCGACTCCACCGGCTCAAGGGAGCCTGAATATAAAGTTAAACCAGATTGGTCGCACACTGCTACACCTACCAGGCGTGTTCCCCCAATGAAAATGGTCCCTGAAGGTCAGCGTCGGCGGATACACCTATGCTCGAGTGTGAATGCAAGTATGCGTGGCGTGTGCCATCCCTGGACACGTGTTTCGAGGTAGTTGCCTCTCGTCAGCAGGGAGTAGGAAAATGTGTGGGGTTGCTGTGTAAGCTGCTAAAATCGTATCAGTTCTAGTACCTCTCGTAGCGCGCAGGTGCGTAACCATGAGTCCGTCGACTCCACCGGCTCAAGGGAGCCTGAATATAAAGTTAAACTAGATTGGTCGCACACTGCTACACCTACCAGGCGTGTTCCCCCAATGAAAATGGTCCCTGAAGGTCAGCGTCGGCGGATACACCTATGCTCGAGTGTGAATGCAAGTATGCGTGGCGTGTGCCATCCCTGGACACGTGTTTCGAGGTAGTTGCCTCTCGTCAGCAGGGAGTAGGAAAATGTGTGGGGTTGCTGTGTAAGCTGCTAAAATCGTATCAGTTCTAGTACCTCTCGTAGCGCGCAGGTGCGTAACCATGAGTCCGTCGACTCCACCGGCTCAAGGGAGCCTGAATATAAAGTTAAACCAGATTGGTCGCACACTGCTACACCTACCAGGCGTGATCCCCCAATGAAAATGGTCCCTGAAGGTCAGCGTCGGCGGATACACCTATGCTCGAGTGTGAATGCAAGTATGCGTGGCGTGTGCCATCCCTGGACACGTGTTTCGAGGTAGTTGCCTCTCGTCAGCAGGGAGTAGGAAAATGTGTGGGGTTGCTGTGTAAGCTGCTAAAATCGTATCAGTTCTAGTACCTCTCGTAGCGCGCAGGTGCGTAACCATGAGTCCGTCGACTCCACCGGCTCAAGGGAGCCTGAATATAAAGTTAAACCAGATTGGTCGCACACTGCTACACCTACCAGGCGTGTTCCCCCAATGAAAATGGTCCCTGAAGGTCAGCGTCGGCGGATACACCTATGCTCGAGTGTGAATGCAAGTATGCGTGGCGTGTGCCATCCCTGGACACGTGTTTCGAGGTAGTTGCCTCTCGTCAGCAGGGAGTAGGAAAATGTGTGGGGTTGCTGTGTAAGCTGCTAAAATTGTATCAGTTCTAGTACCTCTCGTAGCGCGCAGGTGCGTAACCATGAGTCCGTCGACTCCACCGGCTCAAGGGAGCCTGAATATAAAGTTAAACCAGATTGGTCGCACACTGCTACACCTACCAGGCGTGTTCCCCCAATGAAAATGGTCCCTGAAGGTCAGCGTCGGCGGATACACCTATGCTCGAGTGTGAATGCAAGTATGCGTGGCGTGTGCCATCCCTGGACACGTGTTTCGAGGTAGTTGCCTCTCGTCAGCAGGGAGTAGGAAAATGTGTGGGGTTGCTGTGTAAGCTGCTAAAATCGTATCAGTTCTAGTACCTCTCGTAGCGCGCAGGTGCGTAACCATGAGTCCGTCGACTCCACCGGCTCAAGGGAGCCTGAATATAAAGTTAAACCAGATTGGTCGCACACTGCTACACCTACCAGGCGTGTTCCCCCAATGAAAATGGTCCCTGAAGGTCAGCGTCGGCGGATACACCTATGCTCGAGTGTGAATGCAAGTATGCGTGGCGTGTGCCATCCCTGGACACGTGTTTCGAGGTAGTTGCCTCTCGTCAGCAGGGAGTAGGAAAATGTGTGGGGTTGCTGTGTAAGCTGCTAAAATCGTATCAGTTCTAGTACCTCTCGTAGCGCGCAGGTGCGTAACCATGAGTCCGTCGACTCCACCGGCTCAAGGGAGCCTGAATATAAAGTTAAACCAGATTGGTCGCACACTGCTACACCTACCAGGCGTGTTCCCCCAATGAAAATGGTCCCTGAAGGTCAGCGTCGGCGGATACACCTATGCTCGAGTGTGAATGCAAGTATGCGTGGCGTGTGCCATCCCTGGACACGTGTTTCGAGGTAGTTGCCTCTCGTCAGCAGGGAGTAGGAAAATGTGTGGGGTTGCTGTGTAAGCTGCTAAAATCGTATCAGTTCTAGTACCTCTCGTAGCGCGCAGGTGCGTAACCATGAGTCCGTCGACTCCACCGGCTCAAGGGAGCCTGAATATAAAGTTAAACCAGATTGGTCGCACACTGCTACACCTACCAGGCGTGTTCCCCCAATGAAAATGGTCCCTGAAGGTCAGCGTCGGCGGATACACCTATGCTCGAGTGTGAATGCAAGTATGCGTGGCGTGTGCCATCCCTGGACACGTGTTTCGAGGTAGTTGCCTCTCGTCAGCAGGGAGTAGGAAAATGTGTGGGGTTGCTGTGTAAGCTGCTAAAATCGTATCAGTTCTAGTACCTCTCGTAGCGCGCAGGTGCGTAACCATGAGTCCGTCGACTCCACCGGCTCAAGGGAGCCTGAATATAAAGTTAAACCAGATTGGTCGCACACTGCTACACCTACCAGGCGTGTTCCCCCAATGAAAATGGTCCCTGAAGGTCAGCGTCGGCGGATACACCTATGCTCGAGTGTGAATGCAAGTATGCGTGGCGTGTGCCATCCCTGGACACGTGTTTCGAGGTAGTTGCCTCTCGTCAGCAGGGAGTAGGAAAATGTGTGGGGTTGCTGTGTAAGCTGCTAAAATCGTATCAGTTCTAGTACCTCTCGTAGCGCGCAGGTGCGTAACCATGAGTCCGTCGACTCCACCGGCTCAAGGGAGCCTGAATATAAAGTTAAACCAGATTGGTCGCACACTGCTACACCTACCAGGCGTGTTCCCCCAATGAAAATGGTCCCTGAAGGTCAGCGTCGGCGGATACACCTATGCTCGAGTGTGAATGCAAGTATGCGTGGCGTGTGCCATCCCTGGACACGTGTTTCGAGGTAGTTGCCTCTCATCAGCAGGGAGTAGGAAAATGTGTGGGGTTGCTGTGTAAGCTGCTAAAATCGTATCAGTTCTAGTACCTCTCGTAGCGCGCAGGTGCGTAACCATGAGTCCGTCGACTCCACCGGCTCAAGGGAGCCTGAATATAAAGTTAAACCAGATTGGTCGCACACTGCTACACCTACCAGGCGTGTTCCCCCAATGAAAATGGTCCCTGAAGGTCAGCGTCGGCGGATACACCTATGCTCGAGTGTGAATGCAAGTATGCGTGGCGTGTGCCATCCCTGGACACGTGTTTCGAGGTAGTTGCCTCTCGTCAGCAGGGAGTAGGAAAATGTGTGGGGTTGCTGTGTAAGCTGCTAAAATCGTATCAGTTCTAGTACCTCTCGTAGCGCGCAGGTGCGTAACCATGAGTCCGTCGACTCCACCGGCTCAAGGGAGCCTGAATATAAAGTTAAACCAGATTGGTCGCACACTGCTACACCTACCAGGCGTGTTCCCCCAATGAAAATGGTCCCTGAAGGTCAGCGTCGGCGGATACACCTATGCTCGAGTGTGAATGCAAGTATGCGTGGCGTGTGCCATCCCTGGACACGTGTTTCGAGGTAGTTGCCTCTCGTCAGCAGGGAGTAGGAAAATGTGTGGGGTTGCTGTGTAAGCTGCTAAAATCGTATCAGTTCTAGTACCTCTCGTAGCGCGCAGGTGCGTAACCATGAGTCCGTCGACTCCACCGGCTCAAGGGAGCCTGAATATAAAGTTAAACCAGATTGGTCGCACACTGCTACACCTACCAGGCGTGTTCCCCCAATGAAAATGGTCCCTGAAGGCCGCGCGCCTTGAGAGGTACTATACCTGATTTTATTTTTTGGCAGTCTACTTGGCACCCCGCATACGGTCCTGCTCCCTGCTGACGAGAGGCAATTACCTCGAAACACGTGTCCAGGGATGGCATTTTAAACTTTACACTCGTGGCATAGGTGTACCCGCCGCTGTCACTACATTCTCCAGAATCCTATGGGGCTATTTGCTAGTATGACGAGCGGTGTGCGACCCACTTCGCATTTTGTATTTAAAGCTCCCTGAGCTATTGGGTTGACGAGCCCGGATCCCGCACCCGCGCGCCTTGAGAGGTACTATACCTGATTTTATTTTTTGGCAGTCTACTTGGCACCCCGCATACGGTCCTGCTCCCTGCTGACGAGAGGCAATTACCTCGAAACACGTGTCCAGGGATGGCATTTTAAACTTTACACTCGTGGCATAGGTGTACCCGCCGCTGTCACTACATTCTCCAGAATCCTATGGGGCTATTTGCTAGTATGACGAGCGGAGTGCGACCCACTTCGCATTTTGTATTTAAAGCTCCCTGAGCTATTGGGTTGACGAGCCCGGATCCCGCACCCGCGCGCCTTGAGAGGTACTATACCTGATTTTATTTTTTGGCAGTCTACTTGGCACCCCGCATACGGTCCTGCTCCCTGCTGACGAGAGGCAATTACCTCGAAACACGTGTCCAGGGATGGCATTTTAAACTTTACACTCGTGGCATAGGTGTACCCGCCGCTGTCACTACATTCTCCAGAATCCTATGGGGCTATTTGCTAGTATGACGAGCGGTGTGCGACCCACTTCGCATTTTGTATTTAAAGCTCCCTGAGCTATTGGGTTGACGAGCCCGGATCCCGCACCCGCGCGCCTTGAGAGGTACTTTACCTGATTTTATTTTTTGGCAGTCTACTTGGCACCCCGCATACGGTCCTGCTCCCTGCTGACGAGAGGCAATTACCTCGAAACACGTGTCCAGGGATGGCATTTTAAACTTTACACTCGTGGCATAGGTGTACCCGCCGCTGTCACTACATTCTCCAGAATCCTATGAGGCTATTTGCTAGTATGACGAGCGGTGTGCGACCCACTTCGCATTTTGTATTTAAAGCTCCCTGAGCTATTGGGTTGACGAGCCCGGATCCCGCACCCGCGCGCCTTGAGAGGTACTATACCTGATTTTATTTTTTGGCAGTCTACTTGGCACCCCGCATACGGTCCTGCTCCCTGCTGACGAGAGGCAATTACCTCGAAACACGTGTCCAGGGATGGCATTTTAAACTTTACACTCGTGGCATAGGTGTACCCGCCGCTGTCACTACATTCTCCAGAATCCTATGGGGCTATTTGCTAGTATGACGAGCGGTGTGCGACCCACTTCGCATTTTGTATTTAAAGCTCCCTGAGCTATTGGGTTGACGAGCCCGGATCCCGCACCCGCGCGCCTTGAGAGGTACTATACCTGATTTTATTTTTTGGCAGTCTACTTGGCACCCCGCATACGGTCCTGCTCCCTGCTGACGAGAGGCAATTACCTCGAAACACGTGTCCAGGGATGGCATTTTAAACTTTACACTCGTGGCATAGGTGTACCCGCCGCTGTCACTACATTCTCCAGAATCCTATGGGGCTATTTGCTAGTATGACGAGCGGTGTGCGACCCACTTCG
This sequence comes from Triturus cristatus, assembly GCF_964204655.1. NCBI lineage: Eukaryota > Metazoa > Chordata > Amphibia > Caudata > Salamandridae > Triturus > Triturus cristatus. Next base: position 1,866,689,416 of record NC_140589.1, read on the forward strand.
CATTTTGTATTTAAAGCTCCCTGAGCTATTGGGTTGACGAGCCCGGATCCCGCACCCGCGCGCCTTGAGAGGTACTATACCTGATTTTATTTTTTGGCAGTCTACTTGGCACCCCGCATACGGTCCTGCTCCCTGCTGACGAGAGGCAATTACCTCGAAACACGTGTCCAGGGATGGCATTTTAAACTTTACACTCGTGGCATAGGTGTACCCGCCGCTGTCACTACATTCTCCAGAATCCTATGGGGCTATTTGCTAGTATGACGAGCGGTGTGCGACCCACTTCGCATTTTGTATTTAAAGCTCCCTGAGCTATTGGGTTGACGAGCCCGGATCCCGCACCCGCGCGCCTTGAGAGGTACTATACCTGATTTTATTTTTTGGCAGTCTACTTGGCACCCCGCATACGGTCCTGCTCCCTGCTGACGAGAGGCAATTACCTCGAAACACGTGTCCAGGGATGGCATTTTAAACTTTACACTCGTGGCATAGGTGTACCCGCCGCTGTCACTACATTCTCCAGAATCCTATGGGGCTATTTGCTAGTATGACGAGCGGTGTGCGACCCACTTCGCATTTTGTATTTAAAGCTCCCTGAGCTATTGGGTTGACGAGCCCGGATCCCGCACCCGCGCGCCTTGAGAGGTACTATACCTGATTTTATTTTTTGGCAGTCTACTTGGCACCCCGCATACGGTCCTGCTCCCTGCTGACGAGAGGCAATTACCTCGAAACACGTGTCCAGGGATGGCATTTTAAACTTTACACTCGTGGCATAGGTGTACCCGCCGCTGTCACTACATTCTCCAGAATCCTATGGGGCTATTTGCTAGTATGACGAGCGGTGTGCGACCCACTTCGCATTTTGTATTTAAAGCTCCCTGAGCTATTGGGTTGACGAGCCCGGATCCCGCACCCGCGCGCCTTGAGAGGTACTATACCTGATTTTATTTTTTGGCAGTCTACTTGGCACCCCGCATACGGTCCTGCTCCCTGCTGACGAGAGGCAATTACCTCGAAACACGTGTCCAGGGATGGCATTTTAAACTTTACACTCGTGGCATAGGTGTACCCGCCGCTGTCACTACATTCTCCAGAATCCTATGGGGCTATTTGCTAGTATGACGAGCGGTGTGCGACCCACTTCGCATTTTGCTGAGTAGGCTGCCAACATCTTTCACAGGTCAGGTACCTCTCACAGGCATGCGGGTACTTCTTCCACGAGCTCGTCAGCTCAATGACTCATGGGAGTACTATTAAAAAGGAAAAGGGGTGGGAGCACACCGCTTCACCTCCCAGCAAGGTCCGCCCCTGGCATTGTGGTAAATGCAGTTTAAGTTACTTGCTTGCTTCAAGAGTGTTGAATGTTTCACCACAGTTGGCGCAGATAGTGCTGATCTTTAGACACATGTTTCTGGTTCTATAACCGTCATCAGTAGAGATTACAGTCTTTCAAATGTGGGGTTTGCTGAGTAGGCTGCCAATATCTTTCTCAGGTCAGGTACCTCTCACAGGCATGCGGGTGCTTCATCCACGAGCTCATCATCTCAATGACTCAATGACTCATGGGAGTACTATTAAACAGGAACAGGGGTGGGAGCACACCGCTTCACCTCCCAGCAAGGTTCGCCCCTGGCATTGTGACAAATGCAGTTTCAGTTACTTGCTTGCTTCAAGAGTGTTCGAGTGTTTCGCCACAGTTGGCGCATATAGTGCTGATCTCTAGACACGTGGTTCTGGTTCTTTAACTGTCATAGGTAGAGATTGCAGTCTTTCAAATGTGGGGTTTGCTGAGTAGGCTGCCAACATCTTTCTCAGGTCGGGTACCTCTCACCGGCATGCGGGTGCTTCATCCACCAGCTCGTCAGCTCAATGACTCATGGGAGTACTATGAAACAGGAACAGGGGTGGAAGCACACCGCTTCACCTCCCAGCAAGGTTTGCCTCTGGCATTGTGATAAATGCTGTTTCAGTTAATTGCAGGCTTCAAGAGTGTTCGAGTGTTTCGCCACAGTTGGCGCAGATAGTGCTGATCTCTAGACACGTCTTTCTGGTTCTTTAACCGTCATCAGTAGAGATTACAGTCTTTGAAATTTGTGGTTTGCTGAGTAGGCTGCCAACATCTTTCTCAGGTCGGGTACCTCTCACAGGCATGCGGGTGCTTCATCCACCAGCTCATCAGCTCAATGACTCATGGGAGTACTATGAAACAGGAACAGGGGTGGAAGCACACCGCTTCACCTCCCAGCAAGGTTCGCCCCTGGCATTGTGGTAAATGCAGTTTAAGTTACTTGCTTGCTTCAAGAGTGTTGAGTGTTTCACCACAGTTGGCGCAGATAGTGCTGATCTCTAGACACGTGTTTCTGGTTCTTTAACCGTCATCAGTAGAGATTACAGTCTTTGAAATTTGTGGTTTGCTGAGTAGGCTGCCAATATCTTTCTCAGGTCAGGTACCTCTCACAGGCATGCGGGTGCTTCATCCACCAGCTCATCAGCTAAGTGACTCACGGGAGAGCTATTAAACAGAAACAGGGGTGGGAGCACACCGCTTCACCTCCCAGCAAGATTCGCCTCTGGCATTGTGGTAATGCAGTTTTGGTTACTTGCTTGCTTCAAGAGTGTTCGAGTGTTTTGCCACAGTTGGCGCAGATTGTGCTAATCTCAAAACACGTGTTTCTGGTTCTTTAACCGTCATCAGTAGAGATTACAGTTTTTCAAATATGGGGTTTGCTGAGTAGGCTGCCAACATCTTTCTCAGGTCAGGTACGTCTCACAGGCATGCGGGTGCTTCATCCACGAGCTCGTCAGCTCAATGACTCATGGGAGTACTATTAAACAGGAACAGGGGTGGGAGCATACCGCTTCACCTCCCAGCAAGATTCGCCCCTGGCATTGTGGTAAATGCAGTTTCGGTTACATGCTTGCTTCAAGCGTGTTGAGTGTTTCACCACAGTTGGCGCAGATAGTGCTGATCTCTAGACACGTGTTTCTGGTTCTTTAACCGTCATCAGTAGAGATTACAGTCATTGAAATTTGGGGTTTGCTGAGTAGGCTGCCAACATCTTTCTCAGGTCAGGTACCTCTCACAGGCATGCGGGTACTTCTTCACAAGCTCGTCAGCTCAATGACTCATGGGAGTACTATTAAACAGGAAAAGGGGTGGGAGCACACCGCTTCACCTCCCAGCAAGGTTTGCCCCTGGCATTGTGGTAAATGCAGTTTAAGTTACTTGCTTGCTTCAAGAGTGTTTGAGTGTTTCGCCACAGTTGGCGCAGATAGTGCTGACCTCTAGACACGTGTTTCTGGTTCTTTAACAGTCATCAGTAGAGACTACAGTCTTTCAAATGTGGGGTTTGCTGAGTAGGCTGCCAACATCTTTCTCAGGTCAGGTACCTCTCACAGGCATGCGGGTACTTCTTCCATGAGCTCGTCAGCTCAATGACTCATGGGAGTACTATTAAACAGGAAAAGGGGTGGGAGCACACCGCTTCACCTCCCAGCAAGGTTCGCCCCTGGCATTGTGGTAAATGCAGTTTAAGTTACTTGCTTGCTTCAAGAGTGTTCGAGTGTTTTGCCACAGTTGGCGCAGATAGTGCTGATCTTTAGACACATGTTTCTGGTTCTATAACCGTCATCAGTAGAGATTACAGTCTTTCAAATGTGGGGTTTGCTGAGTAGGCTGCCAATATCTTTCTCAGGTCAGGTACCTCTCACAGGCATGCGGGTGCTTCATCCACGAGCTCATCATCTCAATGACTCAATGACTCATGGGAGTACTATTAAACAGGAACAGGGGTGGGAGCACACCGCTTCACCTCCCAGCAAGGTTCGCCCCTGGCATTGTGACAAATGCAGTTTCAGTTACTTGCTTGCTTCAAGAGTGTTCGAGTGTTTCGCCACAGTTGGCGCATATAGTGCTGATCTCTAGACACGTGGTTCTGGTTCTTTAACTGTCATAGGTAGAGATTGCAGTCTTTCAAATGTGGGGTTTGCTGAGTAGGCTGCCAACATCTTTCTCAGGTCGGGTACCTCTCACAGGCATGCGGGTGCTTCATCCACCAGCTCGTCAGCTCAATGACTCATGGGAGTACTATGAAACAGGAACAGGGGTGGAAGCACACCGCTTCACCTCCCAGCAAGGTTTGCCTCTGGCATTGTGATAAATGCTGTTTCAGTTAATTGCAGGCTTCAAGAGTGTTCGAGTGTTTCGCCACAGTTGGCGCAGATAGTGCTGATCTCTAGACACGTCTTTCTGGTTCTTTAACCGTCATCAGTAGAGATTACAGTCTTTGAAATTTGTGGTTTGCTGAGTAGGCTGCCAACATCTTTCTCAGGTCGGGTACCTCTCACAGGCATGCGGGTGCTTCATCCACCAGCTCATCAGCTCAATGACTCATGGGAGTACTATGAAACAGGAACAGGGGTGGAAGCACACCGCTTCACCTCCCAGCAAGGTTCGCCCCTGGCATTGTGGTAAATGCAGTTTAAGTTACTTGCTTGCTTCAAGAGTGTTCGAGTGTTTCGCCATAGTTGGCGCATATAGTGCTGATCTTTAGACACATGTTTCTGGTTCTATAACCGTCATCAGTAGAGATTACAGTCTTTGAAATTTGGGGTTTGCTGAGTAGGCTGCCAACATCTTTCTCAGTTCAGGTACCTCTCACAGGTATGCGGGTACTTCTTCCACGAGCTCGTCAGCTCAATGACTCATGGGAGTACTATTAAACAGGAAAAGGGGTGGGAGCACACCGCTTCACCTCCCAGCAAGGTTCGCCCCTGGCATTGTGGTAAATGCAGTTTAAGTTACTTGCTTGCTTCAAAAGTGTTCGAGTGTTTCGCCACAGTTGGCGCAGATAGTGCTTATCTTTAGACACATGTTTCTGGTTCTATAACCGTCATCAGTAGAGATTAAAGTCTTTCAAATGTGGGGTTTGCTGAGTAGGCTGCCAATATCTTTCTCAGGTCAGGTACCTCTCACAGGCATGCGGGTGCTTCATCCACAAGCTCATCATCTCAATGACTCAATGACTCATGGGAGTACTATTAAACAGGAACAGGGGTGGGAGCACACCGCTTCACCTCCCAGCAAGGTTCGCCCCTGGCATTGTGATAAATGCAGTTTCAGTTACTTGCTTGCTTCAAGAGTGTTCGAGTGTTTCGCCACAGTTGGCGCAGATAGTGCTGATCTCTAGACACGTGGTTCTGGTTCTTTAACTGTCATAGGTAGAGATTGCAGTCTTTCAAATGTGGGGTTTGCTGAGTAGGCTGCCAACATCTTTCTCAGGTCGGGTACCTCTCACAGGCATGCGGGTGCTTCATCCACCAGCTCGTCAGCTAAGTGACACACGGGAGAGCTATTAAACAGAAACAGGGGTGGGAGCACACCGCTTCACCTCCCAGCAAGGTTCGCCTCTGGCATTGTGGTAAATGCAGTTTAAGTTACTTGCTTGCTTCAAGAGTGTTCGAGTGTTTCGCCATAGTTGGCGCATATAGTGCTGATCTTTAGACACATGTTTCTGGTTCTATAACCGTCATCAGTAGAGATTACAGTCTTTCAAATGTGGGGTTTGCTGAGTAGGCTGCCAACATCTTTCTCAGGTCAGGTACCTCTCACAGGCATGCGGGTGCTTCATCCACCAGCTCGTCAGCTAAGTGACTCACGGGAGAACTATTAAACAGGAACAGGGGTGGGAGCACACCGCTTCACCTCCCAGCAAGGTACGCCCCTGGCATTGTGATAAATGCAGTTTCAGTTACTTGCTTGCTTCAAGAGTGTTCGAGTGTTTCGCCACAGTTGGCGCAGATAGTGCTGATCTCTAGACACGTGGTTCTCGTACTTTAACTGTCATAGGTAGAGATTGCAGTCTTTCAAATGTAGGGTTTGCTGTGTAGGCTGCCAACATCTTTCTCAGGTCGGGTACCTCTCACAGGCATGCGGGTGCTTCATCCACCAGCTCGACAGCTCAATGACTCATGGGAGTACTATTAAACAGGAACAGGGGTGGAAGCACACCGCTTCACCTCACAGCAAGGTTCTCCCCTGGCATTGTGATAAATGCAGTTTCAGTTAATTGCTTGCTTCAAGAGTGTTCGAGTGTTTCGCCACAGTTGGCGCAGATAGTGCTGATCTCTAGGCACATCTTTCTGGTTCTTTAACCGTCATCAGTAGAGATTACAGTCTTTCAAATGTGGGGTTTGCTGAGTATGCTGTCAACATCTTTCTCAAGTCAGGTACCTCTCACAGGCATGCGGGTGCTTCATCCACGAGCTCGTCAGCTCAATGACTCACGAGAGTACTATTAAACAGGAACAGGGATGGGAGCATACCGCTTCACCTCCCAGCAAGGTTCGCACATGGCATTGTGGTAAATGCAGTTTCAGTTACTTGCTTGCTTCAAGAGTGTTCGAGTGTTTCGCCACAGTTGGCGCAGATAGTGCTGATCTCTAGACACGTGTTTCTGGTTCTTTAACCGTCATCAGTAGAGATTACAGTCTTTCAAATGTGGGGTTTGCTGAGTAGGCTGCCAACATCTTTCTCAGGTCTGGTACCTCTCACAGGCATCCGGGTACTTCATCCACGAGCTCGTCAGCTCAATGACTCATGGGAGTACTATTAAACAGGAACAGGGGTGGGAGCACACCGCTTCACCTCCCAGCAAGATTCGCCCCTGGTGTTGTGGTAAATGCAGTTTCGGTTATTTGCTTGCTTCAAGAGTGTTGAGTGTTTCACCACAGTTGGCGCAGATAGTGCTGATCTCTAGACACGTGTTTCTGGTTCTTTAACCGTCATCAGTAGAGATTACAGTCTTTGAAATTTGGGGTTTGCTGAGTAGGCTGCCAACATCTTTCTCAGGTCAGGTACCTCTCACAGGTATGCGGGTACTTCTTCCACGAGCTCGTCAGCTCAATGACTCATGGGAGTACTATTAAACAGGAAAAGGGGTGGGAGCACACCGCTTCACCTCCCAGCAAGGTTCGCCCCTGGCATTGTGGTAAATGCAGTTTAAGTTACTTGCTTGCTTCAAAAGTGTTCGAGTGTTTCGCCACAGTTGGCGCAGATAGTGCTTATCTTTAGACACATGTTTCTGGTTCTATAACCGTCATCAGTAGAGATTAAAGTCTTTCAAATGTGGGGTTTGCTGAGTAGGCTGCCAATATCTTTCTCAGGTCAGGTACCTCTCACAGGCATGCGGGTGCTTCATCCACAAGCTCATCATCTCAATGACTCAATGACTCATGGGAGTACTATTAAACAGGAACAGGGGTGGGAGCACACCGCTTCACCTCCCAGCAAGGTTCGCCCCTGGCATTGTGATAAATGCAGTTTCAGTTACTTGCTTGCTTCAAGAGTGTTCGAGTGTTTCGCCACAGTTGGCGCAGATAGTGCTGATCTCTAGACACGTGGTTCTCGTACTTTAACTGTCATAGGTAGAGATTGCAGTCTTTCAAATGTAGGGTTTGCTGTGTAGGCTGCCAACATCTTTCTCAGGTCGGGTACCTCTCACAGGCATGCGGGTGCTTCATCCACCAGCTCGTCAGCTAAGTGACACACGGGAGAGCTATTAAACAGAAACAGGGGTGGGAGCACACCGCTTCACCTCCCAGCAAGGTTCGCCTCTGGCATTGTGGTAATGCAGTTTTGGTTACTTGCTTGCTTCAAGAGTGTTCAAGTGTTTTGCCACAGTTGGCGCAGATTGTGCTAATCTCAAAACACGTGTTTCTGGTTCTTTAACCGTCATCAGTAGAGATTACAGTTTTTCAAATATGGGGTTTGCTGAGTAGGCTGCCAACATCTTTCTCAGGTCAGGTACCTCTCACAGGCATGCAGGTGCTTCCTCCACGAGCTCGTCAGCTCAATGACTCATGGGAGTACTATTAAACAGGAAAAGGGGTGGGAGCACACCGCTTCACCTCCCAGCAAGGTTCACCCCTGGCATTGTGGTAAATGCAGTTTAAGTTACTTGCTTGCTTCATGAGTGTTCGTGTGTTTTGCCACAGTTAGCGCAGATAGTGCTGATCTTTAGACACGTGTTTCTGGTTCTATAACCGTTTTCAGTAGAGATTACAGTCTTTCAAATGTGGGGTTTGCTGAGTAGGCTGCCAACATCTTTCTCAGGTCTGGTACCTCTCACAGGCATGCGGTGCTTCATCCACGAGCTCGTCAGCTCAATAACTCATGGGAGTACTATTAAACAGGAACAGGGATGGGAGCATACCGCTTCACCTCCCACCTAGGTTCGCACATGGCATTGTGGTAAATGCAGTTTCAGTTACTTGCTTGCTTCAAGAGTGTTCGAGTGGTTCGCCACAGTTGGCGCAGATAGTGCTGACCTCTAGACACGTGTTTCTGGTTCTTTAACCATCATCAGTAGAGATTACAGTCTTTCAAATGTGGGGTTTGCTGAGTAGGCTGCCAACATCTTTCTCAGGTCTCGTACCTCTCACAGGCATCCGGGTGTTTCATCCACGAGCTCGTCAGCTCAATGACTCATGGGAGTACTATTAAACAGGAACAGGGGTGGGAGCACACCGCTTCACCTCCCAGCAAGATTCGCCCCTGGTATTGTGGTAAATGCAGTTTCGGTTATTTGCTTGCTTCAAGAGTGTTGAATGTTTCACCACACTTGGCGCAGATAGTGCTGATCTCTAGACACGTGTTTCTGGTTCTTTAACCGTCATCAGTAGAGAATACAGTCTTTGAAATTTGGGGTTTGCTGAGTAGGCTGCCAACATCTTTCTCAGGTCAGGTACCTCTCACAGGCATGCGGGTACTTCTTCCACGAGCTCGTCAGCTCAATGACTCATGGGAGTACTATTAAACAGGAAAAGGGGTGGGAGCACACCGCTTCACCTCCCAGCAAGGTCCGCCCCTGGCATTGTGGTAAATGCAGTTTCAGTTACTTGCTTGCTTCAAGAGTGTTCGAGTGTTTCGCCACAGTTGGCGCATATAGTGCTGATCTCTAGACACGTGGTTCTGGTTCTTTAACTGTCATAGGTAGAGATTGCAGTCTTTCAAATGTGGGGTTTGCTGAGTAGGCTGCCAACATCTTTCTCAGGTCGGGTACCTCTCACCGGCATGCGGGTGCTTCATCCACCAGCTCGTCAGCTCAATGACTCATGGGAGTACTATGAAACAGGAACAGGGGTGGAAGCACACCGCTTCACCTCCCAGCAAGGTTTCCCTCTGGCATTGTGATAAATGCTGTTTCAGTTAATTGCAGGCTTCAAGAGTGTTCGAGTGTTTCGCCACAGTTGGCGCAGATAGTGCTGATCTCTAGACACGTCTTTCTGGTTCTTTAACCGTCATCAGTAGAGATTACAGTCTTTGAAATTTGTGGTTTGCTGAGTAGGCTGCCAACATCTTTCTCAGGTCGGGTACCTCTCACAGGCATGCGGGTGCTTCATCCACCAGCTCATCAGCTCAATGACTCATGGGAGTACTATGAAACAGGAACAGGGGTGGAAGCACACCGCTTCACCTCCCAGCAAGGTTCGCCCCTGGCATTGTGGTAAATGCAGTTTAAGTTACTTGCTTGCTTCAAGAGTGTTGAGTGTTTCACCACAGTTGGCGCAGATAGTGCTGATCTCTAGACACGTGTTTCTGGTTCTTTAACCGTCATCAGTAGAGATTACAGTCTTTGAAATTTGTGGTTTGCTGAGTAGGCTGCCAATATCTTTCTCAGGTCAGGTACCTCTCACAGGCATGCGGGTGCTTCATCCACCAGCTCATCAGCTAAGTGACTCACGGGAGAGCTATTAAACAGAAACAGGGGTGGGAGCACACCGCTTCACCTCCCAGCAAGATTCGCCTCTGGCATTGTGGTAATGCAGTTTTGGTTACTTGCTTGCTTCAAGAGTGTTCGAGTGTTTTGCCACAGTTGGCGCAGATTGTGCTAATCTCAAAACACGTGTTTCTGGTTCTTTAACCGTCATCAGTAGAGATTACAGTTTTTCAAATATGGGGTTTGCTGAGTAGGCTGCCAACATCTTTCTCAGGTCAGGTACGTCTCACAGGCATGCGGGTGCTTCATCCACGAGCTCGTCAGCTCAATGACTCATGGGAGTACTATTAAACAGGAACAGGGGTGGGAGCATACCGCTTCACCTCCCAGCAAGATTCGCCCCTGGCATTGTGGTAAATGCAGTTTCGGTTACATGCTTGCTTCAAGCGTGTTGAGTGTTTCACCACAGTTGGCGCAGATAGTGCTGATCTCTAGACACGTGTTTCTGGTTCTTTAACCGTCATCAGTAGAGATTACAGTCATTGAAATTTGGGGTTTGCTGAGTAGGCTGCCAACATCTTTCTCAGGTCAGGTACCTCTCACAGGCATGCGGGTACTTCTTCACAAGCTCGTCAGCTCAATGACTCATGGGAGTACTATTAAACAGGAAAAGGGGTGGGAGCACACCGCTTCACCTCCCAGCAAGGTTTGCCCCTGGCATTGTGGTAAATGCAGTTTAAGTTACTTGCTTGCTTCAAGAGTGTTTGAGTGTTTCGCCACAGTTGGCGCAGATAGTGCTGACCTCTAGACACGTGTTTCTGGTTCTTTAACAGTCATCAGTAGAGACTACAGTCTTTCAAATGTGGGGTTTGCTGAGTAGGCTGCCAACATCTTTCTCAGGTCAGGTACCTCTCACAGGCATGCGGGTACTTCTTCCATGAGCTCGTCAGCTCAATGACTCATGGGAGTACTATTAAACAGGAAAAGGGGTGGGAGCACACCGCTTCACCTCCCAGCAAGGTTCGCCCCTGGCATTGTGGTAAATGCAGTTTAAGTTACTTGCTTGCTTCAAGAGTGTTCGAGTGTTTCGCCACAGTTGGCGCAGATAGTGCTGATCTTTAGACACATGTTTCTGGTTCTATAACCGTCATCAGTAGAGATTACAGTCTTTCAAATGTGGGGTTTGCTGAGTAGGCTGCCAATATCTTTCTCAGGTCAGGTACCTCTCACAGGCATGCGGGTGCTTCATCCACGAGCTCATCATCTCAATGACTCAATGACTCATGGGAGTACTATTAAACAGGAACAGGGGTGGGAGCACACCGCTTCACCTCCCAGCAAGGTTCGCCCCTGGCATTGTGACAAATGCAGTTTCAGTTACTTGCTTGCTTCAAGAGTGTTCGAGTGTTTCGCCACAGTTGGCGCATATAGTGCTGATCTCTAGACACGTGGTTCTGGTTATTTAACTGTCATAGGTAGAGATTGCAGTCTTTCAAATGTGGGGTTTGCTGAGTAGGCTGCCAACATCTTTCTCAGGTCGGGTACCTCTCACAGGCATGCGGGTGCTTCATCCACCAGCTCGTCAGCTCAATGACTCATGGGAGTACTATGAAACAGGAACAGGGGTGGAAGCACACCGCTTCACCTCCCAGCAAGGTTTGCCTCTGGCATTGTGATAAATGCTGTTTCAGTTAATTGCAGGCTTCAAGAGTGTTCGAGTGTTTCGCCACAGTTGGCGCAGATAGTGCTGATCTCTAGACACGTCTTTCTGGTTCTTTAACCGTCATCAGTAGAGATTACAGTCTTTGAAATTTGTGGTTTGCTGAGTAGGCTGCCAACATCTTTCTCAGGTCGGGTACCTCTCACAGGCATGCGGGTGCTTCATCCACCAGCTCATCAGCTCAATGACTCATGGGAGTACTATGAAACAGGAACAGGGGTGGAAGCACACCGCTTCACCTCCCAGCAAGGTTCGCCCCTGGCATTGTGGTAAATGCAGTTTAAGTTACTTGCTTGCTTCAAGAGTGTTCGAGTGTTTCGCCATAGTTGGCGCATATAGTGCTGATCTTTAGACACATGTTTCTGGTTCTATAACCGTCATCAGTAGAGATTACAGTCTTTCAAATGTGGGGTTTGCTGAGTAGGCTGCCAACATCTTTCTCAGGTCAGGTACCTCTCACAGGCATGCGGGTGCTTCATCCACCAGCTCGTCAGCTAAGTGACTCACGGGAGAACTATTAAACAGGAACAGGGGTGGGAGCACACCGCTTCACCTCCCAGCAAGGTACGCCCCTGGCATTGTGATAAATGCAGTTTCAGTTACTTGCTTGCTTCAAGAGTGTTCGAGTGTTTCGCCACAGTTGGCGCAGATAGTGCTGATCTCTAGACACGTGGTTCTCGTACTTTAACTGTCATAGGTAGAGATTGCAGTCTTTCAAATGTAGGGTTTGCTGTGTAGGCTGCCAACATCTTTCTCAGGTCGGGTACCTCTCACAGGCATGCGGGTGCTTCATCCACCAGCTCGACAGCTCAATGACTCATGGGAGTACTATTAAACAGGAACAGGGGTGGAAGCACACCGCTTCACCTCACAGCAAGGTTCTCCCCTGGCATTGTGATAAATGCAGTTTCAGTTAATTGCTTGCTTCAAGAGTGTTCGAGTGTTTCGCCACAGTTGGCGCAGATAGTGCTGATCTCTAGGCACATCTTTCTGGTTCTTTAACCGTCATCAGTAGAGATTACAGTCTTTCAAATGTGGGGTTTGCTGAGTATGCTGTCAACATCTTTCTCAAGTCAGGTACCTCTCACAGGCATGCGGGTGCTTCATCCACGAGCTCGTCAGCTCAATGACTCACGAGAGTACTATTAAACAGGAACAGGGATGGGAGCATACCGCTTCACCTCCCAGCAAGGTTCGCACATGGCATTGTGGTAAATGCAGTTTCAGTTACTTGCTTGCTTCAAGAGTGTTTCGCCACAGTTGGCGCAGATAGTGCTGATCTCTAGACACGTGTTTCTGGTTCTTTAACCGTCATCAGTAGAGATTACAGTCTTTCAAATGTGGGGTTTGCTGAGTAGGCTGCCAACATCTTTCTCAGGTCTGGTACCTCTCACAGGCATCCGGGTACTTCATCCACGAGCTCGTCAGCTCAATGACTCATGGGAGTACTATTAAACAGGAACAGGGGTGGGAGCACACCGCTTCACCTCCCAGCAAGATTCGCCCCTGGTGTTGTGGTAAATGCAGTTTCGGTTATTTGCTTGCTTCAAGAGTGTTGAGTGTTTCACCACAGTTGGCGCAGATAGTGCTGATCTCTAGACACGTGTTTCTGGTTCTTTAACCGTCATCAGTAGAGATTACAGTCTTTGAAATTTGGGGTTTGCTGAGTAGGCTGCCAACATCTTTCTCAGGTCAGGTACCTCTCACAGGTATGCGGGTACTTCTTCCACGAGCTCGTCAGCTCAATGACTCATGGGAGTACTATTAAACAGGAAAAGGGGTGGGAGCACACCGCTTCACCTCCCAGCAAGGTTCGCCCCTGGCATTGTGGTAAATGCAGTTTAAGTTACTTGCTTGCTTCAAAAGTGTTCGAGTGTTTCGCCACAGTTGGCGCAGATAGTGCTTATCTTTAGACACATATTTCTGGTTCTATAACCGTCATCAGTAGAGATTAAAGTCTTTCAAATGTGGGGTTTGCTGAGTAGGCTGCCAATATCTTTCTCAGGTCAGGTACCTCTCACAGGCATGCGGGTGCTTCATCCACAAGCTCATCATCTCAATGACTCAATGACTCATGGGAGTACTATTAAACAGGAACAGGGGTGGGAGCACACCGCTTCACCTCCCAGCAAGGTTCGCCCCTGGCATTGTGATAAATGCAGTTTCAGTTACTTGCTTGCTTCAAGAGTGTTCGAGTGTTTCGCCACAGTTGGCGCAGATAGTGCTGATCTCTAGACACGTGGTTCTGGTTCTTTAACTGTCATAGGTAGAGATTGCAGTCTTTCAAATGTGGGGTTTGCTGAGTAGGCTGCCAACATCTTTCTCAGGTCGGGTACCTCTCACAGGCATGCGGGTGCTTCATCCACCAGCTCGTCAGCTAAGTGACACACGGGAGAGCTATTAAACAGAAACAGGGGTGGGAGCACACCGCTTCACCTCCCAGCAAGGTTCGCCTCTGGCATTGTGGTAATGCAGTTTTGGTTACTTGCTTGCTTCAAGAGTGTTCAAGTGTTTTGCCACAGTTGGCGCAGATTGTGCTAATCTCAAAACACGTGTTTCTGGTTCTTTAACCGTCATCAGTAGAGATTACAGTTTTTCAAATATGGGGTTTGCTGAGTAGGCTGCCAACATCTTTCTCAGGTCAGGTACCTCTCACAGGCATGCAGGTGCTTCCTCCACGAGCTCGTCAGCTCAATGACTCATGGGAGTACTATTAAACAGGAAAAGGGGTGGGAGCACACCGCTTCACCTCCCAGCAAGGTTCACCCCTGGCATTGTGGTAAATGCAGTTTAAGTTACTTGCTTGCTTCATGAGTGTTCGAGTGTTTTGCCACAGTTAGCGCAGATAGTGCTGATCTTTAGACACGTGTTTCTGGTTCTATAACCGTTTTCAGTAGAGATTACAGTCTTTCAAATGTGGGGTTTGCTGAGTAGGCTGCCAACATCTTTCTCAGGTCTGGTACCTCTCACAGGCATGCGGTGCTTCATCCACGAGCTCGTCAGCTCAATAACTCATGGGAGTACTATTAAACAGGAACAGGGATGGGAGCATACCGCTTCACCTCCCACCTAGGTTCGCACATGGCATTGTGGTAAATGCAGTTTCAGTTACTTGCTTGCTTCAAGAGTGTTCGAGTGGTTCGCCACAGTTGGCGCAGATAGTGCTGACCTCTAGACACGTGTTTCTGGTTCTTTAACCATCATCAGTAGAGATTACAGTCTTTCAAATGTGGGGTTTGCTGAGTAGGCTGCCAACATCTTTCTCAGGTCTCGTACCTCTCACAGGCATCCGGGTGTTTCATCCACGAGCTCGTCAGCTCAATGACTCATGGGAGTACTATTAAACAGGAACAGGGGTGGGAGCACACCGCTTCACCTCCCAGCAAGATTCGCCCCTGGTATTGTGGTAAATGCAGTTTCGGTTATTTGCTTGCTTCAAGAGTGTTGAATGTTTCACCACACTTGGCGCAGATAGTGCTGATCTCTAGACACGTGTTTCTGGTTCTTTAACCGTCATCAGTAGAGAATACAGTCTTTGAAATTTGGGGTTTGCTGAGTAGGCTGCCAACATCTTTCTCAGGTCAGGTACCTCTCACAGGCATGCGGGTACTTCTTCCACGAGCTCGTCAGCTCAATGACTCATGGGAGTACTATTAAACAGGAAAAGGGGTGGGAGCACACCGCTTCACCTCCCAGCAAGGTTCGCCCCTGGCATTGTGATAAATGCAGTTTCAGTTACTTGCTTGCTTCAAGAGTGTTCGAGTGTTTCGCCACAGTTGGCGCAGATAGTGCTGATCTCTAGACACGTGGTTCTGGTTCTTTAACTGTCATAGGTAGAGATTGCAGTCTTTCAAATGTGGGGTTTGCTGAGTAGGCTGCCAACATCTTTCTCAGGTCGGGTACCTCTCACAGGCATGCGGGTGCTTCATCCACCAGCTCGTCAGCTCAATGACTCATGGGAGTACTATTAAACAGGAACAGGGGTGGAAGCACACCGCTTCACCTCTCAGCAAGGTTCGCCCCTGGCATTGTGATAAATGCAGTTTCAGTTAATTGCAGGCTTCAAGAGTGTTCGAGTGTTTCGCCACAGTTGGCGCAGATAGTGCTGATCTCTAGACACGTCTTTCTGGTTCTTTAACCGTCATCAGTAGAGATTACAGTCTTTGAAATTTGTGGTTTGCTGAGTAGGCTGCCAATATGTTTCTCAGGTCAGGTACCTCTCACAGGCATGCGGGTGCTTCATCCGCCAGCTCATCAGCTAAGTGACTCACGGGAGAGCTATTAAACAGAAACAGGGGTGGGAGCACACCGCTTCACCTCCCAGCAAGGTTCGCCTCTGGCATTGTGGTAATGCAGTTTTGGTTACTTGCTTGCTTCAAGAGTGTTCGAGTGTTTTGCCACAGTTGACGCAGATTGTGCTAATCTGAAAACACGTGTTTCTGGTTCTTTAACCGTCATCAGTAGAGATTACAGTTTTTCAAATATGGGGTTTGCTGAGTAGGCTGCCAACATCTTTCTCAGGTCAGGTACGTCTCACAGGCATGCGGGTGCTTCATCCACGAGCTCGTTAGCTCAATGACTCATGGGAGTACTATTAAACAGGAAAAGGGGTGGGAGCACACCGCTTCACCTCCCAACAAGATTCGCCCCTGGCATTGTGGTAAATGCAGTTTCGGTTACTTGCTTGCTTCAAGCGTGTTGAGTGTTTCACCACAGTTGGCGCAGATAGTGCTGATCTCTAGACACGTGTTTCTGGTTCTTTAACCGTCATCAGTAGAGATTACAGTCTTTGAAATTTGGGGTTTGCTGAGTAGGCTGCCAACATCTTTCTCAGGTCTGGTACCTCTCACAGGCATCCGGGTACTTCATCCACCAGCTCATCAGCTCAATGACTCATGGGAGTACTATGAAACAGGAACAGGGGTGGAAGCACACCGCTTCACCTCCCAGCAAGGTTCGCCCCTGGCATTGTGGTAAATGCAGTTTAAGTTACTTGCTTGCTTCAAGAGTGTTCGAGTGTTTCGCCACAGTTGGCGCATATAGTGCTGATCTTTAGACACATGTTTCTGGTTCTATAACCGTCATCAGTAGAGATTACAGTCTTTCAAATGTGGGGTTTGCTGAGTAGGCTGCCAATATCTTTCTCAGGTCAGGTACCTCTCACAGGCATGCGGGTGCTTCATCCACCAGCTCGTCAGCTAAGTGACTCACGGGAGAACTATTAAACAGGAACAGGGGTGGGAGCACACCGCTTCACCTCCCAGCAAGGTTCGCCCCTGGCATTGTGATAAATGCAGTTTCAGTTACTTGCTTGCTTCAAGAGTGTTCGAGTGTTTCGCCACAGTTGGCGCAGATAGTGCTGATCTCTAGACACGTGGTTCTGGTACTTTAACTGTCATAGGTAGAGATTGCAGTCTTTCAGATGTAGGGTTTGCTGAGTAGGCTGCCAACATCTTTCTCAGGTCGGGTACCTCTCACAGGCATGCGGGTGCTTCATCCACCAGCTCGACAGCTCAATGACTCATGGGAGTACTATTAAACAGGAACAGGGGTGGAAGCACACCGCTTCACCTCACGGCAAGGTTCTCCCCTGGCATTGTGATAAATGCAGTTTCAGTTAATTGCTTGCTTCAAGAGTGTTTGAGTGTTTCGCCACAGTTGGCGCAGATAGTGCTGATCTCTAGACACATCTTTCTGGTTCTTTAACCGTCATCAGTAGAGATTACAGTCTTTGAAATTTGTGGTTTGCTGAGTAGGCTGCCAATATCTTTCTCAGGTCATGGACCTCCCACAGGCATGCGGGTGCTTCATCCACCAGCTCGTCAGCTAAGTGACTCACGGGAGAACTATTAAACAGGAACAGGGGTGGGAGCACACCGCTTCACCTCCCAGCAAGGTTCGCCTCTGGCATTGTGGTAATGCAGTTTTGGGTACTTGCTTGCTTCAAGAGTGTTCCAGTGTTTTGCCACAGTTGGCGCAGATAGTGCTGATCTCTAGACACGTGGTTCTGGTTCTTTAACCGTCATCAGTAGAGATTACAGTCTTTCAAATGTGGGGTTTGCTGAGTATGCTGTCAACATCTTTCTCAGGTCAGGTACCTCTCACAGGCATGCGGGTGCTTCATCCACGAGCTCGTCAGCTCAATGACTCACGAGAGTACTATTAAACAGGAACAGGGATGGGAGCATACCGCTTCACCTCCCAGCAAGGTTCGCACATGGCATTGTGGTAAATGCAGTTTCAGTTACTTGCTTGCTTCAAGAGTGTTCGAGTGTTTCGCCACAGTTGGCGCAGATAGTGCTGATCTCTAGACACGTGTTTCTGGTTCTTTAACCGTCATCAGTAGAGATTACAGTCTTTCAAATGTGGGGTTTGCTGAGTAGGCTGCCAACATCTTTCTCAGGTCTGGTACCTCTCACAGGCATCCGGGTACTTCTTCCACGAGCTCGTCAGCTCAATGACTCATGGGAGTACTATTAAACAGGAAAAGGGGTGGGAGCACACCGCTTCACCTCCGAGCAAGGTTCGCCCCTGGCATTGTGGTAAATGCAGTTTAAGTTACTTGCTTGCTTCAAAAGTGTTCGAGTGTTTCGCCACAGTTGGCGCAGATAGTGCTGATCTTTAGACACATGTTTCTGGTTCTATAACCGTCATCAGTAGAGATTACAGTCTTTCAAATGTGGGGTTTGCTGAGTAGGCTGCCAATATCTTTCTCAGGTCAGGTACCTCTCACAGGCATGCGGGTGCTTCATCCACAAGCTCATCATCTCAATGACTCAATGACTCATGGGAGTACTATTAAACAGGAACAGGGGTGGGAGCACACCGCTTCACCTCCCAGCAAGGTTCGCCCCTGGCATTGTGATAAATGCAGTTTCAGTTACTTGCTTGCTTCAAGAGTGTTCGAGTGTTTCGCCACAGTTGGCGCAGATAGTGCTGATCTCTAGACACGTGGTTCTGGTTCTTTAACTGTCATAGGTAGAGATTGCAGTCTTTCAAATGTGGGGTTTGCGGAGTAGGCTGCCAACATCTTTCTCAGGTCGGGTACCTCTCACAGGCATGCGGGTGCTTCATCCACCAGCTCGTCAGCTAAGTGACTCACGGGAGAGCTATTAAACAGAAACAGGGGTGGGAGCACACCGCTTCACCTCCCAGCAAGGTTCGCCTCTGGCATTGTGGTAATGCAGTTTTGGTTACTTGCTTGCTTCAAGAGTGTTCAAGTGTTTTGCCACAGTTGGCGCAGATTGTGCTAATCTCAAAACACGTGTTTAGGTTCTTTAACCGTCATCAGTAGAGATTACAGTTTTTCAAATATGGGGTTTGCTGAGTAGGCTGCCAACATCTTTCTCAGGTCAGGTACCTCTCACAGGCATGCGGGTGCTTCATCCACGAGCTCGTCAGCTCAATGACTCATGGGAGTACTATTAAACAGGAAAAGGGGTGGGAGCACACCGCTTCACCTCCCAGCAAGGTTCACCCCTTGCATTGTGGTAAATGCAGTTTAAGTTACTTGCTTGCTTCATGAGTGTTCGAGTGTTTTGCCACAGTTAGCGCAGATAGTGCTGATCTTTAGACACGTGTTTCTGGTTCTATAACCGTTTTCAGTAGAGATTACAGTCTTTCAAATGTGGGGTTTGCTGAGTAGGCTGCCAACATCTTTCTCAGGTCTGGTACCTCTCACAGGCATGCGGGTGCTTCATCCACGAGCTCGTCAGCTCAATAACTCATGGGAGTACTATTAAACAGGAACAGGGATGGGAGCATACCGCTTCACCTCCCACCTAGGTTCGCACATGGCATTGTGGTAAATGCAGTTTCAGTTACTTGCTTGCTTCAAGAGTGTTCGAGTGGTTCGCCACAGTTGGCGCAGATAGTGCTGACCTCTAGACACGTGTTTCTGGTTCTTTAACCATCATCAGTAGAGATTACAGTCTTTCAAATGTGGGGTTTGCTGAGTAGGCTGCCAACATCTTTCTCAGGTCTGGTACCTCTCACAGGCATCCGGGTGTTTCATCCACGAGCTCGTCAGCTCAATGACTCATGGGAGTACTATTAAACAGGAACAGGGGTGGGAGCACACCGCTTCACCTCCCAGCATGATTCGCCCCTGGTATTGTGGTAAATGCAGTTTCGGTTATTTGCTTGCTTCAAGAGTGCTGAATGTTTCACCACACTTGGCGCAGATAGTGCTGATCTCTAGACACGTGTTTCTGGTTCTTTAACCGTCATCAGCAGAGAATACAGTCTTTGAAATTTGGGGTTTGCTGAGTAGGCTGCCAACATCTTTCTCAGGTCAGGTACCTCTCACAGGCATGCGGGTACTTCTTCCACGAGCTCGTCAGCTCAATGACTCATGGGAGTACTATTAAACAGGAAAAGGGGTGGGAGCACACCGCTTCACCTCCCAGCAAGGTCCGCCCCTGGCATTGTGGTAAATGCAGTTTAAGTTACTTGCTTGCTTCAAGAGTGTTGAATGTTTCACCACAGTTGGCGCAGATAGTGCTGATCTTTAGACACATGTTTCTGGTTCTATAACCGTCATCAGTAGAGATTACAGTCTTTCAAATGTGGGGTTTGCTGAGTAGGCTGCCAATATCTTTCTCAGGTCAGGTACCTCTCACAGGCATGCGGGTGCTTCATCCACAAGCTCATCATCTCAATGACTCAATGACTCATGGGAGTACTATTAAACAGGAGCAGGGGTGGGAGCACACCGCTTCACCTCCCAGCAAGGTTCGCCCCTGGCATTGTGATAAATGCAGTTTCAGTTACTTGCTTGCTTCAAGAGTGTTCGAGTGTTTCGCCACAGTTGGCGCAGATAGTGCTGATCTCTAGACACGTGGTTCTGGTTCTTTAACTGTCATAGGTAGAGATTGCAGTCTTTCAAATGTGGGGTTTGCTGAGTAGGCTGCCAACATCTTTCTCAGGTCGGGTACCTCTCACAGGCATGCGGGTGCTTCATGCGCCAGCTCATTAGCGCAATGACTCATGGGAGTACTATTAAACAGGAACAGGGGTGGAAGCACACCGCTTCACCTCCCAGCAAGGTTCGCCCCTGGCATTGTGATAAATGCAGTTTCAGTTAATTGCAGGCTTCAAGAGTGTTCGAGTGTTTCGCCACAGTTGGCGCAGATAGTGCTGATCTCTAGACACGTCTTTCTGGTTCTTTAACCGTCATCAGTAGAGATTACAGTCTTTGAAATTTGTGGTTTGCTGAGTAGGCTGCCAATATGTTTCTCAGGTCAGGTACCTCTCACAGGCATGCAGGTGCTTCATCCGCCAGCTCATCAGCTAAGTGACTCACGGGAGAGCTATTAAACAGAAACAGGGGTGGGAGCACACCGCTTCACCTCCCAGCAAGGTTCGCCTCTGGCATTGTGGTAATGCATTTTTGGTTACTTGCTTGCTTCAAGAGTGTTCGAGTGTTTTGCCACAGTGGACACAGATTGTGCTAATCTGAAAACACGTGTTTCTAGTTCTTTAACCGTCATCAGTAGACATTACAGTTTTTCAAATATGGGGTTTGCTGAGTAGGCTGCCAACATCTTTCTCAGGTCAGGTACGTCTCACAGGCATGCGGGTGCTTCATCCACGAGCTCGTTAGCTCAATGACTCATGGGAGTACTATTAAACAGGAAAAGGGGTGGGAGCACCCCGCTTCACCTCCCAACAAGATTCGCCCCTGGCATTGTGGTAAATGCAGTTTCGGTTACTTGCTTGCTTCAAGCGTGTTGAGTGTTTCACCACAGTTGGCGCAGATAGTGCTGATCTCTAGACACGTGTTTCTGGTTCTTTAACCGTCATCAGTAGAGATTACAGTCTTTGAAATTTGGGGTTTTCTGAGTAGGCTGCCAAAATCTTTCTCAGGTCAGGTACCTCTCACAGGCATGCGGGTGCTTCATCCACGAGCTCGTCAGCTCAATGACTCATGGGAGTACTATTAAACAGGAAAAGGGGTGGGAGCACACCGCTTCACCTCCCAGCAAGGTTCACCCCTGGCATTGTGGTAAATGCAGTTTAAGTTACCTGCTTGCTTCAAGAGTGTTCGAGTGTTTCGCCACAGTTAGCGCAGATAGTGCTGATCTTTAGACACGTGTTTCTGGTTCTATAACCGTTTTCAGTAGAGATTACAGTCTTTCAAATGTGGGGTTTGCTGAGTAGGCTGCCAACATCTTTCTCAGGTCTGGTACCTCTCACAGGCATGCGGGTGCTTCATCCACGAGCTCGTCAGCTCAATAACTCATGGGAGTACTATTAAACAAGAACAGGGATGGGAGCATACCGCTTCACCTCCCACCAAGGTTCGCACATGGCATTGTGGTAAATGCAGTTTCAGTTACTTGCTTGCTTCAAGAGTGTTCGAGTGTTTCACCACAGTTGGCGCAGATAGTGCTGATCTTTAGACACGTGTTTCTGGTTCTTTAACCGTCATCAGTAGAGATTACAGTCTTTGAAATTTGGGGTTTGCTGAGTAGGCTGCCAACATCTTTCTCAGGTCAGGTACCTCTCACAGGCATGCGGGTACTACTTCCACGAGCTCGTCAGCTCAATGACTAATGGGAGTACTATTAAACAGGAAAAGGGGTGGGAGCACACCGCTTCACCTCTCAGCAAGGTTCGCCCCTGGCATTGTGGTAAATGCAGTTTAAGTTACTTGCTTGCTTCAAGAGTGTTCGAGTGTTTCGCCACAGTTGGCGCAGATAGTGCTGATCTTTAGACACATGTTTCTGGTTCTATAACCGTCATCAGTAGAGATTACAGTCTTTCAAATGTGGGGTTTGCTGGGTAGGCTGCCAACATCTTTCTCAGGTCACGTACCTCTCACAGGCATGCGGGTGCTTCATCCACGAGCTCATCATCTCAATGACTCAATGACTCAATGACTCATGGGAGTACTATTAAACAGGAACAGGGGTGGGAGCACACCGCTTCACCTCCCAGCAAGGTTCGCCCCTGACATTGTGATAAATGCAGTTTCAGTTACTTGCTTGCTTCAAGAGTGTTCGAGTGTTTCGCCACAGTTGGCGCAGATAGTGCTGATCTCTAGACACGTGGTTCTGGTTCTTTAACTGTCATAGGTAGAGATTGCAGTCTTTCAAATGTGGGGTTTGCTGAGTAGGCTGCCAACATCTTTCTCAGGTCGGGTACCTCTCACAGGCATGCGGGTGCTTCATCCACCAGCTCGTCAGCTCAATGACTCATGGGAGTACTATTAAACAGGAACAGGGGTGGAAGCACACCGCTTCACCTCCCAGCAAGGTTCGCCCCTGGCAACGTGATAAATGCAGTTTCAGTTAATTGCAGGCTTCAAGAGTGTTCGAGTGTTTCGCCACAGTTGGCGCAGATAGTGCTGATCTCTAGACACGTCTTTCTGGTTCTTTAACCGTCATCAGTAGAGATTACAGTCTTTGAAATTTGTGGTTTGCTGAGTAGGCTGCCAATATCTTTCTCAGGTCAGGTACCTCTCACAGGCATGCGGGTGTTTCATCCACCAGCTCGTCAGCTAAGTGACTCACGGGAGAACTATTAAACAGGAACAGGGGTGGGAGCACACCGCTTCACCTCAAAGCAAGGTTCACCTCTGGCATTGTGGTAATGCAGTTTTCGTTACTTGCTTGCTTCAAGAGTGTTTGAGTGTTTTGCCACAGTTGGCGCAGATAGTGCTGATCTTTAGACACGTGTTTCTGGTTCTTTAACCGTCATCAGTAGAGATTACAGTCTTTGAAATTTGGGGTTTGCTGAGTAGGCTGCCAACATCTTTCTCAGGTCCGGTACCTCTCACAGGCATGCGGGTACTTCTTCCACGAGCTCGTCAGCTCAATGACTCATGGGAGTACTATTAAACAGGAAAAGGGGTGGGAGCACACCGCTTCACCTCCCAGCAAGGTTCGCCCCTGGCATTGTGGTAAATGCAGTTTCAGTTACTTGCTTGCTTCAAGAGTGTTGAGTGTTTCACCACAGTTGGCGCAGATAGTGCTGATCTCTAGACACATGTTTCTGGTTCTTTAACCGTCATCAGTAGAGATTACAGTCTTTGAAATTTTTTCGGTTTGCTGAGTAGGCTGCCAACATCTTTCTCAGGTCAGGTACCTCTCACAGGCATGCGGGTACTTCTTCCACGAGCTCGTCAGCTCAATGACTCATGGGAGTACTATTAAACAGGAAAAGGGGTGGGAGCACACCGCTTCACCTCCCAGCAAGGTTCGCCCCTGGCATTGTGGTAAATGCAGTTTAAGTTACTTGCTTGCTTCAAGAGTGTTCGAGTGTTTCGCCACAGTTGGCGCAGATAGTGCTGATCTTTAGACACATGTTTCTGGTTCTATAACCGTCATCAGTAGAGATTACAGTCTTTCAAATGTGGGGTTTGCTGAGTAGGCTGCCAACATCTTTCTCAGGTCTGGTACCTCTCACAGGCATGCGGGTGCTTCATCCACGAGCTCGTCAGCTCAATAACTCATGGGAGTACTATTAAACAAGAACAGGGATGGGAGCATACCGCTTCACCTCCCACCAAGGTTCGCACATGGCATTGTGGTAAATGCAGTTTCAGTTACTTGCTTGCTTCAAGAGTGTTCGAGTGTTTCACCACAGTTGGCGCAGATAGTGCTGATCTTTAGACACGTGTTTCTGGTTCTTTAACCGTCATCAGTAGAGATTACAGTCTTTGAAATTTGGGGTTTGCTGAGTAGGCTGCCAACATCTTTCTCAGGTCAGGTACCTCTCACAGGCATGCGGGTACTACTTCCACGAGCTCGTCAGCTCAATGACTAATGGGAGTACTATTAAACAGGAAAAGGGGTGGGAGCACACCGCTTCACCTCTCAGCAAGGTTCGCCCCTGGCATTGTGGTAAATGCAGTTTAAGTTACTTGCTTGCTTCAAGAGTGTTCGAGTGTTTCGCCACAGTTGGCGCAGATAGTGCTGATCTTTAGACACATGTTTCTGGTTCTATAACCGTCATCAGTAGAGATTACAGTCTTTCAAATGTGGGGTTTGCTGGGTAGGCTGCCAACATCTTTCTCAGGTCACGTACCTCTCACAGGCATGCGGGTGCTTCATCCACGAGCTCATCATCTCAATGACTCAATGACTCAATGACTCATGGGAGTACTATTAAACAGGAACAGGGGTGGGAGCACACCGCTTCACCTCCCAGCAAGGTTCGCCCCTGACATTGTGATAAATGCAGTTTCAGTTACTTGCTTGCTTCAAGAGTGTTCGAGTGTTTCGCCACAGTTGGCGCAGATAGTGCTGATCTCTAGACACGTGGTTCTGGTTCTTTAACTGTCATAGGTAGAGATTGCAGTCTTTCAAATGTGGGGTTTGCTGAGTAGGCTGCCAACATCTTTCTCAGGTCGGGTACCTCTCACAGGCATGCGGGTGCTTCATCCACCAGCTCGTCAGCTCAATGACTCATGGGAGTACTATTAAACAGGAACAGGGGTGGAAGCACACCGCTTCACCTCCCAGCAAGGTTCGCCCCTGGCAACGTGATAAATGCAGTTTCAGTTAATTGCAGGCTTCAAGAGTGTTCGAGTGTTTCGCCACAGTTGGCGCAGATAGTGCTGATCTCTAGACACGTCTTTCTGGTTCTTTAACCGTCATCAGTAGAGATTACAGTCTTTGAAATTTGTGGTTTGCTGAGTAGGCTGCCAATATCTTTCTCAGGTCAGGTACCTCTCACAGGCATGCGGGTGTTTCATCCACCAGCTCGTCAGCTAAGTGACTCACGGGAGAACTATTAAACAGGAACAGGGGTGGGAGCACACCGCTTCACCTCCCAGCAAGGTTCACCTCTGGCATTGTGGTAATGCAGTTTTCGTTACTTGCTTGCTTCAAGAGTGTTTGAGTGTTTTGCCACAGTTGGCGCAGATAGTGCTGATCTTTAGACACGTGTTTCTGGTTCTTTAACCGTCATCAGTAGAGATTACAGTCTTTGAAATTTGGGGTTTGCTGAGTAGGCTGCCAACATCTTTCTCAGGTCCGGTACCTCTCACAGGCATGCGGGTACTTCTTCCACGAGCTCGTCAGCTCAATGACTCATGGGAGTACTATTAAACAGGAAAAGGGGTGGGAGCACACCGCTTCACCTCCCAGCAAGGTTCGCCCCTGGCATTGTGGTAAATGCAGTTTCAGTTACTTGCTTGCTTCAAGAGTGTTGAGTGTTTCACCACAGTTGGCGCAGATAGTGCTGATCTCTAGACACATGTTTCTGGTTCTTTAACCGTCATCAGTAGAGATTACAGTCTTTGAAATTTTTTCGGTTTGCTGAGTAGGCTGCCAACATCTTTCTCAGGTCAGGTACCTCTCACAGGCATGCGGGTACTTCTTCCACGAGCTCGTCAGCTCAATGACTCATGGGAGTACTATTAAACAGGAAAAGGGGTGGGAGCACACCGCTTCACCTCCCAGCAAGGTTCGCCCCTGGCATTGTGGTAAATGCAGTTTAAGTTACTTGCTTGCTTCAAGAGTGTTCGAGTGTTTCGCCACAGTTGGCGCAGATAGTGCTGATCTTTAGACACATGTTTCTGGTTCTATAACCGTCATCAGTAGAGATTACAGTCTTTCAAATGTGGGGTTTGCTGGGTAGGCTGCCAACATCTTTCTCAGGTCACGTACCTCTCACAGGCATGCGGGTGCTTCATCCACGAGCTCATCATCTCAATGACTCAATGACTCATGGGAGTACTATTAAACAGGAACAGGGGTGGGAGCACACCGCTTCACCTCCCAGCAAGGTTCGCCCCTGACATTGTGATAAATGCAGTTTCAGTTACTTGCTTGCTTCAAGAGTGTTCGAGTGTTTCGCCACAGTTGGCGCAGATAGTGCTGATCTCTAGACACGTGGTTCTGGTTCTTTAACTGTCATAGGTAGAGATTGCAGTCTTTCAAATGTGGGGTTTGCTGAGTAGGCTGCCAACATCTTTCTCAGGTCGGGTACCTCTCACAGGCATGCGGGTGCTTCATCCACCAGGTCGTCAGCTCAATGACTCATGGGAGTACTATTAAACAGGAACAGGGGTGGAAGCACACCGCTTCACCTCCCAGCAAGGTTCGCCCCTGGCAACGTGATAAATGCAGTTTCAGTTAATTGCAGGCTTCAAGAGTGTTCGAGTGTTTCGCCACAGTTGGCGCAGATAGTGCTGATCTCTAGACACGTCTTTCTGGTTCTTTAACCGTCATCAGTAGAGATTACAGTCTTTGAAATTTGTGGTTTGCTGAGTAGGCTGCCAATATCTTTCTCAGGTCAGGTACCTCTCACAGGCATGCGGGTGTTTCATCCACCAGCTCGTCAGCTAAGTGACTCACGGGAGAACTATTAAACAGGAACAGGGGTGGGAGCACACCGCTTCACCTCCCAGCAAGGTTCGCCTCTGGCATTGTGGTAATGCAGTTTTGGTTACTTGCTTGCTTCAAGAGTGTTCAAGTGTTTTGCCACAGTTGGCGCAGATAGTGCTGATCTCTAGACACGTCTTTCTGGTTCTTTAACCGTCATCAGTAGAGATTACAGTCTTTGAAATTTGTGGTTTGCTGAGTAGGCTGCCAATATGTTTCTCAGGTCAGGTACCTCTCACAGGCATGCAGGTGCTTCATCCGCCAGCTCATCAGCTAAGTGACTCACGGGAGAGCTATTAAACAGAAACAGGGGTGGGAGCACACCGCTTCACCTCCCAGCAAGGTTCGCCTCTGGCATTGTGGTAATGCATTTTTGGTTACTTGCTTGCTTCAAGAGTGTTCGAGTGTTTTGCCACAGTGGACACAGATTGTGCTAATCTGAAAACACGTGTTTCTGGTTCTTTAACCGTCATCAGTAGACATTACAGTTTTTCAAATATGGGGTTTGCTGAGTAGGCTGCCAACATCTTTCTCAGGTCAGGTACGTCTCACAGGCATGCGGGTGCTTCATCCACGAGCTCGTTAGCTCAATGACTCATGGGAGTACTATTAAACAGGAAAAGGGGTGGGAGCACCCCGCTTCACCTCCCAACAAGATTCGCCCCTGGCATTGTGGTAAATGCAGTTTCGGTTACTTGCTTGCTTCAAGCGTGTTGAGTGTTTCACCACAGTTGGCGCAGATAGTGCTGATCTCTAGACACGTGTTTCTGGTTCTTTAACCGTCATCAGTAGAGATTACAGTCTTTGAAATTTGGGGTTTTCTGAGTAGGCTGCCAAAATCTTTCTCAGGTCAGGTACCTCTCACAGGCATGCGGGTGCTTCATCCACCAGCTCGTCAGCTAAGTGACTCACGGGAGAACTATTAAACAGGAACAGGGGTGGGAGCACACCGCTTCACCTCCCAGCAAGGTTCGCCTCTGGCATTGTGGTAATGCAGTTTTGGGTACTTGCTTGCTTCAAGAGTGTTCCAGTGTTTTGCCACAGTTGGCGCAGATAGTGCTGATCTCTAGACACGTGGTTCTGGTTCTTTAACCGTCATCAGTAGAGATTACAGTCTTTCAAATGTGGGGTTTGCTGAGTATGCTGTCAACATCTTTCTCAGGTCAGGTACCTCTCACAGGCATGCGGGTGCTTCATCCACGAGCTCGTCAGCTCAATGACTCACGAGAGTACTATTAAACAGGAACAGGGATGGGAGCATACCGCTTCACCTCCCAGCAAGGTTCGCACATGGCATTGTGGTAAATGCAGTTTCAGTTACTTGCTTGCTTCAAGAGTGTTCGAGTGTTTCGCCACAGTTGGCGCAGATAGTGCTGATCTCTAGACACGTGTTTCTGGTTCTTTAACCGTCATCAGTAGAGATTACAGTCTTTCAAATGTGGGGTTTGCTGAGTAGGCTGCCAACATCTTTCTCAGGTCTGGTACCTCTCACAGGCATCCGGGTACTTCTTCCACGAGCTCGTCAGCTCAATGACTCATGGGAGTACTATTAAACAGGAAAAGGGGTGGGAGCACACCGCTTCACCTCCGAGCAAGGTTCGCCCCTGGCATTGTGGTAAATGCAGTTTAAGTTACTTGCTTGCTTCAAAAGTGTTCGAGTGTTTCGCCACAGTTGGCGCAGATAGTGCTGATCTTTAGACACATGTTTCTGGTTCTATAACCGTCATCAGTAGAGATTACAGTCTTTCAAATGTGGGGTTTGCTGAGTAGGCTGCCAATATCTTTCTCAGGTCAGGTACCTCTCACAGGCATGCGGGTGCTTCATCCACAAGCTCATCATCTCAATGACTCAATGACTCATGGGAGTACTATTAAACAGGAACAGGGGTGGGAGCACACCGCTTCACCTCCCAGCAAGGTTCGCCCCTGGCATTGTGATAAATGCAGTTTCAGTTACTTGCTTGCTTCAAGAGTGTTCGAGTGTTTCGCCACAGTTGGCGCAGATAGTGCTGATCTCTAGACACGTGGTTCTGGTTCTTTAACTGTCATAGGTAGAGATTGCAGTCTTTCAAATGTGGGGTTTGCGGAGTAGGCTGCCAACATCTTTCTCAGGTCGGGTACCTCTCACAGGCATGCGGGTGCTTCATCCACCAGCTCGTCAGCTAAGTGACTCACGGGAGAGCTATTAAACAGAAACAGGGGTGGGAGCACACCGCTTCACCTCCCAGCAAGGTTCGCCTCTGGCATTGTGGTAATGCAGTTTTGGTTACTTGCTTGCTTCAAGAGTGTTCAAGTGTTTTGCCACAGTTGGCGCAGATTGTGCTAATCTCAAAACACGTGTTTCTGGTTCTTTAACCGTCATCAGTAGAGATTACAGTTTTTCAAATATGGGGTTTGCTGAGTAGGCTGCCAACATCTTTCTCAGGTCAGGTACCTCTCACAGGCATGCGGGTGCTTCATCCACGAGCTCGTCAGCTCAATGACTCATGGGAGTACTATTAAACAGGAAAAGGGGTGGGAGCACACCGCTTCACCTCCCAGCAAGGTTCACCCCTTGCATTGTGGTAAATGCAGTTTAAGTTACTTGCTTGCTTCATGAGTGTTCGAGTGTTTTGCCACAGTTAGCGCAGATAGTGCTGATCTTTAGACACGTGTTTCTGGTTCTATAACCGTTTTCAGTAGAGATTACAGTCTTTCAAATGTGGGGTTTGCTGAGTAGGCTGCCAACATCTTTCTCAGGTCTGGTACCTCTCACAGGCATGCGGGTGCTTCATCCACGAGCTCGTCAGCTCAATAACTCATGGGAGTACTATTAAACAGGAACAGGGATGGGAGCATACCGCTTCACCTCCCACCTAGGTTCGCACATGGCATTGTGGTAAATGCAGTTTCAGTTACTTGCTTGCTTCAAGAGTGTTCGAGTGGTTCGCCACTGTTGGCGCAGATAGTGCTGACCTCTAGACACGTGTTTCTGGTTCTTTAACCATCATCAGTAGAGATTACAGTCTTTCAAATGTGGGGTTTGCTGAGTAGGCTGCCAACATCTTTCTCAGGTCTGGTACCTCTCACAGGCATCCGGGTGTTTCATCCACGAGCTCGTCAGCTCAATGACTCATGGGAGTACTATTAAACAGGAACAGGGGTGGGAGCACACCGCTTCACCTCCCAGCATGATTCGCCCCTGGTATTGTGGTAAATGCAGTTTCGGTTATTTGCTTGCTTCAAGAGTGCTGAATGTTTCACCACACTTGGCGCAGATAGTGCTGATCTCTAGACACGTGTTTCTGGTTCTTTAACCGTCATCAGCAGAGAATACAGTCTTTGAAATTTGGGGTTTGCTGAGTAGGCTGCCAACATCTTTCTCAGGTCAGGTACCTCTCACAGGCATGCGGGTACTTCTTCCACAAGCTCGTCAGCTCAATGACTCATGGGAGTACTATTAAACAGGAAAAGGGGTGGGAGCACACCGCTTCACCTCCCAGCAAGGTCCGCCCCTGGCATTGTGGTAAATGCAGTTTAAGTTACTTGCTTGCTTCAAGAGTGTTGAATGTTTCACCACAGTTGGCGCAGATAGTGCTGATCTTTAGACACATGTTTCTGGTTCTATAACCGTCATCAGTAGAGATTACAGTCTTTCAAATGTGGGGTTTGCTGAGTAGGCTGCCAATATCTTTCTCAGGTCAGGTACCTCTCACAGGCATGCGGGTGCTTCATCCACAAGCTCATCATCTCAATGACTCAATGACTCATGGGAGTACTATTAAACAGGAGCAGGGGTGGGAGCACACCGCTTCACCTCCCAGCAAGGTTCGCCCCTGGCATTGTGATAAATGCAGTTTCAGTTACTTGCTTGCTTCAAGAGTGTTCGAGTGTTTCGCCACAGTTGGCGCAGATAGTGCTGATCTCTAGACACGTGGTTCTGGTTCTTTAACTGTCATAGGTAGAGATTGCAGTCTTTCAAATGTGGGGTTTGCTGAGTAGGCTGCCAACATCTTTCTCAGGTCGGGTACCTCTCACAGGCATGCGGGTGCTTCATGCGCCAGCTCATTAGCGCAATGACTCATGGGAGTACTATTAAACAGGAACAGGGGTGGAAGCACACCGCTTCACCTCCCAGCAAGGTTCGCCCCTGGCATTGTGATAAATGCAGTTTCAGTTAATTGCAGGCTTCAAGAGTGTTCGAGTGTTTCGCCACAGTTGGCGCAGATAGTGCTGATCTCTAGACACGTCTTTCTGGTTCTTTAACCGTCATCAGTAGAGATTACAGTCTTTGAAATGTGTGGTTTGCTGAGTAGGCTGCCAATATGTTTCTCAGGTCAGGTACCTCTCACAGGCATGCAGGTGCTTCATCCGCCAGCTCATCAGCTAAGTGACTCACGGGAGAGCTATTAAACAGAAACAGGGGTGGGAGCACACCGCTTCACCTCCCAGCAAGGTTCGCCTCTGGCATTGTGGTAATGCATTTTTGGTTACTTGCTTGCTTCAAGAGTGTTCGAGTGTTTTGCCACAGTGGACACAGATTGTGCTAATCTGAAAACACGTGTTTCTGGTTCTTTAACCGTCATCAGTAGACATTACAGTTTTTCAAATATGGGGTTTGCTGAGTAGGCTGCCAACATCTTTCTCAGGTCAGGTACGTCTCACAGGCATGCGGGTGCTTCATCCACGAGCTCGTTAGCTCAATGACTCATGGGAGTACTATTAAACAGGAAAAGGGGTGGGAGCACCCCGCTTCACCTCCCAACAAGATTCGCCCCTGGCATTGTGGTAAATGCAGTTTCGGTTACTTGCTTGCTTCAAGCGTGTTGAGTGTTTCACCACAGTTGGCGCAGATAGTGCTGATCTCTAGACACGTGTTTCTGGTTCTTTAACCGTCATCAGTAGAGATTACAGTCTTTGAAATTTGGGGTTTTCTGAGTAGGCTGCCAAAATCTTTCTCAGGTCAGGTACCTCTCACAGGCATGCGGGTGCTTCATCCACGAGCTCGTCAGCTCAATGACTCATGGGAGTACTATTAAACAGGAAAAGGGGTGGGAGCACACCGCTTCACCTCCCAGCAAGGTTCACCCCTGGCATTGTGGTAAATGCAGTTTAAGTTACCTGCTTGCTTCAAGAGTGTTCGAGTGTTTCGCCACAGTTAGCGCAGATAGTGCTGATCTTTAGACACGTGTTTCTGGTTCTATAACCGTTTTCAGTAGAGATTACAGTCTTTCAAATGTGGGGTTTGCTGAGTAGGCTGCCAACATCTTTCTCAGGTCTGGTACCTCTCACAGGCATGCGGGTGCTTCATCCACGAGCTCGTCAGCTCAATAACTCATGGGAGTACTATTAAACAAGAACAGGGATGGGAGCATACCGCTTCACCTCCCACCAAGGTTCGCACATGGCATTGTGGTAAATGCAGTTTCAGTTACTTGCTTGCTTCAAGAGTGTTCGAGTGTTTCACCACAGTTGGCGCAGATAGTGCTGATCTTTAGACACGTGTTTCTGGTTCTTTAACCGTCATCAGTAGAGATTACAGTCTTTGAAATTTGGGGTTTGCTGAGTAGGCTGCCAACATCTTTCTCAGGTCAGGTACCTCTCACAGGCATGCGGGTACTACTTCCACGAGCTCGTCAGCTCAATGACTAATGGGAGTACTATTAAACAGGAAAAGGGGTGGGAGCACACCGCTTCACCTCCCAGCAAGGTTCGCCCCTGGCATTGTGGTAAATGCAGTTTAAGTTACTTGCTTGCTTCAAGAGTGTTCGAGTGTTTCGCCACAGTTGGCGCAGATAGTGCTGATCTTTAGACACATGTTTCTGGTTCTATAACCGTCATCAGTAGAGATTACAGTCTTTCAAATGTGGGGTTTGCTGGGTAGGCTGCCAACATCTTTCTCAGGTCACGTACCTCTCACAGGCATGCGGGTGCTTCATCCACGAGCTCATCATCTCAATGACTCAATGACTCAATGACTCATGGGAGTACTATTAAACAGGAACAGGGGTGGGAGCACACCGCTTCACCTCCCAGCAAGGTTCGCCCCTGACATTGTGATAAATGCAGTTTCAGTTACTTGCTTGCTTCAAGAGTGTTCGAGTGTTTCGCCACAGTTGGCGCAGATAGTGCTGATCTCTAGACACGTGGTTCTGGTTCTTTAACTGTCATAGGTAGAGATTGCAGTCTTTCAAATGTGGGGTTTGCTGAGTAGGCTGCCAACATCTTTCTCAGGTCGGGTACCTCTCACAGGCATGCGGGTGCTTCATCCACCAGCTCGTCAGCTCAATGACTCATGGGAGTACTATTAAACAGGAACAGGGGTGGAAGCACACCGCTTCACCTCCCAGCAAGGTTCGCCCCTGGCAACGTGATAAATGCAGTTTCAGTTAATTGCAGGCTTCAAGAGTGTTCGAGTGTTTCGCCACAGTTGGCGCAGATAGTGCTGATCTCTAGACACGTCTTTCTGGTTCTTTAACCGTCATCAGTAGAGATTACAGTCTTTGAAATTTGTGGTTTGCTGAGTAGGCTGCCAATATCTTTCTCAGGTCAGGTACCTCTCACAGGCATGCGGGTGTTTCATCCACCAGCTCGTCAGCTAAGTGACTCACGGGAGAACTATTAAACAGGAACAGGGGTGGGAGCACACCGCTTCACCTCAAAGCAAGGTTCACCTCTGGCATTGTGGTAATGCAGTTTTCGTTACTTGCTTGCTTCAAGAGTGTTTGAGTGTTTTGCCACAGTTGGCGCAGATAGTGCTGATCTTTAGACACGTGTTTCTGGTTCTTTAACCGTCATCAGTAGAGATTACAGTCTTTGAAATTTGGGGTTTGCTGAGTAGGCTGCCAACATCTTTCTCAGGTCCGGTACCTCTCACAGGCATGCGGGTACTTCTTCCACGAGCTCGTCAGCTCAATGACTCATGGGAGTACTATTAAACAGGAAAAGGGGTGGGAGCACACCGCTTCACCTCCCAGCAAGGTTCGCCCCGGCATTGTGGTAAATGCAGTTTCAGTTACTTGCTTGCTTCAAGAGTGTTGAGTGTTTCACCACAGTT
The DNA here is from genome assembly GCF_964204655.1 of Triturus cristatus. Classification (NCBI taxonomy): domain Eukaryota; kingdom Metazoa; phylum Chordata; class Amphibia; order Caudata; family Salamandridae; genus Triturus; species Triturus cristatus. The sequence continues at coordinate 1,866,723,229 of NC_140589.1, forward strand.
GGCGCAGATAGTGCTGATCTCTAGACACATGTTTCTGGTTCTTTAACCGTCATCAGTAGAGATTACAGTCTTTGAAATTTTTTCGGTTTGCTGAGTAGGCTGCCAACATCTTTCTCAGGTCAGGTACCTCTCACAGGCATGCGGGTACTTCTTCCACGAGCTCGTCAGCTCAATGACTCATGGGAGTACTATTAAACAGGAAAAGGGGTGGGAGCACACCGCTTCACCTCCCAGCAAGGTTCGCCCCTGGCATTGTGGTAAATGCAGTTTAAGTTACTTGCTTGCTTCAAGAGTGTTCGAGTGTTTCGCCACAGTTGGCGCAGATAGTGCTGATCTTTAGACACATGTTTCTGGTTCTATAACCGTCATCAGTAGAGATTACAGTCTTTCAAATGTGGGGTTTGCTGGGTAGGCTGCCAACATCTTTCTCAGGTCACGTACCTCTCACAGGCATGCGGGTGCTTCATCCACGAGCTCATCATCTCAATGACTCAATGACTCATGGGAGTACTATTAAACAGGAACAGGGGTGGGAGCACACCGCTTCACCTCCCAGCAAGGTTCGCCCCTGACATTGTGATAAATGCAGTTTCAGTTACTTGCTTGCTTCAAGAGTGTTCGAGTGTTTCGCCACAGTTGGCGCAGATAGTGCTGATCTCTAGACACGTGGTTCTGGTTCTTTAACTGTCATAGGTAGAGATTGCAGTCTTTCAAATGTGGGGTTTGCTGAGTAGGCTGCCAACATCTTTCTCAGGTCGGGTACCTCTCACAGGCATGCGGGTGCTTCATCCACCAGGTCGTCAGCTCAATGACTCATGGGAGTACTATTAAACAGGAACAGGGGTGGAAGCACACCGCTTCACCTCCCAGCAAGGTTCGCCCCTGGCAACGTGATAAATGCAGTTTCAGTTAATTGCAGGCTTCAAGAGTGTTCGAGTGTTTCGCCACAGTTGGCGCAGATAGTGCTGATCTCTAGACACGTCTTTCTGGTTCTTTAACCGTCATCAGTAGAGATTACAGTCTTTGAAATTTGTGGTTTGCTGAGTAGGCTGCCAATATCTTTCTCAGGTCAGGTACCTCTCACAGGCATGCGGGTGTTTCATCCACCAGCTCGTCAGCTAAGTGACTCACGGGAGAACTATTAAACAGGAACAGGGGTGGGAGCACACCGCTTCACCTCCCAGCAAGGTTCGCCTCTGGCATTGTGGTAATGCAGTTTTGGTTACTTGCTTGCTTCAAGAGTGTTCAAGTGTTTTGCCACAGTTGGCGCAGATAGTGCTGATCTCTAGACACGTCTTTCTGGTTCTTTAACCGTCATCAGTAGAGATTACAGTCTTTGAAATTTGTGGTTTGCTGAGTAGGCTGCCAATATGTTTCTCAGGTCAGGTACCTCTCACAGGCATGCAGGTGCTTCATCCGCCAGCTCATCAGCTAAGTGACTCACGGGAGAGCTATTAAACAGAAACAGGGGTGGGAGCACACCGCTTCACCTCCCAGCAAGGTTCGCCTCTGGCATTGTGGTAATGCATTTTTGGTTACTTGCTTGCTTCAAGAGTGTTCGAGTGTTTTGCCACAGTGGACACAGATTGTGCTAATCTGAAAACACGTGTTTCTGGTTCTTTAACCGTCATCAGTAGACATTACAGTTTTTCAAATATGGGGTTTGCTGAGTAGGCTGCCAACATCTTTCTCAGGTCAGGTACGTCTCACAGGCATGCGGGTGCTTCATCCACGAGCTCGTTAGCTCAATGACTCATGGGAGTACTATTAAACAGGAAAAGGGGTGGGAGCACCCCGCTTCACCTCCCAACAAGATTCGCCCCTGGCATTGTGGTAAATGCAGTTTCGGTTACTTGCTTGCTTCAAGCGTGTTGAGTGTTTCACCACAGTTGGCGCAGATAGTGCTGATCTCTAGACACGTGTTTCTGGTTCTTTAACCGTCATCAGTAGAGATTACAGTCTTTGAAATTTGGGGTTTTCTGAGTAGGCTGCCAAAATCTTTCTCAGGTCAGGTACCTCTCACAGGCATGCGGGTGCTTCATCCACCAGCTCGTCAGCTAAGTGACTCACGGGAGAACTATTAAACAGGAACAGGGGTGGGAGCACACCGCTTCACCTCCCAGCAAGGTTCGCCTCTGGCATTGTGGTAATGCAGTTTTGGGTACTTGCTTGCTTCAAGAGTGTTCCAGTGTTTTGCCACAGTTGGCGCAGATAGTGCTGATCTCTAGACACGTGGTTCTGGTTCTTTAACCGTCATCAGTAGAGATTACAGTCTTTCAAATGTGGGGTTTGCTGAGTATGCTGTCAACATCTTTCTCAGGTCAGGTACCTCTCACAGGCATGCGGGTGCTTCATCCACGAGCTCGTCAGCTCAATGACTCACGAGAGTACTATTAAACAGGAACAGGGATGGGAGCATACCGCTTCACCTCCCAGCAAGGTTCGCACATGGCATTGTGGTAAATGCAGTTTCAGTTACTTGCTTGCTTCAAGAGTGTTCGAGTGTTTCGCCACAGTTGGCGCAGATAGTGCTGATCTCTAGACACGTGTTTCTGGTTCTTTAACCGTCATCAGTAGAGATTACAGTCTTTCAAATGTGGGGTTTGCTGAGTAGGCTGCCAACATCTTTCTCAGGTCTGGTACCTCTCACAGGCATCCGGGTACTTCTTCCACGAGCTCGTCAGCTCAATGACTCATGGGAGTACTATTAAACAGGAAAAGGGGTGGGAGCACACCGCTTCACCTCCGAGCAAGGTTCGCCCCTGGCATTGTGGTAAATGCAGTTTAAGTTACTTGCTTGCTTCAAAAGTGTTCGAGTGTTTCGCCACAGTTGGCGCAGATAGTGCTGATCTTTAGACACATGTTTCTGGTTCTATAACCGTCATCAGTAGAGATTACAGTCTTTCAAATGTGGGGTTTGCTGAGTAGGCTGCCAATATCTTTCTCAGGTCAGGTACCTCTCACAGGCATGCGGGTGCTTCATCCACAAGCTCATCATCTCAATGACTCAATGACTCATGGGAGTACTATTAAACAGGAACAGGGGTGGGAGCACACCGCTTCACCTCCCAGCAAGGTTCGCCCCTGGCATTGTGATAAATGCAGTTTCAGTTACTTGCTTGCTTCAAGAGTGTTCGAGTGTTTCGCCACAGTTGGCGCAGATAGTGCTGATCTCTAGACACGTGGTTCTGGTTCTTTAACTGTCATAGGTAGAGATTGCAGTCTTTCAAATGTGGGGTTTGCGGAGTAGGCTGCCAACATCTTTCTCAGGTCGGGTACCTCTCACAGGCATGCGGGTGCTTCATCCACCAGCTCGTCAGCTAAGTGACTCACGGGAGAGCTATTAAACAGAAACAGGGGTGGGAGCACACCGCTTCACCTCCCAGCAAGGTTCGCCTCTGGCATTGTGGTAATGCAGTTTTGGTTACTTGCTTGCTTCAAGAGTGTTCAAGTGTTTTGCCACAGTTGGCGCAGATTGTGCTAATCTCAAAACACGTGTTTCTGGTTCTTTAACCGTCATCAGTAGAGATTACAGTTTTTCAAATATGGGGTTTGCTGAGTAGGCTGCCAACATCTTTCTCAGGTCAGGTACCTCTCACAGGCATGCGGGTGCTTCATCCACGAGCTCGTCAGCTCAATGACTCATGGGAGTACTATTAAACAGGAAAAGGGGTGGGAGCACACCGCTTCACCTCCCAGCAAGGTTCACCCCTTGCATTGTGGTAAATGCAGTTTAAGTTACTTGCTTGCTTCATGAGTGTTCGAGTGTTTTGCCACAGTTAGCGCAGATAGTGCTGATCTTTAGACACGTGTTTCTGGTTCTATAACCGTTTTCAGTAGAGATTACAGTCTTTCAAATGTGGGGTTTGCTGAGTAGGCTGCCAACATCTTTCTCAGGTCTGGTACCTCTCACAGGCATGCGGGTGCTTCATCCACGAGCTCGTCAGCTCAATAACTCATGGGAGTACTATTAAACAGGAACAGGGATGGGAGCATACCGCTTCACCTCCCACCTAGGTTCGCACATGGCATTGTGGTAAATGCAGTTTCAGTTACTTGCTTGCTTCAAGAGTGTTCGAGTGGTTCGCCACAGTTGGCGCAGATAGTGCTGACCTCTAGACACGTGTTTCTGGTTCTTTAACCATCATCAGTAGAGATTACAGTCTTTCAAATGTGGGGTTTGCTGAGTAGGCTGCCAACATCTTTCTCAGGTCTGGTACCTCTCACAGGCATCCGGGTGTTTCATCCACGAGCTCGTCAGCTCAATGACTCATGGGAGTACTATTAAACAGGAACAGGGGTGGGAGCACACCGCTTCACCTCCCAGCATGATTCGCCCCTGGTATTGTGGTAAATGCAGTTTCGGTTATTTGCTTGCTTCAAGAGTGCTGAATGTTTCACCACACTTGGCGCAGATAGTGCTGATCTCTAGACACGTGTTTCTGGTTCTTTAACCGTCATCAGCAGAGAATACAGTCTTTGAAATTTGGGGTTTGCTGAGTAGGCTGCCAACATCTTTCTCAGGTCAGGTACCTCTCACAGGCATGCGGGTACTTCTTCCACGAGCTCGTCAGCTCAATGACTCATGGGAGTACTATTAAACAGGAAAAGGGGTGGGAGCACACCGCTTCACCTCCCAGCAAGGTCCGCCCCTGGCATTGTGGTAAATGCAGTTTAAGTTACTTGCTTGCTTCAAGAGTGTTGAATGTTTCACCACAGTTGGCGCAGATAGTGCTGATCTTTAGACACATGTTTCTGGTTCTATAACCGTCATCAGTAGAGATTACAGTCTTTCAAATGTGGGGTTTGCTGAGTAGGCTGCCAATATCTTTCTCAGGTCAGGTACCTCTCACAGGCATGCGGGTGCTTCATCCACAAGCTCATCATCTCAATGACTCAATGACTCATGGGAGTACTATTAAACAGGAGCAGGGGTGGGAGCACACCGCTTCACCTCCCAGCAAGGTTCGCCCCTGGCGTTGTGATAAATGCAGTTTCAGTTACTTGCTTGCTTCAAGAGTGTTCGAGTGTTTCGCCACAGTTGGCGCAGATAGTGCTGATCTCTAGACACGTGGTTCTGGTTCTTTAACTGTCATAGGTAGAGATTGCAGTCTTTCAAATGTGGGGTTTGCTGAGTAGGCTGCCAACATCTTTCTCAGGTCGGGTACCTCTCACAGGCATGCGGGTGCTTCATGCGCCAGCTCATTAGCGCAATGACTCATGGGAGTACTATTAAACAGGAACAGGGGTGGAAGCACACCGCTTCACCTCCCAGCAAGGTTCGCCCCTGGCATTGTGATAAATGCAGTTTCAGTTAATTGCAGGCTTCAAGAGTGTTAGAGTGTTTCGCCACAGTTGGCGCAGATAGTGCTGATCTCTAGACACGTCTTTCTGGTTCTTTAACCGTCATCAGTAGAGATTACAGTCTTTGAAATTTGTGGTTTGCTGAGTAGGCTGCCAATATGTTTCTCAGGTCAGGTACCTCTCACAGGCATGCAGGTGCTTCATCCGCCAGCTCATCAGCTAAGTGACTCACAGGAGAGCTATTAAACAGAAACAGGGGTGGGAGCACACCGCTTCACCTCCCAGCAAGGTTCGCCTCTGGCATTGTGGTAATGCATTTTTGGTTACTTGCTTGCTTCAAGAGTGTTCGAGTGTTTTGCCACAGTGGACACAGATTGTGCTAATCTGAAAACACGTGTTTCTGGTTCTTTAACCGTCATCAGTAGAGATTACAGTCTTTCAAATATGGGGTTTGCTGAGTAGGCTGCCAACATCTTTCTCAGGTCAGGTACGTCTCACAGGCATGCGGGTGCTTCATCCACGCAATGACTCATGGGAGTACTAATAAACAGGAACAGGGGTGGGAGCACACCGCTTCACCTCCCAACAAGGTTCGCACACTGGCATTGTGGTAAATCCAGTTTCAGTTACTTGCTTGCTTCAAGAGTGTTCGAGTGTTTCGCCACAGTTGGCGCAGATAGTGCCGATCTCTAGACACGTGTTTCTGGTTCTTTAACCGTCATCAGTAGAGATTACAGTTTTTCAAATGTGAGGTTTGCTGAGTAGGCTGCCAACATCTTTCTCAGGTCTGGTACCTCTCACAGGCATGCGGGTGCTTCATCCATGAGCTCGTCAGCTCAATGACTCACGAGAGTACTATTAAACAGGAACAGAAGTGGGAGCACACCGCTTCACCTCCCAGCAAGATTCGCCCCTGGCATTGTTGTAAATTCAGTTTCGGTTACTTGCTTGCTTCAAGATTGTTGAGTGTTTCACCACAGTTGGCGCAGATAGTGCTGATCTCTAGACACGTGTTTCTGGTTCTTTAACCATCATCAGTAGAGATTGCAGTCTTTCAAATGTGGGGTTTGCTGAGTAGGCTGCCAACATCTTTCTCAGGTCAGGTACGTCTCACAGGCATGCGGGTGCTTCATCCACGAGCTCGTTAGCTCAATGACTCATGGGAGTACTATTAAACAGGAAAAGGGGTGGGAGCACCCCGCTTCACCTCCCAACAAGATTCGCCCCTGGCATTGTGGTAAATGCAGTTTCGGTTACTTGCTTGCTTCAAGCGTGTTGAGTGTTTCACCACAGTTGGCGCAGATAGTGCTGATCTCTAGACACGTGTTTCTGGTTCTTTAACCGTCATCAGTAGAGATTACAGTCTTTGAAATTTGGGGTTTTCTGAGTAGGCTGCCAAAATCTTTCTCAGGTCAGGTACCTCTCACAGGCATGCGGGTGCTTCATCCACGAGCTCGTCAGCTCAATGACTCATGGGAGTACTATTAAACAGGAAAAGGGGTGGGAGCACACCGCTTCACCTCCCAGCAAGGTTCACCCCTGGCATTGTGGTAAATGCAGTTTAAGTTACTTGCTTGCTTCAAGAGTGTTCGAGTGTTTCGCCACAGTTAGCGCAGATAGTGCTGATCTTTAGACACGTGTTTCTGGTTCTATAACCGTTTTCAGTAGAGATTACAGTCTTTCAAATGTGGGGTTTGCTGAGTAGGCTGCCAACATCTTTCTCAGGTCTGGTACCTCTCACAGGCATGCGGGTGCTTCATCCACGAGCTCGTCAGCTCAATAACTCATGGGAGTACTATTAAACAAGAACAGGGATGGGAGCATACCGCTTCACCTCCCACCAAGGTTCGCACATGGCATTGTGGTAAATGCAGTTTCAGTTACTTGCTTGCTTCAAGAGTGTTCGAGTGTTTCACCACAGTTGGCGCAGATAGTGCTGATCTTTAGACACGTGTTTCTGGTTCTTTAACCGTCATCAGTAGAGATTACAGTCTTTGAAATTTGGGGTTTGCTGAGTAGGCTGCCAACATCTTTCTCAGGTCAGGTACCTCTCACAGGCATGCGGGTACTACTTCCACGAGCTCGTCAGCTCAATGACTAATGGGAGTACTATTAAACAGGAAAAGGGGTGGGAGCACACCGCTTCACCTCCCAGCAAGGTTCGCCCCTGGCATTGTGGTAAATGCAGTTTAAGTTACTTGCTTGCTTCAAGAGTGTTCGAGTGTTTCGCCACAGTTGGCGCAGATAGTGCTGATCTTTAGACACATGTTTCTGGTTCTATAACCGTCATCAGTAGAGATTACAGTCTTTCAAATGTGGGGTTTGCTGGGTAGGCTGCCAACATCTTTCTCAGGTCACGTACCTCTCACAGGCATGCGGGTGCTTCATCCACGAGCTCATCATCTCAATGACTCAATGACTCAATGACTCATGGGAGTACTATTAAACAGGAACAGGGGTGGGAGCACACCGCTTCACCTCCCAGCAAGGTTCGCCCCTGACATTGTGATAAATGCAGTTTCAGTTACTTGCTTGCTTCAAGAGTGTTCGAGTGTTTCGCCACAGTTGGCGCAGATAGTGCTGATCTCTAGACACGTGGTTCTGGTTCTTTAACTGTCATAGGTAGAGATTGCAGTCTTTCAAATGTGGGGTTTGCTGAGTAGGCTGCCAACATCTTTCTCAGGTCGGGTACCTCTCACAGGCATGCGGGTGCTTCATCCACCAGCTCGTCAGCTCAATGACTCATGGGAGTACTATTAAACAGGAACAGGGTTGGAAGCACACCGCTTCACCTCCCAGCAAGGTTCGCCCCTGGCAACGTGATAAATGCAGTTTCAGTTAATTGCAGGCTTCAAGAGTGTTCGAGTGTTTCGCCACAGTTGGCGCAGATAGTGCTGATCTCTAGACACGTCTTTCTGGTTCTTTAACCGTCATCAGTAGAGATTACAGTCTTTGAAATTTGTGGTTTGCTGAGTAGGCTGCCAATATCTTTCTCAGGTCAGGTACCTCTCACAGGCATGCGGGTGTTTCATCCACCAGCTCGTCAGCTAAGTGACTCACGGGAGAACTATTAAACAGGAACAGGGGTGGGAGCACACCGCTTCACCTCAAAGCAAGGTTCACCTCTGGCATTGTGGTAATGCAGTTTTCGTTACTTGCTTGCTTCAAGAGTGTTTGAGTGTTTTGCCACAGTTGGCGCAGATAGTGCTGATCTTTAGACACGTTTTTCTGGTTCTTTAACCGTCATCAGTAGAGATTACAGTCTTTGAAATTTGGGGTTTGCTGAGTAGGCTGCCAACATCTTTCTCAGGTCCGGTACCTCTCACAGGCATGCGGGTACTTCTTCCACGAGCTCGTCAGCTCAATGACTCATGGGAGTACTATTAAACAGGAAAAGGGGTGGGAGCACACCGCTTCACCTCCCAGCAAGGTTCGCCCCTGGCATTGTGGTAAATGCAGTTTCAGTTACTTGCTTGCTTCAAGAGTGTTGAGTGTTTCACCACAGTTGGCGCAGATAGTGCTGATCTCTAGACACATGTTTCTGGTTCTTTAACCGTCATCAGTAGAGATTACAGTCTTTGAAATTTTTTCGGTTTGCTGAGTAGGCTGCCAACATCTTTCTCAGGTCAGGTACCTCTCACAGGCATGCGGGTACTTCTTCCACGAGCTCGTCAGCTCAATGACTCATGGGAGTACTATTAAACAGGAAAAGGGGTGGGAGCACACCGCTTCACCTCCCAGCAAGGTTCGCCCCTGGCATTGTGGTAAATGCAGTTTAAGTTACTTGCTTGCTTCAAGAGTGTTCGAGTGTTTCGCCACAGTTGGCGCAGATAGTGCTGATCTTTAGACACATGTTTCTGGTTCTATAACCGTCATCAGTAGAGATTACAGTCTTTCAAATGTGGGGTTTGCTGGGTAGGCTGCCAACATCTTTCTCAGGTCACGTACCTCTCACAGGCATGCGGGTGCTTCATCCACGAGCTCATCATCTCAATGACTCAATGACTCATGGGAGTACTATTAAACAGGAACAGGGGTGGGAGCACACCGCTTCACCTCCCAGCAAGGTTCGCCCCTGACATTGTGATAAATGCAGTTTCAGTTACTTGCTTGCTTCAAGAGTGTTCGAGTGTTTCGCCACAGTTGGCGCAGATAGTGCTGATCTCTAGACACGTGGTTCTGGTTCTTTAACTGTCATAGGTAGAGATTGCAGTCTTTCAAATGTGGGGTTTGCTGAGTAGGCTGCCAACATCTTTCTCAGGTCGGGTACCTCTCACAGGCATGCGGGTGCTTCATCCACCAGGTCGTCAGCTCAATGACTCATGGGAGTACTATTAAACAGGAACAGGGGTGGAAGCACACCGCTTCACCTCCCAGCAAGGTTCGCCCCTGGCAACGTGATAAATGCAGTTTCAGTTAATTGCAGGCTTCAAGAGTGTTCGAGTGTTTCGCCACAGTTGGCGCAGATAGTGCTGATCTCTAGACACGTCTTTCTGGTTCTTTAACCGTCATCAGTAGAGATTACAGTCTTTGAAATTTGTGGTTTGCTGAGTAGGCTGCCAATATCTTTCTCAGGTCAGGTACCTCTCACAGGCATGCGGGTGTTTCATCCACCAGCTCGTCAGCTAAGTGACTCACGGGAGAACTATTAAACAGGAACAGGGGTGGGAGCACACCGCTTCACCTCCCAGCAAGGTTCGCCTCTGGCATTGTGGTAATGCAGTTTTGGTTACTTGCTTGCTTCAAGAGTGTTCAAGTGTTTTGCCACAGTTGGCGCAGATAGTGCTGATCTCTAGACACGTCTTTCTGGTTCTTTAACCGTCATCAGTAGAGATTACAGTCTTTGAAATTTGTGGTTTGCTGAGTAGGCTGCCAATATGTTTCTCAGGTCAGGTACCTCTCACAGGCATGCAGGTGCTTCATCCGCCAGCTCATCAGCTAAGTGACTCACGGGAGAGCTATTAAACAGAAACAGGGGTGGGAGCACACCGCTTCACCTCCCAGCAAGGTTCGCCTCTGGCATTGTGGTAATGCATTTTTGGTTACTTGCTTGCTTCAAGAGTGTTCGAGTGTTTTGCCACAGTGGACACAGATTGTGCTAATCTGAAAACACGTGTTTCTGGTTCTTTAACCGTCATCAGTAGACATTACAGTTTTTCAAATATGGGGTTTGCTGAGTAGGCTGCCAACATCTTTCTCAGGTCAGGTACGTCTCACAGGCATGCGGGTGCTTCATCCACGAGCTCGTTAGCTCAATGACTCATGGGAGTACTATTAAACAGGAAAAGGGGTGGGAGCACCCCGCTTCACCTCCCAACAAGATTCGCCCCTGGCATTGTGGTAAATGCAGTTTCGGTTACTTGCTTGCTTCAAGCGTGTTGAGTGTTTCACCACAGTTGGCGCAGATAGTGCTGATCTCTAGACACGTGTTTCTGGTTCTTTAACCGTCATCAGTAGAGATTACAGTCTTTGAAATTTGGGGTTTTCTGAGTAGGCTGCCAAAATCTTTCTCAGGTCAGGTACCTCTCACAGGCATGCGGGTGCTTCATCCACGAGCTCGTCAGCTCAATGACTCATGGGAGTACTATTAAACAGGAAAAGGGGTGGGAGCACACCGCTTCACCTCCCAGCAAGGTTCACCCCTGGCATTGTGGTAAATGCAGTTTAAGTTACTTGCTTGCTTCAAGAGTGTTCGAGTGTTTCGCCACAGTTAGCGCAGATAGTGCTGATCTTTAGACACGTGTTTCTGGTTCTATAACCGTTTTCAGTAGAGATTACAGTCTTTCAAATGTGGGGTTTGCTGAGTAGGCTGCCAACATCTTTCTCAGGTCTGGTACCTCTCACAGGCATGCGGGTGCTTCATCCACGAGCTCGTCAGCTCAATAACTCATGGGAGTACTATTAAACAGGAACAGGGATGGGAGCATACCGCTTCACCTCCCACCAAGGTTCGCACATGGCATTGTGGTAAATGCAGTTTCAGTTACTTGCTTGCTTCAAGAGTGTTCGAGTGTTTCACCACAGTTGGCGCAGATAGTGCTGATCTTTAGACACGTGTTTCTGGTTCTTTAACCGTCATCAGTAGAGATTACAGTCTTTGAAATTTGGGGTTTGCTGAGTAGGCTGCCAACATCTTTCTCAGGTCAGGTACCTCTCACAGGCATGCGGGTACTTCTTCCACGAGCTCGTCAGCTCAATGACTCATGGGAGTACTATTAAACAGGAAAAGGGGTGGGAGCACACCGCTTCACCTCCCAGCAAGGTTCGCCCCTGGCATTGTGGTAAATGCAGTTTAAGTTACTTGCTTGCTTCAAGAGTGTTCGAGTGTTTCGCCACAGTTGGCGCAGATAGTGCTGATCTTTAGACACATGTTTCTGGTTCTATAACCGTCATCAGTAGAGATTACAGTCTTTCAAATGTGGGGTTTGCTGGGTAGGCTGCCAACATCTTTCTCAGGTCACGTACCTCTCACAGGCATGCGGGTGCTTCATCCACGAGCTCATCATCTCAATGACTCAATGACTCAATGACTCATGGGAGTACTATTAAACAGGAACAGGGGTGGGAGCACACCGCTTCACCTCCCAGCAAGGTTCGCCCCTGACATTGTGATAAATGCAGTTTCAGTTACTTGCTTGCTTCAAGAGTGTTCGAGTGTTTCGCCACAGTTGGCGCAGATAGTGCTGATCTCTAGACACGTGGTTCTGGTTCTTTAACTGTCATAGGTAGAGATTGCAGTCTTTCAAATGTGGGGTTTGCTGAGTAGGCTGCCAACATCTTTCTCAGGTCGGGTACCTCTCACAGGCATGCGGGTGCTTCATCCACGAGCTCGTCAGCTCAATGACTCATGGGAGTACTATTAAACAGGAACAGGGGTGGAAGCACACCGCTTCACCTCCCAGCAAGGTTCGCCCCTGGCAACGTGATAAATGCAGTTTCAGTTAATTGCAGGCTTCAAGAGTGTTCGAGTGTTTCGCCACAGTTGGCGCAGATAGTGCTGATCTCTAGACACGTCTTTCTGGTTCTTTAACCGTCATCAGTAGAGATTACAGTCTTTTAAATTTGTGGTTTGCTGAGTAGGCTGCCAATATCTTTCTCAGGTCAGGTACCTCTCACAGGCATGCGGGTGTTTCATCCACCAGCTCGTCAGCTAAGTGACTCACGGGAGAACTATTAAACAGGAACAGGGGTGGGAGCACACCGCTTCACCTCAAAGCAAGGTTCACCTCTGGCATTGTGGTAATGCAGTTTTGGTTACTTGCTTGCTTCAAGAGTGTTTGAGTGTTTTGCCACAGTTGGCGCAGATAGTGCTGATCTTTAGACACGTGTTTCTGGTTCTTTAACCGTCATCAGTAGAGATTACAGTCTTTGAAATTTGGGGTTTGCTGAGTAGGCTGCCAACATCTTTCTCAGGTCTGGTACCTCTCACAGGCATGCGGGTACTTCTTCCACGAGCTCGTCAGCTCAATGACTCATGGGAGTACTATTAAACAGGAAAAGGGGTGGGAGCACACCGCTTCACCTCCCAGCAAGGTTCGCCCCTGGCATTGTGGTAAATGCAGTTTAAGTTACTTGCTTGCTTCAAGAGTGTTGAGTGTTTCACCACAGTTGGCGCAGATAGTGCTGATCTCTAGACACATGTTTCTGGTTCTTTAACCGTCATCAGTAGAGATTACAGTCTTTGAAATTTTTTCGGTTTGCTGAGTAGGCTGCCAACATCTTTCTCAGGTCAGGTACCTCTCACAGGCATGCGGGTACTTCTTCCACGAGCTCGTCAGCTCAATGACTCATGGGAGTACTATTAAACAGGAAAAGGGGTGGGAGCACACCGCTTCACCTCCCAGCAAGGTTCGCCCCTGGCATTGTGGTAAATGCAGTTTAAGTTACTTGCTTGCTTCAAGAGTGTTCGAGTGTTTCGCCACAGTTGGCGCAGATAGTGCTGATCTTTAGACACATGTTTCTGGTTCTATAACCGTCATCAGTAGAGATTACAGTCTTTCAAATGTGGGGTTTGCTGGGTAGGCTGCCAACATCTTTCTCAGGTCACGTACCTCTCACAGGCATGCGGGTGCTTCATCCACGAGCTCATCATCTCAATGACTCAATGACTCATGGGAGTACTATTAAACAGGAACAGGGGTGGGAGCACACCGCTTCACCTCCCAGCAAGGTTCTCCCCTGACATTGTGATAAATGCAGTTTCAGTTACTTACTTGCTTCAAGAGTGTTCGAGTGTTTCGCCACAGTTGGCGCAGATAGTGCTGATCTCTAGACACGTGGTTCTGGTTCTTTAACTGTCATAGGTAGAGATTGCAGTCTTTCAAATGTGGGGTTTGCTGAGTAGGCTGCCAACATCTTTCTCAGGTCGGGTACCTCTCACAGGCATGCGGGTGCTTCATCCACCAGGTCGTCAGCTCAATGACTCATGGGAGTACTATTAAACAGGAACAGGGGTGGAAGCACACCGCTTCACCTCCCAGCAAGGTTCGCCCCTGGCAACGTGATAAATGCAGTTTCAGTTAATTGCAGGCTTAAAGAGTGTTCGAGTGTTTCGCCACAGTTGGCGCAGATAGTGCTGATCTCTAGACACGTCTTTCTGGTTATTTAACCGTCATCAGTAGAGATTACAGTCTTTGAAATTTGTGGTTTGCTGAGTAGGCTGCCAATATCTTTCTCAGGTCAGGTACCTCTCACAGGCATGCGGGTGTTTCATCCACCAGCTCGTCAGCTAAGTGACTCACGGGAGAACTATTAAACAGGAACAGGGGTGGGAGCACACCGCTTCACCTCCCAGCAAGGTTCGCCTCTGGCATTGTGGTAATGCAGTTTTGGTTACTTGCTTGCTTCAAGAGTGTTCAAGTGTTTTGCCACAGTTGGCGCAGATTGCGCTACTCTCAAGACACGTGTTTCTGGTTCTTTAACCGTCATCAGTAGAGATTACAGTCTTTCAAATATGGGGTTTGCTGAGTAGGCTGCCAACATCTTTCTCAGGTCAGGTACGTCTCACAGGCATGCGGGTGCTTCATCCACGCAATGACTCATGGGAGTACTAATAAACAGGAACAGGGGTGGGAGCACACCGCTTCACCTCCCAACAAGGTTCGCACACTGGCATTGTGGTAAATCCAGTTTCAGTTACTTGCTTGCTTCAAGAGTGTTCGAGTGTTTCGCCACAGTTGGCGCAGATAGTGCCGATCTCTAGACACGTGTTTCTGGTTCTTTAACCGTCATCAGTAGAGATTACAGTTTTTCAAATGTGAGGTTTGCTGAGTAGGCTGCCAACATCTTTCTCAGGTCTGGTACCTCTCACAGGCATGCGGGTGCTTCATCCATGAGCTCGTCAGCTCAATGACTCACGAGAGTACTATTAAACAGGAACAGAAGTGGGAGCACACCGCTTCACCTCCCAGCAAGATTCGCCCCTGGCATTGTTGTAAATTCAGTTTCGGTTACTTGCTTGCTTCAAGATTGTTGAGTGTTTCACCACAGTTGGCGCAGATAGTGCTGATCTCTAGACACGTGTTTCTGGTTCTTTAACCATCATCAGTAGAGATTACAGTCTTTGAAATTTGGGGTTTGCTGAGTAGGCTGCCAACATCTTTCTCAGGTCAGGTACCTGTCACAGGCATGCGGGTGCTTCATCCACGAGCTCATCAGCTCAATGACTCGTGGGAGTACTATTAAACAGGAACAGGGGTGTGAGCACACTGCTTCACCTCCCAGCAAGTTCGCCCCTGGCATTGTGGTAAATGCAGTTTCAGTTACTTGCTTTCTGCAAGAGTGTTCGAGTGTTTCGCCACAGTTGGCGCAGATAGTGCTGATCTCTAGACATGTGGTTCTGGTTTTTTAACTGTCATAGGTAGAGATTGCAGTCTTTCAAACGTGGGGTTTGCTGAGTAGGCTGCCAACATCTTTCCCAGGTCGGGTACCTCTCACAGGCATGCGGGTGCTTCATCCACGAGCTCGTCAGCAAAATGACTCATGGGAATACTATTAAACAGGAACAGGGGTGGAAGCACACCGCTTCACCTCCCAGCAAGGTTCGCCCCTGGCATTGTGATAAATGCAGTTTCAGTTACTTGCTTGCTTCAAGAGTGTGCGAGTGTTTCGCCACAGTTGGCGCAGATAGTGCTGATCTCTAGACACGTCTTTCTGGTTCTTTAACTGTCATCAGTAGAGATTACAGTCTTTGAAATTTGGGGTTTGCTGAGTAGGCTTCCAACATCTTTCTCAGGTCTGGTACCTCTCACAGGCCTGCGGGTGCTTCATCCACGAGCTCGTCAGCTCAATGACTCACGAGAGTACTATTAAACAAGAACAGGGGTGGGAGCACAACGCTTCACCTCCCAGCAAGGTTCGCCCCTGACATTGTGTTAAATGCAATTTCACTTACTTGCTTGCTTCAAGAGTGTTTGAGTGTTTCGCCACAGTTGGCGCCGATAGTGCTGATCTCTAGACACGTGGTTCTGGTTCTTTAACCGTCATCAGTAGAGATTACAGTATTTCAAATGTGGAGTTTCCTAAGTAGGCTGCCAACATCTTTCTCAGGTCTGGTACCTCTCACAGGCATGCGGGTGCTTCATCCACGAGCTTGTCAGCTCAGTGTCTCACGGGAGAACTATAAAACAGGAACAGCGGTGGGAGGACACCGCTTCACCTCCCAGCAAGGTTCGCCCCTGGCATTGTGGTAAATGCCGTTTCGGTTACTTGCTTGCTTCAAGAGTGTTTGAGTGTTTCACCTCAGTTGGCGCAGATAGTGCTGATCTCTAGACACGTATTTCTGGTTCTTTAACCGTCATCAGTAGCAATTACAGTCTTTCAAATTTGGGGTTTGCTGAGTAGGCAGCCAACATCTTTCTCAGGTCTGGTACCTCTCACAGGCATGCGGGTCCTTCATCCACGAGCTTGTCATCTCAATGACTCACGGGAGTACTATTAAACAGGAACAGGGGTGGGAGCTCACTGCTTCACCTCCCAGCAAGGTTCGCACTCTGGCATTGTGGTAAATGCAGTTTCAGTTACTTGCTTGCTTTAAGAGTGTTCAAGTGTTTCGCCACAGTTGACGCAGATAGTGCTGATCTCTAGACACGTGTTTCTGGTTCTTTCACTGTCATCAGTAGAGATTACAGTTTTTAAAATGTGGGGTTTGCTGAGTAGGCTACCAACATCTTTCTCAGGTCAGGTACCTCTAACAGGCATGCGGGTGCTTCATCCACGATCTCGTCAGCTCAGTGACTCATGGGAGTACTTTTAAACAGGAACAGGGGGGGAAGCACACCGCTTCACCTCTCAGCAAGGTTCGCCCCTGGCATTGTGGTACATGCAGTTTCAGTTACTTGCTTGCTTTAAGAGTGTTCGAGTGTTTCGCCACAGTTGGCGCAGATAGTGCTGATCTATAGACACGTGGTTCTGGTTCTTTAACCGTCATCAGTAGAGATTACAGTCTTTGAAATGTGGGGTTTGCTGAGTATGCTGTCAACATCTTTCTCAGGTCTGGTACCTCTCACAGGCATGCGGGTGCTTCATCTACGAGCTCGTCAGCTCAATGACTCATGGTAGTACTACTAAACAGGAACAGGGGTGGGAGCATGCCGCTTCACCTCCCAGCATGATTCGCCCCTGGCATTGTGGTAAATGCAGTTTTGGTTACTTGCTTGCTTCAAGAGTGTTCAGTGTTTCACCACAGTTGGCGCAGATAGTGCTGATCTCTCGACACATGTTTCTGGTTCTTTAACCGTCATCAGTAGAGATTACAGTCTTTGAAATTTGGGGTTTTCTGAGTAGGCAGCCAACATCTTTCTCAGGTCAGGTACCTCTCACAGGCATGCGGGTGCTTCATCCACGAGCTCGTCAGCTCAATGACTCGTGGGAGTACTATTAAACAGGAATAGGGGTTTGAGCACGCTGCTTCATCTCCCAGCAAGGTTCGCCCCTGGCATTGTGGTAACTGCAGTTTCAGTTACTTGCTTGCTTCAAGAGTGTTGAGTGTTTCACCACAGTTGACGCAGATAGTGCTGATCTCTAGACACGTGGTTCTGGTTCTTTAACTGTCATAGGTAGAGATTACAGTCTTTCAAATGTGGGGTTTGCTGAGTAGGCTGCCAACATCTTTCTCAGGTCGCGTACCTCTCACAGGTATGCGGGTGCTTCATCCACGAACTCGTCAGCTCAGTGACTCATGGGAGTACTTTTAAACAGGAACAGGGGGGGAAGCACACCGCTTCACCTCTCAGCAAGGTTCGCCCCTGGCATTGTGGTAAATGCAGTTTCAGTTACTTGCTTGCTTTAAGAGTGTTCAAGTGTTTCGCCACAATTGGCGCAGATAGTGCTGATCTATAGACACGTGGTTCTGGTTCTTTAACCGTCATCAGTAGAGATTACAGTCTTTCAAATGTGGGGTTTGCTGAGTATGCTGTCAACATCTTTCTCAGGTCAGGTACCTCTCACAGGCATGCGGGTGCTTCATCCACGAGCTCGTCAGCTCAATGACTCATGGTAGTACTACTAAACAGGAACAGGGGTGGGAGCACATCGCTTCACCTCCCAGCAAGGTTCGCACACTGGCATTGTGGTAAATGCAGTTTCAGTTACTTGCTTGCTTCAAGAGTGTTCGAGTGTTTCGCCACAGTTGGCGCAGATAGTGCTGATCTCTAGACACGTGTTTCTGGTTCTTTAACCGTCATCAGTAGAGTTTACAGTCTTTCAAATGTTGGGTTTGCTGAGTAGGCTGCCAACATCTTTCTCAGGTCTGGTACCTCTCACAGGCATGCGGGTGCTTCATCCACGATCTCGTCAGCTCAGTGACTCATGGGAGTACTTTTAAACAGGAACAGGGGGGGAAGCACACCGCTTCACCTCTCAGCAAGGTTCGCCCCTGGCATTGTGGTACATGCAGTTTCAGTTACTTGCTTGCTTCAAGAGTGTTCGAGTGATTCGCCACAGTTGGCGCGGATAGTGCTGATCTCTAGACACGTGTTTCTGGTTCTTTAACCGTCATCAGTAGAGTTTACAGTCTTTCAAATGTGGGATTTGCTGAGTAGGCTGCCAACATCTTTCTCAGGTCTGGTACCTCTCACAGGCATGCGGGTGCTTCATCCACGAGCTTGTCAGCTCAATGACTCATGGGAGTACTATTAAAAAGGAACAGGGGTGGGAGCACACCGCTTCACCTCCCAGCATGATTCGCCCCTGGCATTGTGGTAAATGCAGTTTTGGTTACTTGCTTGCTTCAAGAGTGTTCAGTGTTTCACCACAGTTGGCGCAGATAGTGCTGATCTCTCGACACATGTTTCTGGTTCTTTAACCGTCATCAGTAGAGATTACAGTCTTTGAAATTTGGGGTTTTCTGAGTAGGCAGCCAACATCTTTCTCAGGTCAGGTACCTCTCACAGGCATGCGGGTGCTTCATCCACGAGCTCGTCAGCTCAATGACTCGTGGGAGTACTATTAAACAGGAATAGGGGTTTGAGCACGCTGCTTCATCTCCCAGCAAGGTTCGCCCCTGGCATTGTGGTAACTGCAGTTTCAGTTACTTGCTTGCTTCAAGAGTGTTGAGTGTTTCACCACAGTTGACGCAGATAGTGCTGATCTCTAGACACGTGGTTCTGGTTCTTTAACTGTCATAGGTAGAGATTACAGTCTTTCAAATGTGGGGTTTGCTGAGTAGGCTGCCAACATCTTTCTCAGGTCGCGTACCTCTCACAGGTATGCGGGTGCTTCATCCACGAACTCGTCAGCTCAGTGACTCATGGGAGTACTTTTAAACAGGAACAGGGGGGGAAGCACACCGCTTCACCTCTCAGCAAGGTTCGCCCCTGGCATTGTGGTAAATGCAGTTTCAGTTACTTGCTTGCTTTAAGAGTGTTCAAGTGTTTCGCCACAATTGGCGCAGATAGTGCTGATCTATAGACACGTGGTTCTGGTTCTTTAACCGTCATCAGTAGAGATTACAGTCTTTCAAATCTGGGGTTTGCTGAGTATGCTGTCAACATCTTTCTCAGGTCAGGTACCTCTCACAGGCATGCGGGTGCTTCATCCACGAGCTCGTCAGCTCAATGACTCATGGTAGTACTACTAAACAGGAACAGGGGTGGGAGCACACCGCTTCACCTCCCAGCAAGGTTCGCCCCTGGCATTGTGGTAAATGCAGTTTAAGTTACTTGCTTGCTTCAAGAGTGTTCGAGTGTTTCGCCACAGTTGGCGCAGATAGTGCTGATCTTTAGACACATGTTTCTGGTTCTATAACCGTCATCAGTAGAGATTACAGTCTTTCAAATGTGGGGTTTGCTGGGTAGGCTGCCAACATCTTTCTCAGGTCACGTACCTCTCACAGGCATGCG
Source organism: Triturus cristatus (assembly GCF_964204655.1). NCBI lineage: Eukaryota > Metazoa > Chordata > Amphibia > Caudata > Salamandridae > Triturus > Triturus cristatus. Next base: position 1,866,742,872 of record NC_140589.1, read on the forward strand.
GGTGCTTCATCCACGAGCTCATCATCTCAATGACTCAATGACTCATGGGAGTACTATTAAACAGGAACAGGGGTGGGAGCACACCGCTTCACCTCCCAGCAAGGTTCTCCCCTGACATTGTGATAAATGCAGTTTCAGTTACTTACTTGCTTCAAGAGTGTTCGAGTGTTTCGCCACAGTTGGCGCAGATAGTGCTGATCTCTAGACACGTGGTTCTGGTTCTTTAACTGTCATAGGTAGAGATTGCAGTCTTTCAAATGTGGGGTTTGCTGAGTAGGCTGCCAACATCTTTCTCAGGTCGGGTACCTCTCACAGGCATGCGGGTGCTTCATCCACCAGGTCGTCAGCTCAATGACTCATGGGAGTACTATTAAACAGGAACAGGGGTGGAAGCACACCGCTTCACCTCCCAGCAAGGTTCGCCCCTGGCAACGTGATAAATGCAGTTTCAGTTAATTGCAGGCTTAAAGAGTGTTCGAGTGTTTCGCCACAGTTGGCGCAGATAGTGCTGATCTCTAGACACGTCTTTCTGGTTATTTAACCGTCATCAGTAGAGATTACAGTCTTTGAAATTTGTGGTTTGCTGAGTAGGCTGCCAATATCTTTCTCAGGTCAGGTACCTCTCACAGGCATGCGGGTGTTTCATCCACCAGCTCGTCAGCTAAGTGACTCACGGGAGAACTATTAAACAGGAACAGGGGTGGGAGCACACCGCTTCACCTCCCAGCAAGGTTCGCCTCTGGCATTGTGGTAATGCAGTTTTGGTTACTTGCTTGCTTCAAGAGTGTTCAAGTGTTTTGCCACAGTTGGCGCAGATTGCGCTACTCTCAAGACACGTGTTTCTGGTTCTTTAACCGTCATCAGTAGAGATTACAGTCTTTCAAATATGGGGTTTGCTGAGTAGGCTGCCAACATCTTTCTCAGGTCAGGTACGTCTCACAGGCATGCGGGTGCTTCATCCACGCAATGACTCATGGGAGTACTAATAAACAGGAACAGGGGTGGGAGCACACCGCTTCACCTCCCAACAAGGTTCGCACACTGGCATTGTGGTAAATCCAGTTTCAGTTACTTGCTTGCTTCAAGAGTGTTCGAGTGTTTCGCCACAGTTGGCGCAGATAGTGCCGATCTCTAGACACGTGTTTCTGGTTCTTTAACCGTCATCAGTAGAGATTACAGTTTTTCAAATGTGAGGTTTGCTGAGTAGGCTGCCAACATCTTTCTCAGGTCTGGTACCTCTCACAGGCATGCGGGTGCTTCATCCATGAGCTCGTCAGCTCAATGACTCACGAGAGTACTATTAAACAGGAACAGAAGTGGGAGCACACCGCTTCACCTCCCAGCAAGATTCGCCCCTGGCATTGTTGTAAATTCAGTTTCGGTTACTTGCTTGCTTCAAGATTGTTGAGTGTTTCACCACAGTTGGCGCAGATAGTGCTGATCTCTAGACACGTGTTTCTGGTTCTTTAACCATCATCAGTAGAGATTACAGTCTTTGAAATTTGGGGTTTGCTGAGTAGGCTGCCAACATCTTTCTCAGGTCAGGTACCTGTCACAGGCATGCGGGTGCTTCATCCACGAGCTCATCAGCTCAATGACTCGTGGGAGTACTATTAAACAGGAACAGGGGTGTGAGCACACTGCTTCACCTCCCAGCAAGTTCGCCCCTGGCATTGTGGTAAATGCAGTTTCAGTTACTTGCTTTCTGCAAGAGTGTTCGAGTGTTTCGCCACAGTTGGCGCAGATAGTGCTGATCTCTAGACATGTGGTTCTGGTTTTTTAACTGTCATAGGTAGAGATTGCAGTCTTTCAAACGTGGGGTTTGCTGAGTAGGCTGCCAACATCTTTCCCAGGTCGGGTACCTCTCACAGGCATGCGGGTGCTTCATCCACGAGCTCGTCAGCAAAATGACTCATGGGAATACTATTAAACAGGAACAGGGGTGGAAGCACACCGCTTCACCTCCCAGCAAGGTTCGCCCCTGGCATTGTGATAAATGCAGTTTCAGTTACTTGCTTGCTTCAAGAGTGTGCGAGTGTTTCGCCACAGTTGGCGCAGATAGTGCTGATCTCTAGACACGTCTTTCTGGTTCTTTAACTGTCATCAGTAGAGATTACAGTCTTTGAAATTTGGGGTTTGCTGAGTAGGCTTCCAACATCTTTCTCAGGTCTGGTACCTCTCACAGGCCTGCGGGTGCTTCATCCACGAGCTCGTCAGCTCAATGACTCACGAGAGTACTATTAAACAAGAACAGGGGTGGGAGCACAACGCTTCACCTCCCAGCAAGGTTCGCCCCTGACATTGTGTTAAATGCAATTTCACTTACTTGCTTGCTTCAAGAGTGTTTGAGTGTTTCGCCACAGTTGGCGCCGATAGTGCTGATCTCTAGACACGTGGTTCTGGTTCTTTAACCGTCATCAGTAGAGATTACAGTATTTCAAATGTGGAGTTTCCTAAGTAGGCTGCCAACATCTTTCTCAGGTCAGGTACCTCTCACAGGCATGCGGGTGCTTCATCCACGAGCTTGTCAGCTCAGTGTCTCACGGGAGAACTATAAAACAGGAACAGCGGTGGGAGGACACCGCTTCACCTCCCAGCAAGGTTCGCCCCTGGCATTGTGGTAAATGCCGTTTCGGTTACTTGCTTGCTTCAAGAGTGTTTGAGTGTTTCACCTCAGTTGGCGCAGATAGTGCTGATCTCTAGACACGTATTTCTGGTTCTTTAACCGTCATCAGTAGCAATTACAGTCTTTCAAATTTGGGGTTTGCTGAGTAGGCAGCCAACATCTTTCTCAGGTCTGGTACCTCTCACAGGCATGCGGGTCCTTCATCCACGAGCTTGTCATCTCAATGACTCACGGGAGTACTATTAAACAGGAACAGGGGTGGGAGCTCACTGCTTCACCTCCCAGCAAGGTTCGCACTCTGGCATTGTGGTAAATGCAGTTTCAGTTACTTGCTTGCTTTAAGAGTGTTCAAGTGTTTCGCCACAGTTGACGCAGATAGTGCTGATCTCTAGACACGTGTTTCTGGTTCTTTCACTGTCATCAGTAGAGATTACAGTTTTTAAAATGTGGGGTTTGCTGAGTAGGCTACCAACATCTTTCTCAGGTCAGGTACCTCTAACAGGCATGCGGGTGCTTCATCCACGATCTCGTCAGCTCAGTGACTCATGGGAGTACTTTTAAACAGGAACAGGGGGGGAAGCACACCGCTTCACCTCTCAGCAAGGTTCGCCCCTGGCATTGTGGTACATGCAGTTTCAGTTACTTGCTTGCTTTAAGAGTGTTCGAGTGTTTCGCCACAGTTGGCGCAGATAGTGCTGATCTATAGACACGTGGTTCTGGTTCTTTAACCGTCATCAGTAGAGATTACAGTCTTTGAAATGTGGGGTTTGCTGAGTATGCTGTCAACATCTTTCTCAGGTCTGGTACCTCTCACAGGCATGCGGGTGCTTCATCTACGAGCTCGTCAGCTCAATGACTCATGGTAGTACTACTAAACAGGAACAGGGGTGGGAGCATGCCGCTTCACCTCCCAGCATGATTCGCCCCTGGCATTGTGGTAAATGCAGTTTTGGTTACTTGCTTGCTTCAAGAGTGTTCAGTGTTTCACCACAGTTGGCGCAGATAGTGCTGATCTCTCGACACATGTTTCTGGTTCTTTAACCGTCATCAGTAGAGATTACAGTCTTTGAAATTTGGGGTTTTCTGAGTAGGCAGCCAACATCTTTCTCAGGTCAGGTACCTCTCACAGGCATGCGGGTGCTTCATCCACGAGCTCGTCAGCTCAATGACTCGTGGGAGTACTATTAAACAGGAATAGGGGTTTGAGCACGCTGCTTCATCTCCCAGCAAGGTTCGCCCCTGGCATTGTGGTAACTGCAGTTTCAGTTACTTGCTTGCTTCAAGAGTGTTGAGTGTTTCACCACAGTTGACGCAGATAGTGCTGATCTCTAGACACGTGGTTCTGGTTCTTTAACTGTCATAGGTAGAGATTACAGTCTTTCAAATGTGGGGTTTGCTGAGTAGGCTGCCAACATCTTTCTCAGGTCGCGTACCTCTCACAGGTATGCGGGTGCTTCATCCACGAACTCGTCAGCTCAGTGACTCATGGGAGTACTTTTAAACAGGAACAGGGGGGGAAGCACACCGCTTCACCTCTCAGCAAGGTTCGCCCCTGGCATTGTGGTAAATGCAGTTTCAGTTACTTGCTTGCTTTAAGAGTGTTCAAGTGTTTCGCCACAATTGGCGCAGATAGTGCTGATCTATAGACACGTGGTTCTGGTTCTTTAACCGTCATCAGTAGAGATTACAGTCTTTCAAATGTGGGGTTTGCTGAGTATGCTGTCAACATCTTTCTCAGGTCAGGTACCTCTCACAGGCATGCGGGTGCTTCATCCACGAGCTCGTCAGCTCAATGACTCATGGTAGTACTACTAAACAGGAACAGGGGTGGGAGCACATCGCTTCACCTCCCAGCAAGGTTCGCACACTGGCATTGTGGTAAATGCAGTTTCAGTTACTTGCTTGCTTCAAGAGTGTTCGAGTGTTTCGCCACAGTTGGCGCAGATAGTGCTGATCTCTAGACACGTGTTTCTGGTTCTTTAACCGTCATCAGTAGAGTTTACAGTCTTTCAAATGTTGGGTTTGCTGAGTAGGCTGCCAACATCTTTCTCAGGTCTGGTACCTCTCACAGGCATGCGGGTGCTTCATCCACGATCTCGTCAGCTCAGTGACTCATGGGAGTACTTTTAAACAGGAACAGGGGGGGAAGCACACCGCTTCACCTCTCAGCAAGGTTCGCCCCTGGCATTGTGGTACATGCAGTTTCAGTTACTTGCTTGCTTCAAGAGTGTTCGAGTGATTCGCCACAGTTGGCGCGGATAGTGCTGATCTCTAGACACGTGTTTCTGGTTCTTTAACCGTCATCAGTAGAGTTTACAGTCTTTCAAATGTGGGATTTGCTGAGTAGGCTGCCAACATCTTTCTCAGGTCTGGTACCTCTCACAGGCATGCGGGTGCTTCATCCACGAGCTTGTCAGCTCAATGACTCATGGGAGTACTATTAAAAAGGAACAGGGGTGGGAGCACACCGCTTCACCTCCCAGCATGATTCGCCCCTGGCATTGTGGTAAATGCAGTTTTGGTTACTTGCTTGCTTCAAGAGTGTTCAGTGTTTCACCACAGTTGGCGCAGATAGTGCTGATCTCTCGACACATGTTTCTGGTTCTTTAACCGTCATCAGTAGAGATTACAGTCTTTGAAATTTGGGGTTTTCTGAGTAGGCAGCCAACATCTTTCTCAGGTCAGGTACCTCTCACAGGCATGCGGGTGCTTCATCCACGAGCTCGTCAGCTCAATGACTCGTGGGAGTACTATTAAACAGGAATAGGGGTTTGAGCACGCTGCTTCATCTCCCAGCAAGGTTCGCCCCTGGCATTGTGGTAACTGCAGTTTCAGTTACTTGCTTGCTTCAAGAGTGTTGAGTGTTTCACCACAGTTGACGCAGATAGTGCTGATCTCTAGACACGTGGTTCTGGTTCTTTAACTGTCATAGGTAGAGATTACAGTCTTTCAAATGTGGGGTTTGCTGAGTAGGCTGCCAACATCTTTCTCAGGTCGCGTACCTCTCACAGGTATGCGGGTGCTTCATCCACGAACTCGTCAGCTCAGTGACTCATGGGAGTACTTTTAAACAGGAACAGGGGGGGAAGCACACCGCTTCACCTCTCAGCAAGGTTCGCCCCTGGCATTGTGGTAAATGCAGTTTCAGTTACTTGCTTGCTTTAAGAGTGTTCAAGTGTTTCGCCACAATTGGCGCAGATAGTGCTGATCTATAGACACGTGGTTCTGGTTCTTTAACCGTCATCAGTAGAGATTACAGTCTTTCAAATCTGGGGTTTGCTGAGTATGCTGTCAACATCTTTCTCAGGTCAGGTACCTCTCACAGGCATGCGGGTGCTTCATCCACGAGCTCGTCAGCTCAATGACTCATGGTAGTACTACTAAACAGGAACAGGGGTGGGAGCACATCGCTTCACCTCCCAGCAAGGTTCGCACACTGGCATTGTGGTAAATGCAGTTTCAGTTACTTGCTTGCTTCAAGAGTGTTCGAGTGTTTCGCCACAGTTGGCGCAGATAGTGCTGATCTCTAGACACGTGTTTCTGGTTCTTTAACCGTCATCAGTAGAGTTTACAGTCTTTCAAATGTTGGGTTTGCAGAGTAGGCTGCCAACATCTTTCTCAGGTCTGGTACCTCTCACAGGCATGCGGGTGCTTCATCCACGATCTCGTCAGCTCAGTGACTCATGGGAGTACTTTTAAACAGGAACAGGGGGGGAAGCACACCGCTTCACCTCTCAGCAAGGTTCGCCCCTGGCATTGTGGTACATGCAGTTTCAGTTACTTGCTTGCTTCAAGAGTGTTCGAGTGATTCGCCACAGTTGGCGCGGATAGTGCTGATCTCTAGACACGTGTTTCTGGTTCTTTAACCGTCATCAGTAGAGTTTACAGTCTTTCAAATGTGGGGTTTGCTGAGTAGGCTGCCAACATCTTTCTCAGGTCTGGTACCTCTCACAGGCATGCGGGTGCTTCATCCACGAGCTTGTCAGCTCAATGACTCATGGGAGTACTATTAAAAAGGAACAGGGGTGGGAGCACACCGCTTCACCTCCCAGCATGATTCGCCCCTCGCATTGTGGTAAATGCAGTTTTGGTTACTTGCTTGCTTCAAGAGTGTTCAGTGTTTCACCACAGTTGGCGCAGATAGTGCTGATCTCTAGACACGTGGTTTTGGTTCTTTAACTGTCATAGGTAGAGATTACAGTCTTTCAAATGTGGGGTTTGCTGAGTAGGCTGCCAACATCTTTCTCAGGTCGCGTACCTCTCACAGGCATGCGGGTGCTTCATCCACGAGCTCATCAGCTCAATGACTCAATGACTCATGGGAGTACTATTAAACAGGAACAGGGGTGGGAGCACACCGCTTCACCTCCCAGCAAGGATCGCCCCTGGCATTGTGATAAATGCAGTTTCATTTACTTGCTTGCTTCAAGAGTGTTCGAGTGTTTCGCCACAGTTGGCACAGATAGTGCTGATCTCTAGACATGTGGTTCTGGTTCTTTAACTGTCATAGGTAGAGAGTGCAGTCTTTCAAATGTGGGGTTTGCTGAGTAGGCTGCCAACATCTTTCTCAGGTCGCGTACCTCCCACAGGTATGCGGGTGCTTCATCCACGAGCTCGTCAGCTCAATGACTCATGGGAGTACTATTAAACAGGAACAGGGGTGGAAGCACACCGCTTCACCACCCAGCAAGGTTCGCCCCTGGCATTGTGATAAATGCAGTTTCAGTTACTTGCTTGCTTCAAGAGTGTTCGAGTGTTTCGCCACAGTTGGCGCAGATAGTGCTGATCTCTAGACATGTCTTTCTGGTTCTTTAACCGTCATCAGTAGAGATTACAGTTTTAGAAATTTTGAAATTTGGAGTTTGCTGAGTAGACTTCCAACATCTTTCTCAGGTCTGGTACCTCTCACAGGCCTGGGGGTGCTTCATCCTTGAGCTCGTCAGCTCAATGACTCACGAGAGTACTATTAAACAGGAACAGGGGTGGGAGCACACCTCTTCACCTCCCAGCAAGGTTCGCCCCTGGCATTGTGGTAAATGCAGTTTTGGTTACTTGCTTGCTTCAAGTGTCTTCGATTGTTTCACCACAGTTGGCGCAGATAGTGCTGATCTCTCGACATGTGGTAATGGTTCTTTAACCGTCATCAGTAGAGATTACAGTCTTTGAAATCTGGGGTTTGCTGAGTAGGCTGCCAACATCTTTCTCAGGTCAGGTACCTCTCACAGGCATGCGGGTGCTTCATCCACCAGCTCGTCAGGTCAATGACTCATGGGAATACAACTAAACAGGAACAGGGGTGGGAGCACAATGCTTCACCTCCCAGCAAGGTTCGCCCCTGGCATTGTGGTAGATGCCGTTTCGGTTACTTGCTTGCTTCAAGAGTGTTTGAGTGTTTCGACACAGTTGGCGCAGATAGTGCTGATCTCTAGACACGTGTTTCTGGTTCTTAAAGCGTCATGAGTAGAGATTACAGTATTTCAAATTTGGGGTTTGCTGAGTAGGCTGCCAACATCTTTCTCAGGTCAGGTACCTCTCACAGGCATGCGGGTGCTTCATCCACGAGCTCGTCAGCTCAATAACTCATGGGAGTACTATTAAACAGGAACAGGGATGGGAGCATACCGCTTCACCTCCCACCAAGGTTCGCACATGGCATTGTGGTAAATGCAGTTTCAGTTACTTGCTTGCTTCAAGAGTGTTCGAGTGTTTCACCACAGTTGGCGCAGATAGTGCTGATCTTTAGACACGTGTTTCTGGTTCTTTAACCGTCATCAGTAGAGATTACAGTCTTTGAAATTTGGGGTTTGCTGAGTAGGCTGCCAACATCTTTCTCAGGTCAGGTACCTCTCACAGGCATGCGGGTACTTCTTCCACGAGCTCGTCAGCTCAATGACTAATGGGAGTACTATTAAACAGGAAAAGGGGTGGGAGCACACCGCTTCACCTCCCAGCAAGGTTCGCCCCTGGCATTGTGGTAAATGCAGTTTAAGTTACTTGCTTGCTTCAAGAGTGTTCGAGTGTTTCGCCACAGTTGGCGCAGATAGTGCTGATCTTTAGACACATGTTTCTGGTTCTATAACCGTCATCAGTAGAGATTACAGTCTTTCAAATGTGGGGTTTGCTGGGTAGGCTGCCAACATCTTTCTCAGGTCACGTACCTCTCACAGGCATGCGGGTGCTTCATCCACGAGCTCATCATCTCAATGACTCAATGACTCAATGACTCATGGGAGTACTATTAAACAGGAACAGGGGTGGGAGCACACCGCTTCACCTCCCAGCAAGGTTCGCCCCTGACATTGTGATAAATGCAGTTTCAGTTACTTGCTTGCTTCAAGAGTGTTCGAGTGTTTCGCCACAGTTGGCGCAGATAGTGCTGATCTCTAGACACGTGGTTCTGGTTCTTTAACTGTCATAGGTAGAGATTGCAGTCTTTCAAATGTGGGGTTTGCTGAGTAGGCTGCCAACATCTTTCTCAGGTCGGGTACCTCTCACAGGCATGCGGGTGCTTCATCCACGAGCTCGTCAGCTCAATGACTCATGGGAGTACTATTAAACAGGAACAGGGGTGGAAGCACACCGCTTCACCTCCCAGCAAGGTTCGCCCCTGGCAACGTGATAAATGCAGTTTCAGTTAATTGCAGGCTTCAAGAGTGTTCGAGTGTTTCGCCACAGTTGGCGCAGATAGTGCTGATCTCTAGACACGTCTTTCTGGTTCTTTAACCGTCATCAGTAGAGATTACAGTCTTTTAAATTTGTGGTTTGCTGAGTAGGCTGCCAATATCTTTCTCAGGTCAGGTACCTCTCACAGGCATGCGGGTGTTTCATCCACCAGCTCGTCAGCTAAGTGACTCACGGGAGAACTATTAAACAGGAACAGGGGTGGGAGCACACCGCTTCACCTCAAAGCAAGGTTCACCTCTGGCATTGTGGTAATGCAGTTTTGGTTACTTGCTTGCTTCAAGAGTGTTTGAGTGTTTTGCCACAGTTGGCGCAGATAGTGCTGATCTTTAGACACGTGTTTCTGGTTCTTTAACCGTCATCAGTAGAGATTACAGTCTTTGAAATTTGGGGTTTGCTGAGTAGGCTGCCAACATCTTTCTCAGGTCTGGTACCTCTCACAGGCATGCGGGTACTTCTTCCACGAGCTCGTCAGCTCAATGACTCATGGGAGTACTATTAAACAGGAAAAGGGGTGGGAGCACACCGCTTCACCTCCCAGCAAGGTTCGCCCCTGGCATTGTGGTAAATGCAGTTTCAGTTACTTGCTTGCTTCAAGAGTGTTGAGTGTTTCACCACAGTTGGCGCAGATAGTGCTGATCTCTAGACACATGTTTCTGGTTCTTTAACCGTCATCAGTAGAGATTACAGTCTTTGAAATTTTTTCGGTTTGCTGAGTAGGCTGCCAACATCTTTCTCAGGTCAGGTACCTCTCACAGGCATGCGGGTACTTCTTCCACGAGCTCGTCAGCTCAATGACTCATGGGAGTACTATTAAACAGGAAAAGGGGTGGGAGCACACCGCTTCACCTCCCAGCAAGGTTCGCCCCTGGCATTGTGGTAAATGCAGTTTAAGTTACTTGCTTGCTTCAAGAGTGTTCGAGTGTTTCGCCACAGTTGGCGCAGATAGTGCTGATCTTTAGACACATGTTTCTGGTTCTATAACCGTCATCAGTAGAGATTACAGTCTTTCAAATGTGGGGTTTGCTGGGTAGGCTGCCAACATCTTTCTCAGGTCACGTACCTCTCACAGGCATGCGGGTGCTTCATCCACGAGCTCATCATCTCAATGACTCAATGACTCATGGGAGTACTATTAAACAGGAACAGGGGTGGGAGCACACCGCTTCACCTCCCAGCAAGGTTCGCCCCTGACATTGTGATAAATGCAGTTTCAGTTACTTACTTGCTTCAAGAGTGTTCGAGTGTTTCGCCACAGTTGGCGCAGATAGTGCTGATCTCTAGACACGTGGTTCTGGTTCTTTAACTGTCATAGGTAGAGATTGCAGTCTTTCAAATGTGGGGTTTGCTGAGTAGGCTGCCAACATCTTTCTCAGGTCGGGTACCTCTCACAGGCATGCGGGTGCTTCATCCACCAGGTCGTCAGCTCAATGACTCATGGGAGTACTATTAAACAGGAACAGGGGTGGAAGCACACCGCTTCACCTCCCAGCAAGGTTCGCCCCTGGCAACGTGATAAATGCAGTTTCAGTTAATTGCAGGCTTAAAGAGTGTTCGAGTGTTTCGCCACAGTTGGCGCAGATAGTGCTGATCTCTAGACACGTCTTTCTGGTTATTTAACCGTCATCAGTAGAGATTACAGTCTTTGAAATTTGTGGTTTGCTGAGTAGGCTGCCAATATCTTTCTCAGGTCAGGTACCTCTCACAGGCATGCGGGTGTTTCATCCACCAGCTCGTCAGCTAAGTGACTCACGGGAGAACTATTAAACAGGAACAGGGGTGGGAGCACACCGCTTCACCTCCCAGCAAGGTTCGCCTCTGGCATTGTGGTAATGCAGTTTTGGTTACTTGCTTGCTTCAAGAGTGTTCAAGTGTTTTGCCACAGTTGGCGCAGATTGCGCTACTCTCAAGACACGTGTTTCTGGTTCTTTAACCGTCATCAGTAGAGATTACAGTCTTTCAAATATGGGGTTTGCTGAGTAGGCTGCCAACATCTTTCTCAGGTCAGGTACGTCTCACAGGCATGCGGGTGCTTCATCCACGCAATGACTCATGGGAGTACTAATAAACAGGAACAGGGGTGGGAGCACACCGCTTCACCTCCCAACAAGGTTCGCACACTGGCATTGTGGTAAATCCAGTTTCAGTTACTTGCTTGCTTCAAGAGTGTTCGAGTGTTTCGCCACAGTTGGCGCAGATAGTGCCGATCTCTAGACACGTGTTTCTGGTTCTTTAACCGTCATCAGTAGAGATTACAGTTTTTCAAATGTGAGGTTTGCTGAGTAGGCTGCCAACATCTTTCTCAGGTCTGGTACCTCTCACAGGCATGCGGGTGCTTCATCCATGAGCTCGTCAGCTCAATGACTCACGAGAGTACTATTAAACAGGAACAGAAGTGGGAGCACACCGCTTCACCTCCCAGCAAGATTCGCCCCTGGCATTGTTGTAAATTCAGTTTCGGTTACTTGCTTGCTTCAAGATTGTTGAGTGTTTCACCACAGTTGGCGCAGATAGTGCTGATCTCTAGACACGTGTTTCTGGTTCTTTAACCATCATCAGTAGAGATTACAGTCTTTGAAATTTGGGGTTTGCTGAGTAGGCTGCCAACATCTTTCTCAGGTCAGGTACCTGTCACAGGCATGCGGGTGCTTCATCCACGAGCTCATCAGCTCAATGACTCGTGGGAGTACTATTAAACAGGAACAGGGGTGTGAGCACACTGCTTCACCTCCCAGCAAGTTCGCCCCTGGCATTGTGGTAAATGCAGTTTCAGTTACTTGCTTTCTGCAAGAGTGTTCGAGTGTTTCGCCACAGTTGGCGCAGATAGTGCTGATCTCTAGACATGTGGTTCTGGTTTTTTAACTGTCATAGGTAGAGATTGCAGTCTTTCAAACGTGGGGTTTGCTGAGTAGGCTGCCAACATCTTTCCCAGGTCGGGTACCTCTCACAGGCATGCGGGTGCTTCATCCACGAGCTCGTCAGCAAAATGACTCATGGGAATACTATTAAACAGGAACAGGGGTGGAAGCACACCGCTTCACCTCCCAGCAAGGTTCGCCCCTGGCATTGTGATAAATGCAGTTTCAGTTACTTGCTTGCTTCAAGAGTGTGCGAGTGTTTCGCCACAGTTGGCGCAGATAGTGCTGATCTCTAGACACGTCTTTCTGGTTCTTTAACTGTCATCAGTAGAGATTACAGTCTTTGAAATTTGGGGTTTGCTGAGTAGGCTTCCAACATCTTTCTCAGGTCTGGTACCTCTCACAGGCCTGCGGGTGCTTCATCCACGAGCTCGTCAGCTCAATGACTCACGAGAGTACTATTAAACAGGAACAGGGGTGGGAGCACAACGCTTCACCTCCCAGCAAGGTTCGCCCCTGACATTGTGTTAAATGCAATTTCACTTACTTGCTTGCTTCAAGAGTGTTTGAGTGTTTCGCCACAGTTGGCGCCGATAGTGCTGATCTCTAGACACGTGGTTCTGGTTCTTTAACCGTCATCAGTAGAGATTACAGTATTTCAAATGTGGAGTTTCCTAAGTAGGCTGCCAACATCTTTCTCAGGTCAGGTACCTCTCACAGGCATGCGGGTGTTTCATCCACGAGCTTGTCAGCTCAGTGTCTCACGGGAGAACTATAAAACAGGAACAGCGGTGGGAGGACACCGCTTCACCTCCCAGCAAGGTTCGCCCCTGGCATTGTGGTAAATGCCGTTTCGGTTACTTGCTTGCTTCAAGAGTGTTTGAGTGTTTCACCTCAGTTGGCGCAGATAGTGCTGATCTCTAGACACGTATTTCTGGTTCTTTAACCGTCATCAGTAGCAATTACAGTCTTTCAAATTTGGGGTTTGCTGAGTAGGCAGCCAACATCTTTCTCAGGTCTGGTACCTCTCACAGGCATGCGGGTCCTTCATCCACGAGCTTGTCATCTCAATGACTCACGGGAGTACTATTAAACAGGAACAGGGGTGGGAGCTCACTGCTTCACCTCCCAGCAAGGTTCGCACTCTGGCATTGTGGTAAATGCAGTTTCAGTTACTTGCTTGCTTTAAGAGTGTTCAAGTGTTTCGCCACAGTTGACGCAGATAGTGCTGATCTCTAGACACGTGTTTCTGGTTCTTTCACTGTCATCAGTAGAGATTACAGTTTTTAAAATGTGGGGTTTGCTGAGTAGGCTACCAACATCTTTCTCAGGTCAGGTACCTCTAACAGGCATGCGGGTGCTTCATCCACGATCTCGTCAGCTCAGTGACTCATGGGAGTACTTTTAAACAGGAACAGGGGGGGAAGCACACCGCTTCACCTCTCAGCAAGGTTCGCCCCTGGCATTGTGGTACATGCAGTTTCAGTTACTTGCTTGCTTTAAGAGTGTTCGAGTGTTTCGCCACAGTTGGCGCAGATAGTGCTGATCTATAGACACGTGGTTCTGGTTCTTTAACCGTCATCAGTAGAGATTACAGTCTTTGAAATGTGGGGTTTGCTGAGTATGCTGTCAACATCTTTCTCAGGTCTGGTACCTCTCACAGGCATGCGGGTGCTTCATCTACGAGCTCGTCAGCTCAATGACTCATGGTAGTACTACTAAACAGGAACAGGGGTGGGAGCATGCCGCTTCACCTCCCAGCATGATTCGCCCCTGGCATTGTGGTAAATGCAGTTTTGGTTACTTGCTTGCTTCAAGAGTGTTCAGTGTTTCACCACAGTTGGCGCAGATAGTGCTGATCTCTCGACACATGTTTCTGGTTCTTTAACCGTCATCAGTAGAGATTACAGTCTTTGAAATTTGGGGTTTTCTGAGTAGGCAGCCAACATCTTTCTCAGGTCAGGTACCTCTCACAGGCATGCGGGTGCTTCATCCACGAGCTCGTCAGCTCAATGACTCGTGGGAGTACTATTAAACAGGAATAGGGGTTTGAGCACGCTGCTTCATCTCCCAGCAAGGTTCGCCCCTGGCATTGTGGTAACTGCAGTTTCAGTTACTTGCTTGCTTCAAGAGTGTTGAGTGTTTCACCACAGTTGACGCAGATAGTGCTGATCTCTAGACACGTGGTTCTGGTTCTTTAACTGTCATAGGTAGAGATTACAGTCTTTCAAATGTGGGGTTTGCTGAGTAGGCTGCCAACATCTTTCTCAGGTCGCGTACCTCTCACAGGTATGCGGGTGCTTCATCCACGAACTCGTCAGCTCAGTGACTCATGGGAGTACTTTTAAACAGGAACAGGGGGGGAAGCACACCGCTTCACCTCTCAGCAAGGTTCGCCCCTGGCATTGTGGTAAATGCAGTTTCAGTTACTTGCTTGCTTTAAGAGTGTTCAAGTGTTTCGCCACAATTGGCGCAGATAGTGCTGATCTATAGACACGTGGTTCTGGTTCTTTAACCGTCATCAGTAGAGATTACAGTCTTTCAAATGTGGGGTTTGCTGAGTATGCTGTCAACATCTTTCTCAGGTCAGGTACCTCTCACAGGCATGCGGGTGCTTCATCCACGAGCTCGTCAGCTCAATGACTCATGGTAGTACTACTAAACAGGAACAGGGGTGGGAGCACATCGCTTCACCTCCCAGCAAGGTTCGCACACTGGCATTGTGGTAAATGCAGTTTCAGTTACTTGCTTGCTTCAAGAGTGTTCGAGTGTTTCGCCACAGTTGGCGCAGATAGTGCTGATCTCTAGACACGTGTTTCTGGTTCTTTAACCGTCATCAGTAGAGTTTACAGTCTTTCAAATGTTGGGTTTGCTGAGTAGGCTGCCAACATCTTTCTCAGGTCTGGTACCTCTCACAGGCATGCGGGTGCTTCATCCACGATCTCGTCAGCTCAGTGACTCATGGGAGTACTTTTAAACAGGAACAGGGGGGGAAGCACACCGCTTCACCTCTCAGCAAGGTTCGCCCCTGGCATTGTGGTACATGCAGTTTCAGTTACTTGCTTGCTTCAAGAGTGTTCGAGTGATTCGCCACAGTTGGCGCGGATAGTGCTGATCTCTAGACACGTGTTTCTGGTTCTTTAACCGTCATCAGTAGAGTTTACAGTCTTTCAAATGTGGGGTTTGCTGAGTAGGCTGCCAACATCTTTCTCAGGTCTGGTACCTCTCACAGGCATGCGGGTGCTTCATCCACGAGCTTGTCAGCTCAATGACTCATGGGAGTACTATTAAAAAGGAACAGGGGTGGGAGCACACCGCTTCACCTCCCAGCATGATTCGCCCCTGGCATTGTGGTAAATGCAGTTTTGGTTACTTGCTTGCTTCAAGAGTGTTCAGTGTTTCACCACAGTTGGCGCAGATAGTGCTGATCTCTCGACACATGTTTCTGGTTCTTTAACCGTCATCAGTAGAGATTACAGTCTTTGAAATTTGGGGTTTTCTGAGTAGGCAGCCAACATCTTTCTCAGGTCAGGTACCTCTCACAGGCATGCGGGTGCTTCATCCACGAGCTCGTTAGCTCAATGACTCGTGGGAGTACTATTAAACAG
Organism: Triturus cristatus; assembly: GCF_964204655.1. Classification (NCBI taxonomy): domain Eukaryota; kingdom Metazoa; phylum Chordata; class Amphibia; order Caudata; family Salamandridae; genus Triturus; species Triturus cristatus. Next base: position 1,866,758,645 of record NC_140589.1, read on the forward strand.
GAATAGGGGTTTGAGCACGCTGCTTCATCTCCCAGCAAGGTTCGCCCCTGGCATTGTGGTAACTGCAGTTTCAGTTACTTGCTTGCTTCAAGAGTGTTGAGTGTTTCACCACAGTTGACGCAGATAGTGCTGATCTCTAGACACGTGGTTCTGGTTCTTTAACTGTCATAGGTAGAGATTACAGTCTTTCAAATGTGGGGTTTGCTGAGTAGGCTGCCAACATCTTTCTCAGGTCGCGTACCTCTCACAGGTATGCGGGTGCTTCATCCACGAACTCGTCAGCTCAGTGACTCATGGGAGTACTTTTAAACAGGAACAGGGGGGGAAGCACACCGCTTCACCTCTCAGCAAGGTTCGCCCCTGGCATTGTGGTAAATGCAGTTTCAGTTACTTGCTTGCTTTAAGAGTGTTCAAGTGTTTCGCCACAATTGGCGCAGATAGTGCTGATCTATAGACACGTGGTTCTGGTTCTTTAACCGTCATCAGTAGAGATTACAGTCTTTCAAATGTGGGGTTTGCTGAGTATGCTGTCAACATCTTTCTCAGGTCAGGTACCTCTCACAGGCATGCGGGTGCTTCATCCACGAGCTCGTCAGCTCAATGACTCATGGTAGTACTACTAAACAGGAACAGGGGTGGGAGCACATCGCTTCACCTCCCAGCAAGGTTCGCACACTGGCATTGTGGTAAATGCAGTTTCAGTTACTTGCTTGCTTCAAGAGTGTTCGAGTGTTTCGCCACAGTTGGCGCAGATAGTGCTGATCTCTAGACACGTGTTTCTGGTTCTTTAACCGTCATCAGTAGAGTTTACAGTCTTTCAAATGTTGGGTTTGCTGAGTAGGCTGCCAACATCTTTCTCAGGTCTGGTACCTCTCACAGGCATGCGGGTGCTTCATCCACGATCTCGTCAGCTCAGTGACTCATGGGAGTACTTTTAAACAGGAACAGGGGGGGAAGCACACCGCTTCACCTCTCAGCAAGGTTCGCCCCTGGCATTGTGGTACATGCAGTTTCAGTTACTTGCTTGCTTCAAGAGTGTTCGAGTGATTCGCCACAGTTGGCGCGGATAGTGCTGATCTCTAGACACGTGTTTCTGGTTCTTTAACCGTCATCAGTAGAGTTTACAGTCTTTCAAATGTGGGGTTTGCTGAGTAGGCTGCCAACATCTTTCTCAGGTCTGGTACCTCTCACAGGCATGCGGGTGCTTCATCCACGAGCTTGTCAGCTCAATGACTCATGGGAGTACTATTAAAAAGGAACAGGGGTGGGAGCACACCGCTTCACCTCCCAGCATGATTCGCCCCTCGCATTGTGGTAAATGCAGTTTTGGTTACTTGCTTGCTTCAAGAGTGTTCAGTGTTTCACCACAGTTGGCGCAGATAGTGCTGATCTCTAGACACGTGGTTTTGGTTCTTTAACTGTCATAGGTAGAGATTACAGTCTTTCAAATGTGGGGTTTGCTGAGTAGGCTGCCAACATCTTTCTCAGGTCGCGTACCTCTCACAGGCATGCGGGTGCTTCATCCACGAGCTCATCAGCTCAATGACTCAATGACTCATGGGAGTACTATTAAACAGGAACAGGGGTGGGAGCACACCGCTTCACCTCCCAGCAAGGATCGCCCCTGGCATTGTGATAAATGCAGTTTCATTTACTTGCTTGCTTCAAGAGTGTTCGAGTGTTTCGCCACAGTTGGCACAGATAGTGCTGATCTCTAGACATGTGGTTCTGGTTCTTTAACTGTCATAGGTAGAGAGTGCAGTCTTTCAAATGTGGGGTTTGCTGAGTAGGCTGCCAACATCTTTCTCAGGTCGCGTACCTCCCACAGGTATGCGGGTGCTTCATCCACGAGCTCGTCAGCTCAATGACTCATGGGAGTACTATTAAACAGGAACAGGGGTGGAAGCACACCGCTTCACCACCCAGCAAGGTTCGCCCCTGGCATTGTGATAAATGCAGTTTCAGTTACTTGCTTGCTTCAAGAGTGTTCGAGTGTTTCGCCACAGTTGGCGCAGATAGTGCTGATCTCTAGACATGTCTTTCTGGTTCTTTAACCGTCATCAGTAGAGATTACAGTTTTAGAAATTTTGAAATTTGGAGTTTGCTGAGTAGACTTCCAACATCTTTCTCAGGTCTGGTACCTCTCACAGGCCTGCGGGTGCTTCATCCTTGAGCTCGTCAGCTCAATGACTCACGAGAGTACTATTAAACAGGAACAGGGGTGGGAGCACACCTCTTCACCTCCCAGCAAGGTTCGCCCCTGGCATTGTGGTAAATGCAGTTTTGGTTACTTGCTTGCTTCAAGTGTCTTCGATTGTTTCACCACAGTTGGCGCAGATAGTGCTGATCTCTCGACATGTGGTAATGGTTCTTTAACCGTCATCAGTAGAGATTACAGTCTTTGAAATCTGGGGTTTGCTGAGTAGGCTGCCAACATCTTTCTCAGGTCAGGTACCTCTCACAGGCATGCGGGTGCTTCATCCACCAGCTCGTCAGGTCAATGACTCATGGGAATACAACTAAACAGGAACAGGGGTGGGAGCACAATGCTTCACCTCCCAGCAAGGTTCGCCCCTGGCATTGTGGTAGATGCCGTTTCGGTTACTTGCTTGCTTCAAGAGTGTTTGAGTGTTTCGACACAGTTGGCGCAGATAGTGCTGATCTCTAGACACGTGTTTCTGGTTCTTAAAGCGTCATGAGTAGAGATTACAGTATTTCAAATTTGGGGTTTGCTGAGTAGGCTGCCAACATCTTTCTCAGGTCTGGTACCTCTCACAGGCATGCGGGTGCTTGATCCACGAGCTTGTCATCTCAATGACTCATGGGAGTACTATTAAACAGGAACAGGGGTGGGAGCCCACCGCTTCACCTCCCAGCAAGGTTCGCAGTCTGGCATTGTGGTAAATGCAATTTCAGTTACTTGCTTGCTTCAAGAGTGTTCGAGTGTTTCGCCACAGTTGGCGCCGATAGTGCTGATCTTTAGACACATGGTTCTGGTTCTTTAACAGTCATCAGTAGATATTACAGTCTTTCAAATGTGGAGTTTTCTAAGTAGGCTGCCAACATCTTTCTCAGGTCAGGTACCTCTCACAGGCATGCAGGTGCTTCATCCATGAGCTCGTCAGCTCAATGTCTCACGGTAGAACTATGAAACAGGAACAGGCGTGGGAGCACACCGCTTCACCTCCCAGCAAGGTTCGCCCCTGGCATTGTGGTAAATGCCGTTTCAGTTACTTGCTTGCTTTAAGAGTGTTCAAGTGTTTCGCCACAGTTGGCGCAGATAGTGCTGATCTCTAGACACATGTTTCTGGTTCTTTAACCGTCATCAGTAGAGATTACAGTTTTTGCAATTTTGGGTTTGCTGAGTAGGCTGCCAACATCTTTCTCAGGTCAGGTAACTCTCTCAGGCATGAGGGTGCTTCATCCACCAGCTCGTCAGCTCAATGACTCATGGGAGAACTATTAAACAGGAACAGGGGTGGGAGCACACCGCTTCACCTCCCAGCAAGGTTCACCCCTGGCATTGTGGTAAATGCAGTTTCGGTTACTTGCTTGCTTCAAGAGTGTTCGAGTGTTTCGCCACAGATGGCACAGATAGTGTTGATCTCTAGACACGTGTTTCTGGTTCTTTAACCGTCATCAGTAGAGATTACAGTCTTTGAAATTGGGGGTTTGCGGATGAGGCTGCCAACATCTTTCTCATGTCTGGTACCTCTCACAGGCAGGCGGGTGCTTCATCCACGAGCTCGTCAGGTCAATGACTCACGAGACTACTATTAAACAGGAACGGGGTGGGAGCACACCGTTTCAGGTCCCAGCAAGGTTCACCCCTGACATTGTGGTAAATACAGTTTCGGTTACTTGCTTGCTTCAAGAGTGTTTGAGTGTTTCGCCACAGTTGGCGCAGATAGTGCTGATCTCTAGACACGTGTTTCTGGTTCTTTAACCGTCATCAGTAGAGATTACAGTCTTTCAAATTTGGGGTTTGCTGAGTAGGCTGCCAACATCTTTCTCAGGTCTGGTACCTCTCACAGTCATGCGGGTGCTTCATCCACGAGCTTGTCATCTCAATGACTCACGGGAGTACTATTAAACAGGAACAGGGGTGGGAGCCCACCGCTTCACCTCCCAGCAAGGTTCACACTCTGGCATTGTGGTAAATGCAGTTTCAGTTACTTGCTTGCTTTAAGAGTGTTCAAGTGTTTCGCCACAGTTGTCGCAGATAGTGCTGATCACTAGACACGTGTTTCTGGTTCTTTAACCGTCATCAGTAGAGATTACAGTTTTTCAAATGTGGGGTTTGCTGAGTAGGCTGCCAACATCTTTCTCACATCAGGTACCTCTCACAGGCATGCGGGTGCTTCATCCACGAACTCGCCAGCTAAGTGACTCACGGGAGTACTTTTAAACAGGAACAGGGGTGGAAGCACACCGCTTCACCTCCCAGCAAGGTTCGCCCCTGGCATTGTGGTAAATGCAGTTTCAGTTAGTGTTTGAGTGTTTTGCCACAGTTGGCGCAGATAGTGCTGATCTCTAGACACGTGTTTCTGGTTCTTTAGCCGTCATCAGTAGAGATTACAGTCTTTGAAATATGGGGTTTGCTGAGTAGGCTGCCAACATCTTACTCAGGTCAGGTACCTCTCACAGGCATGCGGGTGCTTCATCCATGAGCTCCTGAGCTCAATGACTCACTGGAGAACTATTAAACATGACCAGGTGTGGGAGGACGCCGCTTCACCTCCCAGCAATGTTCGCCCCTGGCATTGTGGTAAATGCAGTTTCAGTTACTTGCTTCCTTCAAGAGTGTTCGAGTGTTTCGCCACGGTTGGCGCAGATAGTGCTGATCTCTAGACATGTGTTTCTGGTTCTTTAACCGTCATCAGTAGAGATTACAGTCTTTCAAATGTGGAGTTGGCTGAGTAGGCTGCGTACATCTTTCTCAGGTCAGGTACTTCTCACAGGCATGCGGGTACTTCATCCACGAGCTTGTTAGCTCAATGACTCACGGGAGTACTATTAAACAGGAACAGGGGTGGGAGCACACCGCTTCACCTCCCAGCAAGGTTTGCACCCTGGAATTGTGGTAAATGCAGTTTCAGTTACTTACTTGCTTTAAGAGTGTTCGAGTGTTTCGCCACATTTGGCGCAGATAGTGCTGATCTCTAGACACGTATTTCTGGTTCTTTAACCGTCATAAGTAGAGATTACAGTTTTTCAAATGTGTGGTTTGCTGAGTAGGCTGCCAACATCTTTCTCAAGTCAGGTACCTCTCACAGGCATGCGGGAGCTTCAGCCATGAGCTCATCAGCTCAATGACTCACAGGAGTACTATTAAACAGGAACAGGAGTGGGAGCACACCGCTTCACCTCCCAGCAAGGTTCGCCACTGGCATTGTGGTAAATTCCATTTCGGTTACTTGCTTGCTTCAAGAGTGTTCGAGTGTTTCGCTCCAGTTGGCGCAGATAGTACTGATCTTTAGACACGTGTTTGTGGTTCTTTAAGCGTCAACATTAGAGATTACAGTCTTTGAAATTTGGGGTTTGCTGAGTAGGCTGCCAACATCTTTCTCAGATCAGGTACCGCTCACAGGCATGCGGGTGCTTCATCCACCAGCTCGTCAGCTCAATGACTCACTGGAGTACTATTAAGCAGGAACAGGGGTGGGAGCACAACGCTTCACCTCCCAGCAAGGTTCGCCCCTGACATTGTGGTAAATGCAGTTTCGGTTACTTGCTTGCTTCAAGATTGTTCGAGTGTTTCGCCACATTTGGCGCAGATAGTGCTGATCTCTAGACACGTATTTCTGGTTCTTTAACCGTCATCAGTAGAGATTACAGTTTTTCAAATGTGTGGTTTGCTGAGTAGGCTGCCAACATCTTTCTCAAGTCAGGTACCTCTCACAGGCATGCGGGTGCTTCATCCATGAGCTCATCAGCTCAATGACTCATGGGAGTACTATTAAACAGGAACAGCGGTGGGAGCACACCTCTTCACCTCCAAAGCAAGGTTCGCATACTGGCATTGTGGTAAATGCAGTTTCAGTTCTTTGCTTGCTTCAAGAGTGTTCGAGTGTTTCGCCACAGTTGGCGCAGATAGTGCTGATCTCTAGACACGTGTTTCTGGTTCTTTAACCGTCATCATTAGAGATTACAGTCTTTGAAATTTGGGGTTTGCTGAGTAGGCTGCCAACATCTTTCTCAGATCAGGTACCTCTCACAGGCATGCGGGTGCTTCATCCACCAGCTCGTCAGCTCAATTACTCACGGGAGTACTATTAAGCAGGAACAGGGGTGGGAGTACAACGCTTCACCTCCCAGCAAGGTTCGCTCCTGGCTTTGTGGTAAATGCAGTTTTGGTTACTAGCTTGCTTCAAGAGTGTTTGAGTGTTTCTCCACAGTTGGCGCAGATAGTGCAGATCTCTAGACACGTGTTTCTGGTTCTTTAACCGTCATCAGTAGAGATTACAGTCTTTGAAATTTGGGGTTTGATGAGTAGGCTGCCAACATCTTTCTCAGGTCTGGTACTTCTCACAGGCATGCGGGTGATTCATCCACGAGCTTGTCAGCTCAATGACTCATGGGAGAACTATTAAACAGGAACAGGGGTGGGAGCACACCGCTTCACCTCCCAGCAATGTTCGCCCCTGGCATTGTGGTAAATGCAGTTTCGGTTACTTGCTTGCTTCAAGAGTGTTCGAGTGTTTCGCCACAGTTGGCGCAGATAGTGTTGATCTCTAGAAACGTGTTTCTGGTTCTTTAACCGTCATCAGTAGAGATTACAGTCTTTGAAATTTGGGGTTTTCTGAGTAGGCAGCCAACATCTTTCTCAGGTCAGGTACCTCTCACAGGCATGCGGGTGCTTCATCCACGAGCTCGTCAGCTCAATGACTCGTGGGAGTACTATTAAACAGGAACAGGGGTGTGAGCACACTGCTTTACCTCCCAGCAAGGTTCGCCCCTGGCATTGTGGTAACTGCAGTTTCAGTTACTTGCTTGCTTCAAGAGTGTTCGAGTGTTTCGCCACAGTTGACGCAGATAGTGCTGATCTCTAGACACGTGTTTCTGGTTCTTTAACCTTCATCAGTAGAGATTACAGTCTTTGAAATTTGGGGTTTTCTGAGTAGGCTGCCAACATCTTTCTCAGATCAGGTACCTCTCACAGGCATGCGGGTGCTTCATCCACCAGCTCGTCAGCTCAATTACTCACGGGAGTACTATTAAGCAGGAACAGGGGTGGGAGTACAACGCTTCACCTCCCAGCAAGGTTCGCTCCTGGCTTTGTGGTAAATGCAGTTTCGGTTACTAGCTTGCTTCAAGAGTGTTTGAGTGTTTCTCCACAGTTGGCGCAGATAGTGCAGATCTCTAGACACGTGTTTCTGGTTCTTTAACCGTCATCAGTAGAGATTACAGTCTTTCAAATGTGGAGTTTCCTAAGTAGGCTGCCAACATCTTTCTCAGGTCAGGTACCTCTCACAGGCATGCAGGTGCTTCATCCACGAGCTCGTCAGCTCAATGTCTCACGGGAGAACTATTAAACAGGAACAGGGGTGGAAGCACACCGCTTCACCTCCCAGCAAGGTTCACCCCTGGCATTGTGGTAAATGCTGTTTCAGTTACTTGCTTGCTTTAAGAGTGTTCAAGTGTTTCGCCACAGTTGGCGCAGATAGTGCTGATCTCTAGACACATGTTTCTGGTTCTTTAACCATCATCAGTAGAGATTACAGTCTTTCAAATGTGGAGTTGGCTGAGTAGGCTGCGTAAATCTTTCTCAGGTCAGGTACCTTTCACAGGCATGCGGTTGCTTCATCCACGAGCTTGTCAGCTCAATGACTCACGGGAGTACTATTAAACAGGAACAGGGGTGGGAGCACACCGCTTCACCTCCCAGCAAGGTTGGCACCCTGGCATTGTGGTAAATGCAGTTTCAATTACTTGCTTGCTTTAAGAGTGTTCGAGTGTTTCACCACATTTGGCGCAGATAGTGCTGATCTCTAGACACGTGTTTCTGGTTCTTTAACCGTCATCAGTAGAGATTACAGTTTTTGAAATTTTGGGTTTGCTGAGTAGGCTGCCAACATCTTTGTCAGGTCAGGTACCTCTCACAGGCATGAGGGTGCTTCATCCACCAGCTCGTCAGCTCAATGACTCACGGGAGAACTATTAAACAGGAACAGGGGTAGGAGCACACCGCTTCACCTCGCAGCAAGGTTCGCCCCTGGCATTGTGGTAAATGCAGTTTCGGTTACTTGCTTGCTTCAAGAGTGTTCGAGTGTTTCGCCACAGATGGCACAGATAGTGTTGATCTCTAGACACGTGTTTCTGGTTCTTTAACCGTCATCAGTAGAGATTACAGTCTTTGAAATTGGGGGTTTGCGGAGTAGGCTGCCAACATCTTTCTCATGTCTGGTACCTCTCAGAGGCAGGCGGGTGCTTCATCCACGAGCTCATCAGCTCAATGACTCATGGGAGTACTATTAAACAGGAACAGGGGTGGGAGCACACCGCTTCACCTCCAAAGCAAGGTTCGCACACTGGCATTGTGGTAAATGCAGTTTCAGTTACTTGCTTGCTTCAAGAGTGTTCGAGTGTTTCGCCACAGTTGGCGCAGATAGTGCTGATCTCTAGACACGTGTTTCTGGTTCTTTAACCATCATCATTGGAGATTGTAGTCTTTGAAATTTGGGGTTTGCTGAGTAGGCTGCCAACATCTTTCTCAGATCAGGTACCTCTCACAGGTATGCGGGTGCTTCATCCACCAGCTCGTCAGAATCAATTACTCACGGGAGTACTATTAAGCAGGAACAGGGGTGGGAGTACAATGCTTCACCTCCCAGCAAGGTTCGCCCCTGGCTTTGTGGTAAATGCAGTTTCGGTTACTAGCTTGCTTCAAGAGTGTTTGAGTGTTTCTCCACAGTTGGAGCAGATAGTGCAGATCTCTAGACACGTGTTTCTGGTTCTTTAACTGTCATCAGTAGAGATTACAGTCTTTTAAATTTGGGGTTTGATGAGTAGGCTGCCAACATCTTTGTCAGGTCAGGTACCTCTCACAGGCATGAGGGTGCTTCATCCACCAGCTCGTCAGCTCAATGACTCACGGGAGAACTATTAAACAGGAACAGGGGTAGGAGCACACCGCTTCACCTCGCAGCAAGGTTCGCCCCTGGCATTGTGGTAAATGCAGTTTCGGTTACTTGCTTGCTTCAAGAGTGTTCGAGTGTTTCGCCACAGATGGCACAGATAGTGTTGATCTCTAGACACGTGTTTCTGGTTCTTTAACCGTCATCAGTAGAGATTACAGTCTTTGAAATTGGGGGTTTGCGGAGTAGGCTGCCAACATCTTTCTCATGTCTGGTACCTCTCAGAGGCAGGCGGGTGCTTCATCCACGAGCTCATCAGCTCAATGACTCATGGGAGTACTATTAAACAGGAACAGGGGTGGGAGCACACCGCTTCACCTCCAAAGCAAGGTTCGCACACTGGCATTGTGGTAAATGCAGTTTCAGTTACTTGCTTGCTTCAAGAGTGTTCGAGTGTTTCGCCACAGTTGGCGCAGATAGTGCTGATCTCTAGACACGTGTTTCTGGTTCTTTAACCATCATCATTGGAGATTGTAGTCTTTGAAATTTGGGGTTTGCTGAGTAGGCTGCCAACATCTTTCTCAGATCAGGTACCTCTCACAGGTATGCGGGTGCTTCATCCACCAGCTCGTCAGAATCAATTACTCACGGGAGTACTATTAAGCAGGAACAGGGGTGGGAGTACAATGCTTCACCTCCCAGCAAGGTTCGCCCCTGGCTTTGTGGTAAATGCAGTTTCGGTTACTAGCTTGCTTCAAGAGTGTTTGAGTGTTTCTCCACAGTTGGAGCAGATAGTGCAGATCTCTAGACACGTGTTTCTGGTTCTTTAACTGTCATCAGTAGAGATTACAGTCTTTTAAATTTGGGGTTTGATGAGTAGGCTGCCAACATCTTTCTCAGTTCAGGTACTTCTCACAGGCATGCGGGTGCTTCATCCACAAGCTCGTCAGCTCAATGACTCATGGGAGAACTATTAAACAGGAACAGGGGTGGGAGAACACCGCTTCACCTCCCAGCAAGGTCCGCCACTGGCATTGTGGTAAATGCAGTTTCGGTTACTTGCTTGCTTCAAGAGTGTTCGAGTGTTTCGCCACAGTTGGCGCAGATAGTGTTGATCTCTAGACACGTGTTTCTGGTTCTTTAACCGTCATCAGTCGAGATTACAGTCTTTGAAATTGGGGGTTTGCTGAGTAGGCTGCCAACATCTTTCTCAGGTCAGGTACCTCTCACAGGCATGCGGGTGCTTCATCCACCAGCTCGTCAGCTCAATGACTCACGGGAGAACTATTAAACAGGAACAGGGGTGGGAGCACACCACTTCACCTCCCAGCAAGGTTCGCACACTGGCATTGTGGTAAATGCAGTTTCAGTTACTTGCTTGCTTCAAGAGTGTTCGAGTGTTTCGCCACAATTGGCGCAGATAGTGCTGATGTCTAGACACGTGCTTCTGGTTCTTTAACCGTCATCAGTAGAGATTACAGTTTTTCAAATGTGGGGTTTGCTGAGTAGGCTGTCAACTTCTTTCTCGGGTCAGGTACCTCTCACAGGCATGCCGGTGCTTCATCCACAATCTCGTCAGCTCAGTGACTCACGGGAGTACTTTTAAACAGGAACAGGGGTGGGAGCACACCGCTTCACCTCCCAGCAAAGGTTCGCTCCTGGCATTGTGGTAAATGCAATTTAAGTTACTTGCTTGCTCCAAGAGTGTTTGAGTGTTTCGCCTCAGTTGGCGCAGATAGTGCTGATCTCTAGACACGTGTTTCTGGTTCTTTAACCGTCATCAGTAGAGATTACAGTCTTCGAAATTTGGGGTTTGCTGGGTAGGCTGCCAACATCTTTCTCAGGTCAGGTACCTCTCACAGGCATGCGGGCGCTTCAGCCATGAGCTCGTCAGCTCAATGACTCACTGGAGAACTATTAAACAGGAACAGGTGTGCGAGGACGCCACTTCACCTGCCAGCAAGGTTCGCCCCTGGCATTGAGGTAAATGCAGTTTCAGTTACTTGCTTGCTTCAAGAGTGTTCGAGTGTTTCGCCACAGTTGGCGCAGATAGTGCTGATCTTTAAACACGTGTTTCTGGTTCTATAACCGTTGTCAGTAGAGATTACAGTCTTTCAAATGTGGGGTTTGCTGAGTAGGCTGCCAACATCTTTCTCAGGTCAGGTACCTCTCACAGGCATGCGGGCGCTTCATCCATGAGCTCGTCAGCTCAATGACTCACTGGGGAACTATTAAACAGGAACAGGTGTGGGAGGACGCCACTTCACCTGCCAGCAAGGTTCGCCCCTGGCATTGTGGTAAATGCAGTTTCAGTACTTGCTTGCTTCAAGAGTGTTTGAGTGTATCACCACAGTTGGCGCAAATAGTGCTGATCTCTAGACACGTGTTTCTGGTTCTTTAACCGTCATCAGTAGAGATTACAGTCTTTGAAATTGGCGGTTCGCTGAGTAGGCTGCCAACATCTTTCTCAGGTCAGGTACCTCTCACAGGCATGCGGGTGCTTCATTTACCAGCTCGTCAGCTCAATGACTCACGGGAGAACTATTAAACAGGAACAGGGGTGGGAGCACACCACTTCACCTCCCAGCAAGGTTCGCCCCTGGCATTGTGGTAAATGCAGTTTCGGTTACTTGCGTGCTTCAAAGGTGTTGAGTGTTTCACCACAGTTGTCGCAGATAGTGCTGATCTCTAGACACGTGTTTCTGGTTCTTTAACCGTCATCAGTAGAGATTACAGTCTTTCAAATGTGGAGTTGGCTGAGTAGGCTGCGTACATCTTTCTCAGGTCAGGTACCTCTCACAGGCATGCGGGTACTTCATCCACGAGCTTGTCAGCTCAATGACTCACGGGAGTACTATTAAACAGGAACAGGTGTGGGAGTACACCACTTCACCTCCCAGCAAGGTTCGCACCCTGGCATTGTGGTAAATGCAGTTTCAGATACTTGCTTGCTTTAAGAGTGTTCGAGTGTTTCGCCACATCTGGCGCAGATAGTGCTGATCTCTAGACACGTATTTCTGGTTCTTTAACGGTCATCAGTAGAGATTACAGTTTTTCAAATGTGTGGTTTGCTGAGTAGGCTGCCAACATCTTTCTCAAGTCAGGTACCTCTCACAGGCATGCGGGTGCTTCATCCATGAGCTCATCAGCTCAATGACTCATGGGAGTACTATTAAACAGGAACAGGGGTGGGAGCACACCGCTTCACCTCCAAAGCAAGGTTTGCACACTGGCATTGTGGTAAATGCAGTTTCAGTTACTTGCTTGCTTCAAGAGTGTTCGAGTGTTTCGCCACAGTTGGCTCAGATAGTGCTGATCTCTAGACACGTGTTTCTGGTTCTTTAACCATCATCATTGGAGATTGCAGTCTTTGAAATTTGGGGTTTGCTGAGTAGGCTGCCAACATCTTTCTCAGATCAGGTACCTCTCACAGGTATGCGGGTGCTTCATCCACGAGCTCGTCTGCTCAATGACTCATGGGAGAACTATTAAACAGGAACAGGGGTGGGAGCACACCGCTTCACCTCCCAGCAAGGTCCGTCACTGGCATTGTGGTAAATGCAGTTTCGGTTACTTGCTTGCTTCAAGAGTGTTCGAGTGTTTCGCCACAGTTGGCGCAGATAGTGTTGATCTCTAGACACGTGTTTCTGGTTCTTTAACCGTCATCAGTCGTGATTACAGTCTTTGAAATTGGTGGTTTGCTGAGTAGGCTGCCAACATCTTTCTCAGTTCAGGTACTTCTCACAGGCATGCGGGTGCTTCACCCACGAGCTCGTCAGCTCAATGACTCATGGGAGAACTATTAAACAGGAACAGGGGTGGGAGCACACCGCTTCACCTCCCAGCAAGGTCCGCCACTGGCATTGTGGTAAATGCAGTTTCGGTTACTTGCTTGCTTCAAGAGTGTTCGAGTGTTTCGCCACAGTTGGAGCAGATAGTGCAGATCTCTAGACACGTGTTTCTGGTTCTTTACCCGTCATCAGTAGAGATTACAGTCTTTGAAATTTGGGGTTTGATGAGCAGGCTGCCAACATCTTTCTCAGTTCAGGTACTTCTCACAGGCATGCGGGTGCTTCATCCACGAGCTCGTCAGCTCAATGACTCATGGGAGAACTATTAAACAGGAACAGGGGTGGGAGCACACCACTTCACCTCCCAGCAAGGTTCGCACACTGGCATTGTGGTAAATGCAGTTTCAGTTACTTGCTTGCTTCAAGAGTGTTCGAGTGTTTCGCCACAGTTGGCGCAGATAGTGCTGATGTCTAGACACGTGCTTCTGGTTCTTTAACCGTCATCAGTAGAGATTACAGTTTTTCAAATGTGGGGTTTGCTGAGTAGGCTGTCAACTTTTCTCGGGTCAGGTACCTCTCACAGGCATGCGGGTGCTTCATCCACAATCTCGTCAGCTCAGTGACTCACGGGAGTACTTTTAAACAGGAACAGGGGTGGGAGCACACCGCTTCACCTCCCAGCAAAGGTTCGCTCCTGGCATTGTGGTAAATGCAATTTAAGGTTCTTGCTTGCTCCAAGAGTGTTTGAGTGTTTCGCCACAGTTGGCGCAGATAGTGCTGATCTCTAGACACGTGTTTCTGGTTCTTTAACCGTCATCAGTAGAGATTACAGTCTTTGAAATTTGGGGTTTGCTGGGTAGGCTGCCAACATCTTTCTCAGGTCAGGTACCTCTCACAGGCATGCGGGCGCTTCAGCCATGAGCTCGTCAGCTCAATGACTCACTGGAGAACTATTAAACAGGAACAGGTGTGGGAGGATGCCACTTCACCTGCCAGCAAGGTTCGCCCCTGGCATTGAGGTAAATGCAGTTTCAGTTACTTGCTTGCTTCAAGAGTGTTCGAGTGTTTCGCCACAGTTGGCGCAGATAGTGCTGATCTTTAAACACGTGTTTCTGGTTCTATAACCGTTGTCAGTAGAGATTACAGTCTTTCAAATGTGGGGTTTGCTGAGTAGGCTGCCAACATCTTTCTCAGGTCAGGTACCTCTCACAGGCATGCGGGCGCTTCATCCATGAGCTCGTCAGCTCAATGACTCACTGGGGAACTATTAAACAGGAACAGGTGTGGGAGGACTCCACTTCACCTGCCAGCAAGGTTCGCCCCTGGCATTGTGGTAAATGCAGTTTCAGTACTTGCTTGCTTCAAGAGTGTTTGAGTGTATCACCACAGTTGGCGCAAATAGTGCTGATCTCTAGACACGTGTTTCTGGTTCTTTAACCGTCATCAGTAGAGATTACAGTCTTTGAAATTGGCGGTTCGCTGAGTAGGCTGCCAACATCTTTCTCAGGTCAGGTACCTCTCACAGGCATGCGGGTGCTTCATTCACCAGCTCGTCAGCTCAATGACTCACGGGAGAACTATTAAACAGGAACAGGGGTGGGAGCACACCACTTCACCTCCCAGCAAGGTTCGCCCCTGGCATTGTGGTAAATGCAGTTTCGGTTACTTGCGTGCTTCAAGAGTGTTTGAATGTTTCGCCACAGTTGGCGCAGATAGTGCTGATCTCTAGACACGTGTTTCTGGTTCTTTAACCGTCATCAGTAGAGATTACAGTTTTTCAAATGTGGGGTTTGCTGAGTAGGCTGCCAACATCTTTCTCAGATCAGGTACCTCTCACAGGCATGCGGGTGCTTCATCCACCAGCTCGTCAGCTCAATGACTCACGGGAGTACTATTAAGCAGGAACAGGGGTGGGAGCACAACGCTTCACCTCCCAGCAAGGTTCCCCCCTGGCATTGTGGTAAATGCAGTTTCGGTTACTTGCTTGCTTCAAGAGTGTTCGAGTGTTTCTCCACAGTTGGCGCAGATAGTGCAGATTTCTAGACACGTGTTTCTGGTTATTTAACCGTCATCAGTAGAGATTACAGTCTTTGAAATTTGGGGTTTGCTGAGTAGGCTGCCAACATCTTTCTCAGGTCAGGTACCTCTCACAGGCATGCGGGTGCTTCATCCACGAGCTCGTCTGCTCAATGACTCACTGGAGAACTATTAAACAGGAACAGGGGTGGGAGGCTATGATATCCTATGGAAGGAAATTCAAGTTACTGGTAAGTACGTTTAGAATTACTTTTCAGGATCAGTACTGGGCTTAAACATGCAGCACTGTGGTCTCTCCTGATAACAGGTGAGTATATCGGATCTCGTAGTTCGGCTGATTTTTGAGGAATATTTGTACGTTCCAAAAATCGACACTTCGAAACTTTTCTGCTGAAAACCACACAATGGATTTCTAGGGAAGAAAATACATGTTACTGGTAAGTACGCTTAGAATGACTTTTCAGGATCAGTACTGTGCTTAAACATGCAGCACTGATGTCTCTCCTGATAACAGGTGAGTATATCGGAATTCGTAGTTCGGCTGATTTTAGAGGAATATTTGTAAGTTCCAAAACTCCACACTTAGAAGAATTTCCAAGTGAAACTAGTCAATGTTAGCCTATGGAATGAAATTCAAGTTACTGGTAAGTACGGTTAGAATTACTTTTCAGAATCAGTACTGGGCTTTAAGATGCAGCACTGAGGTCTCTCCTGATAACAGGTGAGTAGATCGGAATTCGTAGTTCAGCTGATTTTAGATGAATTTTTGTACGTTCTAAAAATCGACACTTAGAAACTTTTCTGCTGGAAACCACACAATGGATTCCTATGGAAGGAAAAACAATTTACTGGTAAGTACACTTAGAATTACTTTTCAGGGTCAGTGCTGGGCTAAAAGATGCAGCACTGTGTTCTCACTTGATAACAGGTGAGTACATCGGAATTCATAGTTCGGCTGATTTTAGAGGAATATTTGTAAGTTCCAAAACTCCACACTTAGAAACTTTTCTGCTGAAAACCACACAATGGATTCCTATGGAAGGAAATACAATTTACTGGTAAGTACGCTTAGAATTACTTTTCAGGGTCAGTGCTGGGCTAAAAGATGCAACACTGGGTTCTCTGGCACTGGCGCATACTGGAGGTTCCTGGTGGGCTAGTTGGCCTCCAGGGACCTCCAGTATTGAAGGGGAATTGGTTCCCCCTCTGCAAACGCGCCAGGGGAAACAAGGGGGCGTGGCATTCGGTCGATGCCGGTCTTTTTTCTTTTTTTAAGAAAGGGGGCTGTGTAGCCCCCCCTTCTTTTTCTATTTTTTTGGCCCTGGGGACCCCATCCCCCAGGGCCTGCCCGCAATTTTTATTTATTAAAAGAAAAAAATCTGGAAGGGGGCCGCGTGGCCCCCCTCCCGAGGCCATAATTTGCCCCGGGGACCCCAGCCCCCGGGGCATGGCCCTTTTAAAAAAAATAATTTCTTTTTATGGAGGGGGGCTGCATAGCCCCCCTCCAGTGGCCACTTAAGGCCCTGGGGACTCCATCCCCCGGGGCAGGCCATTGTTTTAAAAAAAAAAAATTAATAATGGGGGAGGTGGGCCGCCTGGCCCCCCTCTCGGGCCACCTATGGCCCCGGGGACCCCATCCCCCGGAGCCTGGCCTCCGTCTGGGGCCGTGGGGGGGTCCCCAATCCCCCACGGCCCCTCCGGCTCCCCGCCTCCTGCGGAAGCCGGCATTGCTTTTCCACATGGGGAGCAGCTAACATGCTGCTCCCCATGTGGAAAAGCAATCTGCTTTGCTTCATTGAAGCGAGAGCAGGTTTCCCTGCTTTCGCTTCAATGAAGCAAAGCAGTTTGCAATGGCAGGGTGGGAGCCGCGAGGCTCCCGCCCTGTCATTGCAAACTTCATTGTCCCGGGGGTGGGCACCCCGTGACACTGCAGGAGCCGGCCCTGGGGGGTGGCGGTGCCCAGGGCCATCATTGGCTCCAGGGGGGTCGCGCGGCCCCCCTCCCACTTTATTTAAAGCCCCGGGTGGTGGTGGTCCCCGGAGCTTGGGGGTCCATAACGGACCCCCTATTTTAAATATTTTGTGCCCCGGGAGGTGGCGGTCCCTGGGTCATGTGGGGGGGCTCGAGCCCCCCACAGGTATTTTATTTATTAAGCAAGCCATTTGAGATGTCATCAGTGATGTCATGAGTGATGTCACTGACCATGTCATGAGTGATGTAATACGTGACGTCATCAGCAGTGCATTGCGGTCGCGCAAGTTATAGTTAGCTGAACTAATTATAACGGGGGAATTTCAATGGTTTTGTATGAGTGAAAAGTCCAGCTAACTATAACACCCCTGAAACCTATGTTTTTTTCAGTGAATTTCTAAGGTTTTTTAAATGCTAATTCCTAACTATAACGTGCCTGAAACCTATGGTTTTTTCAGTGAATTTCAAAGGATTTTTAAATGCTAATTTCTAACTATGCCTACAGAGATAGGACATGTGAAGTAGGAAGAAAAAACGCACAGAAAGAAAAAAAAGAAATGCAGAAAGAAGCAACAGAAGTCCTCAAAGACGAAGAAAAGTGCAGGAAGAAGGATAACAAACAGAAGAGCAGAAAGAAGCCTTGTTGCAAAATCATCCTGTACCCTCAACTTTTTCAGATGGATACTGGTGGTAACTGAGTCTTACTAACCAGTCCTAGAGCCAGTGCTATGTTAAAAGACACTCAGAATACAGTGAAAACACCTACATACACTCGGGAACACTATGCGTTGGGGTCCCCCTGTGATCAGCATGACCTCTCTGCAACGCAGCGCATTGGCGCTTACTGGAAGCACCTGGTGGGCTAGTTGGCCCCCAGGGTCTCTCAGGATTGAAGGGGAATTATTTCCCCAACTTAAAACGCGCCACAGGGCTTGTTTGCACACGTTAACTCAGGCCCCGTCCCTTCCCTTCACCACTGTGTAAACACGCCCTGTGGCCGTTTTTAGTTGGGAGATTAAGTTCATTTGATTCCTGAGGGTCCCTAGGGTCCAACTAGCCCATTAGGTACCTCCAGTAAGCGCCACAGAGCTGCGTTGCAGAGAGGAGTAAAAAGTGGCACGGCCTGGACCACCTCTCTGGAACGCAGCTCAGTGGCGCTTACTGGAAGTCCAGCTAACTATAACGCCCCTGAAACCTATGTTTTTTTCAGTGAATTTCTAAGGTTTTTTAAATGCTAATTCCTAACTATAACATGCCTGAAACCTATGGTTTTTTCAGTGAATTTCAAAGGTTTTTTAAATGCTAATTTCTAACTATGCCTACAGAGATAGGACATGTGAAGAAAGAAGAAAAAACGCACAGAAAGAAAAAAAAGAAATGCAGAAAGAAGCAACAGAAGTCCTCAAAGACGAAGAAAAGTGCAGGAAGAAGGATAACGTGCAGAAAGAACAAACAGAAGAGCAGAAAGAAGCCTTGTTGCAAAATCATCCTGTATCCTCAACTTTTTCAGATGGATACTGGTGGTAACTGAGTCTGACTAACCAGTCCTAGAGCCAGTGCTATGTTAAAAGACACTCAGAATACAGTGAAAACAATTACATACACTAGGGAACACTATGCGTTGGGGTCCCCCTGTGATCAGCATGACCTCCTCTGTAAGCCCCTAGTATATAATAGGGCAGGGGATTAAAACTACCTCTTAAAACGCACCACAGGGCGTGTTTGCACATGTCACCTCAGGTCACGTCCCCTCACTTCCCCACTGTGTAAACACGCCCTGTGGCCATTTTAAGTTGGGTGATTAAGTCCCCTTGACTCCTGAGGGTCCCTAGGGTCCAACTAGACCACTAGGTACCTCCAGTAAGTGCCACAGAGCTGCGTTGCAGAGAGATGTAAAAAGGGGCACGGTCTAGACCACCTCTCTGCAACGCAGCGCATTGGCGCTTACTGGAAGCACCTGGTGAGCTAGTTGGCCCCCAGGGTCTGTCAGGATTGAAGGGGAATTATTTCCCCAACTTAAAACGCGCCACAGGGCTTGTTTGCACATGTTAACTCAGGCCCCGTCCCCTCCCTTCACCACTGTGTAAACACGTCCTGTGGCCGTTTTTAGTTGGGAGATTAAGTTCATTTGATTCCTGAGGGTCCCCAGGGTCCAACTAGCCCATTAGGTACCTCCAGTAAGCGCCACAGAGCTGCGTTGCAGTGAGGAGTAAAAAGTGGCACGGCCTGGACCACCTCTCTGCAACGCAGCTCAGTGGCGCTTACTGGAAGCACCTGGTGGGCTAGTTAGCCCCCAGGGGCCCTCAGGATTGAAGGGGAATTATTTCCCCAACTTAAAACGCGCCATAGGGTGTGTTTGCACACGTCACATCAGGCCCCGTCCCCTCCCTTCCCCACTCTGTAAACACGCCCTGTGGCCGTTTTTTAAGTTGGGAGATTAAGTCCCCTTGAATCCTGAGGATCCCTAGGGGCAAAATAGCCCACTAGGTACGTCCAGTAAGCGCCATTGCAGAGAGGTGTAAAAAGGGGCACGGCCTGCACCACCTCTCTGCAACGCAGAGCAGTGGCGCTTACTGGAAGCACCTGGTGGGCTAGTTGGCCCCCAGGGTCCCTCAGGATTGAAAGGGAACTATTTCCCCAACTTAAAATGCGCCACAGGGCGTGTTTGCACACGTCACCTCAGGCCCCGTCCCCTCCCTTCACCACTGTGTAAACGCGCCCTGTGGCCGTTCTAAGTTGAGAGATTAAGTTCCCTTGAATCCTAAGGGTCCCTAGGGTCAAACTAGCCCACTAGGTACCTCCAGTAAGCGCCACAGAGCTGCGTTGCATAGAGGTGTAAAAAGGGGCGTGGCCTCAGAACACCTGTCTGCAACGCAGCTCCCTGGCGCATACTGGAGATACCTGTTGGGCTAGTTGGCCCTTAGGGACCCTCAGTATTGAAGGGGAATTAATTCCCCAACTTACAACTGGCCAGGGGGCGCGTTTGCAGAGTGCTGCAAGGAGGGGGCGTGGCCTCCGATGCGATGCCGGTCTTTTATTTATTTTATTTTTTTAAGAAGGAGGGCTGTGTGGCCCCCGCTTCTTTTTCTAATTTATTGGCCCTGGGGACCCCGTCCCCCAGGGCCTGCACCCTAATTTTTTGCTGTTGAAAAAAATTAATTTGGCACTCCCAAGGTCTTAATTGGCCCCGGGGAACCCAACCCCCGGGTCATGGCCTTTTTTTTAATTTTTTTTTTATTCTTTAGGAGGGGGCTGCATTGCCCCCCTCCTCAGGCCACTTATGGCCAAGGGGACCCCATCCCCTGGGGCCGGCCTTTGTTTTTTATTATTTAAAAAATATATATATTTATAGAAACACCTAGGACATGCTGGACAAACCGTATGTACCTATCACCATGACTATTTGCGTGATACTCATTAAAAGGCGACTATGCATAGAATGAATCCACATGGAATGTATTTACACCGCTAGTGAAGCTCTGACGTGTTTGACGCCCTACCGTGCCTAATACCGGCGCCCCTGCCGGTGGGTACTCTCCAAGTAGACACCCTTGTCATTTATTTATAGAAACATGGGTAGCTATTGTATATATATATATATATAGTATCTACTGGCGGTCGCCAGTAGATAGTTATAGTTAGGACCTATTTTCCATAGGAAATCCGCAACATTCTATTCCCAATATGTCTGGCGGCGATAGACGAATCTTCGCGAAATTTTCCAAACTTTTGGCCAGCTCCGCTCCGCTCCTACCCTGAAAGTTTCGTGGTGATTCGTCAAGCGGGGGCCGAGAAAAAAGGGGGGTCCCAAAACACGTTTTCCCCATGCAATTTCCAATAGGGTCTGTTGTCGCAGCTACAGCCCGAACTGCTGAACGGAATTACACCAAATTTGGCAAAGAGGTAGTCCTCAGTTCAGACTCGTGCCTTTTGCTTAAATGGTGTAAATGCGTTCAGTAGTTCCTGAGAAAATCAAAAGTAAAATCACATATGTATCTGGTCGGATGTCAGGGGAACTTAACAAATCACACAGGAGCAGAATGACGCTAACTCCCAATGCCCTTCTCAGGACCCCCCCTGCCAGGTTTGTTTTAAGCCATCGCAGGTAAGTTCTGAGGGGGAACAGGGGATTGGACAGAGAAGAGACAGCTCCAAAACACTGCTGGTCCTGCTTAATCTTCTTCTTCCGGTTGTTAGGCTAGAAACATTAAATAGTCAGATATATCGGTTACCTTAACAGACTGCTTTCCTTAATATAGATACATATACATTTAATAACTAATCTCACCAGTAAGTAGTTTTGGGCTTGCCACTCTTCTTACTTCCCTTGAGCGTTGTGTGTGTTAACCTAGAGCCTTCTCTCTAATCACTTGTTCTTTTCCTTGCAGGTCGTTCTATTCTAAGGTTCTCTGTCTTGATAAAGGAAAAAATAAGGTAAGTTATCTTTCTGTTCTGTAAGTATGTAATGTATTTCGATGTTCCCTTCCTACCTATGTACTTACTGGAAAAGTGATTGAGATGTTTATAATTTGTTGCCTGAAGTATGAGAACTTCAATTAAATAGAGACATGAGGACTATTGCACCTGTCTAAGATTTGTTCTAAATGGAAGATTTGCTGATTTATGCTTCCCAGCCAATTAGAGAAGGTGCTTATAATCAGTTTGGTATGACTATTTATCACAGCTCTTATGGCGGCTGCCAAGACGTGTGCAATTTAATATTTTCCTTCTCAGGGAAAAAATGTAATGAAGAGCGAACGGAAATCTCTCAGTGTTCGCACTTGTTCGCTTTTTGAATTACGCAGCTCAAAAGAGAGGCGCGTTTAAATATTGCAGAGGAATTTCTGTAACCTTGCCGGTAGTGCGCACGAACTGAAACGTGCGCACAAGTTTAATTCCTGCAGCCTTTAGGTACCGCGAGGCACAAAAGGAACAGTGCCCGCGAGTAAACTTCAAATCCAGAATGAGAAATTCGATCTAGAATAACGCAGCTCAGAGAAACAATGCTCGCGTTTTTTCCCTAGTGAAATTTTACAGGACATGAAGAGTTAATGGAGCTTGTCAACATTCTCTTCCTTGTCATTCTCTCAGGAAATACAATACTAAATATATTTAATTGGTTAAAGTTGAATTAATCTTCTTCACAGATTTATTTCAATCGTTAGCGCAAGCAAGGCTTCAGTCAGAATTATGTTTCAACAGCTTATTGCCTGAAAACTTGGATGGGAACAGAAATAATACTTTGAAGTTGACACTAACCTTTAATCTTGAATATTGGTAGTAACCGACGAAGCTAACCCCGCATATTCCGCCACTACCCTGACTAATTTCGCGACGCATGAACAACAGGTGCTGCTCCAGAAGAATCTTCAGTGAAGTGCACAGTAGAATGTTGGAGCACTCCTCACCAACTGTCGTTTGCAGAAAGACTAGACTGCTAAACAGCGTTATGCTGTTGCAATGTCAGGATGTTGGCAGCCATGTTGGAGTTTCTACGGTGCCAACTAGCGCTCCAACTAAAAGGATTAGCTACTCTTTGAGTTTGTGAAGAGAGAATAGTAGCTACGGAGGAAATAGGAGGAGGAAACCTCCTGTGATTCCTGACAGCGGAGCCTAACCACACATCTCATCGTGAGATCTGATTGGCTGTCAGTACTTCATCCAAGAAGTGTTGGCAGCCATCTTGGGACCAATATACATGATAGCACCTCATTAAAAAGCATTGCAGTTAATAGAAGGTTTAAAGACTTTAGTTACATTATAAATCATTTGTTGATGGTACATACTCATTTTAGGAATTTTGGTGTGTTCTAAGGTGATTTTACCATGTGAAAAAGCCTTCTGCTGTGATATCATGAATCATGTTTGAGAGAAAACTATTTTCTAATGCTTTTCCCACAGAGGTTTGGAAAGGTGATCTATAAGCTAAAATGAGAGCATATTTTCTGTAAATTCAAATTATCTTTCTCAGTCATGTGAGAATGAAGTCTGAAATTCTCAGTAAAACATGTACATCCAACAAGGGCGGAGACTGTCAGTTGATTCCTTTGTGTTCTACTGCAGCTTCCCAGAGTGTCTAAAGAACAACTAGAGCGCTAACAGTCCTACTTATGACAAACGTATGGCACACCTGAAGCCATCTTGGTTTGAATAAAGTGGTAACTCTTAAAACATTTAATTTGAAAAGGAACACAATGAGGGGGTTCATTTTGCCATAGAAAGTATGATTAGTGCTGCAGAAAGAAAAATTAGGGCACATTTTGAGTAACTTCTCAAATCCTATTCTATTTCATAAAAAAATTCTGACATGCAGACTGAAACATGCACTTTCAATACCAGCAGCAGACTTCCCTGGTGAGCAGTAGCTTTACTACAGTGATCTAATAAGCAACTAGAGTGCTAACATTCTAAATTTATGGCAAATGTGTGACACATCTGAATGCCTTATTGATGGAATCAAAGTAAAAAACTGAAAGTATTTCCTACTGAGGAGACTGTAGTAAATGAGGAAATTAGGAAACATCATAACAAATAAGTCTCACAAAATGGCCACCAGAGACAAAAGAGCCCAAATGTAGCCCAAATATCACCCAGATGTAGCTCAAGTATAGCCCAATGACAGAATGTCCCAGAGTGTTCTAACAAACAGCTAGAGCGCTAACAGTCTTACTTATGACAAAAGTATGGCACACCTGAAGCCATCTTGATTGAAATAAAGTGGTAACACTTAAAACATTTAATGTACAAAGGAACAAAATGAGGGGGTTCATTTTGCCATAGAAATTATGATTAGTGCTGCAGAAAGAAAAATTAGGGCACATTTTGACTTCTCAAATCCTCTTCTATTTCATAAAAAAAGTCTGACATGCAGACTGAAACATGCACTTTGAATACCAGCAGCAGACTTCCCTGGTGAGCAGTAGCTTTACTACAGTGATCTAATGAGCAACTAGAGTGCTAACATTCAGAATTTATGGCAAATGTGTGACACATCTGAATGCCTTCTTGATGGAACCATAGTAAAAAACTGAAAGTATTTCCTACTGAGGAGACTGCAGGAAATTAGGAAACTTCATAACAAATACATCTCCCAAGATGGCCACCAGAGACAAAAGAGCCCAAATGTAGCTCAAATATCACCCAGATGTAGCCCAAGTATAGCCCAATGACAGAATGTACCAGAGTGTTCTAACGAACAACTAGAGCGCTAACAGTCTTACTTATGACAAACGTATGGCACACCTGAGGCCATCTTGATTGGAATAAAGTGGTAACACTTTAAACATTTAATTTACAAAGGAACAAAATGAGGGGGTTCATTTTGCCATAGAAATTATGATTAGTTCTGCAGAAAGAAAAATTAGGGCACATTTTGACTTCTCAAATCCTCTTGTATTTCATAAAAAAATTCTGACATGCAGACTGAAACATGCACTTTGAATACCAGCAGTAGACTTCCCTGGTGAGCAGTAGTTTTACTACAGTGATCTAATGAGCAACTAGAGTGCTAACATTCAGAATTTATGGCAAATGTGTGACACATCTGAATGCCTTCTTGATGGAACCAAAATAAAAAACTGAAAGTATTCCCACAGAGGAGACTGCAGTAAATGAGGAAATTAGGAAACTTCATAACAAATAAATCTCCCAAGATGGCCACCAGAGACAAAAGAGCCCAAATGTAGCCCAAATATCACCCAGATGTAGCCCAAGTATAGCCCAATGAAAGAATGTCCCTGAGTGTTCTTAAAAACAACTAGAGCGCTTACAGTCTTACTAATGACAAAAGTATGGCCCACCTGAAGCTATCTTGATTGGAATAAACTGGTAACACTTAAAACATTTAATTTAAAAAGGAACACAATGAGGGGGTTCATTTTTCCATAGAAATTATGATTAGTGCTGAAGAAAGAAAAATTAGGGCACATTTTGAGTGACTTCTCAAATCCTCTTCTATTTCATTAAAAAATTCTGATATGCAGGCTGAAACATGCACTTTTAATACCAGCAGCAGACTTCCGTGGTGAGCAGTAGCTTTACTACAGTGATCTAATGAGCAACTAGAGTGCTAACATTCAGAATTTATGGCAAATGTGTGATATATCTGAATACCTTCTTGATGGAATCAAAGTAAAAAACTGAAAGCATTTCCTACTGAGGAGACTGCAGTAAATGAGGAAATTAGGAAACTTCATAACAAATAAATCTCCCAAGATGGCCACCAGAGACAAAAGAGCCCAAATGCAGCACAAATATCATCCAGATGTAGCCCACATGTAGCCCAATGACAGAAGTGTGCAAACACTTTTTTTGTGTGTATTTGCAGTTTTATATAGTGCAGACTTGTCAGGTATTGGAGTGCTTTACATGAGCATTCGTTACATCACGCAAGATAAAATTCATTTTGGTTGTAGACATGGGGAGATTAAGTGATTTGACCAAACTCACAGAATGTTGAGCTGAAGCAGAAACTCCAACCTGGTTCCCCAGTTGCAAAGTCTGCAGCTCTGGAAGTAACACCACATCCTCTCCCCTAGGTGCAACATTTAATCAAGTGCTCAACTGGATAAAAAAACATAAAGATTACAAATAATTTAAAAGTTCTTTGTTGCTATTTGAAAACTCAGAAAATATGTCCTCATTTTAGTTTTTTAGAGCACTAACCATAATTTTGATGCAAATAAGACCCTCTCGTATATGTAATTTCTGAAGGAAATACTCTAGGTATTACAGTTTTGATTACATCAAGATGACGTCAGGCGTTCCTCACTTTTGTAATAAATATAGAATGTTAGCAATCTAGTTGTTCATTGGGATACTGTTGAGAGGCAGAGGCCAGGGGCACGGACTCTGAAAATTGAAGGCAGGTAGGAGAGTGCAGATGCAACAATTTGACCACAGTGGGCAGGCAGGAAGGGCAGTGGCAGCACAACAGACTATGGAGGGCAGTGGAAAGGGGGGCATGGGCAACAAACCAACAATACAGGACTGGCAAGAGAGGCTGTGGCAATATAATAGACCATTGTGGGCAGAAGGAAGAGGCAGTGGTAGTACAACCATACATGCCAACAGACCCGTTTTAGCCAGGAAACATCCAATGTTTTTAAGCTCAAATAGGCTTTATTTGATCTGTCTCCTGTCTACAATCTCCTCTTTTTCAATGTAAAACAAAGGGGAAAATCAATACCCCAGTTTTTTTTCATAATCTCCCTCTTACCAAGTTCATAATGTTCGCAAGAATGGTACATTGGATCATGGTAGGCAGGAGGAATTGAGGTAGGGACATGGACTCGGATAACAGAGGACAGGAGGGACATGGAGAGGTGCACCAAACTGACCCTACAGGGCAGGCATCAGGGTTTGCAGCAGCACAATACACCAAACAGCGCATGCGGGACGGGAGTGCAGCACAACAATCCATAGAAAGCAATAGGGAGGGGACAGGACCATGCACATGGACAACAGAGAACAGTGGGGAAAGAGGCAATGGTAGCTAGCTGACCATAATGGACAGACAGGAGAGAAAGCTGCAGCATAACAGACCATAAAGGGCAGGAGGGACGGATCAGGGCCATTACAATGGAACAGACAAGCCAGGAGGGAGGGAATAGGGGTCTGCACATGGAAACAGAGGGCTGGGGCAAGGGGGCAGGGCAGGAGCAGCAAGATGACCATGGAGGTCAGGCAGGTTGGGCACTAGAAACAAGACACACCATGGAGAGCAACAATGAGACTATGATGGCATACACACAGACCATGGAGGGAAGGTGGGAGGGGGTCAGGGGCAGCTAGCTGACCACACAGGGAAGGTGGGAGGGGCCATGGCAGCACAGAAGACCGTGCATGGCAAGTGGGAGGGCAGGGGGAAGGAGAATAGGGGCAGCAAGCTAAGCACAGAGGCTAAGCAGGAGGTCAATGATGGCCCATATAATTGGGCAATGGAGGGCAGGAGGAGTGGACTGGTACATCATGCTAAATGGAGGGCAGTGGCAGCACATCCGACCATGCATGGTAGGAGGGAGGAGGCTAGTCCATGGATTCAGACAACAGAGGATAGGGAGCAGGTGCATGGGGCAGCAAGCTAACTGTTCAGAGAAGGTGGGTATTAGGAATTTCATTGTTTTTAAAATGTGTGTCTGTGCGAACTACTTAAAATATGAACAAGTATGCAGCATAATCTCACTTTTATTCAGGAAGAGGACGTTTGTGACTGTGACTCCGGGCTCACTTGGCGGAAACACCCCCTGACCCTCCACCCCCATCACAAAATGTAATGCCCGTGCAAAGGGTAGGTGGACGCAGTGGTATATAGAACATAGTCCTGAGAGCACG
The DNA here is from genome assembly GCF_964204655.1 of Triturus cristatus. Lineage (NCBI taxonomy): Eukaryota > Metazoa > Chordata > Amphibia > Caudata > Salamandridae > Triturus > Triturus cristatus. Next base: position 1,866,785,853 of record NC_140589.1, read on the forward strand.
ATTGAAAATGAAAACTAGATATAGTATATGGTATAAACTCTACACCAAAAAGTGTGATATAAGATGAACCGGGGCGTGAAATATAATATGCAATACATTGTGTGCAATGACAGATTCATTTGAGAGACAGGCACTAGCGTGTGCTATGCGTTATAACATAGGCATCGAGGAAGGCACGTTAGATGGGGCAATATAACCCGTGCGAAGGCAAGTGTGGCATGACATATTCACGGGGTGGTGTTACAGTGCACATGGGCTAGAGAGTGTCACAGCATACGCACTAGCTGGTGGAATACAACACAGAGGTGTGAGGCACTCGGCGGGCACTGGTGGGTGTAACACAGCATTGGGCTCAGCCAGGAGCACGCTGTGACTCTCAAGTGAGGTTCGTCTCCTTTAAAAAATAAAAAGTAAAATAAAAAGTATTACACATCCGGCGGTGGATGTGTGTTTTATTAACCGTGAGGGGGGTTTCTTGCATAGTTTGGTCGAATTTTTGTCGAATCCCCTTTGAATGGCTTGGTGTGCGGGTATATTAAATGTGCCCGTCAATAGCTACCCATGTTTGTATAAATAAACAACAAGGGTGTCTACTTGGAGAGTACCCACCGGCGGGGGCGCCGGGATTAGGCACGGTAGGGCGTCAGACATGTCAGAGCTTCACTAGCGGTGTAAATACATTCAATGTGGATTCATTCTATGCATAGTCGCCTTTTAATGAGTATCACGCAAATCATCATGGTGATAGGTACATACGGTTTGTCCAGCATGTCCTAGGTGTTTCTATAAATATATATTTTTTTTTAAATAATAAAAAACTAAGGCTGGCCCCGGGGGATGGGGTCCCCGGGGCCATAAGTGGCCTGAGGAGGGGGGCAATGCAGCCCCCTCCTAAAGAATAAAAAAAAAAAAAGGCCATGACCCAGGGGTTGGGGTCCCCGGGGCCGATTAAGGCCTTGGGAGGGCCAAATTTATTTTTTTCAACAAAAAAAATTAGGGTGCAGGCCCTGGGGGATGGGGTCCCCAGGGCCAGTAAATTAGAAAAAGAAGGGGGGCCACACAGCCCTCCTTCTTAAAAAAGTAAAATAAATAAAAGACCGGCATCGCACCAGAGGCCACGCCCCCACTTTGCAGCACTCTGCAAAAGCGCCCCCTGGCCAGTTGTAAGTTGGGGAATTAATTCCCCTTCAATACTGAGGGTCCCTAAGGGCCAACTTACCCAACAGGTATCTCCAGTATGCGCCAGGGAGCTGCGTTGCAGACAGGTGTTCTGAGGCCACGCACCTTTTTACACCTCTATGCAATGCAGCTCTGTGGCACTTACTGGAGGTACCTAGTGGGCTAGTTTGACCCTAGGGACCCTTAGGATTCAAGGGGACTTAATCTCTCAACTTAGAACGGCCACAGGGCGCGTTTACACAGTGGTGAAGGGAGGGGACGGCGCGTTTTAAGTTGGGGAAATAATTCCCTTTCAATCCTGAGGGACCCTGGGGGCCAACTAGCCCACCAGGTGCTTCCAGTAAGCGCCACTGCTCTGCGTTGCAGAGAGATGGTGCAGGCCGTGCCCCTTTTTACACCTCTCTGCAATGGCGCTTACTGGACGTACCTAGTGGGCTATTTTGCCCCTAGGGATAATCAGGATTCAAGGGGACTTAATCTCCCAATTTAAAAAACGGCCACAGTGCGTGTTTACAGAGTGGGGAAGGGAGGGGACGGGTCCTGAGGTGACGTGTGCAAACCGCCCTATGGCGCGTTTTAAGTTGGGGAAATAATTCCCCTTCAATCCTGAGGGCCCCTGGGGGCTAACTAGCCCACCAGGTGCTTCCAGTAAGCGCCACTGAGCTGCGTTGCAGAGAGGTGGTCCAGGCCGTGCCACTTTTTACACCTCTCTACAACGCAGCTCTGTGGCGCTTACTGGAGGTACCTAGTGGGCTAGTTGGACCCTAGGGACCCTCAGGATTCAAATGAACTTAATCTCCCAACTAAAAACGGCCACAGGGCGTGTTTACACAGTGGTGAAGGGAGGGGACGGGGCCTGAGTTAACGTGTGCAAACAAGCCCTGTGGCGCGTTTTAAATTGGGGAAATAATTCCCCTTCAATCCTGAGGGACTCTGGGGGCCAACTAGCCCACCAGGTGCTTCCAGTAAGCGCCACTGCGCTGCGTTGCAGAGTGGTGGTCTAGGCCGTGCCCCTTTTTACATCTCTCTGCAACGCAGCTCTGTGGCACTTACTGGAGGTACCTAGTGGTCTAGTTGGACCCTAGGGACCCTCAGGATTCAAGGGGACTTAATCACCCAGCTTAAAATGGCCACAGGGCGTGTTTACACAGTGGCAAAATGAGGGGACGGGGCCTGAGGTGACGTGTGCAAACACGCCCTGTGGCGCGTTTTAAGAGGTGGTTTTAATCCCTTTCCCTATTATATACTAGGGGCTTACAGAGGAGGTCATGCTGATCACAGGGGGACCCCAACGCATAGTGTTCCCTAATGTATGTATGTGTTTTCACTGTATTCTGAGTGTCTTTTAACATAGCACTGGCTCTAGGACTGGTTAGTCAGACTCAGTTACCACCAGTATCCGTCTGAAAAAGTTGAGGGTACAGGATGATTTTGCAACAAGGCTTCTTTCTGCTCTTCTGCTTGTTCTTTCTGCACGTTATCCTTCTTCCTGCACTTTTCTTCATCTTTGAGGACTTCTTTTGCTTCTTTCTGCATTTCTTTTTTTTCTTTCTGTGCGTTTTTTCTTCTTTCTTCACATGTCCTATCTCTGTAGGCATAGTTAGAAATTAGCATTTAAAAAACCTTTGAAATTCACTGAAAAAACCATAGGGTTCAGGCACGTTATAGTTAGGAATTAGCATTTAAAAAACCTTAGAAATTCACTGAAAAAACCATAGGTTTCAGGGGCGTTATAGTTAGCTGGACTTTTCACTCGTACAAAACCATTGAAATTCCCCCGTTATAGTTAGTTCAGCTAACTATAACTCGCGCGACCGCAATGCACTGCTGATAACGTCACATATTACATCACTAATGACATGGTCAGTGACATCACTCATGACATCACTGATGACATATAAAATGACATCACTGATGACATCATCCTTGTGATAGAGTGGCAGACCTCCTCTCCCCCTAATATAACGTTTGATACACACATTCAAAAATAGAAACTAAAATTTTCAAAACAATGGACATACCAATATCAGTTACAACAACCTATTCAGTAATTTTAAGATCCACATACACATACACTTATACATCCTGTTACACAACGCCACTCATCCATAGAGTTACTCACACACATAGTCACTCATGCTAATAAAGAATCAAACATCCATTTACTTGCATATACAATTATACACATACCACCACACTTACTTCTACAGAAACTTACAGATACTTAGTCTTTTAAAAATCACTTATAGAAACACATACTTATTCATACAGGAACTCTTTCAATCTCTCACTCTCACATATACTCACTTATATACACCAATAGTCACATATACTAGTTTAAAACATATGTAGTTACTCATAAAGACACTATTGAGACGGTCATTCACTCACTAACACACCCATGCATACACTCATCCACCCATACAGTCCTGCACACATGCTGTCTTCAACACATACAAACAGTGAGTCACTCATTCATGCACCCATGCACTACGTAATACCCCCCACCGAACCATACAGATACTCAGACACTCATACTGATACTCAAAAAACCAACTTATAACCTATATAGACACTCATGTAGCTACTCACCAACCCATGCAGCCACTTATACACAAAGTGAGAGACTGATACAGATATTTACATTTTTAAACATTACTCACTAAGCCATGTATTCACTAAGATACACTTAATCAGTCAGTTATGCAATCAATTGTTCAAAAACAAATCATCCATTTAGACACTTATATACCCATTTATTCTTCCATCGACCTTGAGATATACATATATAAAACATATGTAATTTTCAGAAAAACACACATTCACTGGATGATGTCATCAATGATGTCATGAGTGATGTCATCAGTGATGTCATTTGAGATGTCATCAGTGATGTCATGAGTGATGTCACTGACCATGTCATGAGTGATGTAATATGTGACGTCATCAGCAGTGCATTGCGGGCGCGCGAGTTATAGTTAGCTGAACTAACTATAACGGGGAATTTCAATGGTTTTGTACGAGTGAAAAGTCCCGCTAACTATAACGCCCCTGAAACCTATGGTTTTTTCAGTGAATTTCTAAGGTTTTTTAAATGCTAATTCCTAACTATAACGTGCCTGAAACCTATGGTTTTTTCAGTGAATATATATATATATTAATTTTACTACCTAGAAATGACAATTTGACATTTGGATTATTTTGTAATTGATTGAGAGGTGAGCCCAGCTATTGATTTTGATAAAGAACGTTCAAACTATGCACCGGGCTATATGAGAAAGGGTGTCCACCATACACTGTATATTTATACCACTATGCATGATGCTTGTTTTATTCACACTGTTTGTTGTACATTTGGGATTACTTGAGAAATTCCCTCCATTATATGTAATAGTGTTTTCACTATCACACGAGTATTGGTGTGATTCAACTATCAGGGAGCTTTAACCAAACATTAATATGACAAAACACGTGTTGGCTGTGGCTATTGAAGATTGTTGATGAAAAACTGTGGCTTCTGAAGATGGGAGGTTGCGGCTTCTGAAGAATTTTGACGGGAATAAATTAATCTCAAAGCAAGAAGATCTGGACACACTTTTTTCATATATTTGTTGGTTGCTCGAGACAATCTGTTGACTGTACAAGGCTGGATGTTCCCAGTTCTGAGTGTGGGGGTTAGTGGCAGCCCTCTCCCTTGGAGCATCAAAGTAGAGATTATTGGCTTTGATGGTGGGGGAATAGAGAAAGGTTTGCACAAGTAGACCTGCCACGTTCTTGTTCAACTTGTTATATAGTACGTTGTCCAGTCTGAGGTAGTTGGGGTTTCCTTGGAAAGGAATATATTTCTTTCAGTGTGGATGAGAAAATTGCTGTAACCTGGGTGCAGCCGGTGCCGCTTGTAGTTCCATGAGCATGGCCTGGATGCCATACTTCTAAGAGTATGGTTGGGGCTGCCAGGTGAGGTTAGAATGTGGTGGACTGCAGTTGGAGGAAGAAGGACAGGTGGAATAAAGAAGTCATGAACTCATGAACAGCATGGCTGGCTGTCATGCTAGTGGAAAAATGAAGTTGTCAACTCATGCCTGCCTACAGTGTACTTTTTAACAAAAACCGTAATCTTTTTATAGCAAAGCCTAAATTGTTCTATTATTAAAGCAAAATAATAGCAACAGCAATGAGCATGTGATATACTACGGTGTCACATCCATGATGGAAGACAGAACAAAGTTGTCCTTGCTTTGTGAAGCTTTATTTCTCATACATTATGGACCACAATTTAGAGAACAGATCCCACACTCACGAAGGGTTGCACAAGGGTTACACAAGATCTTGTCATGCGGATGTAGTGAAACTGCAGTGCAGAATATGATGCTGTAAGTTTGATGTGCCTAGTGTGGCAGAAGTTCAAAGGGAGATTTCAGTGAGATGGCAATGAGTGTGGTCGGGTGAGGGGGGTAGTGTGGGAATGTAAGTCCTAAGAGTGATTGAGTGAGATGGAGGGAAGGAGTGAATGAGTTTCGCATATTTTTAACTTGCTATACTCTCTGATGATGCCTGGTGGTGTAATGTGTGAGCAGAGAGTGAAGAGAATTCAGTACATGAAGAAAGTGGCTTTAAAAACAGGACAAGGTATGAGGAGAGCAGACACCCTGACAGGTGGGAAACTTAGGGAGTATGATTTAGGTGCTTAATTTCAACGCGTGAGTAAACCTCTGTTTACCATGGGTTGGAAGTTTGAGCCGTTAGACATCTAATGCATCTGATAATTATCAGATGCATTAAATACCTCAGCTTTTGTTTAATTTTGGCAGGTCAGCCTGCTGAAATTTGATGGGGAAAAGCGTATGGTATTTACTGTACAATGCAGATTTTGTTGAGTTCAACACCAAAATCCTCAAGTTATTCCCCAGTAACTCGTAATAGGTGCTATTTTTTCCACCCGATGAAAAAAAAACCCTGTGTTATTGTTATTATCCAGGTGCTATAAATTGCACCTAAACCCATTATTAGGCACTATGGAGTTTCATAGATATTTTGTAACAATTATGTCTGGAATTCGGCAATGCAAACACAAGGGGGTGATAGACAGAGGGATGAAACGTTTCTGACACTCACCCCCAGTCACAGATCTGGGTTGAATTCATCATCATTCTTTAGCTCACTTCGCCACCCCAGTTCAGACCTAGCCACATGCAAATCAGTCTTGACCCTGAAACAGTCCAGCCCGAACTGCCAAGCCAGGTCTTCTCTGGACCAGACACAAGTATCCTGGGACCGGTTTTGGGGTAACAGCCCTCATCAGCCAGTCTAGCTTGAATCCAGTGGCAAAGTGAGCAAGGGACCCACGTCTGGGCACACCCTGCCAACCTAGGGCGAACAAAGCAAACACAAGGAGATGATGTACGGAGTGCTAAAGCGTTTCAGACACTCACCCTCAGTCTCAGATCTGGGTAGCATCCATCATTCCAGAATGCTTGTTTCAGCAGAAAGACCGATTTCTGTACACCTGTCTTCAGGAAGCCACTAAAGCTACATGAGTGCACTTTAAGTCACCTCTCACATTTGGGAAAACAGCTTATGGATAAAAACTGGCTTTGATAGAATGTGTTGTTTGATTGTCTTTTGGGAAAAAAGTGTTGCTGCCGACTATTGATCAAAGCAACAAAGACTTGCTTGAAAATATTACAGAATGTTGGTTGTTCCATACCATGAACCATACCCACTGTGTGCTGAGTGGAGCCAGTTGCCAGTTCTAACACAGCTAGTATTTTGAGAAGGTGTGGTATAGCAGTAGGTATGGCTACATTCAACAGTAACACATCAAGGATAGCCTGGATAGTATTCATTACCAATCTATATGTTTTTAAGATTTCGCTTTCACTCAGGTTCAGTGAATCTAACCTTTTTTAACTATAGGCCTTCTCTGGTGTCTTGTGGCTATCCCTTGCCTGCAACACTGTTCAGCTTGATTACTTTTGTGTTCGCTTACCGCTTGGAGCTGTGGAACTGTGATTTGGTGTAGCTGAATGAAGTGGCCAAGCTAAGCTGCATCCATGAGTTCAGCATTATGTAAAAGATAGAAAATGAGAAGGACATCTTCACAATAGCCCTTCTTTATGCAAGTTCATCTTCTTTCAGGTGCAATTCCTTTCACATTTTCCAAAGATTTTTTGTGTGCCTTTTTATATAAAGGCATTACCCCTTCATCCGTCTCATTGTGATGCCTCACTAATTGAGGCCCCTGTGCCTCCAATTACAACCCTTCCCCACATATAAAAATCCCCCCCTGTTGCGTCCTTTTTTAGGTTGAGCCTGCACAGCGCATGCACTCCTCTGTGAGGTATGCTGTATTCGAGTATGGAGTTGGAGCTTCGCCCACTCTCAGATCATATTTTTCTTTGGCTTGTGTCATTGTCCTTTGTAAATGCTAGCTTCTGGTTCATTAATAGGCTTTTTAGTCCCTCTTACGACCTTCTTGTCTTCATTTTTAACTTCAGGATTCGCCATATTACTTCTGTGTTACACGGTATGCCTTCTTGAACGCCTGGGCTGGAGGTCTACTGTGCTAGCCTCCAGCCATCTGGGGGGGCTTGTCTTGGTTGCCAAAGGCACAGAAGGTTGCCTGGCAACTGAAAATTCTGGATGTTCTCTGCATATTTCCTATGCTTTTGCCCAGCCGGATGTCTGTGGTGCCTTTGTTTGGCCAGGGTGGGCGTGTCTGGGGTGCTGAGGTTAAGGTGCTCCTCGGCAATCAGCTGTTTGGTCAGGGGGGCTCATTGTTCTGTGTCCGGGCAGAACAGTAGCTGGACGAGCTGTACAAATGGAGCTGAGTGTTTGCGCTCATCATTTCGAATCTAGTCAAATGCAATGTGATGAGTTTTGAAACAGGTGGATGCAGTAGCTCTTGATTTGGGCCACCCTCCAGTTTCCACTCCGGTATGCCATGCAGCATTGCTGATCGGTTGTCCGTTTGTACTTTCACTGTGTACCTCTATGTACCATTTGTCGCAGTAGCAGGATGTCTCCCCAGGGGTTGGTGAGATGGTCTCCTTGTCGTGGGACCAGTGCAGTGCGTCTCCTGACTGTTTCACTAAGTCTGTAGACAATGTCTGTCAAGGGTTTGTGTGATGAAACTTGCTCTCATTGCAGTTGTGGGTTCTGCTCTGCTTTATTCCGTGTGAGTGGCTGTGAATTTGCTAGATCTGTCTTCCTTTATTCTATGTTGTTGCTATATATGTCAGGCTCTGCTGTAGGCACTTGACCACTGATTCATCCGCTGCCATAAGTTGCCCTGGCTTGTCGACATGCTGCCTATGCGTGGCACATGGGATGTCATATCCATGGGCAGCAGAGTTGACTTTGGCCTGTCTGTGAGACTGGGCAGGTTTTTTGCATTTGAATTCTTATATTGATGTTTTTTTTTCCGGAGTTTTATATAGTGTGAACTTGCCCCAAAGGTATGAGAGCACTTTACATGGGCAGCAGTTGTGTTACACAAGGACACATACATTTTTGTTTTCAGGCACGGGGAGATTAAGTGGTTTGCTCAGGATCACAGGATGTTGAACCTCATTGCCGAGACTTGAAACCGGTTCCCCAGATTTGAGGTTGCCCGCGATAGCCGTTAGGCCACATCCTCTCCCCTAGGTTTGCAGCTTGTCATCTGTATTGCAGTGCATGCAAGCCGGAGCAGCTTCCCTGTGCCTGAAACTATGGTACATCTCTTTTCCTGTTTGTGGTGCAGCAGGATAGGGTGGTTAGATTTTGGCATCCCCCAGGCAGCTGGGCACCTGTAGTGGATGCCAAGGAAGGAACCAGTGTCTAGCTTTCAACCGAGTAGCCACGCTTCCATGTTGTCTGCTTGACAGGGGCAGTGGAGGTGGGGAGCTAGTGGTGCATGTTGTATGGCACTCTTCTGGATATTCTGAGAGGGTGCAACTATATAGGAATGTAACAAGGTGACCTGCTGCTAGGAGTGATTGCTCTATGATGCAGTCCCCTGCCTCTGGTTTCGTTGTCATTTTTGCAATGCTGTTGTTTGTTTTGGAGGGAATTCTCCCCCATTGGTGAGGCATGGGGCACAGTCTTCTGATTCACTTGTGCATTGGTATAAGGGATGATGCTGTAGCCACGTTCCGCCCAGATGGGTTCCATCTTGTCCCTTCTTGTTTTCAGTTCATCATTGATTGCATGGAGTTGTTGCCCTTGGATCATATGGTTCGCAGGGTGGATGATGGCCTGACGGATTCCTGTACAGTCCCTACTTTGATGCCCGGGGCAGCATCATATGGGGAACTGTTGGCTCAATCCTTGGGGAAGGATTTTGTGGCTCTGACGGAGGCCATGCTGGTGAGAGTGTCAGATGCCCGAATCCAGTTGTTTCAACAAGTTAAAATCCTGGCTGTTGTATCAAGAGTTATCGTTAAGGGCATCAGTAGCGTCCTCCTCTGCTTTCATTGCCTGACGATTCCTTTGGTTGTAGGACTGGCTGACCATCTTCGTTTCTTTGTTTGCCGTTGGGGGTACCAAGCTGTTTTGTGAACAGTTGGATGATCTACCTGGCTGTCCTTCATGGATAGGTTACACACCTGGTCCTCAAGGTCCTCTTGTAGCAATTTTTCTAAGCCTTGGATTCACTCAGATGGAAGGGAACCAAGGCACTCTCTCGTTAGGATGGCTCTTCCTATTCCTTCCATAGGGGACAGTTTGTGCCATGTTGGATAGGCAGCAAAATGTCTCCCCTGCTGCGGGTTCCACGGGCATTGCTCCTGGCTTGGGCTATCCAGTGGGACCATGGCCTGTGGGCGGTCAGAAACGGTGTTCCTTCCAGCGTGGGTGCTTTATTTTTCATCTAGTGTGTGTGGAGCTTCGTTCAGAGCAGCAATCTTATAGGCTTCGACTTCTGAACTCCAGTTATGGGGTGACCCCCTGCTTCCTTCCCAAGGCGGGTCATCCCTATCCCACTGGTTCAGGTTTGTCGAGGGGTGTATTCTGTGCTTTTCCTGGTACTGAAAGTTTTGAGGGTATTTCGGCTTCTATTGGTGCTGTGGTGCCTCCTCTGATGGGTGGCGTCCTTTCCATTCAAATGCTGTCCTTGCAGCAGATCCTTCCCATGTTGTTTCCTGGGGTCTTTGTGGCTGCATTAATTCTGCAGGTTACGTTTCTTCACGTTCACGTTTATCCATGGCGTCAACAGTTTCTGAGGTTAACTGTGAGGTCGAGCCTCTCCAATTCCTAGTCCTGCCGTTCGGCCTGTGTACTGATCCACGGGTTTTTGCGATAGTGTTGGCTGTTTTTCATCTGCTGGAGATTTCCTTCCTCCTATTTCTACAAAGCTGTTTGTCAAGGGTATCTTCCTGGACAATGTTCTGGGTCTCCTCTGATCTGTTTGAGCACTTGGTCCCTCTCGTAAGGGGAATCAGCCTTCAACTCAGGCCTTTAGCGGATGGGTCAGGTAGTGGTTCTGCTTGTAATTTAAATAGTTTGGTCTGTCTTCTGCCGACCCGACAAACCTCAATAACTACAGACCCATCTCTCTGCTCCCCTTCCCAGCCTAAGTCATCAAGAAAGCCATTAACGCTCAACTCGCCGAGTTCATAGAAACAAACTACATCCTGGACCTCTTCTAATCAGGCTTCAGAGGCAACCACTGCACCAAGACCGCACTCCTCATCGATACAGATGACATCTGCACCCTCCTTGATTGAGGCGAGAAGGCTGCCCTCATCCTTTTGGACCTCCCAGCTTCCTTCGACAACGTCTTCCACCACACCTTCTACGCAAGACTTCACAATGTCGAAATCCACAACAAAGCCCTAGAATCTATCTGCTCCTTACTCACCGGCTGAACAGAGAGAGTCAGACTCCCACTGTTCAACTCAGAACCCACAGAGATCAGCTGCAGAGTGCTTCGGGGATGCTCCCTGAGCCCCCCCCCCTTCTAACATCTCCATTGCCCAGCTTGCGGCCATCATCAGACCCATATACTCAACACCATCTCCTATGCCAATGATATCCAGCTGATTATCTCCCTCACAGACAAACCCGCAGCCGCCAAGAGCCACTTCCACAACAGGATGAAGGCAGTCGCCAACTGGATGAAGGACAGCTGCCTAATGCTCAACTTAGACAAGACTGAAGTCCTTATCTTGGGCTCAACCCCTTCTGCCTGGGACGACTCCAGGTGGCCCGCAGCAATCAGAACGCCCCCACACCCACAGAGCACGCACACAACCTCAGCATCATCCTGGACTCCTCACTTATGATGAACCGCCATATCAACCCCGTATTGTCCTCTTGCTTCCACATGTCCTGCTGGCTTCGTAAGATTTTCAAGTGGATCCTCACCGAGTACAGAAAACTGGTCCCCCCTGTACTCATCAGCAGCAGCAGCCTTGACTACGGCAACTCACTCAATGCCCGTACCCTGCAGAAACTACTAAAGAAACAGCAGAACATCCAAAATTCCTCTGCCAGACTCATCGTGAACACCTCATGTAGCAACCACATCACTGGCCCCCTGAGAGACCTTCACTGGCTTCCTATCAACAAAGGAATTATCCTCACGCATGCCTACAAAGCCCTCCACAATGCTGGATCTGCATACCTCAACCAACATCTCTCCTTCTACACTCCCACCAGACGTCTCCGCTCAGCCCAACTGGCCCTGGCTACCATCCCACGGATCTGCAAAACCACAGTTGGAGGACGATCCTTCTCCTACTGCACTGCGAAGACCTGGAACTCCTTGCCTCTGCACCCCAGGCACTCACCATCACTGCCATAATTCAGGAAGGACATCAAGACCTGGCTCTTCAACTGAACCGCAGACCCCCCGCCCAAGTGCCTTGAGACCCTATCAAGTGAGTAGTTGCACTTTACAAAGAACTTGATGGATTGATTGATTCTCCTGTGGGAATACAGGGGAGGTCTACTTGGGAATTTCCGCTTCAATGGCTGAGGTGCATGGTGCTTCTTTGCTGGGCTGCCACTTCGGCAGTTTCCGGATTTGATGGGTGCTGACTTCCACGTTGTACATAGTTTTTTGCCTGGGGCTTGACGTTGTTTGCATTTTCTGTGCAGTAGGCCGGGCCTGCTTTTTGGCTTGGATACATCTCAATAAGTGAGACGTCACAGCAAGAGGGACAAAGGAGTAGTGTAATTATTTATTGGTAATACATTACTCTGAGTCCTTCTCTTGCTGTGATGACTCAGGTACTCCCTCTCACCCTTGTCCGCTAGTCCAACTGTGTGCTGTTTGGGTTTGGTATGGATCAGGAAGTAAGGAGGAGAGAGGGATTTTTATATGTGAGAAACAGTTGTGATTTGAGGCACAGGAGCCACAATAAGTGTGTCATCAGGGTGAGATATGGACTTAGAGTAATGCTATTACTGTTGAGTAATTGCAGCATTACACAAACACATGCAAACACTTTTCTCCCTAGTTTGAAAACCTTTGTGACCATTATGGGTCTGATTATGAATGGGTTGGTTAATTCCGACCGATCCGTATACCCTTGTTTCTGCAAGGGTCGGAATTACGAGTTTGAAGGTATTTAATATATCCTATAATTATTGGATGCATTAAATAGCTCAACCTTCATTAGATTTTCAGCAGGTCAAACCTGTTGAAAAAGTATGGTTTTGACAAACAACAAAATCTGCTTGTTATGCCTCACAAACTCTTAAAAGGTATTATTTATCGCACACCTACCCCATGTATTTTTGTGTCATGTGTGTAATAACACCTAAACTTGTAATCGGGCCCTTAGCAGGCGGTCATTTTAGGTGCTAAATAACTCACATCCTGCTGCACACTTGCAGCTCAGAATTACATTTAACTTTTGCAGATGCATGAATTATCTCATGCGTTAAATAACTCATGAGTTATTTGCCATATGTGCTAAATAACACATGCATTAAATAACTCATGAGTTATTTACCTAATATGAACTGATGTTTCTAACACACTTGTTAAAATGCTGTTGATATGGTAATGGGCAGAAGTAGATCAGAGACCCTGGCTGATGAGGGGTGATACGCAGAAACCACTTCCAGGATGCTTGTTTCTGGTCCAGTAAGGACATGTCTTGGCAGTTCAGGCTGGACTGTTCCCATGAGGAGCAGGGTAAAGACTAATTTGCATATGGCTGGGTCTGAACTGGGATGGCATGCGGAGTAAAGGAACAATTGATTTAACCCGGATCTATTTTTTTATTTTTATTTATTTATTTATTTGTCCTCATTTATGCGATCTTAAAAAGAAAGAGTGCAATCAGGTCCTCTTAAATTTAGGCGCCCTTGCAGTGGAATTAGAGGCCTTGCTTCAATACCACTGATTCCATAAACCAAGGATGTTGGTTCCTGCATCTATGGACCATCGGTTTTGATCGCGATGTTTAAATCATCGGACAACTCTCCCTGCCCTACCATCTAACATTGTCCTATAAATCCCAAAACTCAGTCCGTTTACATACTCCTCTAGATTTATCCATAAACCTAAATTTATGCACAGACCCCACCCATTCATGAATCAGTGAAGGAGAGGGGAGTATCCACTTTATACAGATTTCACGTCTCGCTACAAGCATAAGTATGAATAAGAGATGTGTCTGTTTTTTAGTCAAATTAATTTTACAATCAAGGATACCCAGGATACCAAAAATAACAGTGAAATGTCTTACCTTGAAAGTCAAATCTAAGCTTTTACCAATAATCTTGCCGGCTTCATTCCAGAATTGGCCAAGTTGAGGGCAAGAATAAAACATGTGAATGTCATTTGCTTCATTCTCGCCACATTTTGGGCATTTTTTCGTCACCTGGATATTCATTTTGGAAAGCTTTCCAGGAGTCCAGTATGATCTGTACAGGGTAAATAAATGATTTTTCCTCAACGGTGCAGAAATTGTAGTATACCACAAATAAGTATAAGATACTTGCCAAGCCTGTTGCAGGTCTTCAGCCGGAAAGATCCTCTTCCATTTATGATCTGGGATATCATAGTCTGATTCCTTCTTCTCTACCAGGGACCAATACCACTTCGCAACTTCTTTCTTTCCAGGAGCTTTATGTAGTTTGCCCCCTACAATTATGGAGTCCTCTGGTCCAATAGTTTGAGATTTAACCCAGTTAGCCAATTGGTAAAATTTGAACCTCGAGATTCCATTCGCAGTTAACACTGCCAAGTCTTCCCATGATTTTAAGTTACCATTTTCTAAGAGATCTCCCCATGTTGTTATTCCAGATCTTTTCAAAGGAAGAGCTAAGGAATCCTGCAAACATTCAGGAGTACCGGGCGAATTCCATATCGGGGCTTGTGAACTATAATATGGGTAACTCCAGATTTTCCTTATATCAGACCAAAGTTTAAATGCCGATCTTAGTACCTTTAATTTAATTTTCCTAAAGAATCTTGGATGTCCAAACTTGTACAAACAATTACTATGATTTGTTATTGCTTTCCAATAAAGGGGGTACGAGGCATAATCTTGAAAAAGATGTCTTATGTTTTTAAAGTGAAAAGCCCTATAATACATCAAAAGATCTGGGCTAGCAATCCCTCCTCAGTGTTTTCTTTGGCTCAGGTTTTTCCAGGCAATGCTAGACATTTTTGATGCCCAGATGAAGGAGTTCAACTCACTTTGAATCTTCTTTATTTGAGATGCGTTGAACTCCAAAGGGATAGCATTAAAAACAAATGTAAACTTGGGTAGGATAGTCATTTTTACTACATTGACTCTCCCCATAAAGGATAAGGATAGACAGGACCATGATTTCAAAAATTTCCTAATTTCTTTGGTTTTTAGTTGCAGATTTGCTTGGGCAATTTCATCAATGTTATTTCGAATTTGAATCCCTAAATATCGGATTTCCCTCTTGGAGTCATGTTGGGAAAGAGGTAAATTCCACTGCATAATCTCAGTTTTTTGCTGGTTTATTTGGTACCCAGAGTAACAAAAATAAGTAGATGAAAATGAACTATGGTTTGACTTCTAGAATTGCACACTATTAAGAGTTGCAAACTTTGTCAGATACAGTCACACAGGAGAGTAAGGCCTCAGAGCACTTAAGGGGAACATATGAACAAACAGGACTTATAGCCAACCTAGTGGGTCAAGAAAGCAGTCTTGCCCTCCTGTCTCTGACAGATGTGGCAGCTGACTGAAAGTGGTAGGTATCAGCTTCTTACCTCACTGCAACTTCAGCTCAATACCACATCTCTAGTTCTATAGACGGTCTTGCCGTTCTATTATCCAGGGACCCTCAGCTGAGGGTGGAAGAGGGGAAGGGCGTCTTCCTGTTTGTTACTTTTAGCCTTTCACACAGAACTTCAGCATCACTTTCCTTAACCACATATGCATACCATTCAACACACTAAACATCATCTCCCTAAAATGCAAAAGTGGCAGCCACCCACTTCCACACGCACATCCAAGCCAAGCAAACAGTACTTTATTCTAGTCACAACTTCCCAGAAAATGCACTAAATGCACACTTTACTGCATGTAGAAAATTTCTCGATTTACATGCATGCATGTAGCAAAAATATTAGACATTAGCTATTGATGACGATAATGCCATCTTTTCCCCTACCATCACTCACATCTTCGATATGCTGGTCCCTCATCATCCAACATATAGACCAACAAAACCAAACAGAAAGGGGACTCATGGTGGTCCACTGATTATTGTGGCAGTGCACTCCAAAGCAAGAGCCAGACTGCAGAGGGTTAAACTCCTCTCCTATCACTTCCCACTGACAACAACACAAACCATCACCTTTAACCTGATCTACCAACACACCAGACATCCTCAGGTCAGTCTTTAAGCATTGTGAACAACATCAACCTCAGTAACTTCTGCCTCCAAAGAAACACTGGGTGTCCTCTTCAAAATATCAGACACTTCCAATACCAATCATCCTAGGACCCTGATGACACAAGTGAATGGGAACACCCTGAAATACATCTGCCCCACTATCATCAACTTCACTTGCACCTGCCGTGGCAAGCTGGCTTGACTAACCATGCCTTCCTGAGAATGTAAATAAACTTAATTAAATTAACAGAACAAGAAACCCTCTTCTGTTTGCAAAAGATAGCTTGCACTAGCGTCATGTTTATGTGTTACAAACAGGTGTATTTATGGAAGGAAAATGTTAACCCAGATAATTAAGCTCATTTGAATGAGAAACAAACCAGGGCCCAAGGTTTGAACTATCCCAGAAAGGGATGTACCTGTACCTGTCTCACACAGGTCTTGACAGAGCAGCAGAGGTGACACCCACAGATTGGTGAACCTGATGTCAAAAGCTGCAAATGATAAGAAAATAGCAAGCAGCACTCTACAACTCCACCTTCAATTAAATTTCACTACACAGGCAGATGTGTCATTGTAAGAAATCGGGTGTTTGGTTGAGGGGGTGAAACCCTCCTGAAGCATTATCCACAGTCCTTATCGCAGTGAACCACAAAAAGTCACTATACTAAACTGCGCTTAAACCTTTGGTAGCTAAAAAACATTCAGGCTTAATTAAGAGGCAATGTGTAAAGTATTTATCCAGCACTTAAACTGTAATAAAGGGAAAATACAACACTAGAAAAATCAGTAGCACCAGGGTTAGGAATTTTGAATGCTTAAAGTGCAAAAAAGCACCAAAAAGAATAAAGCACCAACTGTGGTAGCTGGTTGTGCGAGACCGGGGCATATTTGAAAGTTAAGGGTGTCCGCGAAGGAGTACAGTTCTGCTACACTGTGTGAGTAGGGCCCAGTCTCAGCTTACCATCGGATATTGTAAGGAAATGTCTCTTTTTGTATGGTCACCCCCTAATTTTGGACTACTGCTGCTGGTTTTGTGATTCTGAGATGGCACTGAGGCCTGCTAAGTAGACCTCAATGCCTGTCTCCCTACCCGCAAACTAATTTGTAGAATTGGCCTTTACTCAATTTGCCAAGATAGCTTACCTGTTTTGGTGACCTTTTGTACCACCGTGGGGCGTTGCAGCATTGTCGCACGTAAATACCAAAAGATCGAGGAAAGGGTAATGACAAGGACACCCTCACAGCTGAGTGATCATACAGGGGACATGGGAGAATCACAACCTCCTGCGTCTGCGGTGTCGGTGTATCGGAAGTCAATATAAAGTCAATCCTGGCGTACGTTTTGTGAGAATGGGAATAAAACGTGCACTCTCTGGACCTCGGGTGTTGTGATTGCCAAAAATCCATGAGCCCGGCCTCAGCAAGCAGCCACGACCCTTGGCTAGAGAGGGCCCCTGTCTGCCCCACATGTTGGGCCGATCTATCGAGGTCATTATCAAAGGCCAAATTAAAGCTCCACCCCCAAAACAGAGATCTGTCAGGGATACTGATCAGCTCGTGTATTGCCACTCAGATGCACCCCTCTTGGCCCTCATTGGGGACATAGACTGTGGCTACTGTAAAACTATGCTGCCCCAATGTGAAATTATAAGCTAAGAGCCTACCTTTTATCTCAGCCTGTCTCTGGCCCAACTGGCCCCGAAACCTGGCCGAGACAAATATCGCTACGTCCGCTGTCTTAGTGGCCCGGGAGGAGAACAGTTGATAGGGGAATGCTTTAGACCATAACCTGTGAGTATCTTGTGCCAGGAGATGCATCTCCTGAAGGAGACAGATATGAGCGTCCGAGTTGTCCAAAAAGGACAGGACAGCGAGCCACTTTGTAGGGTTATTAAGACCCTTAACATTAAGGGACAGAATTTTAATTTCAGCTGACATAATAGTGGAAATGAGAGAGCAGTCAGGAAATCCGTGAGCCAGAGTCAGCTGCCACCCCAGAGAGCCCCAGGAGCACCCCCGTCTGCTGTTGCACATAAACAATGCAATAATTAGAGACCGCCAAAACTGGAAGGAGGAGGAAGGAACCCCTAGAAGTAAACAAACTACAAAGAACAACAATGAAGAAAGTCCATCAAAGTCCAGGGCTAATAGCTCCATGGTGGGACGTGGGATGTATAGCAGGAGCCACCTGCCACCCCGTCCTGCTCAGGACCGGACCCCGACCGCCAGATAGGACCCCTCCAGGAAAAGTGTCTTACATTACCTGGCCCATGCTTCTTAAGTCTGCAGCGGCAGAGTACTCCGCCAAGGTTGCAATGACTGCTTTGCGCTCCTTAGCAATAGCAATAGTCTTAGGATCTGGGCGAAGGCAAAGAGAGCCTCTCCCGATCCGGCGCCATCCAGCTGCTCCATATCGATGGGCATCGGTGTCCCCCCACCCGGGGCACCCGGCTCCTCCTCAGGTAAGTAAAGCAGCGATGCGGCCTCCCGTAGTGAGCGGATCTGGCGGAGCTCACCATCCCATTTAAAGATGATCCAGAAGGGGTGGCCCCAGGAGTAGGAGACATCTTTCGAGAGCAAGAATTCTGTGACAGCTCAGAATTCCCCCCTTTTCTATAGAGTGCTGGCAGCGAGGTCTTATAACAAGAGGGGCCTGGCTGAGTGAAATTCAAGTAGATGCTTGGCTCATGCTTCCCGAAGGATGCGTCCTTTAAGTTGAAAGTCATGGACGCATGTTAAAATATCCGGGGGGGTGCAGTCGCCGATCTCTTAGGCCCTACACGATGTGTCCGGTCAAGTTTAATCTGCTGCTCTGGTGGGCCCCTAAAATGTGACTGAAAAGCTCCACTGCAAAAGATTCAATGTCCAGTCCCTCGAGGCCCTGAGGAACCGCCCGGGTTCTAATATTATTCCGATGGTAACGGTTCTTGACGTCCTCCACATGGGCCTGAAGGTCAAAGTTGCTGGTCTTGGAGGCGAAAAATCTCTTGCTGAAGCTGGTTAATCTCCTCATCGCTCGATGTCACTTGCGTCTCCAGCATATCGACCCTGTTCCTGACCGAATCAATGTCCCTGCGCATCTCGTGGAGTTGCAAGGTTAGCTCCTTCTTCATAGTGTGGAATTCCCCGGTGAGGGAAGCAAAAAGTTCTCGAGGATGCCATGAGTAACCGGCCCATCCTTTTTCCCCTGGTCGCGTTCAGCGGGGAGCCCCCGGGTGGTGGTGGCGCATCAGCTCCTCCCGTGCCGTTCTTGACTAAGAGGTCCTTCACTGACCTTTTCTTCTTGGATTTGTTGCTAGCCATGGCAGGCAGGCGTCACCCCCTTTCATGCCCTGCAGCGCAGAGTAACAGCTAGAGTCCAGAAGTGCTAGGCCCCTGGGGGCCCGAGAGGTAAAGCAATCTGGGGCTGCAGGCCTGCAGGCCACAGCTTTGGCAGTTCCGAGTGTCCCAGAACAGCCCGTCAGGCCCCCTGCAGGTGTGCGTCTCCTGGTCTAACCTTTCTCCGACCAAACACCCCACCAGATGTTCTATGAGATCCACTGAACGGTCTCTGCTGCATACCAGTGAGGTGCAGACGCTTCGCCGATGAGGGTGGGTGAGTCACTCAATGCACAGCCGGCCTCAGCGCGCATCAGGGACCCACTGCGCAATATACCGCTGCCCTCAGTGTGCATAGGCCAAACGGGTATCAGATCGAGGACTCCCAGCTCCACTCTATGGCCTCAGATCACTGGCCCTCGGATGGGGACCGACTACTCTCTCAAGGGTCCAGCGAGGCAAGAAGCGTGACACCACCTCGCTATTGCACAGCCCCAACAGTCTCCCAAGCCGCCCGCCCCAGTATCCCACGCCCCCTCTATGCAGCTGTAGGTTCACAGATTATCTTGCCGGGGGGGCTGGGACACCCGAGGGGGAAGGATCCAGTTAACACCATGATGCAGCTTCCTATTCGAAGCAGCAGGGCTCTTTGCATGTGGCTATGGCCTACAGGTGCCCCCTGGTAGATCCTTTGTCTCCTGAGCAGGCAAATCCCACTGCGTTCTCAAAACCTATCCGCCCTGCGTTGTCGGCCTCCAAACTCAGGTCACCTGCCCCAGCAGCAGCCTGCACTCTCAGCCCAGTGGACCCCACAGGCTGCTGAGGCAATCACGCTACCGCAATGGGGGAGTGCCCAGGTGTCATTGGATCAGGGCCCTTCTGGACGCTCCGCCGATCTCACCTCCTTTTACCGAGCCGTATAGAGCGGGCCCCACATTCCAGCAAGGCCAGCCAGGCGCGGTGCAGCCTCCTCTCGCGGTTGGCCGGTGCACACGGCGGGGGGGCTCGTCACCGCTGCAGGACGTCATCGAGCCCCTCAGCCCGAATGAGTCCTGTTGCCACCCAAGGGAGAGGCTCCTATGTAGTCTCTGCTGCTCCGGCCCCGCCTCCAACTCAAGCCCGGGGATTCCAGCCCAGCGGCTCAGGCACAGCGGGCACCGCTTATCGGTTCGGTGAAGGAAGAAATGGCGCTCTAACAAAATCACACAGAATAGTAAGAATTGAAAAGTGATCACGGTGCTGCAAGGTCAGGGGAAACAAACACTGGCTAAAAAACCCCTGCGAGAGTGTGGGTAGGAGACCCCCATTGGAATTCTGAACAAGTCCTGCGCACACGTTTCTCAGGATGTGAGTTCACGGTGTAAAACCATCATTTGGATTTGTTGTTTGTACAAAATATGAAGGTCAACACCAGGAAATTTCTTCCAAATGAAAATTTATGATACGTTTCTTCAATAGATACAGAAAGAAAAACCAGCCGACACGTGTTTCGTCATACGGGAAACATCCTGTGACTCTTCAGGGCTTGGAAGGACAGAAGACAAAGGGTTAAGTATACAGACAATAAAACAAAAACAAAAGTGAAAATGATGATGGCGAAAAGAGCACCCAGTTATAATGGAGACCTTAGGAGAGTAGGGTAGAAAGTGCAATTGTGCATAACTGCAATAGTGTCTTGTGACAAGTGATTTAGTGCGACATAAATATTATGGAAGGCCAAGCCATAATTATTGACCAGGGGCCTGGTCACATGCAAAATGTCAAGAGAGTGTTAAACAGGTGAAATTCTAGGCGATCAATATAAATAAATCAAAAATGTTTAAACAATCACGCTGCCAAGGATGAGGAAATGGAGTCTGGCATAGATGTGACATGGTTAACCTGAAGAGAATTGTTAAAGTAGATCTGGCAGTAGATAATGATTATAAATTTGTCTGAAAAATGATAAATCGTTGTTCAAGTGAGGACATCAACATCATAAATATGGAAAAGGGAAACAATAGTAAACGATATGCAAATCACTAAGGTGACATCCTAATCTAAAAGTGAAAAGAAATGACCGAATAAGTGTACTAAAATACGGCGATTGTGGTGAAAATATCGTGTTGGTGGGTGCAGCAAGAGTGATGATTTAAAATAAACAATAGCCTAGCTTATTACAAAATAGCGTTTTTTTCAGAGAAACCATGGAGGTGAGTAAAAGAGGAGAGTAAGTGCAGGCGCACGAGGGAAATAGTAAAAGACCTGACGCTAAATGATGAAATAAAAGATAACGTCGTCGGGCGCGTTAATAGGGAGGTGGAGTGGGTAAAGTCGCAATCTACCTGTAGAGGAAGTGAACATGGCTGTATATACGATCTGGGGAGAAAGAGAAAATAAGTAAAAACGGGAAAGGGGAAGTGGCGGGAAGACAGGGTAAGTACGGTAAAATTACAATGTAGTAGAAGGAATGAACAACCCACCATAGGACTGGAGAAAGTATATATCCCAGTCGGTGAGATGGGTAAATATTGAAAGTGAGTGGTGATGCCACGAAGGTAGAGGGGAGGACAATTTAGTCGCTACTCCCAAGGTATGAATCCATGAAAGGTAGGAGGACGTATGCGTCTGTCCTACGGGTGGACCTGAAGGGAACAGTAACCGTGAGTAATGTTGCCCAACGAATAAAAGGGTAAAACATTAATGGGTTACGAGCGTAGGGTGCAGGAGGAAGGCTTACCGTAGTGAACGGTAGAAGTTAGACTGCTTCGTCTCGTCTTCCGGTAGCGGAAGGAGACGGCTAAACAGGAAGTGTTAAATACAGGATAGTGAATAACGACTAGATTGTTGCATTCTGCCCAAAATGGCAGAAAGGAAGTGAGGATGAGTGATCGGACAGGGTTGACCGGCAGTGTGATGGATCTGAAAATAGAAGATAACCTGTTAATGAGGGGAAACTGAGTCTTAAAAGGAAAAGGTTAAAAGAGAGAAGAAATGGAAAAAGAAGGAAAAAGAAGAGAGAAAAAAAGAGAAAGAAGGGCAGACAGTGTGAGATGAAAACGATTGATAAACACACAGTATTAAACACATTAGAATGGATATGAAGATAAATTGAATGTTACAATAAGTATTGAAATGTAAAGTTAACAGCGTGAAAATTGTATATTTAAAACTCATATACAATGTGCTGGAAAAAGGTATGAGAGCGCTTTACATGGGCAGCAGTTGTGTTACACAAGGACACATACATTTTTGTTTTCATGCACAGGGAGATTAAGTGGTTTGCTCAGGATCACAGGATGTTGAATCTCATTGCCGAGAATTGAAACCGGTTCCCCAGATTTGTGGTTGCCCGCGATAGCCGTTAGGCCACATCCTCTCCCCTAGGTTTGCAGCTTGTCATCTGTATTGCAGTGCATGCAAGCCGGAGCAGCTTCCCTGTGCCTGAAACTATGGTACATCTCTTTTTCTGTTTGTGGTGCAGCAGGATAGGGTGGTTAGATTTTGGCATCCCCCAGGCAGCTAGGCACCTGTAGTGGATGCCAAGGAAGGAACCAGTGTCTAGCTTTCAACCGAGTAGCCACGCTTCCATGTTGTCTGCTTGACTGGGGCAGAGGAGGTGGGGAGCTAGTGGTGCGTGTTTCTGAAGACAGCTGACCTCCCGAAGGGTCACTGTTGTGCAGACCGATGACAGGTGTGGGCTGTTGTATGGCACTCTTCTGGATATTCTGAGAGGGTGCAACTATATAGGAATGTAACAAGGTGACCTGCTGCTAGGAGTGATTGCTCTATGATGCAGTCCCCTGCCTCTGGTTTCGGTGTCATTTTTGCAATGCTGTTGTTTGTTTTGGAGGGAATTCTCCCCCATTGGTGAGGCATGGGTCACAGTCTTCTGATTCACCTGTGCATTGGTATAAGGGATGATGCTGTAGCCACGTTCCGCCCAGATGGGTTCCATCTTGTTTCTTCTTGTTTTCAGTTCGTCATTGATTGCATGGAGTTGTTGCCCTTGGATCATATGGTTCGCAGGGTGGATGATGGCCTGACGGATTCCTGTACAGCCCCTACTTTGATGCCCGGGGCAGCATCATATGGGGATCCTTGGGGAAGGATTTTGTGGCTCTGACGGTGGCCATGCTGGTGAGAGTGTCAGATGCCCGAATCCAGTTGTTTCAACAAGTTAAAATCCTGGCTGTTGTATCAAGAGTTATCGTTAAGGGCATCAGTAGCGTCCTCCTCTGCTTTCATGGCCTGACAATTCCTTTGGTTGTAGGACTGGCTGACCATCTTCGTTTCTTTGTTTGCCGTTGGGGGTACCAAGCTGTTTTGTGAACAGTTGGATGATCTACCTGGCTGTCCTTCATGGATAGGTTACACACCTGGTCCTGCAGGTCCTCTTGTAACAATTTTTCTAAGCCTTGGATACACTCAGATGAAAGGGAACCAAGGCACTCTCTCGTTAGGATGGCTCTTCCTATTGCTTCCATAGGGGACAGTTTGTGGCATTTTGGATAGGCAGCAAGATGTCTCCCCTGCTGCGGGTTCCTCGGGCATCGCTCCTGGCTTGGGCTGTCCAGTGGGACCATGGCCTGTGGGTGATCAGAAACGGTGTTCCTTCCAGCGTGGGTGCTTTATTTAATTTATCTAGTGGG
Source organism: Triturus cristatus (assembly GCF_964204655.1). Taxonomy (NCBI): domain Eukaryota; kingdom Metazoa; phylum Chordata; class Amphibia; order Caudata; family Salamandridae; genus Triturus; species Triturus cristatus. The sequence continues at coordinate 1,866,809,801 of NC_140589.1, forward strand.
TGTGGAGCTTCGTTCAGAGCAGCAATCTTATAGGCTTCGACTTCCGAACTCCAGTTATGGGGTGACCCCCTGCTTCCTTCCCAAGGCGGGTCATCCCTATCCCACTTGTTCAGGTTAGTCGAGGGGTGTATTCTGTGCTGTTCCTGGTACTGAAAGTATTGAGGGTATTTTGGCTAGTATTGGTGCTGTGGTGCCTCCTCTGATGGGTGGCGTCCTTTCCATTCAAATGCTGTCCTTGCAGCAGCTCCTTCCCCTGTTGTTTCCTGGGGTCTTTGTGGCTGCATTAATTCTGCAGGTTACGTTTCTACACGTTCACGTTTATCCATGGCTTCAACAGTTTCTGAGGTTAACTGTGAGGTCGAGCCTCTCCAATTCCTAGTCCTTCCGTTCGGCCTGTGTACTGATCCACAGGTTTTTCATCTGCTGGAGATTTCCTTCCTCCCATTTTTACAAAGCTGTTTGTCAAGGGTATCTTTCTGGACAAAGTTCTGGGTCTCCTCATATATGTTTGAGCACTTGGTCCCTCTCGTAAGGGGAATCAGCCTTCAACTCGGGCCTTTGGCGGATGGGTCAGGTAGTGGTTCTGCTTGTATATAAATAGTTTGGTCTGTCTTCTGCCGACCCGACAGATCTCAATAACTACAGACCCATCTCTCTGCTCCCCTTCCCAGCCTAAGTCATCAAGAAAGCCATTAACGCTCAACTCGCCGAGTTCATAGAAACAAGCCACATCTTGGACCTCTCCTAATCAGGCTTCAGAGGCAACCACAGCACCAAGACCGCTCTCCTCATCGATACAGACGACATCTGCACCCTCCTTGATTGAGGGGAGAAGTCTGCCCTCATCCTTCTGGACCTCCCAGCTGCCATCGACACTGTCTTCCACGACACCTTCTACGCAAGACTTCACAATCCAGAACAAAGCCCTAGAATATATCTGCTCCTTCCTCACCGGCCGAACAGAGGGAGTCAGACTCCCACTGTTCAACTCAGAACCCACAGAGATCAGCTGCAGAGTGCTTCGGGGATGCTCCCTGAGCCCCTCCCTTCTAACATCTCCATTGCCCAGCTTGCGGCCATCATCAGACCCATATACTCAACACCATTTCCTATGCCAATGATATCCAGCTGATTATCTCCCTCACAGACAAACCCGCAGCCGCCAAGAGCAACTTCCACAACAGGATGAAGGCAGTCACCAACTGGATGAAGGACAGCTGCCTAATGCTCAACTTAGACAAGACTGAAGTCCTCATCTTAGGCTCAACCCCTTCTGCCTGGGACGACTCCTGGTGGCCCGCAGCAATCAGAACGCCCCCACACCCACTGATCACGCACACAACCTCAGCATCATCCTGGACTCCTCACTTACGATGAACCGCCATATCAACCCCGTATTGTCCTCTTGCTTACACATGTTCTGCTGGCTTTCTACTATTTTCAAGTGGATCCTCACCGAGTACAGAAAACTGGTCCCCCCTGTACTCGTCAGCAGCAGCAACCTCGACTACGGCAACTCACTCAATGCCCGCACCCCGCAGAAACTACTAAAGAAACAGCAGAACATCCAAAATTCCTCTGCCAGACTCATCGTGAACACCCGATGTAGCAACCACATCACTGGCCCCCTGAGAGACCTTCACTGGCTTCCTATCAACCAAGGAATTATCCTCACGCATGCCTACAAAGCCCTCCACAATGCTGGACCTGCATACCTCAACCAACATCTCTCCTTCAACACTCCCACCAGACGTCTCCGCTCAGCCCAACTGGCCCTGGCTACCATCCCATGGATCTGCAAGACCACAGTTGGAGGACGATCCTACTCCTACTGCACTGCGAAGATCTGGAACTCCTTGCCTCTGCACCCCAGGCACTCACCATCACTGCCAAAATTCAGGAAGGACATCAAGACCTGGCTCTTCAGCTGAACCGCAGATCCCCCGCACGAGTGTCTTGAGACCCTAACAAGTGAGTAGTTGCACTACTTGATGGATTGATTGATTTTCATGTGGGAATACAGGGGAGGTCTACTTGGGAATTTCTGCTTCAATGGCTGAGGTGCATGGTGCTTCTTTGCTGGGCTGCCACTTGAGCAGTTTCCGGATTTGATGGGTGCTGACTTCCACGTTGTACATAGTTTTTTGCCTGGGGCTTGACTTTGTTTGCATTTTCTGTGCAGTTGGCCTGGCCTGCTTTTTGGCTTGGATACATCTCAATAAGTGAGTCGTCACAGCAAGAGGGACAAAGGGGTAGTGCAATTATTTATTGGTAATACATTACTCTGAGTCCTTCTCTTGCTGTGATGACTCAGGTACTCCCTCTCACCCTTGTCAGCTAGTCCAACTGTGTGCTGTTTGGGTTTGGTATGGATCAGGAAATAAGGAGGAGAGAGGGATTTTTATATGTGTTAAAGAGTTGTGATTTGAGGCACAAGAGCCACAATAAGTGTGTCATCAGGGTGAGATATGGACTTAGAGTAATGCTATTACTGTTGAGTAATTGCCACATTACACAAACACATGCAAACACTTTTCTCCCTAGTCTGAAAACCTTTGTGACCATTATTGGTCTGATTATGAATGGGTTGGTTAAATCCGACCGATCCGTATACCCTTCTTTCTGCAAGGGTTGGAATTACGACTGAAGGTATTTAATATATCCCATAATTATTGGATGCATTAAATAGCTCAACCTTCATTAGATTTTCAGCAGGTCAAACTTGTTGAAATTTAACTGAGAAAAAGTATGGTTTTTACAAACACCAAAATCTGCTTGTTATGCCTCACAAACTCTTAAAAGGTGTTATTTATCGCACACCTACCCCATGTATTTATGTGTCATGTGTGTAATAACACCTAAACCTGTAATCGGGCCCTTAGCAGGCGGTCATTTTAGGTGCTAAAGAACTCACATCCTGCTGCACACTTGCAGCTCAGAATTACATTTAACTTTTGCAGATGCATGAATCATCTCATGCGTTAAATAACTCATGAGTTATTTGCCATATGTGCTAAATAACTCATGAGTTATTTACCTAATATGAACTGATGTTTCTAACACACTTGTTAAAATGCTGTTGATATGGTAATGGGCAGAAGTAGATCAGAGACCCTGGCTGATGAGGGGTGATACGCCAAAACCACTTCCAGGATGCATGTTTCTGGTCCAGTAAGGACATGGCTTGGCAGTTCAGGCTGGACTGTTCCCATGAGGAGCAGGGTAAAGACTGATTTGCATATGGCTGGGTCTGAACTGGGATGGCATGCGTAGTAAAGGAACAATTGATTTAACCCGTATCTATTGACTGGGGGTCGAATATTTGATTTGCTCCGCATTTTTCCCATAATTTGTGTATCTTTTGAACATACAAGCTAGTCACACCCTAATGTGGGTTGACAGCTGTGCTCCATGAAAAATTATTCTACCATCTTGATGTTGATGGAATGAGGATTTCTGGGAAGGGGTTATGCCCACTCCCCACAGAAAGTGGTCATATAGGTGGTAGTGACCCCAAGGGTAGGTAGCCCATTGGCTACTATCCTTCACTCCCCTTAATGTTCCTAAATTCTATATTTAGGTGCTTCCTGACACCATGACCTCAGATTTGACTGACTGAAGAAGATGAAGGACCAAGAAGAGCCGAAGACGTGGGAACTGTGGACTAGCTGTGGACTTGCTTCCAAACTCTGCCTGCCTTTTCCAACAATTGCAAAGACCTGACTCGTCCTGCATCTGTGCATCCTCCCAGAGCCTTGAAGGGCAGCCAGCACTTCACCAACCAGCCAGCATCTCCTGTGAAGTGAAAGTGCCACTTCCCTGCAGCCTGCAGACATGGATCAAACAGTCCAATTCACCAATCTGCTGACCACTGAGTCCTGCAGCACAGCAGCATCCCAGCAAGAGGTCACTGAGTGTTCAGTCTGCAAGCCCCGTCGATCCATTGAGTCTTCGAGATTCTGATCCACCCCGGAGGCTCCCTGCACCAATACCTGGGGTATCGGAACCTGTTGCAAGCATCAAGGCTTGCTTGTGTTCAGTCCGAACACCCCCACTGTCAAAACTTACCTGCATGTCGTGTGACTTCAAGAGAGGCCAGCTCCACACTGAAAGTCATCTTACTGCATTTCTTTTCCCTCTTCTGCAGGTGCACCATAAACTGTGAGAGCCTCAAGCTTCCCCGACCCGCTGGACAAAACACCTATGAACTCAAACACCCCAGCCCGAGTCCACTGAAACTGATGGTGTCTCTGTGGTCCTGAGACTCTCAAGAGTCAAGTCGCCCTTTGGGTCATGCCAGACTGGTCCCCCAGTCCCCACTTCTTTGCAAGTACTGCTCCCTATTGACTTCAACATGTGCGTCTAAGGCTACCACATTGTAAATCACTTCTACACCCAGATACCTCAGGGCAGGTAACCTTCAACTACTGGCGCTTTCATGGACCTTGGCCCTTACTTACCTTATGTCCAGAAGAACAGTCCTTTAAGTCGGTGGCAAGTGACCCTATGCAGTGTATGATTCTTTCATAGGATAACATTACCATGTTCGAGGCTCATGCCTCAAATCTGACAGCTGTATTTTTTGTATTGTTTGAAAATCACTAACACCAAAAGTACTTACCTGATACCAAAGATCTTTGTGTCTAAATTAATATAAAAGTCTGTGTTATTTTATAAATTGATGTCCGATTTCCTTATTGAGTGTGTTCTTCATTTATTGACTCTGCGTGTGCAGCAGATGCCCAACGCTCCCCTTTGATAAGCCTAAACTTCTCAACCACAATATCACAAATGGAGCATGAATCTGTCCGACTGTCACGCAAGTGGTGCTCATGTAAAGCGCTCTGATACATTTGGGTCTAGTTCGCACTATATAAAACTCCCCCAAAAAATAAGTGTGCAGGATAAAAATAAAAAATGCTGGATGAGGGCTGTGAGAATTCTGTTGACAGGTTTGTTGAGCCACATGTAACACTTTTGCACACATGAAAGCGAGAGGGAGGAGGATCTAGGACAATTGTATTTTTTTGTCTGGCTGAAGGGCCCTGCATTTGTCCTACCAGACTTCTGTCTCTGGGTTTTATATGGGTACAGAGCCTTTTTCAAACTGGATTTCAGTATTAGATATGGAAGGATCTTATTGAGTACCATAGTGCACTCCCCTACACAGGGTCGGACTGGCTACCGGGTGTTTTTTGGTGGGGACCCTGTTCACTGCTGAGGGGCTGATTTTGCTGCCTGGGAGTCGCCGGAGCTTCTAAATAAACCATGCAAAACAAATAGCTTTAAAGCGTGCTTTTTTTAAACATTTGTTCTGCATTGTTTATTAAGGAAAGCCTGGTAGCCAGTCCGGCCCTGCCCCTACACAGCCATAACCCTCAAAGCAAAGGTTTAGTGTGAGCAAAGATTTCATCATCTTGAAAATGTCCTCATACATCACATTTTGGGCCTGCTTCCAGTAAGGCAAACATGCACTACTGAAACTGTGGGTAGGGTGGCACCCAGGAACATTTACTCCATGGGTTAGGGAGTGCCTAGGAGTTAACTTCACCTACTAGCTTGTGCCATGCATCAATGCGGCACGTCATCATAACACATTCAATACCAATAGCCAGAGACATACACTTTTCTTTTTGTAAATCTATCCAATAAGCTACATTGATAAAATAATAATAAAATACAAACGACAGAAAGCAAAACCTATAAACGCAAAATATCCTCTTCTGAAAGGAAAGGAGGAAGTAATGCACAGGTTAACTACTGCAAGTAATGTAAGATACGCACAGCAGTGAGTGAGTGAGGCAGTTTGTTTTTTAAACTAACATACCTGGGACCCCAACACTTCTTGCTCTCTCAAGACATAAAATTGACTTGAAACCTATTTCTTTACAGGCTGTTTAGACTTTCCTTTTTAACTTTTACCTAGTTTATCTTATAAAAACCTTATTTCCGGAAATAGATCAGAAATATATTTAATTTTCATTCGTCCTTTAGGCATTTTGTTTACAAGCGTCAGCCTGTAAAAAAAATAAGATGAATATGAACTATGGTTTGACTTCCAGAATTGCACACTATTAAGAGTTGCAAAATTTGTCAAATAAAGTCACACAGGATAGTAAGGCCTCAGAGCACTTAAGGTGAACATATGAACAAACAGGACTTATAGCCAAACTAGTGGGTCAAGAAAGCAGTCTTGCCCTCCTGTCAGATGTGGCAGCTGACTGAAAGTGGTAGGTATCAGCTTCTTACCTCACTGCAACTTCAGCTCAACACCACATCTCTAGTTCTATAAACGGTCTTGCCGTTCTATCATCCAGGGACCCTCAGCTGAGGGTGAAAGAGGGGAAGGGCGTCTTCCTGTTTGTTACTTTTAGCCTTTCACACAGACCTTCAGCATCACTTTCCTTAACCACATATGCATACCATTCAACACACTAAACATCATCTCAATAAAATGCAAAAGAGGCAGCCACCCACTTCCACACGCACATCCAAGCCAAGCAAACAGTACTTTATTCTAGTCACAACTTCCCAGAAAATGCACTAAATACACACTTTACTGCATGTAGAAAATGTCTCGATTTACATGCATGCATGTAGCAAAAATATTAGACATTAGCTATTCATGACGATAATGCCATCTTCTCCCCTACCATCACTCACATCTTCGATATGCTGGTCCCTCATCATCCAACATATAGACCAACAAAACAGAAAGGGGACTCATGGTGGTCCACTGATTACTGTGGCAGTGCACTCCAAAGCAAGAGCCAGACTGCAGAGGGTTAAACTCCTCTCCTATCACTTCCCACTGACAACAACACAGACCATCACGTTTAACCTGATCTACCAACACACCAGACATCCTCAGGTCAGTCTTCAAGCATTGTGAACAACATCAACCTCAGTGACTTCTGCCTCCAAAGAAACACTGGGTGTCCTCTTCAAAATATCGGACACTACCAATACCAATCATCCTAAGACCCTGATGATACAAGTGAATGGGAACACCCTGAAATACATCTGCCCACTATCATCAACTTCACTTGCCCCTGCCGTGGCAAGCTGGCTTGACTAACCATGCCTTCCTGAGAATGTAAATAAACTTAATTAAATTAACAGAACAAGAAACCCTCTTCTGTTTGCAAAAGACAGCTTGCACTAGCGTCATGTTTATGTGTTACAAACAGGTGTATTTATGGAAGGAAAATGTTAACCTAGATAATTAAGCTCATTTGAATGAGAAACAAACCAGGGCCCAAGGTTTGAACTATCCCAGAAAGGGATGTACCTGTCTCACACAGGTCTTGACAGAGCAGCAGAGGCGACACCCACAGATTGGTGAAGCTGATGTCAAAAGCTGCAAATGATATGAAAATAGCAAGCAGCACTCTACAACTCCACCTTCAATTAAATTTCACTACACAGGCAGATGTGTCATTGTAAGAAATCGGGTGTTTGGTTGAGGGGGTGAAACCCTCCTGAAGCAATATCCCCGACAGCCAGATAGGACCCCTCCAGGAAAAGTGTCTTACATTACTTGACCCATACTTCTTAAGACTGCAGCGGCAGAGTACTCCGCCAAGGTTGCAATGACTGCTTTGCGCTCCTTAGCAATAGTCTTAGGATCTGGGCGAAGGCAAAGAGAGCCTCTCCCGATCCGGCGCCATCCAGCTGCTCCATCTCGATGGGCATCAGTGTCCCCCCATCCGGGGCACCCGGCTCCTCCTCAGGTAAGTAAAGCAGCGATGCGGCCTCCCGTAGTGAGCGGATCTGGCGGAGCTCACCCTCCCATTTAAAGATGATCCGGAAGGGGTGGCCCCAGGAGTAGGAGACATCTTTCGAGAGCAAGAATGCTGTGACAGCTCAGAATTCCCACCTTTTCTATAGAGTGCTGGCAGCGAGGTCTTATAACAAGAGGGGCCTGGCTGAGTGAAATTCAAGTAGATGCTTGGCTCATGCTTCCCGAAGGATGCGTCCTTTAAGTTGAAAGTCATGGACGCATGTTAAAATATCCGGGGGGGTGCAGTCGCCGATCTCTTAGGCCCTACACGATGTGTCCGGTCAAGTTTAATCTGCTGCTCTGGTGGGCCCCTAAAATGTGACTGAAAAGCTCCACTGCAAAAGATTCAATGTTCAGTACCTCGAGGCCCTGAGGAACCGCCCGGGTTCTAATATTATTCCGACGGTAACGGTTCTTGAGGTCCTCCACATGGGCCTGAAGGTCAAAGTTGCTGGTCATGGAGGCGAAAAATCTCTTGCTGAAGCTGGTTAACCTCCTCATCGCTCGATGTCACTTGCGTCTCCAGCATATCGACCCTGTTCCTGACTGAATCAATGTCCATGCTCATCTCGTGGAGTTGCGAGGTTAGCTCCTACTTCATAGCGTGGAATTTCCCGGTGAGGGAAGCAAAAAGTTCTCGAGTATGCCATGGGTAACTGGCCCATCCTTCTCCCCCTGGTCGCGTTCAGTGGGGAGCCCCCGGGTGGTGGTGGCGCATCAGCTCCTCCCGTGCCGGTCTTGACTAGGAGGTCCTTCACTGACCTCTTCTTCTTGGATTTGTTGCTAGCCATGGCAGGCAGGCGACACCCCCTTTCACACCCTGCAGCGGAGAGTAACAGCTAGAGTCCAGAAGTGCTAGGCCCACGGGGGCCCGAGAGGTAAAGCAATCTGGGGCTGCAGGCCTGCAGGCCACAGCTTTGGCAGTTCCAAGTGTCCCAGAACAGACCGTCAGGCCCCCTGCAGGTGTTCCTCTCCTGGTCTAACCTTTCTCCGACCGAACACCCCACCAGATGCTCTATGAGATCCACTGAACGGTCTCTGCTGCATACCAGTGAGGTGCAGATGCTTCGCCGATGAGGGTGGGTGAGTCACTCAATGCACAGCCGGCCTCAGCGTGCATCAGGGACCCACCGCGCAATATACCGCTGCCCTCAGTGTGCATAGGCCAAACGGGTATCAGATCGAGGACTCCCAGCTCCACTCTCTGGCCTCAGATCACTGGCCCTCGGATGGGGACCAACCACTCTCTCAAGGGTCCAGCGAGGCAAGAAGCGTGACACCACCTCGCTATTGCACAGCCCCAACAGTCTTCCACGCCGTCCGCCCCAGTATCCCACGCCCCCTCTATGCAGCTGTAGGTTCACAGATTATCTTGCCGGGGGGGGGCAGGGACACTGGAGGGGGAAGGATCCAGTTAACACCATGATGCAGCTTCCTATTCGAAGCGTCAGGGCTCTTTGCATGTGGCTATGGCCTACAGGAGCCCCCTGGTAGATCCTTGGTCTCCTGAGGAGGCAAATCCCACTGCTTTCTCGAAACCTATCCGCCCTGCATGGTCGGCCTCCAAACTCAGGTCACCTGCCCCAGCAGCAGCCTGCACTCTCAGCCCAGTGGACCCCACAGCCTGCCGAGACAGTCGCGCTACCGCAATGGGGGAGGGCCCAGGTGTCAGTGGATCGAGGCCCTTCTGGACGCTCCGCCGATGTCACCTCCTTTTACCGAGCCGTATAGAGCGGGCCCCACATTCCAGCAAGGCCAGCCAGGCTCGGTGCAGCCTCCTCACGCGGTCGGCCGGTGCACACGTCGGGGGGGCTCGTCTCCGCTGCAGGACGTCATCGAGCCCCTCAGCCCGAATGAGTCTCGTTGCCACCCAAGGGAGAGCCTCCTATGTAGTCTCTGCTGCTCCGGCCCTGCCTCCAACTCAAGCCCGGGGATTCCGGCCCAGCGAGAGAGTGTTAAACAGCTGAAGTTCTAGGCGATCAATATAAATAAATCAAAAATGTTTCAAAAATCACGCTGCCAAGGATGAGGAAATGGAGTCTGGCATAGATGTGACATGGTTAACCTGAAGAGAATTGTTAAAGTAGATCTGGCAGTAGATAATGATTCTAAATTTGTCTGAAAAATGATAAATCGTTGTTCAAGTGAGGATATCAACATCATAAATATGGAAAAGGGAAACAATCGTAAACGATATGCAAATCACTAAGGTGACATCCTAATCTAAAAGCGAAAAGAAATGACCGAATAAGTGTACTAAAATACGGCGATTGTGGTGAAAATATCGTGTTGGTGGGTGCAGCAAGAGTGAGGATTTAAAATAAACAATAGCCTAGCTTATTACAAAATAGCGTTTTTTTCAGAGAAAGCATGGAGGTGAGTAAAAGAGGAGAGTAAGTGCAGGCGCACGAGGGAAATAGTAAAAGACCAGACGCTAAATGGTGAAATAAAAGATAACGTTGTCGGTCGCGTTAATATGGAGTAGGAGTAGGTAAAGTCGAAATTTACCTGTAGAGGAAGTGAACATGGCTGTATATACGATCTGGGGAGAAATAGAAAATAAGTAAAAACGGGAATGGGGAAGTGGCGGGAAGACAGGGCAAGTACGGTAAAATTACAATGTAGTAGAAGGAATGAACAACCCACCACAGGACTGGAGAAAGTATATATCCCAGTTGGTGAGATGGGTAAATATTGTTTTGCACACGCATCTTCGGAGCCAGCCAGAGAGCCAGCGCATACCTGGGCTTCCACCAGCAGCATTCAGACCTCCTACGCCGTTGTCTCCCTGCCGCCGTCCCAACACCCACGGCCCAGAGACTACAATCCCCAGCCTGCAAAGGGGCACTGGGACACTTCCAGACGCCGTTGCGCCCGGAGGCGCTTAAAAATGAGAGGCTCCCTCCGCGTCGCGGGACGCGCGCGGGCGGCGCCGGGAGAAGCCCGGGACAAGGGTGGGACCGTCTGTGGCCGTCCGGGGCCGATGGAGGCCGGGCTGGGCCATGTCCCATACATCTCGCAGTAAGCGCCGGTGGCTGCGCTGGCTACAGAGGTATTTTGCACCACCTGTGTATTGTGACATTTGTATCTTGCTAACTGACAGTGGACACGGGCACTGGGGAGAAACTTTGGTATATTTACTGAATTGGTGGCCTGTTGTTTACTTAGCACCCGGGCGGACTACACGCCAACGGGTGACACCAGTGTAGACGGTTCCGGTGTTCTATGGCCACAATATTTGCCTAATCAATAGTTTAACCCTAAACCAGGGGAGCAGAAGAAGGTATATTAGGCAGAAGACTGTGATATCATGGTCAAAAATAAGACCGCTAAAACGAGGGTAGGGGGAGGAGTTAAAGGGACACTGGTTGCCTTTATTACTAGAGCAGAATCAGTGCTAGTACATGAAATTCGATTGGCTGAGCGCAGATTGTCCCTGCACCCCCAATTAGCAACAAAAAGATCCTCGTTGGGCAATATAGCATCTTGTGTAACGCCTGGTGCTCCGGCAGATTCAAATGAGTCTACCATGGAGCATTATATTCAAGCTGATATTACCAATATACCATTGATTACAGTCCATAACCCGCAGGGTGACATAACAAGTTTAGGCAGGATAGGGCCATTGAATGACAATCAAGTCGCCGTACTTAGCCCACAGGGTAGAGAAGGCTTACAGCTAATTACATCACAGGGAGCAATGAACGGGGGAGCCACAAGGGAGGAGTCCAGCAATCACCAAGTAGAAGGTGAGACTGATCTGGAATGGAGCTTGGGGGAGAAGGTAACTACACGTACCAAAACACAAAAAATAGGAGCGGGGCCCTCAGCGGCGGGTGGTTTACAATGTTGCACGCGCGCCAATATAGCTAGCCGGAAGGGAGCGGCCAAACCTACCAAAGGCAGTACTAAAAACTTGGAGAAAATAGGGTGCCCTAGATGCTGCCATGAAAATGGGCCATGTGGGACCCAACAAATTATAACAGAGTTAGAAAATTAAATGGAACAACTCATACAGCGTCTGCTAGGGCCAGTAATGGCGAAAATAACGAATATGGAAGGGACTATAAACAAATTTGTGTCCCGAATCCAGCCACAACACGCTAGAGACCCCGGGCAGGAGAGGGAGGAGGGCAGCACAGTGTTGAATCGTAACATCATGGAGCCAAATAATAGGGGAGGCGAACAAGCACAGTGTAGCAAATCATCATCACATGGAGCTAATATGGGTAACACGGGGAACAAGAATTTGAATGGGGAAACCCGGGATCACTCAGGTACTCGACTCGAGACTAGAGATATTGGCCTGACACATAGGGAATACACGAAGCACAGCGGGATAGACCGCATAGATTGCATTCAGGCCACCCCAGGGCTTCCAATATTAGACCTACCCCCAGCCTCTAGTCCATACTCAGTGGTGCTTGTAGGAGTCCCGGGACTGAGTAAGGGAGCCGAGGAATCGACTAGCACCTTGATTAACAAGGCAGCGCACTGGATCAATAATAACATACCAGTCAATAGTTTCCAACATTACCACATCCTCATGGCAAGGAGGACAGCCTGGATTGGTGGCGGAGAGAAAAAGTTCCCCGGCGACTGTATCATTGTAAATTTAAGATTCCCGGGATTAGTAAGAGAACTCCTAGATAATCGGCATGGGGAGAGTAAGAGAGGGTCGTGTGTAAGGATGCTCCCTTTGCATTATTTCTATAGGGATAGTGCCCGTGATTCCGGGCAGATCCGGCAAGGGCCAAGAATACCTATGAAAAGTAGACGGGACAACATATGCTTAGCCCCAAATAGATTTGCTACCCTCACTGATTACTCTGCCCTGGACGAACAGGATTGACTGGGGAGTGTAGGGAATACAGTGGTGGAGAGAGTACATGATGCTGTAAGAAATCAGGGAACTATAAGTAAAATAGGACCTAATAATAAGGATGTTAGCATTGATATACTTTCTGGACAGGTTAGGGTGTTGGGAGACACAGCTCCACAAGAAATTAGTTTGGAGATAAATACAACACAAAAGGATGCCCAGAGACGGCACAGATGGTAGGGCTCGTACAACCTCTGAGCTGAGGTTGCTGTCCTGGAATATTGCGGGTCTTGCATCTAAAGTCGCAAACCAGGAATGGCAAAGTTTTATTAAGGAATATAATATTATTTCCCTACAGAAAACTTGGGAAACGGATTGCAGTGGCCTGTTCCTGGAGGGTTATAAACTGTTTTTTACCCCGGCACGTAAATCACCTATGGGTCGAGCCAAGGGAGGTTTAATTTTGTATGCGGCATTGACGCTGCAAGGGAGTTGGCAAGACCTAGGGTGGGATTCTGAATGCCTCCAGGGCATAAGATACATTGCAAAGGGCCTTAAGGTTATTTTTATAAATTTTTATAATGCAGGACAATCAATGTCTAACTTGGCGGAATTAGATCAGAGAATCACTGGATTAAATGATGCGGGGGATCCCAGTGCCAGGATACTTTTATTGGGGGATTTTAACACTCACCCATGCCCATACTTGAAATGGGAAGGAGGTTCATGGGATGCCTGTCGTTCTACAAAAGGCTGGCATGTAGAGCATTCTAGAGAAGGCATGGCATTAGGCATAATTCTAGGCAAATTTGCATTAACACACACAATGGACCTAGTTATGGATGGATCATCAGTTTCAATGACGCCATCGTTCAAGGGGCGGGGCGGTGATTCCATCATCGATTCTATTTTTGTTGCCCAGGCTTTAGCTGGCAGGGTCAGCCACTTTGCGATAGTCCCCAGCATATTTAGTGACCATAATCCTCTGGAACTAACAATAGAGACCTTAGATCTGTGTGCCAAAATAGACAAAAGGTTTCCCGGGGGACAATACAAGGCAATGGATCAGGGCAGGAGAATCAAATGGTGTAAGATTGATGGACTGGCATTACAAAGAGCCCTCCTGGTAGAGAATGATAGTTATATGTGGAAATGCCTAGATAGTAGTATTGAGGGGAGCGACCTGATTACAGCATTTGAGGGCACCGCCCAACATATTGATAGCCTCTTAAGGCGTAAGATGAATAAGCAGACAGACCCTTGCCCGAGATGGTTCGATAAAGAATGCTCGAAGGCACACAGGAATCTGAAGCAGGCGCTTAAAATAGTCCCAAGGGACAGAGGCACGATCATGGAATGCAGGAATCAATATAAAAAGGCCACTAGTAGAAGGAAGCATTGCCTTCAATCTCAAGCTTGGGAGTCACTAAAAGAAGCAGCGGAGCATCGTGACATGACAAGCTTTTGGAAAACAATAAATGACCCTTGTTTCCAAGATTCAAATAAGCCTCAGGTTGTATCCCATATCCTACCGGAAGAGTGGGTAGTACACTTCTCAAAATTATACAATCGGGGTAATCCAGAGACGTTGCAATCCCAAACTCTCGAATTACCCGAGGGTGAGTGTATACCATTCACGGTGGAAGAAGTTAAACTTGGAATAGAAGGTCTGACTTTAAGAAAAGCGCCTGGACCCGATGGGATCCCACCAGACCTGTTTAAAAGCCAGGTGGGACTTTGGGCACCAATATTGGTTAGGGTATTAAACGCTGCCTGTCAGGAGGGTATGCCGAGATCATGGTCCACGGCAGTTATCGTTCCAATATTTAAAAAGGGCAATAGAAATGACCCCCAATGTTATCGCCCAATATCCCTCATAGATGTCACGGCGAAAATCATGGGGAAAGTCATTCTCAATCGCCTTTTGGAATGGGCCAAAGAATATAACATCATTACCGATCTCCAGTATGGGTTTAGGAGTGGGCGTTCAACATCAGATCAGTGCCTTAACCTCTACCACCTAGTGGCCAAATACACCCTGGCCAGGGAAGGCACTGTGTACTTGGCATTTATGGACCTCTCAGCAGCTTTTGACTGCGTTAGCAGAAGGAAGCTGTGGGAGATGTTGGCTGAGATGGGCATAGATCTGGGTTTGTTACGAGTACTACAGTCACTCCACCTTGAAACTACGGCACAGGTGAGATTTACAGATGATGGCGACCTGACTGAGGAGTTCCACTGCCGGGGAGGGGTGCGGCAAGGCTGCATCCTGGCCCCATTTTTATTTATCCTATATGTAAACGGGCTAGATAAAGCACTGGGAGGGCTGGATGCAGACTGCCCTTGTATAGGAAAGAGAAGCATACCAGTCCTCCTATATGCAGATGATGCAGTACTTTTGGCCCGTACAGGAAGGAGCCTGCAGTTGCTTATTAATGGGTTTGTCAGGTTCATGGCGGACCTAGATCTAGTGCCTAATTTATCCAAGTCTTATGTTATGGAAGTAGGCAAAAAACCGGCTAAGAACTATAGCTTCTCAATAGGCACCCATACAATGGAAAAAGTAAAAACTTTTAATTACTTGGGGATTGTTTTTGACCAAGATCTCAGTTTCAAACCCCTAGTAAGCCTGAAATGTAGTCAATTTCCGAGTGCTGTGGGATCCATTATGAATTTCGCAACTAGATTGGGTCGATGGTCCCCGCACGAAATTACCCAGTTATATAGTTCAGTTTGCTGCTCAAAGACCCTCTATGGAAGCGAGGTATGGGGCTTTTGTGATATGGGGAACATTCAAAAAGAAGAAGACAAATTTCTAAAAAGGCTTCTGCAGGTCCCCATAAGCGTCTCTTCGTATGTTGTCCACGAGGAATTGGGTATGGACTATCTCACTGATCAAGCTGCCTCTAACCCAATTTCTTGTTGGGTAAAAATATGGACTAATCCAGAGGCCACCCTGAGTAGATTAATTATACAGGACTGCATGAAAGGGGATAAGTGGCCTAGAATACCCTGGCTAAGATATGTAAGGGATGCTCTGACCAGGCTGGGTCACGAAAAGTTCTTCAATGATCCAAGCACGCTGGCCAATAGAGATAAGGGCAGCATAAAGAAAGCCTGTAGGCAGTACTTGGCTAGGACTAGAGAAGCAACAGAGGGGTCTAAAAGTACAGTGAGATCGCACCAGCTCATCAAAACTCAGACGGGTATGGAATTCTATTTGGCCAACATGTACAATAGACATGATAGATATTTAATGTCTAGATTTAGATTAGACTTGCTGCACCATATTTTGGCCGTCCCAGCAGGTTTTGTACATGACGTAAGCTTAAAAGGGTGCTGCGGCTGCGATCTTAGATCTCCGCAAGACACCCTGCATTTTGTTTTATTGTGCCCCTACTTTTCTTATCCACGTTCATTGTTTTTAAAAACATTACTTAAACGTGCTAATATTGGTCAGGCCAAAGTGGCCCTCTTATTTCTTAAGCTTGCTGCTGATCCTTTTACACTGTTTAGCATGGTACATTTTTTGCGTCTGGCAGTCAAGCTGAGAAAAACTAGGGGAGAGGAGTAATGGGGTCGACTGTATCAAAAATGAGCAGTAACAAAGGAACTAAAATTAAGAAAGGAGTAGAGTATAAGTGTATAGCTCTCCCGCTCAAGGACGACATGGATTGTTAGCTTTTAAAGTCGCTTGTTTTAATATGAATTATTTATTAATGTATGGAATACTGTGTTTTAGAAGGCCCGATTGTATAACATGTATCTTTTATGGCTATTTTTTAATAACCGAATAAAGATTATTTGAAATTGAAATTGAAATTGAAAGTGCGTGGTGATGCCACGAAGGTAGAGGGGAGGACAATTTAGTCGCTACTCCCAAGGTATGAATCCATGAATGGTAGGAGGACGTGTGCGTCTGTCCTACGGGTGGACCTGAAATTTGTCCAACGAATAAAAGGGTAAAACATTAATGGGTTACGAGCGTAGTGTGCGTCTCGTCTTCCGGTAGCGGAAGGAGACGGCTAAACAGGAAGTGTTAAATACAGGATAGTGAATAACGACTAGAATGTTGCATTCTACCCAAAATGGCAGAAAGGAAGTGAGGATGAGTGATCGGACAGGGTTGACCGGCAGTGTGATAGATCTAAAAATAGTAGATAACCTGTTAATGAGGGGAAACTTAGTCTTAAAAGGAAAATGTTAAAAAAGAAAAGAAATGGAAAAAGAAGGAAAAAGAAGAGAGAAAAAAGAGAAAGAAGGGCAGACAGTGTGAGATGAAAACGATTGATAAACACACAGTATTAAACACATTAGAATGGATATGAAGATAAATTGAATGTTACAATAAGTATTGAAATGTAAAGTTAACAGCGTGAAAATTGTATATTTAAAACTCATATACAATGCGCTGGAAAAAGGTATGAGAGCGCTTTACATGGGCAGCAGTTGTGTTACACAAGGACACATACATTTTTGTTTTCAGGCACGGGGAGATTAAGTGGTTTGCTCAGGATCACAGGATGTTGAACCTCATTGCCGAGACTTGAAACCGGTTCCCCAGATTTGAGGTTGCCCGCGATAGGCGTTAGGCCACATCCTCTCCCCTAGGTTTGCAGCTTGTCATCTGTATTGCAGTGCATACAAGCCGGAGCAGCTTCCCTGTGCCTGAAACTATGGTACCTCTCTTTTCCTGTTTGTGGTGCAGCAGGATAGGGTGGTTAGATTTTGGCATCCCCCAGGCAGCTGGGCACCTGTAGTGGATGCCAAGGAAGGAACTAGTGTCTAGCTTTCAACCGAGTAGCCACGC
Source organism: Triturus cristatus (assembly GCF_964204655.1). Classification (NCBI taxonomy): domain Eukaryota; kingdom Metazoa; phylum Chordata; class Amphibia; order Caudata; family Salamandridae; genus Triturus; species Triturus cristatus. Next base: position 1,866,827,216 of record NC_140589.1, read on the forward strand.
TTCCATGTTGTCTGCTTGACAGGGGCAGTGGAGGTGGGGAGCTAGTGGTGCGTGTTTCTGAAGACAGCTGACCTCCTGAAGGGTCACTGTTGTGTAGACCGATGACAGGTGTGGGCTGTTGTATGGCACTCTTCTGGATATTCTGAGAGGGTCCTTTAGGACATGTAATTGATGTTAGAGTTAATTCTGTTGCCTAACCTTTTGTTTGTCATGATCTAGGTTGGTTTTCAGTTAAATTTCAAAGTATAATTACTCTGTTATAGCTACAGATGTGTAAATTAACATTTATTGCACAGTATATACACAACCTTATAGCATCAAAAGCAGTTAACTTTTCTAATATTACATCTACAGTCATTTTAGAATATTCTCTATTTTGTTAATATATTGTAAACTTTTGACATTTTCTATTTTGCTCTGAAATGTGTACTTTACAATCTGTAAATCCACCTCCTGCTTTCCTTGAAGAGCCAGGAGAACCAACAATTAGATGGGAGGTTTAGCACGATGCTTTTGAAACATATCTAGGTGCAATAGGGGCATCCAGATTTAATGCTGAAAGGAAGAAGTATTTACTTCTACATTCTTTGGGTTTCGAAGGTAGATCAGTTTTTAAACATCTCCCAGATTTACCTCAAGTTGACCCTGCTCTTAATGATGTCTATCTAGAAACTGTGCAAAAACTCAAGCTCCGTTTCGATAAACAACCAAGCCTAATGGTCATTAGGCACAAATTTTTCAAAAGGAAACAATCAGAATCTGAAGACATTAATTCATTCATTTCAGTTATACGTAGCTTAGCCTCGGTTTGCAAATTTGAGAACTTCACTGAACAACTTATAAGGGACCAATTTGTGTGTCATTGCAGAGACAAGAACATCAGACAAAAGTTACTTACCATGGGTGACCCGTCATTGGATGAGACTATAAAATTAGCCGAAAGCATTGAAATATCTATGATATCGCTGAAAGAACTGGAAGAAAAAGTTGCGGAACCAATTAATGCCATCAATCTAAACACCAACAATTCGTCATCAAAGACAACAAAATCCTCTAAAAACAGTAACATCAATGCAGGAAAATCATCAAAGCACAATGTGTCAAATAAATCGGAAGTTGGGTCATGTATGAGATGTGGGTATTCTCTCCATCCTAAAGGTTCACGCTGCCCTGCATCTAATGTCACTTGTAATTATTGCAAGAAAATTAGTCATTTTGCAAACGTTTGTTTGAAGTTGAAAAATCAGAAGAAATTTTAAAAACCAACGGTATGCATGGTAGATTCGGAATCTTCCTCAGATTCAGAAGTTTTTTCAGTTGTATCTGATTTAAAAAATAGTGAAGTTGTTGAGGGTGATCCAAAAAATTGCATTGATCCCATAGTTGACATCTACGTTGGTGGCAAATGCATTAAACTTTTAGTTGATTCTGGTGCCAAGATAACTATGATCACCCAAAAACTCTTCGAGGAAACCTGGGAAGGTAATCAAACTCTTCTTCCTCCTGATCGGTCACCGGTATCGTATGAAGGACGGAAAATTGAGCTTTTGGGTTTCTTTGAGGAGGAAATGTCATTTAAAGGCAGAAGAATTAAGGGTAACGTGTATGTTGCTGTTAAAGGTCTTAATATACTGGGTTGGTTTCATCAAGGACTGTTCGGAATGATACTGAAACCTGGCACTAAAGAACAGGTTTTGGTTGTTGTTTGTCCTGATGAAATACAGATCCTGAAGAATAAATATCCCACTGTTTTCAGCTCTACTCTAGGAAAAATCAAAGGTTTCAAACATAGAATCATCGTAAAAGAAGGGTCTTTTCCTGTCAAACACAAACTCAGGGAGTACCCTATAGTGTTAGAGAAGATTTAGAAAAAGAAATCTTACAACTTTGTGATAAGGGAGTCATTGAGCCAATAGAGTCCTCTCTTTGGCATTCGCTATTGGTCGTAGCCAGGAAGAGGTGTGGTCAGCTCAGGGTCTGTGTGGACTTGAGATCCCTCAACGGAGAGATCTGGGTTGACTCACACCCTCTTCCAAAGATTCATGATTTATTTGCGTCAACCAAAGGTACCAAATTCTTTACGAAACTTGACCTGGCGAGTGCGCATCATCAGATTGAGTTACATCCAGAGTCGCGCCATTTTATGGCGTTCATCTCTCCTCTAGGCACGTTTCAGTATCGACGCATGCCTTTCGGCTTAGCTTCAGCTGCGTCGGTATTCCAACGCGTCATGGGCAACATACTAAAAGGAGTAGATGGAGTATTGGTCTTCCAGGATGGTGTCCTTATTTTTGCCAAAGATTCGTCCTCACATGATCTCACATTAAATAAAGTTGTAGGTTTGTTCCAAGAACATGGGATTGTGCTAAAATCAGAAAAATGCAATTTTTTTGCACAGAGGTTGAATATCTAGGGCATGTCATTGACAAAGATTGTGTCAAACCAAGACCTGGGCTTCTGGAAGCTATTTCCAATGCTCCTGTTCCCACTGATAAAACGGGAGTTAAATCCTTGTTGGGGCTGTGTGAATATTATTCGAGGTTTATTCCTCATTATGCCACCATTGTCCGCCCCATTAGCAATTTGCTGAAAAAGGGTATCAAGTTTGTATGCGATGAGGAATGTGAGTTAGCTTTTCGTGAGGTCAAAAACATGTTTGTAGGTTTGTGAAGTGTGGGTGGCCTAGAGAAAGGGTTCTTTCTCCTGCTCTTCAACCTTCTGTTAAGATTGAGGATGAGATTTCCCTTGAAGATGGAATTTTGTTGCGTAATGACAAAATTATTCCACCTTATGTGTTCAGGAAAGGAATCCTCATTAGAGCACATGAAGGGCATTTGGGTGCATCTTTCACTAAATGTCGCATTCGCGACACATTCTGGTGGCCGGGAATGGACTCAGAAATTGAAGAGTTTGTATTAGATTGCTGTATTTGTAAATCCTCTGATATGTCTCTCAAGACTTATGTTCCTCCTCTCATTCCTTTTGACTGTCCTGATCGCCCCTGGTCAAAGATTGGCATTGATGTTATGGGGCCGTATATCACCCTTAGTGGTAACTTTAGATTTATCTTAGTGACAGTTGATTATGCGTCAAAATGGCCTGAATATAAGCTAGTCAGAGATGCTGACACCAAGTCTATCATCTCCTTCCTAAGTGATGTTTGGGTAAGGGAGGGGTTTCCAGAGATTATTGTTTCTGATAATGGGAAACAGTTCGTCAGCAAGGAGTTTGAATTGTTTTTGTCCAAGTCTGGTGTGAAACATATCAAGAGTTCTCTATCTCATCCTCAAGGAAATGGTCTGGTGGAAAGGATGAATCGGGTCATTGGAGACTGTGTAAAATGGGCTAAAGCAAACAATCAGGATGTGATCAAGGCCCTTGACAGCATGATTTGGTTTCATAGGACCACTCTACATTCATCCACTAAAGTCTCTCCGTTTGAACTAATGAGGGGTAGGAAGCCAAATACCCTATTTCGTCCAGGGTGGATGTCTAAGTGGATTACTTGTATGTCTGATGTCACTGAATTGATGTCTCAGGTGAAAGATAATGTTTCTCAAACACAGTTGAAACAGAAGGAAAGTTTTGACTCTAGAAGGGGATCTAAAGTTTCTCTTTTGAAGGTTGGCGATACTGTCAAAATAAACAAGTCAATACACACCAACAAAGGTGAGAGCAAGTATGGTCCACCTGTCAAAGTAATCAAAATTGTCGGAAATGCTGTTCAGATTGAGGGTGGATTTTGGTGGAATTTGAGCAAAGTAGCTAAAGTTATTTCTTCTTCCAATGTCTCCTCTTCAAATCTGGATAGTAATAAAGATAAAAGTAATACACATTTAAACATTAGAAGGTCAGTTTGTGTCATCACCAAACCTTCGAGATTTGAGGATTGATTTCTCTGTATTTTTCTTTTAGTTATTTATTAAATAGTTCTTATTATTTTAGAGGAAGGGAAGGTAATGTAGTAATTAGTAGGGTTTCTGTGTTCTGGACTATTTCTAATATGTTCTCTTAAGTGACTTGTCCTCTTTAAGTAGCCAATGTTTTACTTGGATACTGTGGAATGTTGTATTTCATTCTTGAGTTGGGAGTCTGTTGGTGCTGGCTGCTCTAAGGCTGGCTCCTCATCCATGTAACCTAATGAATCTTCATCTCAAGACAACTACAGTATCCTGGTCATTTACTACGGGGTACCAAGCAGTTTTGTGAACAGTTGGATGATCTACCTGGCTGTCCTTCATGGATAGGTTACACACCTGGTCCTGCAGGTCCTCTTGTAGCAATTTTTCTAAGCCTTGGATTCACTCAGATGAAAGGGAACCAAGGCACTCTCTTGTTAGGATGACTCTTCCTATTCCTTCCATAGGGGACAGTTTGTGCCATGTTGGATAGGTAGCAAGATGTCTCCCCTGCTGCGGGTTCCTCGGGCATCACACCTGGCTTGGGCTGTCCAGTGGGACCATGGCCTGTGGGTGGTCAGAAACGGTGTTCCTTCCAGCGTGGGTGCTTTATTTTTCATCTAGTGGGTGTGGAGCTTCGTTCAGAGCAGCAATCTTATAGGCTTCGACTTCCGAACTCCAGTTATGGGGTGACCCCCTGCTTCCTTCCCAAGGTGGGTCATCCCTATCCCACTGGTTCAGGTTAGTCGAGGGGTGTATTCTGTGCTTTTCCTGGTACTGAAAGTATTGAGGGTACTTCGGCTTGTATTGGTGCTGTTGTGCCTCCTCTGATGGGTGGCATCCTTTCCATTCAAATGCTGTCCTTGCAGAAGCTCCTTCCACTGTTGTTTCCTGGGGTCTTTGTGGCTGCATTAATTCTGCAGGTTGCGTTTCTACACGTTCACGTTTATCCATGGCTTCAACAGTTTCTGAGGTTAACTGTGAGGTCGAGCCTCTCCAATTCCTAGTCCTGCCGTTCGGCCTGTGTACTGATCCATGGGTTTTTGCGATAGTGTTGGCTGTTTTTCATCTGCTGGAGATTTCCTTCCTCCCATTTTTTCAAAGCTGTTTGTCAAGGGTATCTTCCTGGACAATGTTCTGGGTCTCCTCTGATCTGTTTGAGCACTTGGTCCCTCTCGTAAGGGGAATCAGCCTTCAACTCAGGCCTTTAGCGGATGGGTCAGGTAGTGGATCTGCTTGTATTTAAATAGTTTGGTCTGTCTTCTGCCGACCCGACAGACCTCAATAACTACAGACCCATCTCTCTGCTCCCCTTCCCAGCCGAAGTCATCAAGAAAGCCATTAACGCTCAACTCGCCGAGTTCATAGAAACAAACCACATCCTGGACCTCTCCTAATCAGGCTTCAGAGGCAACCACAGCACCAAGACCGCTCTCCTCATCGATACAGACGACATCTGCACCCTCCTTGATTGAGGCGAGAAGGCTGCGCTCATCCTTCTGGACCTCCCAGCTTCCTTCGACACCGTCTTCCACCACACCTTCTACGCAAGGCTTCACAATGTCGAAATCCACAACAAAGCCCTAGAATCTATCTGCTCCTTCCTCACCGGCCGAACTGAGAGAGTCAGACTCCCACTGTTCAACTCAGAACCCACAGAGATCAGCTGCAGAGTGCTTCGGGGATGCTCCCTGAGACCCCCCTTCTAACATCTCCATTGCCCAGCTTGCGGCCATCATCAGACCCATATGCTCAACACCATCTCCTATGCCAATGATATTCAGCTGATTATCTCCCTCACAGACAAACCCGCAGCCGCCAAGAGCAACTTCCACAACAGGATGAAGGCAGTCGCCAACTGGATGAAGGACAGCTGCCTAAAGCTCAACTTAGACAAGACTGAAGACCTCATCTTGGGCTCAACCCCTTCTGCCTGGGACGACTCCTGGTGGCCCGCAGCAATCAGAACTCCCCCACACCCACAGAGCACGCACACAACCTCAGCATCATTCTGGACTCCTCCCTTACGATAAACCGCAATATCAACCCCGTATTGTCCTCTTGCTTCCACATGTTCTGCTGACGTCGTAGGATTTTCAAGTGGATCCTCACCGAATACAGAAAACTGGTCCCCAATGTTCTCGTCAGCAGCAGCAGCCTTGACTACGGCAACTCACTCAATGCCCGCACCCCGCAGAAACTACTAAAGAAACAGCAGAACATGCAAAATTCCTCTGCCAGACTCATCGTGAACACCCCTTGTAGCAACCACATCACTGGCCCCCTGAGAGACCTTCACTGGCTTCCTATCAACAAAGGAATTATCCTCACGCATGCCTACAAAGCCCTCCACAATGCCGGACCTGCATACCTCAACCAGCACCTCTCCTTCTACACTCCCACCAGATGTCTCCGCTCAGCCCAACTGGCCCTGGCTACCATCCCACGGATCTGCAAGACCACAGTTGGAGGACGATCCTTCTCCTACTGCACTGCGAAGACCTGGAACTCCTTGCCTCTGCAGCCCAGGCACTCACCATCACAGCCATAATTCAGGAAGGACATCAAGACCTGGCTCTTCAACTGAACCTCAGACCCCCCGCCCGAGTGCCTTGAGACCCTAACAAGTGAGTAGTTGCACTTTACAAAGAACTTGATGGATTGATTGATTCTCCTGTGGGAATACAGGGGAAGTCTACTTGGGAATTTCTGCTTCAATGGCTGAGGTGCATGGTGCTTCTTTGCTGGGCTGCCACTTGAGCAGGTTCCGGATTTGATGGGTGCTGACTTCCACGTTGTACATAGTTTTTTGCCTGGGGCTTGACGTTGTTTGCATTTTCTGTGCAGTTGGCCTGGCCTGCTTTTTGGCTTGGATACATCTCAATAAGTGATTCGTCACAGCAAGAGGGATAAAGCGGTAGTGCAATTATTTATTGGTAATACATTACTCTGAGTCCTTCTCTTGCTATGATGACTCAGGTACTCCCTATCACCCTTGTCAGCTAGTCCAACTGTGTGCTGTTTGGGTTTGGTATGGATCAGGAAGTAAGGAGGAGAGAGGGATTTTTATATGTGGGAAAGAGTTGTGATTTGAGGCACAGTATCCACAATAAGTGTGTCATCAGGGTGAGATATGGACTTAGAGTAATGTTATTACTGTTGAGTAATTGCAGCATTACACAAACACATGCAAACACTTTTCTCCCTAGTCTGAAAACCTTTGTGACCATTATGGGTCTGATTATGAATGGGTTGGTTAATTCTGACCGATCCGTATACCCTTGTTTCTGCAAGGGTCGGAATTACGAGTTTGAAGGTATTTAATATATCCTATAATTATTGGATGCATTAAATAGCTCAACCTTCATTAGATTTTCAGCAGGTCAAACCTGTTGAAATTTAACTGAGAAAAAGTATGGTTTTTACAAACACCAAAATCTGCTTGTTATGCCTCACAAACTCTTAAAAGGTGTTATTTATCGCACACCTACCCCATGTATTTATGTGTCATGTGTGTAATAACACCTAAACCTGTAATCGGGCCCTTAGCAGGCGGTCATTTTAGGTGCTAAATAACTCACATCCTGCTGCACACTTGCAGCTCAGAATTACATTTAACTTTTGCAGATGCATGAATTATCTCATGCGTTAAATAACTCATGAGTTATTTGCCATATGTGCTAAATAACACATGCATTAAATAACTCATGAGTTATTTACCCAATATGAACTGATGTTTCTAACACACTTGTTAAAATGCTGTTGATATGGTAATGGGCAGAAGTAGATCAGAGACCCTGGCTGATGAACGGTGATACGCCGAAACCACTTCCAGGATGCATGTTTCTGGTCCAGTAAGGACATGGCTTGGCAGTTCAGGCTGGACTGTTCCCATGAGGAGCAGGGTAAAGACTGATTTGCATATGGCTGGGTCTGAACTGGGATGGCATGCTGAGTAAAGGAACAATTGATTTAACCCGTATCTATTGACTGGGGGTCGAATATTTGATTTGCTCCGCATTTTTCCCATAATTTGTGTATCTTTTGAACATACAAGCTAGTCACACCCTAATGTGGGTTTCCAGATGTGCTCCATGAAAAATTATTCTACCATCTTGATGTTGATGGAATGAGGATTTCTGGGAAGGGGTTATGCCCACTTCCCACAGAAAGTGGTCATATAGGTGGTAGTGACCCCAAGGGTAGGTAGCCCATTGGCTACTATCCTTCACTCCCCTTAATGTTCCTAAATTCTATATTTAGGTGCTTCCTGACACCATGACCTCAGATTTGACTGACTGAAGAAGATGAAGGACCAAGAAGAGCCGAAGACGTGGGAACTGTGGACTAGCTGTGGACTTGCTTCCAAACTCTGCCTGCCTTTTCCAACAATTGCAAAGACCTGACTCGCCCTGCAACTGTGCATCCTCCCAGAGCCTTGAAGGGCAGCCAGCACTTCACCAACCAGCCAGCATCTCCTGTGAAGTGAAAGTGCCACTTCCCTGCAGCCTGCAGACATGGATCAAACAGTCCAATTCACCAATCTGCTGACCACTGAGTCCTGCAGCACAGCAGCATCCCAGCAAGAGGTCACTGAGTGTTCAGTCTGCAAGCCCCGTTGATCCATTGAGTCTTCGAGATTCTGATCCACCCCGGAGGCTCCCTGCACCAATACCTGGGGTATCGGAACCTGTTGCAAGCATCAAGGCTTGCTTGTGTTCAGTCCGAACACCACCACTGTCAAAACTTACCTACATGTCGAGGGACTTCAAGAGAGGCCAGCTCCACACTGGAGAAGTGTGGCTCAATGGTTAGAGCGGCAGACCCTGATGCAGACCAGGGTTCAATTCCCGTCTCGGCGGGTCTTGGGCTCAATTTCCCCGGACCCGATAATTCTCGCCTCGGTGCCTATTCTAATCATGGGTCTCACTCTGCAACTCTGGGCAATAGCTTGCTTAATCTCCACAACGGCCCCAAAAGCGCTAGGATGCCTGGCTTTCACCTTGGGGGTGTCCAGGAGTAGGCACTTCACAGGGAAAGGCCAGGAAGGGTTCCACAGCGGTATGTGCACAGCACCTGAGAGACCCTTTCAGGGGTGTGCGGTGCGCTATATAAATGCACTACATTTACATTTACATTTACACACTGAAAGTCATCTTACTGCATTTCTTTTCCCTCTTCTGCAGGTGCACCATAAACTGTGAGAGCCTCAAACTTCCCCGACCCTCTGGACAAAACACCTATGAACTCAAACACCCCAGCCCGAGTCCACTGAAACTGATGGTGTCTCTGTGGTCCTGAGACTCTCAAGAGCCAAGTCGCACTTTGGGTCATGCCAGACTCGTCCCCCAGTCCCCACTTCTTTGCAAGTACTGCTCCCCATTGACTTCAACATGTGCGTCTAAGGCTACCACATTGTAAATCACTTCTACACCCAGATACCTCAGGGTAGGTAACCTTCAACTACTGGCGCTTTCTTGGACCTTGGCCCTTACTTACCTTATGTCCAGAAGAACAGTCCTTTAAGTCGGTGGCAAGTGACCCTATGCAGTGTATGATTCTTTCATAGGATAACATTACCATGTTCGAGGCTCATGCCTCAAATCTGACAGCTGTATTTTTTGTATTGTTTGAAAATCACTAACACCAAAAGTACTTACCTGATACCAAAGATCTTTGCGTCTAAATTAATATAAAAGTCTGTGTTATTTTATAAATTGATGTCCGATTTCCTTATTGAGTGTGTGCTTCATTTATTGACTCTGCGTGTGCAGCGAATGCCCAACGCTCCCCTTTGATAAGCCTAAACTTCTCAACCACAATATCACAAATGGAGTATGAATCTGTCCGACTGTCACGCAAGTGGTGCTCATGCAAAGCGCTCTGATACATTTGGGTCTAGTTCGCACTATATAAAACTCCCCAAAAAAATAAGAGTGCTTGATAAAAAATAAAAATTCAGGATGAGGGCTGTGAGAATTCTGTTGACAGGTTTGTTGAGCCACATGTAACACTTTGGCTCACATGAAAGCGAGAGGGAGGATGATCTAGGACAATTGTATATTTCTGTCTGGTTGAAGGGCCCTGCATTTGTCCTACCAGACTTCTGTCTCTGGGTTTTATATGGTTACAGTGCCTTTTTCAAACTGGATGTCAGTATTAGGTATGGAAGGACCTTATTGAGTACCATAGTGCACTCCCCTACAAAGGGTCAGACTGGCTACCGGGCGATTTTTGCTGGGGTGGCAGGGTGGGGACCCTGTTCACTGCTGAGGGGCTGATTTTGCTGCTGGGGAGCCACCAGAGCTTCTAAATAAACAATGCAAAACAAATAGCTTTAAAGCGTGCTTTTTTAAACATTTGTTCTGCATTGTTTATTAAGGAAAGCCCGGTAGCCAGTCCGGCCCTGCCCCTACACAGCCATAACCCTTAAAGCAAAGGTTTAGTGTGAGCAAAGATTTCATCATCTTGAAAATGTCCTCATACATCACATTTTGGGCCTGCTTCCAGTAAGGCAAACATGCACTACTGAAACTGTGGGTAGGGTTGCTAGGAGTTAACTTCACCTACTAGCTTGTGCCATTCATCAATGCGGCACGTCATTATAACACATTCAATACCAATAGCCAGAGACATACACTTTTCTTTTTGTAAATCTATCCAATAAGCTACATTGATAAAATAATAATAAAATACAAACGACAGAAAGCAAAACCTACAAACCCAAAATATCCCCTTCTGAAAGGAAAGGAGGAAGTAATGCACAGGTTTACTAATGCAAGTAGTGTAATATACGCACAGCAGTGAGTGAGTGAGGCAGTTTGTTTTTTAAACTAACATACCTGGGACCCCAACACTTCTTGCTCTCTCAAGACATGCAATTGACTTGAAACCTATTTCTCTGCAGGCTGTTTAGACTTTCCTTTTTAACTTTTACCTAGTTTATCTTATAAAAACCTTATTTCCGGAAATAGATCAGACATATATTTAATTTTTGTTGGACCCCTAAACTTTTTGCTTTTTGTTGTGACCTGGTGTTAGTGATTTTTGGCTTCTACGCACTTTACCACTGTGTCCCAGGGTAAAGTGCGTGCGTGTAGGGAGGTTGGCCTGTCCTCCCATAGGAATGCATGGGGGTATCTATGTGTCCCTGGTAGTTCCTGATGCGTGGGGAGTGCAGGTGCGAGTTTGGTATGTGCGGACTCGTGTGATGAAATGCTGCACGATGATGTGTGCGGCGTCAATGTACCTAGCGTGGAAGTGCCACTTCTAGAAGTTGGCATTTCTGTGTGCAGTGTGAGATGAGTGCCTTGCCTGGCGATTGGCTGGCTGAGGTCATGTGATGGGCCAGGGAATCCCCAGAGTCAGGATGAGTCACCCAGTGGTGATTGGGGAGAGCAGCAGCCAAATGGGTGGGAAGAGTACACCTGGGACCTGAATAGGGCTGGGCTTTCCCCACACAATGCTGGTTCCGCCCCCTGTGGTGTGACTGATGACCCTGGCCTGTTCTATGAATAGGGAGAGGGGCTGAGCAAAACAAAGTGCTCAAGAACCAGTTGCATCTGGTTCGCCCCTCCCCTGCACCTTGAGACAAAGGTAAACCTGTGTATAAAAAGGGGCTGTGACCCCATACAAAATGTGTTCTCTTCTGATCCTAACTGGGGGGGCCTGCTGCTGCTGCTGCTGCTGGGCGCCCAGGAGTGACCGCCACTGGGGACTGCCTCCCTGCCTAGGGGGCCCTGTGAGCTGGCCCCTGGGCCCAGCCCTTGCCCCCCTGCCTACTGAATTTCCTGGGAGAACTTTGCTCCTGGACCCTTAACTGCACCCTGGGAGCGCTGTTGCATTTATTTTAATAGAGCGCCGGGCTCTCTTTCCAGCCAACGAAGAAACGCGTACCGTGGCTGCCGCAGCATGAAGCAGGCAGGTTCCCCGAGGAAATCCCGATGTGGGGATTCCCCTGAGTGAGGAGATCGACACGGGAGCCCACCCCGCATTGTGTGTTGTTTTTATATCCCTAGCGGGTGCCCACCCCGCCAGGGACTTTGTGACATTTCAATACCCTCAGTCGGTGCCCACCCCACCAGGGACTTTATGTAAGGATAAACGGGAGCCTACCCCGCATCGAGGAATTCACTGCCGCTGGCCCGGGGGCTTCGTTCCAAGTGCCGGGCCCGCCGACGTCAGCAGCTGCCGCGCTGGGATTGGTCCCCGGCCTCAAGGATTCCTGCCGCGTCATCCTTAAAGCGGCGCCGGGATTGGTTCCCGTTACCTAGCGTCATAGCAGCGGCCGCGCTGGGATTGGTTCCCATTGCGCGGGTCGTCATGTTCCCGGGAGACTTGATGTGCGGCCGTGAGCACGAGAAAGGTCCCGGAAGTCCTGCCTGTTCGAGCGGGGCTCTCGTGAGGAGGAGAGAGCCCCGCCGCCACCGGAGTGTCAGGAGCAGCGCGAGAAGTCCCGGTAAGGAGAGGGGATTTGGGGTGGTTCCTGCCCGCATTGAGTCCCCCGAGCGGGACTCCAACGTCGGGGGCAGTGTGCTTGAGCCCCCGAGAGGCTCCAACGACGGGGCCCGCATTGTTTCCCAAGCCCCGTGAGGCTCCAATGTAGAGGGGCATTCTTTGCTTTGGTGAGAAGAGCGGCCCCGGAAGGCAGCGGGCCGCTTCAACGGTGTCCCACGCTGTTTTCGGCTTTTCTAGTCTAGAGCCCAAGAAGGCTCCCCTGCCGGGCATTGTTTGTTTTAGAGCGCTAGGGCGCTCCAACGAAGAGGGCATTATTGTTCAAGAGTCCAGAGGGACTCCAACGTGTGGCATAAGTCATTTCCCCAGCTGCCCAGCACTTAGTGGGCAGCTGCAACGTTTAGGTTGTGCCCCTGTGCGCGTTGGCTTGCGCAGCCTGCGCAGTCTAGCCCTGACTCTGTGGACAAAGGGCGTTTGAGCCCCTGAGAGGCCAAATTGGCCTAGGGACAGTTTATCTTGTGTGGTGTCCTCACCTAGGGTACATGGTTATGGTTACCTGTGTACTTTTGCGCAATGTGCCTTCCCTTTATGCCATGGTTATTTCTAACTGTGCCTATGCGTAGGAGAGGGTTTTTCCTAGTATAGGTTATGCTGATGTGTTCATGATTCCCTGCGTAATATTTTCCTAAGGTGGTTAGGGTTGCGTAGGTGGTACTTACCTGTTACCAGTGGTTACTGGTTGTGTGCTACATTTTCTAATTGGTGCTACAGTGATTGTATGTGCTATGTTCTAAAGTGTTATTCCCACAAAGTGCTAATTCTACAACGTGCTAGTTCTGAAAGTGCTTATTCCTGACAGTGGTCCATGAGGCCCTGTCCCATGTAGATAATTCCCCTGTAAATTCTGCCCGTGCCAGTGGCACATTGTAAAGTGTGTATTTATTATCTAATGTGTTTGGTATAATACAAAGGCTATTTTTATATATAACCTTGTGTGGAGTTTCTTTTGTGGTGGGCCTTGGGTGTTGTTGCTGGGTGCGTGCGCAAACGCTTTACACATTGCCTCCGGGATAAGCCTGACTGCTCGTGCCAAGCTACCAAGGGGGTGAGCAGGGGTTATCTTTGGCGTGTAACTTCCTTGCCCTGACTAGAGTGGTGGTTTCTGCCTGGCTTTGGCGCAAGCCCTAGCCAACCAGAAATCCCATTTCTAACAATTTTCATTCGTCCTTTAGGCATTTTTTTTACAAGCGTCAGCCTGTAACAAAAATAGGATAAATATGAACTATGGTTTGACTTCTAGAATTGCACACTATTATGAGTTGCAAAATTTGTCAAATAAAGTCACACAGGAGAGTAAGGTCTCAGAGCACTTAAGGTGAACATATGAACAAACAAGACTTATAGCCAACCTAGTGGGTCAAGAAAGCAGTCTTGCCCTCCTGTCTCTGACAGATGTGGCAGCTGACTGAAAGTGGTAGGTATCAGCTTCTTACCTCACTGCAACTTCAGCTCAACACCACATCTCTAGTTCTATAGACGGTCTTGCCGTTCTATCATCCAGGGACCCTCAGCTGAGGGTGGAAGAGGGGAAGGGCGTCTTCCTGTTTGTTACTTTTAGCCTTTCACACAGAACTTCAGCATCACTTTCCTTAACCACATATGCATACCATTCAACACACTAAACATCATCTCACTAAAATGCAAAAGTGGCAGCCACCCACTTCCACACGCACATCCAAGCCAAGCAAACAGTACTTAATTCTAGTCACAACTTCCCAGAAAATGCACTAAATGCACACTTTACTGCAGGTAGAAAATTTCTCGATTTACATGCATGCATGTAGCAAAAATATTAGACATTAGCTATTTATGACGATAATGCCATCTTCTGCCCTACCATCACTCACATCTTCGATATGCTGGTCCCTCATCATCCAACATATAGACCAACTAAACAAAACAGAAAGGGGACTCATGGTGGTCCACTGATTACTGTGGCAGCGCACTCCAAAGCAAGAGGCAGACTGCAGAGGGTTAAACTCCTCTCCTATCACTTCCCACTGACAACAACACGGACCATCACCTTTAACCTGATCTACCAACACACCAGACATCCTCAGGTCAGTCTTCAAGCATTGTGAACAACATCAACCTCAGTGACTTCTGCCTCTAAAGAAACACTGGGTGTCCTCTTCAAAATATCGGACACTACCAATACCAATCATCCTAGGACCCTGATGACACAAGTGAATGGGAACACCCTGAAATACATCTGCCCACTATCATCAACTTCACTTGCACCTGCCGTGGCAAGCTGGCTTGACTAACCATGCCTTCCTGAGAATGTAAATAAACTTAATTAAATTAACAGAACAAGAAACCCTCTTCTGTTTGCAAAAGACAGCTTGCACTAGCGTCATGTTATGTGTTACAAACAGGTGTATTTATGGAAGGAAAATGTTAACCTAGATAATTAAGGTCATTTGAATGAGAAACAAACCAGGGCCCAAGGTTTGAACTATCCCAGAAAGGGATGGACCTGTACCTGTCTCACACAGGTCTTGACAGAGCAGCAGCGGTGACACCCACAGATTGGTGAAGCTGATGTCAAAAGCTGCAAATGATAAGAAAATAGCAAGCAGCACTCTACAACTCCACCTTCAATTAAATTTCACTACACAGGCAGATGTGTCATTGTAAGAAATTGGGTGTTTGGTTGAGGGGGTGAAACCCTCCTGAAGCAATATCCACAGTCCTTGTCCCAGTGAACCACAAAAAGTCAATATACTAAACTGCGCTTAAACCTTTGGTAGCTAAAAAGCATTCAACTTAATTAAGAGGCAATGTGTAAAGTATTTATCCAGCACTTAAACTGTAATAAAGGGAAAATGCAACACTAGAAAAATCGGTAGAACCAAGGTTAGGAATTTTGAATGCTTAAAGTGCAAAAAAGCACCAAAAAGAATAAAGCACCAACTGTGGTAGCTGGTCATGCGAGACGGGGCATATTTGAAAGTTAAGGGTGTCCGCGAAGGAGTACAGTTCTGCTACACTGAGTGAGTAGGGCCCTGTCTCGGCTTACCATCGGATATTGTAAGGAAATGTCTCTTTTTGTATGGTCACCCCCAAATTCTGGACTACTGCTGCTGGTTTTGTGATTCTGAGATGGCACTGAGGCCTGCTAAGTAGACTTCAATGCTTGTCTCCCTACCCGCAAACTAATTTGTAGAATTGGCTTTTACCCAATTTGCCAAGATAGCTTACCTGTTTTGGTGACCTTTTGTACCACCGTGGGGCGTTGCAGCATTGTCTCACGTAAATACCAAAAACGGCAAAAAGATCGAGGAAAGGGTAATGACAAGGACACCCTCACAGCTGAGTGATCATACAGGGGACATGGGAGAATCTCAACCTCCTGCGTCTGCGGTGTCGGTGTATCGGAAGTCAATATAAAGTCAATCCTGGCGTACGTTTTGTGAGAATGGGAATAAAGCGTGCACTCTCTGGACCTTGGGTGTTGTGATTGCCAAAAATCCATGACCCCGGCCTTAGCAAGCAGCCACGACCCTTGGCTAGAGAGGGCCCCTGTCTGCCCCACATGTTGTGCCGATCTATCGAGGTCATTATCAAAGGCCAAATTAAAGCCCCCCCCCCCAAAAACAGAGATCTGTCAGGGATACTGGTCAGCTCGTGTATTGCCTCTCAGATGAACCCCTCTTGGCCCTTATTGGGGACATAGACTGTGGCTACTGTAAAACTATGCTGCCCCAATGTGAAATTATAAGCTAAGAGCCTACCTTTGATCTCAGCCTTTCTCTGGCCCAACTGGCCCCGAAACCTGGCCTAGACAAATATCGCTACGTCCGCTGTCTTAGTGGCCCGGGAGGAGAACAGTTGATAGGGGAATGCTTTAGACCATAACCTGAGGGTATCTTGTGCCAGGAGATGCATCTCCTGAAGGAGACAGATGTGAGCATCCGAGTTGTCCAAAAAGGACAGGACAGTGAGCCACTTTGTAGGGTTATTAAGACCCTTAACATTAAGGGACAGAATTTTAATGTCAGCCGACATAATAGTGGAAATGAGAGCGCGGTCAGGAAATCCGTGAGCCAGAGTCAGCTGCCACCCCAGAGAGCCCCAGGAGCACCCCCGTCTGCTGTTTCACATAAACAACGCAATAATTAGGTGTCCAGAGACCGCCAAAACTGGAAGGAGGAGAAAGGAACCCCTAGAAGTAAACAAACTACAAAGAACAACAATGAAGAAAGTCCATCAAAGTCCAGGGCTAATAGCCCCATGGTGGGACGTGGGATGTATAGCAGGAGCCACCTGCTCAGGACCCGACTCCGACCGCCAGATGGGACCCATCCAGGAAAAGTGTCTTACATTACCTGACCCATGCTTCTTAAGTCTGCAGCGGCAGAGTACTCCGCCAAGGTTGCAATGACTGCTTTGCGCTCCTTAGCAATAGCAATAGTCTTAGGATCTGGGCGAAGGCAAACAGAGCCTCTCCCGATCCGGCGCCATCCAGCTGCTCCATCTCGATGGGCATCGGTGTCTCCCCATCCGGGGCACCCGGCTCCTCCTCAGGTAAGTAAGGCAGCGATGCGGCCTCCCGTATTGAGCAGATCTGGCGGAGCTCACCCTCCCATTTAAAGATGATCCGGAAGGGGTGGCCCCAGGAGTAGGAGACATCTTTCGAGAGCAAGAATTCTGTGACAGCTCAGAATTCCCGCCTTTTCTATAGAGTGCTGGCAGCGAGGTCTTATAACAAGAGGGGCCTGGCTGAGTGAAATTCAAGTAAATGCTTGGCTTATGCTTCCCGAAGGATGCGTCCTTTAAGTTGAAAGTCATGGACGCATGTTAAAATACCTGGGGGGGTGCAGTCGCCGATCTCTTAGGCCCTACACAATGTGTCCAGTCAAGTTTAATCTGCTGCTCTGGTGGGCCCCTAAAATGTGACTGAAAAGCTCCACTGCAAAAGATTCAATGTCCAGTCCCTCGAGGCCCTGAGGAACCGCCCGGGTTCTAATTTTATTCCGACGGTAACGGTTCTTGAGGTCCTCCACATGGGCCTGAAGGTCAAAGTTGCTGGTCTTGGAGGCGAAAAATCTCTTGCTTAAGCTGGTTAACCTCCTCATCGCTCGATGTCACTTGCGTCTCCTGCATATCGACCCTGTTCCTGACCGAATAAATGTCCCTGCGCATCTCGTGGAGTTGCGAGGTTAGCTCCTTCTTCATAGCGTGGAATTCTCCGGTGAGGGAAGCAAAAAGTTCTCGAGGATGCCATGGGTAACTGGCCCATCCTTCTCCCCCTGGTCACGTTCAGCGGGGAGATCCCGGGTGGTGGTGGCGCATCAGCTCCTCCCGTGCCGGTCTTGACTAGGAGGTCCTTCACTGACCTCTTCTTCTTGGATTTGTTGCTAGCCATGGTAGGCAGGCGTCACCCCCTTTCACGCCCTGCAGCGCAGAGTAACAGCTAGAGTCCAGAAGTGCTAGGCCCACGGGGACCCGAGAGGTAAAGCAATTTGGGGCTGCAGGCCTGCAGGCCACAGCTTTGGCAGTTCCAAGTGTCCCAGAACAGCCCGTCAGGCCCCCTGCAGGTGTGCCTCTCCTGGTCTAACCTTTCTCCGACCGAACACCCCACCAGATGCTCTATGAGATCCACTGAACGGTCTCTGCTGCATATCAGTGAGGTGCAGATGCTTCGCCGATGAGGGTAGGTGAGTCACTCAATGCACAGCCAGCCTCAGCGCGCATCAGGGACCCACCGCGCAATATACCGCTGCCCTCAGTGTGCATAGGCCAAACGGGTATCAGATCGAGGACTACCAGCTCCACTCTCTGGCCTCAGATCACTGGCCCTCAGATGGGGACCGACTACTCTCTCAAGGGTCCAGCGAGGCAAGAAGCGCGACACCACCTCACTATTGCACAGCCCCAACAGTCTCCCACGCCGCCCGCCCCAGTATCCCACGCCCCCTCTATGCAGCTGTAGGTTCACAGATTATCTTGCTGGGGGCAGGGACAGCAGAGGGGGAAGGATCCAGTTAACACCATGGTGCAGCTTCCTATTCGAAGCGGCAGGGCTCTTTGCATGTGGCTATGGCCTACAGGAGCCTCCTGGTAGATCCTTGGTCTCCTAAGGAGGCAAATCCCACTGCGTTCTTGAAACCTATCCGCCCTGCATGGTCGGCCTCCAAACTCAGGTCACCTGCCCCAGCAGCAGCCTGCACTCTCAGCCCAGTGGACCTCACAGCCTGCCGAGGCAATCGCGCTACCGCAATGGGGGAGGGCCCAGGTGTCAGTGGATCGGGCCCTTCTGGACGCTCCGCCGATCTCACCTCCTTTTACCGAGCCGTATAGAGCGGGCCCCACATTCCAGGAAGGCCAGCCAGGCGCGGTGCAGCCTCCTCTCGCGGTCAGCCGGCGCACACGGCTGGGGGGCTCGTCATCGCTGCAGGACGTCATCGAGCTCCTCAGCCTGAATGAGTCCCGTTGCCACCCAAGGGAGAGGCTCCTATGTAGTCTCTGCTGCTCCGGCCCTGCCTCCAACTCAAGCCCGGGGATTCCAGCCCAGCGGCTCAGGCACAGCGGGCACCGCTAATCGGTTCGGTGAAGGGTTTGGTTAGGACTGGAAGAAATGGCGCTCTAACAAAATCACACGGAATAGTAAGAATTGAAAAGTGATTACGGTGCTGCAAGGTCAGGGGAAACAAACCCTGGCTAAAAACCCCTGCGAGAGTGTGGGTAGGAGACCCCCACTGGAATTCTGAACAAGTCCTGCGCACACGTTTCTCAGGATGTGAGTTCACGGTGTAAAACCATCATTTGGATTTGTTGTTTGTACAAAATATGAAGGTCAACACCAGGAAATGTCTTTCAAATGAAAATTTATGATACGTTTCTTCAATAGATACAGAAAGAAAAACCAGCCGACACGTGTTTCGTCATACGGGAAACATCCTGTGACTCTTCAGGGCTGGGAAGGACAGAAGACAAAGGGTAAAGTATTCAGACAATAAAACAAAAGTGAAAATGATGACGACGAAAAGAGCACCCAGTTATCATGGAGACCTTAGGAGAGTAGTGTAGAAAGTACAATTGTGCATAACTGCAATAGTGTCTCGTGACAAGTGATTTA
Source organism: Triturus cristatus (assembly GCF_964204655.1). NCBI lineage: Eukaryota > Metazoa > Chordata > Amphibia > Caudata > Salamandridae > Triturus > Triturus cristatus. The sequence goes on from NC_140589.1 coordinate 1,866,846,713, forward strand.
GTGCGACATAAATATTATGGAAGGCCAAGTGATAAATATTTACCAGGGGCCTGGTCACATGCGAAATGTCAAGAGAGTGTTAAACAGGTGAAATTCTAGGCGATCAATATAAATAAATCAAAAATGTTTAAAAAATCACGCTGCCAAGGATGAGGAAATGGAGTCTGGCATAGATGTGACATGGTTAACCTAAAGAGAATTGTTAAAGTAGATCTGGCAGTAGATAATGTTTCTAAATTTGTCTGAAAAATGATAAATCGTTGTTCAAGTGAGGATATCAACATCATAAATATGGAAAAGGGAAACAATAGTAAACGATATGCAAATCACTAAGGTGACATCCTAATCTAAAAGTGAAAAGAAATGACCGAATAAGTGTACTAAAATACGCCGATTGTGGTGAAAATATCGTGTTGGTGGGTGCAGCAAGAGTGATGATTTAAAATAAACAATAGCCTAGCTTATTACAAAATAGCGTTGTTTTCAGAGAAAGCATGGAGGTGAGTAAAAGAGGAGAGTAAGTGCAGGCGCACGAGGGAAATAGTAAAAGACCAGACGCTAAATGATGAAATAAAAGATAACGTCGTCGGGCGCGTTAATAGGGAGTAGGAGTAGGTATAGTCGAAATCTATCTGTAGAGGAAGTGAACATGGCTGTATATACGATCTGGGGAGAAAGAGAAAATAAGTATAAACGGGAAAGGGGAAGTGGCGGGAAGACAGGGCAAGTACGGTAAAATTACAATGTAGTAGAAGGAATGAACAACCCACCACAGGACTGGAGAAAGTATATATCCCTGTCGGTGAGATGAGTAAATATTGAAAGTGCGTGGTGATGCCACAAATGTAGAGGGGAGGACAATTTAGTCGCTACTCCCAAGGTGTGAATCCATGAATGGTAGGAGGACGTGTGCGTCTGTCCTACGGGTGGACCTGAAGGGAACAGTAACCGTGAGTAATGTTGCCCAACGAATAAAAGGGTAAAACATTAATGGGTTACGAGCGTAGGATTCGGGAGGAAGGCTTACCGTAGTGAACGGTAGAAGTTAGACTGCTTCGTCTCGTCTTCCGGTAGCGGAAGGAGACAGCTAAACAGGAAGTGTTAAATACAGGATAGTGAATAACAACTAGAATGTTGCATTCTACCCAAAATGGCAGAAAGGAAGTGAGGATGAGTGATCGGACAGGGTTGACCGGCAGTGTGATGGATCTGAAAATAGTAGATAACCTGTTAATGAGGGGAAACTGAGTCTTAAAAGGAAAAGGTTAAAAGAGAAAAGAAATGGAAAAAGAAGAAAAAAGACGAGAGAAAAAAAGAGAAAGAAGGGCAGACAGTGTGAGATGAAAACGATTGATAAACAAACAGTATTAAACACATTAGAATGGATATGAAGATAAATTGAATGTTACAATAAGTATTTAAATGTAAAGTTAACAGCGTGAAAATTGTATATTTAAAACTCATATACAATGCTCTGGAAAAAGGTATGAGAGCGCTTTACATGGGCAGCGGTTGTGTTACACAAGGACACATACATTTTTGTTTTCAGGCACGGGGAGATTAAGTGGTTTGCTCAGGATCACAGGATGTTGAACCTCATTGCCGAGACTTAAACCGGTTCCCCAGATTTGAGGTTGCCCGCGATAGCCGTTAGGCCACATCCTCTCCCCTAGGTTTGCAGCTTGTCATCTGTATTGCAGTGCATGTATGCCAGAGCAGCTTCCCTGTGCTTGAAACGATGGTACCTCTCTTTTCCTGTTTGTGGTGCAGCAGGATAGGGTGGTTGGATTTTGGCATCCCCCAGGCAGCTGGGCACCTGTAGTGGATGCCAAGGAAGGAACTAGTGTCTAGCTTTCAACCGAGTAGCCACGCTTCCATGTTGTCTGCTTGACAGGGGCAGTGGAGGTGGGTAGCTAGTGGTGCGTGTTTCTGAAGACAGCTGACCTCCTGAAGGGTCACTGTTGTGTAGACCGATGACAGGTGTGGGCTGTTGTATGGCACTCTTCTGGATATTCTGAGAAGGTGCAACTATATAGGAATGTAACAAGGTGACCTGCTGCTAGGAGTGATTGCTCTATGATGCAGTCCCCTGCCTCTGGTTTCGGTGTCATTTTTGCAATGCTGTTGTTTGTTTTGGAGGGTATCCTCCCCCATTGGTGAGGCATGGGTCACTGTCTTCTGATTCACCTGTGCATTGGTATAAGGGATGATGCTGTAGCCACGTTCCGCCCAGATGGGTTCCATCTTGTTTCTTCTTGTTTTCAGTTCGTCATTGATTGCATAGAGTTGTTGCCCTTGGATCATATGGTTCGCAGGGTAGATGATGGCCTGACGAATTCCTGTACAGCCCCTACTTTGATGCCCAGGGCAGCATCATATGGGGAACTGTTGGCTCAATCCTTGGGGAAGGATTTTGTGGCTCTGACGGTGGCCATGCTGGTGAGAGTGTCAGATGCCCGAATCCAGTTGTTTCAACAAGTTAAAATCCTGGCTGTTGTATCAAGAGTTATCGTTAAGCGCATCAGTAGCGTCCTCCTCTGCTTTCATGGCCTGACGATTCCTTTGGTTGTAGGACTGGCTGACCATCTTCATTTCTTTGTTTGCCGTTGGGGGTACCAAGCTGTTTTGTGAACAGTTGGATGATCTACCTGGCTGTCCTTCATGGATAGGTTACACACCTGGTCCTGCAGGTCCTCTTGTAGCAATTTTTCTAAGCCTTGGATTCACTCAGATGAAAGGGAACCAAGGCACTCTCTCGTTAGGATGGCTCTTCCTATTCCTTCCATAGGGGACAGTTTGTGCCATGTTGGATAGGCAGCAAGATGTCTCCCCTGCTGCTGGTTCCTCAGGCATCGCTCCTGGCTTGGGCTGTCCAGTGGGACCATGGCCTGTGGGTGGTCAGAAACGGTATTCCTTCCAGCGTGGGTGCTTTATTTTTCATCTAGTGGGTGTGCAGCTTCGTTCAGAGCAGCAATCTTATAGGCTTCGACTTCCAAACTCCAGTTATGGGGTGACCCCCTGCTTCCTTCCCAAGGCGGGTCATCCCTATCCCACTGGTTCATGTTAGTCGAGGGGTGTATTCTGTGCTTTTCCTGGTACTGAAAGTATTGAGGGTATTTTGGCTTGTATTGGTGCTGTGGTGCCTCCTCTGATGGGTGGCATCCTTTCCATTCAAATGCTGTCCTTGCAGCAGCTCCTTCCCCTGTTGTTTCCTGGGGTCTTTGTGGCTGCATTAATTCTGCAGGTTAGGTTTCTACACGTTCACGTTTATCCATGGCTTCAACAGTTTCTGAGGTTAACTGTGAGGTCGAGCCTCTCCAATTCCTAGTCCTGCTGTTCGGCCTGTCTACTGATTCACAGGTTTTTGCGATAGTGTTGGCTGTTTTTCATCTGCTGGAGATTTCCTTTCTCCCATTTTTACAAAGCTGTTTGTCAAGGGTATCTTCCTGGACAATGTTCTGGGTCTCCTCTGATATGTTTGAGCACTTGGTCCCTCTCGTAAGGGGAATCAGCCTTCAACTCAGGCCTTTAGCGGATGGGTCAGGTAGTGGTTCTGCTTGTATTTAAATAGTTTGGTCTGTCTTCTGCCGAACCGACAGACCTCAATAACTACAGACCCATCTCTCTGCTCCCCTTCCCAGCCGAAGTCATCAAGAAAGCCATTAACGCTCAACTCGCCGAGTTCATCGAAACAAACCACATCCTGGACCTCTCCTAATCAGGCTTCAGAGGCAACCACAGCACCAAGACCGCTCTCCTCATCGATACAGATGACATCTGCACCCTCCTTGATTGAGGCGAGAAGGCTGCGCTCATCCTTCTGGACCTCCCAGCTTCCTTCGACACCGTCTTCCACCACACCTTCTACGCAAGACTTCACAATCCACAACAAAGCCCTAGAATCTATCTGCTCCTTCCTCACCGGCCGAACAGAGGGAGTCAACTCAGAACCCACAGAGATCAGCTACAGAGTGCTTCGGGGATGCTCCCTGAGCCCCTGCCTTCTAACATCTCCATTGCCCAGCTTGCGGCCATCATCAGACCCATATTCTCAACACAATCTCCTATGCCAATGATATCCAGCTGATTATCTCCCTCACAGACAAACCCGCAGCCGCCAAGAGCAACTTCCACAACAGGATGAAGGCAGTCGCCAACTGGATGAAGGACAGCTGCCTAATGCTCAACTTAGACAAGACTGAAGTCCTCATCTTGGGCACAACCCCTTCTGCCTGGGACGACTCCTGGTGGCCCGCAGCAATCAGAACGCCCCCACACCCATTGAGCACGCACACAACCTCAGCATCATCCTGGACTCCTCACTTACGATTAACCGCCATATCAACCCCGTATTGTCCTCTTGCTTCCACATGTTCTGCTGGCTTTCTAAGATTTTCAAGTGGATCCTCACCGAGTACAGAAAACTGTTCCCCCCTGTACTCGTCAGCAGCAGCAGCCTCGACTACAGCAACTCTCTCAATGCCCGCACCCCGCAGAAACTACTAAAGAAACAGCAGAACATCCAAAATTCCTCTGCCAGACTCATCGTGAACACCCCATGTAGCAACCACATCACTGGCCCCCTGAGAGACCTTCACTGGCTTCCTATCAACAAAGGAATTATCCTCACGCATGCCTACAAAGCCCGCCACAATGCTGGACCTGCATACCTCAACCAACATCTCTCCTTCTACGCTCCCACCAGACGTCTCCGCTCAGCCCAACTGTCTCTGGCTACCATCCCACGGATCTGCAAGACCACAGTTGGAGGACGATCCTTCTCCTACTGCACTGCGAAGACCTGGAACTCCTTGCCTCTGCACCCCAGGCACTCACCATCACTGCCATAATTCAGGAAGGACATCAAGACCTGGCTCTTCAACTGAACCGCAGACCCCCCGCCCAAGTGCCTTGAGACACTAACAAGTGAGTAGTTGCACTACTTGATGGATTGATTGATTCTCCTGTGGGAATACAGGGGAGGTCTACTTGGGAATTTCTGCTTCAATGGCTGAGGTGCATGGTGCTTCTTTGCTGGGCTGCCACTTGGGCAGTTTCCGGATTTGATGGGTGCTGACTTCCACGTTGTACATAGTGTTTTGCCTGGGGCTTGACGTTGTTTGCATTTTCTGTGCAGTTGGCCTGGCCTGCTTTTTGGCTTGGATACATCTCAATAAGTGAGTCGTCACAGCAAGAGGGACAAAGGGGTAGTGCACTTATTTATTGGTAATACATTACTCTGAGTCCTTCTCTTGCTATGATGACTCAGGTACTCCCTCTCACCCTTGTCAGCTAGTCCAACTGTGTGCTGTTTGGGTTTGGTATGGATCAGGAAGTAAGGAGGAGAGAGGGATTTTTATATGTGGGAAAGAGTTTTGATTTGAGGCACAGTAGCCACAATAAGTGTTTCATCAGGGTGAGATATGGACTTAGAGTAATGCTATTACTGTTGAGTAGTTGCAGCATTACACAAACACATGCAAACACTTTTCTCCCTAGTCTGAAAACCTTTGTGACCATTATGGGTCTGATTATGAATGGGTTGGTTAATTCCGACCGATCCGTATACCCTTGTTTCTGCAAGGGTCGGAATTACGAGTTTGAAGGTATTTAATATATCCTATAATTATTGGATGCATTAAATAGCTCACCCTTCATTAGATTTTCAGCAGGTCAAACCTGTTGAAATTTAACTGAGAAAAAGTATGGTTTTTACAAACACCAAAATCTGCTTGTTATGCCTCACAAACTCTTAAAAGGTGTTATTTATCGCACACCTACCCCATGTATTTATGTGTCATGTGTGTAATAACACCTAAACTTGTAATCGGGCCCTTAGCAGGTGGTCATTTTAGGTGCTAAATAACTCACATCCTGCTGCACACTTGCAGTTCAGAATTACATTTAACTTTTGCAGATGCATGAATTCTCTCACGCGTTAAATAACTCATGAGTTATTTGCCATATGTGCTAAATAACACATGCATTAAATACCTCATTAGTTATTTACCTAATATGAACTGATGTTTCTAACACACTTGTTAAAATGCTGTTGATATGGTAATGGGCAGAAGTAGATCAGAGACCCTGGCTGATGAGGGGTGATACGCCGAAACCACTTCCAGGATGCATGTTTCTGGTCCAGTAAGGACATGGCTTGGCAGTTCAGGCTGGACTGTTCCCATGAGGAGCAGGGTAAAGAATGATTTGCATATGGCTGGGTCTTAACTGGCATGGCATGCGGAGTAAAGGAACAATTGATTTAACCCGGATTAACTGGGGGTGAATATTTGATTTGCTCCGCATTTTTCCCATCATTTGTGTATCTTTTGAACATACAAGCTAGTCACACCCTAATGTGGGTTGCCAGATGTGCTCCATGAAAAAATAATTCTACCATCTTGATGTTGATGGAATGAGGAATTCTGGGAAGGGGTTATGCCCACTCCCCACAGAAAGTGGTCATATAGGTGGTAGTGACCCCAAGGGTAGGTAGCCCATTGGCTACTATCCTTCACTCCCCTTAATGTTCCTAAATTCTATATTTAGGTGCTTCCTGACACCATGACCTCAGATTTGACTGACTGAAGAAGATAAAGGACCAAGAAGAGCCGAAGACGTGGGAACTGTGGACTAGCTGTGGACTTGGTTCCAAACTCTGCCTGCCTGTTCCAACAATTGCAAAGACCTGACTCGCCCTGCATCTCTGTATCCTCCCAGAGCCTTGAAGGGCAGCCAGCACTTTACCAACCAGCCAGCATCTCCTGTGAAGTGAAAGTGCCACTTCCCTGCAGCCTGCAGACATGGATCAAACAGTCCAATGCGCCAATCTGCTGACCACTGAGTCCTGCAGCACAGCAGCATCCCAGCAAGAGGTCACTGAGTGTTCAGTCTGCAAGCCCCGTCGATCCATTGAGTCTTCGAGATTCTGATCCACACCGGAGGCTCCCTGCACCAATACCTGGGGTATCGGAACCTGTTGCAAGCATCAAGGCTTGCTTGTGTTCAGTCTGAACACCACCACTGTCAAAACTTACCTGCATGTCGAGGGATTTCAAGAGAGGCCATCTCCACACTGGAGAAGTGTGGCTCAATGGTTAGAGCGGCAGACCCTGATGCAGACCAGGGTTCAATTCCCGTCTCGGCGGGTCTTGGGCTCAATTTCCCCGGACCCGATAATTCTCGCCTCGGTGCCTATTCTAATCATGGGTCTCACTCTGCAACTCTGGGCAATAGCTTGCTTAATCTCCACAACGGCCCCAAAAGCGCTAGGATGCCTGGCTTTCACCTTGGGGGTGCCCAGGAGTGGGCACTTCACAGGGAAAGGCCAGGAAGGGTTCCACAGCGGTATGTGCACAGCACCTGAGAGACCCTTTCAGGGGTGTGCGGTGTGCTATATAAATGCACTACATTTACATTTACATTTACACACTGAAAGTCATCTTACTGCATTTCTTTTCCCTCTTCTGCAGGTGCACCATAAACTGTGAGAGCCTCAAACTTCCACGACCCGCTGGACAAAACACCTATGAACTCAAACACCCCAGCCCGAATCCACTGAAACTGATGGTGTCTCTGTGGTCATGAGACTCTCAAGAGCCAAGTCGCACTTTGGGTCATGCCAGACTCGTCCCCCAGTCCCCACTTCTTTGCAAGTACTGCTCCCCATTGACTTCAACATGTGCGTCTAAGGCTACCACATTGTAAATCACTTCTACACCCAGATACCTCAGGTCAGGTAACCTTCAACTACTGGCGCTTTCTTGGACCTTGGCCCTTACTTACCTTATGTCCAGAAGAACGGTGGCAAGTGACCCTATGCAGTGTATGATTCTTTCATAGGATAACATTACCATGTTCGAGGCTCATGCCTCAAATCTGACAGCTGTATTTTTTGTATTGTTTGAAAATCACTAACACCAAAAGTACTTACCTGATACCAAAGATCTTTCTGTCTAAATTAATATAAAAGTCTGTGTTATTTTATAAATTGATGTCCGATTTCCTTATTGAGTGTGTGCTTCATTAATTGACTCTGCGTGTGCAGTGAATGCCCAACGCTCCCCTTTGATAAGCCTAAACTTCTCAACCACAATATCACAAATGGAGCATGAATCTGTCCGACTGTCACGCAAGTGGTGCTCATGTAAAGCGCTCTGATACATTTGGGTCTAGTTCGCACTATATAAAACTCCCCAAAAAAATAAGAGTGCAGGATAAAAATAAAAAATGCAGGATGAGGGCTGTGAGAATTCTGTTGACAGGTTTGTTGAGCCACATGTAACACTTTGGCTCACATGAAAGCGAGAGGGAGGAGGATCTAGGACAATTGTATATTTCTGTCTGGCTGAAGGGCCCTGTATTTGTCCTACCAGACTTCTGTCTCTGGGTTTTATATGGTTACAGTGCCTTTTTCAAACTGGATTTCAGTATTAGATATGGAAGGACCTTATTGAGTACCATAGTGCACTCCCCTACAAAGGGTCAGACTGGCTACCAGGCGATTTTTGCTGGGGTGGCAGGGTGGGGACCCTGTTCACTGCTGATGGGCTGATTTTGTTGCTGGGGAGCCACCGGAGCTTCTAAATAAACAATGCAAAACAAATAGATTTAAAGCGTGCTTTTTTAAACATTTGTTCTGCATTGTTTATTAAGGAAAGCCCGGTAGCCAGTCCGGCCCTGCCCCAACACAGCCATAACGCTCAAAGCAAAGGTTTAGTGTGAGCAAAGATTTCATCATCTTGAAAATGTCCTCATACATCACATTTTGGGCCTGCTTCCAGTAAGGCAAACATGCACTACTGAAACTGTGGGTAGGGTTGCTAGGAGTTAACTTCACCTACTAGCTTGTGCCATGCATCAATGCGGCACGTCATCATAACACATTCAATACCAATAGCCAGAGACATACACTTTTCATTTTGTAAATCTATCCAATAAGCTACATTGATAAAATAATAATAAAATACAAACGACAGAAAGCAAAACCTACAAACCCAAAATATCCCCTTCTGAAAGGAAAGGAGGAAGTAATGCACAGGTTAACTACTGCAAGTAGTGTAAAATACGCACAGCAGTGAGTGAGTGAGGCAGTTTGTTTTTTAAACTAACATATCTGGGACCCCAACACTTCTTGCTCTCTCAAGACATGAAATTGACTTGAAACCTATTTCTTTACAGGCTGTTTAGACTTTCCTTTTCAACTTTTACCTAGTTTATCTTATAAAAACCTTATTTCCGGAAATAGATCAGACATATATTTAATTTTTGTTGGACTTGGCCCTTCTGGCAGGTTCACCCTTAAACCTTTTGCTTTTTATTGTGACCTGGTGTTAGTGATTTTTGGCTTCTAACCACTTTACCACTGTGTCCCAGGGTAAAGTGCGTGCGTGTAGTGAGGTTGGCCTGCTCTCCCATAGGAATGCATGGGGGTATGTATGTGTCCCTGGTAGTTCCTGATGCGTGGGGAGTGCAGGTGCGAATTTGGTATGTGCAGACTCGTGTGATGAAATGCTGCACGCTGATGTGTGCGGCGTCAATGTGCCTAGTGTGGAAGTGCAATTTCTAGAAGTTGGCATTTCTGTGTGCAGTGTGAGATGAGTGCCTTGCCTGGCGATTTGCTGGCTGAGGTCATGTGATGGGCCAGGGAATCCCCAGAGTCAGGATGAGTCACCCAGTGGTGAATGGGTAGAGCAGCAGCCAGATGGGTGGGAGGAGTACACCTGGGACCTGAATAGGGCTGGGCTTTCCCCACACAATGCTGGCTCCGCCCCCTGTGGTGCGACTGATGACCCTGGCCTGTTCTATGGATAGGGAGAGGGGCTGAGCAAAACAAAGTGCTCAAGAACCAGTTGCATCTGGTTCGCCCCTCCCCTGCACCTTGAGACAAAGGTAAACCTGTGTATAAAAAGGGGCTGTGACACCATACAAAATGTGTTCTCTTCTGATCCTAACTGGGGGGACCTGCTGCTGCTGGGCGCCAGGAGAGGCCGCCACTGGGGACTGCCTCCCTGCCTAGAGGGCCCTGTGAGCTGGCCCCTGGGCCCAGCCCAGCCCAGAGGGACTCCAACGTGTGGCATAAGTCATTTCCCCAGCTGGCCAGCGCTTAGTGGGCAGCTGCAACGTTTAGGTTGTGCCCCTGTGCGCGTTGGCTTGCGCAGCCTGCGCAGTCCAGCCCTGACTCTATGGACAAAGGGCGTTTGAGCCCCTGAGAGGCCAAGTTGGCCTAGGGACAGTTTATCTTGTGTGGTGCCCTCACCTAGGGTACATGGTTATGGTTACCTGTGTACTTTTGCGCAATGTGCCTTCCCTTTATGCCATGGTTATTTCTAACTGTGCCTATGCGTAGGAGAGGGTTTTTACTAGTATAGGTTATGCTGATGTGTTCATGATTCCCTGCGTAATATTTCCCTAAGGTGGTTAGGGTTGCGTAGGTGGTACTTACCTGTTACCAGTGGTTACTGGTTGTGCGCTACATTTTCTAATTGGTGCTACAGTGAAGAGAGTTGTTGGGCCTTCACCAGAGAGAGCTCAGCCTTAGAAGGAGAGAGCCAAGCTACAACTAGAGAGCACGCACAATCTCTGTGTCAAAACGAGGCCAGCCAATGGGTGGACTTAACGGGCCTGCCGCCTGCGGCAGACACAGTTGTACCTGCTGAGTTGGTGGCAGACAGGGGGGGGGGGACTACCTCGGTCGGCCTTAAACCAGACTCCGCTCCTTGCTGGAATAAAATTAAATTATAGTGGCGACCTGACTGACCTGAGACGAGACCTCCAGTCCTCACCTCCTCGTCCCTCGTCGTGAAGTGAACTCGTGATGCCAAGTCACCCGCACCAATGCGCATGCGAGATTCGGATTCCGGACCGGGACCCGTATTAAACAACATCGCCGACTGCACCCCTCTAGTGACGACGTCACTGCCAGGGTGCGCAGACGCGGCGGAGGAGGAGACAGTGCGCGCTGCGCACAGGCACCTCCTGCTGAATAGTAAGGTTAGGTTGCGACGCGTCATCGTTGCATTTCTTCTGGATTTAATTTTGCTTGCACGGTTTGCTTGCACCACACCACACCGACCGGACCGGCCCTTTGGTGTCACCCCCCGTGAGGGTGTCACCCGGTGCGGTCCGCACCCCCCGCACCCCCCTAGTGACGCCACTGGGTCCTAGCGCAGGAGAGGATGGCAGAGGCAGAGAGGGCCTTTGCCAGAGAGAAACTAGCTCTGGAGGGTAAGTTGTCCCCTGAGCGCAGTTGTAGTTGTCTGGACTCCCCAGGGAGGGTAGAGTCCAGTGGTGGCAGCGATATAGAGTGCAGTACAGAGAGTCCCATTCCCAGTTCCCAGAGTATGGTACCTGTTTCCCAAGAAGAGGAGGAGAGGTTGAAATTCAGGGTCAGTAGGAAACTGTCTCACAAGTCTTGGGGGGAGTTTGTGGAGGAATGTAATGATGCACTGGTCAATTGGGTAAAGCTCGACCCGGAATATGGCTTTGGTGAACTGCTCAATATGATTCTCGTAGAGCAAATGCTCAGTAGTGGTTGTAGGCCGGAGTTGCGCCAACACCTGTTGGGGTTGGAGGATTGTGATCCTTGGGAGCTTGCAGAAAAAGCAGACCATTGGGAAAGGGCCCAAGGTTCTGATGAGGCATGGGAGAGTACTTCCAACAGTAGCGGCCCAGGTATCTTCCCGTCCAGTATTGGGGAAGAGGCTCAGAGTAGCCCAGCTAGGTCCCAGAGTAGTGAGAGGGGTGTAGGGGCTCACGGCCTATCTCAGTGGAGTAGGAGTGAGTGTGTGACTTCGAGTCCTCAGATGCCCGTAACCCAGTCTCAGAGCCTGGATGGTTTCTTCAGGGAACACCAGGTTGGGGGCCTAGGCTGTCCTGTCAGTTCATTTGAGGAGGATCGTCTAGTGTATGGAGAACCTGGAGCATCTGTAAGTAGAGCTCCAGTGGTTCTGGTGTCAGGCAGTACCGCTCCAGTAGGGAGGGTACAGAAGTCCAGCGAGAGGGGTGGCATGGGGCTGTGTTCCCCGGTGGAGGAGCCAGTGGGTCAGGGACCAGCCGGGAGGGCTGAGTCTCCTAGAGGTGACCATGGTGACCACACATCTGTCCTGGGGGATCTTCGCGCACTGTCAGGTGGACAGGGGACGGGAGATCTGCGCCAGGCAGACTGTCACGCAACATATGAGGCATATGTTACCCTCGGGGGGATGATGTGTAAGTCCCCAGAAGACCTGGAGTGCCAGGCAAGTACTCAGCCGAAGGGTTTAGACCCCTGGTTGGGAAGCCAGGTTCAGGATCAGCCTGACCTGGAGGGAAGGACGACTGTAAGCAGTGTCCTGACCGATGTAGCTGCTAGGGGCACCACTCCAGTTGGGAGGGTGCCAGACTCTGGAAGGGAGTGCAGAGGGAGGGAGTCCTCTCCTCTGACCCCGGTGCAACCTGAGAGGTTAAACCCTAGGTTGGGAGACCAGTTCTCAGGAAGAGGTCCTGGACTAGTGGGAAAATTGTGTTACCAGGTCGCCTCTCAGAGGAAGAGAGGACGGAACTCTAGAAGAAGAGGTAGGGGAGGAGAGCCTCGCCCGTGACTGTTGGTCAGCTTGAGCGTACAGACCCTAGGCTGGAGGATCAGTGGCAGTTTAGAACTGCCCTGATGAGGGGTAGAGTGGAGAATGGTCACTATGTGCCAGGGGTTACTACCCCCCACTCTGTGGTTAGGCATGGACCAGTGGCACCTGGATGGCCTATCGCCTGTTCCTGGCCGCGGACCACTGAGGCGTATCTGTGGGGTAGCCCAGTTGGTCCGCAGAGCTTTTACAGAGGGAACCACGTGGGTTCAGAGTGGTGTAAACCCGGAGAGTGTCCCTGCCGTTGCGGGCCTGCGTCCGTGTTTTATCGCCCCAAGCAGGGAAGACCATCACAGTGGTGATTGGTCTACCCTGCGTTTTGGCTGGAAGGGGGTTGTGTTGGACTTGGCCCTTCTGGCAGGTTCACCCTTAAACTTTTTGCTTTTTATTGTGACCTGGTGTTAGTGATTTTTGGCTTCTGCGCACTTTACCACTGTGTCCCAGGGTAAAGTGCGTGCGTGTAGTGAGGTTGGCCTGCCCTCCCATAGGAATGCATGGGGGTATGTATGTGTCCCTGGTAGTTCCTGATGCGTTGGGAGTGCAGGTGCGAGTTTGGTATGTGTGGACTCGTGTGATGAAATGCTGCGCGATGATGTGTGCGGCGTCAATGTACCTAGTGTGGAAGTGCCACTTCTAGAAGTTGGCATTTCTGTGTGCAGTGTGAGATGAGTGCCTTGCCTGGCGATTGGCTGGCTGAGGTCATGTGATGGGCCAGGGTATCCCCAGAGTCAGGATGAGTCACCCAGTGGTGAATGGGGAGAGCAGCAGCCAGATGGGTGGGAGGAGTACACCTGGGACCTGAATAGGGCTGGGCTTTCCCCACACAATGCTGGCTCTGCCCCCTGTGGTGCGACTGATGACCCTGGCCTGTTCCATGAATAGGGAGAGGGGCTGAGCAAAACAAAGTGCTCAAGAACCAGTTGCATCTGGTTCACCCCTCCCCTGCACCTTGAGACAAAGGTAAACCTGTGTATAAAAAGGGGCTGTGACCCCATACAAAATGTATTCTCTTCTGATCCTAACTGGGGGGGCCTGCTGGTGCTGCTGGGCGCCAGGAGAGACCGCCACTGGGGACTGCCTCCCTGCCTAGAGGGCCCTGTGAGCTGGCCCCTGGGACCAGCCCGTGCCCCCCCCCCCCGCCTCCTGAAGGACCTTTTTCCTGGAAGAACTTTGCTCCTGGACCCTTAACTGCACCCTGGGAGCGCTGTTGCATTTATGTTAATAGAGCGCCTGGCTCTCTTTCCAGCCAATGAAGAAACGCGTCCCGTGGCTGCTGCAGCACGAAGTGGCTGGGTTCCCCGAGGAAATCCCGACGTGGGGATTCCCCTGAGTGAGGAGATCGACACAGGAGCCCACCCCGCATTGTGTGCTGTTTTTATATGCCTAGCGGGTGCCCACCCCGCCAGGGACTTTGTGACATTTCAATACCCTTAGCGGGTGCCCACCCCGCCAGGGACTTTATGTAAGGATAAGCCTACCCCGCATCGAGGAATTCACCGCCGCTGGCCCGGGGGCTTCGTTCCAAGTGCCGGGCCTGCCGACGTCAGCAGCAGCTGCGCTCGGATTGGTCCCCGGCCTCAAGGATTCCCGCTGCGTCATCGTTAAAGCGGCACCGGGATTGGTTTCCGTTACCTAGCGTCATAGCAGCGGCCGCGCTGGGATTGGTTCCCACAGCGCGGTTCGTCAAGTGCCCGGGAGACTTGATGTGCGGCCGTGAGCACGAGAAAGGTCCCGGAAGTCCTGCCTGTTCGAGCGGGGCTCTCGTGAGGAGGAGAGAGCCCCACCGCCACCGGAGTGTCAGGAGCAGCGCGAGACGTCCCGGTAAGGAGAGGGCTCGGGGTGGTTCCTGCCCGCATTGAGTCCCCCCAGCGGGACTCCAACGTCGGGTGCAGTGTGCTCGAGTCCCCGAGAGGCTCCAACGATGGGGCCCGCATTGTTTGTTTCCCGAGCCCCGTGAGGCTCCAATGTAGAGGGGCATTCTTTGCTTTGGTGAGAAGAGCGGCCCCGGAAGGCAGCGGGCCGCTCCAACGGTGTCCCACGCTGTTTTGGGCATTTCTAGTCTAGAGCCCAAGAAGGCTCCCATGCCGGGCATTGTTTGTTTTAGAGCGCTAGGGCGCTCCAACGAAGAGGGCATTATTGTTCAAGAGTCCAGAGGGACTCCAACGTGTGGCATAAGTCATTTCCCCAGCTGCCCAGCACTTAGTGGGCAGCTGCAACGTTTAGGTTGTGCCCCTGTGTGCGTTGGCTTGCGCAGCCTGCGCAGTCCAGCCCTGACTCTGTGGACAAAGGGCGTTTGAGCCCCTGAGAGGCCAAGTTGGCCTAGGGACAGTTTATCTTGTGTGGTGCCCTCACCTAGGGTACATGGTTATGGTTACCTGTGTACTTTTGCGGAATGTGCCTTCCCTTTATGCCATGGTTATTTCTAACTGTGCCTATGCGTAGGAGAGAGTTTTTCCTAGTATAGGTTATGCTGATGTGTTCATGATTCCCTGCGTAATATTTTCCTAAGGTGGTTAGGGTTGCGTAGGTGGTACTTACCTGTTACCAGTGGTTACTGGTTGTGCGCTACATTTTCTAATTGGTGCTACAGTGATTGTATGTGCTATATTCTGAAGTGTTATTCCCACAAAGTGCTAATTCTACAATGTGCTAGTTCTGAAAGTGCTTATTCCTGACAGTGGTCCATGAGGCCCTGTCCCATGTAGATAATTCCCCTGTAAATTCTGCCCGTGCCAGTGGCACATTGTAAAGTGTGTATTTATTATCTAATGTGTTTGGTATAATACAAAGGCTATTTTTATATATAACCTTGTGTGGAGTTTCTTTTGTGGTGGGCCTTGGGTGTTGTTGCTGGGTGCGTGCGCAAACGCTTTACACATTGCCTCCGGGATAAGCCTGACTGCTCATGCCAAGCTACCAAGGGGGTGAGCAGGGGTTATCTTTGGCGTGTAACTTCCTTGCCCTGACTAGAGTGGTGGTTTCTGCCTGGCTTTGGCGCATTCTTTTTACAAGCGTCAGCCTGTAACAAAAATAAGATGAATATGAACTATGGTTTGACTTCTAGAATTGCACACTATTAAGAGTTGCAAAATTTGTCAAATAAAGTCACACAGGAGAGTAAGGCCTCAGAGCACTTAAGGTGAACATATGAACAAACAGGACTTATAGCCAACCAAGTGGGTCAAGAAAGCAGTCTTGCCCTCCTGTCTCTGACAGATGTGGCAGCTGACTGAAAGTGGTAGGTATCAGCTTCTTACTGCAACTTCAGCTCAACACCACATCTCTAGTTCTATAGACGGTCTTGCCGTTCTATCATCCAGGGACCCTCAGCTGAGGGTGGAAGAGGGGAAGGGCTTCTTCCTGTTTGTTACTTTTAGCCTTTCACACAGACCTTCAGCATCACTTTCCTTAACCACATATGCATACCATTCAACACACTAAACATCATCTCACTAAAATGCAAAAGTGGCAGCCACCCACTTCCACACGCACATCCAAACCAAGCAAACAGTACTTTATTCTAGTCACAACTTCCCAGAAAATGCACTAAATGCACACTTTACTGCATGTAGAAAATGTCTCGATTTACATGCATGCATGTAGCAAAAATATTAGACATTAGCTATTTATGACGATAAGTCTATCTTCTCCCCTACCATCACTCACATCTTCGATATGCTGGTCCCTCATCATCCAACAGATAGACCAACGTAACAAAACAGAAAGGGGACTCATGGTGGTCCACTGATTACTGTGGCAGTGCACTACAAAGCAAGAGCCAGACTGCAGAGGGTTAAACTCCTCTCCTATCACTTCCCACTGACAACAACACAGACCATCACCTTTAACCTGATCTACCAACACACCAGACATCCTCAGGTCAGTCTTGCAGCATTGTGAACAACATCAACCTCAGTGACTTCTGCCTCCAAAGAAACACTGGGTGTCCTCTTCAAAATATCGGACACTACCAATACCAATCATCCAAGGACCCTGATGACACAAGTGAATGGGAACACCCTGAAATACATCTGCCCCACTATCATCAACTTCACTTGCACCTGCCGTGGCAAGCTGGCTTGACTAACCATGCCTTCCTGAGAATGTAAATAAACTTAATTAAATTAACAGAACAAGAAACCCTCTTCTGTTTGCAAAAGACAGCTTGCACTAGCGTCATGTTTATGTGTTACAAACAGGTGTATTTATGGAAGGAAAATGTTAACCTAGATAATTCAGCTCATTTGAATGAGAAACAAACCAGGGCCCAAGGTTTGAACTATCCCAGAAAGAGATGTACCTGCACCTGTCTCACACAGGTCTTGACAGAGCAGCAGAGGTGACACCCACAGATTGGTGAAGCTGATGTCAAAAGCTGCAAATGATAAGAAAATAGCAAGCAGCACTCTACAACTCCACCTTCAATTAAATTTCACTACACAGGCAGATGTGTCATTGTAAGAAATTGGGTGTTTGGTTGAGGGGGTGAAACCATCCTGAAGCATTATCCACAGTCCTTGTCCCAGTGAACCACAAAAAGTCACTATACTAAACTGCACTTAAACCTTTGGTAGCTAAAAAGCATTCAGGCTTAATGTGTAAAGTATTTATCCAGCACTTAAACTGTAATAAAGGGAAAATGCAACACTAGAGAAATCAGTAGAACCAGGGTTAGGAATTTTGAATGCTTAAAGTGCAAAAAAGCACCAAAAAGAATAAAGCACCAACTGTGGTAGCTGGTCGTGCGAGACCGGGGCATATTTGAAAGTTAAGGGTGTCCGCGAAGGAGTACAGTTCTGCTACACTGTGTGAGTAGGGCCCAGTCTCGGCTTACCATCGGATATTGTAAGGAAATGTTTCTTTTTGTATGGTCACCCCCAAATTTTGGACTACTACTGCTGGTTTTGTGATTCTGAGATGGCACTGAGGCCTGCTAAGTAGACCTCAATGCCTGTCTCCCTACCCGCAAAATAATTTGTAGAATTGGCTTTTACCCAATTTGCCAAGATAGCTTACCTGTTTTGGTGACCTTTTGTACCACCGTGGGGCGTTGCATCATTGTCTCACGTAAATACCAAAAACGGCAAAAAGATCGAGGAAAGGGTAATGACAAGGACACCCTCACAGCTGAGTGATCATACAGGGGACATGGGAGAATTTCAACCTCCTGCGTCTGCGGTGTCGGTGTATCGGACGTCAATATAAAGTCAATCCTGGCATACGTTTTGTGAGAATGGGAATAAAACGTGCACTCTCTGGACCTCGGGTGTTGTGATTGCCAAATATCCATGACTCCGGCCTCAGCAAGCAGCCACGACCCTTGGCTAGAGAGGGCCCCTGTCTGCCCCACATGTTGGGCCGATCTATCGAGGTCATTATCAAAGGCCAAATTAAAGCCCCCCCCCCCAAAAACAGAGATCTGTCAGGGATACTGGTCAGCTCGTGTATTGCCTCTCAGATGAACCCCTCTTGGCCCTCATTGGGGACATAGACTGTGGCTACTGTAAAACTATGCTGCCCCAATGTGAAATTATAAGCTAAGAGCCTGCCTTTGATCTCAACCTGTCTCTGGTCCAACTGGCCCCGAAACCTGGCCTAGACAAATATCGCTACGTCCGCTGTCTTAGTGGCCCGGGAGGAGAACAGTTGATAGGGGAATGCTTTAGACCATAACCTGAGAGTATCTTGTGCCAGGAGATGCATCTCCTGAAGGAGACAGATGTGAGCATCCGAGTTGTCCAAATAGGACAGGACAGCAAGCCACTTTGTAGGGTTATTAAGACCCTTAACATTAAGGGACAGAATTTTAATGTCAGCCGACATAATAGTGGAAATGAGAGCGCAGTCAGGAAATCCGTGAGCCCGAGTCAGCTGCCACACCCGAGAGCCCCAGGAGCACCCCTGTCTGCTGTTTCACATAAACAACGCAATAATTAGGTCTCCAGAGACCGCCAAAACTGGAAGGAGGGGAAAGGAACCCCTAGAAGTAAACAAACTACAAAGAACAACAATGAAGAAAGTCCATCAAAGTCCAGGGCTAAAAGCCCCATGGTGGGACGTGGGATGTATAGCAGGAGCCACCTGCCACCCCGTCCTGCTCAGGACCCGACCCCGACCGCCAGATAGGACCCCTCCAGGAAAAGTGTCTTACATTACCTGACCCATGCTTCTTAAGTCTGCAGCGGCAGAGTACTCCGCCAAGGTTGCAATGACTGCTTTGCGGTCCTTAGAAATAGTCTTAGGATCTGGGCGAAGGCAAAGAGAGCCTCTCCCGATCCGGCGCCATCCAGCTGCTCCATCGCGATGGGCATCGGTGTCCCCCCATCCGGGGCACCCGGCTCCTCCTCAGGTAAGTAAAGCAGCGATGCGGCCTCCCGTAGTGAGCAGATCTGGTGGAGCTCACCCTCCCGTTTAAAGGTGATCTGGAAGGGGTCGCCCCAGGAGTAGGAGACATCTTTCGAGAGCTTCCCGAAGGATGCGTCCTTCAAGTTGAAAGTCATGGACGCATGTTAAAATATCCGGGGGGGTGCAGTCGCCGATCTCTTAGGCCCTACACGATGTGTTCAGTCAAGTTTAATCTGCTGCTCTGGTGGGCCCCTAAAATGTGACTGAAAAGGTCCACTGCAAAAGATTCAATGTCCAGTCCCTCGAAGCCCTGAGGAACCGCCCGGGTTCTAATATTATTCCGACGGTAACGGTTCTTGAGGTCCTCCACATGGGCCTGAAGGTCAAAGTTGCTGGTCTTGGAGGTGAAAAATCTCTTGCTGAAGCTGGTTAACCTCCTCTTCGCTCGATGTCACTTGCGTCTCCAGCATATCGACCCTGTTCCTGACCGAATAAATGTCCCTGCGCATCTCGTGGATTTGCGAGGTTAGCTCCTTCTTCATAGCGTGGAATTCCCCGGTGAGGGAAGCAAAAAGTTCTCGAGGATGCCATGGGTAACTGGCCCATCCTTCTCCCCCTCTTCGCGTTCAGCGAGGAGACCCCGGGTGGTGGTGGCGCATCAGCTCCTCCCGTGCCGGTCTTGACTAGGAGGTCCTTCACTGACCTCTTCTCCTTGGATTTGTTGCTAGCCATGGCAGGCAGGCGTCACCCCCTTTCACGCCCTGCAGCGCAGAGTAACAGCTAGAGTCCAGAAGTGCTAGGCCCACCGGGGCCCGAGAGGTAGAGCAATCTGGGGCTGCAGGCCTGCAGGCCACAGCTTTGGCAGTTCCAAGTGTCCCAGAACAGCCCGTCAGGCCCCCTGCAGGTGTGCCTCTCCTGGTCTAACCTTTCTCCGACCGAACACCCCACCAGATGCTCTATGAGATCCACTGAACGGTCTCTGCTGCATACCAGTGAGGTGCAGATGCTTCGCCGATGAGGGTAGGTGAGTCACTCAATGCACAGCCGGCCTCAGCGCGCATCAGGGACCCACCGCGCAATATACCGCTGCCCTCAGTGTGCATAGGCCAAACGGGCATCAGATCGAGGACTCCAAGCTCCACTCTCTGGCCTCAGATCACTGGCCCTCGGATGGGGACCGACTACTCTCTCAAGGGTCCAGCGAGGCAAGAAGCGTGACACCACCTCACTATTGCAAAGCCCCAACAGTCTCCCACGCCGCCCGCCCCAGTATCCCACGCCCCCTCTATGCAGCTGTAGGTTCACAGATTATCTCGCTGGGGTAGCAGGGACTCCCGAGGGGGAAGGATCCAGTTAACACCATGGTGCAGCTTCCTATTCGAAGCGGCAGGGCTCTTTGCATGTGGCTATGGCCTACAGGAGCCCCCTGGTAGATCCTTGGTCTCCTGAGGAGGCAAATCCCACTGCGTTCTTGAAACCTATCCGCCCTCCATGCTCGGCCTCCAAACTCAGGTCACCTGCCACAGCAGCAGCCTGCACTCTCAGCCCAGTGGAACCCACAGCCTGCCGAGGCAATCGCGCTACCGCAATGGGGGAGGGCAAAGGTGTCAGTGGATCGGGCCCTTCTTGACGCTCCGCCGATCTCACCTCCTTTTACCGAGCCGTATGGAGCGGGCCCCACATTCCAGCAAGGCCAGCCAGGCACGGTGCAGCCTCCTCTCGTGGTCGGCCGGTGCACACGGCGGGGGGGCTCGTCACAGCGGCAGGACATCATCGAGCCCCTCAGCCCGAATGAGTCCCATTGCCACCCAAGGGAGAGTCTCCTATGTAGTCTCTGCTGCTCCGGCCTTGCCTCCAACTCAAGCCCGGGAATTCCGGCCCAGCGGCCCAGGCACAGCGGGCACCGCTAATCGGTTCGGTGAAGGGTTTGGTTAGGATAGGAAGAAATGGCGCTCTAACAAAATCACACAGAATAGTAAGAATTGAAAAGTGATTACGGTGCTGCAAGGTCAGGGGAAACAAACCCTGGCTAAAAAAACCCTGCGAGAGTGTGGGTAGGAGACCCCCACTGGAATTCTCAACAAGTCCTGCGCACACGTTTCTCAGGATGTGAGTTCACGGTGTAAAACCATCATTTGGATTTGTTGTTTGTACAAAATATGAAGGTCAACACCAGGAAATGTCTTTCAAATGAAAATTTATGATACGTTTCTTCAATAGATACAGAAAGAAAAACCAGCCGACACGTGTTTCGTCATACGGGAAACATCCCGTGACTCTTCAGGGCTGGGAAGGACAGAAGACAAAGGGTAAAGTATACAGACAATAAAACAAAAACAAAAGTGAAAATGATGACGACGAAAAGAGCACCCAGTTATAATCGAGACCTTAGGAGAGTAGTGTAGAAAGTGCAATTGTGCATAACTGCAATAGTGTCTCGTGACAAGTGATTTAGTGCGACATAATTATTATCGCCTAGTCATAAATATTTACCAGGGGCCTGGTCACATGCGAAATGTCAAGAGAGTGTTAAACAGGTGAAATTCTAGGCGATCAATATAAATAAATCAAAAATGTTTCAAAAATCACGCTGCAAAGGATGAGGAAATGGAGTCTGGCATAGATGTGACATGGTTAACCTGAAGAGAATTGTTAAAGTAGATCTGGCAGTAGATAATGATTCTAAATTTGTCTGAAAAATGATAAATCGTTGTTCAAGTGAGGATATCAACATCATAAATATGGAAAAGGGAAACAATCGTAAACGATATGCAAATCACTAAGGTGACATCCTAATCTAAAAGTGAAAAGAAATGACCGAATAAGTGTACTAAAATACGGCGATTGTGGTGAAAATATCGTGTTGGTGGGTGCAGCAAGAGTGATGATTTAAAATAAACAATAGCCTAGCTTATTACAAAATAGCGTTTTTTTCAGAGAAAGCATGGAGGTGAGTAAAAGAGGAGAGTAAGTGCAGGCGCACGAGGGAAATAGTAAAAGACCAGACGCTAAATGATGAAATTAAAGATAACGTTGTTGGGCGCGTTAATAGGGAGTAGGAGTAGGTAAAGTCAAAATCTACCTGTAGAGGAAGTGAACATGGCTGTATATACGATCTGGGGAGAAATAGAAAATAAGTAAAAACGGGAATGGGGAAGTGGCGGGAAGACAGGGCAAGTACGGTAAAATTACAATGTAGTAGAAGGAATGAACAACCCACCACAGGACTGGAGAAAGTATATATCCCAGTCGGTGAGATGAGTAAATATTGAAAGTGCGTGGTGATGCCACGAAGGTAGAGGGGAGGACAATTTAGTCGCTACTCCCAAGGTATGAATCCATGAATGGTAGGAGGACGTGTGCATCTGTCCTAGGGGTGGACCTGAAGGGAACAGTAACCGTAAGTAATGTTGCCCAATGAATAAAAGGGTAAAACATTAATGGGTTACGAGCGTAGGGTGCAGGAGGAAGGCTTACCGTAGTGAACGGTAGAAATTAGACTGCTTCGTCTCGTCTTCCGGTAGCGGAAGGAGACAGCTAAACTGGAAGTGTTAAATACAGGATAGTGAATAACGACTAGAATGTTGCATTCTACCCAAAATGGCAGAAAGGAAGTGAGGATGAGTGATCGGACAGGGTTGACCGGCAGTGTGATGGATCTGAAAATAGTAGATAACCTGTTAATGAGGGGAAACTGAGTCTTAAAAGGAAAAGGTTAAAAGAGAAAAGAAATGGAAAAAGAAGGAACAAGAAGAGAGAAAAAAAGAGAAAGAAGGGCAGACAGTGTGAGATGAAAACGATTGATAAACAAACAGTATTAAACACATTAGAATGGATATGAAGATAAATTGAATGTTACAATAAGTATTTAAATGTAAAGTTAACAGCGTGAAAATTGTATATCTAAAACTCATATACAATGCGCTGGAAAAAGGTATGAGAGCGCTTTACATGGGCAGCAGTTGTGTTACACAAGGACACATACATTTTTGTTTTCAGGCACGGGGAGATTAAGTGGTTTGCTCAGGATCACAGGATGTTGAACCTCATTGCCGAGACTTGAAACCGGTTCCCCAGATTTGAGGATGCCCGCGATAGGCGTTAGGCCACATCCTCTCCCCTAGTTTTGCAGCTTGTCATCTGTATTGCAGTGCATGCAAGCCGGAGCAGCTTCCTTGTGCCCGAAACTATGGTACATCTCTTTTCCTGTTTGTGGTGCAGCAGGATAGGGTGGTTAGATTTTGGCATCCCCCAGGAAGCTGGGCACCTGTAGTGGATGCCGAGGAAGGAACTAGTGTCTAGCTTTCAACCGAGTAGCCACGCTTCCATGTTGTCTGCTTGACAGGGGAAGTGGAGGTGGGGAGCTAGTGGTGCGTGTTTCTGAAGACAGCTGAACTCCTGAAGGGTCACTGTTGTGGAGACTGATGACAGGTGTGGGATGTTGTATGGCACTCTTCTGGATATTCTGAGAAGGTGTAACTATATAAGAATGTAACAAGGTGACCTGCTGCTAGGAGTGATTGCTCTATGATGCAGTCCCCTGCCTCTGGTTTCGGTGTCATTTTTGCAATGCTGTTGTTTGTTTTGGAGGGAATCCTCCCCCATTGGTGAGGCATGGGTCATGATCGACGGCGGAACGACTGAAACGAGGTAGATTTACACTCTGTTTTATTCCCTTCAGTTTCTCTGTCGCCAAATCCGAACCGCTGACGGAGCCCTTCCCTTTCATCTCGTAGGGTAGGCCTGGTTTGTCCTTAGTCATTTTTCAACATCGAACGACACCCGAACGTCCACCGGGTGTTGCGTTTAAATCTTAGAGTCGCTTGAGAAGAGACCTTCATTCTGGTTTTTGTTATGGCACATGGTCATATTTTTTAATTTTACGAATCCCCACATGCACTGAAGATAACGGCCAGTTCCAGTCTGGTTTTTGTTATGGCACAGGGTCAAATTTGATTAGCTTAACAAATCCACACATGCACTGTAGGTAACGGCCAGTTTCACTTTAACTTGTAGAAATTGTTTCGGTGAATATTTTCACTATATCTGCATGTGTACATTAGTAGCATGTGTATTGTGAACACTGATCATGCCACTGTGCAATGTACAATGAACTCACGACATCTCTTGGCACATTGATATGACAGATGTTGTATTTTCCTTTTCTGTTTATGTGTGTGTTTGTCTTTGTCTTTATTTTGATAGGTTGGGTGTAGGTTTTCCAATAAGAAGGAGCACCTACCAGCGCCACGACGCATTTCCCTTACTATTAAGGTATCATTGGTTCACAGAACCTTACTTTCACTGGAACCTTCTCTTTTTCATATACTTTTTAGATTCACCTGTATGATTCGGTCCTGACGAAGCGCAATCGGATCCCTTATGGACCTAGTCTGAAGCGCGAAACATGTTGACCTTTATTTTCTAGAGTTCTCACTCCCCATTCACTCACCTATCCTGAGAGCTGCAGTAAATTTTATATCTGCCCTCATTATATTGTACTTTTGAGGACCTCCAGGATCTTTTTTAATCTATGCTAGATAGAGCCGTGAATAAAGGTCTTGGTCTCTACCTAGTATTTTTAACGCACCACTCACATCCCTCATAGACATACCCACACACCCCCATGCACAACTGCGGCGTCTCCTAAAAAAGAACTCCGACAAAGAGCCCTCTTGCGGGGCCCGTGGGGGACTGCAGCGCCACCCCCACGAGGAGCAACGCCCTATGATGAAGCAGGACACCTGAAAGGGTGTGTGAGGGCACTATAATTCAAAGGAGAAATTCCCCACACTCATTCTGACCCAACCAAGCTCAGAGCACACACAGCAGTTCTTTCTATCTTTTTTTAGGAACAGCTACCCTCTCAATATAAATACGTGATTTTGAGGGAGCGTGGGTACTGGACCTATTTTCTAATTATGCTCCCGGTCCCCCCCTCTTTTTGTTGATGACTTAATGAACGGCAGTTAGCCGTGGGACCCCTCCTTTCTCTCAATTCCTCTATTTTTTCTGATCTCTTGAGAGCACTCTCTCATCACAAACGGACATCTACTATGGACAACGCAGGTCTGAGTTTCGATGACGAAACTATAGCAGAGATCCTTCGGACACCGTCACTCTTAGGAGAAGATGGAAGTGCAGCAACAGGCAGCAAAGCAGACGATTGGAAGTCCCTACTATCACTGAGAAAACTACAGATTAAGACGGCTCTCCACGGGTTGATGATGACCGAATACCTGAGAGCCAATGTCGCACCCAACGGTCTCCTGGTCACTATATCTCCAAGGATCTTCCTGGAAGACTTGACATTTCGCAGAGAATGGTCACAAATTGCATGGAAGTGCACACGAGATTGGCTCGTTTTAATAATTAACACAGCTAAGCGCCTCTCGGACGAACTCCTTATTCAGATTACCATGGCTGAAAACGGTTTGAAAACAGGGATCTCCATTACCTCATTTAAGTCAAGACTAGCTGAAATTAATGAAGAAATGAGTGAACACAAAGACTTTCTGACCAAACAAAAGATCACAAAGTTTCAGAAAGACCTGAAACGATTCAATAAGGAGAAGGTGTATCCCTACACAAAAGAAGACTACGTAATCCCTAATTACGAAACAACTTCCGATGAAGGGAGTAGCAATAGATCTAGCAGGACAGGATCTGTGGGGAGTGATTCCAGTTATGAAGGGCAACAGTATTCACCTTATGCTAGAGGAATACAACATCCGACACGCCCTCCGTTATTCCACAATCCCCCACCACCATTCTCGCACCCATCCTTCCAACCACCAACCTACCCAGGACAATGGATGGGACCACCTCCGATGTGGCATGTACCTCCAACACATCATCTCCAACCGCCTCACTTCCAACAATACCCGAACCCCCCTTTTCAGAACAGAGGAAGGGGCAAAGGGAGAGGCAGAAGAAGAGGAGGCTTCAAGAAGGTGCAGTGGCAAGATCAGGAACCAATGACACTACGGAGCCAGGCAAGAGGACAGAGACCCTAGTGGTAAATTTGTCATCCAGACAACTGACAGAAAAAGAAACCACCCTCCTGGAGAAAGGATTGGGATTTGTCCCCACACCAAAAGAAGATCCTTTTCGGTTACACCAGGAACTTCAACAGTTCTTTAGGAAAATCAGATTGAAGGCCTTCTTTCAAGGGAAACCTGACAACCCCCCTACTGAGACAGGTCTGAGAAAACCTTCAAAATTCACTCCAACAGCAGCAATGACTCCACATGAGATCCTGACGTTTGAGCAAGCTGTCCTAAAAGATGTAGGAGCTCTGAACCAGAAACGGCCTTATGACAACCTATCAAAAGAAGAGAGATCTGTTCTTCGAACCATTACTGAAGATCGCAATATAATAATCAAGCCAGCTGACAAGGGCGGTGCCATTGTCATCCAAGACCAAGAGGCATATGATAGAGAATGTGACCGACAGTTGGCGAACACCACATATTATGAATCGATCACGGTGGACCCAACAAAACGTCTTCAGACTCAGATCAAGACCATGACCAACGAAGCATTAGCGGAAGGCTGGATCTCACCACAAGAAGGAGATTTCCTTACGACAGAAGAACCCCGCACTCCATACTTCTACACACTACCAAAGATCCATAAAGGGCTTACCCTCCCACCAGGCCGTCCAATCGTCTCCGGAATTAACTCTGTACTAGAACCTTTGAGTAAGTTCTGCGACTTCTATCTACGTCCCTTGGTCAGCAAAACTCCGACCTATCTGAGAGACACTACCGAAGTCCTAAATCTGATAGAACTCTTCCCTGATGCAGATAAGATTGATTTCCTGGTGACTATGGACGTTGAAGCCCTTTACACGAACATACCACAGGACGCCACTTTAGAAGTTTTGGAGAATACGCTCCGGAACATTGAACCATGGCCTTTCGAAACACCGATCACATTCATCTGCGACTGTGCTTCCCTTGCTCTCAAAGAAAATTTCTTTGCTTTCAAATCACAGCTATACCACCAAATACAAGGCACGAGCATGGGAAGCACATTCGCGCCGAGCCTGGCATGCCTATACATGGCCCATTTCGAAGACAGACACATTCTAGGAGCTACCAACCCCTACATCCAACACATTCTCCTTTGGCGTCGCTACATTGACGATGTGGTTCTATTTTGGCAAGGAAATGAAGAACAATGTATCTCATTTTGTAATTGGGTTAACACTCTAAACCCATATTTGAAATTTACAAGCACAAGATCTCAACACAGTATCCCCTTTTTGGACCTTCTCATTTCACTGGAGAACGGCTGTCTGCACACTACGAACTACAAAAAACCTACAGACAGGAACAATCTTCTGATCTTTGATAGCCACCATCCCCGTGCTCTGAGGAACAACCTCCCGGTTGGCCAGTTCTTACGTCTCAGAAGGAATTGTGATACTACTAAGGAATTCGAGATACAATCAGCTCTACTTAAGCACAATCTGGAGGCACGACACTACCCCAAGAACATCATCCATCAAGCTCAAAAAAGAGCAAGAAACTGCCCCAGAACAGCCCTTTTGGAAATAAAAGAAAAACCGAATTTGGAGACGATCACATGTGTCACCACGTTCACTCCAAGCTCCAACAGTGTACAGAAGGCAATCAAAAAACACTGGACGATACTGAACTCAGGAGCCTTCGAACCTGGTCCCCCACCGTTGTTTGCATTCAAACGTACGCAGAACTTAAAAGACCACCTGGTACATACGAGACCGAAACCACAACCCACATACCAATCTACATTATGGTCATTACCACCTGTAGTAGGACATTATCCCTGTGGCTCATGCTCAACCTGTGCAGAAACAGCGATCTCAAAAGAAATAGATCTGGGACTCATGACACCTTGGCGCCAAACTAGACACACGAATTGCAACACGACTAATTGTGTCTACACCATAGTTTGCCCATGTAACAAGAGGTATGTGGGGATGACCACGCGAGCAGTCAAGATACGTATAGGGGAACATAAGAGCACCATAAGACGCAAAAAGACCAATACCAAACTACTTACACACTTTTCTGAACTAGGACATCCAGCAGAAAGTCTGCGATGGACCATCATAGTTTCCAATCCTTATTGGAACAAACGCACTCTGTTCATACAAGAACAACGATGGGTCCATAAACTGAGATGCGACACCACAGGTTTAAATGATGAAATCCCGTGGGTCGAGCTAACTTGATCCCCCCCCAGAGAAACTCCTATTTAATTCTGTGATGAAAATCCTATTTCAGCTTGATGAACTCTACATCAGATCGTACTCCCCTTGATTTAATGTGTGCTACACTGTCCGGAAACATGGTCTTATGCATGAAGGCACCCAAATTCTGTAATTAACACCGTGTAACGAGTTATATCTTGACTCACCACTACACTAAGAGAATATTAATGTAATTACCTTCTATAACATCAGGCATGTGATTGTTACCTTTAACATGCAGCACCATGGTTCTATCTACTAGTTTTCACCTCCTGTTCAATGTTGCTTACTAACGGCCCCAGCATCCTGTACCCTCTCCCGAAGGTACTTGTGCGCACAATATCAAAACATTAAAGTTTTATTGTTAGCCTAAAATACCCTTGTCTAGGTCACCCGTTTCAGATGGTTTTTCCAACCAAAAAACCATTCCGACCTTTTGACGCTCCTATAATCAACGCGATCGTCATGACAACGTCCCAACCAACTCTGCCTATCTATCACTACGTAGCCTGACGCTCCCGCATTGGACTCCATCGTTATGGCAACCATACAGAGAGCGTCACTACGTCACCTCTCAGCTTCGTTTAGCGATTGGTGATTCCCTTAACTCAACGTCATGACGTCACATTCAGGCGCCATTGGACCGCACGTACTTCTCAATTAGCGTCTGTATGGAACACTTATAAGCCTTCTCCCCTCACACCCGTCTATGATCCCGGCGCGTAACGGAGGAGGGGTAGGTTTCCTCTCTACAGACGACTGAACACATGTGAGTATTCCCCGACCTTGGGGACACGATCGACGGCGGAACGACTGAAACGAGGTAGATTTACACTCTGTTTTATTCCCTTCAGTTTCTCTGTCGCCAAATCCGAACCGCTGACGGAGCCCTTCCCTTTCATCTCGTAGGGTAGGCCTGGTTTGTCCTTAGTCATTTTTCAACATCGAACGACACCCGAACGTCCACCGGGTGTTGCGTTTAAATCTTAGAGTCGCTTGAGAAGAGACCTTCATTCTGGTTTTTGTTATGGCACATGGTCATATTTTTTAATTTTACGAATCCCCACATGCACTGAAGATAACGGCCAGTTCCAGTCTGGTTTTTGTTATGGCACAGGGTCAAATTTGATTAGCTTAACAAATCCACACATGCACTGTAGGTAACGGCCAGTTTCACTTTAACTTGTAGAAATTGTTTCGGTGAATATTTTCACTATATCTGCATGTGTACATTAGTAGCATGTGTATTGTGAACACTGATCATGCCACTGTGCAATGTACAATGAACTCACGACATCTCTTGGCACATTGATATGACAGATGTTGTATTTTCCTTTTCTGTTTATGTGTGTGTTTGTCTTTGTCTTTATTTTGATAGGTTGGGTGTAGGTTTTCCAATAAGAAGGAGCACCTACCAGCGCCACGACGCATTTCCCTTACTATTAAGGTATCATTGGTTCACAGAACCTTACTTTCACTGGAACCTTCTCTTTTTCATATACTTTTTAGATTCACCTGTATGATTCGGTCCTGACGAAGCGCAATCGGATCCCTTATGGACCTAGTCTGAAGCGCGAAACATGTTGACCTTTATTTTCTAGAGTTCTCACTCCCCATTCACTCACCTATCCTGAGAGCTGCAGTAAATTTTATATCTGCCCTCATTATATTGTACTTTTGAGGACCTCCAGGATCTTTTTCAATCTATGCTAGATAGAGCCGTGAATAAAGGTCTTGGTCTCTACCTAGTATTTTTAACGCACCACTCACATCCCTCATAGACATACCCACACACCCCCATGCACAACTGCGGCGTCTCCTAAAAAAGAACTCCGACAAAGAGCCCTCTTGCGGGGCCCGTGGGGGACTGCAGCGCCACCCCCACGAGGAGCAACGCCTTATGATGAAGCAGGACACCTGAAAGGGTGTGTGAGGGCACTATAATTCAAAGGAGAAATTCCCCACACTCATTCTGACCCAACCAAGCTCAGAGCACACACAGCAGTTCTTTCTATCTTTTTTTAGGAACAGCTACCCTCTCAATATAAATACGTGATTTTGAGGGAGCGTGGGTACTGGACCTATTTTCTAATTATGCTCCCGGTCCCCCCCTCTTTTTGTTGATGACATGTTTAGGTGTACCTGTCAACAGTCTCGCTGCCGCGTTCTGCACCAACTGCAGTCTGTACAGGTGTTTCTTTTGCAAGTTAAGGTACAGACTGTTGCAGTAGTCAAGACGCGAAAGAATGAGAGCCGACACTACTAGCCGGAGGCCATCCGTGGGAAGCAATGCTTTAACTCTCCTCAGTATCCTGAGGATGTGAAAGCAGGATGAGACTACACCACTGACCTGGCTTCCAAAGTCCAGTTTCTGGTCCATAATCACCCCCAGATTCCTAGCTTTGGGTGTGGGCACTGGTATCTTCCCCAATACATCGGACCAGATGTTGGGATTATTTCCGAATATCATTACCTCGGTTTTTCCAGCATTAAGTTTAAGGCAATTCGCAGCCATCCAACTCGCTATACCTTGAAGACAGTCATGGCACCTTGCTGACAGATCAACTTGGGACCCTCTTTGTACTGATAACACAATCTGCGTGTCATCAGCGTATGAGGTAAGTTGGAGTCCATAGGATCTAATCAAAGCTCCCAAGGGACTCACATATACGTTAAAGAGAGTGGGACTCAGAGATGAGCCTTGCGGGACCCCACAGGGAAGGGCAAAAGGTTTAGATCTCTCTGCTCCCAATTCAACACTCTGGGATCTGTCGGCCATAAAAGACTTAAGGAGGTTCCAGGCAGTGCCTTCCACCCCGGCCAAAGCCAGTCGGTCCATCATTACGCCATGATGGACCGTATCAAAGGCCCTCGACAAATCTAGCAGAAATCTAGATCAAGGGGGCCTCACCCCCTTGATCCACCGCCACTCTGATTTCCTCAGTCGCCTTAATCAGGGCAAGTTCTGTGCTGTACCCAGCACGAAACCCAAACTGTGTGGGATCAAGGGCCTTCGATCTTTCCAGGAAGGAGGTAAGTTGCTTGTT
The DNA here is from genome assembly GCF_964204655.1 of Triturus cristatus. Classification (NCBI taxonomy): domain Eukaryota; kingdom Metazoa; phylum Chordata; class Amphibia; order Caudata; family Salamandridae; genus Triturus; species Triturus cristatus. Next base: position 1,866,877,966 of record NC_140589.1, read on the forward strand.
TATGGCCTTCTCTAATAGTTTTGCTGGTAGTGGGAGCCGCGAAATAGGCCTATAACTATTCGGATCACACTTATCCAGAGTGGGTTTTTTAATTAATGGTAAAATGGAGACCCATCTCTCTGCTCCCCTTCCCAGCCTAAGTCATCAAGAAAGCCATTAACGCTCAACTCGCCGAGTTCATAGAAACAAACCACATCCTGGACCTCTCCTAATCAGGCTTCAGAGGCAACCACAGCACCAAGACCGCTCTCCTCATCGATACACACGACATCTGCACCCTCCTTGATTGAGGCGAGAAGGCTGCCCTCATCCTTCTGGACCTCCCAGCTTCCTTCGACACCGTCTTCCACCACACCTTCTACGCAAGACTTCACAATGTCGAAATCCACAACAGAGCCCTAGAATCTATCTGCTCCTTCCTCACCGGCCGAACAGAGAGAGCCAGACTCCCACTGTTCAACTCAGAACCCACAGAGATCAGCTGCAGAGTGCTTCGGGATGCTCCCTGAGCCCCCCCCTTCTAACATCTCCATTGCCCAGCTTGCGGCCATCATCAGACCCATATACTCAACACAATCTCCTATGCCAATGATATCCAGCTGATTATCTCCCTCACAGACAAACCCGCAGCCGCCAAGAGCAACTTCCACAACGGGATGAAGGCAGTCGCCAACTGGATGAAGGACAGCTGCCTAAAGCTCAACTTAGACAAGACTGAAGTCCTCATCTTGGGCTCAACCCCTTCTGCCTGGGACGACTCCTGGTGGCCCGCAGCAATCAGAACGCCCCCACACCCACTGAGCACGCACACAACCTCAGCATCATCCTGGACTCCTCACTTACGATGAACCGCCATATCAACCCTGTATTGTCCTCTTGCTTCCACATGTTCTGCTGACTTCGTAGGATTTTCAAGTGGATCCTCACCGAATACAGAAAACTGGTCCCCCATGTTCTCATCAGCAGCAGCAGCCTCGACTACGGCAACTCACTCAATGCCCGCACCCAGCAGAAACTACTAAAGAAACAGCAGAACATCCAAAATTCCTCTGCCAGACTCATCGTGAACACCCCTTGTAGCAACCGCATCACTGGCCCTCTGAGAGACCTTCAGTGGCTTCCTATCAACAAAGGAATTATCCTCAGGCACGCCTACAAAGCCCTCCACAATGCCGGACCTGCATACCTCAACCAGCACCTCTCCTTCTACACTCCCACCAGACGTCTCCGCTCAGCCCAACTGGCCCTGGCTACCATCCCACGGATCTGCAAGACCACAGTTGGAGGACGATCCTTCTCCTACTGCACTTGCAAGACCTGGAACTCCTTGCCTCTGCAGCCCAGGCACTCACCATCACTGCCATAATTCAGGAAGGACATCAAGACCTAGCTCTTCAACTGAACCGCAGACCCCCCGCCCGAGTGCCTTGAGACCCTAACAAGTGAGTAGTTGCACTTTACAAAGAACTTGATGGATTGATTGATTCTCCTGTGGGAATACAGGGGAAGTCTACTTGGGAATTTCTGCTTCAATGGCTGAGGTGCATGGTGCTTCTTTGCTGGGCTGCCACTTGGGCAGTTTCCGGATTTGATGGGTGCTGACTTCCACGTTGTACATAGTTTTTTGCCTGGGGCTTGACGTTGTTTGCATTTTCTGTGCAGTTGGCCTGGCCTGCTTTTTGGCTTGGATACATCTTAATAAGTGAGTCGTCACAGCAAGAGGGACAAAGCGGTAGTGCAATTATTTATTGGTAATACATTACTCTGAGTCCTTCTCTTGCTATGATGACTCAGGTACTCCCTATCACCCTTGTCAGCTAGTCCAACTGTGTGCTGTTTGGGTTTGGTATGGATCAGGAAGTAAGGAGGAGAGAGGGATTTTTATATGTGGGAAAGAGTTGTGATTTGAGGTACAGTAGCCACAATAAGTGTGTCATCAGGGTGAGATATGGACTTAGAGTAATGTTATTACTGTTGAGTAATTGCAGCATTACACAAACACATGCAAACACTTTTCTCCCTAGTCTGAAAACCTTTGTGACCATTGGTCTGATTATGAATGGGTTGGTTAATTCCGACCGATCCGTATACCCTTGTTTCTGCAAGGGTCGGAATTACGAGTTTGAAGGTATTTAATATATCCTATAATTATTGGATGTATTAAATAGCTCAACCTTTCGTTAGATTTTCAGCAGGTCAAACCTGTTGAAATTTAACTGAGAAAAAGTATGGTTTTTACAAACACCAAAATCTGCTTGTTATGCCTCACAAACTCTTAAAAGGTGTTATTTATCGCACACCTACCCCATGTATTTATGTGTCATGTGTGTAATAACACCTAAACTTGTAATCGGGCCCTTAGCAGGCGGTCATTTTAGGTGCTAAATAACTCACATCCTGCTGCACACTTGCAGCTCAGAATTACATTTAACTTTTGCAGATGCATGAATTATCTCATGCGTTAAATAACTCATGAGTTATTTGCCATATGTGCTAAATAACACATGCATTAAATAACTCATGAGTTATTTACCTAATATGAACTGATGTTTCTAACACACTTGTTAAAATGCTGTTGATATGGTAATGGTCAGAAGTAGATCAGAGACCCTGGCTGATGAGGGGTGATACGCCAAAACCACTTACAGGATGCATGTTTCTGGTCCAGTAAGGACATGGCTTGGCAGTTCAGGCTGGACTGTTCCCATGAGGAGCAGGGTAAAGACTGATTTGCATATGGCTGGGTCTGAACTGGGATGGCATGCGGACAACATACAAGCTAGTCACACCCTAATGTGGGTTGCCAGATGTGCTCCATGAAAAATTATTCTACCATCTTGATGTTGATGGAATGAGGAATTCTGGGAAGGGGTTGTGCCCACTCCCCGCAGAAAGTGGTCATATAGGTGGTAGTGACCCCAAGGGTAGGTAGCCCATTGGCTACTATCCTTCACTCCCCTTAATGTTCCTAAATTCTATATTTAGGTGCTTCCTGACACCATGACCTCAGATTTGACTGACTGAAGAAGATGAAGGACCAAGAAGAGCCGAAGACGTGGGAACTGTGGACTAACTGTGGACTTGGTTCCAAACTCTGCCTGCCTGTTCCAACAATTGCAAAGACCTGACTCGTCCTGCATCTGTGCATCCTCCCAGAACCTTGAAGGGCAGCCAGCACTTCACCAACCAGCCAGCATCTCCTGTGAAGTGAAAGTGCCACTTCCCTGCAGCCTGCAGACATGGCTAAAACAGTCCAATTCGCCAATCTGCTGACCACTGAGTCCTGCAGCATGGCAGCATCCCAAGAGGAGGTCACTGAGTGTTCAGTCTGCAAGCCCCGTCGATCCATTGAGTCTTCGAGATTCTGATCCACCCCGGAGGCTCCCTGCACCAATACCTGGGGTATCGGAACCTGTTGCAAGCATCAAGGCTTGCTTGTGTTCAGTCCGAACACCACCACTGTCAAAACTTACCTGCATGTCGAGGGACTTCAAGAGAGGCCAGCTGCACACTGGAGAAGTGTGGCTTAATGGTTAGAGCGGCAGACCCTGATGCAGACCGGGGTTCAATTCCCGCCTCGGTGGGTCTTGGGCTCAATTTCCCCGGACCCGATAATTCTCGCCTCGGTGCCTATTCTAATCATGGGTCTCACGCTGCAACTCTGGGCAATAGCTTGCTTAATCTCCACAACGGCCCCAAAAGCGCTAGGATGCCTGGCTTTCACCTTGGGGGTGTCCAGGAGTGGGCACTTCACAGGGAATGGCCAGGAAGGGTTCCACAGCGGTATGTGCACAGCACCTGAGAGACCCTTTCAGGGGTGTGCGGTGTGCTATATAAATGCACTACATTTACATTTACATTTACACACTGAAAGTCATCTTACTGCATTTCTTTTCCCTCTTCTGCAGGTGCACCATAAACTGTGAGAGCCTCAAACTTCCCCGACCCGCTGGACAAAACACCTATGAACTCAAACACCCCAGCCCGAGTCCACTGAAACTGATGGTGTCTCTGTGGTCCTGAGACTCTCAAGAGCCAAGTCGCACTTTGGGTCATGCCAGACTCGTCCCCCAGTCCCCACTTCTTTGCAAGTACTGCTCCCCATTGACTTCAACATGTGCGTCTAAGGCTACCACATTGTAAATCACTTCTACACCCAGATACCTCAGGGCAGGTAACCTTCAACTACTGGCGCTTTCTTGGACCTTGGCCCTTACTTACCTTATGTCCAGAAGAACAGTCCTTTAAGTCGGTGGCAAGTGACCCTATGCAGTGTATGATTCTTTCATAGGATAACATTACCATGTTCGAGGCTCATGCCTCAAATCTGACAGCTGTATTTTTTGTATTGTTTGAAAATCACTAACACCAAAAGTACCCAGGAACATTTACTCCATGGGTTAGGGAGTGCCTAGGAGTTAACTTCACCTACTAGCTTGTGCCATGCATCAATGCGGCAAGTCATCATAACACATTCAATACCAATAGCCAGAGACATACACTTTTCTTTTTGTAAATCTATCCAATAAGCTACATTGATAAAATACAAACGACAGAAAGCAAAACCTACAAACCCAAAATATCCCCTTCTGAAAGGAAAGGAGGAAGTAATGCACAGGTTAACTACTGCAAGTAGTGTAAGATACGCACAGCAGTGAGTGAGTGAGGCAGTTTGTTTTTTGAACTAACATACCTGGGACCCCAACACTTCTTGCTCTCTCAAGACATAAAATTGACTTGAAACCTATTTCTTTACAGGCTGTTTAGACTTTCCTTTTTAACTTTTACCTAGTTTATCTCATAAAAACCTTATTTCCGGAAATAGATCAGACATATATTTAATTTTTGTTGGACCCCTAAACTTTTTGCTTTTTATTGTGACCTGGTGTTAGTGATTTTTGGCTTCTACGCACTTTACCACTGTGTCCCAGGGTAAAGTGCGTGCATGTAGTGAGGTTGACCTGCCCTCACATAGGAATGCATGTGTGCGGCGTCAATGTACCTAGTGTGGAAGTGCCACTTCTAGAAGTTGGCATTTCTGTGTGCAGTGTGAGATGAGTGCCTTGCCTGGCGATTTGCTGGCTGAGGTCATGTGATGGGCCAGGGAATCCCCAGAGTCAGGATAAGTCACTCAGTGGTGATTGGGGAGAGCAGCCAGATGGGTGGGAGGAGTACACCTGGGACCTGAATAGGGCTGGGCTTTCCCCCACACAATGCTGGCTCCGCCCCCTGTGGTGCGACTGATGACCCTGGCCTGTTCTATGAATAGGGAGATGGGCTGAGCAAAACAAAGTGCTCAAGAACCAGTTGCATCTGGTTCGCCCCTCCCCTGCACCTTGAGACAAAGGTAAACCTGTGTATAAAAAGGGGCTGTGACCCCATACAAAATGTGTTCTCTTCTGATCCTAACTGGGGGGGCCTGCTGCTGCTGCTGGGCGCCAGGAGAGACCGCCACTTGGGACTGCCTCCCTGCCTAGAGGGCCCTGTGAGCTGGCCCCTGGGCCCAGCCATTGCCCCCCCTGCCTACTGAACGACCTTTTTCCTGGAAGAACTTTGCTCCTGGACCCTTAACTGCACCCTGGGAGCGCTGTTGCATTTATTTTAATAGAGCGCCGGGCTCTCTTTCCAGCCAACGAAGAAACGCGTCCCGTGGCTGCCGCAGCACGAAGCGGCCGGGTTCCCCGAGGAAATCCCGATGTGGGGATTCCCCTGAGTGAGGAGATCAACACGGGAGCCCAACCCGCATTGTGTGTTGTTTTTATATCCCTAGCGGGTGCCCACCCCGCCAGGGACTTTGTGACATTTCAATACCCTTAGCGGGTGCCCACCCCACCAGGGACTTTATGTAAGGATAAACGGGAGCCTACCCCGCATCGACAAATTCACCGCCGCTGGCCCGGGGGCTTCGTTCCAAGTGCCGGGCCCGCCGACGTCAGCAGCAGCCACGCTGGGATTGGTCCCCGGCCTCAAGGATTCCCGCCGCGTCATCCTTAAAGCGGTGCCGGGATTGGTTCCCGTTACCTAGCATCATAGCAGCGGCCGCGCTGGGATTGGTTCCCACAGCGCGGGTCGTCAAGTGCCCGGGAGTCTTGATGTGCGGCCGTGAGCACGAGAAAGGTCCCGGAAGTCCTGCCTGTTCGAGCGGGGCTCTCGTGAGGAGGAGAGAGCCCCGCCGCCACCGGAGTGTCAGGAGCAGCGTGAGAAGTCCCGGTAAGGAGAGGGCTCGGGGTGGTTCCTGGCCACATTGAGTCCCCTTAGCGGGACTCCAACGTCGGAGGCAGTGTGCTCGAGCCCCCGAGAGGCTCCAAAGACGGGGCCGCATTGTTTGTTTCCCGAGCCCCGTGAGGCTCCAATGTAGAGGGGCATTCTTTGCTTTGGTGAGAAGAGCGGCCCCGGAAGGCAGCGGGCCGCTCCAACGGTGTCCCACGCTGTTTTGGGCATTTCTAGTCTAGAGCCCAAGAAGGCTCACACGCCGGGCATTTTTTGTTTTAGAGCGCTAGGGCGCTCCAACGAAGAGGGCATTATTGTTCAAGAGTCCAGAGGGACTCCAACGTGTGGCATAAGTCATTTCCCCAGCTGCCCAGCACTTAGTGGGCAGCTGCAACGTTTAGGTTGTGCCCCTGTGCGCGTTGGCTTGCGCAGCCTGCGCAGTCCAGCCCTGACTCTGTGGACAAAGGGCGTTTGAGCCCCTGAGAGGCCAAGTTGGCCTAGGGACATCTTGTGTGGTGCCCTCACCTAGGGTACATGGTTATGGTTACCTGTGTACTTTTGCGCAATGTGCCTTCCCTTTATGCCATGGTTATTTCTAACTGTGCCTATGCGTAGGAGAGGGTTTTTCCTAGTATAGGTTATGCTGATGTGTTCATGATTCCCTGCGTAATATTTTCCTAAGGTGGTTAGGGTTGCGTAGGTGGTACTTACCTGTTACCAGTGGTTACTGGTTGTGCGCTACATTTTCTAATTGGTGCTACAGTGATTGTATGTGCTTTGTTCTAAAGTGTTATTCCCACAAAGTGCTAATTCTACAACATGCTAGTTCTGAAAGTGCTTATTCCTGACAGTGGTCCATGAGGCCCTGTCCCATGTAGATAATTCCCCTGTAAATTCTGCCCGTGCCAGTGGCACATTGTAAAGTGTGTATTTATTATCTAATGTGTTTGGTATAATACAAAGGCTATTTTTATATATAACCTTGTGTGGAGTTTCTTTTGTGGTGGGCCTTGGGTGTTGTTGCTGGGTGCGTGCGCAAACGCTTTACACATTGCCTCCGGGATAAGCCTGACTGCTCGTGCCAAGCTACCAAGGGGGTGAGCAGGAGTTATCTTTGGCGTGTAACTTCCTTGCCCTGACTAGAGTGGTGGTTTCTGCCTGGCTTTGGCGCAAGCCCTAGACAACCAGAAATCCCATTTCTAACAATTTTCATTCGTCCTTTAGGCATTTATTTTACAAGCGTCAGCCTGTAACAAAAATAAGATAAATATGAACTATGGTTTGACTTCTAGAATTGCACACTATTATGATTTGCAAAATTTGTCAAATAAAGTCACACAGGAAAGTAAGGTCTCAGAGCACTTAAGGTGAACATATGAACAAACAGGACTTATAGCCAACCTAGTGGGTCAAGAAAGCAGTCTTGCCCTCCTGTCTTGCCCTCCTGTCTCTGACAGATGTGGCAGCTGACTGAAAGTGGTAGGTATCAGCTTCTTACCTCACTGCAACTTCAGCTCAACACCACATCTCTAGTTCTATAGACGGTCTTGCCGTTCTATCATCCAGGGACCCTCAGCTGAGGGTGGAAGAGGGGAAGGGCGTCTTCCTGTTTGTTACTTTTAGCCTTTCACACAGAACTTCAGCATCACTTTCCTTAACCACATATGCATACCATTCAACACACTAAACATCATCTCACTAAAATGCAAAAGTGGCAGCCACCCACTTCCACACGCACATCCAAGCCAAGCAAACAGTACTTTATTCTAGTCACAACTTCCCAGAAAATGCACTAAATGCACACTTTACTGCATGTAGAAAATTTCTCGATTTACATGCATGCATGTAGCAAAAATATTAGACATTAGCTATTTATGACGATAATGCCATCTTCTGCCCTACCATCACTCACATCTTCGATATGCTGGTCCCTCATCATCCAACATATAGAAAAACAAAACAAAACAGAAAGGGGACTCATGGTGGTCCACTGATTACTGTGGCAGTGCACTCCAAAGCAAGAGCCAGACTGCAGAGGGTTAAACTCCTCTCCTATCACTTCCCACTGACAACAACACAGACCATCACCTTTAACCTGATCTACCAACACACCAGACATCCTCAGTTCAGTCTTCAAGCATTGTGAACAACATCAACCTCAGTGACTTCTGCCTCCAAAGAAACACTGGGTGTCCTCTTCAAAATATCGGACACTACCAATACCAATCATCCTAGGACCCTGATGACACAAGTGAATGGGAACACCCTGAAATACATCTGCCCCACTATCATCAACTTCACTTGCACCTGCCGTGGCAAGCTGGCTTGACTAACCATGCCTTCCTGAGAATGTAAATAAACTTAATTAAATTAACAGAACAAGAAACCCTCTTCTGTTTGCAAAAGATAGCTTGCACTAGCGTCATGTTTATGTGTTACAAACAGGTGTATTTATGGAAGGAACATGTTAACCTAGATAATTAAGCTCATTTGAATGAGAAACAAACCAGGGCCCAAGGTTTGAACTATCCCAGAAAGGGATGTACCTGTCTCACACAGGTCTTGACAGAGCAGCAGAGGTGATACCCACAGATTGGCGAACCTGATGTCAAAAGCTGCAAATGATAAGAAAATAGCAAGCAGCACTCTACAACTCCACCTTCAATTAAATTTCACTACACAGGCAGATGTGTCATTGTAAGAAATTGGGTGTTTGGTTGAGGGGGTGAAACCCTCCTGAAGCAATATCCACAGTCCTTGTCCCAGTGAACCACAAAAAGTCACTATACTAAACTGCGCTTAAACCTTTGATAGCTAAAAAGCATTCAGGCTTAATTAAGAGGCAATGTGTAAAGTATTTATCCAGCACTTAAACTGTAATAAAGGGAAAATGCAACACTAGAAAAATCAGTAGAACCAGGGTTACGATTTTTGAATGCTTAAAGTGCAAAAAAGCACCAAAAAGAATAAAGCACCAACTGTGGTAGCTGGTCATGCGAGACCGGGGCATATTTGAAAGTTAAGGGTGTCCGCGAAGGAGTACAGTTCTGCTACACTGAGTGAGTAGGGCCCAGTCTCGGCTTACCATCGGATATTGTAAGGAAATGTCTCTTTTTGTTTGGTCACCCCCAAATTTTGGACTACTGCTGCTGGTTTTGTGATTCTGAGATGGCACTGAGGCCTGCTAAGTAGACCTCAATGCCTGTCTCCCTACGCGCAAACTAATTTGTAGAATTGGCTTTTACCCAATTTGCCAAGATAGCTTACCTGTTTTGGTGACCTTTTGTACCACCGTGTGGCGTTGCAGCATTGTCTCACGTAAATACCAAAAACGGCAAAAAGATCGAGGAAAGGGTAATGACAAGGACACCCTCACAGCTGAGTGATCATACAGGGGACATGGGAGTATCTCAACCTCCTGCGTCTGCGGTGTCGGTGTATCGGAAGTCAATATAAAGTAAATCCTGGCGTACTTTTTGTGAGAATGGGAATAAAACGTGCACTCTCTGGACCTCGGGTGTTGTGATTGCCAAAAATCCATGACCCCGGCCTCAGCAAGCAGCCACGACCCTTGGCTAGAGAGGGCCCCTGTCTGCCCCACATGTTGGGCCGATCTATCGAGGTCATTATCAAAGGCCAAATTAAAGCCCCCCCCCCCCAAAACAGAGATATGTCAGGGATACTGGTCAGCTCATGTATTGCCTCTCAGATGAACCCCTCTTGGCCCTCATTGGGGACATAGACTGTGGCTACTGTAAAACTATGCTGCCCCAATGTGAAATTATAAGCTAAGAGCCTACCTTTGATCTCAGCCTTTCTCTGGCCCAACTGGCCCCGAAACCTGGCCTAGACAAATATTGCTACAGCCGCTGTCTTAGTGGCCCGGGAGGAGAACAGTTGATAGGGGAATGCTTTAGACCATAACCTGAGAGTATCTTGTGCCAGGAGATGCATCTCCTGAAGGAGACAGATGTGAGCATCCGAGTTGTCCAAAAAGGACAGGACAGTGAGCCACTTTGTAGGGTTATTAAGACCCTTAACATTAAGGGACAGAATTTTTATGTCAGCCGACATAATAGTGGAAATGAGAGCGCGGTCAGGAAATCCGTGAGCCCGAGTCAGCTGCCACCCCAGAGAGCCCCAGGAGCACCCCTGTCTGCTGTTTCACATAAACAACGCAATAATTAGGTCTCCAGAGACCGCCAAAACTGGAAGGAGGAGAAAGGAACCCCTAGAAGTAAACAAACTACAGAGAACAACAATGAAGAAAGTCCATCAAAGTCCAGGGCTAACAGCCCCATGGTGGGACGTGGGATGTGTAGCAGGAGCCACCTGCTCAGGACCCGACTCCGACCGCCAGATAGGACCCTCCAGGAAAAGTGTCTTACATTACCTGACCCATGCTTCTTAAGTCTGCAGCGGCAGAGTACTCCGCTAAGGCGAGGTCTTATAACAAGAGGGGCCTGGCTGAGTGAAATTCAAGTAAATGCTTGGCTTATGCTTCCCGAATGATGCGTCCTTTAAGTTGAAAGTCATGGACGCATGTTAAAATATCCGGGGGGTGCAGTCGCCGATCTCTTAGGCCCTACACAATGTGTCCAGTCAAGTTTAATCTGCTGCTCTGGTGGGCCCCTAAAATGTGACTGAAAAGCTCCACTGCAAAAGATTCAATGTCCAGTCCCTCGAGGCCCTGAGGAACCGCCCAGGTTCTAATATTATTCCGACGGTAACGGTTCTTGAGGTCCTCCACATGGGCCTGAAGGTCAAAGTTGCTGGTCTTGGAGGCGAAAAATCTCTTGCTGAAGCTGGTTAACCTCCTCATCGCTCGATGTCACTTGCGTCTCCAGCATATCGACCCTGTTCCTGACCGAATAAATGTCCCTGCGCATCTCGTGGAGTTGCGAGGTTAGCTCCTTCTTCATAGCGTGGAATTCCCCGGTGAGGGAAGCAAAAAGTTCTCGAGGATGCCATGGGTAACTGGCCCATCCTTCTCCCCCTGGTCGCGTTCAGCGGGGAGATCCCGGGTGGTGGTGGCGCATCAGCTCCTCCCGTGCCGGTCTTGACTAGGAGGTCCTTCACTGACCTCTTCTTCTTGGATTTGTTGCTAGCCATGGTAGGCAGGCATCACCCCCTTTCACGCCCTGCAGCGCAGAGTAACAGCTAGAGTCCAGAAGTGCTAGGCCCACGGGGTCCCGAGAGGTAAAGCAATCTGGGGCTGCAGGCCTGCAGCCCACAGCTTTGGCAGTTCCAAGTGTCCCAGAACAGCCCTTCAGGCCCCCACCAGGTGTGCCTCTCCTGGTCTAACCTTTCTCCGACCGAACACCCCACCAGATGCTCTATGAGATCCACTGAAAAGTCTCTGCTGCATACCAGTGAGGTGCAGATGCTTCGCCGATGAGGGTAGGTGAGTTACTCAATGCACAGCCGGCCTCAGCGCGCATCAGGGATCCACCGCGCAATATACCGCTGCCCTCAGTGTGCATAGGCCAAACGGGTATCAGATCGAGGACTCCCAGCTCCAATCTCTGGCCTCAGATCACTGGCCCTCAGATGGGGACCAACTACTCTCTCAAGGGTCCAGCGAGGCAAGAAGCGTGACACCACCTCGCTATTGCACAGCCCCAACAGTCTCCCACGCCGCCCGCCCCAGTATCCCACGCCCCCTCTATGCAGCTGTAAGTTCACAGATTATCTTGCTGGGTGGGCAGGGACAGCAGAGGGGGAAGGATCCAGTCAACACCATGGTGCAGCTTCCTATTCGAAGCGGCAGGGCTCTTTGCATGTGGCTATGGCCTACAGGAGCCCCCTGGTAGATCCTTGGTCTCCTGAGGAGGCAAATCCCACTGCGTTCTTGAAACCTATCCACCCTGCATGGTCGGCCTCCAAACTCAGGTCACCTGCCCCAGCAGCAGCCTGCACTCTCAGCCCAGTGGACCCCACAGCCTGCCGAGGCAATCGCGCTACCGCAATGGGGGAGGGCCCAGGTGTCAGTGGATCGGGCCCTTCTGGACGCTCCGCCGATCTCACCTCCTTTTACCGAGCCGTATAGAGCGGGCCCCACATTCCAGGAAGGCCAGCCAGGCGCGGTGCAGCCTCCTCTCGCGGTCGGCCGGTGCACACGGTGGGGGGGCTCGTCACCGCTGCAGGACGTCATCGAGCCCCTCAGCCCGAATGAGTCCCGTTGCCATCCAAGGGAGAGGCTCCTATGTAGTCTCTGCTGCTCCGGCCCTGCCTCCAACTCAAGCCCGGGGATTCCGGCCCAGCGGCTCAGGCACAGCGGGCACCGCTAATCGGTTCGGTGAAGGGTTTGGTTAGGACTGGAAGAAATGGCGCTCTAACAAAATCACACAGAATAGTAAGAATTGAAAAGTGATTACGGTGCTGCAAGGTCAGGGGAAACAAACCCTGGCTAAAAAACCCCTGCGAGAGTGTGGGCAGGAGACCCCCACTGGAATTCTGAACAAGTCCTGCGCACACGTTTCTCAGGATGTGAGTTCACGGTGTAAAACCATCATTTGGATTTGTTGTTTGAACAAAATGTGAAGGTCAACACCAGGAAATGTCTTTCAAGTGGAAATTTATGATACGTTTCTTCAATAGATACAGAAAGAAAAACCAGCCGACACGTGTTTCGACATACGGGAAACATCCTGTGACTCTTCAGGGCTTGGAAGGACAGAAGACAAAGGGTTAAGTATACAGACAATAAAACAAAAACAAAAGTGAAAATGATGACGACGAAAAGAGCACCCAGTTATAATGGAGACCTTAGGAGAGTAGTGTAGAAAGTACAGTTGTGCATAACTGCAATAGTGTCTCGTGACAAGTGATTTAGTGCGACATAATTATTATGGAAGGCCAAGTCATAATTATTGACCAGGGGCCTGGTCACATGCGAAATGTCAAGAGAGTGTTAAACAGGTGAAATTCTAGGCGATCAATATAAATAAATCAAAAATATTTAAAAAATCACGCTGCCAAGGATGAGGAAATGGAGTCTGGCATAGATGTGACATGGTTAACCTAAAGAGAATTGTTAAAGTAGATCTGGCAGTAGATAATGTTTCTAAATTTGTCTGAAAAATGATAAATCGTTGTTCAAGTGAGGATATCAACATCATAAGTATGGAAAAGGGAAACAATCGTAAACGATATGCAAATCACTAAGGTGACATCCTAATCTAAAAGTGAAAAGAAATGACCGAATAAGTGTACTAAAATACGGCGATTGTGGTGAAAATATCGTGTTGGTGGGTGCAGCAAGAGTGATGATTTAAAATAAACAATAGCCTAGCTTATTACAAAATAGCGTTTTTTTCAGAGAAAGCATGGAGGTGAGTAAAAGAGGAGAGTAAGTGCAGCCGCACGAGGGAAATAGTAAAAGACCAGACGCTAAATGATGAAATAAAAGATAACGTCGTTGGGCGCGTTAATAGGGAGTAGGAGTAGGTAAAGTCGAAATCTACCTGTAGAGGAAGTGAACATGGCTGTATATACGATCTGGGGAGAAAGAGAAAATAAGTAAAAACGGGAAAGGGGAAGTGGCGGGAAGACAGGGCAAGTACGGTAAAATTACAATGTAGTAGAAGGAATGAACAACCCACCACAGGACTGGAGAAAGTATATATCCCTGTCGGTGAGATGAGTAAATATTGAAAGTGCGTGGTGATGCCACGAAGGTAGAGGGGAGGACAATTTAGTTGCTACTCCCAAGGTATGAATCCATGAATGGTAGGAGGACGTGTGCGTCTGTCCTACGGGTGGACCTGAAGGGAACAGTAACCGTGAGTAATGATGCCCAACGAATAAAAGGGTAAAACATTAATGGGTTACGAGCGTAGGGTGCGGGAGGAAGGCTTACCGTAGTGAACGGTAGAAGTTAGACTGCTTCGTCTCGTCTTCCGGTAGCGGAAGGAGACAGCTAAACAGGAAGTGTTAAATACAGGATAGTGAATAACGACTAGAATGTTGCATTCTACCCAAAATGGCAGAAAGGAAGTGAGGATGAGTGATCGGACAGGGTTGACCGGCAGTGTGATGGATCTGAAAATTGTAGATAACCTGTTAATGAGGGGAAACTGAGTCTTAAAAGGAAAAGGTTAAAAGAGAAAAGAAATGGAAAAAGAAGGAAAAAGAAGAGAGAAAAAAAGAGAAAGAAGGGCAGACAGTGTGAGATGAAAACAATTGATAAACAAACAGTATTAAACACATTAGAATTGATATGAAGATAAATTGAATGTTACAATAAGTATTGAAATGTAAAGTTAACAGCGTGAAAATTGTATATTTAAAACTCATATACAATGCGCTGGAAAAAGGTATGAGAGTGCTTTACATGGGCAGCAGTTGTGTTACACAAGGACACATACATTTTTGTTTTCAGGCACGGGGAGATTAAGTGGTTTGCTCAGGATCACAGGATGTTGAACCTCATTGCCGAGACTTGAAACCGGTTCCCCAGATTTGAGGATGCCCGCGATAGGCTTTAGGCCACATCCTCTCCCCTAGGTTTGCAGCTTGTCATCTGTATTGCAGTGCATGCAAGCCGGAGCAGCTTCCCTGTGCCTGAAACTATGGTACATCTCTTTTGCTGTTTGTGGTGCAGCAGGATAGGGTGGTTAGATTTTGGCATCCCCCAGGCAGCTGGGCACCTGTAGTGGATGCCAAGGAAGGAACTAGTGTCTAGCTTTCAACCGAGTAGCCACGCTTCCATGTTGTCTGCTTGACAGGGGCAGTGGAGGTGGGGAGATAGTGGTGCGTGTTTCTGAAGACAGCTGACCTCCTAAAGGGTCACTGTTGTGTAGACCGATGACAGGTGTGGTCTGTTGTATGGCACTCTTCTGGATATTCTGAGAGGGTCCTTTAGGACATGTAATTGATGTTAGAGTTAATTCTGTTGCCTAACCTTTTGTTTGTCATGATCTAGGTTGGTTTTCAGTTAAATGGCACTCTTCTGGATATTCTGAGAAGGTGCAACTATATAGGAATGTAACAAGGTGACCTGCTGCTAGGAGTGATTGTTCTATGATGCAGTCCCCTACCTCTGGTTTCGGTGTCATTTTTGCAATGCTATTGTTTGTTTTGGAGGGAATCCTCCCCCATTGGTGAGGCATGGGTCACAGTCTTCTGATTCACCTGTGCATTGGTATAAGGGATGATGCTGTAGGCCCGTTCCGCCCAGATGGGTTCCATCTTGTCTCTTCTTGTTTTCAGTTCATCATTGATTGCACGGAGTTGTTGCCCTCGGATCATATGGTTCGCAGGGTAGATGATGGCCTGACGGATTCCTGTACAGCCCCTACTTTGATGCCCAGGGCAGCATCATATGGGGAACTGTTGGCTCAATCCTTGGGGAAGGATTTTGTGGCTCTGACGGAGGCCATGCTGGTGAGAGTGTCAGATGCCCGAATCCAGTTGTTTCAACAAGTTAAAATCCTGGCTGTTGTATCAAGAGTTATCGTTAAGGGCCTCAGTAGCGTCCTCCTCTGCTTTCATGGCCTGACGATTCCTTTGGTTGTAGGACTGGCTGACCATCTTCGTTTCTTTGTTTGCCGTTGGGGGTGCCAAGCTGTTTTGTGAACAGTTGGATGATATACCTGGCTGTCCTTCATGGATAGGTTACACACCTGGTCCTGCAGGTCCTCTTGTAGCAATTTTTCTAATCCTTGGATTCACTCAGATGGAAGGGAACCAAGGCACTCTCTCGTTAGGATGGCTCTTCCTATTGCTTCCATAGGGGACAGTTTGTGCCATGTTGGATAGGCAGCAAGATGTCTCCCCTGCTGCGGGTTCCTCGGGCATCACTCCTGGCTTGGGCTGTCCAGTGGGACCATGGCCTGTGGGTGGTCAGAAACGGTGTTCCTTCCAGCGTGGGTGCTTTATTTCTCATCTAGTGGGTGTGGAGCTTCGTTCAGAGCAGCAATCTTATAGGCTTCGACTTCTGAACTCCAGTTATGGGGTGACCCCCTGCTTCCTACCCAAGGCGGGTCAACCCTATCCCACTGGTTCCGGTTAGTCGAGGGGTGTATTCTGTGCTTTTCCTGGTACTGAAAGTATTTCGGGTATTTCGGCTTGTATTGGTGCTGTGGTGCCTCCTCTGATGGGTGGCGTCCTTTCCATTCAAATGTTGTCCTTGCAGAAGCTCCTTCCCCTGTTGTTTCCTGGGGTCTTTGTGGCTGCATTAATTCTGCAGGTTACGTTTCTACACGTTCACGTTTATCCATGGCTTCAACAGTTTCTGAGGTTAACTGTGAGGTCGAGCCTCTCCAATTCCTAGTCCTGCCGTTTGGCCTGTGTACTGATCCACGGGTTTTTGCGATAGTGTTGGCTGTTTTTCATCTTCTGGAGATTTCCTTCCTCCCATTTTTACAAAGCTGTTTGTCAAGGGTATCTTCCTGGACAATGTTCTGGGTCTCCTCTGATCTGTTTGAGCACTTGGTCCATCTCGTAAGGGGAATCAGCCTTCAACTCAGGCCTTTAGCGGATGGGGCAGGTAGTGGATCTGCTTGTATTTAAATAGTTTGGTCTGTCTTCTGCCGACCCGACAGACCTCAATAACTACAGACCCATCTCTCTGCTGCCCTTCCCAGCTTAAGTCATCAAGAAAGCCATTAACGCTCAACTCGCCGAGTTCATAGAAACAAACCACATCCTGGACCTCTCCTAATCAGGCTTCAGAGGCAACCACAGCACCAAGACCGCTCTCCTCATCAATACAGATGACATCTGCACCCTCCTTGATTGAGGCGAGAAGGCTGCCGTCATCCTTCTGGACCTCCCAGCTTCCTTCGACACCGTCTTCCACCACACCTTCTACGCAAGACTTCACAATGTCGAAATCCACAACAAAGCCCTAGAATCTATCTGCTCCTTCCTCACCGGCCGAACAGAGAGAGTCAGACTCCCACTGTTCAACTCAGAACCCACAGAGATCAGCTGCAGAGTGCTTCGGGGATGCTCCCTGAGCCCCCCCCTTCTAACATCTCCATTGCCCAGCTTGCGGCCATCATCAGACCCATATACTCAACACCATCTCCTATGCCAATGATATCCAGCTGATTATCTCCCTCACAGGCAAACCCGCAGCCGCCAAGAGCAACTTCCACAACAGGATTAAGGCAGTCGCCAACTGGATGAAGAACAGCTGCCTAATGCTCAACTTAGACAAGACTGAAGTCCACATCTTGGGCTCAACCCCTTCTGCCTGGGACGACTCCTGGTGGCCCGCAGCAATCAGAACTGGTCCCCCCTGTACTCGTCATTAGCAGCAGCCTCAACTACGGCAACTCTCTCAATGCCCGCACCCCGCAGAAACTTCTAAAGAAACAGCAGAACATCCAAAATTCCTCTGCCAGACTAATCGTGAACACCCCATGTAGCAACCACATCACTGGCCCCCAGAGAGACCTTCACTGGCTTCCTATCAACAAAGGAATTATCCTCACGCACGCCTACAAAGCCCTCCACAATGCCGGACCTGCATACCTCAACCAGCACCTCTCCTTCTACACTCCCACCAGACATCTCCGCTCAGCCCAACTGGCCCTGGCTACCATCCCACGGTCCACAGTTGGAGGACGATCCTTCTCCTACTGCACTGCGAAGACCTGGAACTCCTTGCCTCTGCACCCCAGGCACCCACCATCACTGCCATAATTCAGGAAGGACATCAAGACCTGGCTCTTCAACTGAACCGCAGACCCCCCTCCCGAGTGCCTTGAGAACCTAACAAGTGAGTATTTGCACTTTACAAAGAACTTGATGGATTGATTGATTCTCCTGTGCGAATACAGGGGAGGTCTACTTGGGAATTTCTGCTTCAATGGCTGAGGTGCATGGTGCTTCTTTGCTGGGCTCCCACTTGGGCAGTTTCCGGATTTGATGGGTGCTGACTTTCACGTTGTACATAGTTTTTTGCCTGGGGCTTGATGTTGTTTGCATTTTCTGTGCAGTTGGCCTGGCCTGCTTTTTGGCTTGGATACATTGCAATAAGTGAGTCATCACAGCAAGGGGGACCAAGGGGTAGTGCAATTATTCATTGGTAATACATTACTCTGAGTCCTTCTCTTGCTGTGATGACTCAGGAACTCCCTCTCACCCTTGTCAGCTAGTCCAACTGTGTGCTGTTTGGGTTTGGTATGGACCAGGAAGTAAGGAGGAGAGAGGGATTTTTATATGTGGGAAAGAGTTGTGATTTGAGGCACAAGAGCCACAATAAGTGTGTCATCAGGGTGAGAGATGGACTTAGAGTAATGCTATTACTGTTGAGTAATTGCAGCATTACACAAACACATGCAAACACTTTTCTCCCTAGTTTAAAAACCTTTGTGACCATTATGGGTCTGATTATGAATGGGTTGGTTAATTCCGACCGATCCGTATACCCTTGTTTCTGCAAGGGTCGGAATTACGAGTTTGAAGGTATTTAATATATTCTCTAAATATTGGATGCATTAAATAGCTCAACCTTCATTAGATTTTCAGCAGGTCAAACCTGTTGAAATTTAACTGAGAAAAAGTATGGTTTTGACAAACACCAAAATCTGCTTGTTATGCCTCACAAACTCTTAAAAGGTATTATTTATCGCACACCTACCCCATGTATTTATGTGTCATGTGTGTAATAACACCTAAACTTGTAATCGGGCCCTTAGCAGGCGGTCATTTTAGGTGCTAAATAACTCACATCCTGCTGCACACTTGCAGATCAGAATTACATTTAACTTTTGCAGATTAATGAATCATCTAATGCGTTAAATAACTCATGAGTTATTTGTCATATGTGCTAAATAACACATGCATTAAATAACTCATGAGTTATTTACCTAATATGAACTGATGTTTCTAACACACTTGTTAAAATGCTGGTGATATGGTAATGGGCAGAAGTAGATCAGAGACCCTGGCTGATGAGGGGTGATACGCCAAAACCACTTCCAGGATGCTTGTTTCTGGTCCAGTAAGGACACAGCTTGGCAGTTCAGGCTGGACTGTTCCCATGAGGAGCAGGGTAAAGACTGATTTGCATATGGCTGGGTCTGAACTGGGATGGCATGCTGAGTAAAGGAACAATTGATTTAACCCGTATATATTGACTGGGGGTGAATATTTAATTTGCTCCGCATTTTTCCCATAATTTGTGTATCTTTTGAACATACAAGCTAGTCACACCCTAATGTGGGTTGCCAGATGTGCTCCATGAAAAAATAATTCTACCATCTTAATGTTGATGGAATGAGGAATTCTGGGAAGGGGTTATGCCCACTCCCCACAGAAAGTGGTCATATAGGTGGTAGTGACCCCAAGGGTAGGTAGCCCATTGGCTACTATCCTTCACTCCCCTTAATGTTCCTAAATTCTATATTTAGGTGCTTCCTGACACCATGACCTCAGATTCGACTGACTGAAGAAGATGAAGGACCAAGAAGAGCCGAAGACGTGGGAACTGTGGACTAGCTGTGGACTTGGTTCCAAACTCTGCCTGCCTGCCTTTTCCAACAATTGCAAAGACCTGACTCGCCCTGCATCTGTGCATCCTCCCAGAGCCTTGAAGGGCAGCCAGCACTTCACCAACCAGCCAGCATCTCCTGTGAAGTGAAAGTGCCACTTCCCTGCAGCCTGCAGACATGGATCAAACAGTCCAATTCACCACTCTGCTGACCACTGAGTCCTGCAGCACAGCAGCATCCCAAAAGGAGGTCACTGAGTGTTCAGTCTGCAAGCCCCGTCGATCCATTGAGTCTTCGAGATTCTGATCCACCCCGGAGGCTCCCTGCACCAATACCTGGGGTATCGGAACCTGTTGCAAGCATCAAGGCTTGCTTGTGTTCAGTCTGAACACCACCACTGTCAAAACTTACCTGCATGTCGAGGGACTTCAAGAGAGGCCAGCTCCACAGTGAAAGTCATCTTACTGCATTTCTTTTCCCTCTTCTGCAGGTGCACCATAAACTGTGAGAGCCTCAAACTTCCCCGACCCGCTGGACAAAACACCTATGAACTCAAACACCCCAGCCCGAGTCCACTGAAACTGATGGTGTCTCTGTGGTCCTGAGACTCTCAAGAGCCAAGTCGCACTTTGGGTAATGCCAGACTGGTCCCCCAGTCCCCACTTCTTTGCAAGTACTGCTCCCCATTGACTTCAACATGTGCGTCTAAGGCTACCACATTGTAAATCACTTCTACACCCAGATACCTCATGGCAGGTAACCTTCAACTACTGGCGCTTTCTTGGACCTTGGCCCTTACTTAAGTTATGTCCAGAAGAACAGTCCTTTAAGTCGGTGGCAAGTGACCCTATGCAGTGTATGATTCTTTCATAGGATAACATTACCATGTTCGAGGCTCATGCCTCAAATCTGACAGCTGTATTTTTTGTATTGTTTGAAAATCACTAACACCAAAAGTACTTACCTGATACCAAAGATCTTTGTGTCTACATTAATATAAAAGTCTGTGTTATTTTATAAATTGATGTCCGATTTCCTTATTGAGTGTGTGCTTCATTTATTGACTCTGCGTGTGCAGCAAATGCCCAACGCTCCCCTTTGATAAGCCTAAACTTCTCAACCACAATATCACAAATGGAGCATGGATCTGTCCGACTGTCACGCAGGTGGTGCTCATGTAAAGCGCTCTGATACATTTGGGTCTAGTTCGCACTATATAAAACTCCCCCAAAAAATAAGAGTGCAGGATAAAAATAAAAAATGCAGGATGAGGGCTGTGAGAATTCTGTTGACAGGTTTGTTGAGCCACATGTAACACTTTGGCACACATGAAAGCGAGAGGGAGGAGGATCTAGGACAATTGTATATTTCTGTCTGGCTGAAGGGCCCTGCATTTGTCCTACCAGACTTCTGTCTCTGGGTTTTATATGGTTTCAGTGCCTTTTTCAAACTGGATTTCAGTATTAGATATGGAAGGACCTTATTGAGTACCATAGTGCACTCCCCTACACAGGGTCGGACTGGCTACCGGGCGTTTTTTGCTGGGGTGGCAGGGTGGGGACCTTGTTCACTCCTGAGGGGCTGATTTTGCTGCTGGGGAGCCACCGGAGCTTCTAAATAAACAATGCAAAACAAATAGCTTTACAGCGTGCTTTTTTAAACATTTGTTCTGCATTGTTTATTAAGGAAAGCCCGGTAGCCAGTCCGGCCCTGCCCCTACACAGCCATAATCCTCAAAGCAAAGGTTTAGTGTGAGCAAAGATTTCAGCATCTTGAAAATGTCCTCATACATTACATTTTGGGCCTGCTTCCAGTAAGGCAAACATGCACTACTGAAACTGTGGGTAGGGTGGCACCCAGGAACATTTACTCTATGGGTTAGGGAGTGCCTAGGAGTTAACTTCACCTACTAGCTTGTGCCATGCATCAATGTGGCACGTCATCATAACACATTCAATACCAATAGCCAGAGACATACACTTTTCTTTTTGTAAATCTATCCAATAAGCTACATTGATAAAATAATAATAAAATACAAACGACAGAAAGCAAAACCTATAAACCCAAAATATCCTCTTCTGAAAGGAAAGGAGGAAGTAATGCACAGGTTAACTACTGCAAGTAAATGCACTGCAAGTAATGCACAGCAGTGAGTGAGCGAGGCAGTTTGTCTTTTAAACTAACATACCTGGGACCCCAACACTTCTTGCGCTCTCAAGACATAAAATTGACTTGAAAACTTTTTCTTTACAGGCTGTTTAGACTTTCCTTTTTAACTTTTACCTAGTTTATCTTATAAAAACCTTATTTCCGGAAATAGATCAGACATGTATTTAATTTTTTTTTTTTTTTTTTTTTTTGAAACCGTTTATTGCAGTTTGTAAAAGTTACAGGTATGGGCCTACAACCACCCGGCCGGCCGCTAGAATGACAAAAGCATATTGCATACATACAGTAAAAGTCTCTCGGCAGTGCAGAGCAGTGAAACAGGAGTAATCAATGGTGCAGGCCACACAGCTCCAAGCCCACAGTACGGTTCCCTTTTCTTGAGACAAAACAACACCAAAAAAAACCACACCCGCAAGGCAACCCGCGATCCAAAGTGACAGCACGTGCTCCATAAGTGGGGGATCCAAACCAGCAGCAGAACTCTGAGGAGGGGAATGGGAGTAGATCAGGGACTGGGGGACCGCGCGCCCGCGGCCGAGGGAGGGGGGCCGTCTAGGGAGACGGAGCAGGCGAGGCAGCCGGTAGCAGTGGTGGCTCACAAATACCCCCGCGGTAGGCGTTCCAGGGGCCCCAGAGTTTCACCCACGCCCCAGGCTTACCCCTCGCCACATACACCACCTTTTCACGAAACATACACCAATCCATATGCTCTTTCCAGGCCGACACCGCAGGGGGCCTCTGGGATCCCCACAATTGAGCAATGTCACGCTTAGCTATCATGTATCCCAGAGTCACCCACCGCGCCTGCGGGACCGAATAGTCATTCGGTTCCCATACATTCAGCAAGCATCTCCTCGCTTCAGGCAGCAGCGCGACACCGTAACCACACGCAGGACCTCATGCACACCACGCCAGAATCGCTCCACCTTCGGGCACTCCCACAGTATATGCATGAAAGTCGCCAACGCACCACAGCCACGCTTACACATTTCGTCACCAGCAAAACCCATACGCAGAAGCCTTGGCCCCGTCACGTAAACCCGGTGAAGGATCTTGAGCTGGACGAAACGAAGGCGAGCCGGGATGGCCACCTCTTTCGGAGAGGCCACCGCGGAAATCCAATCCTCGTCGTCTAGCTCCAGCCCGTCGGCAACCCAAGCCTCGCGGAGGCCAGTCAGCAGGCACGATCTATCGTTGATCAGTTTTTTGTATATGAGGGAGATCGTGCTGTCCGGTACATGGCCATCCAGCACTCTGTCCTCCAGGGGGGAAGACTCCGGAATGGATGCGACATCCGGGAAGACGGAGCCCAGCGCATGGCGGACTTGTAGGTACCGAAAGTACTCACTGCCCTGCAGCTGAAACTCCGCCTGCAGCGTCTCAAAAGTTTTGAATCCCCCCCTCGTCCCGAGATCTCCCACCGTGCTGATTCCGATCGTGTCCCACTTCTCGAAGCCCTTCGACGTCCACAGGGAGCCCAACCTCTCAGACGCATACAGCGGTGACGCCCGGGTCAAACGGTCCTTCCACCCCATAGCTGCGTTAGCCGCGTGCCAGACACGCACCATGACACGCGTCGGTCCCGTCAAACGGGAGTCGGGCGCGCCAGAGTAGAGCGCTCGATTGTAATCGCCACCGGGTAGGAGCATCTTATCCATCTCAAATGCCGGGTTCAAGGCGGGCCCGTAAAGGCCATGATTAATTGCAGCTAGTTGGGAGGCCCAGTAATACCGTTTAATGTCCGGGAGGGCGACCCCCCCATCGTACCACGGGAGCGTCAATTTAGCCAGAGCAATGCGCGGCCTCCCGTCCCAGAACAGGCGCCGCTGGAGGCCCTCCACCTCACGGAAATAGCGTGCCGGGACCAAGTCCATAGTATTCTGGAGGGCGTAGAGGAAGCGCGGCAGGGACATCATTTTAAACAAGGCCGCTCGGCCGAGCGGCGAGAGCGGCAGACGCCGCCAGCGCACCACGTCCTCCTTCAAGCGCTGGAGGGGGGGTAGCAAATTCCGCTCATAGCGGGCCTCCGGGTCAAGAGTGATATAGATACCCAGGTACCGAAAACCTTGGGAGGCAATCTGGATCGGACAGTCCCGTGGTAGGACCGGAGCCTCCCCGGAAAGCACATAGACACAGGATTTCGCCCAGTTGATGACCAGGCCTGAGTTGCGACCGAATGAGCGCAAAACATCAACCAGGACGATCAGTGATTTACGCGGGGAGGCGAGATACAGAAGGATATCGTCAGCATAGAGGGACACACGGTCCTCCTGCTCGGGGGTCCAGCGGAGACCACGGATAGAAGGGTGCCACCGCAGCCACTCCGCCAGGGGCTCCAGGGCCAGGGCAAACAGGAGAGGCGACAGGGGGCAACCCTGTCGCGTACCCCGCCCCAGCGCGAATGGGGCCGAGACTCGCCCATTCACTACCACCTGCGCCAATGGGCCCGAATATAGCAATTTGACCCAGCTAATGAAACCCGGGCCAAACCCAAATTTCGCCAGCATCGCCCAGATGTATGGCCATTCAAGCGTATCAAACGCCATGGTGGCGTCCAAGGACGCCAAGATGGCCGGCTCCCGCACAAATGGGACACGCGCGAGCACCCCGTGTAAGCGCCGCAGATTGAGCGCCGTGTTGCGGTGCGGTATAAAGCCAGATTGGTCTTGGTGGACCAAATCGCCCACCACGCCAACCAACCGGTTGGCCAACACCTTGGCGAGGATTTTGGGCTCCGCGTTCAAGAGCGAAATCGGCCTATAGGATGTGACCCGTTCACGGGGCTTCCCCTCCTTGTGGATCACCACAATTGTGGCCAGACGCTGGTCCGGCGGGAGGGAACCCCGCGAGTGGGCTGCCAGGAACATCGCGCGCAGGTGGGGCGCCAACACATCCGGGCGTAGCTTGTATAGCTCGATGGGAATACCATTGGGGCCCATGGCCTTGCCGGATGCAACCGAGCGAATAGCCAAGGCAATTTCGTCCGAGGTGGGAGGGGCGTCCAGCGAATCCCTGTCCTCCACCGTAAGGGAGGGCAGTGCGATGTCCCGAAGCAGGGCATGGGAATCTTCCTCCGAGCAGGGGGAAACCGGGGAGTAGACTTCGCGGAAATAATCCGCGAAGCAGGAGACAATGGCTTCCGGCTCAGTGACACACGCACCATCAACACTCTCAATCAAAGGCACCACGCGGCTCGCTCTCTCCCTCTTATCCAACCACGCAATCAATTTGCCAGCCTTATCACCCACATCATACAATCGCCCCTGCTGCTCTCTACTGAGGCCCCTGGCCGCCTCCGTGACGAGGGCCCGATAGGCCGCCTGCTTTAGGTGTAGAACATGCAACTTGGCGTCTGTTACCCCGCTCCCAGGTCACCCTCCAGTTCTGCAATCTCGGCCTCTACCCGGGTCACCTCCTCCCGCTCGCGCCGCCGGGCATGGGAGATAAAGGAGAGGGCCTCCCCTCTAAGAACCACCTTGAAAGCCTCCCACAGGGAGATGGCCAAAGGGACCGACCCCACATTCTCGTCGAAATATCGCTGTAAGGATTTGATCAAATCGGCACGAATGGTGGGGTCGCGCAAATACCATGCATTGATTGGGGCCACCCTGCCATCCCCCCTCGGGAAGACATCGAAATGCAACAACAATGGGGAGTGGTCTGAGATACCCCGCGCCAAATGGCGCACCTCCCCCACCCTCCCTGCATGGGCCGCCGGGACAAGGATGTAATCAAGCCGCGAGAGGCTACCATGGGCACCCGAGTGGAAGGTGTACTGTCGCAATGCGGGATGCTTTAATCGCCAGCAATCCACCAGGCCCAGCGTGTCCAGAAGGCCGGGCAGCCACGCCTGTGCCCGGGGGAGGTCCCTAGGGGGATGGCGATCCATAGACCCAGAGGCTACCGCATTAAAGTCCCCTCCAACCACCAGCAGGCCACTCGGAAGGTCCAGAAGGAGGCGCCCCAGGTCCGCGAATGTGGTGGCTTGTAACCCAGGCGGGACGTACACTGATATAAAGATAAACACTCTACCCTCCATTCTTCCCACCAGAACCGTGTAGCGTCCCCTCTCATCATGGCGCACCTCATCAATCTCCAACGGGAGCGAGTTCTTGATCATAATACCCACCCCCCGCGAGCCCGAAGTGAAGCCGGAATGGGCCGCCAAACGATATCCCCGCCGATTCATTGCATGAAAGGAGTTACCTATAAGGTGCGTCTCCTGCAGGAAGACAACATCTGGTGAAATACGTTTTAAGTACTGCAGGACCACACCACGCTTAATCCTATCCCCCAGGCCGTTAACATTCCATGACAACACAGTCAACTCCCTACCCCCCATCATACGTCGAAACAATCGGTCGTCCCCCATCGAGCATCCTAAAAACAACAACATAGTAGCGGGTTTGCCCTGCGGTGCTAACAAACAACACACCCCCCCCACCCCCCGGTCCCAACAGAACTCCCCCCTCCCTGCACCCCTGCATGAGCCCAGACAGCCCCCCCAAAGTGCAGTGTGCCTGTCGCCCCATAGCTAAATACTAACTAGTCCCCCAGAGGAGGAGGGAAGCCCCCAACAGACCCCGCACGACCTCCATAGGAGGGGAACATACGCAATCAATAAATGGTGAAGGAACAACGTCCAGAGCAAGGCCTATTCAGTCACCCCTCAATTCTGATCCGGCGGGCCCTCCTTGCCAGCCGCGCCCCCCCCGCCCCCCCGGCCCCGATCTCCAGGCAGAGTGTCCAGCCAGTCCCCAGCCGCCTCAGGCCGGTCGAAGAAGTGCGTGCGACCATCCACCTCTACCCTCAGCTTAGCTGGAAAGAGCATTGAGTACTTGAGGTTCAGGTCCCTTAGGCGACGTTTAACACCAAGAAAGCTCTGTCGCTGCTTCTGGACCGCCGGAGTAAAGTCTGGGTAGAAATGTACCTCCATGTTGTCAAGCTTGACCGGTCCCTGTTGCCTGGAGGTCTGGAGGATAGCATCTCTGTCCCGAAAATTAAAAATCCGGGCAATGAGAGGCCGCGGCGGGGCACCAGTCTTAGGTCTGCCCCCGGGGACCCGGTGGGCACGCTCCACCGCAAAAAGCTTACTCAGCCCCCGGGGCTGGAGATGGGTCAGGATCAACTCTTCCACGAAAAGATCCGCCGCCTCCGCCTCTCGTCCCTCCGGCACCCCCACAATACGGACATTATTCCTCCGGGCCCGACCCTCGGAGTCCTCCAGTCGCCGGTCCATCAGGGCGCTCGCCTGGCCAAGCCGGCGCACCTCCTTCTGGAGGGCCACCACGTCTGTCGTGAGGCTCGTTGTGGTGTGGGCCAGGGAGTCGACTCGGTCGTTTGTTTTGGACAAGTCTGCCCTCACAAGGCTCACATCCACCAGGACCGAGTCTATTTTTTGCGCTAAGGTGTCGAAACGCTGGTCCACCGAGGCCTTCATCTCTGCGATGGCGCCCATGACGTCCCGGAGGGTCAGATCCACCGGATGAGCAGATGCCTCCGTCGGGCCCACCGGGGATGCACGCGATGTCTCCGGAGAACCCTTCTGGAGCGTGTAGCGGTCCATACTGTTAGCCTGGTGCGCCGTGCCACGGCGGGTCGTCTTCACCTTCGCCCGGTCGCCATCTTGTTTGGTGGACATGCTGGCTCTTCCACCGTCGTGCCAAGCTCCCCAAACGGGCCGCTATACCAAGTCACGGTGCCAGGGGGGGGGCGGGGGCGACCTCCGAACCGCGGGTCAACCCACCGCCGGCGGGTCAGCCGGGCTCCCGGACAAGGCCACACCACCGCACCCCGCTCCGCAGCCCGACCCCGCTTGAGAGCTAGGAGGGCGCAAAAGCGAAAGTGAAAGTGCGGGGTACGCGAGTCGCCCAGCCCCGCTCGCCGCTGTTATTCACTTTGTCCCCGGATCGCCCCACTACTCCAATCCGGGGGGCCGGCGAGGAGAAGGCCGCAACCTTCGATCGATGCTCCCACCGGCGTTCGGGGTCCGATTCGAGCCCAAAAAACGGGTGGCGCCTCAGCTCCGGTTCCCCAACACAGTCCCCTCAACAAGGACAGGATATCGCCAGGATTAATTCAGGAGGTCGCGGAGGTCCTCGGGAGCCTCGCACCTACGCGGCCATCTTGGTTGCGCGCTAGGCTCCTCCCCCCATGTATTTAATTTTAATTCGTCCTTTAGGCATTTTTTTTACAAGCGTCAGCCTGTAACAAAAATAAGATGAATATGAACTATGGTTTGACTTCCAGAATTGCACACTATTAGGAGTTGCAAAATTTGTCAAATAAAGTCACACAGGAGAGTAAGGCCTCAGAGCACTTAAGGTGAATATATGAACAAACAGGACTTATAGCCAACCTAGTGGGTCAAGAAAGCAGTCTTGCCCTCCTGTCTCTGACAGATGTGGCAGCTGACTGAAAGTGGTAGGTATCAGCTTCTTACCTCACTGCAACTTCAGCTCAATACCACATCTCTAGTTCTATAGACGGTCTTGCCGTATCATCCAGGGACCCTCAGCTGAGGGTGGAAGAGGGGAAGGGCGTCTTCCTTTTTGTTACTTTTAGCCTTTCGCACAGAACTTCAGCATCACTTTCCTTAACCACATATGCATACCATTCAACACACTAAACATCATCTCACTAAAATGCAAAAGTGGCAGCCACCCACTTCCGCATGCAGATCCAAGCCAAGCAAACAGTACTTTATTCTAGTCACAACTTCCCAGAAAATGCACTAAATGCACACTTTACTGCATATAGAAAATTTCTCGATTTACATGCATGCATGTAGCAAAAATATTAGACATTAGCTATTCATGACGATAATACCATCTTCTCCCCTACCATCACTCACATCTTCGATATGCTGGTCCCTCATCATCCATCATATAGACCAACAAAACAAAACAGAAAGGGGACTCATGGTGGTCCACTGATTACTGTGGCAGTGCACTCCAAAGCAAGAGCCAGACTGCAGAGGGTTAAACTCCTCTCCTATCACTTCCCACTGACAACAACACAGACCATCACCTTTAACCTGATCTACCAACACACCAGACATCCTCAGGTCAATCTTCAAGCATTGTGTACAACATCAACCTCAGTGACTTCTGCCTCCAAAGAAACACTGGGTGTCCTCTTCAAAATATCGGACACTACCAATACCAATCATCCTAGGACCCTGATGACACAAGTGAATGGGAACACCCTGAAATACATCTGCCCCACTATCATCAACTTCACTTGCACCTGCCGTGGCAAGCTGGCTTGACTAACCATGCCTTCCTGAGAATGTAAATAAACTTAATTAAATTGACAGAACAAGAAACCCTCTTCTGTTTGCAAAAGACAGCTTGCACTAGCGTCATGTTTATGTGTTACAAACAGGTGTATTTATGGAAGGAAAATGTTAACCCAGATAATTAAGCTCATTTGAATGAGAAACAAACCAGGGCCCAAGGTTTGAACTATCCCAGAAAGGGATGTACCTGTACCTGTCTCACACAGGTCTTGACAGTGCAGCAGACGGGACACCCACAGATTGGTGAAGCTGATGTCAAAAGCTGCAAATGATAAGAAAATAGCAAGCAGCACTCTACAACTCCACCTTCAATAAAATTTCACTACACAGGCAGATGTGTCATTGTAAGAAATTGGGTGTTTGGTTGAGGGGGTGAAACCCTCCTGAAGCAATATCCACAGTCCTTGTCCCAGTGAACCACAAAAAGTCACTATACTAAACTGCACTTAAACCTTTGGTAGCTAAAAAGCATTCAGGCTTAATTAAGAGACAATGTGTAAAGTATTTATCCAGCACTTAAACTGTAATAAAGGGAAAATACAACACTAGAAAAATCAGTAGACCCGGGTTAGGAATTTTGAATGCTTAAAGTGCAAAAAAGCACCAAAAAAAATAAAGCACCAACTGTGGTAGCTGGTCATGCGAGACGGGGCATATTTGAAAGTTAAGGGTGTCCGCGAAGGAGTACAGTTCTGCTACACTGAGTGAGTATGGCCCAGTCTCGACTTACCATCGGATATTGTAAGGAAATGTCTCTTTTTGTATGGTCACCCTCAAATTTTGGACTACTGCTGCTGGTTTTGTGATTCTGAGATGGCACTGAGGCCTGCTAAGTAGACCTCAATGCCTGTCTCCCTACCCGCAAACTAATTTGTAGAATTGGCTTTTAGCCAATTTGCCAAGATAGCTTACCTGTTTTGGTGACCTTTTGTACCACCGTGGGGCGTTGCAGCATTGTCTCACGTAAATACCAAAAACGGCAAAAAGATCGAGGAAAGGGTAATGACAAGGTCACCCTCACAGCTGAGTGATCATACAGGGGACATGGGAGAATCTCAACCTCCTGCGTCTGCGGTGTTGGTGTATCAGAAGTCAATATAAAGTCAATTCTGGCGTACGTTTTGTGAGAATGGGAATAAAACGTGCACCCTCTGGACCTCGGTGTTGTGATTGCCAAAAATCCATGAGCCCGGCCTCAGCAAGCAGCCACGACCCTTGGCTAGAGAGGGCCCCTGTCTGCCCCACATGTTGGGCCGATCTATCGAGGTCATTATCAAACGCCAAATTAAAGCCCCCCCCCCAAAAACAGAGATCTGTCAGGGATACTGGTCAGCTCGTGTATTGACTCTCAGATGAACCCCTCTTGGCCCTCATTGGGGACATAGACTGTGGCTACTGTAAAACTATGCTGCCCCAATGTGAAATTATAAGCTAAGAGCCTACCTTTGATCTCAGCCTGTCTCTGGCCCAACTGGCCCCGAAACCTGGCCGAGACAAATATCGCTATGTCCGCTGTCTTAGTGGCCCGGGAGGAGAACAGTTGATAGGGGAATGCTTTAGAACATAACCTGTGAGTATCTTGTGCCAGGAGAATGGAGATGCCTCTCCTGAAGGAGACCGATATGAGCGTCCGAGTTGTCCAAAAAGGACAAGACAGCGAGCCGCTTTGTAGGGTTTTTAAGACCCTTAACATTAAGGGACAGAATTTTAATGTCAGCCGACATAATAGTGGAAATGAGAGAGCAGTCAGGAAATCCGTGAGCCCGAGTCAGCTGCCACCCCAGAGAGCCCCAGGAGCACCCCCGTCTGCTGTTTCACATAAACAACGCAATAATTAGGTCTCCAGAGACCGCCAAAACTGAAAGGAGGAGGAAGGAACCCCTAGAAGTAAACAAACTACAAAGAACAACAATGAAGAAAGTCCATCAAAGTCCAGGGCTAATAGCTCCATGGTGGGCCGTGGGATGTATAGCAGGAGCCACCTGCCACCCCGTCCTGCTCAGGACCCGATCCCGACCGCCAGATAGGACCCCTCCAGGAAAAGTGTCTTACATTACCTGACCCATGCTTCTTAAGTCTGCAGCGGCAGAGTACTCCGCCAAGGTTGCAATGACTGCTTTGCGGTCATTAGCTATAGTCTTAGGATCTGGGCGAAGGCAAAGAGAGCCTCTCCTGATCCGGCGCCATCCAGCTGCTCCATCTCAATGGGCATCGGTGTCCCCCCATCCGGGGCACCCGGCTCCTCCTCAAGTAAGTAAAGCAGCGATGCGGCCTCCCGTAGTGAGCGGATCTGGCGGAGCTCACCCTCCCATTTAAAGACGATCCGGAAGGGGTGGCCCCAGGAGTAGGAGACATCTTTCGAGAGCAAGAATGCTGTGACAGCTCAGAATTCCCGCCTTTTCTATAGAGTGCTGGCATCGAGGTCTTATAACAAGAGGGGCTTGGCTGAGTGAAATTCAAGTAAATGCTTGGCTCATGCTTCCCGAAGGATGCGTCCTTTAAGTTGAAAGTCATGGATGCATGTTAAAATATCCGGGGGGTGCAGTCGCCAATCTCCTAGGCCCTACACGATGTGTTCGGTCAAGTTTAATCTGCTGCTCTGGTGGGCCCATAAAATGTGACTGATAAGCTCCACTGCAAAAGATTCAATGTCCAGTCCCTCGAGGCACTGAGGAACCACCCGGGTTCTAATATTATTCCGACGGTAACGGTTCTTGAGGTCCTCCACATGGGCCTCAAGGTCAAATTTGCTGGTCTTGGAGGCGAAAAATCACTTGCTGAAGCTGGTTAACCTCCTCATCGCTCGATGTCACTTGCGTCTCCAGCATATCAACTCTTTTCCTGACCGAATAAATGTCCCTGCGCATCTCGTGGAGTTGCGAGGTTAGCTCCTTCTTCATAGCGTGGAATTCCCCGGTGAGGGAAGCAAAAAGTTCTCGAGGATGCCATGGGTAACCGGCCCATCCTTCTCCCCCTGGTCGTGTTCAGCGGGAAGCCCCCGGGTGGTGGTGGTGCATCAGCTCCTCCCGTGACGGTCTTGACTAGGAGGTCCTTCACTGACCTCTTCTTCTTGGATTTGTTGCTAGCCATGGCAGGCAGGTGTCACCCCCTTTCACGCCCTGAAGCGCAGAGTAACAGCTATAGTCCAGAAGTGCTAGGCCCACGGGGGCCCAAGAGGTAAAGCAATCTGGGGCTGCAGGCCTGCAGGCCACACCTTTGGCAGTTCCAAGTGTCCCAGAACAGCCCCTCAGGTCCCCTGCAGGTGTGCCTCTCCTGGTCTAACCTTTCTCCGACCGAACACCCCACCAGATGCTCTATGAGATCCACTGAACGGTCTCTGCTGCATACCAGTGAGGTGCAGATGCTTCGCCGATGAGGGTGGGTGAGTCACTCAATGCACAGCCGGCCTCAGCGCGCATAAGGGACCCACCACGCAATATACCGCTGCCCTCAGTGTGCATAGGCCAAACGGGTATCAGATCGAGGACTCCCAGCTCCACTCTCTGGCCTCAGATCACTGGGCCTCGGATGGGGACCGACTACTCTCTCAAGGGTCCAGCGAGGCAAGAAGCGTGACACCACCTCGCTATTGCTATTGCACAGCAACAGTCTCCCACGCCGCCCGCCCCAGTATCTCACGCCCCCTCTATGCAGCTGTAGGTTCACAGATTATCTCGCCGGGAGGGCAGGGACACCATTACTCACGGTTACTGTTCCCTTCAGGTCCACCCGTAGGACAGACGCACACGTCCTCCTACCTTTCATGGATTCATACCTTGGGAGTAGCGACTAAATTGTCCTCCCCTCTACCTTTGTGGCATCACCACGCACTTTCAATATTTACCCATCTCACTGACTGGGATATATACTTTCTCCAGTCCTGTGGTGGGTTGTTAATTCCTTCTACTTCATTGTAATTTTAACGTACTTGCCCTTTCTTCCCGCCACTTTCCCTTTCCCGTTTTTACTTATTTTCTCTTTCTCCCCAGATCGTATATACAGCCATGTTCACTTCCTCTACAGGTAGATTTCGACTTTACCTACTCCTACTCCCTATTAACGCGCCCAACGACGTTATTTTTTATTTCATCATTTAGCATCTGGTCTTTTACTATTTCCCTCGTGCGCCTGCACTTACTCTCCTCTTTTACTCACCTCCATGCTTTCTCTGAAAAAAACGCTATTTTGTAATAAGCTAGGCTATTGTTTATTTTAAATCATCACTCTTGCTGCACCCACCAACACGATATTTTCACCACAATCGCCGTATTTTAGTACACTTATTCGGTCATTTCTTTTCACTTTTAGATTAGGATGTCACCTTAGTGATTTGCATATCGTTTACGATTGTTTCCCTTTTCCATATTTATGATGTTGATGTCCTCACTTGAACAACGATTTATCATTTTTCAGTCAAATTTAGAATCATTATCTACTGCCAGATCTACTTTAACAATTCTCTTCAGGTTAACCATGTCACATCTATGCCAGACTCCATTTCCTCATCCTTGGCAGCGTGATTTTTGAAACATTTTTGATTTATTTATATTGATCGCCTAGAATTTCACCTGTTTAACACTCTCTTGACATTTCGCATGTGACCAGGCCCCTGGTAAATATTTATGACTTGGCCTTCCATAATAATTATGTCGCACTAAATTACTTGTCACGAGACACTATTGCAGTTATGCCCAATTGCACTTTCTACACTACTCTCCTAAGGTCTCGATTATAACTGGGTGCTCTTTTTGTCGTCATCATTTTCACTTTTGTTTTTCTTTTATTGACTGTATACTTAACCCTTTGTCTTGTGTCCTTCCCAGCCCTGAAGAGTCACGGGATGTTTCCCGTATGACGAGACACGTGTCGGCTGGTTTTTCTTTCTGTATCTATTGAAGAAACGTATCATAAATTTTCATTTGAAGGACATTTCCTAGTGTTGACCTTCATATTTTGTACAAACAACAAATCCAAATGAAGGTGTTACACCGTGAACTCACATTCTGAGAAACGTGTGCGCAGGATTTGTACAGCGGGCACCGCTGTCAATCCGTCTTCTGCGCAGTAGCCCCTTTCACACCTCCATCGTGCTCAAAGGCTGGCCTGGGAGGGTTCCGGTGGCATCTGGCACTGCTTGGGGTCTGCTGAAAGAAGCTATGGAGCCGGGGCCCAGGCACAGGACCAGAGCGGCGAGCAGGTACGTGCTACTCGGCCGCCATCTAGTCCACACCCCCTCAAATGTTGATATTTAGGACATCTTGGCCAGACTCATGTCTCTTATTCTGTTGATATTTAATGAGAAAATGCTGTTGTTCAAGCTGAATGTTCCTTCGTGTCATGAGAATGTGTAAAGAGCTCATTTAACACTGTCATGGGGAATTTGTGCAGTGGAGAGACGTGGCCATGATGACAGCAACTTCAGTTGCTTCCTTCTGAGCACTGCCCTGTGTAAATCCTGCATCCTTAGCCAGTGACCAGAGGGCCTTTATCCTAGCCTATGACCCCCCACCCCCTGATGCACAAAAAGGTGCGCTGTTTTTTAGGGGACTACTGGACCAATGCATAGGGTCCCTTAGGATCTGGCCTTTGGGAACCGGTGAGTGTAGCGGGAACGGTCGCACTCCCTGAATCACAATCGGAGACGGATCTGGGGCCTGGCAGAGGGACGCTCACACCAGAGGGGGTGACAGCTTGAGGCCACGCTAGTCTTGACGCAGGGCCCACGTCAGAGGTCCCGGGTAGTGGCGAGCTGCATGGAGGAGACTCAGCAGGCCCGGGGGCCATATGGGAACCAATGCTTGCTCCAGGACTTGAGGTGAAGAAGGACCAAGAGCACAGCACAGGAGCACAGGGTGGTTTGTCGCTTGCCTGTGAGTGCTGTGAGAGGGCCAGAGATATTGTGTGACCTGGGCCCCCCCTTGACACTAGGGATTCCCCACTTTTGTACTGCAGCTGTGTAGCCCAGATGGGAGTGCTCCACAGTTATACCCGACTCTGGTAAGTTTGGGTCCGCCAATCTTGCAAGGTGCCTTACGAGATGGTCCGGGAGGCCGGAGACTGAAGCCCTTCCTGTAGTGACTTCTGCACAGAAGGCACCTGCCTGTGTTCCAGTCCCCAGATTGGGTTGAAGGCTGCTCGCTTGGGAGCCTAACAGGTGTGTGGAGTAGTATGAGTGCAGGCGCCGAGTTGCAAAATCCCCAAAGGTGCGCTCATCAGTGGAAGCGAAGGTGCCCATGGAACTAAATTTGTGGTGGTGTTCCCTCCATGATGGTGAAGCCCAAGTGGAGCAGGCCACCTCTCTAACAGACAACCTGGGCCTGACAACACATTGAGGGAGACCATGAGCCAGCTAGAAACCACTCTGGGGAAACACTCTGCTCTAAGGTAGTTGCCCCAATATATAACCTAACACGGAATGTGCGGGGCATGGCAATACTAAGGAAACTGCATGTAATACACGCCTCCCTCAAGCATCACCACATTCATATAGCCATTCTACAGGAAACTCACTTATGGCTGTGGAATTGCAGGAGTCCAGGCAAGATGTTGGGGACAAGTATATGGTACGTCCTTGTCTACCTTTGCCTCTAGACGGGTGCTGATTTAGATCTCACCTGGGGTCCCTTCTGTGGGGGCATCACACAGAACAGATCGGGAGGGCAGGTTTGTGGCCCTGGTGGGGTTATTAGATGGGGGCCCACTCACACTTATAGTGATCTACACACCCAACGCAAATCACACAAACTTTTTAGACCAATTGAACCCCGCTATCCTCCACTGCCCAAAGGCACCGATCATCTAGGCGGGCAACAAAAATGTGTGTTGAACAAAGAACTGGACAGGTCCACTCCTCTCTGGATGGAGCAGTGATCCGTAGGTTGACACCGCACTTACGTCAATGGGTGGAGCACACTATATTATATTACGTGGGCATCCAACAACACGTAAATACTCATCCTACTCCCAAGTGCATGACGTACACATGTGACTGGTCCTGTTCCTTTGTAGTGAAGTGGTGCGTCAACGTGTGTCACGAGCAGATTACCTTGCACACACCATTTCTGAGCACTTTCCACTGCTAGTGACTTTACATTGGGGAAAGGACCAGGCAAAGATAGCAACCTGGTGGTTGTGCACTGAGGCGTTACAGGATGCGCCCTACTGGAACACCATAGGCTCACATATTGCGCAATATTTTTACACTAACGCAAACTCCACCTCTGCTAGGTGCACAGAATGAGAGGCCCATAAAGTGGTAATACGTGGCCACTGTATTAATACCTCCTGGGGGTAAGGCAGACCCTATGCCATGAATTACGAGAGGGGGAGCTCAAGTTGCGTGACATGGAAAAGGAAACACCAGGCCCAACAGCGTGGAGTGCCTACAGGCTCTTAGATAAACAAGAGATGAACTGGCATCCCACTTAATGTAAAAGGACTATAAGGAGCACCTAGTACACCAACATGTAGAGGGAAAGCAGGTGGGTGCAGTGCTAGCATGTTTACTACATGGTGAACAGCAGCACTCCCCTATAGGAGCCCTCTTCACTGCTGATGGGGTGATATGTGATACCCAAACTGCTTTTGCGGATTATTACTGTAACCTAGATGCATCACAGGATGACACAACCAAACCACAGATTAGATAGGGGACTTTCTATGAGAGATCCCCCGTACCCGCCTCAGGCTGCTTCAACGAGCAGAACTGAAAGCACCTATTAGGTGGAAGAAATATGGAAGGCCCTACCACAGATAGCACTGAACTAGATGCCGGGTCCCCCGGAGAATATTGTGTAGCCTATGGCACTCTCCTTACTCCCATACCTATTAAAGGTATAGGAGGATGCAAAGGCTAGAGAAGAACTTCTGGAATCCCTCTGAGAATCCCTGATAGTCTTGCTCCCCAAGCCAGGCGTGACCCTATGGATGTATGATCGTATCGCCCACATTCTCTGATAAACCTGAATTATAAAATATTATGCAAGATCCTGGCAAATAGATTGCTGCCAGTAGAAGGACAACTAGTTCACCAGAATAGTTTTATCCCTGGGAGCCACACATTACTGAATATTTGCCGATTGTTAAATCTGATGTGCCCGGGGAACCAGAATCCTGTCTGGCGGTATCGCTATACATAGACAAAATGAGTTTGACACCCTAGGGTGAACATACCTTTTTGCAGCACTGGAGAGGCTGGGAGTGGGACCAACCTCCTTGAATTGGCTAGGAACACTGTATAGCAAACCAATAGTGAGGGCCGAGACTGGCTGGATGATCTCAGACACGTTTGAAATATACAGGGCATTAAGCAGTGATGCCTGTTGTCTCCACTAATTTTTGCACTAGCGATATAGCCCCTGGCAAGCTGGCTGAGGGCCAAAGCTCGGTTCGTGGGTGTGCAGACATTTGATGAATGGCATATAGTGTCCCTTTATGCAGATGATGCTCTGGTTTGTCTACACAATGTCCATACATCCCTCTACCCACCCACTGATGGAGATGTGCAACAAGTTTGGGAAGCTGTAGGCCCTCAACATTAATTGGCCCAAGTCCTGTCTGTTCCCACTCCAGCGGGTACTGGATCATCTAGGGATTCTGTGATGGCCACCAGGCTTGTGTGGCAATTTGATACCTACATTTTGCTAAGTGAAAACATTCTCACCTGGCTGTCGAGTTATGCACATCCATGCACACCTGAGACCAGGCAAATGGCAGTAGCGCATAGTTGCTGGCATAACTACGTGTGAGGTGTGGGGGTAGTTCTCCAAATGTCCCTCAGCTACCAATATGGACCTTGCCAATAATCAGGGACAGCATAGGGTGCAGTGACACATGTCTCTGGAGGGCAGCAGGGGTACTACTCACTGAGGATCTCTGGGACATGAGAGAACTAAAGAACTAAGGGACACAAATGGGATATGGGTCAGGTCGGTTTCTGGAGGATAATACAACAAAGCATGTTGTTATTGCCTTCTGGGGCTGGGGACGGACGGAGACACCAATATTGCTTCCCTTGCAGAGTGCGCTAACGCATGGCAATGTGGAGGAACCGATAACTGTACTATACAACACCCTGCATGCACATGTCAGCATTGCAGGCAAAACATATAGGTGGTCGCAAGACCTTGGTACAGCTCTGACCAATAAACAATAGACTGGTGCCAAATCACCAGTTAAAGAGGTCTCTAGGAACCCACAGTTCAGATGTACGCAATTTAACTTTCTACACCAGATTCACCTAATGTTCTCGGGTGCCCCATTGGAATGTCCTAGATGTTGACATCAGGATGCCGGCTTCTTTCACATGGTGTGGGACTGTCAGGTGCTATAGCACACTTGAAGGGAGGCAGTGAGAATTGTATCTGCTTTGGTTGACTGCACAATATCACTAACAGCCGACTACTACCTCCTGGGACTGAGATATGGAACTAAAGGGGGCAAATATACCCGTACATTTAACGACCTGGCCTTGGTACTATTCAGGAGGGAGACTGCGATGTCCTGGAAGGCCAAGACTGCTACTGACACCAAGCACTGGTTCCTGAAACTGCTAAAATTGGCTAAAGCAGAGTCGGATGCCATCACTACGACCCACCTCTCCAGTGGGTAGGAGGTCAGGTGGGCAGAGGGCATGTGTTAAGATATGTATATTACAAAGCTGGGGGAGCGATGAGAGACCACTTTGAGCAGTGAATAATCACCAGTTACGAATAAGGCACTTTGCATAAAAGTCATCCTCACCCCTGTGATTATTATAACTGTAATTTCGCAGCATGGCTGTTACTCTGTGCCACCTGACGATCATGTCCTTACATCTACTCTTGGCTAGTTTGTTTACATTGATTTTTTATATGTTCCCTGGTTGACGGCTACTAGGTGGTGGTACTCGGCCCACGCCTGTTACGACAGATGATTATGTTCACCACTGATGACACTGTGCGTTCATGTGCCCGTTGTGTTTGTTGTTTTTATGTTCTGATTTGGCTAAAACCCAATAAAGAAATATAATAAAAAAGGAGAATGACTCTAGTCAATCTAACACTAAACATTTAAAAATTAAGTCTTGTTCAGGAATATATGTCAACTTTATTAATAACAAGTTTTAAGGAAGTGAGATATAGTGTTCCACGAGTCTATGTATTATGCCCCACTTTATTTAACATCTCTATGGCTCCTCAGTGGAACAGTCGAGCTTTAACATTGTCTCCTATGCAGATGATACCCAATTGATGCAGGCCTTTCAGCTGATAGAAACCTCGTGGTGGAGAAATTCAATGGCTGTCCGTCAGCGGTTGCAAGATGGATACAACGCTGTAGCCTCAAACTTAATTCAGTCAAAATAAAAGTTCTGGTCATTGGAGACTCTACCCCCTTGGATCTCAGAACCTTGTGAACCAAAGAAGTCAGAAAACCTTTGATTACCAAATCAGAAGCACGAAACCTAGGAATTACATTTGACTTTCCTTTAAACCACAAGTAAGAGCAAGTGCAGCCACATGTTTTGTGATCCTAAATATATTTTAAAAGATGCTGAAATTTCTAACTGGACATACATGGAAAGTTATTGTGCATGCCCTTGTAACCAGTAGACTAGCTTATGCAAGCATGCTCTATTTAGAACTTCCTGTGTAATTGCAACAAATGATGGACGGAATGCTGAATGATTCAAACATTCTCCCCCAGTCAAGAGATATTGGTTAAATCCATTGTTCTTTTGCCCACTACGTCACCCCAGTTTGGACCCAGCCATATGCAAATCAGTCTTGACCCTGTACCTCATGACAACAGTTCAGACCGAACTGCCAAGCCAGGTCCTCCCTGGAACGTAAACAAGCATCCTGGGACCAATTTCAGGTATGTTACACTTCATCAGCCAGGCTAGCTTGAATCCAGTGGCACAGTGAGAAAGGCACCCACGTCTGGGCATACCCGTCCCACTTAGGGCTAAAAGTGTAACTGTAACAAATGATGAAAGGAATGCTGATTGATTCAAACTTCCGGCAGGGCTTCCAGCAGTGCTAATGAATGAGTTACAGCTGGTTCAGAATGCTTCAGCTCGCCTGATCCTGAACTGACCCACGAGGCAATCACTGCAGGGGAATCACAAGCATCCCATGAATCAAAGGGTTACATTTAGGCCACATAATTGCTTATTGAGCACTGCACAAAAAATGACCTTTATACTTGCAGATAGGGTGAACAACTGAGTCGTAGGCAAATTATGGGCAGGAATGCAAAAAAATCAGGACAAGGGGTCAGAACTCAGGACAAATGGTCCGTTTTACAGACACATCCAAGGAGAGGCCATACCCAACTACTTTATCAGTGCATTTTGTTTTACTAATTTCTACATAGCACTATTTATTCACAATGTCCATTATGTGATTGTCTCTAAGGATGCTACATTCAGGTGGTACATTATGTCATTCTTCAATAGTAAATGAATGCCCAAACTTTCTTGGAGAGAAAGCAACATCATCATTTTGATTATGGGTCTAAACATTTTAAAACTTATGGCAAACAGTTTGGGAATCATCAAGCTAAGTGACCATCTAATGATAGTTTAGACAAGTTGAACAAAAACATCCGGCTCACCTCAACTTCCAGTCAATGTTAAACCTAAAAAAGTAAACTAAGCAGAGCGGTAATAAAGTCACAATATCGTATTTTTTATAAAAATATAGAATGGACATAATATCGATTTACAAAAATATAGTGGTGCAGAATATCGAAATGCAGGTGAGAAATATCGTTTTTCATAATATCGAAGTTAGTGATATCGACAGTCATAATGTAGTTATTAAAAATATCGAAATTGTTTATAGTGTTTTAAGTGTTAGTATATGTGTTAAAAGTATGTATTATTTTTGTAATGTATGTTTGAATTTTTTAAAGTAATGAATTTTAATTAAATTAATTTTTGCGTAATTTAATTCCGTAGCGGGTTGTGGGTCTATAGGGGAATAGGGTGGGAAGTAATTTAATTATAATATATTTGTTTAGAATTATTTAGAAATATATAATAATATGTTAATTATTTTTTGCGCCATTTAATTATGTAGTGGGTTGTGGGTTTATATGGGAATTGGGTGGGCAGTAATGTAATTGAAATTAATTAACGATTTTATTAATTAATAATTTAGTATTTAATAATTTATATTGTTAATTAAGTTAATTAATGTATTATCAATTAATTATAAATTGATTAATAACAATTCATAATTAGTTGGTAATTATGTTAATTGTGTTTATGTTTTTATTAATTAGTAATCAATTAGATATGAATTATTAATAATGAATTTGTAAATATGTTAATTGGGTACTTTTTTTAGGAGTGGGGTGAAGGTTGATGGGGTAGGGTAGGAAGTACTTTAGTTTTAATGTACTTTTTATTATTGTTTATATTATATTTATTAAAAATTATTTTATAGTGTTAGTTTTGTGAATTAATTTAGATTTGATGGTTGTTAATTTTATTGTTAATTGTAATTAGTTAATGTATTGATTTTTAATTAATAATGTTAATGTATTCATATTTTACAATATTGTAGGTGACGTTTTTAGGGGAAAGTGCTGGGCGGTAAATTAATTTTGAAAAAATAATAACTTGCTAATTAATGTTAATTAAATTGCAGGAGTGGGCATACTACATTATTCCCCTACGCTATCCAACACTTTCCCTACTGTTGCATTCGCTGGAGTGGGAATAGTAATTTTTACCCCCCCCCACTAGCCAACACTTTCCCTACTGTTCCACTCACTGGAGTGACAATAGTAATTTTTACCCTCCCGCTATCCAACACTTTCCCTACTGTTGCAGTCGGTGAAGTGGGAATAGTAATTTTTACCCACCCGCTATCCAACACTTTCCCTACTGTTGCACTCACTGGAGTGGGAATAGTAATTTTTACCCTCCCGCTATCCAACACTTTCCCTACTGTAACACTCCTTGGAGTGGAAATAGTTATTTTATCCCCTACGCTATGCAACTTTTCCAGTAATGTTATATTTAATGTAGTGTAAAATATTTGTTTTTTTTAAAAAATATTTATTTTAATGTTTTAACATATTATATATAATTGTTTTTATATTTCTATTATAGGTTTATTTATATATATGTATATATATGTAATTTTAATTTTAAATTATGCTTTTAACATTTTGGGGCCGATTCCAATCCTGGAAAAAGGCCGTACGAATCGTCGTACGGAGCGTTTTCTCCGTACGACTCATACCCGGTAAACTGTCCGTACAACCTAGGAAGTACGATTCGTACAGAAAGCCTGTTTCCGTACGAATCGTACAAAAGACCGTACGGGTAAAAAAAACTACGATTCTGATCCGGAACAGCAAGTACGATTCGTCCCTACGTCACTCCGTACGGCTCTTTTTTTACGGGAGCCAATAACAGCCGTAAAAGCTGAGTCCCCAGGTGTACGAGTCGTACAGGCATACACCCCCCATGCATTGCGAATGTACACACCGTACACCCTGCATATGTACGCACCGTACACCCCGCGTATGTACGGTACGGGGGTACGGTGCCTACAGACACGGGGGTTACAGTACGTACATACGCGGGGGGTATGGTGCGTACATACACGGGGGTACATTGCGTACATACGCGAGGTGTACGGTGGGTACAAACATGGAGGGCCTGTACGACTCACACCCCGGGAACTACTTTTCCCGGGCTGCGAGTCGTACAAACGTCGCTTCGTAGCGGGTTAAGTCATCCCCCGTGTACGGGACGTTTTCCATACGAATCGTAAATCGGAAACCAGTCCGGATCGTACTTGTACGCTCGGACTGTATTTTTACAATTCGTACGGAAAAGTGTCCAGGTACGTCTCGTATAACTTTTCCCGATACGATTCGTACGGATCGGGCCGATCCGTATGTACTTTTACCCTAATCGTACTTCACGGGTCGGACGTCACTTGTACGATTCGTACGGAAAAAAATACGGATACGAGTCGTACGTAAAAAAAACCATACAGGATCGGAATCGGCCCCTTTATAATTAAAAGTATTAATTATTTTTAACATTATTAAGTTAATATATATATACAATTTTTTTAACATTATGTTTACTGTTTATTAATTTTAAGGCTTTTTAATTATTTTAAAGTATGTTTTACTTAATTATATTGAATATTTAATTAATTTTAT
Organism: Triturus cristatus; assembly: GCF_964204655.1. Classification (NCBI taxonomy): domain Eukaryota; kingdom Metazoa; phylum Chordata; class Amphibia; order Caudata; family Salamandridae; genus Triturus; species Triturus cristatus. The sequence continues at coordinate 1,866,921,265 of NC_140589.1, forward strand.
ATTACTTTTAAGTCATTTAAAAGAGTTGATATTTTATCAAACTATATTATTGACAACGATATTTAGGATTAGATATTTTTGTACTTACCTGTTTGTAGATAGGAAGTCGATATTCTGTCATTCTATATTTTTTCACTGATATTCAGGCAGCTCGATATTCTATTCCTCGATATTCTGTCAGTGATCCAAGCAGATCAGATGGTGTAAGCAGCATTCTAATGTCAGGATGTAAGGTATCCACAATTTCTCAGTATTCTCACAACACTAGTGTGCGCTTTCGGGACTTTACATTTAACTCAGAACTGGGAGCTTAAAATACCAGACAAATAGAATTAAAGAGTAGGATGAAATCAATATCAGTTGATAGATCCACAGTGACTGTCTCAAAGGGTTTTGCCGAGAACCTTACAAATAAGGAAGAGGAAAACAAGGTGGGACAATTCCTAAAATCAGACATGATGGACCCGCCATGAATATCAGAAAGTATTTTGTACCTGAGGTTTTGTCTCATTAGAGAGGAGAGGAACAGAAGAGGCCCTGTCAATTGGTTGAACAAGCAGCACCCACCCACCGAGGCAAACTCTGCTGTTGCAATGGTCCACTGGATGTGCTTGTGATGAGTGAGCTGGGACAAGATCCCTGGGAAGCTTGGGCTGGGCAATTGCTCACTCTGACCATGTCTTAAAATGGTTCTGCAGTGATCCGGCTCATCATGAAGTGCAAAGTGCATGCAGAATCTTTAAAATATTTGGAATGTAAATTGCACAAGCAAAATGCAAGAACATAATGAAGATTTTATGATGTAAGAAGTGTGCCTTGATCATACAGCAAATTCTACATTAATTTACTCATTGGCTTAAGTGCACTATGTGTGACAGTGAACCCTGGGTTCCAAATCCCAGATTACCTGCATGTCTAAATTGTGTGATCTTAGTCAAATCAATTTACTCTGCAAGCCTAATTTACTTGGTAGCGACATTTGGGAGCACGTTCAAGTAATTCAGTTTAAGATGGACTGTGTAAAAAAAATCACTTGTATGTTTTATTAGCCTGGACTGTTCCACCATCTATAACAAATAATATTGGCCACGATGTAAGGGACACCAGATAATTAGTTCACTTTCTGTACTCCTGGTGTTGTTTAGATGGGGGTTAATGAATGTTCAAAGCCAGAAGACAGTGTTTTTGTACCATTCTGTAAGGTGAGCAGTATAGTGTGTTAAATAAATACAGATCACAGATGATTCTGACACAATATCTAAAACAAAAAAAGGTCCATATTGAAGGTGGGGAAGGCAGGACACAATATACTATTATCACTGAATTTTTAGAATTTATATAGCTATTCAGGAGTTGGGTGAGCCACTGAAAGCTCGAGCCAGGCTTGAGTCTGAAGCCTGGCTCTGGTTCAGCTCCAGGGCCTGTTGGAATTTGAGCCCATAATGAGATGAGCTTTCTTGAGGCATCTGCCTGCCTCCTTCTGTCTACCTAGGCTGTGGGGTTAGGGCCAGGACTGCCGACTTTGGAACTGGGGACGCAGGGATACAGGTTCGAGTCTCAGCATTGGCTCAACATCCGGTGATTCTGAGCGAGCCACCTTATCTCCCCATGCCAATACACAATTAATGTGATCTTGTGTAATGTAAGTGGTGCTCATGTAAAGTGCTCCAATACCTTTGGGATGAGTACACACTGTATAAAAATTGCAGGAAAATTCACAAAAAGGAAAAACAAAGCCTTAACATAAGGAAAGACACATACCCATTTCCTGACTGATTTGTACAAAGTTAAATTACATAACTAGTGTAAATCACGGCCTCCCTCCTTGAATTGTGTTATATTAGGCAAATATCCTACTTCACCAAAAGACTTCCCAGTGACCGCAACACAGACCGTCACCTTTCACCCCATCTACCAACACGGCTGACAACTGATACACAGCAGCCGTCATCAGGTCTATCTGGAAGCTCCGTGAACATCAACCTGAGCGCCCTCAACATCCCAGGCAATGCTGGGTACCCCTTTCAAAATGGCGGACATTGTCAATATCATTCAGCCTCTGACCCTGATAACATAAGTGAATGGTAACTTCCTAAATACATCTGCCCCGCTATCATCAACCTCACTTGTCCCCTGCTGTGGCATGCTGACTAGATTAACAAACAAACCCTTGCTAAGAAAGTCAATACACTTTAATTAAAGTAACAGACTAAGAAATCATCTTTTGATTGCAAAATACAGCTCGCAGTAGCATCATGTTTACATGAAACAAACAGAGAACGAGTTTATGAGACCCTGTAAATTAAGCACATTTGAATGTGAAACAAACAAGGGCTCGAGGTCTCAGGAAGGCACGCGCCTCCACCTGCCTCACAGCGGCTTGTGACGGAGCAGCTGACGTCACACACAAAGATTGGTGAAGAAGATTTCAAATGATGCACATTGTAGGAAAATGCATTTTAGCTAAATGTCTATTGTTCTCTTTAGGCAGGTTTGGTGGGATTAGGAAATATTTTCATTTATTTGTTTAAAACCCAACAGAAGACCATACTGGTTATCAAATATTACATGAAAAAAGGAAAGTAACCTGTGACGGGAATGAGGAGTGTTTTTTTTATCAAACATTAAAAAGAATCAGTTTTGAAGGGAGTGGTAGAGCATCTGGAATTAGGTAAGGAAATTATTTAGTGTTTGCCTAAATCAACACATGTACAGTAAAAAACATAAGCTGACCAAATTCTAAATGGAGTATTTCATACTTTGTAGGGAGAAAAAAAAGGTCCATGGGAATCTTATATGGGAAATGGATACATAGAAACGTCATGCTTTGTTACCAGAGTTATTTATACAACAAGGAGTGTGGTGAGGAAGAGACGTCTGGATGGAAATTAGTATGCTCACAATTACATGGGACGAGCTCAAAACGTGAGACACCCTGTTTCAACCGAAACATCTGCTTCTGCAATCAAAGTCAGAGAATAGGTTTTGGAAATGAAAGACATGGCATGTACAGCAAATGAAAGCAGTACCACTCTTCTTTTGACAAAAAAAGGTATTGTTTTTATGGAAAGCTTTTCTTACTCTACGTCAATGCTATTAGGAAAAAATATAGTGTTTTTTTCTGAAAACTATATGGAGCTCCTTGACACCTTAACTGCTAGGGCTCCCGTCCACACCGTGCCAATCCCTTTTTAGCTATTTGGGGTAGCTTGCTGTTAGGGATCTATAACCTCTTTCCACATAAGGGGCCTATGTATCATACTTTCACACTACGTTGTGCTGCGTGAAAGAGCAGGAGTGTGCCGTGGTTACCATCATACAGCGCATTCCTCTCCTTTCCTTGCGCTGGCGCGCTTTTGACTGCATAGTGCCAACGCAGGCAATATTGCGCCATGGTACAAGGGTGCCTGTGTTGTAAGCAGGATTACTTGTGTGCAGGAAAGCACACCTTCCACCACAAAAACAATTCTGAGAGGCATTTCTGCTCATTTACAAATGGTAAATCTGGGAATGTGCCAAAATCCAGTTGTGGATGCGTGGAAACACCCATGCTTGGCCCATGGAATACCTCCCTCGGACAGAGTTTTGCGCTCCTTTGCATTATTCTATATTTATCAAGCCATTTCGGCCACGCAAGTTGGCCTTGTGTGGCTTCATTAATCTCACTTAAGTTTGGGTTGCCCCTGTGCCCCCTTGCGTGGCGCAAGGGTGATGCAAAACCTTAATAAATCCAGACCAAAGTATCCACACCAAACTGACATTCTTTTTTTAGCAACATCCTGTGGATTCCAAAGATACCCAGAGTTTGTAGATTCCCCAAATGGGATCGGGAAAAAGCCAAAATATAGCTAATGTTTGAGTTTTGGGAAAATACCCAAAAAAGTGCTTGTGCCATAAAAATTCATTTTTTCGCCTAAAAACGGCATCAACAGAAGGTTTGCTGTGTCATTATCTACCCAGTTTTCAGGAACATTCAGAGTTGAATAAAAAAACCTACGTTTTTAAGTGTTGGCATTTTTCAAAGAGGATGTCCATTTTTTTCTATGGTTTTTCCTTTCAACCTACTTCCGGTTTGTTGTGGAAACCTGTGTGAAACCCATGGGTGACCCCAAAGCAAATATCTATTGAAAATGAGTAGGAAAAGGCAGTCATTTGTGACAATGTTGTTGTTAGACCTGTTATCCTAAGGGTGGCATTCTCCCAAACATTTTGATTTTGATCTCCACGTTTTGCGAAATCTTTTTGTTTGCCATAGCACTCTGTACACTTTACCACTGCTGACCAGTGCTAAAGTGCACGTGCTTCTCCCCTAAACACAAAAAACAAAGACACAAGGTGTTTGGCAAAACAGGAACATTTGGTTTAATCAAAAACTACCGCTGGGAGCATAGTTACAAAGTTGGGGTCTGAGGACTGTCTTAAAGTACAATCATTTTGAGCATCTTTATATACATTTCTTGAAGCTTCATAAAACAATTCATAGATCATGTGTTGGGACAGGAATGTAGGCTTAGTTATGGAACCATAAATTATTCCCACCTGATGACAAAGACAGGTGGGTCTCGACCTTCCAGAAGTCTGGCATTGAGTGCGCATGATCACTGCAGGGGCTGTGTGTGCTGTCCTCTGATGTGTTGAGTGTTCCTAAGTTCATGTGGCATCTAACTATATGGTGTTTTGGGAACATGTGCCATGTGCGTTTTATTGGGACCAATCTCCCAGGACCATTGTGGTTTTGCTGCCTATCTGTGGTATTAATCTGGGTTTTTCCTGTTTGTGTATTTGTCCTGCTGGTTACGTGACACCCCACCTGTGATCTGTCAGCAAATGGCCTCAGGCCTTGGTCGCAGGGCCTGCCTGACCACGTGTTTCTGAATCGGGCTGATGGACCGGTCATATCAGGATATTTTGGCAACAGTGATTCGATTTAATTTTTGTACATACACGTATCATTGCGTACATCGACATCATTATTAATAATGGTGATATGGATGTATACACAATTGGCATATTTAGTTTACTTTTAAGTCCCTTCTAAAGTGGTGTACCATATACCCAGGGCCTGTAATCTAAATGCTACTAGTTAGCATCCAGCACTGATTGTGCCACCCACACAAGTTGCCTTTCAAACATGTCTCAGGCATGCCATTGCATGGCCTGTGTGTGCAGTTTACTGCCACTTCGACTTGGCAATTAAACCTACTTGCCAAGCCTTAGATTCTCCTTTTAATACACATAAGGTGTCCCTAAGGTAGCCCAAGGTAGCTCTAAGGGCAGGGTGCCGTGTGTGTTAAAGGAAGGACATATCATTTTGTGTTTTGCATATCCTGTTAGTGACAAACAGCTACTTTCCTTTTTCACTACTGTGAGGCCTGCTCCTCTTGTAGGTTTACAATGGGAATTCATTAAAACACTTTTAAGATGTAATAACTGTTCAAAAAGGAGTAGCTGCATAATGTTTCATATCTTTGGAATGGTAATCATAAATCATCTTTAATGGTAAAGTTGGATATAACCTTACAATTTAGAAATGACACTTTTAGAAAGTGGGCATTTCTCTGCTCTTACTTCTCTGTATGCCTTACAACCTGTCTCCAATGCATTCCTGGGGTGGGTGACAGCTGCACTTTGTGCATTCCCTCTAGATAGCCATAAACACAGGAAGGGTAGGTGTGTCTGAGTACCCAGGTACATACATCTGCAATCTAATAGGTCTTCCTGGGCAGCAGGGAGGAAGGTGCTAACACTTACACTTCAATAGGATGGTTCACTGACACAAGTTTGAAGACATACATATTGTGGTACAGAAATATTGTATACAAAATATCGTTTTCCTACACATATATTGTTAAGTACAAAAAAATCAGAAAAAATGTTGTTTCACAATAATATTGAAAAATATATACAGAAATATAGTTTTTTAAAGATATATATAGATAAAAATAGTTACTATCAAACATATTAACATGTAACTGTAATGTAATGTAAATTGAATATATTTAAATAATATATAAAAAATATATAAATATATACTTATTTAAATAAAAAACCACACCCGCATATATTTGTATGTGTGAATCTTTATGTACTTATCTACTGTTAAACTATTATTTAAAATATTCATTTTCATTTATATTATAATTTTCATATTTTTTCAAATGTAATAATATAACAAGTTTACATATATATTATCTACTGGCCCATGCCAGTAGGTAGTTATAGTTAAAACCTAGTTTCCATAGGAAAGGCGTATTTTGATTTGCCAATATCTTTGGCGCCGGTTGACGAATCTTCGCAAATTTTCAAAACTAATGGCTAGCTCCGGTCAGCTCCTCTCTTGAAAGTTTCGGGGTGATTGGTCAAGCGGGGGTTGAGAAAAAAGGGGGTCCCAAAATGCATTTTCTCCATGCATTTTTCCATAGGAAACTTTAGACAAAGCTACAGCCCAAACTGCTGAACGGAATTACACCAAATTTGGCAAAAAGGTAGCCCTTGGTTCAGAAAGAGCCCTTTTAGTTAAATGGTGTAAATCCGTTCAGCAGTTTCACAGAAATTAGAAAATGTAAAAGTTTTGATATCTGGGCAGAGCCTAACCTCCCGAGCACGAGCTTGCCTCTGATTTGCTGCTAACACTTCAGACCAGGAAGTGTTGGCAGCCATCTTGTGCTTCCGAGGAGTGAAAATCAAAAAGGTGAGACAAAGATTAAAAAAACATGAAAAGGGGGCAGGGTAAAAACACCCTGACCCCCCAGGCCTGCTCAGGGGACCCACAAGGACCCCCAGGCACAAAAAAAAGCATTACAAAAAAAACCGTTTCGGGCGGGGTCGTGCTGGGTGCGCGAATCCGCCCAAAATTTTAAAAAAATGAAGCGGCTGCTGCTGTGCTCTATTCATATATTGGGTTGGGGGGATGGTGCCTGCCATGAACCGCTCCCAAGAGTTGCACGTGAGGATCAGGGGCAGAACAAGTACAGTGATGCTGCCGGCCGGCTCACTGCACCTGCCCCTCTCCCTGCCTGCGTACAAGCATTTCATGCCAGACACGAGCAGTTTATTCTGCCCGATGCATTTTGATACATGTAGTTCTGCATTTCTCAGTATAACTGCATGGCTACAGGTCACAGAAAGCAGCATAACATTTGTACTGGCTAATGTGCAGTGCACCCCGGGATGGCCCGTGCTAGACTTGCTACACAGCGCCGCCTTTGCTCTTGCAGCGCTATGGCCGGATACCTGGGTCCGCCTCTGGCCGCTTTGCGTTCTCTTATGGATGCTCCTGCAGGAGGGGTGCAGCAAGAGAGGAGGTCTGAGCCCACAGCGGGGTTTATATCTGGGGGTATTTAAATGCCTCTCTCTGCTGGCCCTTTCTTCAGCCTCTTAGTGATTAAACAACTCACGAAGGACCTCGCATCTCTCTCTTTGTTTCCTCTCTCCGTTTCTTCTCTTGCTCACTTACATTCTCTGCTAGATCCCCCTTTGTGCCCCCTGACCCGTAGAACGCGTTTCCATGGCATATCCTGCCTTCCCCAATATCCTTCACTTCCTCTCCCTTTTTTGTTGTTCCCTTCTATCTCCTTCACGTTTGCCGTTATTCTTTGGATTTCTTTCTTCACACAGCGCATCTCCTCCTTTCTGTTCCCAATGTTAGCTTTACCCTTTTGTTATTAGTTCTCTTCCGCTTTGCTCTCTGGTGGTCTTGATTGTGCTTACTGTTCTGCTCTTCTCTGTTCTGTGCTGCCCTGTTCTGTTTTGCAATGTCCTGTCCAGTTGTGTGCTGCCCTGTTCTGTTGTGCACTCTTCTGGGCTGCAGTGCTCTGTTCTGCCCTGTTCTGTGCGGTACTTTCCAGGTCTGTGCTGCCCTGTTCTGTTCTGGGATGAAATGTTAAAAAAAAAGAAAAACGAAGCGGCTGCTGCTGTGCTCTATTCATATATATTGGTATATTTGGTATATTGGCACTTTCCATGCTTTCAATCCTCTAACCACCTACACACTTCTATTTCACACCTTCAATTGCTCAGGTAGTACCCATACACTCCAGCAATCACCCTGTCACTCCCATGCCCTCTGCCAGTCAGCCATCCAGCACCCTGTACTAATCCAAACACTGCGCAAAAAACCCAAACACTTATAAATTCACCTAGGTACTTTCCTTGCAGTACTCCAATCATTCGGTCATCACCCAAGTACTCATGTAATGACCCAGGCCTTAACACATGCACTGCTACAAACCCCTGTCCACTACGCTTGCAGTTCTCTAACCACCTACACACTTGTCTTTAACACCTTCAATTACTCAAGCAGTACCCATACACTCCAGCAAACATCCTGTCACTCCCCTTGCACTCCCCTGCTGTATTTGATTATTAATGTTAGTTTTATATTAATGTGAGTTTCATAAATGTGAGTTTCAATAATGAGTGTGCTTTACGGGCACATTTGGAGATATTACTTTTTTCTTTTTTCTTTTTTTGTTTACCTTATTAGAAATCCATATCAATTGGCAATTGAATTTTATTGACCACTAGGGTGTGTGGGCACGGGGACGACGTGGGGGAAGATCAGACCCACTTTATGCATTCGGCCTATGGGGATTCCCTTAACACTTTTATGCTCAAAATGGATTTATGTATTATGTTACCTAGGGTAGACAGTGAGGGTAATTCGGTACCAACCTTTATTGGTAGGAACTGTGCCACGGTTATCGATTACCTCATTGTCTCCACCAGTATTACAGCTCTGTGTTCCTTACCTGTAATAGTAGATCCGGCCCTAAGTGATCATAATTGTTTAACAATGCATCTTTCTTTGTGGGGGGACAAAGAAAAGGCGTTACATGGTGAAGTGACAAATATAGTCCCACATAGACCTAATGGCCCTAGAATTAAATGGGGTAGGCAAAACGAGGCACAATTACTTTGTACTATCGTGTCTGCCTGTATTGACGAGGTGGAATGCTGTCTTGAACCCGGAAAGAATAATGTTGATATTCTAGTTAGTTTCGACATTATTAATAAAAATGTTGCTGAAATTTTAACTGGAAGAAAAAAAAAGGGCCCTATGATTAATGGGGGATGGTTTAACAGAGAATGCACCAAATCCCTACAAAGACTCAAAGCTGCTCTCAAGGGAAAACCCAGAGATAAGGAAGCAGTTAATACCCTCAGAAGGGAATACACAATTCATCTGAGGGATAGGAAACAGGAATTAAGGGAAGAGGCTTGGAACAATTTGACCAAGGCAGTGGACCTTAAGGATACCAAGCTTTTCTGGTCCACTGTAAATAGTCCCTTCCTCCAAAATGAAGAAGTCCCGGTAATGTCAGCCCAGGTATCTGAGGAACAATGGGTGGCTCATTTTACTAGTATTTTTAACCCCGAAGGACTAGCTGTTGGGGGGGATAGTGAAACCATGGCTTTAACCCCCATACCTCTCAATATCACAGTCCTAGAGGTAGATGCAGCCATTCGGGCTAGTAAGGGGGGAAAGGCGCCGGGCCCGGACGGGGTGCCCGTTGACCTTTATAAAGCCGAGATTTCCATTTGGAGCCCATTGTTAACAAAGGTTTTTAATGCAGCTGCGACGATTGCGGCTCCACAGACCTGGGGGGAATCAATTATTATTCCGGTATATAAAAAAGGGGAGAGGGGTGAGGCAAAAAACTATCGCCCGATCTCCCTCCTTACTGCTTCCCTAAAAATAATGAGTAGAGTATTATTGAGTCGTCTGGAGGAATGGGTGGAAGATAAAGGGATCCTTGCAGATTCACAGTATGGATTTAGCAAGGGGTTGGGCACTATAGAACAGTGCATTAACCTAGACCTTATTATATGTAAATATACACAAGCCAAACAAGGCTCGTTGTTTCTTTGTTTTGCCGATCTGTCCAGTGCCTTCGACTTGGTTGACCATGGTCTTCTGTGGTCAACCTTGTTGGACATGGGTGCCCCTCAAGATATTATTTATTTCCTGGCCCAACTTTATAGGAATCTGACAGCCAAGATACGATACGGGCAATCGGGGGAATGCACCCCCAGTGTTAAAATAGGATCCGGTATTAGGCAGGGATGCGTCCTTGCACCTCTCCTTTTCTCCCTTTTTATTAATGCAATTGAGTCGGAACTACGGTCCACAAGTGCAGATGCACCGACTGCTGGTGGCTTATCCATCCCAATTTTGCTTTATGCGGATGACGCGGTTCTGCTCTCACAAACCCCCTTAGGGTTGCAAAAACTAATGAATAAATTTGCAGATTTTATCAAGGGGAGAAAATTAAAAATTAATAATTCAAAAACTTTTATAATGCCCTGTGGGAAGAAAATTAAGAACCTAAGGCCCTTTACAGTTATGGACCAAACCATAACAGTGGTGGACAAATTTTGTTATTTGGGTATCACTTTTAATAGTGGGGGGATGTGGACCACCGAAATGATAAATGTAAGAGCCAAAATGGCCAAGTGCTCTTTTGGCTTATTTAGGTTTGCATCCAAGCTAGGCTCAAGACGGATACTAGACATGTTGTATCTATATCGACATAAATGTGTTGCTCTGGCCCTATATGGTTCAGGAGTGTGGGGCCATTGTAATAACAACATGCTCCAGGTAGAGGAGAACAAATTTATCAAAAAACTCCTTTGTTTGCCATCTTCTTCCTCAACAAAGTTGATCCATCAAGAGTCTGGTTTAGAACATCTATCTGACTTGATCAGACTAAGACCCCTGTTAGTATGGAGATCTATTTGGTCGAAGGAACAGACTGGCTTTACAAGAAAGATAATCTCCGATTGTCTTCACTTGGATAAATGTTCCCGCATCCCGTGGCTTAACTATATTATCCGAACATTTGATGTTCTTTTTAATTTTAGGGTTGGTGATAACCCTTCTTGTGTTTTAGACATCACGAAGACTGAGATTAAACATGAATTTTTGAGGGTTAGCATGATGAAGCGTAATGCAGCTACTGTCCAGTTCTCCTCACATGTCTTTTATGACAAATATAATAAGGAAGAAATGGGGCCTCCAGGATACCTTAAATTGGTTACTATTCGTTCCCACCAATTTGTGTTGACAAGACTCCGGATGGGGACTGTTCATTTGCTTGTTGCGTATCCTGTAATGAAGACTTATACTACTGCCCCTTGTCCGTGTGACGGGACTACTAAACAAAGTACGGAGCATTTTTTATTGTTATGCCCTCTTTATCTCCATCTTCGAAAAGTATACCTGAAACCGCTTTTTAAAAAATATAATGTATTTAATATTGTTTCAGCCATGGGGCTTTTATTTGGACTTAATTCACAGGACATCTGCTATTTTACTGCTGTATATATTTTAAAATCGATATGTCTGAGGAAAAGCACCATTTTCAGGACATGTGATTAATCTAAAATTTGCTGAATCCTCATGTTTTTTATATTTATGTATGTATGTACTTTTATGATCATTAATTTATGATCGAATAAAGTTTTTGAATTGAATTGAACACCTTCAATTACTCAAGCAGTACCCATACACTCCAGCAAACATCCTGTCACTCCCCTTGCACTCCCCTGCTGTATTTGATTATTAATGTTAGTTTTATATTAATGTGAGTTTCATAAATGTGAGTTTCAATAATGAGTGTGCTTTACGGGCACATTTGGAGATATTACTTTTTTCTTTTTTCTTTTTTTGTTTACCTTATTAGAAATCCATATCAATTGGCAATTGAATTTTATTGACCACTATATATATGTCAACTGGACTTTCCTTTGAATATCTGAGGTGAGATCCTTAGATTTATTTTGCTTCATTTTGTTCGTTTGGGATTATTGAGTTATGGTTGTATATGTTTTCCTTTTTCTGTCTGTTCCTGTCGTCTCCCACTCCCCTCCACTTTTGGTCTCTACTGGACGTGTGCCACTTGCTTTAGATCTTTTTCTATGAAACAAACATACTATTGCTACCTTGTCCAAAACAGGTAGACATTTTTATCTTTGTATATATTCGTCATGTTGTTTAGTTTGTATTCTTTGCATGTCGATATATGTATATTTTTGTGATTTTATACGTATATTTTTGTGCCGTTCCATTGATAAAAATTGTGCAAATGTGCTAAGCTTTGTAGATATATATATACTTATACGTACATACGTTTTGTGGTTGGTATGTGATTTGTTACACGTTGTCTAATATGTCATTATCTGTTGTTAAGTTATGTCATTGTTTTTATTTATGTATTTTTTCCAGCCCTGATGAAGTTCTTTGAGAACGAAACGCGTTGGCTGATGAGTGCTTTTTATACTACAATAAATGACATCTCCTTGATTGATTTGCAGCTTGTTGACTCTTTCTGGTGCACCTTCCTCTTTTGTATGAATTGGTTTATCTGTCTTCCAGTGGAGTGGAAGTGCGGCGGACTCCGGAAGTAGTTGCACAGACTTTGTACTTGTTCTCCAACGTCGGAACTGAGGTGCTGAACCCTGGTCAGCCGCACTTTGCTTTTGTCTTCATTTATTGTTGGACTGTTCTGCACTCATTCCTATTGTGATTGTGTATATATTATGCCTACATTTCTTGATGGCCGTGAGAAATTAGCTTCAGATTTGTTTGGGGTGAGTACCTCTAAACAGATAACCAACCAAGGGGCAACCAATACAACAAGCCTCAAGTTGTTATTTCAAAGACTGGAATGGTTGCGGAAACAAGAACTTAGTCGTTGGTGGGATGGGGCTACTTTGGAACAGTACATGAAAAATGGTAAAATACCAAGAGGCCTACGGATACTAATCTTTCCTACCTTCGACGATTTAAGTAATGATTTATTGAAGGAATGGGAATGCAATTTAGGAGGGGCTTCAATTATTATGATGAAAATCCTAGTTAAACATGCAGCCCAAAAGGGGGAGAAGTTACAGGCAGAAATTGAAATATTAGAGAAAGAAATCGACAACATGTCCCAAAAAGATCTTATTGACAAGAATTATGCTATCTTAAAACAGGTGATGGAAAATCATCAGTTATACTTAAAGGACAAGAAACCCAGAAAAATAAAAAGGGATGACAGGGATTATAAAGATGGCAGGGTTTATACCTTTGCTAAGAAGTTTGATGGAGTACAGGGATTTGATGAAAATAAAAAAAGAATGAGAGATGATAGGGAGAAAAGCGAGGAAACACGCTCAAACAGTAATTTATCTGTTTCATCATTTGGTAGTTCTACCTCTAATGTCCTGGTACCAGAGGTCCCTTTAGACGAAGGGGCTTCCTCTTTCCAGAAGGAACTGGCAAGATTAAGAATAAGGAATCGGCTACAACAAAAAAGAGATGTATCAAAACAAGGAGAGTAGGGAGGAGGGCAAAGGGCAGATACAAGAGGGAATACAACAGCCAAGACAAATCTGGGGATGAAGTCGAAGAAACCACAATAATAGGAGGATGTACTGTTTCCGACCCAATTGTTTGTCAAAATATCGATGCTGATCTGAAAATTGTTAACTTATCAAATAAAGTGTTGAGTGCAGAGGAAATTTGTGTCCTTAGTAAAGGTCTTAACTTTTGTCCGACCCAAGAGGGGGATTTTGCCAACATACATATAGACCTTTTCAAATTTGTTAGAGTTCTTAAATTAAAAGATTATTTTTTCAACAGGCCATATGACTCGAACAGAACTTCCAATATACAACCATCTGGGGAACATACCATCAAAGATGTTCGGGATATACATTGTTTAATGACCCTAGATAATGAAGAGAATCAAGACATACCAACCATACTTAGAGAACTTGACATTCCCCAAAATCAGGGTATCGATAGTGGCCTTAGGTTAAAGTCTAAGTTCACACAAACGCACACTTATCACCAACATATTGATACTTTTTATGAGAAAGTTATGGAAGAACTATATGATTTTGAAACACCAAACAAATTCACCTCTAAAGCCTCACATAACATCACTGCTTCTCAACAAACAGCTCTTATGGGACTTAAAAATGATCAGACCATTGTCATTAGAGAAGCAGATAAGGGTGGAAATATTGTTGTGATGAACCATAAAGATTATATGCAAGAAATGTTGAGACAGCTAAACAATAAAGTGCATTATCGGGAAGTTCAGTACAATCCCATTCAGACTATCACAACTACTATTAATGGCAAACTTTTAGAATGGAAGGAAGTTGGTCTTCTTACTGAGGATGAGTATAGATACCTTTGGGTGGACTGCCCAACCTTTCCGTGTATCTATATTTTACCTAAGATACGCAAAGGCGGCCAGTTCCCATCAGATAGACCCATTATCTCTGGAGTGGGATCACCCACAGAGAAATTGTCTCAATTTGTTGATAAGAAGCTACAGAAATTTGTCCCTAACTTACCATCTTTTGTTAGGGACAGTAAGGACATCCTCATGAAATTTAAGGACTTTGAATGGTCAGAGGACCTTATGTTTGTGACATTTGACGTGGAGAGTTTGTACACTTGTATAGACCAGCAATTTGGGATTGGAGCAGTACAATCATTCCTAGATAGGGAAGACGCTGGATTCTTTGACTATAATGAAATGATAGTCTCTATGATAAATATTATTCTTACGAATAATTATTTTTTATTTGACAATCGCTGGTTCCAACAAGTACACGGAACTGCGATGGGCTCCAAGTTTGCTCCCTCGTACGCTTGCCTCTTTATGGGGTGGTTCGAGAAGGAGCATGCTTAGGGCAAAGCTGCCTCCCCCTGGACCAATTACATTGTGTACTGGGGGAGGTATATTGATGATGTCATTTGTCTCTGGTCTGGGTCTGTTGAACAGATACAGGAATATCTAATGTTTTTAAATAATAATGTCTACAATGTCAAGTTTACTATGACATACGATAAAAAGCGCATTAATTTCCTTGATCTACAGTTTTATATCAAAGAAGGGAAGATACAGAGCACTCTTTTTAGGAAAGAAACAGCCTGTAATTCCGTGCTACATGCAACCAGCGCACACCCCAGCTCTGTGATAAATAATATACCTTTTGGTGAGATGACAAGGGTAAGAAGAAACTGTAGTGAAGAGGAAACTTTTAGAACAAATATTAGTGCCTCTACAAACAGATTCGCCAAGAGGGGTTACACACAAAAATTATTAGATAGAGCAGAATCCAGAATCTATAATCTAAATCGGAGTGATACACTAAGGGACAAACCAACTACAAGTAGAACAAACCAGAAAGCCAGATTTGTAACTCAATATACTATTCACAATGGTGCCATGTTCAACATTTTTCGCAAGCACTGGCATTTTTTATAACAGAAATTGCTGGGCTCAGAGATAACATTGAGAACAAGCCGTCTATCACATATCGGAGGGGGTTTGCCTTAAGAAACTCCCTATGTCCTAGCTATGTTACTACACCCATGACAGTATGAACATGGCTACCGACCAAACCAAAAGGTTTTTACACGTGTGGTATGTGTAATACATGTCCATTAGGCAGAAATAAAACCCTGTCTTTCTGCTATAACACCACCAAAAGGTTTTACATTGATTATTTCTTGAATTGTAATACCACACATGTAGTGTATGTCCTTGGCTGTAGGTGTGGCATTATCTATGTTGGCAGCACAATACGCTGCCTTAAGTTGAGAATTCAGGAACACCGCCGGGCCATTAAAACTAAGGATGACAGATATCCCATAACGAGTCACTATACTAATGTTCATCCGAATGACCCTTCTTTCTGGTTTCATGCAATAGATCATGTTCCGGTTAGAAACAGAGGTGCTAACAGGGACCTGTTACTTCGACAGATGGAATCAAAATGGATATGCCGTCTAAGGGCAATTAGCTTGGGACATAATACCGATGGGGAGATGCACTACTTCCTTTGAAACATCATGGAAAATATGGGGACCATGACAAATTAGAGAACACACTAATTGCTCTTTTGCTGTCTCTCCCTTAAGATCTATTAATGTGTTAAAAGCTAAATGTATCTTTGGAATGCTGTTTGACAAGTTGGTAATTGCACACAATTGTCTAATCTGGTCTTTCGTTCTGTCCTTTGATCTATTGATTTCACTTTTATAATTGATATGTGTGTACTTTTTAATTCCACTATACGAGTCAATCCTATAGAACTGTCTTTTGAACCCAATGTGGGTACACTTTGTGTTGGTGGTTTTTAATCCCTAATGGTTGAGTGTGCCCACTGATTTTACCTCTATTGTGTTCGTATTAAGGATGACTTTGTATAAGGTGGCATCTTTTTGATGATATTGTCAAACCGATGTGCTAGTTTGCAGTGTAAGGGTACCGTTTCCATTTTTTGATGGTATCAACTTTCTCAATAGTTTCTTGTGTCCCGTGACTGTAACTTGATTGGACTTCTATTATGGACGACTATGTAGAACACATATTCCTTTTTGAGAATATATGTTTATTTGGGTATAGGGGTACTGCATATAGTCTTGGTACCCGATTTTTTGGTTTATAATATGTCTTATTAATTTTAATTATTTCTGCTTGTGTAAAATTTGTCTGTTGAGACTTTTTCCATCCAGCGGCCCAGTGGTTGCGATTTGGTTTATATATTTTTTTGTAACGTTTTCATTTAAACAAGTAGATATGGCGAAACGTTATTTTGTAAATATACGGTAGTATCCTTATATTCTTGATATACGGGAATACATGGTCTCCTTTCAAAGATGGCAGTTACTTTCGTCTATTTACGATCCGCTTGCATGGTACGAATGACGTGGCACGTACTTACCACGCATGCGCAGGTTCCGCTTTTTACTATTTAAAGTTATCAAAAAATGTCGCCCTTACTTTACATTGTGGACAAGGGATTCTGCTCATCGGTATTGCTACTTTTCAGGTGAGGGGAACGTTTGACTCCCTTTTTTAAGACTTTTGACTTTTTTAGAATATTGCCGTTACGATTAGAGCCGTCATGTGCAGGCATGGTGCAATATCAAAGCACGTTAGGAACTTTAGTTCTCATCTTGGAAAGTGTCTTACGGTTTATTTTCGACTCGTCATGGGTATTTCTATCTGGACGACAACACTCATTTATTTACTTTCCCTATATAACAATGAGACATGCATCATGTGCTATTTGCCTTATTTGGAATAACTGTCCTTCTTGAGGTGGGATGTTGTTCGTTGCTTATGTCTTGACTTTATTGTATGAACAAAATATGCGCTATATTTATAGGCGTCATTTAAGGCTGTTCTATTATATTTTTGAATGAGTTCCTTCCTGAGAGGTTGGTTATTGATAATATGGTTGGGACCACAATCTTGTTGGTCCATTAGACTGTATGGTGATATGGATCTTTGGGGTTATCCCCTTGTATGCGTATTGATAGATGCTGTAAAGAACGTATAGATATATATATGTATGTATGCATATATATTTTCTTTTTAGGACTATTGGCATCTACTCTTGCCGTGTTTTTTGATCAACATTGCGAAGGACTATTTACTGAAAAACTGGTTCCTTTTGAATAGTGGAGAGGTAAGATATTATTGGTACCTCTCTTGTCGATGTATAGCAAATTGCCTATTAGGTGTTTCTATAATTTCCTCTGCTTAGCATTAATTTGTCGACTGAATACTTTGCATAAAAGACACATGAAAGTAACACGTACAAGGGTTTTGTAGTCTAAATAGGCTTTATATGTCCTTTGAGCTTTGATGTTTTTATTAAGATCAATAAATCTGTTCGTTGATATTTATATATATATGTTTTTCTGTTACTTTATATCTTATTGTGGATTTATGATGAGCAATAATTAGTTTTGCCCTAAGACACTCGATTTGATACACTTTTTTCTAGTGTGACAGACCGATCCCCTGCTGTTTTTGATTATTAATGTTAGTTTTATATTAATGTGAGTTTCATAAATGTGAGTTTCAATAATGAGTGTGCTTTAGGGGCACCTTGTGGAGATATTACTTTTTTCTTTTTTCTTTTTTTGTTTACCTTATTAGAAACCCATATCAATTGCCAATTGAATTTTATTGACCACTATATATATGTCAACTGGACTTTCCTTTGAATATCTGAGGTGAGATCCTTAGATTTATTTTGCTTCATTTTGTTTGTTGGGAATATTGAGTTATGGTTGTATATGTTTTCCTTTTTATTTCTGTTCCTTTCGTCTCCCACTCCCCTCCACTTTTGGTCTCTACTGGACGTGTGCCACTTCCTTTAGATCTTTTTCTATGAAACAAACATACTATTGCTACCTGTTATCTTTGTATATAATCGTCATGTTTTAGGTATAAATGGCCGCACACTGCTCGTCACACCAGCAAGTTGCCCCATGGAACTGTGGGCGATGTAGTAGCGACGGCGAGTACGCCTATGCTACGAAGTGTAAGAATAAGTATGTGTCGCATTAGCCATCCCTGGACACGTGTTTCGAGGTAGTTGCCTCTCGTCAGCAGGGAGTGGGTAAGTGTGGAGGGGTGCCGCGTGGACTGCCTGCAATTAAAAACAGGTAAAGTACCTTTCAAGGCGTGCAGGTGCCGGTCAATGACTCGTCAGTCGGTTAGCTCAGGAGAGCCGTAATGTATTAGGTATAAATGGCCGCACACTGCTCGTCACACCAGCAAGTTGCCCCATGGAACTGTGGGCGATGTAGTAGCGACGGCGAGTACGCCTCTGCTACGAAGTGTAAGAATAAGTATGTGTCGCATTAGCCATCCCTGGACACGTGTTTCGAGGTAGTTGCCTCTCGTCAGCAGGGAGTAGGTAAGTGTGGAGGGGTGCCGCGTGGACTGCCTGCAATTAAAAACAGGTAAAGTACCTTTCAAGGCGCGCAGGTGCCGGTCAATGACTCGTCAGTCGGTTAGCTCAGGAGAGCCGTAATGTATTAGGTATAAATGGCCACACACTGCTCGTCACACCAGCAAGTTGCCCCATGGAACTGTGGGCGATGTAGTAGCGACGGCGAGTACGCCTATGCTACGAAGTGTAAGAATAAGTATGTGTCGCATTAGCCATCCCTGGACACGTGTTTCGAGGTAGTTGCCTCTCGTCAGCAGGGAGTAGGTAAGTGTGGAGGGGTGCCGCGTGGACTGCCTGCAATTAAAAACAGGTAAAGTACCTTTCAAGGCGCGCAGGTGCCGGTCAATGACTCGTCAGTCGGTTAGCTCAGGAGAGCCGTAATGTATTAGGTATAAATGGCCGCACACTGCTCGTCACACCAGCAAGTTGCCCCATGGAACTGTGGGCGATGTAGTAGCGACGGCGAGTACGCCTCTGCTACGAAGTGTAAGAATAAGTATGTGTCGCATTAGCCATCCCTGGACACGTGTTTCGAGGTAGTTGCCTCTCGTCAGCAGGGAGTAGGTAAGTGTGGAGGGGTGCCGCGTGGACTGCCTGCAATTAAAAACAGGTAAAGTACCTTTCAAGGCGCGCAGGTGCCGGTCAATGACTCGTCAGTCGGTTAGCTCAGGAGAGCCGTAATGTATTAGCTATAAATGGCCACACACTGCTCGTCACACCAGCAAGTTGCCCCATGGAACTGTGGGCGATGTAGTAGCGACGGCGAGTACGCCTATGCTACGAAGTGTAAGAATAAGTATGTGTCGCATTAGCCATCCCTGGACACGTGTTTCGAGGTAGTTGCCTCTCGTCAGCAGGGAGTAGGTAAGTGTGGAGGGGTGCCGCGTGGACTGCCTGCAATTAAAAACAGGTAAAGTACCTTTCAAGGCGCGCAGGTGCCGGTCAATGACTCGTCAGTCGGTTAGCTCAGGAGAGCCGTAATGTATTAGGTATAAATGGCCGCACACTGCTCGTCACACCAGCAAGTTGCCCCATGGAACTGTGGGCGATGTAGTAGCGACGGCGAGTACGCCTATGCTACGAAGTGTAAGAATAAGTATGTGTCGCATTAGCCATCCCTGGACACGTGTTTCGAGGTAGTTGCCTCTCGTCAGCAGGGAGTAGGTAAGTGTGGAGGGGTGCCGCGTGGACTGCCTGCAATTAAAAACAGGTAAAGTACCTTTCAAGGCGCGCAGGTGCCGGTCAATGACTCGTCAGTCGGTTAGCTCAGGAGAGCCGTAATGTATTAGGTATAAATGGCCGCACACTGCTCGTCACACCAGCAAGTTGCCCCATGGAACTGTGGGCGATGTAGTAGCGACGGAGAGTACGCCTATGCTACGAAGTGTAAGAATAAGTATGTGTCGCATTAGCCATCCATGGACACGTGTTTCGAGGTAGTTGCCTCTCGTCAGCAGGGAGTAGGTAAGTGTGGAGGGGTGCCGCGTGGACTGCCTGCAATTAAAAACAGGTAAAGTACCTTTCAAGGCGCGCAGGTGCCGGTCAATGACTCGTCAGTCGGTTAGCTCAGGAGAGCCGTAATGTATTAGGTATAAATGGCCGCACACTGCTCGTCACACCAGCAAGTTGCCCCATGGAACTGTGGGCGATGTAGTAGCGACGGCGAGTACGCCTATGCTACGAAGTGTAAGAATAAGTATGTGTCGCATTAGCCATCCCTGGACACGTGTTTCGAGGTAGTTGCCTCTCGTCAGCAGGGAGTAGGTAAGTGTGGAGGGGTGCCGCGTGGACTGCCTGCAATTAAAAACAGGTAAAGTACCTTTCAAGGTGCGCAGGTGCCGGTCAATGACTCGTCAGTCGGTTAGCTCAGGAGAGCCGTAATGTATTAGGTATAAATGGCCGCACACTGCTCGTCACACCAGCAAGTTGCCCCATGGAACTGTGGGCGATGTAGTAGCGACGGCGAGTACGCCTATGCTACGAAGTGTAAGAATAAGTATGTGTCGCATTAGCCATCCCTGGACACGTGTTTCGAGGTAGTTGCCTCTCGTCAGCAGGGAGTAGGTAAGTGTGGAGGGGTGCCGCGTGGACTGCCTGCAATTAAAAACAGGTAAAGTACCTTTCAAGGCGCGCAGGTGCCGGTCAATGACTCGTCAGTCGGTTAGCTCAGGAGAGCCGTAATGTATTAGGTATAAATGGCCGCACACTGCTCGTCACACCAGCAAGTTGCCCCATGGAACTGTGGGCGATGTAGTAGCGACGGCGAGTACGCCTATACTACGAAGTGTAAGAATAAGTATGTGTCGCATTAGCCATCCCTGGACACGTGTTTCGAGGTAGTTGCCTCTCGTCAGCAGGGAGTAGGTAAGTGTGGAGGGGTGCCGCGTGGACTGCCTGCAATTAAAAACAGGTAAAGTACCTTTCAAGGCGCGCAGGTGCCGGTCAATGACTCGTCAGTCGGTTAGCTCAGGAGAGCCGTAATGTATTAGGTATAAATGGCCGCACACTGCTCGTCACACCAGCAAGTTGCCCCATGGAACTGTGGGCGATGTAGTAGTGACGGCGAGTACGCCTATGCTACAAAGTGTAAGAATAAGTATGTGTCGCATTAGCCATCCCTGGACACGTGTTTCGAGGTAGTTGCCTCTCGTCAGCAGGGAGTAGGTAAGTGTGGAGGGGTGCCGCGTGGACTGCCTGCAATTAAAAACAGGTAAAGTACCTTTCAAGGCGCGCAGGTGCCGGTCAATGACTTGTCAGTCGGTTAGCTCAGGAGAGCCGTAATGTATTAGGTATAAATGGCCGCACACTGCTCGTCACACCAGCAAGTTGCCCCATGGAACTGTGGGCGATGTAGTAGCGACGGCGAGTACGCCTATGCTACGAAGTGTAAGAATAAGTATGTGTCGCATTAGCCATCCCTGGACACGTGTTTCGAGGTAGTTGCCTCTCGTCAGCAGGGAGTAGGTAAGTGTGGAGGGGTGCCGCGTGGACTGCCTGCAATTAAAAACAGGTAAAGTACCTTTCAAGGCGCGTAGGTGCCGGTCAATGACTCGTCAGTCGGTTAGCTCAGGAGAGCCGTAATGTATTAGGTATAAATGGCCGCACACTGCTCGTCACACCGGCAAGTTGCCCCATGGAACTGTGGGCGATGTAGTAGCGACGGCGAGTACGCCTATGCTACAAAGTGTAAGAATAAGTATGTGTCGCATTAGCCATCCCTGGACACGTATTTCGAGGTAGTTGCCTCTCGTCAGCAGGGAGTAGGTAAGTGTGGAGGGGTGCCGCGTGGACTGCCTGCAATTAAAAACAGGTAAAGTACCTTTCAAGGCGCGCAGGTGCCGGTCAATGACTCGTCAGTCGGTTAGCTCAGGAGAGCCATAATGTATTAGGTATAAATGGCCGCACACTGCTCGTCACACCAGCAAGTTGCCCCATGGAACTGTGGGCGATATAGTAGCGACGGCGAGTACGCCTATGCTACGAAGTGTAAGAATAAGTATGTGTCGCATTAGCCATCCCTGGACACGTGTTTCGAGGTAGTTGCCTCTCGTCCGCAGGGAGTAGGTAAGTGTATATATTCGTCATGTTGTTTAGTTTGTATTCTTTGCATGTCGATATATGTATATTTTTGTGATTTTATACATATATTCTTTGTGCCGTTCCACGGATAAAAATTGTGCAAATGTGCTAAGCTTTGTATATATATATACTTATACGTACATACGTTTATTGTTGGTATGTGATTAGTTACATGTTGTCTAATATGTCATTATCTGTTGTTAAGTTATGTCATTGTTTTTATTTATGTATTTTTTCCAGCCCTGACGAAGTTCTTTGAGAACGAAACGCGTTGGCTGATGAGTGCTTTTTATACTACAATAAAGGACATCTCCTTGATTGATTTGCAGCTTGTTGACTCTTTCTGGTGCACCTTCCTCTTTTGTATGATCTGCTACAAACCCCTGTCCACTACGGATGCAGTCCTCGAACCACCTACACACTTGTCTTTCACACCTTCAGTTACCCAGGCAGTACCGATACACTCCAGCAACCACCTTGTAAATCTCCATGCACTCCTCCAATCAGCCATCCAGCACCATGTACTAATCCAAACATTGCGCCAAAACCCAAACACTTATAAATTCACCCAGGCACTTTCCTTGCAGTACTCTAATCATTCAGTCAGTACCCAAGTACTCATGCAGTGAACTAGGCCTTAACACATGCACTGCTACACATCCCTGTCCACTATGCATGCAGTCCTCTAACCACCTACACACTTGTCTTTCACACCTTCAATTACACAGGCCGTACCTATACACTCCAGCAATCACCCAGTCACTCCCCATGCACTCCTCCAGTCAGCTATCCAGCACCATGTACTAATCCAACACTGCACCAAAACCCAAACACTTAGAAATTCACCTAGGCACTTTCCTTACAGTACTCTAATCATTCAGTCAGTACCCAAGTACTCATGCAATGATCCAGGCCTTAACACATGCACTGCTACAAATCTCTTTCCACTACGCATGCAGTCCTCTAGCCACCTACACACTTGTCTTTCACACCTTCAATTACCCAGGCAGTACCTATACACCCCATTCACTCCTCCAGTCAGCCATCCAGCACCATGTACTAATCCAAACATTGCGCCAAAATCCAAACACATATAAATTCACCCTGGCACTCTCCTTGCAGTACTCTAATTATTCAGTCAATACCAAAGTACTCATGCAGTGACCCAGGTCTTAACACAATCACTGCTACAAACCCCTCTCCAGTACGCATGCAGTCCTTTTACCGCCTACACTCTTGTCTTTCACACCTTCAATTACCCTGGCAGTACCTATACACTCCAGCAATCACCCTGTCACTCCCCATGCACTCCTCAAGTCAGCCATCCAGCAACATGTACTAATCCGTTCACTGCGCCAGAACCCAAACACTTATAAAATCACCTTGGCACTCTCCTTGCAGTACTCTAATCATTCAGTCACTACCCAAGTGCTCATGCAATGACCCAGGTCTTAACACATGCACTGCTGCAAACCCCTATCCACTGTGGTGTTGGTCCATCAGTCGTGACGTGGTGTCTGTCCAGCAGTTGTGACGCAGTGTCGGTCCATCGGTCATGGGGCATGTCGGTCCATCGGTCGTGTCGGTCCATCGGTCGAGGGGCGGTGTCGTGTCCATTGGTCGTCCGTTGAAAAATCAGATTCCTGGTCCTTGTTACATGTTGCATAGTAACAAACTAGCTGGAGAGCTTCGCAATGGCCTACAGTTTCCAAGCCTTGCAAACGACCCAGATCCATACAGAGCGAACGCAGGACCTTCCAAGAAGCATGGGAAGAAGAGTACTTGTTTGTAGAATGTCCAAAAGAAAAAGCCACCTGTTTGCTTTGCAAAGAGAAAGTAAATGTTCTAAAGAGGTATAACCTGGAACGGCACTACAAAACGCGGCACTTTGGATACACTGCAAACTTCCCACTGAACTCAAAACTGCGATCTGCAAAAGTGGCATAGTTGAAGCAAGCTCTTTTTTCCCAGCAGAAGATCTTCCTTTGCCAGATGAAGGAATCCGAGGCTGTAACAGAAGCGTCTTTCAAATTATGCTACTTGCTTGCCAAACATAAAAAAACATTCTCAGATGCAGAGCTGGTGAAGCAATATTTCCTTTCAGCAGCCAAAATTGTATTTGACAACTACACTAATAAGGCCAGGAGGGAACATATAAATACTTGGGAATAACTATGGATCGCCACCTTAATTATAAGCAACATTTAGAACAGCGGAAAACAAAAGCTAAACAGCTATTATTTGCATTTAAAACCCTGCAAAATAAACTCAGTGACTGCTCGACGTCCCACCTATTAAAGGTCGTGGCGGCAAAATTTTACCCTCGATCGCATATGGCTCCGAACTCCTAAACACAAAGGATGCAACAAAACTGAACACCGCCCAAACTAGTCTCTTCAAAAAACTATTTAAAATTCCGGGCCACATTTCTCAAGCACGGATTAGACTACCCAAGTACTCATTCAATGACCCAGGCCTTAACACATACATTGCTCCAAACCCATGTCCACTACGCATGCAGTCCTCTAACCACCTACACACTTGTTTTTCACACCTCCAATTACCCAGGCAGTACCTATACACTCCAGCAATCATCCTGTCACTCCCCATGCACTCCTCCAATCAGCCATCCAGCACCAAGTAGTAATCCAAACACTGCGCCTAAACCTAAACACTTATAAATTCACCCAGGCACTCCTTGCAGTACTCTAATAATTCAGTCAGTACCCAAGTACTCATGCAATGACCTAGGCCTTAACACATGCACTGCTACAAACCCCTGTCCACTACACATGCAGTCCTCTAACCACCTACACACTTATCTTTCACACTTTCAGTTACCCACGCAGTATCTATACACTCCAGCAACCACCCTGTCACTCCCCATGCACTCCCCCACTCAGCCATCCAGCACCAAGTACTAATCCAAACACTGCACCAAAACCCAAACACTTATACATTCACCTAGGCACTTTCCTTGCAGTACTCTAATCATTTAGTCAGTACCCAAGTACTCATGCAGTGACCCATGCCTTAACACATGCACTGCTACACACCCCTGTCCACTATTCATGCAGTCCTCTAACCACCTACACACTTGTCTTTCACACCTTCAATTACCCAGGCAGTACCTATACACTCCAGCAATCACCCTGTCACTCCCCATGCACTCCTCAAGTCAGCCATCCAGCACCATGTATTAATCCAAACACTGGGCCAAACCCCAAACACTTACAAATTCACCTAGGCACTCTCCTTGCAGTACTCTAATCATTCAGTCAGCACCCAAGTACTCATGCAGTGACCCACTTGCTCCTTTCTACTCTTCTCCTGCCTCTTTCTGCACCCCTGTTGCTTCATTCTGCATTTTCCATGCTTCTTTCTGCACCTCTCTTGCTTCTTTCTGCACCCCGTTGTCTTTTTATGTATCTCTTCTGCCTCTTTCTGCACTTTTCTTGCCTTTTTCTGTACCTCTCTTCCCTTTCTGCATGTCTGTTGCCTCTTTTAGCACCTCATTTGCTTCTTTGTGCACACCTATTGTGTCTTTCAGCTCTCGTCTTCCCTCTTTCTGTACCTGTCATGCCTGTTTTTGCATCTCACTTGCCTCTTTCTGCACTTTTCTTGCTTCTCTTCTACACCTCTGTTGCTTCTTTCAGCAATTCGCTTGCCTCCTTCTGCACCTCTTAGAGGTAGTTTTAAACCCCTTCTCCTATTATGTACTAGGGCCATACAGGGGTGGTCATGCCAATCACAGGGGAACCCCAACCCATAGTGCACCCTAGTGTGTGTAGGTGTTTTCCCTGTATTCTAAGTGTCTTTCAGCATATGGCTCCGGACCTGGTTAGTCAGAGTCAGTTATCGTCCGTACCCATCAGTAAAAAGTTGGGGGCACAGGTTGACTTTGCAACAATGCCTCTTTCTGCTCCTCTGTTGGTTCTTTGTGCACATCTCTTGCTTCTTTCTGTACCTTTCTTTGTCTTTCTAGACAACTATTTCTTCTTTCTGCATTTCTCTTGCTTCTTTCTGCGCCTTTCTTCCTCTTTCTGTACATGTCTTTCCTTTGTAGGCATAGCTTGAAATTAGCATTTAAAAAACCTTTGAAATTCACTGAATAAACCACAGGTTTCAGGGACGTTATAGTTAAAAATTAGCATTTACAAAACCTTGGAAATTCATTGAAAAAAACCACAGGTTTCGGGGATGTTATAGTTGGACATTTTACTTGTACAATTATTGAGTTGGTATGTACTAGCTGGTGTTGGTGTGTCTACTGTTTCGAAAATAGTAGTCTGTATTTTAGAGTGGGTGTATCAAAGGTTATATTAGGGTATGAGGAGGAGCATCGGATTAACACGTGGATGATATCATCAGTGATGTCATCAGTGATGTCATTTGAGATGTCATCAGTGATGTCATCAGTAATGTCACTGAACATGTCATGAATGATGTAATATGTGACGTCATCAGCAGTGCATTGCGGGGGCGCGAGTTATAGTTAGCTGAACTAACTATAATGGCCAAATTTCTCTGGTTTTGTACGAGTAAAATGTCCAACTAACTATAACATCCCTGAAACCTGTGTTTTTTTTGTGAATATATATATGTGGGTATGTATATATACACGTACATATATATATGTATATACATATACACAATACATTGAACTAACATAACAAATAAACTGGAAAAAAATTCTAAAGTTCCCAATTTAATTACACATAACAGTCAAAAATGTGAAAAAATATATTATAAACTACAAACATAACTATATATAAAAAATATAAGTTTGAATACACAAAAATGTAATAATAATATAATGTTAAATTAATTCTCGGAATAATAAATATGTTATTGCTACTCTAGTGTATTTAACAGTAGGGAAAGCGTTGGACTCGGGAGGGGTAACATGTACTATTTCCAATTCAGTGAGTGAAACAGTAGGGAAAGCGTTGGACTCAGGAGGGGTAAAATGTACTATTTCCACTCCACTCTGTGCAAGAGTAGAGAACGTGTTGGCCTCAGGGGGGGTCAAATTTACTATTCCTACTCCAATCAGTGCAACAGTAGAGAAAACGTTGCCTCTGGCAATGAGAAGCTGCTATCTGAGCTTCAGGCAGTACAGAACACCGCTGCATGTCTTATTTGCAACCTCCCTTCTGGAAAGGCACTACCTCTCTTCTACAAGCTTTACATTGTCTACCTGTGAGAAACAGAATTATTTTAAAGATCTACTGTTTAACTCACAAAGCCCTACATGGTAATCGGCCCATCTGTGTATCATCAAAGCTCACTCGCTATTCCCTCTCCAGACTCTTAAGATCATGCAACCAAGCTCTGTTAGGGGTACCCAGGTTTATAAAGTCCAGCTCAGGAGGCAGGTTGTTTTCCTTCCTTGCTCTCTTCTATTGGAATAATTTGCCAATAATTATCAGTGAGGACCACTTCCATTCCAGGAAATTACTCAAGACTCACCTATTTTAAAGTGGCGCCCTTTTATGTGCTGTCTTGGTTTCGTGCTGACAAACCCCTCTGGGGGTGATTTGTGCGCATAATAATTTAAAATAACATAACATAACACCCTGGATATTCCTGGTTGTCAAGTTTTCAAAAATGTTGGTGGTTGGTATGTGTCCATGGGTGGCAGCCAAGCACAGCCCCAAATCCCACAGCTACCCCTATTGCTCATCTTATTTCACCTATTGCCGTATGGCCTTTTATGGCAAGGTATCTTAGCCTACACACATTAGTGAGATAGGCGTGAGGGTATTCTGTGTGGTAGGAAATCTGTGGCTCCCCACAGATTTCAGACGTTTTCCTCACACATTTGTGCAGAATATGTGTGTTTGAGTCAGAGTTTGAGGTTTGCAAAGTATTAGTGGCGAGAACAGGTTATGGAATTTACGCAAAGCAAATCACCCTGGACTCCCCTGGGTGTCTGGTTTTCAGAACTGTCTGGGTCTGGTAGATTTTCACAGGTGGCAGCTTACCCAAGTCCAAAAAGTTCAGCCAATCACCATTACAAGTGGGAGGATATATAAAAACAACACCCAAAAGAATCACATGTCCTCTCACCTTCCATTGGAATGAGGTGATTTAGTACATGGGGCAGAAAGACTGATGAGGCTTAAGGGGCGAGGCCAAACCCACTCCATTATGTTATTAAACATATTTTCCTATCATAAGTTAGGTTTCTCCCCCACCATGGCAATTGGGGACACACCTCCTTTCTGCCCCTACTTGTTTGTCCCTTTTGGGGTGTGGGTGTGGACAATGCCAGAGTACAACGGTGTCAGGTGGACTTGCTAACCCTCCGGGGGCAAGATTGGTGCAGCCTCCCAATTGGGACAAGCCTCCCATCTGTCCCCAGGGGCCAAAACTACACTATTGCCCCTTCTGGGGCTAGGGTGTAGCTTGATGCTAGGGTGGGCCTCACCCTCCTTTTGTTTGTTTTGGCAATGTTTTGAATTTCCTGGTGTGTAGTGGGCTTCCTGCCCCCTCTGGGGGCGAACTGAAGGTGCATCCCCTTTCTGCCCCTGGAGGGGACAGAATGATGTGTTTGCCCCATTTGGGGTCTGGTGTGGCCAATGCGAGAGTGCAACCCCTGCACCCCTTTCTTTTGCCCAAATACAAAATCTCTGGTGTCAGGGGGAATCTCTGCTCCTCCAGGGTGCACCACATCGGGGAGTGTAGGTCACCTTTTGTACCCCGAACCAACTATATGTACCACTTTTAAAAATGGCACAAGTCTTTCTCAGCTGTACAGACAGGGCTGCCCACCTAAGAGGTTTGGCTAGCCTTTTGGGGGTTTTACAGCTTCTTTGTAGCTAATTTGCCACCTGTCCGGGAGCAAATGTGACTGGGGCGGAAGGGCTGTTTCCTCTTTTGGGAGTCAGCCCTGGTGCATATCAGAGGCGGTGGGGCCTTTGAAGATTACCACTTTGATGTGACACTTCACTAGCCTTCCTGGGAGGGAGGATGTGTGACCTTCTTCCTGCCCAGGCCTTTGCTCCTGACTCCTGGGAGCTACCATGCGCTGCTGAGAAAGTCAATAAACTTTAATTAAAGTAACAAACTAAGAAACCATCTTTTGATTGCCAAAGACAGCTTCCAGTAGCATCATGTGTATATGATACAAACATATGATGTGATGAAAAAGAATGCAGACCATGATAATCAAGCACATTTGAATGTGAAACAAACAAGTGCTTGAGGTTTCAGAAAGGCACGCCCCTCTACTTGCCTCACAGTGGCTTGTGACAGAGCAGCTGAGTCTACACGCACAGGTTGATGAAGCAGATTTCAAATGATGCACAAACTATTGGCAGGTTTAGCGGGATTAGGAAATATTGTCATTATATTTTTTTCAACACAACAGAAGACGATACTGGTTACAAAAGATTACACGAAAAGCAGAAGGTACTCGGTAAGAAATGCGGAGGAAAAGGGAGGGTTTTTTCTCAACTATTAAAAAGAAGCAGTTTTTAATAGAGTGGCAGAGCATCAAGAATTAGTTAAGGAAATAAATAACTTTTTTCTAAATAAACATATGTACAGTAAAAACAATAACCCCAGAAAATTCGAAATGAAGTATTTCACACTTTGCAAAGAGAAAAAAAGAACATGGATATCTTGTATGAGAAATCGATAACATCCCTGAAACCTGTGTTTTTTTTGTGAATATATATATGTGGGTATGTATATATACACGTACATATATATATTTATATACATATACACAATACATTGAACTAACATAACAAATAAACTGGAAAAAAATTCTAAAGTTCCCAATTTAATTACACATAACAGTCAAAAATGTGAAAAAATATATTATAAACTACAAACATAACTATATATAAAAAATATAAGTTTGAATACACAAAAATGTAATAATAATATAATGTTAAATTCATTCTCGGAATAATAAATATGTTATTGCTACTCTAGTGTATTTAACAGTAGGGAAAGCGTTGGACTCGGGAGGGGTAACATGTACTATTTCCAATTCAGTGAGTGAAACAGTAGGGAAAGCGTTGGACTCAGGAGGAGGGGTAAAATGTACTATTTCCACTCCACTCTGTGCAAGAGTAGAGAACGTGTTGGCCTCAGGGGGGGTCAAATTTACTATTCCTACTCCAATCAGTGCAACAGTAGAGAAAATGTTGCCTCTGGCAATGAGAAGCTGCTATCTGAGCTTCAGGCAGTACAGAACACCGCTGCATGTCTTATTTGCAACCTCCCTTCTGGAAAGGCACTACCTCTCTTCTACAAGCTTTACATTGTCTACCTGTGAGAAACAGAATTATTTTAAAGATCTACTGTTTAACTCACAAAGCCCTACATGGTAATCGGCCCATCTGTGTATCATCAAAGCTCACTCGCTATTCCCTCTCCAGACTCTTAAGATCATGCGACCAAGCTCTGTTAGGGGTACCCAGGTTTATAAAGTCCAGCTCAGGAGGCAGGTTGTTTTCCTTCCTTGCTCTCTTCTATTGGAATAATTTGCCAATAATTATCGGTGAGGACCACTTCCATTCCAGGAAATTACTCAAGACTCACCTATTTTAAAGTGGCGCCCTTTTATGTGCTGTCTTGGTTTCGTGCTGACAAACCCCTCTGGGGGTGATTTGTGCGCATAATAATTTAAAATAACATAACATAACACCCTGGATATTCCTGGTTGTCAAGTTTTCAAAAATGTTGGTGGTTGGTATGTGTCCATGGGTGGCAGCCAAGCACAGCCCCAAATCCCACAGCTACCCGTATTGCTCATCTTATTTCACCTATTGCCGTATGGCCTTTTATGGCAAGGTATCTTAGCCTACACACATTAGTGAGATAGGCGTGAGGGTATTCTGTGTGGTAGGAAATCTGTGGCTCCCCACAGATTTCAGACGTTTTCCTCACACATTTGTGCAGAATATGTGTGTTTGAGTCAGAGTTTGAGGTTTGCAGAGTATTAGTGGCGAGAACAGGTTATGGAATTTACGCAAAGCAAATCACCCTGGACTCCCCTGGGTGTCTGGTTTTCAGAACTGTCTGGGTCTGGTAGATTTTCACAGGTGGCAGCTTACCCAAGTCCAAAAAGTTCAGCCAATCACCATTACAAGTGGGAGGATATATTAAAACAACACCCAAAAGAATCACATGTCCTCTCACCAAGAGCTGGGTAGGACAATCGGTGACACGGACTCGGCGTGTCTAACGCAAGGAACTCCTTGCGTGGCCTACCAGGAACTGCAGTGTGCTATCCTATGGGTAGACCGGGTTACAGGTAAACTTGTAGAACACTAGCTACCAATATGAATGCTTACTGAATACTGGATAAACAGTCTAAATGTAGATAGAACACACCAGGTCCTGAAGAATCGCTAGAGTAATCCTCAGCTAGTGCGAGAACCATGTTGACTCCAGATGAGGCAGTGTATACAACCTAGCACATAAATCTACGTTACCAACACTTTACCTCATAGTTTTTAACTAGGTAAGGAGGGTTCATAATAAACTGATTGAGAAGCACTCCCTTCCCTATTTTAATTCACAATCACTATCTCCTTTCATCTACATTAAATTAGAGCCCCTCACCCCCACGGCTGTTGGATAAAAGATCTCCATAAGAGTGTTCCCTAATAAGGAGCCCGTCGGGTATTGCACCAGCCGACTCGATGTGGAGCAGCCCGATGATGAAGCATGACATCCTGATGGGTGTGTGAGGGCTTCCATATCCAACATTGTTGCCTCTACACAAACTCCCATGCACACCACTTGGTCCGTCTCGTTTGTTAAAGGAACAGCTTCAACACTTTTTTGGTTGTACAATATAGGGCTCGCTTAGCTGGACCTCCTTTCCAAAGCCCTGTTCGCCCCCCTTTTTTCTTTACATTAGTCTTGACCATGCCTTGATGTCCGAGGTGTACAAGCTGAACAACCTGCGCACTTAACGATGTCGGAAACACCAGCCGGTGACCTCGTAGCAGGCATCCGGTGGCGTCTTCAGTGAGCTCATCTCTAACGTGGTATAAGCTGTCCATTATGCGCTGCGCGTCGGTTGTTATGATCCTCCATTCTTCCTTAGCCTTGCGCCAGTTACCACTTTGTAGAGCCGCCTTGGCCCGTTGTAGACAATCGTCTTTGCTTGTGGCTTCTCTGAGACTCTCCATGGAGAGGGGAAGGGGACAGGAATGAGCGGTGACGCACCGAATGTACTCTTCAGTATCGGCCGCGTCTTCCATCTCCTTGACCGTGGCTGCTCGGGGATGTCGAGACAGGTAGCCGGCGGGATTCCATGATCCGGGCTGATATTCCATTTTGCAATTATAATTCTGGAGCTGCAACATTCACTTCTCGATCCGAGGCGGTGGCTTGGTGGATATCCCCGAGAACAGAGCTGCGAGAGGCTTGTGATCGGTCGCTACCACGAAGGGCTTACCATAGATGTACAGGTGAAAATGGCGGCAGCCCCAGTGAATGGCAATGGCTTCTTTCTCGATTTGGGAGTACCGCTGCTCCGTTTCAGTGAGAGACCGGCTGGCAAACGCCACCGGTGCCCAATCCTCATCCTGGTGTCGTCTTTGCAGCAACACGGCTCCTAGTCCCATGGGACCCGCATCTACCGCAACCAGTGTCAGCTTTCTTGGATCGAAGAAGGCAAGCGTGGTTGCCTCTGAAAGGGCTTCCTTAATTTCCTTGAAGGCTTTGGCTTGATCGGGGCCCCACTTCCAGGGGGTGGAGTCTTTGGTGAGCTCCCTCAAGGGTAGGGTCAAGTTGGCCAGATCTCAAATGAACCTCCCACAATAGTTCACCATACCGAGGAGGCTGCGAACTTTGGTAACATTAGTGGGGGCGACAGCATCTTTTATATCTCTGACCTTTTCTGGGTCTGGATTGACTCCTTCTGTGGAGAACATGTAGCCAAAGAATTGTAGCTTCCTTTTTAGGAATTCACATTTCTCCCGGTGAAGGGTGAGTCCCGCATCTCTCAGTCGGCGGAGTACTTGAGTGAGGCGAGTGTTGTGTTCCGGGATGGTCTTTGCATGTATCATGATGTCATCACTAACATTGATAACGCCCGGGATGTCTGTGACTAGCTCCTGTATGATATTCTGAAAGACTTCAGCCGTGCTGGATACCCCGAGGCACAGGCGGGTATATCTCCGGAGCCCTACGTAAGTTGAGAATGTTGTGATGTTGCGGGATGCTTCATCTAGCACCAGCTGATGGTAGCCGGACCTCAGATCTAGCTTGGAAAACCAGCAGGCTCCGGCCATCTCCCCAATGAGGTCGTCTATTGTGGGGGTGATGTGGCGCTCCCTCTTAATGGCGGCATTGGGTAGCGTCATGTCCACACAGATCCTCAATGCGCCAGGCTGTTTAGGCTTTCGGGTGACAACAATCGGGGAGACCCAGGGAGTGGGACCGGTCACTTTCTCGATTATGCCAGCGACTTCCAACTTCTTGAGCTCTTCCTCTACCAGTGGGCGCAGGTGAAAGGCTATTCGCCGCAGAGCCACCGGTTGGACTCTGGGGTCGATGTGTAGATGGACCTCTTTACCCTTAAACCTTCGGATTCCTTTGAAGACTTCCGAGAACTCGGTTAA
Source organism: Triturus cristatus (assembly GCF_964204655.1). Lineage (NCBI taxonomy): Eukaryota > Metazoa > Chordata > Amphibia > Caudata > Salamandridae > Triturus > Triturus cristatus. The sequence goes on from NC_140589.1 coordinate 1,866,955,203, forward strand.
AAGATGCTGGATGGACTCCTGGTGAACCCCGAAGGCGAACATCACCACGCCTAAATCTTTGGTGGCTCGGCACCCCAGTAGCATGCCTTGCCCGTCTTCAGTGACATAGACGTTGTTGGTGATGGACTGGGCACCATGTGATATGGATGTTCTGAATCGGCCTCATATCTTCAGGGGTGTGTCTTGACCATAAGCGAATACTGTGATTGCTGAGGAGTGGAGGACTGGCATTGGATTCATGGTTCGGTGGAGGGCAGAGGCCATGATATTGATGGTGGCGTCGGTGTCAACTACTGCCATGACGTCTTGGGAGCCCACACGAATGCTGCACTGTGGTAGACTTCACGCTTTCCAGGTTGTGGTGCCGATCATGTGTACTTTGTGTACTACCCGCTCTTCCTCCTCATCGTCGTTCATGTCACTTGGTCCTCTCTCTCTTTCTGGCAGGGCATTAACCACTTGTCTGGGCTTTCGATATCTCTTGGACATGCAGACTTTCTCAAAGTGGTTGAACCGTCCGCAAGCAGAGCATCTCTTGCCCTTGGCGGGGCACTCAGCCGCCTGATGGGGTGGTCCTCCGCAGTATCCACAGATCTTGGTGTGCTCTGAGGTCGATGTTCCGGGTCCCTTCTTGACCCACCTCGTCGGAGGTTTGGTTGTCATGGCATTCACCGGTTCGGACTTTACAGGCACCTGGAGGGCCGCTTCCACGTGTGCAGACCGTGCTTTTGACAACTCCTTGGTATGCCCCAGGGTCAATATGTCAGCAAGAGACTTTCCGGACTCCTCCAGTATCCGTTCATGGAGCTTGGCTTGGCGGACGCACAGCCCTGAATTACTTGTCCCCTAATCTCCTCCGTTTCGTCGGGGAACCTGCACGTGGGCGCTAGGTTTTTGAGTCTGGCGTGGTAAGAATCCAGCAATTCTTTGGGGAGTTGACGGGCTTGCCTAAAGATGAACCTTTCATAATCTTGATTGGCCATCGGTTCAAAATGTCAGTTGAGGGCATTTATCAGTGTGTGGTGATTCTTGGGCGTGGCCTCTGCCAGTGTCTTGGCAATGTTATGGATGTCCTTGCCCCCGAGATGCAGTAGCATGGCTCTCTTCTGGTCCTTGTGAACCTTAGTGGCCTCAAAGAATATGAGTAGGCGGTCCACCCAGTCCTTCCACTTGGGTGCAAGTGATGAGGGCGACCCCTCCACTGTGAAGGGCTCTATGGGGGGTATCGTGGACATGGTCGGTGCCTTGACCGGTGTGTGTGCAATCTCCGAAGGCTACCCGCGGGCTCACTGTCTCTCCTGATTGCAACTGCACTTGGGTGTGTGTGCCTGTACCAGTGCTTGTCAGCCTCTCCGACTGCCAGGACCCCCAGCTCACTGGTTGGCTAGCGGCAAGGCCTTTCACTCCTCTGAGGAGCAGGGGTTTGTTACCTCTCTGGTGAGCTCCAGCACGCACCCGAATGGCTCCTCTCAACCAGGCTGCAATGTAGGCCTCCCTCTTCTCCCCCACACGCTACAAGGGGCCGCTTCTGGCCTGGCAGGGTGCGCCTCCGCCCTTATTTTGGCCTGGGCGAGGGGGGGGCAGACAGTGATGACCCTGTTAAGCCCCGCAGCAAGCAGAGGCCACAGTATGGATTCACGTGCCCACACTGGGCGTGGCACCATGTGGCCGGCTTGCCGATGCCACACGTGCACCAAGCAGCGTGCTCGGGAGCAGCGTTGTGCCGCCTCACCTTCGCGGGCCCTTGATGTTGTGCCTGGGCCGCCTCCTCAATTACGCCGGGCTCCAGGCATTTCGTACAGGCTGCCAGTCACAGGGGCTCAACGCGCCACACACCAGGGCACGAGCGCGGCGAGCTGATGATAGTGCTCGCAGCCGCCACTCCGATGCTCCAAGTGCAGCGAGGGCATGCCCACCCTCGTCGCCAGTTGTTGTGTTGCGTACCGCGAACGAGGCCGGCTCTGACACACAAGGGGGAAATTAGTGGTGGGCCTCACGTGGGCAATAAGCACTCTGGAGCCAATTTGTGATGCTGACTGGTCTCACCACCGTAGCCTTACTGGCGTACGTGAGTGTGCGACCACTTTATTAAATTACGGTCACATGACCTTTACGTATGGTGCCTGTTGCATCACAGGCGAAACATAACAGTGGCACCAACATTGATACAAACACATGGGTTGGCTATACAGAAGATAACAGACACACGCATCACCAGGCAGGCTACACTACTAAGCTATATGCATATTTAACAGAGAAAAAGAAGTAGCGCGACTTGGGTGGCGCGGCCTTCTTAGCCTTGAGCAGAGAGCCACATTGGACGATAAAACCGGAACTAGGTTAAAGTGTCCCAAAGCAGTAGAGAGTAACAACTGCTTGAAGAAAGATGGGGGCGGAGTCATAAACATGTTAGAGGGTCTATAAAGTATATGCATACAGTGCGCGCTAGAACACGAATGCTCTAGTGTGTTGAGAACAGGTGAGAGGTACAACAAGAGAAGCCCCAAAAGCTCTGGTAACATTGTAGAGGGGGTATACTGCCCTTAGTGCGGTGGCTTTGAGGGTGATATCATTGGGTCTTATTAAGGGATTATTTACAGATGACTCCCCTTGAAACAAACTAATTCCGAGTTACAGGAGGACAGCATAACCCCTCAGCGATCACACAGTGAGCCAATAGAAAGCCCGAGATTGAAACTGAACATGGGGAAAGCACTAAGGTTTCAAATGCCAAGGAAACAAATGCAGAAGAGGGATTAAATGCACATAATGCTGATACATTCATTGGTAAAGCACAGAGGTATTTCACCAGTACGTAGTATGTTTTAGGAAGTTCATCAAAAATAACAATTTTTATGGATGTTGCGTAAAAAGACATATTTCTTTGCAAAATGTTTGTAATAGACACATACACATCACTCAAATAATGAAATCAAAGGAAAACAATATAAAAAACAATCTGTTTAAATAAAATTCAGAGGCATAAGGGCAACGTCACTGCAGAACAAAGCTGAGTGGAATCAGTATGCACAAGATATAATTGTACTACTGTAATGGTGGAATCGCTGCAGCTCATTTGGGGGAATTATTGATCTGGAGTCCGTTCAGCTTTTTGCCCCGTTCCCTTCTTCAGCAGTTTTACAATGCCCTATGTGTGCCGGATGGCAGAGGGCATCTAAATACCGCGCCTACTTGCTTCTGGCAGAAGCACCAAACAATTTATGCCCTCTCCCTGCCGCTCATAAAGGGCTGGGGGGTGCTTTCTGGTGGGCAGCAGGTGCGCTGAATGCGTTGGTGAGGCCATTCAGGAAAAAAAGGAACCGAGTTCATTTCTGGCAGTGTAATGAATAGAGCCGCTTATCCACGGCTGGGGGCAGCTTGCTAGTAAGCGGCAGGCGGATTTAGTTGTGTTTAGCCATTCACTTAACAAATATGCTGCAGATGGATATTTCTTCTGACTACAGTTAAAGACATGCATGTCAGTCAGTCTGTTGAACACCTATCTAAGTGAACAGCATTGTGTAAATGCAACGGGGCAGATTTATGAGCCCCTTGCGCCACTTTTGCGTCACTTTTAACATGGGAAAAGTGACGCAAAAGTGGCGCAAGGGGCTCATAAATCTGCCCCGTTAACGTGTTTTAGAAAAGCACTTTAAAACGGAACGGTACGTTCAATTTGAATCATCTCTAATGGAATAGTTGTTTTGTTTGCTGCAAGCTTCTTTAGCTTCAAGAATGGATGAAGGTTACCACATTTATTTACTACAGTAGTTTTACTGAGAGTATCGGAGAGAGCAACGACGCATCAAAGAAATGCAAACCATGAATCCGACAGACTAGCGAATGAAGTTACAACGCATGGCTATTTTTGTTATTATTACACTATGGTGGCCACTGAACAACAGTATTTAATGTTCTATTTACCTAACCAAAAGGATGGGACACTTGAACAACTAAAGGGAAGTCCTGTCCTAGCATTGAGGAGGTAGTTGTTGCCGAGCAGCCCCGAGCTGCAGGATAAACATTCCAAAACAACAGCACCATCTTAAGAGCAGTTACCAAGAGCCACTCAGACAGGGCTGGGGACTGTTTGCTAGTAAGCGGCAGGTGGCTTTGGTAGTGCTTAAAATGCCCTGTGCGTGCCGGGTGGAAGAGGTCATCTAAGTACCACGCTGTACCAAACGATTTACGTCCTCTCCCTGCCGCTCATAAACAGCTGGGGGCTGCCTGCTGGTGGGCAGCAGGCGCACTGATTGCGTCGTGGGGCTGTACTAAAAAAAAGCACAAAGCACAAAGTTCATGTCTGGGAGAGTAATGAATAGAGCCACTTATACACACCTTGGGGGGGCTGCTTGCTAAAGGCGGCTTTCGCAGTGTTTAAAATGCCCTGTGCGTGCCTGTGCCGGGTGGCAGGGGAAACTAAATTCCGCGCATACTTGCCTCTGGCAGCTGTACCAAATGATTACGTTCCCTCCCTGCTACTTATAAACAGCTGGGGGCTGCTTGCTGGTGGGTGGCAGGCACGCTAAATGCCTCAGATAACGAGTGTTTGCTTACAGGTTTAAACGCCCATTGGGCCCTCGTCTTTCTGTGGCTAAATTACATGGTTTTAAAACAACGCCCGATCAGCAGGGGCTGTAACCTTATACACGTTATAAACATCACAACAGCTGGCTAAATATATGTGTCTGTGCCTGTGAGGCACACAATTGTCAGAAGCTGAAACCTTCTGAACTCCATCAACACTATGTGCTTGAAATAAAAAGTCCAACATAAACAGCATACCAAGACAACGCTCCTAATACAAGTAAAGGGGCCAATAGCCATAGGCGTGGCTAAGAGCTCAAAAGGAGGTACTTAAAACATTATTAACCAATAGTAAGTACAGAAGGTTTGAAAGGCACACTGGAGAACAAATTAAACCAACGATTTAAAAAGAGGCGGTCAGCCACTCACTAAAGCATATACTGCATGTCTCAACGAGATAGCGCAAGCGCTGCCTAGGCGAGACCTAAAAAAACGAGTTGGCAGCTTTCACTATTGTACTCCAATGTCAAGTGGTGCTAGGTCAGAATTACCTCAGCAGTAAAGTAAATAACATTCATTGATAGCTTTGCAGAAAGATGAGACATCATTCACACGTCACGCTCAATCCATAGGAAACTATGGCTGAAGGTGAATCATTGTATAAAAAGGAAACATTTCAGTTTTATACATCAAATTTATACATAAACATCCAGTATTTTTCTCTCCCCCCTGCCTTTATTTATCAGATAAGTCTATTGAATTTGTGTGCAAAGTTTCAGTTCATCAGTGTTTATCTCCATCAGGACACATATATTATTGGTGCAGAGCTCGAATATCGATGTATAAATATCGATATAAAGAAATATTGATTGCAGAAATATCAAAGTATTAAATATCGTTTACAAAAATATCGTTGGTAAAAATAATGTAATGTATTTTAGTATTTTGTATGAGAATTGTTTGAATTTTTATTATATGTGTTAACATTTTAGTAGTTAAGATTTTTTGTTAAAATTGAATTGTGTTTTTAGTTCCGTAGCGGGTAGTGGGTTTATAGGGGAATAGAGTGAGAAGTGATTCAATTATATAGATTTTATTTATAGTAGTTAATAAAAAAATAACAAAATTGAATTTTGCGTTTTTAGTTCCGTAGCGGATTGTGGGTTTATTGGGGGATAGGGTGGGAAGTAATTTAATTATATGAAATGTATTCAATAATTTATATTTATTCATAATTGTATAATTGTGATGTATCAGAGTTAAATGTGTAAATTAAGTTATTTATAACTGTTTGATAAGTAGTTGTTAATTCATTTAAATTAATTAATTATTAATTAATTATGGTAATTGTTTAATTAATTTTAGGTGTGTGTCATGGTGTTCGTAGGTGTAAAGGGTGTGAAGTAATTTATTTGTTATTAATGAATTATTAATTATTTGTTAATTTCTTTGCATTAATTAATTAGTAATTAGTCATTGTAATTGTCTAATTAGTTTTAGGTGTGTGTTGTGGATATGATAGTGTTAAACAATGTGTCATTAATGAATGTTTATTATCTTTTTTAATAATAATATATTTAAATTTCAATATTAATTATGTTAATAATGGAAATAAAATGTACTAAAAATGTTGATTTTTTTTATTATTGGTGTGGTATCCAGCACTTTACCCCTCTGCTATCCAACACTTTTCCTGCTTTTGCACTTTCTGGAGTGGGAATAGTAATTTTTACCCCTCCGCTATCCAACACTTTCCCTACTGTTGCATTCACTGAAGTGGGAATAGTTATTTTTTACCCCGCCGCTGTCCAACACTTTCCCTCCTTTTGCACTCACTGAAGTGGAAATAGTAATTTGGACCCCTCCGCTATCCAACACTTTCCCTACCGTTGCACTCACTGGAGTGGGAATACTAATTTTTACCCCTCCGCTATCCAACACTTTCCCTGCTTTTGCACTCACTAGAGTGGGAATAGTAATTTGTACGCTCCTGCTATCCAAAACTTTCCCTACTGCTGCACTCACTGGAGTGGGAATAGTAATTTTTACGACTCCGCTATCCAACACTTTCCCTGCTTTTGCACTCACTAGAGTGGGAATAGTAATTTATACGCTCCAGCTATCCAACACTTTCCCTACTGTTGCACTCAATGGAGTGGGAATAGTAATTTTTACCCCTCCACTATCCAACACTTTCCCTGCTTTTGCACTCACTGGAGTGGGAATAGTGATTTTTACTCCTCTGCTATCCAACACTTTCCCTGCTTTTGCATTCACTAGAGTGGGTGGGAATAGTAATTTGTACCCCTCCGCTTTCTAATACTTTCCCTGCTTTTGCATTCACTGGAGTAAGTGGGAATAGTCATTGTTACTCCTCTGCTATCCAACACTTTCCCTGCTTTTGCACTCACTGGAGTGGGAATAGTAATTTTTAGCCCTTCGCTATCCAGTATTTTCCCTGTTTTTTTACTCACTGCAGTGGGAATAGTAGTTTTCACCCCTCCGCTATCCAACATTTTCCCTAGTGTTGTATTTATTGTGTTGCGAAATGTATGTTTTTTTTTCTTTTAATAGTTTAATGTGTTAATTAATTATAGAATGTTTTATTTTATTTAAAATTATTAATATATGTATATATTTTATTTTTATATCATTTAAAATGTTTATAAACTAAATAAAGATAATAGTTAATAAAATATATTTAAGTAAATATATGTATATGTACACATTTGTGTGTGTTTATATTTTTTTTAATTAAGTTTATTTATTATATTAAGTTAAAATATACATAAAGGGGTCGATTCTGATTCCGGACGTAAAACGTACCGACTGACACGGACCCGGAACAGAGACCGACCGACACGGAATGGCGCTGTACGACCCATGCAGTACGATGCAACGTGTGTGAATTACAATCGACACGTACGGAATACGAGGCGTACGACCGAGCCAAAGGGAAAACATTGATTCTCCCGGAAAATGGACGCGATTTGCACCGACCGACATGCACCAGGAATGAACCCGACCGACACGTACCCGCGATGTCCAATCCGCACAGTACACTCACAACTCACCCATCACACAACTTTCACACCATTAGCACCTCACCAAAAGCACTAACACATTCACCTAGCAAAACCGACACTCACCCACCCTCACTTGCACCCTCACAAATATCACTCACCACCACCACCCATCACCATGCCCCCAAAAGAAGAATCCAAAGTTCACAGATAGTGAGTTAGAAGTGCTGGTAGACAAGATCATCAGAGTAGAGCCACATTTGTTTGGTACATTGGTCCAAAGGACCCCCATGTCACAGAAAACAAAGATGCGGGCGAGGATTATGGATAACGTGAACGCACAAGCACCAACGTTGCGCACAAAGGATGTTATCCAGAAGAGGTGGTATGACGTGCGCAGGAGGGTCAAACTCATCGAGAAAGATCACGCCTTGAGTCAGCGCACCGGTGGTGGCCCTCCTGCCAAACCAGTATAATTCAGGTCCTGGGAGGAGAAGGTGCGGGACATCCTACCACCAGAGAGGGTCCATGGTCTAGCAGACATATGAGAGCCTGGTGAGTACACAACCAACATACTCACTATTGTGTGGCCAGGGGACAGTGAAACCATGCACCGTTAGCAAAGCCACAGTAACCAATAGATAAACATCCCAAGATGTGTATGCTAGTCAGACAAACACATTACCTGTCATCTCATAGTGACTTGTAACTGTGTCATGACATGTACAAACCTACCAACGAATAGAGCAAGGCAGTGGCACAAAGCTAAATAAGCACTGTCAGACAGTTTGCCACCACAAACACACTACCTCACAGTGCAGCTGACTGACAGGAAGGAATAGTGGGTATGCAGGTGAAGTAAGTGTATCCAAAAGCATTATGGGGTTTGTAGTCACAGATAATGCTCCCCCTCCTAATTGGCCCATCAAGACCTCTCTGAACCATGCCCACATCACAGGGAGTGGAAAATGACTGACAAGATGGCTGACACTGGGTCCTGCTGTGGGGAGCACAAGGCCCTGGTAGGGGTTGTGAGCAAATCAGAAGCAGGACACCACTACCTGACATCCTGAAAGACAACTTGCACGCCCTCCAATGGAAGCACGCTTCATGGTGGGATGTCTGGCCGGGTGGGAAGGAGGACTGACAGCTCTGACCATGCTTACCAGCATGTGGAGACACACACACCCATCAACACAAACTCCACACAACTTACCGGGTATAATGCATTGACTCACACTGAAGTGAAATATCACCCAAAGATACACCACACTGGGTGCTGCTGTGTGAAGCACAGGGGCTCTCTTTGGACTTGTAGCCAAACAAACACTAGGACTTCACAGTCAGCCATCTTGCCATTGCTGTCATACTCCCTCACAGGGAAGCAGAGTCAAAAGGAAGGAAGTATGGGCATGCTGGGAAGGGGGGTGTAGGCAAAAGCATGATGGGAGTTGTAGTCACAGACATTCCCCACCCAACCACATAGCCCAGCAAGCTCACACTGAGCCATGTTCGCCCCACAGGGAGTGGGAATGGACTGACAAGATGTCTGACACTGGGCTCTGTTGTGGGGAGCACAAGGTAATTCTGGGAACTGGGCACCAAAAAACGCCAGGACTACACAGTCAGCCATCTTCCCAATGCTGTAACACCGCCTCACAGGGAAGCAGAGTCAAAAGGAAGGAAGTATGGGCATGCTGGGAAGGGGGTTGTAGCCAAAAGCATGATGGGAGTTGCAGTCACAGACATTCCCCACCCACCCACATGGCCCAGCAAGCTCCCACTGAACCATTTTCGCCTCACAGGGAGTGGGAATGGACTGACAAGATGTCTGACACTGGGCTCTGTTGTGGGGAGCACAAGGCCATGCTAGGAACTGGGCACCAACAAACACCAGGACAGCACAGTCAGCCATCTTGCCATTGCTGTCACACCCACTCACAGGGAAGCAGAGTCAAAAGGAAGGAAGTATGGGCATGCTGGGAAGGGGGTTGTAGCCAAAAGCATGATGGGAGTTGCAGTCACAGACATACCCCACCCACCCACATGGCCCAGCAAGCTCACACTGAACCATGTTTGCCTCACAGGGAGTGGGAATGGACTGACAAGATGTCTGACACTGGGCTCTGTTGTAGGGAGCACAAGGCCCTATTGGGAACTGGGCACCAACAAACACCAGGACTGCACTGACTGACATCCTGAAAGTTAACCTGCACCCACTGCAATGGTGGCACTCTTCATGATGGGATAACTGGCCTGGGGGAGAAGGAGGTCCTGACTTGAAAACAAATAACAGCAATGCTGGCCATACACACACCTTCTATGCTAAAACACATTGCACAAGTGGTACCAGTCACTCACAAAGATAATGCCCGGGCAAGATGTCTGACACATGGGCCTGATATATGATGTGGCTGAAAATCACACATATGCACTGGCCAAACCAAACACGGTCGCACACACAGCCATTGCAACCATATGTTCGAACTCACTGTCTGGGGATGCAGTGTCCAGGGGAGCCCCCTGGCCTGGCTGTGGAGGTGTGTCTTGCAGATGACAAGTGTGGAGAGCCATATATAGTACATTGCACAAAACACACAGGAACTCACATATACTTCATTGACAGGGGACATCTGACAGTGAATGGAATGGACACACCAATATAGCCAACACCATAGCATGGCCTCATTCACACTCGGTGCTGTTGTGAGCTGCATTCCACTCCTGCATCGTGCTGCAACATATGCATCCCTCACACAACACACCACTCACTGACATAGACACTGTAGACACAAGGTCTAACCTGGACTGCATTGGAGGAGACATGCTACTCACAGCAGCCAAACCGCAACACACACACCACCGGCTCTCACTGTCATGAGCAATGAAAAGCCAGAGTGCTTCCCTGCCCAATCCATGTCACTATGGAGAACATTGACAAGTCAAATCACATATGCACGTACAAAATTCAGCACCAGACTCATTAACAATGGTGACATCATCACTTGTATAAAATGAGATGGGAACTAGGAACACTGTAAAAAAACACTTTCTCTCAAGAGATCACAGGCATACCGGACTGTGACCATGTTGTACCAATACACCAATGTGACACACAAAGACTAGCAAAATCTGCTACCAAACATGCCCCAATCTTACAACATATCCTCAGTGGAATTGCACGTATGTCCTTGTTAAAGCTCAAATGTGTACAGAGATGACACACCTGTGTAAGCAACGTGAAGGCCCTTGAGTAGTAATGGCCATGTACAGCCAAATCTATACATGAGCTGGGCATGCACACACTTCGACATGCACATCGACATGTTTAATTTTGGCTGGGAAATGTGCCACAACAATATCTGTCCGTGACAACCTTGGACAAAGCAGTGTACAGGCACGCATCCTGACGTACAGTAGAACATGTCATGTATGTGAACCATTGATGTCTGTAGAAACATAACTTACATTGTGTGTCTCTTCCAAACACATGTGGTGCTGGGGACACATCAGCAAATAAAGAGGAGTCCCTGTCCCAGACTCTGGTAGACCCTCAGCTCTCTGGTGTGGATCCGTCTCTGTGCTCTTCGGATGACGATGAACAACCTGGCACCGCCGGTGTGAGACATCATGCAGCACCAGCAGTACCAACATCTGCACCCCCTGTACACATGCCTTCAACATCTGGCAACAGACAGGGCACCCCCTCCAACATGGACAGACCAAGGCCACAGAACACCGACAACACGGGGACACAGGACCCCCAGTAAGCTACGGACAACACCACCAGCAACAACACCCAAGGGGGCCCAGTGTCACCTGTGCGTGCCGCCGCAGGTCCTGCCCGTGTGGATAGGGGTGCTGGGAGGGGTGGTAGGCAGAGAGCGCGCCTTGCAGAGGGATCTGGACTGCATGATGATCCCCAACTGTCACGCATCATAGATGCGTACCAGGATAGTACCGGAGGATGTGGCCAGGTAGTGGGGATCCTCAAAGACCTTCAACAGGAGCAGTCTGCCCATCATGCCCGCATGGAGGCAAAGTGGGATGCACTTACAGCGGTGCATCGGGACATACTCCAATGCCTCCACCAGATAAGCACCAACATGTCCACACCTCCCTGTGTGGCCACAACATCTGTTGCCGCATGATCTGCCAGTGCCACAGGGAGGGAGAATGACTCTGGTGGAGAGTTCTCTGAATCGCAGACGCCTGCACAGGAGGATTCCCCCCGAAGAAGAAGAGGGGTCGTCTGAAGAAGGACAAGTGAGATGCATATGTCCATGCACATCCCCCAGGGCCTCTAAACCTGCTCTGGACAATGTTCTTTGTGCGCAAACCGTTCACCTTGTCGTATCTAACACAACTCGCCAACATGACATGGAGGGTTCATGTTGGTCCAATGTAGCAGATGACTGTGGACTTTACTCTGGACATATCAGCTACCAACACTTTCAACTCTACTGTAAACAATGGATTCAAAACACAATGTACAGCTGTTAGACCTGGAACCTTGGCGTGAGTTTCCCTTCCACTTTTTGATGGTGTGCCTCAAATGTTTTGCTGGTGTTGTCCGCTCAGGGCACTGCACCACGGCTAATCCATGCCGCAGTGCAAGTGCTCCCTAGATAAAGTGTACCTGTAATTGATATTCATGATTGGTTTATTGGATTTACTGTCAGTCCCCAGTAAAGTGCACCAGGGGTGCCAGGGCTTGTGAATGCCAATGCTGCTAGTGGGCCTGCTGCGCTGGTTGCGCCACCCACAGAAGCGGCCTTGTAAAATGTGTCTAGGGTCTGCCACTGCAGACCCTGCGTGCAGTCTGGTACTGTCGCGCTGACTGCGCAAGTGCCCCCACTTGCCAGTCCCTAAACCTTCCCTTAACTGCATATTAGCCACCCCTCTGGTAGGCCCAAGGGCAGGGTGCATTGTAGGCATAAGGTAGGACATGCCCTGATGTGTGTGGCATGTCCTAGTAGTGAATTATAGCCATTTTCGTTTTTCACTATTGAATGCTACCTGCTCTCCATAGGCCAGAATGGGCTACTGGAGTCACTACACGCTGTGGAGTGGACTCATAGAGCATGGTAGAATGTCAAGTTTAGTATGCCTGAACTCAGAATAATAAAATACTTCTTGTAGTCAAGTTTATTTTAATATCCTGGGTTTGTAAATACTACTTTTAGAAAGTCAGTATTTACTGACCTGGCCATTCCAGTCCGCCTCTGCTGTGGGTGTGTGTTCTGCCTAGCAACAGTAAGGAGCAGGGTTGGGGAATCCCCAGAGACAGGCTGGCTGCCAGGTGGTGGGTAGAGAGATTACACCAACATGGGTGGGAGGAGTACACCTTGACTCTTGAATAGACCTGTGCTCTGCCACCACAAAGCTGGCTCCGCCCCCTGTGGAGCGGCTGATGTCTCTGCCCTGCCGCTGAAAGGAAAGAGCAGAGTCACCATAACAAAGTGCTCCAGAACTGGACTGGGCCAGGCCCATGCCCCCTGGCGCTAAAGAACAAAAGAATCACTGTATAAAAGTAGGAGCCTGGCTCCTAAGAAATCAGAATCCTGTTTTACCACAAAGGACCTCTGCCCGACTAGAAGGAGAAGAAGACGCTGGAAGGACTGGCCTGCTGCTTGCCTTGCTGAGAAAGGAGAGGAAAAGACTTGCTGAATAGACTTTGCTGCTTTGTGCTTGAACATTCTCCAAGGGCTTGATCTGAGCTTGCCCCCTGAACTGAACCCCAGGACCAGTGGGTTCTCTGTGCTTTTGCTCGTCCTGAACCTCGAGCTGTGTTTGCATCCCGCTGGAGAAAGACTGCACCCCTCATCGCCCCTCCTAGGGCCGTGACACTCGGGAGCTCGCCTGCCTTTGACCCCGTGAGAGCCTCGCTGCCCCCGGGGTAGGCTACCTGCTCCTCTGCCACCGTCTGCGACTGGAGCGCGCTGAAGCGCTGTCACCCCCTCCCGCCGGAATCCTTCCGACGATCGTGATCCTCGCCGGGTCATCAGCTGCACGGGCCGTGCCCTGTGACCCCGCTTCGCTATCCCTGGAATACCAAAGGCCGCGCCGCCCCCGCTGTGGAGACCCCCCCGCACCGCCGTGCTGAGGGTCATTGGCCGCGCCTGCCTGCCTGCATACACCCACTGACTAAGGACCCAAAAGTACTCCCCGAAACACCGAGTCGCACTGACCTGTGCAGACTCCTAAAGCAACCGCAACGTTCTTCAAAGAGTTCCAGTATCGGGCTCGGGGCCCGCAACGCCTTATTTCCCCGTCAACCGGAGCCGATCGTGCCAGAGGACTTGGCTTCCTTCAACGATCTCCTAGGTGAGTGAGAGCGAGCGCTTTTTCCCGTCCTCACCCCTGGGATCTCGAGCCTCTGACAGTTACCGGGTTCCCGGTAGCCCCCACCGCACCGCACGCCCGTCTCGCCTCCCGCTGCACCAGAGCCACCGGGAAGAGCCGTGCACGGCGCAGGCGCGCCCACGCCCGATGCGTGAGCCGCGGTAGGGTCCGGATCAAGTCGTGTGTGGAACCACGAAGGAACATTGCTAAACACTAGAAAGTAACCATTTGACACTGCAACAAAGAAACCATTTGCCTATTTTAAAACCTCAGGTGGCATGAAGACAACGTTATTGGTCTTGTGTTAAGTCTGCATATATATATACCTATTTTTACATAAAGGAGCGTATTTTCACATAACCAAGCCTGGTGTCCGTTTCTGGGGGGATTAATGTGTTTACTGTGTGCGGTTACAATTGCTTAACTAACAACGCCTGAAGAATCGCCTTGGCTGCTCACGCCACGCACGCAGAGGGTGAGCAAGGGTCATTCCAAAAGGGGTTATCCTGTGCCCTGACGTAGAGGAGAGGGTTCCTGCTTGACACAAGGGCAACCTTGCGCCAACCAGAGACCCCCGAGTCTAACATTGTTGGCAGCGGCTGGGATTACGGATTTGCATTTGTAATTTGCATTCAGTGAATTATTAATCACCAGACAGTGAGAGCAGACCAAGTAACGCAGCCACAGGTTTTCATCTTTTGAACTTTGTTGAGACATCTGCCATTATTGCAACCATGCCTGGCTCACTCCCTGCTGGAAGAGCACTCTCTGTGATTTCTGGAATAGATGAGGAGGATTGGGAGGGACTGGAAGGCTACACGGTAGAGCAATTGAAAGGCTACAGTGTAAAACTCCGAGTTCCCCATGCTGGATTCAAGAGGAAGAACCAGTACACCAAGGCATTGAGAGCCTGGAAGGAGTCAAGAGACCCACAGAATGCGGGGGACATCGTCCCACCCGACAACCTTGGGGAGTCCAGCAGAGTCCTGTCGCCAGAGGAGCTGGCAGACAGGGCAGCAGACAGGCGCATGCGATGGAGATGGCAAAGTTGGCAGGACAAATGGAAATGGAAAAGCAGAAGTTGGCCCTGGAGGCACAACAACGCCAAATGGATCATGATATAAGATTGAAGGAGTTGGAGCTGAAGGCGAAAAGTTTGGACACCGCTCCTTCTGGTGGCAGCACTCCGCCAGTGCAGGTAGAGTCCAAGGTGTACATCCCCAAAGATGTAGTTAAGGAGTATTTTAGAAAGGATGACATAGGGCAGTGGTTTAGAGCCTATGAGGTGGCCATGTCTTCACACCGGGTCCCTGAGAAAGACTGGGGAGCGGGGTTGTGGGGAAGGTTCCTTGCTGAAGGGCGCGACACACTGTTAGATTTACCCTTAGATCTCCAAGCCTCATACCCCCATATGAAGGAAGCTTTAATGACCAGGAATGGGTTAACTCCTGAGCTATATAGACAGAGGTTCAGGGAGACTAAGAAGATCCCTGAGAGTACGTATGTGGAGTATGTAACTTCTTTTTGCAGAGCACTGGATGGTTGGGTGAAGGGTAGCAAAGTGAATGATTATCAAGGGCTGCTTGATTTAATTGCATGGGAGCACTTGTCCAGTCAATGTTTTCCTGAGCTACGCCAGCACCTGATTGATAGCAAGCTGTCCAACCCGAGGAAGCTTGCTGAGGAGGCGGACCGCTGGCTCAGCACCAGGGTCCACAAGGGTCAAGTGGGAGACTCCGCCAAAGGTGGGCAGGGTCCCCAGCAGAAGAGTGGGGGGGACAAGGGTAAACAGAAAGGGTGCCAAAAAGGCCCCCAAAGTAATCCCCAAGGGAACCAGCATAAGGGTTCTCAGCCTCCCCCACCCCCGCAGCAGAATGGGGCCCCGACAGGTAGGCCTGTTCCAAAGGGGCCCTTCAATTGTTACAGGTGTGGTGACCCGGGTCACATTGCCTCTGATCCTAAGTGTCGCCTGTTTGGTAGGACAGCACCCACTGGTGCTCCACCCCGGCAAGTAGCTAATGTTAATTTTGGGGAGGAGGTAGCAGTCCAGGGGGGTGGGGGTCCTGCGCATATAACCCTAGTCTCGCTAGGAGACAGTGAGATGGTCCCTGAAACCTACTTACCCTCTAACACTAAGAAATATGGGCAAGTAGTGACCATCAATGGGAAGAAGGTTGAGGCTCTTAGAGATACAGGAGCCAGCGTGACCTCGGTGAGGCAACACCTGGTGTCTCAAGAGCAGATTGTACCCAATGCCTACTGTAGGGTTGTCAATGCTGACAACATAGAGAGTCGTTGTCCAATGGCTCAAGTTCCCTTTGAGTGGGGGGAGGTCTCTGGTACTCTACAAGTCGCTGTGAGAACTGACATGCCTGTAGACTGTCTGCTAGGGAACTACCTGGAGAGCTCCCCTTGGGAAAAGGTGGAGAAGACCACGCATCTGAGGATGGTGGGTCTACCCGACTGGGGTTGCGTGACCACCCGGTCAATGGCAGCCAGTAGGGGTGCTGAAAGGGTCCTGGAGCCTGAGGGAGAGGTCCAGGAACCGGCCTTAGGGAGAAGGCGCAGGAGGCGCGGGAAACCGGCCCCCGAAGTTCCCACGGCCCAGGAGGAAGCAGACCCTGTGGGGGATGCTCTGGAGCCTACCGGGGAACAGATTGCCGAACTGGGGGACCTGCCTGAGCTGACCCATTGGCAGCAAGAAGGAGGCCCCTCCAGGGAGGAATTCTGCAGGGAGCAGAAAGAATTCCCTTCTCTCGTGGGTATGCGGCAGCAGGCTGCAGACCAGGCCAATGGTGTTCAGGCCAAAACACACTACGTGTACTGGGAGAGTGACCTCCTGTATTCAGAGCCTAAGGCTGCTGATCCTGGGTCAGCCCGTGTGCTGGTGGTACCCCAGAAGTTCAGAACCTTCCTACTGGGGCTGGCTCATGCTGTGCCTTTAGCAGGACATTTGGGGATGGACAAGACCTATGACAGGCTTGTCACCCACTTTTACTGGCCCCAAATGCACAAGAATTCAGATTCCTACTGCAGAACCTGTCAGACTTGCCAGGCAAGTGGTAAGAGCGGAGGGAAGCACAAGGCTCCTCTGCAACCCTTCCCCGTGGTCGGTACGCCATTCCAGCGAGTGGGTATTGATATTGTTGGGCCTCTGGACCCCAAGACAGCCCTGGGCAACAGGTTCATCCTGGTCTTGGTGGATCATGCCACCCGGTACCCTGAAGCCATCCCTCTGAGGACAGTGACGGCCCCCGTGGTGGGACGGGCACTGATGGGAATTTTCTCCAGAGTGGGATTCCCTCTAGAGGTGGTGAGCGACAGGGGGACCAATTTCATATCCACATATATGAAGTCCCTGTGGAAGGAGTGTGGGGTAACTTACAAGTTCACCACTCCTTACCACCCCCAAGGAAATGGGTTGGTTGAGAGATTCAACCGAACCCTCAAAGGCATGATCATGGGCCTAGACGGTCCAATGAGGCGTAAGTGGGACGTCCTCTTGCCATGCCTGCTCTTCGCGTACCGAGAGGTGCCACAGAAGTCTCTAGGGTTCAGCCCCTTTGAGCTTCTGTATGGTCACCCGGTAAGAGGACCTCTGAGTTTGGTAAAAGAAGGCTGGGAGCAATCTCCCAGGAAACCTCCCCAGAATGTATACAGTTTACATGCTGGCCTTCGAAAACCAGACTAGGCATTTCAGGCAACTTGCTGAGGCAAATCTGGAAGCCAGCCAGGAAGAGATGAAGCGGTGGTACGACCAGAATGCCACTCTGGGAGAGCTTCAACCTGGACAAAAGGTGTGGGTCTTGGCCCCAGTGGAGCCTTGTGCACTTCAGGATAAGTGGACAGGTCCATTTGAGGTTGTGGAGCGCAAAAGTCCTATCACCTACTTGGTGGACATGCGGTCTCCCAGGAACCCTTTGAGGGTCCTACATGTTAACCGCCTTAAGCCCCACTTAGAGAGGACCGAAGTGGGCATGCTGCTGGCCACTGATGATGGAATGGAAGAGGAGACTGAGCCTCTTCCTGACCTCTTAGTAGCCTCTGAGAAAGATGGGTCAGTGGATGGAGTTAACCTCTCACCCACCCTGACGCCTGAACAACAGGAAGATTGCCGCCACTTGCTGGGGCAGTTTCCAGATAGGTTCTCCCTGGTTCCTGGTGTCACGGATTGGTGCGTCCATGATGTGGACACAGGAGACAGCTTACCTGTGAAGCACAAGGCTTACAGGGTAACTGACAGGGTCAGAGCTTGCATCAAGGAGGAGGTCTCCAAAATGCTTGCGTTAGGGGTGGTTGAGTCCTCCAGCAGTCCTTGGTCCAGCCCCGTGGTCTTGGTCCCCAAGGCTGCTGCGCCGGGAGCCACACCTGAACTCCGGTTCTGTGTGGACTACAGAGGACTCAATTTAGTAACTAAGACTGACGCGCACCCCATCCCCAAAGCTGATGAGCTCATTGATCGGCTGGGGGCTGCCCGGTTCCTCAGCACGTTTGATTTAACGTCTGGGTACTGGCAGATCACCTTGACCGATGGGGCCAAAGAGAGGTCAGCATTCTCTACACCAGATGGGCACTTCCAGTTCCGGGTCATGCCATTTGGAATGAAGAATGCCCCTGTCACCTTTCAGAGGTTGGTCAACCAGGTATTGGTTGGGCTGGATGAGTTCAGTGCCGCCTACCTGGATGACATCGCAGTGTTCAGTGCAACCTGGCCCGAGCACCTGCGCCACCTCTGGGAAGTGTTGATGGCTCTGCGCCGAGCAGGCCTCACGATCAAGGCGAGCAAGTGCCAGATCGGGCAGGGTTCCGTGGTGTACTTGGGACACCAAGTGAGGAGTGGCAAGGTGGCACCCTTGCAACCCAGAATTGAGACCATCCTGGCTTGGGAACCCCCCAAGACACAGACCGCAGTGAGGGCCTTCCTGGGGCTCACTGGGTACTACAGGAGGTTTGTCAAGGGCTATGGAACGATTTTTGCCCCCTTGACAGAGCTGACTTCCAAGAAGCAGCCCAGGAAAGTGATCTGGACTGACACCTGTCAGAAAGCTTTTGACACCCTGAAGACTGCCATGTGCACGGCGCCCGTGCTCTTGGCCCCTGACTTCTCCAAGGAATTCCTAGTGCAGACAGACGCTTCAGAGCATGGTGTAGGGGCTGTTCTCTCACAGATGACTGAGGAGGGCTGGGACCAACCTGTAGCCTTCATCAGTAGGAGGTTACTTCCATGGGAAAGTAGGTGGAGTGCAATTGAGCGAGAAGCATTTGCTGTGGTCTGGGCGCTGAAGAAGCTAAGACCCTACTTGTTTGGGTCTCACTTCCGGGTTCAGACAGACCACAGGCCCCTCAGATGGTTGATGCAAATGAGGGGTGAGAAGCCAAAGCTGTTGAGGTGGTCCATCTCCCTACAGGGTATGGACTTTACGGTGGAACACCGTCCTGGCACAGATGACGCCAACGCTGACGGTCTGTCCAGGTATTTCCGCCTTAGTGACGAGGAACCCCCTGGGCAAGGGTAGTTCTCCCCACATTTCAGCTGGAGGGGACACGTGTTAGACCTGGCACCTTGGCGTGAGTTTCCCTTCCACTTTTTGATGGTGTGCCTCAAATGATTTGCTGGTGTTGTCCGCTCAGGGCACTGCGCCACGGCTAATCCGTGCCGCAGTGCAAGTGCTCCCTAGATAAAGTGTACCTGTAATTGATATTCATGATTGGTTTATTGGATTTACTGTCAGTCCCCAGTAAAGTGCACCAGGGGTGCCAGGGCTTGTGAATGCCAATGCTGCTAGTGGGCCTGCAGCGCTGGCTGCGCCACCCACAGAAGCGGCCTTGTAAAATGTGTCTAGGGTCTGCCACTGCAGACCCTGCGTGCAGTCTGGTACTGTCGCGCTGACTGCGCAAGTGCCCCCATTTGCCAGTCCCTAAACCTTCCCTTAACTGCATATTAGCCACCCCTCTGGTAGGCCCAAGGGCAGGGTGCATTGTAGGCATAAGGTAGGACATGCCCTGATGTGTGTGGCATGTCCTAGTAGTGAATTACAGCCATTTTAGTTTTTCACTATTGAAGGCTACCTGCTCTCCATAGGCCAGAATGGGCTACTGGAGTCACTACACGCTGTGACCCCAGTGGACTCATAGAGCATGGTAGAATGTCAAGTTTAGTATGCCTGAACTCAGAATAATAAAATACTTCTTGTAGTCAAGTTTATTTTATTATCCTGGGTTTGTAAATACTACTTTTAGAAAGTCAGTATTTACTGATCTGGCCATTCCAGTCCGCCTCTGCTGTGGGTGTGTGTTCTGCCTAGCAACAGTAAGGAGCAGGGTTGGGGAATCCCCAGAGACAGGCTGGCTGCCAGGTGGTGGGTAGAGAGATTACACCAACATGGGTGGGAGGAGTACACCTTGACTCTTGAATAGACCTGTGCTCTGCCACCACAAAGCTGCCTCCGCCCCCTGTGGAGCGGCTGATGTCTCTACCCTGCCGCTGAAAGGAAAGAGCAGAGTCACCATAACAAAGTGCTCCAGAACTGGACTGGGCCAGGCCCAGGCCCCCTGGCGCTAAAGAACAAAAGAATCACTGTATAAAAGTAGGAGCCTGGCTCCTAAGAAATCAGAATCCTGTTTTACCACAAAGGACCTCTGCCCGACTAGAAGGAGAAGAAGACGCTGGAAGGACTGGCCTGCTGCTTGCCTTGCTGAGAAAGGAGAGGAAAAGACTTGCTGAATAGACTTTGCTGCTTTGTGCTTGAACATTCTCCAAGGGCTTGATCTGAGCTTGCCCCCTGAACTGAACCCCAGGACCAGTGGGTTCTCTGTGCTTTTGCTTGTCCTGAACCTCGAGCTGTGTTTGCATCCCGCTGGAGAAAGACTGCACCCCTCATCGCCCCTCCTAGGGCCGTGACACTCGGGAGCTCGCCTGCCTTTGTCCCCGTGAGAGCCTCGCTCCGACCAGAGTCGCTCTCTGCCGTCAGGCTAGGCTACCTGCTTCTCTGCCACCGTCTGCGACTGGAGCGCGCTGATGCGCTGTCACCCCCTCCCGCCGGAATCCTTCCGACGATCGTGATCCTCGCCGGGTCATCAGCTGCACGGGCCGTGCCCTGTGACCCCGCTTCGCTATCCCCGGAATACCCCAGGCCGCGCCGCCCCCGCTGTGGAGACCCCCCCGCACCGCCGTGCTGAGGGTCGTTGGCCGCGCCTGCCTGCCTGCATACAGCCACTGACTAAGGACCCAAAAGTACTCCCCGAAACACCGAGTCGCACTGACCTGTGCAGACTCCTAAAGCAACCGCAACGTTCTTCAAAGAGTTCCAGTATCGGGCTCAGGCCCGCAATGCCTTATTTCCCCGTCAACCGGAGCCGATCGTGCCAGAGGACTGGGCTTCCTTCAACGATCTCCTAGGTGAGTGAGAACGAGAGCTTTTCCCCGTCCTCACCCCTGGGATCTCGAGCCTCTGACAGTTACCGGGTTCCCGGTAGCCCCCACCGCACCCCTCGCCCGTCTCGCCTCCCGCTGCACCAGAGCCACCGGGAAGAGCCGTGCACGGCGCAGGCGCGCCCACGCCCGATGCGTGAGCCGCGGTAGGGTCCGGATCAAGTCGTGTGTGGAACCACGAAGGAACATTGCTAAAGACTAGAAAGTAACCATTTGACACTGCAACAAAGAAACCATTTGCCTATTTTAAAACCTCAGGTGGCATGAAGACAACGTTATTGGTCTTGTGTTAAGTCTGCATATATATATACCTATTTTTACATAAAGGAGCGTATTTTCACATAACCAAGCCTGGTGTCCGTTTCTGGGGGGATTAATGTGTTTACTGTGTGCGGTTACAATTGCTTAACTAACAACGCCTGAAGAATCGCCTTGGCTGCTCACGCCACGCACCTAGAGGGTGAGCAAGGGTCATTCCAAAAGGGGTTATCCTGTGCCCTGACGTAGAGGAGAGGGTTCCTGCTTGACACAAGGGCAACCTTGCGCCATCCAGAGACCCCCGAGTGTAACAACAGCACCCACCATCCTGTGCACTATCCTCACACATGTTTGTAAATAAACTCACCAGTACACTATACTTGCCTCTGTTGTGTGATTTCAACTTGTTATGTGCCATGGAGATGTTGATCTGCTAAACAACACAGTGCATGCCAAATACTACAACAATGTGATCACCGTTATATGAGTCATGGTGATGTGACACATGTGAGGGAGCAACACCACTATGGCACCACAACACATACTCACCATGGCATTGTAACTCATCCCACACAATGATATTGACCTGAAATACATTGGAATGCACAGACACCACACCTATCCACAGTCAGTGGTAACAATCCCACAGGTGAGGTAAGCAAATGTCAGTCAGATGTGGGAAGACAGACAATGCACCTAACAAAGCATAGCACAGGTTCATTACACATCAGCAACATGTTTATTCCACAATAGGTGCAAGGTAATTGTACGAGACAGTGGACACACAGTCACAAAGTGTCGGAGAATTGAAGTCCAGGGGTGTGTGGTACATCACTTGATGGGAATTGACAACTTCCACACTGGTATTGGATTCTGGGTGTTGGGGGTCAGTGTTGACCAAACATAGGCAAAGTACCCTGGGAAGGACAGACACAAGACACAGTCAAAAGCACAGCAGAACAGGAGAGAAATGCAATACACATGCACAAAACTTGTCAAAATAAACCTACCCAGAAACAAGTTAGCAGTTCGACACAATTGTGGAGTACAGACCACCTGAAAGGACACATCACTGCACGCATCCAGTCAAGTGGCACACATACACACTCAAACAGCAACAGAGCAGCCCCAACACATTTCAGGCTAACTCAATACATTGACATAACAACCCTGTAAATTCACATTCAGGTGAAGAAGTTTTTGATGAGCTGTGTGCAGACGTCACCCTCATCATCATCATCACTGGCATCGTGGCCCAGGCCTGGATTCTCCACAGGTGGCGGAGGTAGGTCATCGTCATCCTAGATGAGAGGTAACTTCTTCTGCACTGCCATGTTGTGTAGCATGCAGCATACAAGGATAATTTTGCACACCTTTGCAGGGTCATATGGGAGGGCCCCTCTGGTCTTGTCCAGGCTGCGGAAGCGGCTTTTCAGGAGACCAAATGTCCGCTCAATCACCCTCCTGGTCTGACCATGTGTCTCATTGTAGCGCATCTCGGCTGGTGTCACAGGGTTCCTGAGGGGTGTCAGCAACCATAGCATGTTGGGGTATCTGGAGTCACCTACATACAAACAATTGAACAATTAGCTGAGTTTTGAAAGAGGGTGGAATACAACATTGCCAAACACACACAATGGTTAACAGTACACACCGACAAGCCAGGCACGCTGGTCTGGCATCTGTGACATCAGCGTTGCAATGTGACTACTCTTCATGATATAGGCATCGTGCGCAGAACTGGGGAAACGTGCACACACATGTGTGATACACATGTCTGCAAGACATACCACCAGAGCATTGATGGAGTGGAAATGTTTCCTGTTCCGGTATGCCTGCTCATGTGCCTGTGGTGGTACAAGGGCCACATGTGTACCATCAATAGATCCGATGACGTTCGGCATCCTCCCCAGTGTATAAAAAGCATCCTTTATTTCAGTGAGTTGACCTGAGCTACGAAACTTGATGTACAGGTCAAGGAAATGCAACATCCCCTCCAAGACATCGCGTAGCACACGACTGAACATAGTTTGCAACATACCACCAGCAGTAGCCACAGTGTACTGGAAGGTACCAGTAGCAAAGAAGTGCAGGGCTGACATCACCTTCACCTCTGGGGTCAGTGCTGTAGGGTATGTCCGGCCAGGTAGCAGATGTGGCGCCAACTGCTCCGCCAACTCCTCAATCAGTGGCCTGGTGAAGCGGTACCGTCGGATGCAGTCTGTAGTACAGAAATGAACAAAGGAAGATTGTCGATTCATCCACCCATGTGGCTATGACCAAGCAAAATATCACATGATACATCATGACAATACACAATGTACTGAGGTGTGTGCTGTTGGGTATGGACACATATGTCACCTACATGCACATCACCTCACATCTCAAGTCCACATGTCTACATAAGTTCCAAGTAGTGCAATGGCCAATCATTGGGCTGTGTCACTGTACCTATGTACTGCTGTCACGTTCCAAACACACACCACAGTGACAAGTGAGGCCTGATGTCTCACAGGGTCCCTGTATTGCCACATGGACACTGGCATGACATGTAGTATCATGTACACGCCACAAAACAACCGTGAGTCCCACAGGTAGTGGCCACTGGTGTCTCTGCAGGCCCTACATGGACGTCTCATAGACACACACACACCATCAATGTTGATGCACAAACCACATTGATGTGGAGACTGTCTCCTATTGGGCACATTTGATCAGCCACATCTGAGACACAACATGCACACACACTGTGGGTGTACATCAGAATTGGGGCTATAGGTCTCACTGTGACGTACATACCATCAAACCCAGGACTCAGGGTGTATGTGACATGTCCTAAACATATCCAACCTGCAACTGTGTCCATGACTCATGACCATAACTGTACAGTTGCACATCACAGTGGTAATGTGCACAACACACAAAGGATTCTGTCCCCATGAACACATGCACAGCCTGGGAGTGGCTGCACAAAAGTGCCACACACCCAACCAAATTATTGCCCACCAAAACACACAGGCAATGCAGCCTAACATGCCATGGGACACAGTGTGGCACATACTGTAGTGTGGTAGGTGTGCACCTGAGTCCCTGGCAAGTAATTGTGTGTGGAAGCCATCAAAAAGTTACACCAATGTCAACCGACGCGGGTGACTATCATGAGTACACATTGCACAGTTCAGGACCGAGCCGTGCGTACTCTTAGCCATTGACTGCAAAGAGAACCGATGCGGGTGACTATCATGCATACGCATCTTGCAGGCATGGACTGAGCCCTGCGCACGCCTTGGCCATTGAATCGTATGGAGACGGGTTTGTGTGTATTTTCAAACTACGCGTTGTACAGTCAGTTGACCGAGCCATGCGCACCCATTGGCTCTAGACTGTCATGGAGACGGATGCAGATTCAAAACTTGTACTAGTTGTGCGATGGAAATTCAGTTGGATGCCTACAACAATGTTGCAATTACTAGGGTTTTATGAAGGTGAAGATTTGAACGATGCGGAAGACGTGTACGAGTCGTTCAAATTCCATGGATTGGCCAGAATCATAGAATGCAACCGTGTTGGACCTATCACTTGGGACACATGGCACAGATTCTGCCTCTGCAGCACAGATATAAGGCTGGCTGGCCCCCAGGGAGCTCACTTGCCTGCACTACATGCTACTGGACCACATCTCTGCTACCACTGCTGCTGTCTCTGCATCCTCTGGCTACTGCTATGGCACGTACTCTGGAGAGGGCCCCAGCCTTCACTGAGGAGGAGAACCAGGCCCTGCTGGATGGGCTCCTCCCACAGTACAGCAAGCTGTATGGGAAACCAGGGGAGCAGGTGAGTGTGCAGTCCACTGCCTTCCTACTTGTGCATGTTGTCTGACTAGCAGTACTAGCAGTGTGTACACCAGTGGCAAGCGCATTCACTGAGTACTTTCATCCCCCAAAGTGTGTAGGTACATGTAATGAACAGGTGTTCTGCAGTAAACGTGCATTTGTTCAAGCTTAAACTTCCCAGGCATTGTTAACATGTCAGACATGCAGGGCATTTGTCCATTTCCATGGGTGCACTACCTGTGTAACTCATTTTCCTTTGTGATGACGACATGTATATCCAACTGTGCAGCACAAATATGGGGCATGTGTGTTAATGGACTTTTAACTTTGTCATCCTCACAGGTTGATGCCCACTAGAAGCAGGAGATATGGCTGTCCATCGCCCGGGCAGATCGATCAGTGGGTTCTACAAGCACCAGATACGCAACTGCCAGAAGATGTGGCAGGACCTTTTGGGCTGGACCCGGAGGATCGCAAGGGTCCAGCTGAAGCTGTCGCCACCTCGTAGGAGGGGCGGACACCGGTCTCTGACTCCCCACATGCTCAGGATTCTGGCGGTGGTCTTCCTGGACCTGGATCGGCAGCTGAAGGCCAGACAGCAGCAAGGAGGGGGTAAGTCCATGCCTAATCTGTGTACTATGTCTGACATGCTATTTACAGTCTTTTGGCCTGGTCACACTTCCACATTACGTAGGTCTTGTAGTCCATGACTCATGTCCCTTAATTGTGTGATGCACCCTCCTCATCTGATCCACAGGTGTGGACCCTACAGTCTGAGGCTTGTGTCACTAGGGCACTGTGTCTCTGCAGTCAGCTATGCTTCAGGTTCTGAACAGCATCTGTGACTCTGTTGTGGGTTTCATGGGTGGGTCAATTGTTTACACAATGCCTGATATCTGACATGTGATCTGTGTGTGCCCTTGATATGTGTTCCAATTGCTGGTCTGACACGCCACATGGGCCTGGGGTATTTCAAACAAACCCATGCAGCAGGGGACTCCAATTTGTAGGCCACAGGAGTATGTATATCAAGTATGTCACACTTGCTTAGCCACCTGACTACTGTCCAGGGCTATACACTGTTTCACGTAGACCTGGGCAGTCATGTCTACTCAAGAAAAACTCTGTAATCCCACTCCTGTGTATCAATTTACAGGTTGTGCTTAGTGACATGTGCCTTCAGGTGTCTGCCTCTGTGTCATTGTGGTGTGGCTCCCTTTTCCGGACAACTGTGGTGTTCATGAGTTTGAGGGTCAGCAGGACATCTGAGATGTGACTATGAGAAACAAAACCTGTGTGACATATAGGTGTGTGATCACTTGACAGTGCACAATGGTGTATGCAACTGTGAACTTCAGGCATCTGTGTTTCATGCACAGCAGACTGTGATGTGCTCATGTACAGGGAGTTGTGTTCGCAGAGACTCATATGTCTGTTTTGTATGATGTGGGGTCATCTGGGTCCGTGATATGTTGTTTGCAGGGGATGGACAAGTGCACTTGTCAGCTGCAGAGTTTGCTTTACCCATGAGCTATGATTGTGACACAGTGCATACTGTTGTTGTCTGGATGCCCTGCCCCTATGACAGGAGACAGTGATGATTGACTTTCCAGGCATGCCAGTGCCATGGCATTTAACTTGCTATGAGTGAACCTGCATTGGGGTCAAATGTGCTCCATGCACCCCAGTGTGGCATTGGCTATCAGGACATGAGAACATCATAGTGTGTGTTGCTGGTATGCATCACAAGCATGTGAAATGAGACTCTGGCCATCCCTTCATCCTGACACCTATACTGAGTCAGTGGCAAGAGATGTGATGTGTGTATAGTGACGTACTCCTACATGTTCACTTGCATGTCCAACAAATGTGTAGGTGGTGCATGTGTGCACATTGGGGTATTAGCATCCAACATGCAGCAGACATATGGGTGCAAGTCCAGGAGGGATATGAGTGCCTTGGTTCATGGTGAGACTAGCAATTGGCTTATTCTAAACAGTGTGAGCACTTTGAGCAGTGTTCAGCTGATGATGCCAGGGCTTGCCCTGTGATGTGTTGTACTCATTGGGGTGTGTGCAGTCAGTGTAGGTGACTGATGTTGTTCTTTTTTTCCTAATTCTATCCAGATACATCCACGGCCACAGGAGGGGACAGCTCCATGGACCAGGAGCCACAGAGCCTGACTGGGACAGAAGGCGAGGAGTTGGAGGGACCCAGTGGCACGAAGGGCGAGTGGAGCCACACCGAGGAGTCCTCAGCACCATCCACCCCAGCTGAGGGCCACAGCAGCTCAGAGGATGACTTCCTTGTGGAGGCGGGTGTCAGCAGCCACCAAACCCCAGCTAGTGAGGCTGTCCCTGTCACCGCCACCACCACCACCATCACCACCCTCCCATCGGCTCCCATCCCAGAGGTCCGTGGAGGCTCCCGTGTTTTGGAGCATGTCTCCTTTGTGCCAGGCACCGTACCCCCTGCCCCTGTGTCCCCTGCTGCCCTGAGTGTGGAGTATGTGGACTTGATTCGACAGATCCATGTAGGGTAGACATCAATGCTGAGTGTCCTCCATGCACACACCAGTCTGTTGACACAACTGGTGTCGTTCATGGAGGGCATTTCATCGGATATGTCTGCCCTACAGAGGACCAATCAGTCGGTGGCCTCCTACATGATGGCAGCAGTGTCCCTCCTTCAACAGTCTCGCACCCCTCCTACCCCTGCCCCACCCATGATTCCTAGCACCCTACCTGTCCCAAGCACACACACACCAGCACCTTCACCCAAACCCACAGACACAGGCAGCACACAAACACCCAACCCAAGGTCTAGACGTGCATACAAGCAACCTCAGGGGACTGATACCACACTCACAGGGGATGGTTTGCAAACATACACAGTCATCCACAACCACTCCGAAGTCCTCCGATACCTCTCCCTCCAAGACCCCTTCCATTGCCTCACCTGCAACCCCATCTCCCAAGAAGCTCTTCTTCTGTGACCTTGGCCTCTTCCCCCAGACCCAGCAGATCCAGCTTACAAGGGGAAGAAGAAGTCCCCACACACAGAGGGGAGTGCCCCTCACACCCGGACACCCTCCCCCAGGAGCAATCAGACTGAGGCCCCCACCGCAAGTCCCCCCAGAGCCGGAAGAGCAAGACCCCACCCCCGCCCCGCAGCTCCACTACAAAGTCTCCGTCCTCCTTGCCCCAGGCCACCACTCCAAAGGTTACCCCGCCACACCCTGCCCCAGGTTCCCCCACCCACAGATACACCATCCGCAAAATGCTCAGGCTCTCCCCCCTACCACTTGCTCTTCCACCCCCACCAACCCCGGTCAGACAGTTTGTGCCACTGATGTGGGGACCTTGTCCCCCCTCTGTCCTGCTGACCTCACCTGAACCCCATTCCGCTCCCATTGAGATAGGCACTGAAGTGGAGTCCACAACCACCCCGTCTGACTTGGGCACTGCAGTGGGGACCCAGTCCACTCCATCTGACCTGCCCATTGCAGTTGTGCCGGCACCCACCCTATCTGCCTTGTGCCCCACAGTTGTGACTGCACCCACTACTTCAGTCAGCTCCACTGCAGTTGCCAGTGACTCTCCTGCATCATCCACCCCTTCATTGCCTCCTTCTGCTGAGCCCAGATCCTGTCCCTGCGGTGCCTGGCCTGCCCCCATGTATGCCCCCCCGAGGGGATGTCCCCTGTCCTTACCAGTGCAGGCAAGCAACGTGTGACAGTTGCCACTCAAATAACATTGTTGACATTTGGATATGGACTGGCCATTGGCCTTTGTTTTGAAAGGACTTTGCATTTAAAAATTGCTGAATAAAGCATTTTTCTTTATCCTTGTGAATTTGATTTAGCTGTACATTATGTTGATGATGTTTAGCATGACCTTGCAGTTGTAATGCTGGATTTCCAATGTTGAATACTGAGGTGTTGATGTGAGGTACTCCATGTGGTCCATGAGATATGTATCCTATTCTGGTCGGTATCCATGTCATCCTTTGCAACTAACTGGGTGTGTCATGATTAACAATTTGTGAACATCTCTGTAAACATTTCATTTGCATAGTCACATCTGTGGCTTGCCCACTTGCACATATGATGTGCTTCCCATTGTCCAATTTTCCTATTTCCCTGACTGAGGGCGCATCTCCACTGGACATGCAGGTGTGGGCATCATTGGTGTAGGAGCAACTGGGTCCTCTGTGCAACTTGCTGGACATATGTATTGAGTATGTGCAGATGACTTAAGGGACACTCCCGTACCCAGGCTGTTGTGACCAGAGCCTTCATTGGGTGGTAACTGATGGCTGTCTGACCAAGTGTTCTGCTGACATGACTCAGACCTGCTGGGAGCTTTCACAGGAGTTGTGTCCCATCACGTAAGTGTGTTGTTCTGTGACATTGCCTGGGCCCATGGTGTGTGTTGTGTGAGCATGTGTGTGTGCGTCCACATCCCTTTTCATACACAGGCAGTGTTCCCTTGATATGTTCCCGTTGTTGATGCTTGTTGAGTTGTACTGTGTTCATCACACATCTTTGTGTGGGTGCATGACACACTACTGTTAATTGGTGTTTCATCATTGGGATATGTCAGTTCTGAGTGGTGATGATGTGGTCAGACACAGATGCGACACAGTCAGGGGTCCCCAAGGCACTTATTTGTTCGCAATATCATGTAGTTGTCCCTAGGTGGTACCTTTCAGTGATTGAGACATGTGTATGTGTGTGTGACTGCTCCCACTCGTCCGATTCAGGGCTGCAATGTTGGCAGGTGTCAGCATGTGTGCCTTGTGGTTCTCCTTGGCTTCTGCATTGTCCTGGAACTGTGGAAGGTATTCTGAAGGTTACGTGAGCTTTGACGTCATGGCCATGTACCGCATACTGTGCAGTATGTCTGTCATTCACCAGGGTTGTAGACTGTCCTTGTGTGATGATTCTGTGCACCTTGGTTCCTCCCAACATTACTGGGTGTGGTGTTTATGGTGGACAGATGTAAATGCTTGCATGGATGGGCCCCTAGGTCCCATTTATCCATGGATGACGGGCCATGCTGAGTGATTTGTGTTTGTGTAGGTGTGATGTACGTTTGTGGCACATGTCTGGGTTTCACAGTTTGTACGACATCTACCTTTGTCATCACAGTGGACGTATCATGCATGCTTGTGTCACCCCAATGTATGGTCCCTGGGGGTAGTGCTGTTGTGTGTCAGTCTCTTGTTGTGTTAGTTGCTGTTCATTCCAGCTTGTGTCACATGTGTCCCTCTCATCCCACAATGCCTGATTGCCCACTAAGGGGGATCCAAGGATTGGTTACTTTTGTATGGCACTGTGTCCACATCTGTCTCACTGTGGTTCAGCCTCCCTCATGTGTTGTGTAGTTGCCTGGGATACTGAAACACACATGTTGTGTCAGATGTGCAGTGTGAGGTTGCCAGTTTGTGTTTGTGCATCTGCACCAGTGCATTGGTATTGCTGTTGTGGGCCATTGTCTGGATGTTGTTTTTGTGATTTTCCCTGCTGTCCCTGTGAGTCATATCACATCATTCTGCACATTCATCCTGGTTGTTAGGTCCCATTGCTGCCATGGAATGGGAGTTTGTGACCTGACACCTACAGTCTACACAGGATGTTTTGATTTGTGTGTCTATTTTTGAGATGTGTGTATGCTTTGTGAAGGTCACTTCTGCTTTTGTGTCATTGTACACTATATGCAATGTCAGCCCCCATGGGTGGTGCTTGTCTGCACATGGCCGAGAGTATGTTAGGTTTTCACAGCACTGTTAGCCTCACCACATCTCTGTAGGTATGGGACACAACCACTACTTTGCCACAAAAGTGTTTCATGTGTTGGGACCAGGAATCTTACATGCTGTTTGGCATTTGCATGATGACACTTACCTTTTGGTCACTGTGATGAGGGTTTTTTTACCTCATTACCACAATGCTCAACATTTGCTGCAGTTTGGAACCACACACTTAGCTTTTGTTCTACATAGTGAGGGGGTGTTAGTTTTACATTGACACAGTGCTTTAGTGATGCTTGCCTTGTGTAGGTCACACTCAGTTTTTGGTCACACATGTGATGGTAGTTACATTGTATGTTCGAAGTCATAATCACTGTTGTGGGCATTTGTCACAGACTACACACTGTTGTCATGATGTTAGGGCGGATGTATTTTGCTAACATACCTAATGTTGGTGTATGATGGATGTGTGGCGTATCACCCATCCTATGGGTGGGGGTGGCAGGAGTGATGGGCAACATAAGCCCTATGGTTGGGGGTGGGGGTGGCAGTAGTGATGGGCAACATAGTCCCTATGAGTAGGGTTGGCAGGAGTGATGGGCAACAGGTCCCCTATGAGTGGGGGTGGAAGGAGTGCTGGGCAACAGGTCCCCTATGTGTGGGGGTGGCAGGAGTGCTGGCAACATAGACCCTATGGGTGGGGGTGGCAGGAGTGATGGGCAATATAGTCCCTATGAGTGGGGGTGGCAGGAGTGATGGACAACATAAGCCCTACGGGTGGGGATGGCAGTAGTGATGGGCAACAGGTCCCCTATGGGTGGGGGTGGCAGGAGTGATGGGCAACATAGTCCCTATAGGTGGGGGTGGCAGTAGTGATGGGCAACAGGTCCCCGATGAGTGGGGGTGGCTTAGTTGTGGGCAACAGGTCCCCTATGTGTGGGGGTGGCAGGAGTGCTGGGCAACATAGTCCCTATGGGTGGGGGTGGCAGGAGTGATGGGAAACATAGTCCCTATGAGTGGGGGTGGCAGGAGTGATAGGCAACAGGTCCCCTATGAGTGGCGGTGGCAGGAGTGCTGGGCAACAGGTCCCCTATATGTGGGGGTGGCAGGAGTGCTGGGCAACATAGTCCCTATGGGTGGGGGGGCAGGAGTGATGGGCAACATAGTCCCTATGAATCGGGGTGGCAGGAGTGATGGGCAACAGGTCCCCTATGAGTGGGGGTGGCAGTAGTGATAGGCAACAGGTCCCTTATGGAAGGGGGTGGCAGGAGTGATGGGCAACATAATATGGGTGGGAGTAGTGATGGGCAACAGGTCCCCTATGGGTGGGGGTGGCAGGAGTGATGGGCAACATAGTGCCTATGAGTGGGGGTGGCAGGAGTGATGGGCAACAGGTCCCCTATGAGTAGGGGTGGCAGGAGTGCTGGGCAACATAGTCCCTTTGGATGGGGGTGCAGGAGTGATGGGCAACATAGTCCCTATGAATGGGGGTGGCAGGAGTGATGGACAACATAAGCCCTACGGGTGGGGATGGCAGTAGTGATGGGCAACAGGTCCCCTATGGTTGGGGGTGGCAGGAGTGATGGGCAACATAGTCCCTATAGGTGGGGGTGGCAGTAGTGATGGGCAACAGGTCCCCGATGAGTGGGGGTTGGCTTAGTTGTGTGCAACAGGTCCCCTATGTGTGGGGGTGGCAGGAGTGCTGGGCAACATAGTCCCTATGGGTGGGGGTGGCAGGAGTGATGGGAAACATAGTCCCTATGAGTGGGGGTGGCAGGAGTGATAGGCAACAGGTCCCCTATGAGTGGCGGTGGCAGGAGTACTGGGCAACAGGTCCCCTATATGTGGGGGTGGCAGGAGTGCTGGGCAACATAGTCCCTATGGGTGGGGGGGCAGGAGTGATGGGCAACATAGTCCCTATGAATCGGGGTGGCAGGAGTGATGGGCAACAGGTCCCCTATGAGTGGGGGTGGCAGTAGTGATAGGCAACAGGTCCCTTATGGAAGGGGGTGGCAGGAGTGATGGGCAACATAATATGGGTGGGGGTGGGAGTAGTGATGGGCAACAGGTCCCCTATGGGTGGGGGTGGCAGGAGTGATGGGCAACATAGTGCCTATGAGTGGGGGTGGCAGGAGTGATGGGCAACAGGTCCCCTATGAGTGGGGGTGGCAGGAGTGCTGGGCAACATAGTCCCTTTGGATGGGGGTGCAGGAGTGATGGGCAACATAGTCCCTATGAATGGGGGTGGCAGGAGTGATAGGCAACAGGTCCCCTATGAGTGGGGGTGGCAGGAGTGCTGGGCAACAGGTCCCCTATGTATGGGGGTGGCAGGAGTGCTGGGCAACATAGTCCCTATGGGTGGGGGTGGCAGTAGTGATGGGCAACAGGTCCCCTATGGGTGGGGGTGGCAGGAGTGATGGGCAAGATAGTCCCTATGGGTGGGGGTGGCAGTAGTGATGGGCAACAGGTCCCTGATGAGTGGGGGTTGGATTAGTTGTGGGCAACAGGTCCGCTATGTGTGGGGGTGGCAGGAGTGCTGGGCAACATAGTCCCTATGGGTGGGGGTGGCAGGAGTGATGGGCAACATAGTCCCTATGAGTGGGGGTGGCAGGAGTGATGGGCAACAGGTCCCCTATGAGTGGGGGTGGCAGGAGTGCTGGGCAACATAGTCCCTTTGGATGGAGGTGCAGGAGTGATGGGTAACATAGTCCCTATGAATGGGGGTGGCATGAGTGATAGGCAACAGGTCCCCTATGAGTGGGGGTGGCAGGAGTGCTGGGCAACAGGTCCCCTATGTGTGGGGGTGGCAGGAGTGCTGGGCAACATAGTCCCTATGGGTGGGGGTGGCAGTGGTGATGGGCAACATAGTCCCTATGAGTGGGGGTGGCAGGAGTGATGGACAACATAAGCCCTATGGGTGGGGATGGCAGTAGTGATGGGCAACAGGACCCTATGGGTGGGGGTGGCAGGAGTGATGGGCAACATTGTCGCTATGGGTGGGGGTGGCAGTAGTGATGGGCAACATGTCCCCGATGAGTGGGGGTTGGATTAG
Source organism: Triturus cristatus (assembly GCF_964204655.1). NCBI lineage: Eukaryota > Metazoa > Chordata > Amphibia > Caudata > Salamandridae > Triturus > Triturus cristatus. The sequence goes on from NC_140589.1 coordinate 1,866,989,427, forward strand.
TTGTGGGCAACAGGTCCCCTATGTGTGGGGGTGGCAGGAGTGCTGGGAAACATAGTCCCTATGGGTGGGGGTGGCAGGAGTGATGGGCAACATAGTCCCTATGAGTGGGGGTGGCAGGAGTGAGAGGCAACAGGTCCCCTATGAGTGGGGGTGGCAGGAGTGCTGGGCAACAGGTCCCCTATGTGTGGGGGTGGCAGGAGTGCTGGGCAACATAGTCCCTATGGGTGGGGGTGGCAGGAGTGATGGGCAACATAGTCCCTATGAATGGGGGTGGCAGGAGTGATGGGCAACAGGTCCCCTATGAGTGGGGGTGGCAGAAGTGATATGCAACAGGTCCCCTATGGGTGGGGGTGGCAGGAATGATGAGCAACATACCCCCTATGAGTGGGGGTGGTAGTTGTGATGGCCATGCAACCCTTACGGTGGCCTGTTGCTAGTGGCCAGGATATGGATCCCCTGGGTATGTGTGAGATTTGGCAGGTACGTGTCATTTGTTTGTGTGGTAGGTGTCTGACTTACCATCTGCGCCGTCCGCGTCTGTTCCTGATCCGGTCATAGATGTACAGTACTGGTATGACCTGCACGATGGGATTCATGATATGTTAGTATCGTACACGCTGCTTGTTGCTCCGTCTCGTACCCGTTGCTAGCTGGTCCGTCTCGTAGCCATGGATTGTGTTCTGGCACGAATCGTACCTGATATGCTTCTTTTCTGGATGCTGTGACGTGCTGTACGTAGGGACCCGTCCGGCGTGTATGATTTGCGCATCATACTTGGCCAGCAGGAAACTGCTGTGGATACTGCTTCCGGGCAACTCGGTTCGGCATTGGGAGGTAAGGCTCGAACGGAGAATGAAGCTTGAATCACAGTCTACGTGTCGGTCGGATTTGTGTCAGTTATGCGCATTGTACTTCATCTCCTGGATGGACTGGCTCCGGGTACGAGTCGGTCACTAGGTAAGGCTATGAACAGCTCTCGGAGAGCTGTCCGACCCGGATCGGAATCGACCCCTTAATCTAATTTATTCTGTTAAACATATTAATATCATTTAATATATTTATGTAAGTTATATATACTTTTTAAGTCAATATTTTTTACATCTCTATTTTTTACTTCGATATTTTTGATTCAATATTATTGTACTTACCTGTTTAAGTAAAGGGAGTCGATATATTTGTATTCGATAATTTAACCTCTATAATTTTGTTAACTATATTTTTTACATCGATATTATTTATATATATTCACTGAAAGAAAACAAAGGTTACAGGGATGTTACAGTTAGAAATTAGCGTTTAAAAATCGTTAGAAAGTCACTTAAAAAACCAAAGGTTACAGGGGCATTATAGTTAGGAAATAGAATTAAAAAACCTTAGAAATTCAGAGAAAAAAAACAAAGGATATTACGCGAGGACGTTGATAGCTGCAAGGTCATTGGATGACCCGATTGATAGTGCCTGAGTTAATGGATGAGTGCATGTGCACTGCCTGACTGAATGGATGAGTGCAAGGGTAGTGATTGAGTAAGTGGATGTATAGTGCCTGGGTGATTGTGTGAGTGCATGGATAGTCATGATCACAGGGGTATGCAGTTCCTACTAAGTGCAGATTTGTCTGCTTAGGTCAGTTAAGTTCCACAGAGTCCGCAGGGAGCACTATTCTGGAGGAACAATGAGCTTCACACACCTAGAGAGGTGGCATGGTTTGTACAAAGTGTAAAATGAATATATGTACACATATTGTGCAGTATATATAACAGTAGCGCTTTATTAGTGTACTTTTCAAACTAATATTGTTGTATTGAGTTTCCGGAAAAATCGGCTTCAATACTATTTTCCTTGTGTGCAGTGATGACAGGCATCTCAAAGATGTTGGTAGTCGCAAAGAGTATGAATTTTGTACTAAGTGTGAAACATTCATATAGACACATTCTGCAGTATGTTTAACAGTAGAGGTGTGTTTCTGTATTGTTTAAACCTTTGTTGTTGTAGGTATTTAGCTCAAAACTAATGGTCTTCGCAAACATATTTATAATGTCAACGTAGCGTGTTTTTGAAAAGTAAAAAAATGGATATACTCATATTTTAGAGTAAATGCGACATTAGGTGCTTATATACCACAGCTTTAACCCCTTCGCTGCTGCGGACATTCCGCTGCAGCGCTGGGGGGGGCAGGGGGGCAGCGCGGTGGGCCTGTGCTCATGACGGAGCCGCTCCGTCATGAGCCACAGTTGAGCTGTGCTCATGACGGAACGGTTCCGTCATGACTCCGCCCATTTGCGTTGTCGCCCCGCACAGGCGGGGAAACAGCGCCGCGCAGGCGGAGCGGCCGCCGACAGGATTGTCATGACGGAACCGTTCCGTCATGAGCACACGCCAACCGTGGCTCATGACGGAACGGTTCCATCATGAGCAGGGAAGGGGTTAAAGTTATGCTTTTATATTTACATTATGCAAACCTACTTTTATATTCCATTTCCGTGTTTATGATTAAGTATGTAGTCGCGAAGATCATGTGACCTGAAAAGAATGTGATATGATTAGATAAAATAGTTGTCAACTATATTAATATAATCCAGGGATGACCTGGCATGGCGAATCATTCTGGACTTTTCCCACAGGGCACAGGGTCAAGACTGATTTGCATATGGCTGGGTCCAAACTGGGGTGGCGTAGTGGGCAAAAGAATGATCGATTTAACCCAGATCTTCTAACTGGTGGAGAATGTTTGCATTGTCAGCATTCCGTCCATCATTTGTTTGCTGTAACACTTTCTGCCCTAAGTGGAATGGGTATGCCCAGGCGTGGGTCCCTTGCTCACTGTGCCACTGGATTCAAGCTAGCCTGGCTGAAGAAGGGTGACATGCCCTGAAACAGGTCCCAGGATGCTTTTTTCCGGTCCAGGGAGGTCCTGGCCTGGCAGTTCAGTCTAGACTGTTCCCAAAGGGCACAGGGTCAAGACTGATTTGCATGTGGTTGGGTCCAATCTGGGGTGGCGTAGTGGGCAAAAGAACAATGGATTTAAACCAGATCTTTTGACTAGGGGAGAATGTTTACATTGTCAGCATTCCGTCCATGATTTGTTTGCTGTAACACTTTTCACCCTAAGTGGGATGGGTATGCCCAGACGTGGGTCCCTTGCTCACTGTGCCACTGGATTCAAGCTAGCCTGGCTGAAGAAGGATGCCATACCCTGAAAGCGGTCCCAGGATGCTTGTTTCCGGTCCAGGGAGGACCTGGCTTGGCAGTTTAGTCTGGACTGTTCCCATAGGGCACATGGTCAAGACTGATTTATATATAGCTGGTTCCAAACTGGGGTGGCGTAGTGAGCAAAAGTACGAAGCATTTAACCCAGATCTTTTGACTGGGGGAGAATGTTTGCATTGTCAGCATTCCGTCCATCATTTGTTTCCTGTAACACTTTTCGCCCAGAGTGGGATGGGTATGCACAGACGTGGGTCCCTTTCTCACTGTGCCACTGGATTCAAGCTAGTCTGGCTGAAGAAGGGTGACATTCCCTGAAACCGATCCCAGGATGCTTGTTTCCTGTCCAGGGAGGACCTGGCCTGGCAGTTCAGTCTCGAACGTTTCCATAGGGCACAGGGTCAAGACTGATTTGCATATGGTTGGGTCCAATCTGGGGAGACGTAGTGGGCAAAAGAACGATGGATTTAACCCAGATCATTTACTGGGGGAGACTGTTTGCATTGTCATCATTCCGTCCATCATTTGTTTGCTGTAACACTTTTCACCCTAAGTGGGATGGGTATGCCCAGAAGTGGGTCCCTTGCTCACTGTGCCACTGGATTCAAGCTAGCCTGGCTGAAGAAGGATGGTGTACCCTGAAAGCGGTCCCAGGATGCTTGTTTCCGGTCCAGGGAGGACCTGGCCTGGCAGTTCAGTCTAGACTGTTGCCATAGGGCACAGGGTCAAGACTGATTTGCATATGGCCGGGTCCAAACTGGGGTGGTGTAGTGGGCAAAAGAACAATGGATTTAACCCAGATCTTTTGACTGGGGGAGAATGTTTGCATTGTCAGCATTCCGTCCATCATTTGTTTCCTGTAACACTTTTCGCCCAGAGTGGGATGGGTATGCACAGACGTGGGTCCCTTTCTCACTGTGCCACTGGATTCAAGCTAGTCTGGCTGAAGAAGGGTGACATTCCCTGAAACCGATCCCAGGATGCTTGTTTCCTGTCCAGGGAGGACCTGGCCTGGCAGTTCAGTCTCGAACGTTCCCATAGGGCACAGGGTCAAGACTGATTTGCATATGGTTGGGTCCAATCTGGGGAGGCGTAGTGGGCAAAAGAACGATGGATTTAACCCAGATCTTTTACTGGGGGAGACTGTTTGCATTGTCATCATTCCGTCCATCATTTGTTTGCTGTAACACTTTTCACCCTAAGTGGGATGGGTATGCCCAGAAGTGGGTCCCTTGCTCACTGTGCCACTGGATTCAAGCTAGCCTGGCTGAAGAAGGATGGTGTACCCTGAAAGCGGTCCCAGGATGCTTGTTTCCGGTCCAGGGAGGACCTGGCCTGGCAGTTCAGTCTAGACTGTTGCCATAGGGCACAGGGTCAAGACTGATTTGCATATGGCCGGGTCCAAACTGGGGTGGTGTAGTGGGCAAAAGAACAATGGATTTAACCCAGATCTTTTGACTGGGTGAGAATGTTTGCATTGTCCGCATTCCATCCATCATTTGTTTGCTGTAACACTTTTTGCCCTAAGTGGGATGGGTATGCCCAGACGTGGGTCCCTTGCTCACTGTGCCACTGGATTCAAGCTAGCCTGGCTGAAGAAGGGTGACATACCCTGAAACCGGTCCCAGGATGCTTGTTTCCGGTCCATGGAGGACCTGGCCTGGTAGTTCAGTCTGGACTGTTCCCATAGGGCACAGGGTCAAGACTGATTTGTGTATGGCTGGATCCAAACTGGGGTGGCGTAGTGGGCAAAAGAACAATGGATTTAACCCAGTTCTTTTGACTGGGGTAGAATGTATGCATAGTCAGCATTCCGTCCATCATTTGTTTGCTGTTACACTTTTCGCCCTAAGTGGGATGGGTATGCCCAGACGTGGGTCCCTTGCTCACTGTGCCACTGGATTGAAGCTAGCTTGGCTGAAGAAGCGTGACACACCCTGAAACCGGTCCCAGGATGCTTGTTGCCGTTCCAGGGAGGACCTGGCCTGGCAGTTCAGTCTGGAATGTTCCCATAGGCCACAGGGTCAAGACTGATTTGCATATGGATGGGTCCAAACTGGAGTGGCGTAGTGGGCAAAAGAACGATGGATTTAAACCGGATCTTTTGACTGTGGGAGAATGTTTGCATTGTCACCATCCCGTCCATCATTTGTTTGCTGTAACACTTTCCACCCTAAGTGGGATGGATATGCCCAGACGTGGGTCCCTTGCTCACTGTGCCACTGGATTCAAGCTAGCCTGGCTGAAGAAGGATGACATACCCTGAAACCTGTCACAGGATGCTTGTTTGCTGTCCACGAAGGACCTGGCCTGGCCGTTCAGTCTGGACTGTTCCCATAGTGCACAGGGTCAAGACTGATGTGCATATAGCTGGGTCCAAACTGGGGTGGTGTAGTGAGCAAAAGAACGATGGATTTAACCCAGACCTTTTGACTGGGGGAAAATGTTTGCATTGACAGCATTCCGTCCATCATTTGTTTGCTGTAACAACTTTTCGCCCTAAGTGGGATGGGTATGCCCTGACAGGGGACCCTTGCTCGCTGTGCCACTGGATTCAAGCTAGCCTGGCTGAAGAAGGATGACATACCCTGAAACCTGTCCCAGGATGCTTGTTTGCTGTCCACGAAGGACCTGGCCTGGCTGTTCAGTCTGGACTGTTCCCATAGGGCACAGGGTCAAGACTGATTTGCATATAGCTGGGTCCAAACTGGGGTGGTGTAGTGAGCAAAAAAACGATGGATTTAACCCAGACCTTTTGACTGGGGGAAAATGTTTGCATTGACAGCGTTCCGTCCATCATTTTTTTGCTGTAACACTTTTCGCCCTAAGTGGGATGGGTATGCCCTGACGTGGGACCCTTGCTCACTGTGCCACTGGATTCAAGCTAGCCTGGCTGAAGAAGGGTGACATGCCCTGAAACGGGTCCCAGGATGCTTGTTTCCGGTCCAGGGAGGACCTGGACTGGCAGTTCAGTCTGGAATGTTCCCATAGGGCACAGGGTGAAGACTGATTTGCATATGGCTGGGTCCAAACTGGGATGGCGTAGTGGGCAAAAGAAACAATGGATTTAACCCAGATCTTTTGACTGGGGGAGAATGTTTGCATTGTCAGCATTCCGTCCATCATTTGTTTGCTGTTACACTTTTCGCCCTAAGTGGGATGGGTATGCCCAGACGTGGGTCCCTTGCTCACTGTGCCCCTGGATTCAAGCTAGCTTGGCTGAAGAAGGGTGAAATACCCTGAATGTGGTCCCAGGATGCTTGCTTCCTGTCCAGGGAGGACCTGGCCTGGCAGTTCAGTCTGGACTGTTCTCATAGGGCACAGGGTCAAGACTGATTTGCATGTAGCTGGGTCCAAACTGGGGTGGCATAGTGGGCAAAAGAACAATGGATTTAACCCAGATCTTTTGACTGGGGGAGAATGTTTGCATTGTCAGTATTCCGTCCATCATTTATTTGCTGTAACACTTTTCACCCTAAGTTTGATGGGTATGCCCAGACGTGGGTCCCTTGCTCACTGTGCCACTGGATTCAAGCTAGCCTGGCTGAAGAAGGATGACATGCCCTGAAACCGGTGTCAGGATGCTTGTTTCCGGTCCAGGGAGGACCTGCCTGGCAGTTCAGTCTAGACTGTTGCCATAGGGCACAGGGTCAATACTGATTTGCATATGGCTGGGTCCAAACTGGGGTGGCGTAGTGGGCAAAAGAACGATGGATTTAACCCATATCTTTTGACTGTGGGAGAATGATTGCATTGTCAGCATTCCATCCATCATTTGTTTCCTGTAACACTTTTCGCCCTAAGTGGGATGGGTATGCCCAGACGTGGGTCCCTTTCTCACTGTGCCACTGGATTCAAGATAGCCTGGCTGAAGAAGGGTGACATTCCCTGAAACCGGTCCCAGGGTGCTTGTTTCCGGTCCAGGGAGAACCTGGCCTGGCAGTTCAGTCTTGAATGTTCCCATAGGGCACAGGGTGAAGACTGATTTGCATATGGCTGGGTCCAAACTGGGGAGGCGTAGTGGGCAAAAGAACGATGGATTTAACCCAGATCTTTTACTGGGGGAGAATGTTTGCATTGTCAGCCTTCCGTCCATCATTTCTTTGCTGTAACACATTTCGCCCTAAGTGGGATGGGAATGCCCAGACGTGGGTCCCTTGCTCACTGTGCCACTGGATTCAAGCTAGCCTGGCTGAAGAAGGGTGACATACCCTGAAACCGGTCCCAGGATGCTTGTTTCCGATCCAGGGAGGTCCTGGCCTGGCAGTTCAGTCTGGACTGTCCCCATAGGGCACAGGGTCAAGATTGATTTGCATATGGCTGGGTTCAAACTTGGGTGGCATAGTGTCCAAAAGAACAATGGATTTAACCCATATCTTTTGACTGGGGGAAAATGTTTGCATTGTCAGCATTCCGTCCATCATTTGTTTGCTGTAACACTTTTCGCCCTAAGTGGGATGGGTATGCCCTGACATGGGACCCTTGCTCGCTGTGCCACTGGATTCAAGCTAGCCTGGCTGAAGAAGGATGACATACCCTGAAACCTGTCCCAGGATGCTTGTGTGCTGTCCACGAAGGACCTGGCCTGGCTGTTCAGTCTGGACTGTTCCCATAGGGCACAGGGTGAAGACTGATCTTTTGGCTGGGGGAGAATGTTTGCATTGTCAGCATTCCGTCCATCATTTGTTTGCTGTAACACAGAGATCAGACTAATGACAGTTAGCTTGGCAGATGCAAAGATTTTTTGCCAGGGGGAGAAACTCAAGTGAACTGAGTGACATGCCACAGTTAAGGGATGGCCTTGAATGTTGAATACCTCTCATGAACTTACAAACAAGGGAGGCTTTATCCAAGGGCAGCACATTTGCAGGACTGTGTCCTGCAGAGTGAAAGACATTCATAGTTCGATACCATAGGGCATCCTCAAAAAGGCAGGTGAAGAAGCTGGTTAGGGTGAGTGTAGAGTCATGAAGGGGATCCATGTCCCCTTCCATGTGCAAACAAACTTACCCGAGCATCCTAAATGAAACCCTTTTTTGTTCCTGAGGCATGATATTCTGCTAGGAGGCAGGAAGTTGCACCTGATAGGTGGGCCTTTGTTCAGTTATTCAGAGATCAGCCAAGCCAGCATAGAAACATGGTCGTTCAGGAGTAGGGGTTGTGTATTTCCTCTCTTGATCCATTAGAAGGCTAACACAAGATGTAAGGAGTCGAAAAAATACGTATGTTGCTCACTAGGAGAGGAGGAACCCTGGTAGGGTCCAGAACAGAGTTTTATGGATCATTCAGGTCCATTAGTGGCAGAGATGAAAGGGGTTGTAGAGAATTAGACAAAAGGGGGAAAAGGCATAACCTATGGGAGGATTCCAGTCTTGCATGAAGGCACGCACTGAGCAGACATTCTGTTTTGGATGCTTATTGACAGAGGAGGTGAAACAGTCTACTTCTGATGGCCCCAGAGAGTAAACATCTTTGAGAGGTCTGGGTAGTTCAGCATCCTTTTGCTACAAAGGGGTAGTGGGAAACTCAATTCACCTCAGAATTAACATTAACTGTGAGATACTCCTGCTATGATGGTGGGGTAGAGTTACACAGAAGACCCTGTATTTCCTCATGCCTCCTTCCTGCTATGACACCAATAATGGAGCAGCCTCCTTTTGCGGCCTATTGGCTCGGCAGTGTTACCAGGAATCATTGCAATGATAAAACCCACTCCCCACAACACTCATTCCCTAAACCCTACCTTCACTAGTGAACCAATGGGAACCCTTAGAATGTGCCTAGCCCAGAAAGCAGAGCCCACCCTCATCTGACATGAATCTAATCCTTTAAGTCACAGATTGTAGTCAGAAAGTTTTATCATCAGATATTTCAGCAAAATTGTAAAATTGACGAGACCAGAGGACTTTCAGTTTTGCTGGCTCAGTAGTCTGTGCTTGAGATCCATTCACCTTGAATTTCTCCATCATTTGCTTAAATTCTCAGCAGGAGGTCTTGTAAGAAACATCAGGGAAAGAGTTTGAAACAGAAGGCATACTCCATGTCAATAGTTCCAAGTTGAATTGGTTTTTGTAAAACCTCTTATTGGCTTCTCAAATCTTGAAAATAAACTAAGATGGTCTGAGGGTTTGTTCCATCTTTTGAGCTCTTGCAACTAATAACTCTCTTAAGAGTTTCTCCTCTATGGCCAAGACTCTCTGCTCAATTTCCTCACAGCATGGATTTGAATCTTGTCCATTATATCCAGTTTTGAATCTATTCTTCCTGTCATCTCTGCTTATGCAGCTTTTATCTCATGTACTTCCGCAATCGAAAACTAGAGCAATGAGAGCATCATATTACTGGATTTGGTGGAGCCATCTTGTGGGTTATAATCAGCAAAAAAGACAAATTAATCAAAAGAGTGCAACAAGGGTCTAGATTGAAGTCTTACATTTCAAATAAATGTAAAAAAGTCTGAATTACAATGCATTCACATCACTGGGTACAGAAATCACAAAATACATATGTTGAAGAAATTTTGTTCTTTTTTCTTAGCTTCAACTTTAAAAGCATGGACAAGGACACAGTCAACGCGTTTTATACCGTGATGTTGGGACTTCTTCAGGGCACATATATCTGAGGTGTTAAATGTGCCATTCACAATCATTAACTTCCAGGTAGGTCCCCCTCGTAGTTAGTGAAAACACTTTCGGTACAAAACACATATGCTGTCTGAAAACGTATAGGCCATATTTTTCATAATGGTAGAATCGTCCCTCCAACGCGTCCCGGCATATAATTCCACCTGAATTTATGGTCCTTCAAACATCTTTGCACTACAGGCTGCACAGAGTGCGGATACATTCACCATAACTGTTCTAGTTGTGTTTTATCAATATCTGGTAGGTTATGGCCATCTTATATAACTTTCACTGCTCTTGAGCAACAATATCAGCGGTCCTATTCAGGCTTAGGAATGTCTCATTATATAGTCAGGAAACATACTATGCTCCCTCATTTAGGTGACTTCATATACTGATTCATTGCCATGTGCATGCATTAATTGGAAAAATACAGATCATTCAAAGTGAAAACAAATTGTAAAAGAACCACTATTTTCCTACTTTTCTCTGAATTATTGGATTGCAGCTATGCATACTACATAAATATATAATAGATTCTTCAGTTGTGTGTACACACAAAGACTGTATATGGTAATGTTATGTATCTTATTTCATTCAAACTGTTACCATAATGTTGTGAATTGTCATTGATCACAGCATACCCCCCTGTGGTGTAGTGTTTTCTTTTCATTCTTTCATGTCATATTGTCCCACAGTATGCAATTTGACACCCCACAGACATTTCTTGAATGCATAGTGGATCCCGGCATACATTGCAAAAGATGTAAGGTAGAACTTCTAATGTACTTAGTCTATTTTGAAGCCAATACAATTCCACTTGAGGGGAAATAGTGATTCTTGCTGCATTGTTTAATTTTAGAAGGAAAGACAATCATTAGGATTTCACCTACACCACTTTCTGCCAAAGTTGAAGGGGATTTGAATGATTTTGATGAAGCCATGAGAAGACTAAAACACACGTTCAAGACTTCCATAATTATAACTTTTGAAAATAAATCACGTTTACACTTATGCATCAAAACCCCAATGAAACCCTCAATTAATTTCTCACCGCACTGAGGGGATTCAGCAAATTCATGTGACGTTGGTGTGTCAGTGGATGAGGTGAACATAGATCATCACATAGTCAATGACAAGTTAATAAAATGCAGATCATCTTTTGGGCAATGAGTGCCCTTAAATTGCAGGAAGTAGTCACCACTTCTAAAGCAATTGAACAATCGGACTCATGGGTTAAAGCAGTCAATCAGGATAGTTATGAATGCAAACAATTTGAAGTTTGTGCAGTAGATCAAAAACATTTTAAGCAGAATGATAATAAAAAATTAGGACAAAACCTAGTGCCGTAAGTGTATGAGCTTGTTCCAAGTAGGTTATTCTATGAGCTACCCTAATTTTAATAAAATCTGCAACAGGTATTACAATAGAGACCATTCTTTTCAAAGTATGTAAATAGTGGAAAAAAACAAACAAGGTGAAGCTTAGGTTATATGCCTTTTCTATGTGGTCACCCGAGAATTTGGACCTTTTTCTTGACTCTATTTTTGCTAGTTTTACAACTCTGTGCCCTTTACCACTGTTAACCGGGAGTAAATGGCCTATGCCCCCCCTTTAAATATGGTTACATTGGCTTATTCCTGATTGGCAGATTTAACCTGCCTGTAAGACCCTATTATGTGAGGTTAGAAAGTGCACCCAGGGACTGAAATTTAAATGTCAGTGGTGGACTGCAGCAGCTATTGGTTCATTCACTACTGTGGCAGTGCAAACATGGCTACAGGTCAACCTTGAGTGGGCTATTGATATCAGCAGGAGAATTGAAGATACATTGTAAATAAGGGATCAAACCAATATCAGGTGAATACTAGAAAACACACGGTCAAGAAACAACAAATGAAAAAGAGCGTTCAATCATATACAGGATTATCTGATACAAAATCAACAGTTGATTAAATGTTTCTCCAGCAGTAGAACAAGCAGTAATAATAATAATAATAATCCACATTTGTAAAGCGCGAACAATCACCCGTAAGGGTCTCTAGGCGCTGGGGGCCATCGGGAAGATTAAGCAAGCTATTGCCCAGAGTCACATGGTGCTGGGCTAATTTGCCGCCGGCACCAGGGACCGAACCGTGATCCCCAGATTCCGGAGTCAGTCGCCCTGTCCGCGGCGCCACACCTCTTCCCTTCCCTTCCGTCATGATGTAATGAATAAAATGTAATGAAATGTAATGAATAAAAGTTATTCAGGAGTCTTGTGAGTTGCTGTGAATCCAATTTTATTTAAAAAATGCCATTTGACAGAATCAATCCATTCAGCCCAGCCAACGCGTTTTATCCCTGTGGGACTTCATCAGGGCCTAAAGTTTAAAACTTACATATCACCAATGATGTTTTATACATACGAAACATACTGCACTACCCGTTAACCATTTTCCCACAAAAAACATCAAAACGCACCCCAGCAAGACTCCCTACCTATATACATACTAATATAATCAATTCACTAGGTGTTTCCACCATCTGACGTGAGTCATAGTCCATATACAATCATAATTAATACATCATTGAAACCATTAAATTCATTATTCACATGTATTTGCCCTCTCTGTAAAGATCAGGTAACAATCTCGGAATAATTAAATTCTCAAATTCACTAGATAATTCCATCAGTGGCCTAACATCCCACAAGTTCCCATAATTAAGAGACAATTGGCCTGTGTACGGAGATCAGGTGATAGTGACCGAACATCACATACAGTTCCGATTTTTGGAAAACATTTGACCTGTGTATGGAGATCCGGTAATATCATGCTACCCCTGAAAACGCCTCTCTTCCAATTCCAGAACCCACTGCTTTTTAGGGCTAAACATAATTCGTATTGTCCTCCTTCTTCCCCGATAAAGTTCCCCAGCCCGAACATTGTACAACTTACTTGATCAATTTTTCAATGTTGTCACCCACCCAGTGTTGGCGCCTGTTATTATTTCATAAATCCTCATAAATACAATTGTGTACCACTAGATGGCGTTTTGTGCTCCCATCTTATCTATAACAAAAGGATTTGTTCAGTATCCTATTTAATACCCTCAATGACAAAATTTGTTTAACAAACAAGACATAAATGTCCATTAGTATATTTCATGGATTCCTTTCCAAAAAGAGTAAGCTAGTGACCACAGTAAATGTGAGTCCCAAGCACTATCAGACCTCTGATTCACAAGACCATTGGTTTAAAAACACAACTGAAGTATCCTCCCGTCAATAGCATAGGCTATCTACCCAGGATGATATCCTTTCCAGTACTGACTTTCATCCTTTCTGCCTCCTGGTTTAAATGTGCTTTGAGTTCATGCCTAGCTTTCTGGTCATCTAAGCCACCTTATTGATACCTATTTCTCCACCAATCACAACCTTATGAAAAAACTGTTCCCTCTCCGGTTCTTTCAGCCAAGTGCAGGTCCGCCAGACCAGAAAGGACAACTTGAATTCTAATGAGACTGGTTGTCCTCTAATCCGATGCTGATATCAACAATTTAAACCTCAGGTGTCTTATTTTGTGTGTGTCTTTAAGTCACTTAAAAGCGGAGCCCTCCGTAGCGTATCCAATCACATGATCGGAAACTATTATCAGACTGTTCTAACTCATGCAACCTTCTGCTGCAATGATAATTAAGTAGTAGTTCAACTCTCTCAGCTCTTGAAAATACTAACTTCTCTGCCAGCCAATCACAGGTCCGCCGGACCAGAGAACTGCCGGTCCCTTGACTGCTTAATCTATTGCTGGAGAAAAGTTTAACCAACTGTTGATTTTTGGCACAGATAATCCTGCATAGAATTGAACGCTCCTTTTCATTTGTTGTTTCTTGACTAAACCTGGTGAAGATCATGCCTGACGGATTTACCACTTCAATCGGTGAGATGGTTACTTCTACTATGATGAGTAGGAAAGTATATATTCTTTGATGTAGGCCAAGGGTAATGATGGATAGATATAATGACTGGGTTATTTAATTGAGAAACATATGCACATTTTTTCCTTAAATACATCCCGCCACACAATGCCTAGTGCTATTGTGATTATTTAGGCCTTTACATTGGCCAAGGTTTGCAAATTAGAGATGGACTACAAGATGGGGCACAAATACCCTGGGTGAATGTTATGACATATCATACCAATGTTATCTTTTGCATGGTTAGAATTATAGCACTACTTACATAGGAAAGGAAAATGTTTTGCACGTCCTAACATGTATTAATTGATGACTAATGGTTTCCAGCCATTTTTTTATTGGAGAAGGGATAGGTTTTGTGTTACTTTTGTAAGAATCCCTCTCTGTCCTTTTATGAGTGTTATATAAGGTATTTATATGCAATGTTAGATGTTTGTTAATTGGGGATATGTGCCCAGTGTCATAATTTTATGTCTAATGTGTTAGTGTATAAATATGTGTAAATGTGATTGTATGTATTGTTTGCATCCCTGACGAAGTGCACAGGTGGTGAGCGAAAAGCCTTGGCTGTTTGTTCCATATAATCAAAGAAAACAGAAAGTAAAGACATGTTTGGATTATATTCTACTCTGTTTGGACTCATATATCAATGGACTCCTAATCCATTGGTGCATCACCATTTGTGTATCTGAATAATGGCTACAGGTCTGCCATGTGCGGTCTGACTGCTGCAGTGCAAAGCATGCAGTACGACCAGTTCGACAGGTAAAAAGCTGAATTTTAAATATGATTAAGTCACCCATATGTGAGCCCTATAGCCCACAATGTAGGATGCATGTATTTAAAAGTGGGACATATAGAAAATTAATGTTAGCATGTCCTACAGTGACAAGCCTGGCTATACTATGAAGAAAATCAGAGAGAAGTGAGTCTGTGGCTCAGTTCTACAAGGTTTGATTTCAAACCCATGTAGTTCAATGCACCAGCATTGAATGTGAAATACAAGTTATTGTCGACCCTCAAAACCCCACCCAAAATATAAATGAGGTGGTGTTAATAGGGAGCAATGGCAAACCAAACAATCATTCATTAATGATTTAAACGCTCGAGATCACTAGAAAGGAAATATGAAAACAGGGAAAAATCGTAACATCAAAATGCATAGCTCTTGCGCTATCTCTAAGTGCTATACTAGTTCTAGCAGTTGAATAAACAATAAACATGAGTTTCTGAGGTCTTGTGCATACCTGGATAGAAGAATTTGTTGTCTGTTTGGAGTAGCTTGTCAACTATTTTGGCCATAAGGCCAAGAGCTAGGAGAGTGTGTCTATGAGAGAACACAATTCTGGCACCAGTTCATGAATCTGGTGCAGTGCTCATCTGGATCTGCGATCTGCATCTGTGACCTGGGCGAATGTTTTACCTAGCTTATGGACATCAAAGTGTACGATTCTGATGTTGTCTTTAAGGACATATACGGGAGAAAGATGCAAATTCAGACTACACTCCTTTGATTAAATATCTATATCAGTAGTTATTTGCCTTTTTTTTGCTTAATAAATTCTTTATTAAAGTGTACAACCGTACAGAATTATCTTTTGTTTAAAATGAAAATAGAGGTTATGAAATAGAATGATTGCACACAAACAAATTAGTATTTAAAATAGAGATAAGTAGTACAATAAAATTATTAAGATAATATCATAAGTCTGCACTTACGAAATTGCATTTTTATATTTGTAATGAAAGAAAAGGAAAAGAAAAAGGAAGAAAAACAGAAGAAGATAGAGAAGGGAAGAAAAGAGAAGAGAAGAAGGAAGGAAATGCAAAATAGGAAAATATGTAGTGCATATCTGTATATATATCACATAATAAATGTAATGTCATATAATGGCTTATTCCATATAGCAACTTCATGTCATATAACAACTTATCTCATATAATGACAATTGTAAAATACTATGTACAATAATAAACAGGAACGGGTAAAATAGGGGGCTGGAAATCCATCTTAGAATCCTTCGAGGGTTAATGCTTTTTGTTTTAGCAACCAATGAGTGGAGACCAAAAGTCATCTTTATTAATCATCTGTAACGGAGATGTAGCCAATGCAGTATCATTGAGATGAGCTATTTGATACTTACCAACAACTACTTTTTTTGATGGACATTGGTACCAGCAAATACAGGGCACTGTGATGCTCCCTCGTATCCCAACCTATCTGCATGTCGATATTTTTGACCCACGATATTTGCAACTCGATATTTGTGCAAGTCAATATTTTTGATTCAATATTCTGTCCCTGCACCACTTGGATTCAGTTACTACTGGGAGGATATTGTTAAGTTAACTCTACAGACCTCTCTGACAACTCAGCTATAAGGTGAGGCTTACCAGTGGGATAGGCCCTATGTCCTATATATATTAGTCAAATAGTAGTGGCTTATACTTGTTGTTTATACCACCATGTTTAGATGGTTCCTGGTTCAACCATGGCTGGTATTATTTCATGTGGATGATGGGTGTATTTAGGTGAGGGCAGTGTTGTATCATATGGTGATATACCAGACACACAATTCCTTTTAAATTCTCTTTTAATAACCCAACACCATCCCTTTTTAGGTCACGCCTACACAGCGCTTGCACTGTAGGCTATCTGTTATATTTAATTTGTGGGGGCTGACTCATCCCACGCTTTTGATTGGCTGTTGTGTGTGTCAATTAGAAAACGTAGCCTACAAACGGCTAATAGTTGGTGCATGTCCCACCTTTTCTTGCAAGTTCACTCCCATGGAGTATTTCCACAGGAGCGAGCAGCGGCACGCCCACTGAGTGCACGTGCCGTTATCTTCTTGTTTAATTACTCTTGCAACAGGTGTGGCAACTCTCCTGCTTCAGCTCTCGCTACAGTACTCTAAGGGGGCTGGCACTCATGTGCCATGGGCAGCAGCATGTCCTACCTGAACAGCGTACTGTTCGAGTGGTGTTGACAGCCATACGCAGGGGCGCGCACCATGCTGTGGAGTGCTTGAGGGTTGTGTAGCACCAGTCCAGACCCTAAGACACCAATTGATCTAGAAAGTCTTGCAAGTGAATGGTTGATAACATTGTCCCAAGGGAAGAATATACTACTTTGGGCATTAGATGTTTTGCGAGCGATAACCCTGATAGGAGCAACTCTTGTTCCCAAGTATGTAAGAGGTGCGTTTATTTCGGTTAATAAAAAAAGAGAAAATCGCATTCCGACATGGGTGACTCCGACAGACTTGTCACACGGTGATCAAAACGGTGCATCACTGTTGAAAATGTTTTTCTTTTCTGTTTTATATAAAGCAAACTCCACCGGAGGTATCAGAGTGCATTACACAAGCACCAGGTGCATTACAGACGAACACATTAATTTAAGTGATTTGAAAGTAATTGTACGATGTTTGAGCCTTTCGTGGGACTCAAATCTGGTTTCCCAGCTTTAAAGTCAGCCGCCCTAGCAATTAAGCCTACAAATTTAACAGGCAGCTCAAATTGCAGATACCTTGTAGATAACAGGGTCATGATTTGAATGGTGCAGCAGGTGCAGTAGCACCATGCCCAAAAGTTGGCAAAACTCCCCTAAACACATAATGTTGCTATATTTGACTGCACAAAAGGCAGTCACAATTGCTGTTACCCTGCAGTTAAAAGGGACTTGATTTGAATGGTGCAGCAGGTGCTGCGGTACCGGGTCCAAGAGCTCTAGGGAGCCCACTAAACCCAGATTATTGCTAAAATGCTAAATTAAACAATCAGTCACAAGTGCAGTTACCTTACAGACAATAGGGTTATGATTTCCATGGTGCAGCAGGTGCAGGGATACCAAGACCAAAAGCTGTAGGCACACCACTAAACACCTGAAATTGCTATATTTTACTACTAAACAGGAAGTCACAAGTGCAGTTAACTATCAAGTGCAAGGGTCATGATTTGAATAGTGCAGCAGGTGAGGTGGCACCGGTACCAAAAGCTCTAGGCATGCCACTAAACACTGAATATTTCTAAATGGAGTGATCGCTGTCCAAGCTGATGCCAAGGCTGAGGGCATGATTGGTGAGGGTGGGTGAGGGTCCAGGTTGGGTGGGCCACCATGTGTTGTCCCATGGGAAGGTGTTACTTCCAAAGATGAGGACTTCCATCTTGTATGTGTTCAATTTTTAAGCAGTTGGATCTTGTCCAGTTGGCGACACTGGTCATGGCATTCTGGAAGCTGCATCTGGTGGTGGTGGTGTCTTCTGTGAGGGAGAGGATGAGTTGGATGTTGTCTGTGTATGAGATGATGTTTAGTCCTTTGGCACGAACGATGTGGGCCAATGG
This sequence comes from Triturus cristatus, assembly GCF_964204655.1. Taxonomy (NCBI): domain Eukaryota; kingdom Metazoa; phylum Chordata; class Amphibia; order Caudata; family Salamandridae; genus Triturus; species Triturus cristatus. The sequence goes on from NC_140589.1 coordinate 1,867,007,558, forward strand.
AGTCATGTAGGCATTGAAGGGGGAACAGCCATCACAACTCGGATTTTACTCCGTGTACCATTACATCGCATGCGTTACAACGCATGCGATGTAACTACGCGTATCCATTACTACGCGTACCATTACATCGCATGCGCTTTTACAACGCATGCGATGTAATGGCTATCCACGTCGTTGTTAGGAAACTGAGGCTGTTTCCTCACAACGAGGTGCACTGCCCCTGGAAGCAGGGAGCAGAGACGGCGACGCTGGAACCACGTGGAAAGAGGTAAGGCTGATTGTGCTTGGGTAGTGTCGTAGTGTTTTAGGGTTAGGGGTAGTGTAGGGGTGGGATTAGTGTAGGTAGTGTTGTAGTGTCTTAGGTTTTAGTGTAGGTTAGGGGTGGGAGTAGTGTGGGTAGTGTTGTAGTGTAGGTTTTAGGGTAGTGTAGTGTAGGGGTGGGAGTAGTGTGGGTAGTGGGTTAGGGTAGGGTAGTGTCATACGGCCTTATGTAGGTGGGCTTGCATTTACCACTTCATAAATACCGAATCATACCGATTCGGTATTTATGAAGTGGTAAATGCTATGTAGGTAATTGGTCGGTAAATATTACCGATTCGGAATAATTCGGTAATTACCGAATCGGTATTTACCGAATCGGTAATGAGGCATACCTTCCCATTGATGGGAAGGTATGCCTCATTACCGAATCGGTAAATACCGATTCGGTAATGGGGGAGCACATGCAAGGGTGGCAGGGTGTCACATTGACACCCTGTTGCACCCCTGATTCGGCCATGTGTGCACATGTGGCACACATACATGCCCTGAGGGCATGTGTGTCTGCCACAGTGCACACATCTACGGGCAAAATAATGCATTTACACACATATTCGTCATTTACCACCAACTATTAGTTGGTGGTAAATAACGAATCCCCACACACACCACACAGTCCCCCTACATCTGATTTCTGTATTCGGAATTTACCGAAGCGGTAAAATTACCGAATCGGTAATTTTACCGATTCGGTAATTTTACCGATTCGGTAAATTCCGAATACAGAAATTCTCCCCCTACATACCAAAAGCCAAAATACCGACCGGTAACGGTATAATTACCGAAAATCGGCCGTTACCGACCGGTATTTGGCTACCTACATGAGGCCCATAGTGTTTTAGGGTTAGGGGTACTGTAGGGGTGGGAGTAGTGTGGGTAGTGGGTTAGGGTAGGGTAGTGTCATAGTGTTTTAGGGTTAGGGGTACTGTAGGGGTGGGAGTAGTGTGGGTAGTGTTGTAGTGACTTAGGTTTTAGGGTAGTGTAGGGTGGGAGTAGTGTAGGTATTGGTTTAGGGTAGGATAGTGTCGTAGTGTTTTAGGGTTAGGGGTAAGGTTGTAGTGTTTGTGTAGTTTTTTAGGGTTTAGAGTAGAGTAGTAGTGTTTTAGGGTAGTGTAGAAGTGTTTTAGGGTTTAGGGTCATGTTGTAGAGTTTGTGTAGTGTAGTGGTTTAGGGTAGTGTAGTAGTGTTTGAGTAGTGTAGTGCATTAGGGTTTAGGGTAGTGTTGTAGTGCGCGTGTGTAGTGTATTGTTTTAGGGTAGTGTGGGGGTCGTGTATGGTAGTATAGTGTAATTGTAGGGAGAGGAGTGGGGGGCAAGGAAGGGTTGGGTAGGTGTAGGGTAGTCACTTACCTTGTAAACTAACCACAAGTATAGCTTTACAACACATGCCTTTGCGTTGTAATGGCATGCGTGGTAAAGGCATATTCGTGGTAATAGTTTGCGATGTAATGGAATGCAATGTCATTGACATCTCGTAGCAATACCTGCGTTGTAATGGCATGCGTGGTATTAGTATGCGATGTAATGACATATATCCCATTGAAGAGAGTGTGGCTGAGCGTCAATCCTTTGGGGACTCTGTAGATGATGTTCTTGGGTTCGCAAGTGAATAGTTGTAGGTGGACTTTCTGTGTGCGTCCTGTGAGGAAGTAGGAGATCCACTTGAGGGTGTTTCCTCTGATGCTGATGTGTTAGATTCTTCGGATGAGGGTGTGGTGTGCAGTGGTGTTGCAAGCTGCTGAGAGGTCAAAGAGTATCAAGGCTGCTCTCTCACCACAGTTGAGGATGGATCTGATGTCGTCGGTTGCGTCTATCAAGGTGGTCTCGGTGCTGTGCTTGGAGTAGAAGCCAGATTGGGAGGCATCAAGAAGGTTGTTTCATTCTAGCTGATCCATGAGCTGGCGGTTGATGGCTTTCTCCAGGACCTTGGCCTGGAAGGGAAGCAGAGAGATTGGTACTTGAGCTCACTGGGGTCAGCAGGAGGCTTTTTCAGGAGGTATTTCACCTTGGCGGGTCTTCAGGCATCGGGGAAGGTGGCACTGGTGACGGATGAGTTGGTGATGAAGGTTGAGTGTGCTGCCGGTTTCTTTCTATTCTAGGTTGAAGGCGTAATGGTGGTAGGGGTCTGTTGGTGCTCTTGAGTGGATGGAGGTCATGAACGCTGTAGTGATTGGCGTGGTGAGTGGAGTCCAATCGGTGAGGTGGTTGCGGGAGTTGTCGGTGTGTGTCAGGAGGTTGCTGCGGTCCTTTGCTCAAACCTTGGTAGCTGGCAATGAGCAGGCATGCTTAAATTAGGAGACAGAAAAACAGCAATACATTGAAAAAGTAAGTCACACCACGCAATAAAAATCCAAAATCAATTTATAAAAATAGAAAATATTATTATCTTTAAAAATGAAACCCAAACGACAAAGATCCAATGTAGCGAACAGGAAATATAAATTTTTAATGAATAAACACTTTCTAGGGCTTAAAAACCAATAGCACCATATTGGGACATCTGGTTGCACTTGACCGGTACAAAGTCAAAGTTTTTGGTTGCCCAGGTGGATACACTAAGCGTGTGGGCTCGGTCAAAATTCCACCTTCGCATTTACTGGAGGGTTTTCTCTCTACCTCAAGCAAGGCTTCTATTCAAGCCGGATTTGCATCAACGTCATCGGCTTGATTCATCCCTAGCCCTCAACTCCTGGAAGTCTTCAGCTCCAGAACTTTCAGCAAGACGGACCTGAAATCCAGGCCGGGTCGCTGGTCAAGGCCGCCGATTTGACTCTCATCGTTGAGTCGGTCACCATATGGAGCTTTTTCCAAAAGTTGCTCCAAACTTCTGGAACTTCTTCCTGAAGTTCCTCTTGAGGGTTCAAAGTGTCCAAAACACAAATTCAAGGGTCTAGAAGCTCTGTGATTGTCCTCAGGATGTTGGGGGTACAATTCCCACAATGCACCTAGCCAAATCATTAAACGTCTACTAGATGAACTCCAAGATGGCGACCTCTTGCTTGAGATGATGCAGGTCGGCTCCGTTAACCTGTTGCTTGTAGGGGGTCCACTCCTTAATCCTTGTGATGCCAGGCAAAGTCATTAGGGATGCAGTTCAAGATTGTGTAGCAGATGCAGTCCTTCAGAGTGCAATCTCTTGGGTGCAGATCACGGTCCCAGCAGAACAGTCCTTCTTCTCCTTGTAGTTTCAGGCAGGGATCTGTGTTGCCCAGCAGCTCATCCATTTGTATTCAGTGTACATGGGCGTCAATTGAGGGGCACCCCTGTCCAATAGGATGCAGAGTGTCACCCAGGTGTCTTACCACTTTCTCCAAAGTGTGGCATATTCTTGTCCGAGAAAGCACTATTCTTCTAAAATTCAAAATTGAGAAACTCTCTCCTGGAGGATTAGATCTGGCTAAGCCAACTTGCTGACATGGCTATGATTCTCTAACACTCCCTTCCAGCCCCTTCACTAATTTAATTACAGGTGCTCCTGTGTGGCTGGGTGTGCAGGATGTCAGGGTGAGCCTGTGCTGGCCTAAAGTGTCATTCTCCTTTTGAAGAACACTCTGGTCACTCCATCCTGCCTTTTGCTTCTGCAGTTGCAGTTCTCCACTCACAGGAAATCTTTGTGTTTCCAGCAGGCCACTTGACACCTCATTAAGACAGCTTGGCTCAGCCTGAAAGAGGCTGGCCAATTAGGAGAGGGCAGCTGGAAGGCTAGATTTTGGCTCACGAAAAGGAAAATTCTATAATTACTTTTCTGCAATAGTTATAACAAATGTTACATGGCAAGTTTTGGGATATATTCTAACTAGTAATTTAAGTCTTTGAATTGCATTTCTAGGTTTCCCCGGTCAATATCTATACTTCAATAAAATATTCACATGTTAGCCTATAGTGCTAGATTTCTACACCAGGAAAGAAAGAAATTGGCAGTTTTTCCAGCACCAGGGCTTATAAAACATCTGTTAAAATGTCCAAGGCACCCTACCCCTGAGGCACCTTCGGGACAGCTTAGGGGTGACTTATGTGTAAGAATAAGATAGTTTGAGACTTTTGAAATACCTTTAAATCTAAAGTCGAATTTCCATATACATTTATTGTAAAGGCAGCCTGAAAAGCATGGCTGCCTTTAAAATTACAGCAGGCGACACAGTAGTGCACATTTAAGTGCATTAAGTCTACTGGGCCTCTAAACCTACAGGCCCTATTATATACTATGGGCTTACAGCTGGGCTGTCAGTACCAATTGCAATTAGACCTAAGTACCACATAGTTTTAATCAAAGCATAGGCCCTGGGTCTGGTTGGCAGAGTCCACGGTACAGCCGGAGTCAGAAATTCAGCACCTAGTAGTCAAAATGGGGGCAAGAAGTGGGGGGACACTGCAGGCAGGTCCTGTTTTCTCACATATCCCATAGAAGTGATGGATGGAATGCTTGAATTATTCTCAGCCACTGGTAATTACACGGGCCACATCCCAATCCATTGTTATTTTGCACACCATGGCACCTCAGTTTGGACACAGCTATATGCAAATCAGTCTTGACCCTGCTACATTTGGAACAGTCCAGATCAAACCGCCAAGTCAGGTCCTCCCTGAACTGGAAAACAAGCAACCAAGGACTAGTTTTGCCCTAGTTTTGGGCTCATTAGCCCTGTACATCTTGGTTCCAGTAAGCAGTGACCTGTCCCTCTTGAGGTTTCACAAAAAAACAAAAGGAAACCATGAACAATACCCTCACAGAGCATTATCAGGCATGGAGCAAATATTGTGAGTGGTTAAGCTGTGCAGCCTTGCACTGCGTGCATGATTCTTTTTACAGATTGTTAATATTTTGTGGGTATGTCTGTCCCACTTCGGGCACCCATAGCATAAGCTGCTGTTGGGAGCCCACCGGGGGAGCCCCAAGCTCCATACAACCACAGCTGGCTCCCGCACTGCACTCTGAAGGTGCTTCATAAATTGTCTATAAACTATGGTTTAAAATTTTTCTTTACTGTTGATTCATTTTAACTTTTATTCATTTTTGTGAGGCACTATCATATGAAAATGGAGGGGGAATGCTTTGTTCACGCTAGTATCTTTTCTTGTAATTACAATAAAGAAACATTGCAGTTACTTTTTGTAAAATAAAATGTGTTTTATTTCATTTATTTATTTAATCGCAGGAGTACCAGTTGCATTGATGAATTTATTTTTACAGAGCCTAAAGTTTAGATACGAGTCCTGGGTCAGATGGAAGCTGTAGAAAATAAACAGTGCTGATCAACATACTAAGTACCTTCGTTTTGTTGCATCTGCTTAGCTGGGGTACCCGCCAAAGAGTATGCCACACACGGAGCTTGGTATCACACGTCTTTATTTGTCTGCTTGTAACTGCGATCTCAAAAATTCTAAAGCAGCCTTCACTGCAATACGCTCTAGCCATTACGTCATAATTCTACAGAGTTCATCAGGAGGCAAAATTGTTCCGTCATTTACTTATTTTAATTATTTATTTATTTTGAGAGATTTATATAGCGCTGGCTAGACCCGGAGGTATCAGAGCGCTTTGCATAAGTTTCCACAGAAATTACAAAATTACATCAGTTACACGTTACCTCAGTTACTAGAAGTTACTAGAAGCGCTGGCTAGACCCGTGGGTATCAGAGCGCTTTACATTAGGAATCACATTATTACACAGTTAAAAAGTTACAGGATTACATTGGTTATACAAAACACATTTAAATAGTATGGAGGAAGGATAAATAGGGCGGATAGGGGTAAGGGGGAAGTGTGTAGGTGGAAGGAGGGAGATAACAGCAGGAGAGACGAAGGAAGGTCTGCCCAATGTCCGGCTGGGTAGGTGATGGCCGAGGGGTGAATTCACAGCCCATCTCCCCTATAGCTATCAGGGTAGCTCCACCGGGCAACGGTCAGGTAACAAGGTCTCAGCGGTTGAGGGAAAGTTCACAGGGTAAATGTTCTGACGGGTGTGCAGGATCCAGGTCGGATAGGGGTAAGAGGGAAGGGTGTAGGGGGAAGGGGGAAGATAACAGCAGGAGAGACGAAGGACAGGCATCGGTCAGATAGATCGATAGAAAGATAGGAGACCAGGAAAAAGCAGAGTTACTGAAAACGATAAGGGCGGAATGGTCGAGACAGGGAGGCGGGGAGAAATCTGTGCCCAAAGTCCGGCTGGGCAGGTGACGGTCTAGGGGATGAGCCAAGGCCGATCTCCTCAATAGCTGAACAGTGGCTGGAGTGTCCGTTCCTGGTGCGGAGAGTACGGTTTGGGTGCAGAAATTCTGGCCCGAGTGCGGACGTAAAGTTAGGAGTCGTAAGTGCATTCTGTGAATACCAAAAATCGTAAGTGCCTTCTGTGAATACCAAAAGTAGTAAGTTTAGGATTTTTTCTCAGATTCGTTCTGTGAATCGGCCCCTACATCTCCCCTTCTGTTAAATGAAAAACCACAAATTTACTAAATATATACACATATATACATTTAAATCTCTACAGTCGAATGGGTTTCTCCAAGAGGAAAAATCTTTTCATGGCATGTTAAAAAGAGACCAAAAAGTGCACAAAGGAATCAACCAAATGGTCATGAAAGCAAGTACAATTCATAATTTCATATAATAATTAGAGATCAATCAATAAATCAGGATCTTATAAAGTGCTACTACTCAACCGTGAGGATCTCAATGCGCTGGGTATGGTGGGGGAGGGGCTGGGTCTGCAGTTCCGTCGATGAGCCAGGTCTTGAGGTCGTTCCTGAATTGCAGCAGTGATGGTGCTTCCCTGAGGTGCAGAGACAGGGAGTTCCAGGTCTTTGCAGGGAGGTAGGAGAAGGATCTTCCTCCAGCCGTGGTCGCGCAAATCCATGAGATGGTGGCCTGGACCAGTTGGGCAGAGCGGAGATGTCTGGTGGGACTGTAGAAGGAGAGGCGGTGGTTGAGGTATGCAGGTCCGGCATTGTAGAGGGCTTTATATGCATGCATGAGAAACTTGAAGGTGATTCTCTTGTTGATAGGTAGGCAGTCAAGGTCTCTCAGGTGGCCAGTGATGTGGTTGAGGTGTGGGATGTTCAGGATGAGTCTGGCAGAGGTGTTCTGGATGGTGTGCAGTTTTTGGGGGGTTTCTCGGTGGTGCCGGCATAGCGAGTGTTGCCTTAGTCAAGTCTGCTGCTAACTAGGGAATGGGTGACCATTTTCCTGGACTCAGTGGGGATCCACTTGAAGATCTTATGAAGGAAATGGAGCTTGTGGAAGCAGAAGGATGAGAAGGCGTTGATTTGGCAGTTCATTGAAGCGAGGAGTACAGGATGAAGCTGAGGTTTTGTGCACGGCCCATGGGGGGGATTCCAAGTGCTATCGGCCACCAGGAGTTCTCCCAGGTCAAGGGGGAGGAACCCAGGATGAGGACTTTGGTCTTGTCTGAGTTAAGCTTGAGGCAGCTGTCCGTCATCCAGGTGTCAACCGCCTTTATCCCATCGTGGAAGTTGCTCTTGGTGGCTGTGGGGTCATCTGTGAGGGAGAGGATCAGCTGGGTGTCATCAGCTCAGGAGACGATGTTGAGTCCATGGCTTTTGAAAATGGCTGCAAGCGGGGCCATGTAAATGTTGAAGAGGGTGGGGCTCAGGGAGGATCCATGAGGCACTTCACAGCTCATATCTGTGGGTTGTGATTTGAACAGTGGAAGGCTGACTCTCTGCATTCGTCAGGTGAGGAAGGAGCTGATCCATTCTAGGGCTTTGTTGCGAATGCCAGCATCATGGAGTCTTGCACATAGAGTGTGGTGGGAGATGGTGCCGAAGGTAGCCGAGAGGTTCAGGAGGATGAGGGTTGCAGACTCGCCTCGTTTGAGGAGGGTGCGTCTCAGTGCTGTGGTTGCTTCAGAAGCCTGATTGGGAAAGGTCAAGGATGTTGTTCATTTTGACGAACTGGGAGAGTTAAGCATTGATGGATTACTTGATCAATTTGGCTGGGGAGGTGAAAAGAGAGATGGGTCTGTAGTTCTTGAGGCCCTTCGGGTCAGCAGAAGGTTTCTTCAACAGGGGGTTAATCTCTGCATGTTTCCAGTCTCCTGGGAAAGTTGCGGACTGAATGTAACAGTTAATGGTGCAGCAGAGTTCGGATGTGATGAAGGTGCCTGCTCTGTTGAAAGTGTGGTGAGCGCAGGGATCTGAGGGGGCTCTGGAGTGGATGATCTTCATGATCCAAGAGGTGCCGTCAGAGGTGAGGATAGTCCAGTTGGTCACGGTCTGCCGGGGGCTGGATCTATTGGGTGTGCTGGTTGTGGGCGGGGTCAGTGAGTCTGCTTGATCTTCAATTGGAAGATGGTAGTGAGGTTGTCGCAGAGGTCTTGGGATGGCAGATATCTGCTTTCTCTGTGCTGGGTTTTGTGGATTCTTTGACTACGGCGAAGAGTTCTTTGGTGTGTGCGTTGGCGGGTTCCTCAATGGCTGCTTTCTTTGTTGTTCTGATGAAGTAGCGGTGTGCAGTGATGGTGGATTTGAAGGCTGCATGGTCTGTCATGATCTTGCTGCTCCTCCATCATTTCTGGAGCCGTCTGCAGGTACACCTGACTCTTGGAGGGTGGAGAAGAACCAGCTGGCTTTCTTGGAGGACTGGTTGCCTGGGGGTTTCTTGAGGGGGCCAGTGTGTTGGCGTAGTCGGAGATCCAGCAGTGGAGGTTGGGTGCTGAGGTGTTGGTGTCCATAGATGTCTGTGGTGGAGTCTTGCTGAGGGAAGTGGTGAGCTGATCTTCTGTGACCTTGTTCCAGATTCTGAGGATCGCGGTAGGTGTGGTGGCATACGGTGGTTTTGGTGAAGGAGAAGTGGATTCAGTGGTGGTCAGTCCAGTGTGGCTGAGAGGTGTGGGTGATGGAGATGCTGTTGCTAGCGGAGAAGTTGTCTGTTGAGGTGAGATTGTGGTGAGCGATTAAGTCAGCTATGGCTTTGTTGAAGGGTGGACGGGGTCTGGAACGTCTGTAGACGAGGGTACAACGGAGGGTGACGTTCAGGTTGGTCTCGATCTGGAAGTGGAGGTGGTCCATGTCGGGTGAGTGGTCGTCAGGGCTGGTTGAGAGTCGGAGGGTGTCTTTGTGTATAATGGTGATGCCTTCTCCCAGTCAGTTGATGCGGCCCTTGTGGATGATATTGTATCCATCCGGGATGGTGGATGTGATGTCCGGGGCTGAGCTGGAGATCATCAGGTTTCTGTGAAGAAGGTGACGCCCGGGGAGGTGGAGTTGAGCAGGTCCCTCATCTCCATGGCGTGTCTTTTGCAGGAGCGGGTGTTGAGAAGGATACATCTGAGATGGTCGGGTCCAGTTCTGGAGGGTCGTGCAGTCAGTAGGTCTGGTGTGCGGAGGCCTGGCGAAGAACGTTCCTCGCCACTGGAGAGACACCTCTAGTTAGCACTCCTGAGCGAAAAAAAGTCGCTTAATCAAGTATACTGTCCATTAGATATGTATCATATATATTTATTCATCAATGTTTTCCAATTTGTAAATGCTTCATGGTATTACGTAATTGTAATTGTAGTCATCATTACAAATAACGTATATGATCATCTATTTATACAATCCACAGAAACTATTGATCTCATCCCCGATGCATTTCGCGTCCAACCCTTCTTCAGGGGTTAATCCCTAAGAAAGAAAAAAATAGTACTCCAAGTCTTCCTCGAGCAGAATGCGTGATGCATAAATGAAATCATAATTTTATCCACGATAGATCATGCTAAAGACCTTCACCACCGGTAACAGAAATGTACAAAAATAAGGTACGGAATGCCATGATGTATGTCCGAAGAGTGATCGTTAATTGTGAAGTTGAAACGCGAACGTGAGTAACTGGAAGTGCACAGAAACGGAAACGTGCAAGCGGGTAGTATTACGAAACAACAGTGATTAAACAGAAGGATTGCGAAATCAAAACAACTCTCCCAGGAAAAATTTAATAAAATCGTGTACTCAAAAAAGATGAAAAAGTGGTGCTTGTGACAAATCCAATTATAGCCCAGAGAACAAACCATGTTTGAGTATAACATGGAGCCAAAAAACAATTGTATTCCATCAGTACCTGTGAATCAAGCTCAATAGCGAGTGTGCTCCGATTCAATGTAATCGCGATGTCGTCGTCCATGCCGGTGTTCGTGAACACGGTACTAATTACTACGGAAACCCGGAAGTGAACCGCGAGGAGTGTTAGAAAGTGACGATAGACACTGTGGCTCAGGAATGAGAAAAAAAGACTGATATCCCACTGTTAAAACATAATTGGTTATGAGTGAAAACAAAAACGGTACTGGAAGCCTGTGTGTTCCAACAATGCATCTTATAGATCCTTTCCTTAAAATAAACGAGATGGTATATGTACAAACAATAACTGAATATCGAATAAATCTAAATAAGGGAGTATCTCTCACAAAAGGTAAAATATGATAAATCACGTATGGTGAAGATAAGCTTTGAAACATGTGAACACACTAATATGCACAGTGCAATGGCTAGCAACAATAAACAACTGGTTTCCTGAAAGGTACATCAACAGATATGCTAGATAACATTAATTATAAATAACAACTAAATTCAAGGCGTTCATTGAGACTTTAGGATGTAGTTAATTAAGTTTGTGTATCCAATATAGTTCATGTTGTAACAAGAATTTCTTGTTATCTCTGCCTTCTTTAATAACAACATGTTCCAAAATCAAAAATCGCAATTGGCTGATGTTAAGGTTCATGGTAGAATAATGTGCTGCCACGGTTGATTTTAAGTTCTTCAACCGTATGTTGCTTTTATGTTCTATAAGGTGTGTTTTAATTTTTCGTTCGGTTTTCCCTACATAGGGTAACCCACAAGGGCATTTAAGCAAATACACTAAGTTGCTAGTGTCTCAAGTAGCAGTTACTTTTAAATTGATGGGAGTCCCTAGAGTAGGATGCATGAGAGTCGTGCCTTTTATGATGTTGCTGCAACTGGCGCAGTTATGGCATGGAATGGTACCTGGATGTTTTTGATTGGTTTTATCAGTTTTCAGCTGTAGGAGTTGATGGAGATTTTCTGTACGTTGGTAGGCAAAAATCAGAATTTGCTGAAATATGCCTTTAAAATCTGTTTCTGCCTGTAGTAGTAGCCAATATTTGTAAATGGTCTGTTTAATTTTTTGACTTCTTGTCGAGTATTTGGACACAAATACCATTCTTTCATCATTCTGCTTGGTTTGTTTATTGAGTTTCAGTAAATCAATTCTATTTTGTGATTCAGCTCTTTCTTCTGCTTGTTTTAGAATTGTCTCTGGGTACTCTCTTTGCTTAAATTTTGAGATGATTTTATGTTATTCTCATGGTATAGCTCCTGAGTAGATGAAATGCGTTTAGCTCTGAGGAGTTGTGAGTATGGCTAATGTTTTTTCAGACTCTTTTGATGAAAACTGGAAAAGTGTAGGAAGTTATTTCTGTCTGTAGGTTTAGTGAATACGGTTGTTATCAATTCATGATTTTGTACTGTGATTTCAACATCCAGAAAATAGCTTTTTTCTTGTCCAAGGTATGTGTGAACTGTATTCGATCATCAATGGTGTTAATCAGGCTGATGGCCTGGAGTAGGTCTGTTTCTCTGCCTTTCCAAATTAAAAAAATGTCATCAATATATCGATGATAGGTGATCAAATTGTCTTGCAGGATGGGTTTCGTTAGGATATGATCTAACCAAACCTATGCATAAAAAGATTTGCAGACGCAGGAGCTGGGCAATTACCCATAGATGCACCTGAGAGTTGGGTGTAGAATCGATCTTGCCAGGTAAAATAGCTATGGTATAGGGTAAAATGCATAAGTTCTAATAGAAATATCTTTAAATCCTCGTTCTTGTCGGTGTTAATCAGAAAAGATTCCATTGCTTGTAAACCCAGGTCATGTGGAATAGAGGTGTACAAGAAGTTTACGTCAATGGTGCATAATAGTGGATCAACATTTTTGTGTAACTTAATGTTGTTAAGTTTGATAATGAAATCAGTAGTATCTTGAAGATAGGTTGTTATCTTCTGCACGCAAGGTGGTAAATGCCGGTTGATGTATTTGCCTATAGGTTCATGTATTGAACTTCTTGTGCTTACAATGGGTCTGAACGGAGGTTTGTTCAGATTTTCATGAATCTTTGGGATCATGTACAGATATGGTGTACTTGGATTTTCTTTGATTAAATATTTTTTGTCTCGTTCAGTGATAGTTCCCCAATGTAATGCTTTGTCAATGATCGTCTTGAGCACAATTGTAAATTCTTGGGTAGGGTTTGAATTGAGTTCAACGTAGATGGTTTTATCTCAAACATGAGCTTGTACGTTATCAAGATAAAAGTCAGTATCAAGAATGACTAATGATCCACCTTTGTCAGCTTTGACACACTTAATTTTTTCGTTGTTGGCCAACCGGGCTATGACATTGCGTTCTTTAGCTGTGAAGTTTGGTCTCTTTGACACACTGGTTTTGAATATATCATGAAGCTCATTCTGTACTACTGTCTCAAATGAGTCAAGAACTTTATGGCTCATTGGTGCTAAAAATTAGCTTTTAGGTCTTAAGTCGACAAGTGTGCCTTTGTCCTCTGCTGGTTGTTGTTCAACCATGTTAGAAAATAAATGTTTGAGGCATAATGCTCTCATGAATTTAAACATGCATATCTGAGATTCAAGTTCATTGGATTCTTATGATGTCACGTTAGATGTCCCTTTTTGTAAGGCTTGCATCTCAAATGCAGATAATTCAGTTTGAGAGATATTGATGACTAAACTCTCTGGCTTCTGGTAGGTTTTGCTTGGGTAGATCCCTTTCTGGAGTACCTGGCCCTCCTGGTTCGGCAGGCGTGCCTCGGCCTCCCCCTTAAAAAGGAGCTATGTTTGCATTTCCTGCGTGTGAAGTGGAAGGTCTACTGTCTCTGTCAGAGTTAGTGTTTCTTGATGTCGGTCCCTTTTGATATGTTCTGGATTGTGAATCATCGGACAATGAGGTTTCTTCCGTTGATCTGTTGCCAGAAGGTCTTTGTTGTTTTCGGGAGGTGTAAGCCTCAGCCCAACTATAAACTTCACCTAATTTGTAGACGACTGTTACATTTTCGTAACTTTCTTTCATTAATTTCCATTGTGTATTTCTCTAGCTGAGAATTGATATCTTCAAGAGTTTTATTCCATTCATCAACGGATAATTTGTCACTTAATTCTTGTTTGAGTTGGCTCACTTCCTTCTCAAGTTCTTCGAATGCTCTGGATAATTCCTCCACAATTAAAAGAATTAGGTCGAGTGAGCACTTGTTTAAAATGCCGTACCAATGTTCTGTGAAACGAGTATTGTTTTTTCACAGTGTGGACTTTAAAGGTATGCGTAAACCCCTTGGTATCCTCTGGACTTTGTGATACCGTATGAGTATGCTAGCATGAAGTCTCTGATTTATTTCCCTTTTGGCCGTAAACAATAGTTGCGGCAGGTGAATGGGTGTTCCTCAGTGACGCAAGGTGGCAGGTGGAGTGGCGTCCGGTGTTGAGGACATGTAGGGTGCTGGCATCGTACTGATGCATAGCCCAAGGACCAGGGTCCGTGGCGCTGGGTGCCGTCTAGGTGCGGACGGGTTCAGATGGGCTTGCATTTGGCGTGCCTTCAGCACACCAGTGTGTCATTAGGTAGCATGAGGTGGAGGGTGGGACAGTTGTGATGCGGGAAAAGCGAGAAGTGGGAAAACAGTGCTGGTGGGGTACGAGGCCATGGGGGCAAGCATTGGGGGGGACACAGCGAGGAAAAAGGTGCAAAAAGTGCAGAATGATAATGAAAGTGACAGAAAAGCAGAAAAGATTACATTAAGGAAAAGAAGAGATCAGAGGAGGAAAGGCAGTAAGCAGAGAGACAGAGGGCAGAGCAGCAGCAGAGCAGAGGTGCTCCCCACTGAACCACCCGTGATGAGGTGCAGGAGGGTGCCTGGGGGTGAAGAAGGGCCTCGAACTCAGGACCTGGAAAGGTGGAGCTGTGCAGCGAGGGAAGCCACTAACTGACAACCTAAATTTGAAAAAAGATACAACTTGATGAATTTAAAAAAACAGCTTGATATAAGATAAAACTTATTATTAAAAGTGGTCCCCACCTCCTTGATTCAGAAAATCATGGACTTCCTTACATGGAGAACATTTAAAAAAAAATATGCTAAAGCAAATGTCTGGTGTCCTCAACAATAGAAAAAACAATAACACTGGTTTGCACTTAGATAGACCGAAGTACTTCAGGACAAGGATTAGGAAGATCATGATAAAATGATGAGGAAATCTACAAAAAAGGTAAACAAAGGAGATTCTGCGGTGAGATTTCATTGTATGGGCAGACAAGTATGGACGTGTTATACTGCCCCAGAGGAAAACAGAGATAACATATAATAACATCTAATACACTCCAATCCTGAACCTGGTTAGGAGGATCATGTCTCATGTACTAGTCACAAAATCCAGATAAGGCTCCAAACAAAAGGTGGTTTGTATTAAGTCATATTCCTGATTTAGAACCTTCGCCAACTCCATCACCCCTCTTTCCTGCTATCTCCAGTCCAGATAAGATCTCCTAATCCAAGATTTATCTATTTTGAAGAGCTTGCGTGGCTTGGAACAAATAGATGGTCTGACCAAAGTTGAACACATACGCTTTATGTAATCCACCCATGCTATACGATGCCCCATCTCACAGGTCAATCAGTACTCAATCACCTCCCTACTAAACGAAGCATGCAGGTTGCACCAAGTTAGGCTCCATAGTCATAATTGGGCCAGATTAACCTGATCTTCCACATAATCTAAACCAAGCTCCTGGTGGATAGTAAACATAGGGAACCTGGGAGGTAGGTCCAGAACAGTCTGCAGGCTCTATTTTGCTCAACCTGCAGGCATGAAACAGGTTTGTAATCCCACAGACCAGCCCAATAGGTTAACACAATTAGGCATTTCCTCCTAAACCAGTGTCTTCAATGAGTAGCTCATGAGCTACCAGTAGCTCTCCAGCTACCTGCAAGTAGCTCTTCTCTGGTCAGCCCAGCCTACTAAGATAGAAGCATTTGCTAGGTTGAATTAATATATGTATAGCAAAATTAATAAACACATAATTACGACGTAAATGTGTGTATTTTCAGAACTCATAAACTGATGTTTGGAGAAAAATGGTAGAATGTTCAAAATGTAGTAAAGGTATTATTTGAGTGATGAATCATGTGGTGTTGGAGAGACATTTTACTCATATTATTACCTTGGGGTGCTACTCAGATTACAGCTATGGCTGTTATGTATTACACATGTAAATGTATTACAAATTGATAATTCTTTTTTAACTCTACTGCTGACAACCCTGCTGGATGCACTGATGTGATCGCTGCTGAGAATCTTGGATTGGGCGGTCACTATAACATCACCAATATTAGTAGCTGAAGTGGTTTTAATTGACCATAAGTAGCTCTTATAACAGAAAAGATTGGAGAGGGGTTAAGTGGGCGGGCCAATACTTTGTGGTTGATGGTCCCTGGTGCAAAAGTCCAATGCTGTCCTGATCATCATTTCAACAGTGCTGACTGCCTCAATATTTTCTCTTACAGAATGGTTCTTTCCATCAGCAGCACATAGATCTTATTGTCAGTAACCTTAAAAATTGATTGTGGAAGCACGGGTATTTATTTTGCAGTCATATCCCTTGAGGCAGTTCCAAAGCTACACTCTGTAGTCAAACATATATCTTGTCTCGAACCAGGGGAGGAAGAATGAAGAAACCAGTTTGACTAGGAGTTTGTATAATGCTGCAGCATGTGATAAGGGTCGTTTTGAATCATCCTTGGCGTGTGTCCAGTCTGTCTTTGCCAGCGTCAGCTTTATCGCCTTCTCACCCTGTGTTATGCTATAAATAGCAGACACTGGTGCAGAAGGGATTCAGAAATTGCTTCCCACACCATAATGAAGACTCTGGGTGCCATATTGCTCCTTGCCGCCCTCCTTGGGCTCTGCGAGGCACATACGGTGGTTTCTACAGGTGATTACCCAGGGATCAGGCCCTCAGCATTTGACAGTCCACATATCGAGGATCCTACAGGTGAGTACCCAGGGATCAGGCCCTCAGCATTTGACAGTACAATTCATTTGAGGGAGTAGAAGTCTTTCTGGAGAATCACTACAGAAATACCTGAACAGTCTTGTATTGTGTAAGAGACACACTACAGTGACAGTCAAGTCTGTATAAAATTGATCTGGGCAATGCGTGTTTTTTAAATTGATGAGAAGGGTTTGAGTGGGGAGAGTGGGCATAAACTGCTAGTGAGTGTAAACTACATCCATGAAAGTGTTTTGTCTCAGGGGCATACAGTCCTTGGGAGGAGTCTATCACCATAAGGTCTCTGTATGTCGACTAGTTGCCGGATCTGAGGGGGCCTCTTCACATTTTGTAGTGGGGGAAGAGTACCCACAGCTTTCCTTTATGCTACTGATGTGTTCATTACTACTTAAAGCATTAGAATGGTGGAGCAATGCACAGAAGGTTACTCTGTCAGTATCTCGTGGCATTCAAGAACTGAGATCACTCATGCAGGAAATGCAATAGACTCCACTGAAAAATAGCAGCTGAGATTGACAGGTCGTTCATGACTAGCTGTTCCACTCCAGGGTTTTTCTTTGCATTCTGGAAATAGTAGTCTTGGTTTTATAAAGGAATAGGCAAGACTATAAGTCCCATAGTTCCTAGAAAAAGCCTGCAGTGGAGCAGATAGTAACACGTTGACTTGGTTGAATTGGCAGGTGTGTGGAAGGAAGTTACACTCC
The DNA here is from genome assembly GCF_964204655.1 of Triturus cristatus. Classification (NCBI taxonomy): domain Eukaryota; kingdom Metazoa; phylum Chordata; class Amphibia; order Caudata; family Salamandridae; genus Triturus; species Triturus cristatus. The sequence continues at coordinate 1,867,024,676 of NC_140589.1, forward strand.
CTGCATAAGTAGGGTTATCACTTACTCTATGCGAAAGGGGTCCAAGTAAACCAATCCTGGATTTACAAATAAAATCAGTGTTTTCAGATGTTTTTGTCCCTCTGAAGTGTACCAAGACTGCCACTCCCAGACTGCATTAGGTAGGTAAACACAAGCCCAGGACATGCATATGTGGCTCCTGATAGTGTCATGTGCACAGTGTCAATGTTCAGGAACTTACTAATAAGCTTGAAATGAACACTTTACCTATAACTCCCAAAAGACTGCAAGACACAGGTGTTGGGAAGTCAGGGCTGCAGAATTGTCTCTCTCTGCTTCAAACAGGCCTGCCAAGTTTCCCAACTCCGTGCCCGAGTCGCGAGTCGTTAAACCAGTCCCATACCAAGGGAGCACAACTACCTTGAGTAGGATGGCGACTGCTGTGAGAAATATCTTCACAACTAGTGAGTTAACAAATGGGTCTACATATTGCATGTTACAACACTACATTGTGAATGTATTTGATCTGAAAGCCATTCGTTTTGGGGGCTGTTCTGAAAAGAATGTCCAAAAATACTCTAATAATTCAGGTTCTGACAGAGTACCCAGGAGCAATATTTCTCCAAAGAGAATGTGTCCTATGTTATATTAGCATGCCTTATGCATCACCCTATGTGTGGATAATGTCTTTGTTCAAGAGTTACACTCTTCTAGCTTGGCAGGCATGTCCACTGGTGATGTGTGTGTGAAGTTTTTTGGGGGCATATGGCAATTCCAGGTGGTGCGTGCTGTTGGATACTTTAGTATGTGGATGCATCCAGTGTACTCTGCTGGATGCTAGGGCATGGACTATCATGACGGTGATAGCCAACTGTTGCACAACTGTGCTGCCTGTGTGTAAGGTGCCCTGTCTAAAATGCGCTGATGGAAATCTTTCAAGTGAAACAAATTGCACCTTCAGAATATGAGGCAGCCAGAGATTGGACACCGTTCAGTCGGTCAGTTCTAATAGGCATGCAAAAACATGTCACGTTTAGACTTTGACATTGACCCTGCATTTATTGTTGCATGCCCATTCACTGTCTCTTCTGGCGCACTGCTAGGTTTGGCGGTATGTGCTATCTCTGAGTGTGACCCTGTAGTTATTGTTGCATGTCCATTCATTGTCTCCTCTGATGCACTGCGAGGTGTGGAGGAAGGTGCAATCTCTGAGTGTGACCCTGTAGTTATTGCTGCATGTCCATTTATTGTCTCCTCTGATGCACTGCGAGGTGTGGAGGAAGATGCTATCACCAAATCTGACCCTGTGGTAATTGCTGCATGCCCATTCACTGTCTCCTCTGACACACTGCTGGTGTGGAGGAAGGTGCTATCTCTGACTGTGACCCTGTAGTTATTGTTGCATGCCCATTCACTGTCTCCTCTGACGCACTACTAGGTGTGGAGGAAAGTGCTATCTCCGAGTCTGACCCTGTAGGTAGTCTGCATGCCCATTCACTGTCTCCTCTGACACACTGCTAGGTGTGGAGGAAGGCATCAGCTCTGAGTGTGACCCTGTAGTTATTGTTCCATGCCCATTCACTGTCACCTATGACGCATTGCTAAGTGTGGCGGACAGGTGCTACAGTGCCCAGCTTTGCTCACATCTGCCATTGGATACCTCTGCAGGAAACAACACTGACATAGGGTGTTAACACACTGACAAAGAACTTGTCTGCTGTTCTGTGGCAGTGTGCACAGAGCATAATATGGGATTGTTTCTCCTGTCCTGAGCAGGCTAGACACCCCAGAATTAAAAGGGAAGCATCTTTTGCAGACGCGGAGCTGGGAAGGGGAAGAAAAAATGGATCAGTGAAGATGAAAATAAAGTTGCCATATTATGCTAGTGGTGGGTCAGGAAATGCAAATGAAATGATGGTTTATCCAATTTAGTGTTACGACATTCTAATAGAGATATTACTTAAGTGATTTAAATCCCGTTGTGTACTAACAATAAACCAGTTTAAGGGTCTCCAAAGTGAACAAAATAAATTGGTGCAAAGACTGTGAAGATCAGATTGTAGTTTGAAAGTCCAGCAAATAATGAGAAACAGGAAAGACAGCGGACACATGGTAACATTGTTCAGAATTTGAAGAATATAAAATTGTGCTTCACATGAAGTATCAAAACAAAAAAGTTTCAAAAGGTATTGACATTTGATAGCGTATCAATTGGGTACAAAGTCTCCACAAACAGATGTTGTCACACCTGATAGAATCTGATGGGATTAGCTGGAATGGCTATATGTGCTCTACACCCCTGTCCTGAGAGTAGTTCCAACTGAAACTTTCAATGTGGAGGATGTAGGTGGTGATATACCTGGACCGGACATAAACAAGACCCACGTAAATTGCTCAAAAAAATCAAATTCCCAACTTCCAGATAACATGGCCATCACCATTATAAAACAGAATGGGATTAGAATACCCTCGTGTCCTCCCAGTTCAAAGAATGTTTCTAGATGGGCCTCATTCCAAGCACACAGAAGAGAAGTACCTTGCCACCTCTGCATAACAAGCATTGGATAAACAAATAGAGGTCTAGCCTTGGCAGCTTGTCCGATGATTAATAATGTATTATTGTAAGCATATGCCACAAAAACAAAAAAAGACACACCACCACTTAATTGAGATGGCTGTATATATTTTGGCAAATATCAGTCAAAATCAAAAAAGTGTTGAATAACAATTGCCTGAAATTTTACTACCAAAGTATCTGTGCGTCTATCAGGCAGGTGTACTTAGAGTAGGTATTTCTAACTGTTTTTACTTTTAATATACGGCTCTTATTGATGCACATTGATGCAGAAAAGGAACTGTAACTTGGGAATGTATTATAAATATAAAAGAATGGTTAAAAAAATTTAAACCAACTGTGGCACTGAAGTGCACTTCTTTTTAGTCAGATGTGCACATATGGTCATATAAAATGGCATGAGTAAAAGTGCAAGAGCTATACTGGTAAAATGTGAATTGCAGCTGTAAAGACTAACAGATGAAAAGGGCAGACCCACCACCCCTCTTTATATGTATATATGGATGTCTTTTTATTCAGGACTTTTTTATTACATGAGCTGATGAGAAATCTAAAGCTTTCCCTGGGTCAGAGCTCACAAAAACATACACACTGATCATCTAAATTGCAGCAGATACACATTTAAACATCTGATTGGACGATCCCAGTTACAGACCCCAGTCATATTTCATAGCTTGTGCATTTCAAATCTGAAAAGGAAATGATAAGGCCAGCCTCCAGTGAATGTATATATGCAATGAAAAATCCAACCATAGGAAATCTACCTTTTTCTGAACGATCATCCCAGATTTTGTTATGCTGGTTTTATAACTCAGTGCCCTTTACACCAAGCAATCAATCAAGAACAGAGTCCCTGTCTAGTGTATAGAAGAGTGAGTGTGTTTGTGAGAAACTGTATAAGTGAGTGGGTGTGTGAGTTTTTATATGGATGAGCGAATGGGTGAGTCAGTGGGTGAATGAGTAAGTGAGTGGCTGTGTGAGTGTCTGTATGAGTGGCTGTGTGAGTGTCTCTATGAGTGAGTGAGTGGATATGTAAGTGGCTGTAATGGTGAATGAGTAGTTTAATGGGTGAGTATGCGGGTTGGTCAGTGGCTGTAAATAGAGAATGAGAGGTACATAAGTGTCTGGATGTGTGAGTGACAGGGTACATGAGTGGCTGTATGGGTACATGGATGGGTGTGTGAGCACAGTATTGGTGAGTAAGTGAGTGTGAGAGAGGTTGTATGGGAGAGTATTTGTTTGTCTCAGTGACTGTATAGGTAAGTGAGTACATGTGTTAGTATATGACGGAGTACATGAGTGGGTGTGTGAGTAACTGTATGGGTGAGTGAGTAGCACTGTGAGGGACTGTATGGGTAAGTGAGTAGGTCTGTGAGTAGCTGTATGTGTGACTGATACTGTGCGTGAGTGGCTGTATCAGTGTATGTATGAGCATATAAGTGTCTTTATGTTTGTATGACAAGATGTGCCTGTATTGGTCAGTGAGTAGGTGCATGAGTGGCTGTATACGTGAGGTATTAGGTTAGTTACAGGCTGTATGGATGAGTTCATGTGTGAGTGACTCTATGGATCAGTGGGTAGGTATGTGTGTTTGCTTTGGTCTGTCAATGTTTATGTCATTGGTTGTGTGGGCATTGCTGTATGAGATATTGTATGGGGGTATAAGTGGTCTGTAGATGATGTCATCAGCGATATCATTAGTGATGTAAGTCAATCAGTCACTCAATCGTTATTTGAATTTAGAAACAAATTCATAAAAGATACATAATTAATAATATATATAAAAGGCTGGTCCATAGTTTCTACATGAACACATTACAGGAAAATGGGGCGAAGTAAAAGCTTTCTAATGTCTCTATAAAATGTACAAAAGAGCATAAAGTGCAAGGTTGATTGTATGGCCTTTCCATCAGACAGAAATCTAGGTAGGTTTCGGGGCCATCAGTCAGTTTTTGGAAAAAGCACCAAAAACTGACGTAACTCAATCTGGTGGGTAAAAACCTGTCATATACATTTATTACTCCAACCAGATAATCATGAATCCATTGTACTCTATTACTTTGGAGATATCTAGCGACTGTTGTTTTCGTCTTTTGCTTGTACTCTCTTTGAGCATTCATTTTTTCGAAGAAAATAGCTTTTCTCATTTTTGCTATACTGCAAAATACCGTGAGGTTCCAGGGTATTCAGGTTTTACCTTATTACTGATTACAGGTCTCTCACATTCTGTATCAAAGGATTTTTCTCTGAATTATCCACACATATGCAGTCCTTAATTAACTCTCTGGTAAACATTGTGCTCTCCTTTGACCAGATACTATGCCATTTTCTCAAAATAATTGGATAGTCTCTTCGATGTATTCCATGCCCAATTCTTTATGAGAAATTGAAGTAGAAATTGAAATGGGTATGCCCAATAATCTTCCAGAAATAGGTTTTCTTGCACCTTTAACAGGAGACCTTTATCTCCTCCCCACAAAGAGGAGATGTACAGAGCTACCGGTAAACATTTGCTTCGGTACAACTCCACCATTTCTCTCACAGGTTTGTTTCCTATCCTCTTGGAGAATCTAAAAAAATCTGATAAAACCATTATAAAATTTAGTTTAGCTATCTCCATATGTGATAACCAGTTACTTTTTTGGGAAAATGTGATGCCTAAATAGTTAAACATGTTAACCTCTATTAATTTAAGACCATGTACATACAAACTTTCCCAGGCCTCTTCTTTTTCCCACAAGACATACTGATGAATAAGCTGTTCAAAACCCATTTGCTATATTAGAAATAATGACTGCGTCATCCGTATTTAGCAGGATAGGCGTTGGGCGAGTACCTATCCTAGAACATCCACACTAACTTCTTGTAGGGAGCAGTCTACCCCATTTATATACAAAGAGAATAGGAGGAGCAAACAACCCTTTTTGATCGCCTGAGTTACCCGGAGCTTCTCAGTGCATTCTCCATTTCTACCAGATCGCACAGAAGTTGTGAAAATAGCATGTAATAGGGAAAGGAAACATATAATATCACAGGGAACCCCCACATCAATTCAAACTTGCCACTGTTTAGAGTGGCTTACAAGATCGATAGCGCTTGATAATTCAGCAAAACACAAATATAGATGCCCCTCTCTTGCCGGGGTATATTTACTGATTATAAGGTGTAGGTTGATCACTTGTTCTACCGTACCAATTTCTTTCCTAAATCCAAATTGTATATTTGAAATTACCACATGTTCGTGGGCCCAAGCTTCCAACCTTTCCATTATTACCCTTCCCATTACCTTTAGGGAGGAATCTAGAAGTGAAATAGGGTGATAACATCTAGCGTACCCTGTGTCCCCTTTCTTAAAGATGGGCACAATCACACTCTCTGAGCAAGAGGGTGGGAAATATTTATGAGCTGAAGCATTAAAAATTTGAGTAAGGATCGGAACCCATAATGATGGATAGAATTTAAAAGCATCCACTGGGAAGTCATCGGGCCCCAGCGCCATTCCCAGCGCGCTATTGATTAGAGCGGTGGTAACTTCCTCCATAGTAATAAAATCCAGTGCAATATGTTTATATTATTAATAGGTGCATTCACAGGTGACCTCTCTATATTAAATATAGCACCAAATTGAGAAATCCAGGCATTTCTCAGGATCAAAATGTCTAATATTGGCATAGAACAATCTTTTTTCATTGCCTTCCCGACCTTAATGTCTATTTGGTTTGAAATAGGCACTGCTAAGCTGCCTTTTGCTCACACATGAGCTGATGGTATGGCAGGTGTTGAGATGGAAAAGTAGCCATCTATTTATAGGTTCAACTCCAACCAGGTTTCTTGAAGGTAAATTATATTGGCAATTTTTAAAGAGTTAATCCTATCTGAATTTTTCATTTTTTTACTTCACGCCCGCCGTATTTCAGTTCATGATCTTCACTAGTTCGCTTTTGTCTTGAACCTTTTCTCTACTTATTTTACTCCCTCCTCTTTGCCCGAGTTCCTTTTACCTGCCCACTACTCACATCACCAGATTCCCTTAAATTATACTGCTCTTCCAAATGTGGTAATGGGGAATATCTGTTAGATATGGCAATTTCAGGAAAGGGAATACCACTATGACCCTGTTGATCAACAGAATTGGAATGTATTAGACACTTTGCCCTGTGTAGGGTATCCCATAAATCTGTATTAGAAGGATACACTCCACTTTGGTAAAACGGTCTGTAGAAATAACCCAAAGGAAGGGATTCTATTCTACTTGGGCTAGGCAGTTTCTCCAGTAACCTATGAAAGAGATTTCCCACAGTAGGTGGTCTATAAAATCAGAATAATACAATCTCCCGACTTTTCTGTAGGATGAACACCTAACCATGGGACTCTTTTTACATGCAAGACTTCCCGTGACAAACCCCCTTCCCATCCAGAATTGTTTTCCAACCAATGAACTGACCTATTCTGCAGGGTTTCATAGTCTACCTTGCCTTCCTTTTCAAGCCTGGGCACGCCTTTAAGTATTATTGAGGGGTACATTCAGGGGGGAGCTCAGGGTTACCGTTTTTATATGTATCGTCTTTCCTACACATATTCCCCCAGGTAACTTAGTCACTACAATTATGATCCCGCACTAATGGCATGGGTGGATTTGAAATTGCATGAGAAGTGGGATTTATAAGAATATTTAGATTTTTTTGTCCCTTGTCAACCTGTCCCGTGAAGTCATTTGAGATGTCATTAGTGAGGTCTCTGACAATGTCATTAGTAATGTGATATGTGAGGTCATACGCAGTGCGTTGCAGGGGCATAAGCTATAATTAGCACAGGTAACTGTAACTACCGAATTTCACTGGTTTTGTACAAGAGGAATCTGAGCCTAACTATATGTAACCTTTGTATTTATAAATGAATTTCTATCTTTTTTAACTACTAGGAGTGTTACCTGAGTGGTGGTGAAAGGGGACACGCCCTCCGACCAGCTCTCAGCAACCCTGCTGTATGAGACTTATTCCTGGTAATAGGAGGGCTTGTTGGCCCCCAAGGACCCTCGGCATCCAAAGGGACTTCATCCTCCAACAACTAGTGCTCCAGGAGGTGCGTTTGCAAAGGGGTAGAGAAAGGGGCCTGGGCCACTAATGATCCCTCAGCAATCCCACTGTGTGGGATTTACTGGAGGTAATAGAAGGGGTTATTTGTCCCCAAGGACCCTCAGCAGCCAAGGGGACTTCATGCCCCAACAAGTTGTGAGCCAGGAGGCCCCTTTGCAGAATGGTTGACAAAGGGGGAGGGGCCTCTAACGACTTCCCCCTAGGGCCAGCCTTTTTTTTTTTTAATAGGGGAGGTGGCCACACAGAAACCTTTCCCCAGCATTTTTAAAATTTTTATTTGTAATAGGGGAGGTGCGCCGCGCACCCCATCCTCAGGCTGATTTTGTCCCCGGGGACCCCATCCCCTGGGGTTCGGCCTTTTAAAAAAGATATATGTAATAAGGGAAGGGGGCATGGCAGCCCCCTTCCCCAGGCTGATTTTGGACCTGGGAACCCATCCCTCGGTTCCTGGCTATTTAGAAATGGGGTAGGGAGCTGGGCAGTCCCCCTCCCCGGGCCCATTTGCCCCAGGTCCTGGCTATTTGTCCTCGGTGCCCCCAGGGTACCCAGTCTGTATTGGGGCTGCGGGGAAGCCTGAAGGCCCCCTGTCCCTGCGGCTCCCTACCTCCTGCCAGAGCCGGCATTGCTTTCAGATACAGGGAGCTGGTAAACATGCAGCTCGCTGTCTCTGAAAGCAATTCATCTGTTTCGCTACTTGCTTGACAGCGTGCAGGGAAACAGGTGAATGCTCCGATTCCAGCAAGCAAGAGCATTTTCACTGCTCTGGCTTGCTGGAAGTGGAGTGTTTGCTGTGGCTTGAAAGGAGCAATTAAAGCTCCCGCCAAGCCACAGCAAACAGCCATGTCCCAGGAGTGGGCAACCCGTGACAAAGCCGCAACTGGCTATGAGGGGGTGGTGGTCCTAAGGGCCATATATGGCTCCAGGAGGGGGGTCACGTGACCCCCACCTCATAGTCAGTAGGGCCTGAACCAGAAAGAAGGTGGTCCCCGGGGCCGAGAATCACCTGGGACAGAGTCTGTGCGGCCCGCCGCCCACTTTTAATGTTACTTTGTTCCCTAGGGCCTGGGGTGTATGTTTAGTCCCATTACATTTAATTTAATCCTGGGGAGGTGGTGGTCCCTCGAACTGGGGGAGTCCGTGCGGCCTCGCCAATTTATTTTTTCTATGTGGCCCCAAGGAGGTGATGGGCTCTGGGGGCCAGGGGAGTCAGAGTGCCCCCCTTGATTTACACATAAGCCCTGGGGAGGTGGTGGTCCCCAGGGCATTTATAAGCCCCAGGAAGGGGTCCCATGGGCCCCTGCTTTAATTTCCCCATGCCCCTGGGGCCCGTGCTTGTTTTTGTTTTTGTTTTCTGTGGGAGCCGCAGCTCCAGCGTGGCTCCCGCTGATTTTTGTTTTACAGGAAGCTGCAAAACATGCAGCTCGCTGTTTCTGAAAGCAATTCATCTGTTTCCCTGTTCGCTTGACAGCTGGCTGGGAAACAGGTGAATGCTCTGCTTCCAGTAGGCAAGAGTATTTTAACTGCTCTCGCTTGCTGGAAGTGGAGTGTTTGCTGTGGCTTGACAGGAGCGATTAAGGACCCGCCAAGCAACAGCAAACAGCTATGTCCCAGGAGTGGGCACCCGTGACAAAGCATCAGCTAGCCTGAGGGGGTGGTGGTCCTTAGGGTCATCTATGGTGCAAGGAGGGGGCCACATGCTCCCCCTCCTTATACTCAGTTGGGCCTGAACTGGGGACGAAGTTGTCCCCTGGGTGAGGATCGCCTGGGAGGGGGTCTGCGTGGCCCCACTCCCACTACCTCCCCAGGGGCCTGGGGGGGTATGTGCATCCCCCCATTACATTTAATTTAGCCCTGGGGAGGTGGGGCTCTCAGGCTGGGGGGTCCATGCGGCCCTGCCAATTTATTTTTTGTATGTGGCCCCAGGGAGGTGGTGGTCCCCAGGGGGCCAGGGGAGTCCAAGTGCCCCCCTTTATTTACACATAAGCCCTGGGGAGGTGATGGTCCCCCGGGTTGAGGGGGTCCATGCGGCCCACCAATTTATTTTTTCTATGTGCCTCCGGAGAGGTTGTGAGCCCCGGGGGCCGGGGGACTCCGAGTGCCCCTCTCTATTTACACATATGCCCAGGGGAGGTTGGTGGTCCCCAGGGCATTTATAAGCCCCAGGAATGGGACCCCATGTGCCCCTCCTCTAATTCCCCCAAGCCCCTGGGACCTGGACCACCCAGGGGCCTATCAGTAAAGTAGTTCAGGAGCCCATGTTTGTTTGTTTTTTTTGTTGTCTGCGGAAGCCGCAGCTCCAGCGTGGCTCCTGCCATTTGCTGTTTTACAGGGAGCTGCTAAACATGCAGCTCGCTGTCTCTGTAAACAATTCATCTGTTTCCCTGCTTGCTTGACAGCGGGCAGGGAAGCAGATAAATGCCCAGCTTCCAGCAATCAAGAGCATTTTCACTGCTCTTGCTTACTGGAAGAGGAGTGTTTGCTGTGGCTTGACAGGAGCGGTTAAAGCTCCCGCCAAGCTACAGCAAACAACTATGTCCCAGGGGTGGGTACCCCGTGGCAAAACAGCAGCTGGCCCGAGGGGGTGGTGGTCCTCAGGACCATCTATGGCTCCATTAGGGGGGCCACGTGCCCCCCTCCTTATACTCAGTAGTGCCTGAACCGGGGAGGAGGTGGTCTCCAGGGCCAAGAACCACCTGAGAGGGGGTCTGTGTGGCCCCCCTCCCACTTATGTTACTTTGGTCCCCAATGCCTGGAGGGACCGTGCATCCCCCCATTACATTTAATTTAATCCCGGGGACGTGGTGGTCCCTCAGGCTGGGGGAGTCCGATCGGCCCGCCTATTTATTTTTTCTGTGTGGCCCAGGGGAGGTGGTGGGCTCTGGGGGCCGGGGGAGTCCGAGTACTCCCCTTTATTTACAAATAAGCCCAGGGATGGTGGTGGTCCCCAGGGCATTTAGAATCCCCAGGAATGGGGCACCATGTGCCACTCCTTTAATTCCCCCATGCCCTTGGAACCTTGACCACCCGGGGGCCTATTAGTAAAGAAGTTCAGGAGCCAGTGTTTGTTTTTGTGGTTTTTTGTTTTCTGCGGGAGCCGCAGCTCTATCGTGGCTTCCGCCAATTTTTGTTTTACAGGGAGCTGCTAAACATGCAGCTTGCTGTGTCTGAAAGCAATTCACCCGTTACCCTGATCGCTTGACAGCAGGCAGGGAAACAGACGAATGCTTCGCTTCCAGCAAGCAAGAGCATTTTCACTGCTCTCGCTTGCTGGATGTGGAGTGCTTGCTGTGGCTTGACAGGAGCGATTAAAGCTCCTGCCAAGCCACAGCAAACAGCTATGTTCCAGGAGTGGCAAAACACACAAGATGATGGACGGAATGTTGCACAATGGCAAAACATTCACCCCCAGTCACAGATCTGGGTTTAATCCATCGTTATTTTGCTCACCACGCCACCCCAGTTCAGACATGGCCATATGCAAATCAGTCTTGACCCTGTGCCTCATGGGAACAGTCCAGCCCGAACTGCCAAGCCATGTCTTCCTTGGTCCGGAATCAAGCATCCTAGGACCGGTTTCTGGCTATCAGCCGTCATCAGCCAGGATAGCTTGATTCCAGTGGCGTAGTGAGCACGGGACCCATGTCTGGGCATACCCTTCCCACATAGGGTGAGCAGCAAAACACACAAGATGATGGATGGAATGTTGCACAATGGCAAAACATTCACCCCCAGTCACAGATCTGGGTTTAATCCATCGTTATTTTGCTCACCACGCCACCCCATTTCAGACATGGCCATATGCAAATCAGTCTTGACCCTGTGCCTCATGGGAAGAGTCCAGCCCGAACTGCCAAGCCATGTTTTCCTTGGACCGGAATCAAGCATCCTAGGACCGGTTTCTGGCTATCAGCCGTCATCAGCCAGGATAGCTTGATTCCAGTGGCGTAGTGAGCACGGGACTCACGTCTGGGCATACCCTTCCCACATAGGGTGAACAGCAAAACACACAAGATGATGGACGGAATGTTGCACAATGGCAAAAACATTCACCCCCAGTCACAGATCTGGGTTTAATCAATTGTTATTTTGCTCACAAACCACCCCAGTTCAGACATGGCCATATGCAAATCAGTCTTGACCCTGTGCCTCATGGGAACAGTCCAGCCCGAACTGCCAAGCCATGTCTTCCTTGGACCGGAATCAAGCATCCTAGGACCGGTTTCTGGCTATCAGCCGTCATCAGCCAGGTTAGCTTGATTCCAGTGGCGTAGTGAGCACGGGACCCACGTCTGGGCATACCCTTCCCACATAGGGTGAACAGCAAAACACACAAGATGATGGACGGAATGTTGCACAATGGCAAAACATTCACCCCCAGTCACAGATCTGGGTTTAATCCATCGTTATTTTGCTCACCACGCCACCCCAGTTCAAACATGGCCATATGCAAATCAGTCTTGACCCTGTGCCTCATGGGAACAGTCCAGCCCGAACTGCCAAGCCATGTCTTCCTTGGACCGGAATCAAGCATCCTAGGACCGGTTTCTGGCTATCATCCGTCATCAGCCAGGATAGCTTGATTCCAGTGGCGTAGTGAGCACGGGACCCATGTCTGGGCATACCCTTCCCACATAGGGTGAACAGCAAAACACACAAGATGATGGACGGAATGTTGCACAATGGCAAAACATTCACCCTCAGTCACAGATCTGGGTTTAATCCATTGTTATTTTGCTCACCACGCCACCCCAGTTCAGAGTCAGACATGGCCATATGTAAATCAGTCTTGACCCTGTGCCTCATGGGAACAGTCCAGCCCGAACTGCCAAGCCATGTCTTCCTTGGACCGGAATCAAGCATCATAGGACCGGTTTCTGGCTATCAGCTGTCATCAGCCAGGATAGCTTGATTCCAGTGGCGTAGAGAGCACAGGACCCACGTCTGGGCATACCCTTCCCACATAGGGTGAACAGCAAAACACAAAAGATGATGGACGGAATGTTGCACAATGGCAAAACATTCACCCCCAGTCACAGACCTGGGTTTAATCCATCGTTATTTTGCTCACCACGCCACCCCAGTTCAGACATGGCCATATGCAAATCAGTCTTGACCCTGTGCCTCATGGGAACAGTCCAGCCCAACTGCCAAGCCATGTCTTCCTTGGACTGGAATCAAGCATCCTAGGACCGGTTTCTGGCTATCAGCCGTCATCAGCCAGGATAGCTTGATTCCAGTGGCGTAGTGAGCAAGGGACCCACATCTGGGCATACCCTTCCCACATAAGGTGAACAGCAAAACACACAAGATGATGGACGGAATGTTGCACAATGGCAAAACATTCACCCCCAGTCACAGATCTGGGTTTAATCCATCGTTATTTTGCTCACCACGCCACTCCAGTTCAGACATGTTCCAGGAGTGGGCACCCCGTGACAAAGCAGCAGCTCGCTCCGAGAGGGTGGTGGTCCTCTGAGCCATCTATGGCTCCAGGAATGGGGCCCTATGCGCCCTCTCCTTTAATTCCTTCATGCCCTTTGGACCTGGCCTACCCAAGGGCCTATTAGTAAAAATGTGCGGGAGCCGTGCTTGTTTTTCTGTTTTGTTTTCTGCGGAAGCTGCCGCTCCAGTGTGGCTCCTTCTAATTTTTTTTTTTTAAAACCAATGTTTTTTTGGCCTAGGGGGTCAAGATGTTCCTACCATGCCCCCTTCTTTTTTTTCTACATTTTTGTGGCAGTCGGCTCAAGCAGAGTCCCAAGATGGCTGCCAACAATTCCTGGTTTGTTGAAGTGTTGGCAGCAATCACATCTCAGCACAAGATCGGGAGGGTTCGTGAAGCCTTTAAGTCCCTATATATATATATAAACTTGGATTACGGTTAATATCTCTATAACTAATGAACAGATTTACAACAACTCACAAAAAGGCACTTTCCTGGACCAATATCTCCCTTTCTGCCAAATCTGGTGTAATTCCATTTAGAAGTTCAGGCTGTAGCCATGTTGAAAATTCCTATGGGAATTAACGTGGGGAAAACGTGTTTTGAGACCCCCACTTTTTCTTGGCCCTCGCTTGACGGATCTCCACGAAACTTTCATGGCAGCAGCTGAAAAACCATAGGTTTCAGGAACGTTATAGTTAGTTTGACATTTCAGTTGTACAAAACCATAGAAATTCCAGCGTTATAGTTAGTTCAGATAACTATAACTCGCGCCCCGCAATGCCCTGCTGATGACATCACATATTACATCATTCATGATATGGTCAGTGACATCACTGTTGACATCACTGATGACATCTCAAATGACATCACTGATGACATCATCCATTGACTGTGTGTTTCTGTAAAGTTTAATTTTGTTTTATATATATGCCAAGCTGTATTGAGAAATGAGTGGGTGTATAAGTGTCTGTATGGAGGATTTAGTAGGTACGTGACTGACTGCATGAGTGAGTGATTAAATGTGTCTTCCTGAATGCATGGGTTAGTGACTAAACTGTGTGAAAGTCTGTATCAGTCTGTCTGTTGTTGTGTAAGCTGCAGCATGGGTTGGTGAGAAGCAGCATGAGTGTCTATATGGGCTATTGATTGCTTGCCTGAGTATTTGTATGGCTGCAGGAGTGTGTGTGTGGGTGGGTGGAAGGTGTGTGACTCTGTGCATAGATGTGTGAGTGGTTGATTCACTGGGTGTATGGGTTTAAGAGTGCATGTGGATATAGCTGTATGGGTGTGTGTGTGTGTGTGTGTGTTGGTGAGTAAATGGATGTCTCAGTGGTACATGTGCAAGTAACTACATATGTAAAAGGGAGTATATGTGAGTGATGGTGTATATAAATAACTATATGTGAGGGTCAGTAATTGTGAGATTGGCTCCATGGATGAGTATGTATTTGTATCAGTGATTCTATAAGAGAGTAATTATGTGTTAGTATCTGTATGAATAAGTGAGGTTGTGTCTGTATAACTGCATAGGTGAGTAAATGGAAGTATGATTGATTCTTTGCATGACTGACTAAGTGTGTGAGTAACTCTGGATATGTGGCAGTGTGTGAGTGTCTGTATAGGTGTATGAGTGCATATGATAGTGTTGTATTGATGAGTGACTGCATGTATGAGTGACTGTATGGGTGCATGAGTGGATGTGTATGTAGACCTAGGAATCAGTCAGTGCGTATTTAGTAACTGGTATTGGTGTGTCTATTTTTTCGAAAATGGTAGTCTGTAATTTAGAGTGGGTGTATCAAAGGTTATATTCAGGTGTGAGGAGGTGCATCAGATTTTCACGTGGACGATGTCATCAGTGATGTCACTGACCATGTCATGAATGATGTAATATGTGACGTCTTGAGCAGTGCATTGCTGGGGCGCAAGTTATAGTTAGCTGAACTAACTATAACACCGGAATTTCTATGGTTTTGTACGAGTGAAATGTCCAACTATAACGTTCCTGAAACCTATGGTTTTTTCAGTGAATTTCTATGGCTTTGTAAATGCTAATTTCTAACTATAACGAGCCTGAAACCTATGTTTTTTTTTCAGTGAATTTCTATGGTTTCTTAAATGCTAATTTCTAACTATAACATGCCTGAAACCTATGGTTTTTTCAGTGAATTTCAAAGGTTTTTTAAATGAAAATTTGTAAGTCTAATGTACCTCAATCCTATGTTTTTTTTATTTTATATTTAAAAATATTGTGAATAATTTTTAGTAAGGAAAACTATATTCATACTTTTAAAAAATATATATTATTCAGAAGTCGCGCACCCTTCGCGCACCCTACACGATGGCTGATGGTAGCCATTTTAAAAAGTCACGCTGGGGTCGTGACTTCGGCGTAATATGTAAAGTATGAAATATCTTTAAATTAATTATAAATAAAAGTTTTCCTTTAAGTGTCTAAATGTATTAAGAAAAGTTTTTTTCAAGTATTATTTTCAATATAATTTCAACTAAAAATTATTCGATTATTATTGGATTCAGAGGTTAGGAGGGATGGCCATTTTGCTCGATCTCTATGGCTTGAGGATTCTATTCAAAAGGTGAGGAATCAACAGGCAGAAGTATCCATCAGAAGAGCAACTTACTTACCTTCAGTTACGCTTTTTCTGGTGGATACAGTATCTGCCTGTGGATTCCTCACTGTCCCACCCGCCTCCCTGTTGTCCACCTGTTTCTACCAAAAAGATGCTTTTACTGTTTGGCATGAATGTTTTTAATATGTCTTAATCATGCTTATGTTTTAATAGTGAGAAATGCTTGATCTGTTGCTATTTCTTTATGCCTTTATTGGTTATGCATATATATATATTCACTGAAAGAACCATAGGTTTCAGGGGCGTTATAGTTAGCTGGACTTTTCACTCGTACAAAATCATTGAAATTCCCCCGTTATAGTTAGTTCAGCTAACTATAACTCGCGCGCCCGCAATGCACTGCTGATGACGTCACATATTACATCACTCATGACATGGTC
Organism: Triturus cristatus; assembly: GCF_964204655.1. Taxonomy (NCBI): domain Eukaryota; kingdom Metazoa; phylum Chordata; class Amphibia; order Caudata; family Salamandridae; genus Triturus; species Triturus cristatus. The sequence goes on from NC_140589.1 coordinate 1,867,040,800, forward strand.
AGTGACATCACTCATGACATCACTGATGACATCTCAAATGACATCACTGATGACATCACTGATGACATCATCCAGTGAATGTGTGTTTTTCTGAACATTACATATGTTTTATATATGTATATCTCAAGGTCGATGGAAGAATAAATGGGTATATAAGTGTCTAAATGGATGATTTGTTTTTAAAAAATTGATTGTTTAACTGACTGATTAAGTGTATCTTAGTGAATACATGGCTTAGTGAGCAATGTTTAAATATGTAAATATCTGTATCAGTCTCTCACTTTGTGTAGAAGTGGCTGCATGGGTTGGTGAGTAGCTACATGAGTGTATATATAGATTATTAGTTGGTTTTATCGAGTATCAGTATGAGTGTCTGAGTGTCTGTATGGTTCGGTGGGGGTATTACGTAGTGCATAGGTGCATGAATGAGTGACTCACTGTTTGTGTGTGTTGAAGACAGCATGTGTGCAGGACTGTATGGGTGGATGAGTGTGTACATGGGTGTGTTAGTGAGTGAATGACTGTCTCAATAGTGTCTTTATGAGTAACTACATATGTTTTAAACTAGTATATGTGACTATTGGTGTATATAAGTGAGTATATGTGAGAGTGAGAGAATGCAAGAGTTCCTGTATGAATAAGTATGTGTTTCTATAAGTGATTGTTTAAAAGACTAAGTATGTGTAAGTTTCTATAGAAGTAAGTGTGGTGGTGTGTGTGTAACTGTATATGCAAGTAAATGGATGTTTGATTCTTTATTAGCATGAGTGACTATGTGTGTGAGTAACTATATGGATGAGTGGCGTTGTGTAACAGAATGTATAGGTGTATGAGTACATATGATGAGTGAGTACATGTATGAGTGACTGTATAGGACTGTTGGTGAATGAGTGGATGTGTATATGGATTTTAGAATTACTGAATAGGTTGTTGTAACTGGTATTGGTATGTCCATTGTTTTGAAAATTGTAGTTTCTATTTTTGAATGTGTGTATCAAAGGTTATATTAGGGTGAGAGGAGGTCTGCCACTCTATCACAAGGATGATGTCATCAGTGATGTCATCAGTGATGTCATTTGAGATGTCATCAGTGATGTCATCAGTGATGTCACTGACCATGTCATGAGTGATGTAATATGGGACGTCATCAGCAGTGCATTGCGGGCGCGCGAGTTATAGTTAGCTGAACTAACTATAACGGGGGAATTTCAATGGTTTTGTACGAGTGAAAAGTCCAGCTAACTATAACACCCCTGAAACCTATGGTTTTTTCAGTGAATTTCTAAGGTTTTTTAAATGCTAATTCCTAACTACAACGTGCCTGAAACCTATGGTTTTTTCAGTGAATTTCAAAGGTTTTTTAAATGCTAATTTCTAACTATGCCTACAGAGATAGGACATGTGAAGAAAGAAGAAAAAACGCACAGAAAGAAAAAAAGAAATTCAGAAAGAAGCAACAGAAGTCCTCAAAGACGAAGAAAAGTGCAGGAAGAAGGATAACGTGCAGAAAGAACAAACAGAAGAGCAGAAAGAAGTCTTGCTGCAAAATGATCCTGGACCCTCAACTTTTTCAGACGGATACTGGTGGTAACTGAGTCTAACTAACCAGTCCTAGAGCCAGTGCTATGTTAAAAGACACTCAGAATACAGTGAAAACACCTACATACACTAGGGAACACTATGTGTTGGGGTCCCCCTGTGATTTGCATGACCTCCTCTGTAAGCCCCTAGTATATAATAGGGCAGGGGATTAAAACTACCTCTTAAAACGCGCAACAGGGCGTGTTTGCACACGTCACCTCAGGCCCCGTCCCCTCCCCACTGTGTAAACACGCCCTGTGGCTGTTTTAAGTTGGGAGATTAAGTCCCCTTGAATCCTGAGGGTCCCTAGGGTCCAACTAGACCACTAGGTACCTCCAGTAAGCGCCACAGAGCTGCATTGCAGAGAGATGTAAAAAGGGGCACGGCCTAGACCACCTTTCTGCAACGCAGCGCAGTGGCGCTTACTGGAAGCACCTGGTGGGCTAGTTGGCCCCCAGGGTCCCTCAGGATTGAAGGGGAATTATTTTCCCAACTTAAAACGTGCCACAGGGCTTGTTTGCACATGTTAACTCAGCCCCGTCCCCTCCCTTCACCACTGTGTAAACACACCCTGTGGCCGTTTTTAGTTGGGAGATTAAGTTCATTTGAATCCTGAGGGTCCCTAGGGTCCAACTAGCCCACTAGGTACCTCCAGTAAGCGCCGCAGAGCTGCGTTGCAGAGAGGTGTAAAAAGTGGCACTGCCTGGACCACCTCTCTGCAACGCAGCTCAGTGGCGCTTACTGGAAGCACCTAGTGGGCTAATTAGCCCCCTGGGGCCCTCAGGATTGAAGGGGAATTATTTCCCCAACTTAAAACGCGCCATAGGGCGTGTTTGCACACGTCACTTCAGGCCCCATCCCCTTCCTTCCCCAATGTGTCAACACGCCCTGTGGCCGTTTTTTAAGTTGTGAGATTAAGTCCCCTTGAATCCTGAGGGTCCCTAGGGGCAAAACAGCCCACTAGGTACGTCCAGTAAGCGACATTGAAGAGAGGTGTAAAAAGGGGCACGGCCTGCACCACCTCTCTGCAACGCAGAGCAGTGGCACTTCCTGGAAGCACCTGCTGGGCTAATTGGCCCCCAGGGTCCCTCAGGATTGAAAGGGAATTATTTCCCCAACTTAAAACGCGCCCCAGGGCGTGTTTGCACATGTCACCTCAGGCCCCGTCCCCTCCCTTCACCACTGTGTAAACGCGCCCTGTGGCCGTTCTAAGTTGAGAGATTAAGTCCCCTTGAATCCTAAGGGTCCCTAGGGTCACACTAGCCCACTAGGTACCTCCAGTAAGCGCCACAGAGCTGAGTTGCATAGAGGTGTAAAAAGGGGCGTGGCCTCATAACATCTGTCTGCAACGCAGCTCCCTGGCGCATACTGGAGATACCTGTTGGGCGAGTTGTCCCTCAGGGACCCTCAGTATTGAAGTGGAATTAATTCCCCAACTTACAACTGGCCAGGGGGCGCGTTTGCAGAGTGCTGTAAGGAGGGGGCGTGGCCTCCGGCGCGATGCCGGTCTTTTATTTATTTTATTTTTTTAAGAAGGAGGGCTGTGTGGCCCCCCTTCTTTTTCTAATTTATTGGCCCTGGGGACCCCATCCCCCAGGGTCGTAGACCTTGCCACATTGTCACTATTGTTCCTTCCTCTTTGTAACATCTTCTCTGTCTGGTTGTGTATCTTCCCTTTCCCTATGGATAGCATCAAAACATTTGGATTTAGTGATGAAGATTTTTGAAAACTATTAGGACAAGACACTTCCTCTGATCGTCCATTTTCTTTCAACAAAACCAATAATGATGAATGGCTTAAACTACTAAACCTTAAAAAGAAAGCAAAAAGAACGGAATCTCATGCAGATTTCATGTTCCAACACCTTAAAGCAGGAGTCATACCAAATGGCCTAAGAATAAGAAATATACCAGGCTTATTCGTAGAAATTAGGAAATTCCTTGAAAAATGGTCACTAATTGCCAATAGATGCTCGAGAGATCTTATGATCCTCATTATTGAAACAGCTCCGGAAGTAGTAGATTCCCTATTTAAAGAGATAGCAGAAATAGAGGAATTACTTAAGAAAAACAACCAAATAGAAGATGCTAAGAAACAACTAGAGGAAGTCAATTTTGAACTTAATTCCTTCAGTGAATATCTTGTCAAAAAGAAAACAGAAAAACTCAAAAAGGATATACGCTATTTTTCAGAGGAAAGGGTATATCCTTACTTAGGAGCCCAATATTATAACATAGGAAAGGAACAAAATCAGCAAGCAGACCATCAATTTTGGACTAACAAAAAGATACTTACATTCTCAGATACCTCTGAATCGGACAGTGAAAGCGCCCCGGGTCCATCAGAAGGTATAAACAGTAGGAGGATTCCGTTTGAAAACTCTAATAGAGGTAGTCGTTTTTTGGGGAATCGCAGGGGAACACCAAGAACCAGATACAGAGGTCAAGGAAGGGGCCAATACCAATACCCAGAACATCACTACCAATACTCGGAGAATCAACCACAATATCTCCAAACGAGAAGGAACCAATATTGGAGACAATAACCAACTCCAATAACATGGAAACTATACCCATTTTCAATTTATCACAGTCCATACTTGACAATCATGCCCTCAAATTGTTAACTCGAGGTCTATCTTTTGTCCCGACCACCACTCTTAACAAATTTGAGCTTAACCAAGATCTACAGGCCCTTTTCAGAAAAATTAGGCTTAAAAAATTCTTCTCTCAAACAACTCCCACTCAGACCGACAACAGAACGGGATTACGCCCGGATTCTAGTTTTACACCATCCTTGGATCAAGTTGGCCCAGAAGTCAGCATCTTCGAGAAGAGTGTTTATACTAAAACACAAAATTCTATCAAATTTGTACCTAAACCTATATATAATTTGAACTATGAGGAATATAGGACTCTGAAAGATTTATCATCTAATCAACAAATCACAATAAAACCTTGTGATAAGGGTGGCGGAATTGTGCTTATTGATAGTACAGACTACAGAACACAAATTCTTAAAATGCTACAAGTTCCTGAACATTATCACAAAGTCAACTCATATCCTAGCAATAGAATAAAAGAGGAAATACTGGTAATCACCCAGAGAGCTCTGGACAGAAGCTCTATCTGTCAACAAGAATCCGATTACCTTAATAAACAGTACTTTAACATTCCAGTCCTCTATGGAGTACCAAAAATGCATAAAAACACAGTAAACTCTCCATATAGACCTATTGTATCCACTATCGGATCCATCACAGAGCCTTTATCCAAATATGTAGATAAATTCTTAAATCCATTAGTCAGCATCCTACCAGGATATATTAAGGATATGGGCCACCTAATAGGTAAAATCGAGGGTCTTCCGTTCAACCCTAACACAGATTTTTTGGTTTCTATGGATACGAATATTCCTCTGAAAGGAGCCCTGGAGGCAGTTAAAAGCTCACTGGAAAAGAACAGCGGCACTGAAGACATACTTTTTATCCTGGAATGTCTAGCTATCGTACTTAATGAAAACTACTTTGAATTTGACAAAACTATCTATAAACAGATTCAAGGCGTAAGCATGGGAGTAGCCTGTGCACCCAATGTTGCCAATACCTATATGGGTTCGTTTGAAGAGCGCTGTATCTTCAATGAGATTGCACCTTTTTTTGAAAATATTCAACACTGGAGCAGATTCATTGACGATATTGTTTTTATTTGGAATGGCCCAGAAGAACAACTTCGTGAATTTATTCTTTGGCTTAATCTGTGTGACAGCCATCTTAAATTCTGTGCTAACATCAGTAGGGAACGGATTGAATTTCTAGATATATGGATCCATAACATAGAAGGCAAAATTGAGGTGTCACTGTATACCAAACCCACGGCAAGAAACACCATTCTTCAATACCAAAGTTATCATCCACGTAATCAAAAAGACAACATACCATTCAGTCAATTTCTTATATTACGTAGGAATTGGACCACTGTGGCTAACTTTGAAATTCATGCCAATGACCTTAGAGGCAAATTACTCAAACGAGGATATCCACATAGAGTAATAAGAGACGCGTACAAAAGAGCCAAATATTATAACAGGAAGGCTCTTTTACAACAAAGAACCCACACGGAAGAACAAAAACTGGTATGTGTCACTCGCCACTCTAACTTTGACAACAAATTGCGTCAAATTATTGGCTCTCAATGGCATATCCTTAACACAGGCGATTCCAACAACAATATGCCCAAACCTATTTTTGCGTTAAATCCCATTTCACCAACACCAATAACTGGATGCAAAAATCTATAACTGGCAGCAATCCGGTGTTAGGTAACCATAGGTGTGGCAATTGCCACGCCTGTGAGTCTGCCATTACTTCTAGTGTGCTTGAATGGGGAAAGTCCAAATTCAACCTCACAGAAATAACTAATTGCAGATCATCAAATGTCATCTACCTTATCCTCTGCCCCTGCCACAAAGGATATGTAGGAGAGACAGGCAGGGAATTCAGAACAAGACTGAGCGAACATAAATCTTCAATCAGGAATAAACGTAGAGGGGCCCCTCTAGTTGAACACTGGCTTGCTAATAATCACAAGATTGAGGATATAAAATGGATTATTGTAGAAAAAGTACTGACCCCCAGAAATAACAACACCGAGGCAGTAAGGAAAAAAAGAGAAGTATTCTGGATGTTTGCTCTCAAGACAGCTGATTGTGGCCTTAATGAACACATCCCTTAGGAAAATGCGCTTCTATAAATTTGCTCTTGATTAATTTCCTTGTTGGTCTTCATCAGGCCGTCTACTAGTGACACTCGGCCCCCTTCTCCTTTTGTATGTTTCCTTGCCACTCTGCTATATTTGCTATTTTTGCTATTTTATTGTTTAGTTGTATCCAGGCACTCGTCTGCCTTATGCTTCCTTTCTTGTATAGTACATTTATCTTCTGTAGGTACTTACTTAAAACGCTATCGGTAACTTTGTATGTATTGTTTCATTTTTCGTTTCTACTTCTAACATGGCTGCCGTTCTTGCACGGTTAGGTCTACTGTTCATTATTACGCCCCCTTGGCGATTCCGCTAGTCATGCTATTCATGGTGTATTGTTTTTTTCACGTACCCTTCAGTCATATGCTGCCCTTTCCGCATTATATTATACCTTTGCGTGTGTAGTTTGACTCTGCCACCGGTACCTCTCTACACCTATTTCGTAAATATTACTTTCTACCTCCTCCAACATGGCGACTTTTCTTTGACGCTTTTATCTACATACATTTTTTTCATCACGTTCCCGTGCGTCTATCAGCTGTACGCTTTTCACGCTTTCAGACAAACTTTCCCGGGCTTTTTTCAATATATATATATCCCCAGTGCCGGGCATTCCTGTGGGAGAGTCTTTGGATACGGACACCGCCCCCTTTGGAATTCGCTATCGGTTTCTTCTATCCCTCTGTAGGTAAGTAGTAGTCTCGGGACGTCCTTACTGCCGTACTTAGTTTATTTATTCCGACTTTTTGTTAATGTGAGCTTCTCCCTTTTTTTCCAGGGTATTTCCACTTATTACGCTGCATTTACTTACTTGCCTTGGATGTGACCTCAATTCTACTCTTTTTTCCGGCTTTGCATTTCTAACCTCATGTGTTCTTAAGTAAGTCGGAGTCCCCCCTTTCCATGCTATCTTGTTAGTAATTTTATTTTCCTACTCTCTTAAATAAGCCCCGTTCTTCTTCTTTTTTAGCGCTTACTGGCTACCGGACAAGATGTTTCATTCCACGCCAGAATCTCTATGCCGCCTGTAGCTTTATCGCCCTGCTTTTAGGTTGGTTCTATTTAGCGCTCATTTGTCACGTTGTCCATTAGTCTCTTACGCCCATTGAGCCTTATTTTGCTCTCCCTTCTCTCCATCCGCAGCCTTTTTTGAATATCCTTAAAGTATATTATTGTCCCCGGTTCCTCCATAAAGCGGTGTCTTCATTATACTTGTTACTAAGTAGGTGGAGTTTTATGATTTTTCATCTTTTTTCTCTTTTTCACTTTTCATTTCTTTCCTTCTCACTAGATTCTTTCTTTTTTTATTCTCGGTGGTAACTTTAGGTTCATCAGCACACAACTTTATAAGGCTGATACATTATCTTTTTTCTTGCACTTGGTGTTACTCATTCTACTCTTCCTTCTATTTTGGTGCATTTTTGGCTTTTCACTTGTGATGATGGCTCCTCTATTGATTGTATTTAGTTTATTTGATTCATTAGGTTATTTTATATATTTTGTCTTCCTTGTCTCCACAGAATGGTTAAACAAGTACATATCCAATTTCGCTAAGCCTATGTTAAATATTTCTCCCGTGAGAAGAGGCGATGGAACTAGTTGAGAATTATATTGATAACCATTACAACCTCCTAAGGATTGTTGCGCCCTGACGAAGGAATTTGGGGTCTGTTGATCCTACTCCGAAACGCGCGTCGGCGCTTTTGTCTTTTGTTTGTTGTCTTCTCGGTTACATTTCTATTTTATTGTACATATCTATGAAATGTATCAATGTTTTTTAAATGTATATCCTTGTTATATAGGGTGATTGCAATTGTTTTTGTTATAAGACATGAAATATGTTTTTTGTTGTTTAATATATGTCCTGTTTCTGTCTCACGTTTGATTCTGATTCTGATGTGATTTAGTTAACACATGATTATTTGTACCTGTAAATGTATGTCGTCAAAGATAAAAATATAAATACAAAAATAATATATATATTTTGATCAATAAAACTGTGAACTATAATTTCATTTCTGTGGTACTTGGTTGCTGTTGTGCATCGATTGTGGAGATACTCCCCACTGTATAATTAGTTGTTGAGAAGAGGTTCTTGTTCAATTTGTGTTTTTTCTCCCTGCCCTCCTCTTCTCATACCTAAACATCAGGGACCCTCTTATGTTTATTTAGTGACCCCATCTCCCAGGGCCTGCACCCTAATTTTTTGGGTTGAAAAAAATTAATTTGGCCCTCCCAAGGCCTTAATCGGCCCCAGGGACCCCAACCCCCGGGTCATGGCCTTTTTTTTTTTTTTTTTTTAATTCTTTTGGAGGGGGGCTACGTTGCCCCCCTCCTCAGGCCACTTATGGCCCCGGGGACCCCATCCCCCGGGGCCGGCCTTTGTTTTTTAATATTTAAAAAATATATATATTTATAGAAACACCTAGGCCATGCTGGACAAACCGTATGTACCTATCACCATGACGATTTGCGTGATATTCATTAAAAGGCGACTATGCATACAATGAATCCACGTGGAATGTATTTACACCGCTAGTGAAGCTCTGACGTGTCTGACGCCCTACCGTGCCTAATCCCGGCGCCCCAGCCGGTGGGTACTCTCCAAGTAGACACCCTTGTCGTTTATTTATACAAACATGGGTAGCTATTGATGGGCACAATTAATACACACACACACCAAGCCATTCAAAGGGAATTCGACAAAAATTCGACAAAACTATGCAAGAAACCCCCCTCACGGTTAATAAAACACACATCCACCGCCGGATGTGTAATACTTTTTATTTTACTCTCTGGAAAGGAGACGAACCTCACTTGAGAGTCACAGCATGATCCTGGCTGAGCCCAATGCTGTGGTACACCCACCAGTGCCCGCCGAGTGCCACACATGTCTGTGTTGTATTCCACCAGCTAGTGCGTATGCTATGACACTCTCTAGCCCATGTGCACTGTAACACCACCCCGTGAATATGTCATGCCACACTCGCCTTCGCACGGGTTATATTGCCCCATCTAAAGTGCCTTCCTCGATGCCTATGTTGTAATGCATAGCGCTATGCCATACATATTACAATCTGGGATCCATATCTTTGTCACAGTGCATATGCAACGTTACACTCCCCAGCACATATTTTATATTACAACTTTAGAGACTAGTTAGGTTACACAACACTGCCCTGTGCATATTACACTCCAAGGCGCATATCGCATAGCGCGCGCTAGTGCCTATGCTATCTCGCGCTCTCCAATGAATCTGTCATTGAGCACAATGTATTGCATATTATATCACGCCCGGTTCATCTTATATCACACTTTTTGGTGCATAGTTTATACCATAGACTATATCTAGTTTTCATTTTCAATCGTGCTCTCAGGACTATGTTCTATATAACACTGCGTCCACCTACCCTTTTCATGGGCATTACATTTTGTGATGGAGGGTGGAGGGTCAGGGGGTGTTTCTGCCAAGTGAGCCCGGAGTCACAGTCACAAACGTCCTCTTCTTCCTGAATAAAAGTGATATTATGCTGCATACTTGTTCATATTTTAAGTAGTTCGCACAGACACACATTTTAAAAACAATAAAGTTCCTAATACCCACCTTCTCTGAACAGTTAGCTTGCTGCCCCATCCACCTCCTCCCTATCCTCTGTTGTCTGAATCCATAGACTAGCCTCCTCCCTCCTGCCATGCATGGTCTGATGTGCTGCCACTGCCCTCCATTTAGCATGATGTACCAGTCCACTCCTCCTGCCCTCCATTGCCCAATTCTATGGCCCATCATTGACCTCCTGCTTAGCCTCTGTGCTTAGCTTGCTGCACCTATTCTCGTTCCCCCTGCCCTCCGATGTCTTTGTGCATGCCCCTGCTCCATCCTTTTTGCCCACCATGTTCCATGGATCTGCCACCCCTATCTACTCTGAGTGTTCTGTTGAGCTGCCACTCCCCTCCCACCTGCCTAGCATTGTCAGATGACTGTAACCTGTTCCGGCCACCTCCACCCTGCCTGTCCACATGCCATGCCCCTCTCCTCTTCCTCCTGTCCTACATGGTCCATTGTACTGCCACACCCTTCTGCCCTCCCTGGTCTGTTGTGCTCCTCCTGCCTGCCCGCACGGTCTGTTGTGAGGCCCCTTCCCCTGAACTCTCTTGTCTGTGCCCGGGTTCTGACCCTCCCTTCTATACTCCATGGTCCTTTGTGCATGCCCCTGCACCCTCCTTCTTGCCCATTATAGCCAGTGTGCTGCCACTAACCTTCCCAATTGCCATGCATGGTCTTCTTTGCTGCCATGGCCCCTCCCACCTTCCCTGTGTGGTCAGCTAGCTGCCCCTGACCCCCTCCCACCTTCCTTCCATGGTCTGTGTGTATGCCATCAGAGTCTCATTGTTGCTCTCCATGGTGTGTCTTGTTTCTAGTGCCCATCCTGCCTGACCTTCATGGTCATCTTGCTGCTCCTGCCCAGCCCCCTTGCTCCCAGCCCTCTGTTTCCATGTGCAGACCCCTATTCCCTCCCTCCTGGCTTGTCTGTTCCATTGTAATGCCCCTGATCGTCCCTCCTGCCCTTTATGGTCTGTTATGCTGCAGCTTTCTCTCCTGTCTGTCCATTATGGTCAGCTAGCTACCATTGCCTCTTTCCCCTCTGTTCTCTGTTGTCCATGTGCATGGTCCTGTCCCCTCCCTATTGCTTTCTATGGATTGCTGTGCTGCACTCCTGTCCCGCATGCCCTGTGTGGTGTATTGTGCTGCTGCAAACCCTGATGCCTGCCCTGAACGGGTCAGTTTGGTGCACCTCTCCATGTCCCTCCTGTCCTCTGTTATCCGAGTCCATGTCCCTACCCCAATTCCTCCTGCCTACCATGATCCAATGTACCATACTTGCGAACATTTTGAACTTGGTAAGAGGGAGATTTTGAAAAAAAACTGGGGTATTGATTTTCCCCCTTGAGTTACATTGAAAAAGAGGAGATTGTAGACAGGAGACGGATCAAATAAAGCCCATTTGAGCTTAAAAACATTGGACGTTTCCTGGCTGAAACAGGTCTGTTGGCATGTATGGGTGTACTACCACTGCCTCTTCCATCTGCCCACAATGCTCTATTATATTGCCACAGCCTCTCTTGCCAGTCCTGTATTGTTGGTTTGTTGCCCCTGCCCCCCTTTCCACTGCCCTCCATAGTCTGCTGTGCTGCCACTGGCCTTCCTGCCTGCCCAGTGTGGTCAAATTGTTGCCTCTGCACTCTCCTACCTGCCTTCAATTTTCAGAGTCTGTGCCCCTGGCCTCTGCCTCTCAACAGTATCCCAATGAACAATTACATATATGAATTACATATATGAGAGGGTCTTATTTGCATCAAAATGATGGTTAGTGCTCTAAAAAACTAAAATGAGGACATGTTTTCTGAGTTTTCAAATAGCGACAAAGAACTTTTAAATTATTTTTAATCTTAATTTTTTTTACCCAGTTGACCACTTGAATAAATGTTGCACTTAGGGGAGAGGATGTGGTGTTCCGTCCAGAGCTGCATACTTTGCAACTGGGGAACCAGGTTGGAGTTTCTGCTTCAGCTCAACATTCTGTGATTCTGGTCAAATCACTTAATCTCCCCATGTCTACAACCAAAATAAATTTGTTCTTGTGTGATGTAACCAATGCTCATGTAAAGCACTCCAATACCTGACAAGTCTGCACTATATAAAACTGCAAATACACAAAAAATAAGTGTTTTGCACACTTCTGTCATTGGGCTACATGTGGGCTACATCTGGGTGATATTTGTGCTGCATTTGGGCTCTTTTGTCTCTGGTCGCCATCTTGGGAGATTTATTTGTAATGAAGTTTCCTAATTTCCTCATTTACTGCAGTCTCCTCAGTAGGAAATGCTTTCAGTTTTTTACTTTGATTCCATCAAGAAGGTATTCAGATATGTCACACATTTGCCATAAATTCTGAATGTTAGCACTCTAGTTGCTCATTAGATCACTGTAGTAAATCTACTGCTCACCACGGAAGTCTGCTGCTGGTATTAAAAGTGCATGTTTCAGTCTGCATATCAGAATTTTTTAATGAAATAGAAGAGGATTTGAGAAGTCACTCAAAATGTGCCCTAATTTTTCTTTCTTCAGCACTAATCATAATTTCTATGGTAAAATGAACCCCCTCATTGTGTTCCTTTTTAAATTAAATGTTTTAAGTGTTACCAGTTTATTCCAATCAAGATGGCTTCAGGTGTGCCATACTTGTGTCTTAAGTAAGACAGTAAGCGCTCTAGTTGTTCTTAAGAACACTCTAGGACATTCTGTCATTGGGCTATACTTGGGCTACATCTGGGTGATATTTGGGCTACATTTGGGCTCTTTTGTCTCTGGTGGCAATCTTGGGAGATTTATTTGTTATGAAGTTTCCTAATTTCCTCATTTACTGCAGTCTCCTCAGTAGGAAATACTTTCAGTTTTTTATTTTGGTTCCATCACGAAGGCATTCAGATGTGTCACACATTTGCCATAAATTCTGAATGTTAGCACTTTAGTTGCTCATTAGATCACTGTAGTAAAGCTACTGCTCACCAGGGAAGTCTGCTGCTGGTATTCAAAGTGCATGTTTCAGTCTGCATGTCAGAATTCTTATATGAAATAGAAGAGGATTTGAGAAGTCAAAATATGCCCTAATTTTTCTTTCTGCAGCACTAATCATAATTTCTATGGCAAAATTAACCCCCTCATTTTGTTCCTTTGTAAATTAAATGTTTTAAGTGTTAGCACTTTATTACAATCAAGATGGCTTCAGGTGTGCCATAATTTTGTCATAAGTAAGACTGTTAGCGCTCTAGTTGTTCGTTAGAACACTCTGGGACATTCTGTCATTGGGCTATACTTGGGCTACATCTGGGTGATATTTGGGCTACATTTGGGCTCTTTTGTCTCTGGTGGCCATCTTGGAAGATTTATTTGTTATGAAGTTTCCTAATTTCCTCATTTACTGCATTCTCCTCAGTGGGAAATACTTTCAGTATTTTACTTTGGTTCCATCAGGAAGGCATTCAGATGTGTCACACATTTGCCATACATTCTAAATGTTAGCACTCTAGTTGCTCATTAGATCACTGTAGTAAAGCTACTGCTCACCAGGGAAGTCTGCTGCTGGTATTCAAAGAGCATGTTTCAGTCTGCATGTCAGAATTTTTTTATGAAATAGAAGAGGATTTGAGAAGTCAAAATGTGCCCTAATTTTTCTTTCTGCAGCACTAATCATAATTTCTATGGCAAAATGAACTCCCTCATTTTGTCCCTTTGTAAATTAAATGTTTTAAGTGTTACCACTTTATTCCAATCAAGATGGCTTCAGGTGGGCCATACATTTGTCATAAGTAAGACTGTTAGCGCTCTAGTCGTTCGTTAGAACACTCTGGGACATTCTGTCATTGGGCTATACTTGGGCTACATCTGGGTGATATGTGGGCTACATTTGGGGTCTTTTGTCTCTGTTGGCCATTTTGGGAGACTTATTTGTTATGAAGTTTCCTAATTTCCTCATTTACTACAGTCTCCTCAGTAGGAAATACTTTCAGTTTTTTTACTTTGATTCCATCAAGATGGCATTCAGATGTGTCACACATTTGCCATAAATTCAGAATGTTAGCACTGTAGTGACTTATTAGATCACTGTAGTAAAGCTACTGCTCACTAGGGAAGTCTGCTGCTGGTATTGAAAGTGCATGATTTAGTCTGCATGTCAGAATTTTTTAATGAAATAGAAGAGGATTTGAGAAGTCACTCAAAATGTGCCCTAATTTTTCTTTCTGCAGCACTAATCATGCTTTCTATGGCAAAATGAACCCCCTCATGTTGTTCCTTTTTAAATTAAATGTTTTAAGAGTTACCACTTTATTCCAATCAAGATGGCTTCAGGTGTGCAATACATTTGTCATAAGTAGGACTGTTAGCGCTCTAGTTGTTTTTTAGAACACTCTGGGAAGCTGCAGTAGAACACAAAGGAATCAACTGACTGTCTCTGCCCTTGTTGGATATACGTGTTTTACTGAGAATGTCAGACTTCATTCTCACATGACTGAGAAAGATAATGTGAATTTACAGAAAATATGCTCTCAGTTTAGCTTATAGGCCACCTTCCAAACCTCTGTGGGAAAAGCATGAGAAAATAGTTTTCTGTCAAACATGATTCATGATATCACAGCAGAAGGCTTTTTCACATGGTAAAATCACCTTAGAACACACCACAATTCCTAAAATGAGTATGGTACCATTAACAAATGATTTATAATGTAACTAAAGTCTTAAAACCTTCTATTAACTGCAATGCTTTTTAATGAGGTGCTATCATGTATATTGGTCCCAAGATGGCTGCCAACACTTCTTGGATGAAGTACTGACAGCCAATCAGATCTCACGATGAGATGTGTGGCTAGGCTCCGCCCAGATATGTATGTGATTTTGATTTTCTCAGGAACTACTGAACGGATTTACACCATTTAAGCAAAAGGCACGAGTCTGAACTGAGGACTACCTTTTTGCCAAATTTGGTGTAATTCCGTTCAGCAGTTCGGGCTGTAGCTGCGTCAACAGGTCCTATGGGAAAATGCATGGGGAAAACGCGTTTTGGGACCCCCTTTTTTCTCGGCCCCGCTTGACGAATCACCGTGAAATTTTCAGGATAGGAGCAGATCGGAGCTGGCCAAAAGATTGGAAAATCACGCAAAGATTCGTCAATCGGCGCCAACGTTATTCCAAATAGAATGTTGCGGATTTCCTATGGAAAATAAGTCCTAACTATAACTACCTACTGGCGACCGCCAGTAGGTAATATATATATATATATATATATTACCTACTGGCGGTCGCCAGTAGGTAGTTATAGTTAGGACCCTGTTTCCATAGGAAATCCGCAACATTCTATTTGGAATAACTTTGGCGCCGGTCGACGAATCCTCGCGAAATTTTCAAAATAGGTGGGGCGCTACGCTCCGCTCCTACCCTGAAAGTCTCGGGGGGATTCGTCAAGCAGGGGCCGAGAAAAAAGGGGGGTCCCAAAACACGTTTTCCCCATGCATTTTTCCATAGGACCTTTAGACACAGCTACAGCCCGAACGGCTGAACAGAATTACTTGAAATTTGGCAGAGAGGTAGCCATAAGGTCAAGGAAGTGCCTTTTGCAGGTCTGGTGTAAATCTGTTCAGTATTTCCTGAGAAAATAGCATTTAAAAGCATATATATATGTGGGCGGAGCCTAACCACACATCTCATCCTGAGATCTGATTGGCTGTCAGCACTTCATCCAAGAAGTGTTGGCAGCCATCTTGGGACCAATATACATGATAGCACCTCATTAAAAAGCATTGCAGTTAATAGAAGGTTTTAAGACTTTAGTTACATTATAAATCATTTGTTGATGGTACCATACTCATTTTAGGAATTGTGGTATGTTCTAAGGTGATTTCACCATGTGAAAAAGCCTTCTGCTGGGATATCATGATTGAGAGAAAAATATTTTCTCATGCTTTTACCACAGAGGTTTGGAAGGTGATCTATAGGCTAAACTGAGAGCTTATTTTCTGTAAATTCACATTATCTTTCTCAGTCCTGTGAGAATGAAGTCTGACATACTCAGTAAAACATGTACATCCAACAAGGGCAGAGACTGTCAGTTGATTCCTTTGTGTTCTACTGCAGCTTCCCAGAGTGTTCCAAAGAACTACTAGAGCGCTAACAGTCCTACTTATGATAAACGTATGGCACACCTGAAGCCATCTTGCTTGGATTATAGTGGTAACTCTTAAAACATTTAATTTAAAAAGGAACAAAATGAGGGGGTTCATTTTTCCATAAAAAGTATGATTAGTGCTGCAGAAAGAAAAATTAGGGCACATTTTGAGTGACTTCTCAAATCCTCTTCTATTTCATTAAAAAATTCTGACATGCAGACTGAAACATGCACTTTCAATACCAGCAGCAGTTTTCCCTGGTGAGCAGTAGCTTTACTACAGTGATCTAATGAGCCAAAAGAGTGCTAACATTCTGAATTTATGGCAAATGTGTGACACATCTGAATGCCTTCTTGATGGAATCAAAGTAAAAAACTGAAAGTATTTCCTACTGAGGAGACTGCAGTAAATGAGGAAATTAGGAAACTTCATAACAAATAAGTCTCCCAAGATGGCCACCAGAGACAAAAGAGCCCAAATGTAGCCCAAATATCACCCAGATGTAGCCCAAGTATAGCCCAATGACAGAATGTCCCAGAATGTTCTTAAAAACAACTAGAGCGCTTACTGTCTTCATTATGACAAAAGTATGGCACACCTGAAGCCATCTTGATTGGAATAAACTGGTAACACTTAAAACATTTAATTTAAAAAGGAACACAATGAGGAGGTTCATTTTGCCATAGAAATTATGATTAATGCTGAAGAAAGAAAATGAGGGCACATTTTGAGTGACTTCTCAAATCCTCTTCTATTTCATTAAAAAATTCTGACATGCAGACTGAAACATGCACTTTTAATACCAGGAGCAGACTTCCATGGTGCAGTAGTTTTACTACAGTGATCTAATGAGCAACTAGAGTGCTAACATTCAGAATTTATGGCAAATGTGTGACATATCTGAATACCTTCATGATGGAATCAAAGTAAAAAACTGAAAGCATTTCCTACTGAGGAGACTGCAGTACATGAGGAAATTAGGAAACTTCATAACAAATAAATCTCCCAAGATGGCCACCGGAGACAAAAGAGCCCAAATGTAGCCCAAAATCAACCAGATGTAGCCCAAATATAGCCCAATGACAGAAGTGTGCAAAACACTTATGATTTTGTGTTTTTGCAGTGTTATATAGTGCAGACTTCTCAGGTATTGGAGTGCTTTACATGAGCATTGGTTACATCACACAAGAACAAATTCATTTTGGTTGTAGACATGGGGAGACTAAGTGATTTGACCAGAATCACAGAATGTCGAGCTGAAGCAGAAACTTCAACCTGGTTCCCCAGTTGCAAAGTCTGCAGTTCTGGAAGTAACACCACATCCTCTCCCCTAAGTGCAACATTTAATCAAGTGGTCAACTGGATAAAAAAACATAAAGATAACAAATAATTTAAAAGTGCTTTGTCGCTATTTGAAAACTCAGAAAATATGTCCTTATTTTAGTCTTTTAGAGCACTAACCATAATTTTGATGCCAATAAGACCCTCTCATATATGTAATTTCTAAAGGAAATGCTCTAGGTATTACAGTTTTGATTACATCAAGATGATGTCAGGCGTTCCACACTTTTGTAATAAATATAGAATGTTAGCAATCTAGTTGTTCATTAGGATACTATTGAGAGGCAGAGGCCAGGGGCACGGACTCTGAAAATTGAAGGCAGGTAGGAGGGTGCAAAGGCAACAATTTAACCACACTGAGCAGGCAGGAAGGGCCGTGGAAGCACAACAGACTATGGAGGGCAGTGGAAAGGGGGGCAGGGGCAACAAACCAACAATACAGGACTTGTAAGAGAGGCTGTTGGAGGGAAGATCTATTACGGGTCAAGGAAGCTAGGGGCGGTCCCCAGATCCCCGGGAGCCACCACAGAACTGAGCAGGAGAGTGAGTCAGGGACAAAAGGGGCACCTTAATTTGAGCCGGGGTGCCTAGGAACGCTTGCTCCAAAAATGAAGAAAACAGACATATGAGACATGGAATTGGAGGCAGAATACAATGGCAGTTTAATGAGAAGATGCAACTTCAAAGAAACCGCAGAATAGAGACATAAAGTACAAAATACAGAATCCAGATAATCATACAGCTGTCATAATATTCTCTGTATCTCAATTAATGTACTGACAGAGAGAGAGAGAAAACACATCTATAAATGCATCATGAGAAACAAGTTACACCAAGGAAAATGTTACCTAGGAACACTCACGTTTACTCTTAGAGCAAGCATTCCTGCAATTACAATACAAAATCTTTTAAATGCAAAAGTAAAGAGAACAATGGTTAAACATAACATGACATTTCATATAGGTAAAATAGAATAAGATACTTCAAGCAAAGCAGAGCAAGACATTTTAAGCAAAGGAAGACAAGAGCTCCCAGCTCTTGGGGAAAACCTGCACTGCCTGTTAACCTACATACAGACGGCGAGGTAGTCCGTCGATATCTGTGGGTGCTCCCTTTTTATATCATTTTGTGGGCTCCTTTGCACGCTACATCTACCTACGTATGCTACCCAAAAGCTTCGTCTGCAGATTTTACCAGACATTTTGTCATTTACCCACGTAATGCTGACAATGGACTGGGTGAAAAGGTCAGTCTCTCAGGCCAATCGCTTATCGTAAGTTCCATAGAGCAAGCAGAAAATAATGGGTATTGTACGGGAATTCAATATATTCATGTATAAAATCTCCTCAGTTCTCCTAACTTGACGCTCTGCGGTTGCCACTTCCTTAAAAGCGGGAAACCTGCCCAGGAAGCAAGTACCAGTCCAGGATGCAGCCTACTGTATGTCGACAGCTTCAGGGGGATGTTGAACTTTGATACCGAGCACGGAGCACTCGGGTAGGGTGGGGGCTACTAGTTTGGATCAGAAGGCCTCGCAGACCTGCCTTCAGACTGCTATACACTAAAATTGCAGAGCTATGGTCAATTTAACAAAGAGGCCTACATATTGAACAGAAGGGCCTACACAGGGGTTTTATGCTGGCTGAGTGGTAAGGATGTCTCAGGATAATTATATAGCAACACAGGACCCGCTGGTCAATTTAATACGGCCTACAAATGCAGCTGGCAGGGCAAGGACAAGGGTCTCATACTTCAGGTGTGGACAGAACGGGCCAGGGGCCCCCTGTGATACAAAATCTACCCTCCTTCAAGGCTGTGGCAATGTAATAGACCATTGTGGGCAGAAGGAAGAGGCAATGGTAGTACAACCATACATGCCAACAGACCCGATTCAGCCAGGAAACGTCCAATGTTTTTAAGCTCAAATGGGCTTTATTTGATCTGTCTCCTGTCTACAATATCCTCTTTTTCAATGTAACTCAAAGGGGAAAATCAATACCCCAGTTTTTTTTCAAAATCTCCCTCTTACCAAGTTCAAAATGTTCGCAAGTATGGTACATTGGATCATGGAAGGAAATGGGATAGGGACATGGACTTGGATAACAGAGGACAGGAGGGACATGGAGAGGTGCACCAAACTGACCCTGCAGGGCAGGCATCAGGGTTTGCAGCAGCACAATACACCACACAGGGCATGCAGGACGGGAGTGCAGCACAACAATCCATAGAAAGCAAGAGGGAGGGGACAGGACCATGCACATGGACAACAGAGAACAGAGGGGCAAGAGGCAATGGTAGCTAGCTGACCATAATGGACAGACAGGAGAGAAAGCTGCAGCATAACAGACCAGAAAGGGCAGGAGGGACGGATCAGGGGCATTACAATGGAACAGACAAGCCAGGAGGGAGGGAGTAGGGCTGGGGGCAAGGGGGCAGGGCAGGAGCAGCAAGATAGCCATGGAGGTCAGGCAGGATGGGCACTAGAAGCAAGACACACCATGAAGAGCAACAGTGAGACTGTGATGGCATACACACAGACCATGGAGGGAAGGTGGGAGGGGGTCAGGGGCAGCTAACTGACCACACAGGGAAGGTGGGAGGGGCCATGGCAGCACAGAAGACCATGCATGGCAAGTGGGAGGGTTAGTGGCAGCACAATGGCTATGATGGGCAAGAAGGAGGGTGGAGGGGCATGCACAAAGGACAATGGAGGATAGAAGGGAGGGTCAGGACCTGTGCACAGACAAGAAAGTTCAGGGGAAGGGACCTCACAACAGACCACACGGGGCAGGCAGGAGGAGCAGTTGCAGCACAACAGACCAGGGAGGGCAGAAGGGTGTGGCAGTACAATGGACCATGTAGGACAGGAGGAAGAGGATAGGGGCATGGCATGTGGACAGGCAGGGTGGAGGTGGCAGGGACAGGTTACAGTCATCTGACAATGCTAGGCAGGTGGGAGGGGAGTGGCAGCTCAACAGAACACTCAGAGTAGATAGGAGTGGCAGGTCCATGGGACATGGTGGGCAAAAAGGATGGAGCAGGGGCATGCACAAAGACATCGGAGGGCAGGGGGAAGGAGAATAGGGGCAGCAAGCTAAGCACAGAGTTTAAGCAGGAGGTCAATGATGGGGCATAGAATTGGGCAATGGAGGGCAGGAGGAGTGGACTGGTACATCATAGTAAATTGAGGGCAGTGGCAGCACATCAGACCATGCATGGCAGGAGGGAGGAGGCTAGTCCATGGATTCACACAACAGAGGATAGGGAGGAAGGGGATGGGGCAGCAAGCTAACTGTTCAGAGAATGCGGGTATTAGGAACTTTATTGTTTTTAAAACATTGTGTCTGTGCGAACTACTTAAAATATGAACAAGTATGCAGCATAATCTCACTTTTATTCAGGAAGAAGAGGACGTTTGTGACTGTGACTCCGGGCTCACTTGGCAGAAACACCCCCTGACCCTCCACCCCCTATCGCAAAATGTAATGCCCGTGAAAAGGGTAGGTGAACACAGTGTTATATAGAACATAGTCCTGAGAGCACGATTGAAAATGATAACTAGATATAGTGTATGGTATAAACTATGCACCAAAAAGTGTGATATAAGATGAACCGGGCGTGAAATATAATATGCAATACATTGTGCGCAATGACAGATTCATTGGAGAGCGCGAGATAGCACAGGCACTAGCGCGTGCTATGCGATATGCGCCTTGGAGTGTAATATGCACAGGGCAGTGTTGTGTAACCTAACTAGTCTCTAAAGTTGTTATATAAAATATGTGTTGGGGAGTGTAACGTTGCATATGCACTGTGACAAAGATATGGATCCCAGATTGTAATATGTATGGCATAGCACTGTGCGTTATAACATAGGCATCGAGAAAGGCACGTTAGATGGGGCAATATAACCCGTGCGAAGACAAGTGTGGCATGACATATTCACGGGGTGGTGTTACAGTGCACATGGGCTAGAGAGTGTCAGACTCATAGCATATGCACTAGCTAGTGGAATACAACACAGAGGTGTGTGGCACTCGGCAGGCAATGGTGGGTGTAACACAGCATTGGGCTCTGTCAGGAGCACGCTGTGACTCTCAAGTGATGTTCGTCCCCTTTCCAGAGAGTAAAATAAAAAGTATTACACATCCGGCAGTGGATGTGTGTTTTATTAACCTTGAGGGGGGTTTCTTGCATAGTTTTGGTCGAATTTTTGTCGAATCCCCTTTGAATGGCTTGGTGTGCATGTGTATTAAATGTGCCCGTCAATAGCTACCCATGTTTGTATAAATAAACGACAAGGGTGTCTACCAGGATTAGGCACGGTAGGGCATCAGACATGTCAGAGCTTCACTAGTGGTGTAAATACATTCCACGTGGATTCATTGCATGCATAGTCGCCTTTTAATGAATATCACGCAAATCGTCATGGTGATAGGTACGTACGGTTTGTCCAGCATGTCCTAGGTGTGTCTATAAATATATATTTTTTAAAAATAATAAAAAACAGTGGCCGGCCCTGGGGATTGGGGTAAAAAAAATATAATTAGGAGACTGGCCCTGGGGGATGGGGTCATCAGGGCCAATAAATTAGAATAAGAAGGGGAACCAAACAGCCCCCCTTCTTAAAAAACTAAAATAAATAAAAGACTGGCATCGTGCCGGAGGCCATGCCCCCTCCGTGCAGCACTCTGCAAACGCGCCCCCAACAGGCATCTCCAGTATGCGCCAGGGAGCTGCGCTGCAGCCAGGTGTTCTGAGGCCAAGCCCCTTTTTACACCTCTCTGCAACGCAGCTCTGTGGCGCTTACTGGAGGTACCTAGTGGTCTAGTTTGGCCCTAGGGACCCTTAGGATTCAGGGGGACTTAATCTCTCAACTTAGAACAGCCACAGGGCGCATTTACACAGTGGTGAAGGGAGGGGACGGGGCCTGAGGTGACGTGTGCAAACACGCACTATGGCATGTTTTAAATTGGGGATATAATTTCCCTTCAATACTGAGGGCCCCTGGGGGCTAACTAGCCCACCAAGTGCTTCCAGTAAGCGCCACTGAGCTGCATTGCAGAGAGGTGGTCCAGGCCGTGCCACTTTTTACACCTCCCTGCAACGCAGCTCTGTGGCACTTACTGGAGGTACCTAGTGGGCTAGTTGGACCCTAGGGACCCTCAGGATTCAAATGAACTTAATCTCCCAACTAAAAATGGACACAGGGCGTGTTTACACAGTGGTGAAGGGAGGGGACGGGGCCTGAGTTAACGTGTGCAAAAACGCCCTGTGGCCTGTTTTAAGAGGTAGTTTTAATCCCCATGCCCTATTATACACTAGGGGCTTACACAGGAGGTCATGCTAATCACAGGGGGACCCCAACGCATAATGTTCCCTAGTGTATGTAGGTGTTTTCAATGTATTCTAAGTGTCTTTTAACATAGCACTGGCTCTAGGACTGGTTAGTCAGACTCAGTTACCACCAGTATCCGTCTGAAAAAGTTGAGGGTACAGGATGATTTTGCAACAAGGCTTCTTTCTGCTCTTCTTTTTGTTCTTTCTGCACGTTATCCTTCTTCCTGCACTTATCTTCGTATTTGAGGACTTCTGTTGCTTCTTTCTGCACTTCTTTTGTCTCTTTCTGTGCATTTTTTCTTCTTTCTCCACATGTCCTATCTCTGTAGGCATAGTTAGAAATTAGCATTTAAAAAACCTTTGAAATTCACAGAAAAAACCATAGGTTTCAGGCACGTTATAGTTAGGAATTAGCATTTAAAAAACCTCAAAATTCACTAAAAAACCATAGGTTTCAGGGGTGTTATAGCTGGACTTTTCACTTGTACAAAACCATTGAAATTCCCCCGTTATAGTTAGTTCAGCTAACTATAACTCGCGCGCCCGCAATGCACTGCTGATGACGTCACATATTACATCACTCATGACATGGTCAGTGACATCACTCATGACATCACTGATGACATCTCAAATGACATCACTGATGACATCACTGATGACATCATCCTTGTGATAGAGTGGCAGACCTCCTCTCACCCTAATATAACCTTTGATACACACATTCAAAAATAGAGACTAAAATTTTCAAAACAATGGACATACCAATACCAGTTACAACAACCTCTTCAATAATTCTAAGAACAACATACAAATCCAATCAATTAACCAACAGTCCTATACAGTCACTCATACATGTACTCACTCATCATATGTACTCATACACCTATACATCCTGTTACACAATGCCACTCATCCATAGAGTTACTCACACACATAGTCACTCATGCTAATAAAGAATCAAACATACATTTACTTGCATATACAGTTATACACACACCACCATACTTACTTCTACGGAAACTTACACATACTTACAGGCACATGCATCAAGCAAAATACCGGTCGCAAACGGGCAGATTCTCAGAATCTGACCCTTTGCTCCCGGTATTTTTGCATTTGGGATGCATCATCCCAAATGCAAAAATCGCTATTTAAGGAATCTCAAAATTGGGATTCCTTAAATAGCGATTGCATTTAAGGAATCCCTAATTGAGATTCCTTAAATGCAATGCATTACAGTTTAAAAAATAGCGATTTTGCTATTAGCGTGAGCAAATTACCATGAGGCTGGACCTCATGGTAATTTGCGAAAACTTAGAAAAATGCACTTATTTGCATTTTTCTACGTTTCATGTTGCCCACACACATGCCCTTAGAGCATGTGTGTATGCAACATTTGTGCAGAGTGAACATACATGGGTGCAATAGGGTGTCATTTTGACACCCTTGCACCATCGAAATTGCGGGAGCAATTTGCGAGTGCCTACTGGTACTCGCAAATTTCTCCCGCAATCTCTAATTCATTCCTATGGGCCTGGAGGCCCATAGGAATGAATGGGAAGACATTCCTTAATTGCGACTCGCAATTTGCTAGTCGCAATTAAGGAATTTGTGGGAATCGCTATTTCTTTAGCGATTCCTACATGCATAGGGTTTTGCTATTCTTTAATTGCGATTCCTTAATAATCGCTATTAAGGAATCGCAAAACCCTATGATGATGCATGTGCCTGTCAGTCTTTTAAACAATCACTTATAGAAACACATACTTATTCATACAGGAACTCTTTCAATCTCTCACTCTCACATATACTCACATATATACACCAATAGTCACATATACTAGTTTAAAAATATGTAGTTACTCATAAAGACACTATTGAGACAGTCATTCACTCACTAACACACCCATACACACACTCATCCACCCATACAGTCCTGCACACATGCTGTGTTCAACACATACAAACAGTGAGTCACTCATTCATGCACCTATGCACTACGTAATACCCCCCACCGAACCATGCAGACACTCAGACTGATACTCAAAAAACCAACTAATAACCTATATAGACACCCATGTAGCTACTCACCAACCCATGCAGCCACTTATACACAAAGTGAGAGACTGATACAGATATTTACATATTTAAACATTACTCACTAAGCCATGTATTCACTATGATACACTTAATCAGTCAGTTACACAATCAATTTTTCAAAAACAAATCATCCATTTAGACACTTATATACCCATTTATTCTTCCATCGACCTTGAGATATACATATATAAAACATATTTAATTTTCAGAAAAACACACATTCACTGGATGATGTCATCAGTGATGTCATCAGTGATGTCATTTGAGATGTCATCAGTGATGTCATGAGTGATGTCACTGACCATGTCATGAGTGATGTAATATGTGACGTCATCAGCAGTGCATTGCGGGCGCGCGAGTTATAGTTAGCTGAACTAACTATAACGGGGGAATTTCAATGGTTTTGTACAAGTGAAAAGTCCAGCTAACTATAACACCCCTGAAACCTATGGTTTTTTAGTGAATATATATATATATATATATATATATATATATATATATATATATATATATATATATATATATATATATTACCTACTGGCGGTCGCCAGTAGGTAGTTATAGTTAGGACCCCTTTTCCATAGGAAATCCGCAACATTCTATTTTGAATAACTTTGGCGCCGGTTGATGAATCCTCGCGAATTTCTCAAAATAGGTGGGGCGCTACGCTCCGCTCCTACCCTGAAAGTCTCGGGGGGATCCGTCAAGCGGGGGCTGAGATAAAAGGGGGGTCCCAAAACGCATTTTTCCCATGCATTTTTCCATAGGACCTTTAGAACGAGCTACAGCCCGAACGGCTGAACAGAATTACTCGAAATTTGGCAGAGAGGTAGTCCCTAGGTCAAGGAAGTGCCTTTTGTAGGTTTGGTGTAAATCTGTTCAGTAGATTCTGAGAAAATAGCCTTTAAATCAATATATATATCTGAGCCCGCTTACGGTACGCTTACCGTACGCTTACCGTAAGCGTACGGTGGCGTGCGCGAGCGCGATTCTGATTGGCTCTTAGATCTTAGTAAACATTCGAATCGGCCGAAACCAGGAAGCGGCGGCCGCCATTTTGTGTATTTCACTCTGAAAAAAAAGAGTGAAAACAAGAAAAGGGGGCAATGAGGAGAGTTACAGACCCCCTAACATTTGTAAGGGGGTCAAAGAAGGACAGAAAAGTACAAAAAAAACATTTATTGATTTTTAAAAAAATCACGGGGTACGCGTACGGTAAGCTTACGGTAAGCGTACGGTAAAAAAAATAAAAAAAAATAAATGAAAAGCAGATTTAAGAGTTTAGATATTAGGGAGCTCTAAAAAGAGCTGTTGTGTTTATGAAGTCATTTTTTTAGTGGTACCTACAAGTAAGTACCGATGCAGAGTCTAAGGTTCAAAAGGAAGACTCTGTTCCCTTCATCATTGAAGTGCACACCATCTCCTCTATAAATGTCTTGCATGTCATAACGCAAGTTGTTGTGGTAAATGGCACCCATACCATAGTCACGGAGGAAAGCAGAAACAGATTTGTTGACGTGCTTTCTTGCTTTGTCAATCTGTGGACAGAAATGATTGGACCAGTTCCATTTTTGCCTTTGGCATATGTTGGAAAACACAAAGGCAGTTTTAGGGAAAAGTGAAAACAGTTGTGCAAAGGTGTCCTTCATAAGCATTTCCAGACCTACCCCAGTCAAAGTGCCTAGGTCATTGCCACCACAGTGCACTATTATGAGGTCAGGGTGTTGGATTTGCATGAAGGATTTCACCAATGGCATCAATTGGTGCCACTTTAACCCTCTCTGACCAATCCATTTAATGTCTACATTTGGCAAAGCAAGGTCTCTCACCATATCTGTTTTCTCTGCAAACTTTTCACTCCAGAAGACATAGCTGTGCCCTACAATCCACACTGTGAACATCTTCAAAGGAGATCTGGATGCACTCAGGAGGTGTCTTTCAGTAGAATGGCAATATGAAAAGAAAGACAGTTTGGAAATGGAGGCATACATATTTTTTTCAAAACAAAAAGAACTGATTGGCTGTTTCATACCATTCTAGAATAAAAACTAGGCTGTATGTGTAAATTAATAGAAGCATGTTTTGTATTGGTACAAAAAAATGTGTAACCAAAGAACAGTACTATGGATTTGCTGTTAGGTTTGAAAAGTCAAGCACTCTTGCTCTGTGGAATTGAAACATTGTTTGGCGAACTTCTGACCTAACTCAACACAGCAGTGTTCCATGAGCTGTTGCTATGGTAGCAGGCAGAAGTCAAGTTGGGGGAAGGGTACTAGGCAGAAGTCAAGTTGAGGGAAGGGTACTTTTGGAAAAGGGTTGGTTTTCAACCAATAGAAATGTGTGATTACATTTGAAAAAAAGGGGGAAGCACTGAGATTTGAAACTTACATGTATATGTGTGGAAAAATAGAGGGAAAGTTTGCCATTATCTGGTTCTGCTGAGAGGAGAGAGGTGAACACAACAGAGATCCTGGCTCTGATAATCTGCTGTTTGAGTGTCACATTTCTTTCACAACTAACTAATTTTAAAGGTGAGTTTACAGTTTGAGAGGGGATGTATGTGGTAACTTAAGAAATGAATAATAGAAATGGAAATTGTTTTTGTTGTAGTTGCGTTTATCATTTTCTGTTTTGGGAGAAATTTAAATGTGAGGAACATGTAAAATAATATGGAGTATGTTTTCACAATAAATTAAGGTGTACTGGAAAAAAAAAGAATAGTTTAAGGGTTTGAGGTTGGACTCAGTAATGCAAATACATTCAGCATCACTAAGGCTGGTTGCCCTTGCTGGAGTGTAGGCAGTCACCGAGAATACACATGGTGGTGGTCTGAAAAAACAGTTTGGACATGTGCATTTAAAAAAATCAAAAAAAGTGGTTTCATAATGTGTCAGTCTGTAAAAGTGATTTTTACTTGCCCCGAAAAAAAAAGAGCAGTAAGTGTGCTTTCAAATTGGCAAAGAAATTTCGTTTTGGGACTAATGTGAAAACATGACTCTGTGTGCAGAGAGGAATTATAGGCAGAGATTTATTGCGTATTGCTCTGGTGATTTCACAGTTGCATTAGATGGAAAGGGGGAGCGAATTTTTGGGGGAAGAAGCAGACTCTTAGCACACACCCATGTGCTTGCCATGTATAATCATGCACAGTATTTACAAGCGAGTGGGGTTTTCAGGTTTCAGTCTGTAATGCAAATACATTCAGCATCACTAAGGCTGGTTGCCCTTGCTGGAGTGTAGGCAGTCACCGAGAATACACATGGTGGTGGTCTGAAAAAACAGTTTGGACATGTGCATTTAAATAAATCAAAAAAAGTGGTTTCATAATGTGTCAGTCTGTAAAAGTGATTTTCACTTGCCCCGAAAAAAAAAGAGCAGTAAGTGTGCTTTCAAATTGGCAAAGAAATTTCGTTTTGGGACTAATGTGAAAACATGACTCTGTGTGCAGAGAGGATTTATAGGCAGAGATTTATTGCGTATTGCTCTGGTGATTTCACAGTTGCATTAGATGGAAAGGGGGAGCCATTTTTTGGTGCAGAAGCAGACTCTTAGCACACACCCATGTGCTTGCCATGTATAATCATGCACAGTATTTACAAGCGAGTGGGGTTTTCAGGTTTCAGTCTGTAATGCAAATACATTCAGCATCACTAAGGCTGGTTGCCCTTGCTGGAGTGTAGGCAGTCACCGAGAATACACATGGTGGTGGTCTGAAAAAACAGTTTGGACATGTGCATTTAAATAAATCAAAAAAAGTGGTTTCATAATGTGTCAGTCTGTAAAAGTGATTTTCACTTGCCCCGAAAAAAAAAAGAGCAGTAAGTGTGCTTTCAAATTGGCAAAGAAATTTCGTTTTGGGACTAATGTGAAAACATGACTCTGTGTGCAGAGAGGAATTATAGGCAGAGATTTATTGCGTATTGCTCTGGTGATTTCACAGTTGCATTAGATGGAAAGGGGGAGCGAATTTTTGGGGGAAGAAGCAGACTCTTAGCACACACCCATGTGCTTGCCATGTATAACCATGCACAGTATTTACAAGCGAGTGGGGTTTTCAGGTTTCAGTCTGTAATGCAAATACATTCAGCATCACTAAGGCTGGTTGCCCTTGCTGGAGTGTAGGCAGTCACCGAGAATACACATGGTGGTGGTCTGAAAAAACAGTTTGGACATGTGCATTTAAATAAATCAAAAAAAGTGGTTTCATAATGTGTCAGTCTGTAAAAGTGATTTTCACTTG
This sequence comes from Triturus cristatus, assembly GCF_964204655.1. Classification (NCBI taxonomy): domain Eukaryota; kingdom Metazoa; phylum Chordata; class Amphibia; order Caudata; family Salamandridae; genus Triturus; species Triturus cristatus. The sequence goes on from NC_140589.1 coordinate 1,867,069,883, forward strand.
CCCCGAAAAAAAAAAGAGCAGTAAGTGTGCTTTCAAATTGGCAAAGAAATTTCGTTTTGGGACTAATGTGAAAACATGACTCTGTGTGCAGAGAGGAATTATAGGCAGAGATTTATTGCGTATTGCTCTGGTGATTTCACAGTTGCATTAGATGGAAAGGGGGAGCGAATTTTTGGGGGAAGAAGCAGACTCTTAGCACACACCCATGTGCTTGCCATGTATAATCATGCACAGTATTTACAAGCGAGTGGGGTTTTCAGGTTTCAGTCTGTAATGCAAATACATTCAGCATCACTAAGGCTGGTTGCCCTTGCTGGAGTGTAGGCAGTCACCGAGAATACACATGGTGGTGGTCTGAAAAAACAGTTTGGACATGTGCATTTAAATAAATCAAAAAAAGTGGTTTCATAATGTGTCAGTCTGTAAAAGTGATTTTCACTTGCCCCGAAAAAAAAAAGAGCAGTAAGTGTGCTTTCAAATTGGCAAAGAAATTTCGTTTTGGGACTAATGTGAAAACGTGACTCTGTGTGCAGAGAGGAATTATAGGCAGAGATTTATTGCGTATTGCTCTGGTGATTTCACAGTTGCATTAGATGGAAAGGGGGAGCGAATTTTTGGGGGAAGAAGCAGACTCTTAGCACACACCCATGTGCTTGCCATGTATAATCATGCACAGTATTTACAAGCGAGTGGGGTTTTCAGGTTACAGTCTGTAATGCAAATACATTCAGCATCACTAAGGCTGGTTGCCCTTGCTGGAGTGTAGGCAGTCACCGAGAATACACATGGTGGTGGTCTGAAAAAACAGTTTGGACATGTGCATTTAAATAAATCAAAAAAAGTGGTTTCATAATGTGTCAGTCTGTAAAAGTGATTTTCACTTGCCCCGAAAAAAAAAAGAGCAGTAAGTGTGCTTTCAAATTGGCAAAGAAATTTCGTTTTGGGACTAATGTGAAAACATGACTCTGTGTGCAGAGAGGAATTATAGGCAGAGATTTATTGCGTATTGCTCTGGTGATTTCACAGTTGCATTAGATGGAAAGGGGGAGCGAATTTTTGGGGGAAGAAGCAGACTCTTAGCACACACCCATGTGCTTGCCATGTATAATCATGCACAGTATTTACAAGCGAGTGGGGTTTTCAGGTTTCAGTCTGTAATGCAAATACATTCAGCATCACTAAGGCTGGTTGCCCTTGCTGTAGTGTAGCAGTCTGGACATGGGCTTTTTAAAAAATCTGAAAAGTGGTTTCATAATGTGACAGTTTGTAAAAGTGATTTTCACTTGCCCAAAAAAAAGAGCAGTTCGTGTGCATTCAAATTGGCATAGAAATTTCGTTTTGTGACTATTGTGAAAAGAAATGTAGTAATATATTTAAATACAATAAAGGAATTTTTTTTTAGTTTTTTTCAGGTATTGCTGAAGAGCAGTGAACAAAATTTAAGATGCCTACAAAATCCAGAGTTCAAAAAACGCTAAAAAAAAACTATATTTGAAGACAACTGGAGGACCAAAGTTAGTAGAAGATGCTCATGTTGGGAAAAAGAAAAAATCTTCTGGTAAGCAGAAAAAACTATTTCTTAAAAATATATTCAAAACAAGGAAAAATGTACAAAATGTCTGTACTGGAAAGAATGTTACGAAACGAACAGAACAGGAAAAAATTGAGAATTTAGTTAATGCAAATATACCTTCTGCAACTGAAAAGATTTACATAAACAGAAAAACAGCGTTTAAAGAGATACGTAGAAAAATGTTTCAGAGAAGAGTTATGTCCAATTTGATAAAGGATGTGAAGAAATATAAGCAAAAGGCAAAATATTACAAGAGAAAAAAAGAAATTGAAGCCATTGCAGCAAAGGCATTAGAATTAAAAAGGAAACTATTCATATTAATTTTGAATAGGATGCGTACATTAGACAAAATGGTTAATGTACTGAAATCACATAGCAAAAGGAAAAGAGTAGTGAACAGAACAAACTTTTGTAAAGTGTTTTTAGGAAAGTGGATGCATAGTTCAAGTAGTGAACCTTTTTTTAATGAAGAGAGCTATTTTCAAAGTAATAGTTTGCTGCATGCAGTTGACACCAGAGGTCGTTCATACGAAGTAACAAATGGTTGCATAATGGAGAAGGAGATAATGGTTCCAAGAGATGAGGTACAAGTGATGGCAGATGAGGCAATGGGGAGACGTCCTAAAGCCCCAGTGTACACTTGGAATTGTAGTAGTATTTGCACTGTGCGTCAGGAATCTATTGACAAATTTCGAGAGTTTCTAAGAGAATATAAGAAAAAAAGTGTAAAACAGAAGATTAAGGTGCTTCAAAGTCTGGATCCATGCAGAGTGAGAGAGAATACAGGTTTGCAGGGTCATTCTCTGGCTTGTCTATCTAGAAAAGTGTGCAATAGTGTTTTCCATCATTTTAGGATGCTGGCTGTTCATCATACTGAAATGAGAAAGTTTGTGAGACGGTTGTATTTTTCCAAAAGTCCAGCAATAAAGTTAAATGAATTGAATAGGGCTCTGTTCCGAGGAACAGTATCAGATGTAGAGAAGGTTGTTGATGAAATTCAGTTTTGTTACTTTGGTCCTGAACAAAACAGTGCAGAGAAGGACACAGTAAATGAGGAAGAAGTGGAAGAGAATGTAGAACCCTCTGTAAGTAACACATTTAATGATCACATAACAAAATTTGCAATAGTCTCTAATGAAAGACCAAATTTTACTTGTATTTGTTGCCGCAGAACTCATTATAGAAAACAAACTAGGAATGTTGATCTCTACAGAAAGAGTGAAAATGAAGATAATTATAAGTGGAAGGATTTTGCCACATATATATTTCTAGAAAATTGTTTTGAATTGGGTGAAGATCAGCGTATTTGTAAATACTGTTACAACAAGTTAGAGGAAAATAGAATGCCGACCAGAGCTGTACATAATAATTTAGAATTGGATGCTATTCCTGCTGAACTTTCTGAATTAAATACATATGAGTCTATACTCATTCAATGTGTTCATCCGTTCCAGACCATAGTACGTATGGAGCCCAAAACTGGTAAATTACCTCCTTCAGATTTACTGAGAGGTTTAAAAGGTAGAGTGGTGTATTTGCCCTTGGATTTGAAAAAAAATATGGAAACTATTGATGCGGATACTTTGGAAACTGAACCATTAATTATTCTGGTTAATGGTGTACCTACAAAGAATAAGAAGATTTGGCAGGAGCTGGTAGATGTGCGGAAAGTACAAAGAGCAAATTTGTATTTGAAAAAAAATAACAAATGGTATGAATCAATTTATATAGAAGAAGAAGAAGAAGAAGAATATTTACAAGAAGACACAGAAATACCAACTGGACAAATTGAAAAAGTGGACAAGTCAAAGGAAGAAGAAATTTATGAACATTTTAGCATACATCCTCTTCATTCGAAAGAAGTTATGGGAGACAATATTGATCTCTTTCAGATGAAGAAAGCAAAAGGAACTCCCGTGAGTGTATGGGAGGAGAGCTTGGAAGCTCGATGTTTTCCCCAGCTGTTTCCTAAAGGAAAAGGAGGACGATACGATGAACGTCCAGAACAGATTCCAGCTTCTGAGTATCGGACTACAAGACTATATGCTGAAGATCCCAGATTTCGACAAAGTATTCCTTATTTGTTCCATCTTTTATTTGAAAGCGACTTGTCTGCACTGTCTTATGCAGTAAATCACATTTTAAAAAGTGGAGTACATTTACAAAATGTGTCTGCTAAGGATTTTATGGAGAAAGTGCAGCACCGAGATGATCATTTGGAAACACAACTGATCAATCTGATGGCTTGTCAGCGTGGGACAAATGAATATTGGTACCGACGCCATGGTGAACTAAAATGCATGTTACGGAATTTAGGAACACCAACATGGTTCCTTACCCTAAGCTGTGCCGAGTACGCTTGGGATGATTTACTGGATTTTCTACGAGAGGCCAATTCAAACATTAAAAACATCGAATACAAGACAGCAGGAGAACTGTGCTCATTGGATCCGGTTAATGTTTGCAGATATTTCAATCATAGATTTGAGGCTATGATGTCCTTCATCTGCAATAAAAAAAATCCACCCCTTGGAGAAGTAGTGGATTTCTTTTGGAGAAAAGAGTACCAGGCAAGAGGTGCTCCTCATATTCATATGCTGTTGTGGATCAAGGATGCCCCAAAGTTTGGAACAGATGCTGATGAAGCAGTGTTATCTTACATTGAAGAATATGCAACATGTGCTATACCAAAAAGCACAGAAGAGAACAAGTTAAAGGAGCAAGTTTTACGTTTCCAAAGTCATCGGTGTGGAAAATACTGTCGACGGAAATACAAGAGCAAAGAAAAATACTACACTAAATGTCGATTTGGATTTCCTAGACCTGTTCTTTCAAATGGAAGAGTCAACAGTTTTATGTCAGCTGTGAGACATACTATCACAAGAAAATCACCTAAGAATACCTACAACCTAAAAAGAAAAGAAGAATCAAAAAATATAAATGACTACAACCCAGTCATTTTATCCATGTGGAACGCTAACATGGATATACAGTATGTAGCTGACAATTCCATTGCTGTTGCTCGATATGTAACGTCTTACATTACGAAATCAGAAAAAACAGAATTGAAGGAAATGTGGGAAGAGATTTCTCACGAGAAGACTGTCAGTAAGAAGCTGTACAGTTTCAGTTTGAAGATGTTATCGCATCGAGAAATTGGATCCTACGAATGTTCAGATAGGTTATCTTCTGCAAGTCTCTACTCGAAGTCAAGAAGAATAATTTGGGAAAGTTTAGGCCTTGCAGCAATGAGAAATCGGGTACTGAAATCTGTAGGAGAAATTGAATATTTGGCCGAGAATGACCCAGAAAGTACAGATATTTTGAAAACAAACATGTTGGACACATATTATCCCAAGAGAAGTCAACATCTGGAGAACATGTGTCTCTATGAAGTGCTGCAGAACTACATTTATTCACGGAAAGCCACAGAAGACATCAATAATGGAAAATATAAAGTCGTTGGTGAAGAAGGATGTTTGGTGAAGCAAACAAAAGGAAGTTTGATAAATCACCGGAAGCTGAGTTGCGACACTACTGACAAGAAGGAATTTTACTACTTGGCTCTTTTACAGTTGTTTAAACCATGGCGTACAGAGGATGAACTACTGGGAGAATTCCAGAGCTATGAAGATTCTTTTAATGCTTGCAAAGACAGCATACAATGCAGTACATTCTCAACTTATCTGCAAATGTTAAATGAAGAAATTGATCAGGAAACTACAATTGCAGCAGAAATCGCTAGAGATAGTTCTCAGGACAGCCAAAGTTCAGGAACACTCAGTCAAGATCCCCTAGGACAACCAATCATTGAAAATGAAGCATCAATAGCCATGAATGAAGTGGAAACGGCTATGAATCAAGCTCAAGAAGAATTTATAGACTTAGAAAATTTGGAAAGACAACTGAATCAAGAGCAGCAACAAATTTATGAAGAGATCAAAAACAAAATTGATCACGGATTTCTACATGAAAAAAAAGAGTGCTCATGCACATCATTTCATCCAATCAGGATGTATGTAAGCGGACAAGCTGGAACTGGAAAAAGTTTCCTAATAAAAGTCATCAGAAGCTACCTAAAGCAAAAAACGGATTCTACTTTGTCTTGTGTGGTTACTGCTCCAACTGGGTTAGCAGCATATAACATAAAAGGAATCACTTTACATCGTTTGCTAATGTTACCAGTGGAGCATGAGAACAAAATACAATTCAACAAGCTAACTGGAGAAGCATCCTTGGAAGTTTCAAGAGTATTGAAGAAGATGCAAGTTCTCATTATTGATGAGGTGAGCATGGTATCAAACTTAATGCTTGCCTTTGTGCATTTAAGAATGCAGCAAATTTTGAAGACAGACTATGACATGTTATTTGGTGGAAAACACGTCATAGTTTTTGGAGATCTTTTGCAACTTACTCCAGTTAAAGGACAACCAGTGTTTAATACTGTCACACATGAAGACACGAAGAAGTCATTGGGAAGCATCGGAAATACAAATATTTGGTCCTTCTTTGAGTACAAGGAACTTACTACTAATATGAGGCAAGCAAACGATGAAGAATATGGAAGTATTCTGAAAGATATCAGGATTGGACTACTCACAGAAGTTGGCAAAAAAACATTACAGAGTCGGCTGCTACATAATTTATTTCCAAAGGAAGAAATAGTTGCAGAGAAGATATACAAGAACATTGCAGAAAACAAAAGTGTCATCTGCTTAATGCCAACTCTACGTGAATGCTCAATATTCAATGAGGAGCTTTTGAAATTGGAAAAGGAAGAGATCAGGAAATTGGAAGCAGTGGACAAAATTGAGGATGGAAGAATTAGTGTCACAGTAACAGGCAAACTGAAAAATAAATTGGACTCACTAGAGAAGAACATCTCCAAAACAGCTGGATTAGAAAAAAATCTATATGTTTGCATGAACTGTAGAGTATTTTTAAGGAGAAATTTGGATGTTGAAAAAGGTTTAGTTAATGGAGCGATGGGAAGAGTTGTGGGTTTTATTAATTACCAGAAAAAAGAAGGAGTTGAATGTTTAAAAATAAAATTTGATCAGATAGAAGAAGTTAAAGATATTTGTCGTTGTACAGTACGTTTTATGCTTGTGAAAGACTTATATGTACGTAGGAAGCAGTTTCCGTTTTCTCTAGCATATGCTGTAACTATTCACAAGTCTCAAGGATTGACTGTAGATTGTGCATTTGTGAACATTGGTTCAACTGTGTTCAAAGAAGGTATGGCATATGTAGCTTTGTCACGAGTGAAAACATTATCAGGTTTATTCATGATAGACTTTGATGACTCAAAAGTTAGTGCTGATACAAACTGTGTAAAGGAGTATAATAGATTAAGAAGAAGCTATGCTCCTCATTTAGGTCAGTATCCTGTGTTGGAGAAACGTGTAGTTTCTCGTGAAAGAAAAAATGAGAATATCTGTAATGAAGATGTAGAGAAGAGGAAAAAAAGAGGAGTGATGTAATTGCAAGCAAAAAGAAAAAGGAAAATGAAGAACAGGTTGTAGGATGTCATTTTGAAAATAGCTCTGGTGTCAACTGCTACGCAAATGTAGTGCTGAATGTTGCATTTTATCTGAAAAGTTTGCAAGAGCAGATAATAGTAAATCAGGGAAAAAGATTCTGTTCAGAGCTGAGTCTCCTTTTTCAAAAGCTGAGTAAAGATAAAACTCAAATAGAAAGTGCTACTGAAATTAGAAAACTTTTAGATGTATGTTCAGGACGAACACAGTTTTCTCAAAATGAACAGCAAGATGCACATGAATTTTTGATGTATTTTCTTCAGGTAGTGGAAGAAGAAGGAGTTCCCATTGACATTTTTTTTGGTCTCTCTTATAAATGGGAACATAGTTGTGATAATTGTTATAATATATGTGGCTCTATTGTTGATAATGAAAGATTTATTTATTTGACATTGCCAGAGAGTAAAACAGTCACTTTTGCAAAATTAGTTAAAGATGCTAATCATAGCATGAAATTTAGTGAGTGTAATTCTGACATGTTTTCAACATTAATTTTAAAGGAATACGGACAGTATGTAATTTTAATGATGCAACGATGTAGAGCTGATGGTTCAAAATTGGATACTTTAATAAAGAAGTTTACAGGACAGCAATTATCAATTTCAGGAAAAACTTTTGTAACTGTTGCAATAATTTTCCATGATGGACCTACTGTTACTTCTGGACATTACACAGTTTATCTTAAATGTGAAAAAGGCTGGACACTGTGTAATGATTCCCAATTGATTTTCAAACAACGTTTGCCTTTTGATTTAGCAAATTCCTATCTAATCTTCCTGAAACCTAAATTTTAGACAGATTTGGCAAGATCTCGACAAAATAATTTTACCATTTTACTGGATTACCATTGCAATTTTGTAGAAAAAAGATTTTTTAAATTATCATTTGGCCTAATGGAAAGATAACCAATTGTAATGTGGACTTTTTAAATTTTTAATGAAACTTTGAAAAACCAATAATTTAGAGATTATCGGTAACTTCTGCACATTTTAAATTTTGGAATGTTATTGGACTGCCATTGGAAATTTTTTCAAAAATGATTTAAAAAATTATTATTTGGCCATGCGGAAAAGTAACCAATTCTATTGTGGACTTAATAAATTATTAAAAAAATTTTCGGGAACCAAAATGTTACAGAGAATCGGTGAGATCTGGACAAATTAAACTTTAGAATTTTATTGGATTACCGTTGGAAATTTATTCCCAAAAAAAATTTAAAATTACTATTTGGTCTAAAGGAAATGAAATCAGATGTATTTTGGAGTTATTTGAGATATAATATTGTGATTATACTTCTGAAACAAACATATCAGACGGTATTTTAAAGAAATAAGTATTGGTATTAGATGATATTTTTTTAGAATATTATGCATTTCTATAATGTTAAGTTTAAGTAAAAAAAGAATCAGGGCTTTTTTAATACAATCTTTGTGATTGTTATTTTTTTTTGCCCGCTGTAAAATGATGAATGCAATTGCTTTCACAATTTATAGTGAAATGCAATATATTCTGAAAACAGCAAAAATGAGGCAAAAATATTTTTGGGAAAAAAATGTAAATATGTGTACTGTATTATAAAATGTTTTAAAAATATTAATACTTTTTTCTTTTTTTCCAGATAGATATAGAAAAATTTCGAAAACTAGAACCATTTTTAAATCTATTTTTTTTAAAAACAAATGAATAAATTTTTTTTTGAGTGAGTATGGTAAGTCAATAATAATAATTGTAGTCTCTCAAGGACCTTGTAATGTGATAATTGATTTTTAGTGTTTTTTTTAAAAAAAAAAAAAAAGTACGCGCACCGTACGCGTACGGTAAAAAAAAAAAAAAAAAGTTTTTAAAAACATATGTAAAAAAAAGATGAAAGATAAGGTTGGCTCTTAAAAGAACCGTTGTGTTCATGCAGGGACAGAGGAAAGGAAGCATGGGAAAATTATTCAAAGCGACAAATGTGCTGATCTATTTTGTTGTTCACTAGGGAAACACTGGTCTCCCTATAGCAAATTAGATCTTGACAAAATGTGCATCGAATATCAACCTTCCGAAATCGAGGGTTGATTTCCAGAGGGCCAGCAAAAGGAGATTCTCCCCCCACAGATGAAGGGCTCACCTGACCTGCAGAAGAAGGAGTCAGCCCTGCAGATGATGGTCCAGGCTGAGCTGCTGTGGATGTACTGGCTTGTCTTTCTGAAGAGTTACCTCCAAAAAGATGACCATGTGTCCTTCTGTGTACATCCTGGAGGTGTCTCTTCATGGTGTGATTCCCAAAGGAATACTTCCTGTTAGGATTACCTCTAGAAAGTACACGCTTACACAGCTTACAAGTCACTAAGGGTGCATTTACCTTTTGCTGGCCTTCAGGAAAAGTAAAATATTCCCATACATAAGAGGGCTTTTGTTTCCTCGATCTCTGCCTCAAGACAGTGCTGCTAATGCTAGCCTCACTCTCAGAAGAGCTCTGCTGTTCTGCCATCGTATCCCAAAGACAAACCAGCTCCTTCTCCCAAGGGATCACAAGCAGAAATGAGGGGAATGGGTGTGGTGTAGGAGAGTTCTAGAACTGAAAGTAGTTTCAACCAATCAAAAGTTGTGTTTCATGATCACATGACCTACCGTACGCTTACGGTACGCTTACGGTACGCTTACGGCAAAAGTGCGCATGCGCGTAAAAAAGACACGCGCTTGCGCGCATGCGCATAACAGTCACTACCCGACACTTCCGCGTAACGTGCGCGTGTAGCGTACACGCGTACGCGTCCCACGCGGAGTACGCGCGGCTACGCAAATTGCGTAACTATACGCAAGCAGCGTAGGAAAATTACGGATGTTGCGTAAACCGTACGCTTACCGTGAGCTTACGGTACGCGTACTAAAAAAATAAAAAAAAAAATAGAAAAAAAGTACTGCAAATAAATTGTACATGTTTATTTTAAAAAATATATAAAAAAAAACATATTAAAGAATTAAAAAAATTAAATCATAGTCTTTATAAAAGGTAAGAAAATTAAAATAAAAATATGTTAGAAAAAATAGAAGAAAAAAAAAAAATTAGCATTTAAAAAACCTTGCAAATTCACTGAAAAAACCATGGGTTTCACACACGTTATAGTTAGGAATTAGCATTTAAAAAACCTTAGAAATTCAGTGAAAAAACCATAGGTTTCACACACGTTATAGTTAGGAATTAGCATTTAAAAAACCTTAGAAATTCAGTGAAAAAACCATAGGTTTCACACATGTTATAGTTAGCTGGACATTTTACTCGTAAAAAACCAATGAAATTCCCCCATTATAGTTAGTTCAGCTAACTATAACTCGCGCGCCCGCAATGCACTGCTGATGACGTCACATATTACATCACTCATGACATGGTCAGTGACATCACTCATGACATCACTCATGACATCTCAAATGACATCACTGATGACATCACTGATGACATCATCCTTGTGATAGAGTGGCAGACCTCCTCTTCCCCTAATATAACCTTTGACACACACATTCAAAAATAGAGACTAAAATTTACAAAACAATGGACATACCAATAACAGTTACAACAACCTCTTCAGTAATTCTAAGATCCACATACACATCCACTCATTCACCAACAGTCCAATACAGTCACTCATACATGTACTCACTTATCATATGTACTCATACACCTATACATCCTGTTACACAATGCCACTCATCCATAGAGCAACTCACACACATAGTCACTCATGCTAATAAAGAATCAAACATACATTTACTTGCATATACAGTTATACACACACCACCACACTTACTTCTACGGAAACTTACACATACTTAGTCTTTTAAACAATCACTTATAGAAACACATACTTATTCATACAGGAACTCTTTCAATCTCTCACTCTCACATATACTCACATATATACACCAATAGTCACATATACTAGTTTTAAACATATGTAGTTACTCATAAAGACACTATTGAGACAGTCATTCACTCACTAACACACCCATACACACACTCATCCACCCATGCAGTCCTGCACACATGCTCTGTTCAACACATACAAACAGTGAGTCACTCATTCATGCACCTATGCACTACGTAATACCCCCCACCGAACCATGCAGACACTCAGACTGATACTCAAAAAACCAACTAATAACCTATATAGACACCCATGTAGCTACTCACCAACCCATGCAGCCACTTATACACAAAGTGAGAGACTGATACAGATATTTACATATTTAAACATTACTCACTAAGCCATGTATTCACTATGATACACTTAATCAGTCAGTTACACAATCAATTTTTCAAAAACAAATCATCCATTTAGACACTTATATACCCATTTATTCTTCCATCGACCTTGAGATATACATATATAAAACATATTTAATTTTCAGAAAAACCCACATTCACTGGATGATGTCATCAGTGATGTCATTTGAGATGTCATCAGTGATGTCATGAGTGATGTCACTGACCATGTCATGAGTGATGTAATATGTGACGTCATCAGCAGTGCATTGCGGGCGCGCGAGTTATAGTTAGCTGAACTAACTATAATGGGGGAATTTCATTGGTTTTTTACGAGTAAAATGTCCAGCTAACTATAACATGTGTGAAACCTATGGTTTTTTCACTGAATTTCTAAGGTTTTTTAAATGCTAATTCCTAACTATAACGTGTGTGAAACCTATGGTTTTTTCACTGAATATATATATATATATATATATATTCACTTAAAAAACCATAGGTTTCACACATGTTATAGTTAGCTGGACATTTCCCTCGTAAAAAACCAATGAAATTCCCCCGTTATAGTTAGTGCAGGCAACTATAACTCAGGCGACCGCAATCCTCTGCTGATGACGTCAGATATTACATCACTGATTACATATGTGTCTTTCTGAAAAATAAATATTTGTAATATATGTATAGCTGAAGATTAATGGAAGAAGACATGGGTAAATAGGTGTCTAAATACAGTGATGTAATATCTGACGTCATCAGCAGAGGATTGCGGTCGCGTGAGTTATAGTTGCCTGCACTAACTATAACGGGGGAATTTCATTGTTTTTTTACAAGGGAAATGTCCAGCTAACTATAACATGTGTGAAACCTATGGTTTTTTAAGTGTGTATATATATATATTCACTGAAAAAACCATAGGTTTCACACATGTTATAGTTAGCGGAAATTTTACTGATAAAAAAACAGTGAAATTCCCCCGTTATAGTTAGCGCAGGCAACTATAACTCACGCGACCGCAATCCTCTGCTGATGCTAATACTGTATTTAGACACTTATTTGCCCATGTCTTCTTCCATACATTTTTAGCTATACATATATTACAAATATTTTTTTTTCATAAAGACACATATGTCATCAGCAGAAGATTGCAGTCGCGTGAGTTATAGTTGCCTGCGCTAACTATAACGGGGGAATTTCACTGGTTTTTTATCAGTAAAATTTCCGCTAACTATAACATGTGTGAAACCTATGGTTTTTTCAGTGAATTTGCAAGGTTTTTTAAATGCTAATTCCTAACTATAACGTGTGTGAAACCTATGGTTTTTTCAGTGAATTAGTACGGTTTTTTAAATGCTAAGTTTTTTTCCCTTATAATAAGCCCTGTACATTTGGTGGCCTTCGGCCACCAAAAGCACAGGGGGTGGGGTAAGTGTGGATAGTGTTTTTTGCCCTTAACATAAGCCCTGTGCTTTTGGTGGCCTTCGGCCACCAAAAGCACAGGGGGTGGGGTAAGTGTGGATAGTGTTTTTTTTATTTTTATTTTTTTACCGTACGCTTACGGTAAGCGTACGGTAAGCGTACCCCGCGAAATTGCCGAAAAAAAAATAAAACCGTTTTTGCACTTGGGGGATGTTTGGGGACTCCCTCAACATGACTATGTGGGAGGGAGTTGTCAAAACACCCCCTTTACATGTTTTTGGGCTTGATATTTTAAAAATCACTCTCAGTGCGAGAGACAAAATGGCGGCCGCCGCTTCCTGGTTTCGGCCGATTCGAATGTTTACTAAGATCTAAGAGCCAATCAGAATCGCGCTCGCGCACGCCACCGTACGCTTACCGTAAGCGTACGGTAAGCGTACCGTAAGCTGGCTCAGATATATATATTGATTTAAAGGCTATTTTCTCAGAATCTACTGAACAGATTTACACCAAACCTACAAAAGGCACTTCCTTGACCTAAGGACTACCTCTCTGCCAAATTTTGAGTAATTCTGTTCAGCCGTTCGGGCTGTAGCTCGTTCTAAAGGTCCTATGGAAAAATGCATGGGAAAAACGCGTTTTGGGACCCCCCTTTTATCTCAGCCCCCGCTTGACGGATCCCCCCGAGACTTTCAGGGTAGGAGCGGAGCGTAGCGCCCCACCTATTTTGAAAAATTTGCGAGGATTCGTCGACCGGCGCCAAAGTTATTCAAAATAGAATGTTGAGGTTTTCCTATGGAAACGTGGTCCTAACTATAACTACCTACTGGCTATCGCCAGTAGGTAATATATATATATATATATATATATATATATATATATATATATATATATATATTTCACTGAAAATACCATAGGTTTCAGGGGCGTCATAGTTGGCTGGACATTTCCCTCATACAAAACCCTCGTACAAAAGCCTAGAAATTCCCCTGTTATAGTTAGTTCAGCTAACCATGACTCGTGCTCCCGCAATGCACTGCTGATGACGTCACATATTACATCACTCATGACATGGTCAGTGACATCACTGATGACATCACTGATGACATCTGAAATGACATCACGGATGATGTCATCCAGTGAGTGTGTGTTTCTGTAAATTTTAAATATGTTTAATATATATATATAGGGAAAAACCTATGGAAGAATGAGTGGGTGTATAACTGTGTGAATAGATGATTTAGTAGGTGCATGACTGACTCTATAAGTGAGTCATTAAACGTATCTTACTGCAGACTAGTGACTAAACTGTGTGAATGTCTGTATCTGTCTGTCTGTTGGTGTATAAGCGGCTGCATGGTTTTGTGAATAGCTATATGAGTGTCTCTATGGGTTATTGATTGGTTGTCTGAGTATCTGTTTGGGTGCCTGAGTGTTTGTGTGGGTGGGGTGTGGGTGACTCTGTGCATACATGTGTGAGTGGATGGTTCTATGGGTGCATGGTTTTAAGAGTGCATCTGTGATGGACTGTATGGTTGGGTGAGTGTATGTATGGGTGTGTTAGTGATTGAATGTATATCTCAGTGGTACATGTGTGAGTAACTACATATGTGAAAGGCAGTATATATGTGTGTAAGAGTATATAAGTGGGTATATGTGAGAGTGTGTGATTGTGAGAGTAACTGTATGGATGAGTGTGTGCTTGTATCAGTGATTGTATAAGAGCGTAAGAATGTGGTACTATTTTTATGAGTAAGTGAACTTGTGTGTGTATAACTGCATAGGTGAGTAAATGGGTGTGTGATTAATTATTTGCATGACTGACTAGGTGTGAGAGTACCTCTATGGATGATTGGTGGTGTGTGAGTGTCTACGTAGGTGTATAAATGCATATGGTAGCCCTGTACTGAGTGACTGTAAGTATGAGTGACTGTACAGGTGAGTGAGTGGATGTGTGTGTAGATCTAAGAGTCAATGAGTGGGTATGTAGTTATTGGTATTGGAGTATCTATGGTTTTGAGAATGGACGTCTGAGATTTTGATTGGGTATATCAAAGGGTGTGAGAAGATGCACTAATTTATCACATGGATGACGTCATCAGTGATGCCATCAGTGATGTCATATCAGATGTCATCAGTGATGTCAGTGACCATGTCATGAGTGATGTAATATGTGACATCATCAGCAGTGCATTGCGGGGGTGCGAGTTATAGTTAGCTGAACTAACTATAACGGGGGAATTTCTAGGGTTTTGTACGAGGGTTTTGTACGAGGGAAATGTCCAGCTAACTATAACGCCCCTGAAACCTATGGTTTTTTCAGTGAATTTCTAAGGTTTTTTAAATGCCAATTCCTAACTATAACGCCCCTGAAACCTATGGTTTTTTCAGTGAATTTCAAAGGTTTTTTATATGCTAATTCCTAACTAAAGCAGGCCTGAAAACTATGTTTTTTTCAGTGAATTAATAGGTTTTGTAAATGACAATTTTGAATGTATTAATTGTTATACTGATTTTTTTGATACTGATTTACTACATGATTTAAAATATTTATTTTTATATATTTTTTTTTAATTACATTATAATGACATTATACATTACAATACAAAATATACTTTCTCAGAATGAATTACTTTAGTTTAAATACTTGGCAAATAGGCAACAGACTTTTAAGTACAGTAGTTACAGTTGTTGCAATGGGCAACACAATTTCAAACACAAAGCAACATTGAGCTCAATGTGAATTTCTAGTTAAATGCAATTAGTTACTTTATGGATTACTTTTCTAACCACAGGACTGGATCCTAGATTCAGTCCTTGGACATCTCCTGTAAACAGTTGAGTAAAAGCGCTTTGGTTACAGTAGTGATTTTTAAGGAATATTATTGTATTTTAAAAGTTGACACTTAGAAACTTTTTCCCATAGAATCACCAATGTAATCCTATGGCAGAAAAATCACTTAGCAGGTAAGTAGTGTTATCGTTACTTTTTCTTACTCAGTGGTGGATCCTGGATCCAGCACTGGCCAACCTCCTGTAAACAGTTGAAAGAATGTGTTTAAGTCATGCAGACGTTTTATTAGGAATATTTTTAGTTTGTGAAAATAGACACTTAGAAACTTTTCTGGTGAAAACCACACAATGGATTCCTATGGAAGGAAATACAAGTTACTGGTAAGTACGCTTAGAATAACTTTTCAGGGTCAGTGCTGGGCTAAAAGATGCAGCCCTGGGTTCTCTCCTGATAACAGGTGAGTAAATCAGAATTCGTAGTTCGGCTGATTTTAGAGGAATATTTGTACGTTTCAAAAATAGACACTTTGAACATTTTCTGGTGAAAACCACACAATGGATTCCTATGGAAGGAAATACAAGTACGCTTAGAATTACTTTTCAGGGTCAGTGCGGGGCTAAAAGATGCAGCCCTGGGTTCTCTCCTGATAACAGGTGAGTAAATCGGAATTCGTAATTCGGCTGATTTTAGAGGCATATTTGTACGTTTCAAAAATAGGCACAGAAAATTTTCTGGTGAAAACCACACAATGGATTCCTATGGAAGGAAATACAAGTTACTGGTAAGTATGCTTAGAATTACTTTTCAGGGTCTGTGCTGGGCTAAAAGATGCAGCACTGGGTTCTCTCCTGATTACAGGTGAGTACATCAGACTTCGTAGTTCGGCTGATTTTAGAGGCATATTTGTACGTTTCAAAAATGGACACTTAGGAAATTTTCTGCTGAAAACCACACAATGGATTCCTATGGAAGGAAATACAAGTTACTGGTAAGTATGCTTAGAATTACTTTTCAGTGTCAGTGCTGGGCTAAAAGATGCAGCACTGGTTTCTCTCCTGATAACAGGTGAGTAAATCGGAATTCATAGTTCGACTGATTTTAGAGGCATATTTGTACGTTTCAAAAATGGACACTGAAAATTTTCTGGTGAAAACCACACAATAGATTCCTATAGAAGGAAATACAAGTTACTGGTAAGTACGCTTAGAATTACTTTTCAGGGTCAGTGCTGGGCTAAAAAATACAGCCCTGCGTTCTCTCCTGATAACAGGTGAGTAAATCGGAATTCGTAGCTCGGCTGATTTTAGAGGAATATTTGTACAATGGTGAAGGAAGGGGGAGGGGCCTGAGGGTACCTGTGCAAACACGCCCTGTGGCGCGTTTTAAGTTGGGGAATTAATTCCTCTTCAATCCTGTGGTCCCCTGGGGGCCAACTAGCCCACCAGGTACCTCCAGTATGCACCAGGGAGCTGCATTGCAGAGAGGTATTCAGAGGCCACACCCCTTTTTACAACACTCAGCAACACAGCTCCGTGGCGCTTACTGGAGGTACCTGGTGGGCTAGTTGGTCCCCAGGGACCCTCAGGATTGAAGAGGAATTAATTCCCCAACTTAAAACGCGCCACAGTGCGTGTTTGCACAGATCTCACCTCAGGCCCCGCCCCCTACCTTCACCACTGTGCAAACGCGCCCCGTGGGGTGTTTTCAGTTGGGGGATTAAGTCACCTTGAATCCTGAGGTCCCTTGGCGGCCAACTAGCCTACCAAGTACCTCCAGTATGCGCCAGGGAGCTGCATTGCAGAGAGGTGTTCAGAGGCCACACTCCTTTTTACAACACTCTGCAACGCAGCTCTATGGCACTTAGTGGAGGTACCTGATGGGCTAGTTGTCCCCTAGGGGACTTCAGGATTGAAGAGGAATGAATTGCCCAACTTAAAACACGCCACAAGGCGTGTTTGCACAGTATCACCTCAGGCCCCGCCCCCTACCTTTACCACTGTGCAAACGCGCCCCGTGGCACGTTTTAAGTTGGGAGATTAAGTCCCCTTGAATCCTGAGGTCCCCTGGCGGCCAACTAGCCCACCAGGTACCTCCAGTAAGCGCCAGGGAGCTGCGTTGCAGAGAGGTGTAAAAAGGGGCATGGCCTCATTACACCTCTCTGCAACGCAGCCCCCTGGCGCATACTGGAGGTTCCTGGTGGGCTAGTTGGCCCCCAGGTACCCCCAGTATTGAAGGGGAATTCGTTCCCCCTCTGCAAACGCGGCAGGGGGCGCGTTTGCAGAGTGGGGTAAGGAGGGGGCGTACCAAAGCAGTTTGCTATGGCAGGATGGGAGCCGCGAGGCTCCCACCCTGCCATAGCAAACAGCAGTGTCCCGGGGGTGGGCACCCCGGGACACTGCAGGAGCCGGCCCTGGGGGTGGCGGTCCCCAGGGCCATCATTGGCTCCAGGGGGGGGCCGCGCAGCCCCCCTCCCATTAAGTTAAATCCCCAGAGGGTGGTGGTCCCCAGGGCTTGGGGGTCCGTAACGGACCCCCTACTTTAAATAATTAGTCCCTAGGGAGGTGGCAGTCCCCGGGGCGTGTGGGGGGCTCGAGCCCCCCCACACAGGTATTTTATTTATTTATTAAGCCCCGGGGGTGGCGGTCCCCGGGGCTGGGGGGCCCCTCCGGGCCCCCCATTATAATAAAGAAATTTCCCCCGGGACTTGGCACATACTGGAGGTTCCTGGTGGGCTAGTTGGCCCCCAGGGACCCCCAGTTTTAGGGAAAAGTGAAAACAGTTGTGCAAAGGTGTCCTTCATAAGCATTTCCAGACCTACCCCAGTCAAAGTGCCTAGGTCATTGCCACCACAGTGCACTATTATGAGGTCAGGGTGTTGGATTTGCATGAAGGATTTCACCAATGGCATCAATTGGTGCCACTTTAACCCTCTCTGACCAATCCATTTAATGTCTACATTTGGCAAAGCAAGGTCTCTCACCATACCTGTTTTCTCTGCAAACTTTTCACTCCAGAAGACATAGCTGTGCCCTACAATCCACACTGTGAACATCTTCAAAGGAGAACTGGATGCACTCAGGAGGTGTCTTTCAGTAGAATGGCAATATGAAAAGAAAGACAGTTTGGAAATGGAGGCATACATATTTTTAAAAAAAAAAAAAAGAACTGATTGGCTGTTTCATACCATTCTAGAATAAAAACTAGGCTGTATGTGTAAATTAATAGAAGCATGTTTTGTATTGGTACAGAAAAATGTGTTACCAAAGAACAGTACTATGGATTTGCTGTTAGGTTTGAAAAGTCAAGCACTCTTGCTCTGTGGAATTGAAACATTGTTTGGCGAACTTCTGACCTGACTCCACACAGCAGTGTTCCATGAGCTGTTGCTATGGTAGCAGGCAGAAGTCAAGTTGGGGGAAGGGTACTAGGCAGAAGTCAAGTTGGGGGAAGGGTACTTTTGGAAAAGGGTTGGTTTTCAACCAATAGAAATGTGTGATTACATTTGAAAAAAAGGGGGAAGCACTGAGATTTGAAACTTACATGTATATGTGTGGAAAAATAGAGGGAAACTTTGCCATTATCTGGTTCTGCTGAGAGGAGAGAGGTGTAGAGAACAGAGATCCTGGCTCTGATAATCTGCTGTTTGAGTGCCACATTTCTTTCACAACTAACTAATTTTAAAGGTGAGGTTAGAGTTTGAGAGGAGATGTATATGGTAAATTAAGAAATGAATAATAGAAATGTAATTCTTTTTGTTGATGTTGCGTTTATTATTTTCTGTTTTGGGAGAAATTTAAATGTGAGGAACATGTAAAATAATATGGACTATGTTTTCACGATAAATTAAGGTGTATTGGTATAAAAAATGAATAGTTTAAGGGTTTGAGGTTGGACTCAGTAATGCAAATACATTCAGCATCACTAAGGCTGGTTGCCCTTGGTGGAATGTAGGCAGTCACCCAGGTTACACATGTTGGGAAATATAGGCAGAGATTTATTGTGTACAACTCTGGTAATTTTATATTTGCATTAGTAGGAAAAAGGGGGAGCGATTTTTTGGTGCAGAAGCAGACTCTTAGCACACACCCAGCTCCTTTCCATGTATAATCATGCACAGTATTTACAAGCGAGTGGGGTTTAAGGTTTCAGTCTGTAATGCAAATACATTCAGCATCACTAAGGCTGGTTGCCCTTGCGTACGGTAAAAAAAAAAAAAAGTTTTTAAAAACATATATAAAAAAAAGATGAAAGATAAGGTTGGCTCTTAAAAGAGCCGTTGTGTTCATGCAGGGACAGATGAAAGAAAGATTGGGAAAATTAGTCTCTGCGACAAGTGTGCTGATCTATTTTGAGGTTCACTAGGGAAACACTGGTCTCCCTATGACAAATTAGATCATGACAAGAGGCGCATCGAAAATCAACCCTCAGAAATCGAGGGTTAATTTCCTGAGGGCCAGCAAAAGGAGATGCTCCCCCCACAGATGAAGGGCTCACCTGACCTGCAGAAGAAGGACTCAGCCCTGCAGATGATGGTCCAGGCTGAGCTGCTGTGGATGTGCTTGGTTGACTTACTGAAGGGTTACCTCCAGTAAGTCGAGCATGTGTCCTTTTGTGTACATCCTTGAGGTGCCTCATCATGGTATGATTCCCAAAGGAATACTTCCTGTCAGGATTACCTCTTGAAAGTACACGCTGACACAGCTTGCAAGTCACTAAGGGTGCATTTACCTTTTGCTGGCCTTCAGGAAAAGTAAAATAATCCCATACATAAGAGGTCTTTTGTTTCCTCGCTCTCTGCCTCAAGGTAGTGCTGCTAGTGCTAGCCTCACTCTCAGAAGGGCTCTGCTGTTCTGCCATCGTATCACAAAGACAACCCAGCTCCTTCTCCTTAGGGATCACAAGCAGAAATGAGGGGAATGGGTGTGGAGTAGGAGAGTTCTAGAACTGAAAGTAGTTTCAACCAATCAAAAGTTGTGTTTCATGATCACATGACCTACCGTACGCTTACGGTACGCTTACGGTACGCTTACGGCAAAAGTACGCATGCGCGTAAAAAAGACACGCGCTTGCGCGCATGCGCATAACAGTCACTACCCGACACTTCCGCGTAACGTGCGCGTGTAGCGTACACGCGTACGCGTCCCACGCGGAGTACGCGCGGCTACGCAAATTGCGTAACTATACGCAAACAGCGTAGATAAATTACGGACATTGCGTAAACCGTACGCTTACCGTAAGCTTACGGTACGCGTACTAAAAAAAAAGAAAAAAAAAGGAAAAAATGTATTGCTAATAAATTTTACCTGTTTATTTTATAAAATATTTAAAAAAAAACATATTATAGAATTTTAAAGATTTAACCATAGTCTTAAAAAAAGGATAGAAAATTAAAATAAAAATATATGTTTCAAAAATAGAAGAAAATAAAAAAATTAGCATTTAAAAAACCTTGCAAATTCACTGAAAAAACCATGGGTTTCACACACGTTATAGTTAGGAATTAGCATTTAAAAAACCTTGCAAATTCACTGAAAAAACCATAGGTTTCACACACGTTATAGTTAGGAATTAGCATTTAAAAAACCTTAGAAATTCAATGAAAAAACCAAAGGTTTCACACATGTTATAGTTAGCTGGACATATCACTCGTAAAAAACCAATGAAATTCCCCCGTTATAGTTAGTACAGCTAACTATAACTCGCGCGCCCGCAATGCACTGCTGATGACGTCACATATTACATCACTCATGACATGGTCAGTGACATCACTCATGACATCACTGATGACATCTCAAATGACATCACTGATGACATCACTGATGACATCATCCTTGTGATAGAGTGGCAGACCACCTCTGCCCCTAATATAACCTTTGATACACACATTCAAAAATAGAAATTAAAATTTTAAAAACAATGGACATACCAATACCAGTTACAACAACCTATTCAGTAATTCTAAGATCCACATACACATCCACTCATTCACCAACAGTCCTGTACAGTCACTCATACATGTACTCACTCATCATATGTACTCATACACGTATACATCCTGTTACACAATGCCACTCATCCATAGAGGTACTCACACACATAGTCACTCATGCTAATAAAGAATCAAACATACATTTACTTGCATATACAGTTATACACACACCGCCACACTTACTTCTACAGAAACTTACACATACTTAGTCTTTTAAACAATCACTTATAGAAACACATACTTATTTATACAGGAACTCTTCCAATCTCTCACTCTCACATATACTCGCTTATATACACCAATTGTCACATATACTAGTTTAAAACATATGTAGTTACTCATAGAGACACTATTGAGACAGTCATTCACTCACTAACACACCCATGCACACACTCATTCACCCATAGAGTCCTGCACACATGCTGTCTTCAACACATACAAAGAGTGAGTCACTCATTCATGCACCTATGCACTACGTAATACCCCCCACCGAACCATACAGACATCAGACACTGATACTCAAAAAACCAACTAATAACCTATATAGACACCCATGTAGCTACTCACCAACCCATGCAGCCACTTATACACAAAGTGAGAGACTGATACAGATATTTACATATTTAAACATTACTCACTAAGCCATGTATTCACTAAGATACACTTAATCAGTCAGTTATACAATCAATTTTTCAAAAACAATTCATCCATTTAGACACTTATATACCCATTTATTCTTCCATCGACCTTGAGATATACATATATAAAACATATGTAATTTTCTGAAAAACACACATTCTCTGAATGATGTCATCAGTGATGTCATTTGAGATGTCATTAGTGATGTCATGAGTGATGTCACTGACCATGTCATGAGTGATGTAATATGTGACGTCGTCAGCAGTGCATTGCGGGCGCGCGAGTTATAGTTAGCTGAACTAACTATAACGGGGGAATTTCATTGGTTTTTTACGAGTGAAATGTCCAGCTAACTATAACATGTGTGAAACCTTTGGTTTTTTCATTGAATATATATATATATATATATATATATATATATATATATATATATATATATATATATATATATATATATATATATATATATATATATATATATTTATATATATATATATATATATATATACACCATCACCTAGGTCCTCTGTGGGTGGTGCGGCGCACTTGTTTAGTGGTGGTGCAGCTCATGTGGCAGGGCCAAACCAATATAAATGTCTCCTTCACAAGAATTGAGTCGCACTACCGATTTCAATGCCTCAGTATTCATTATTTCATACATATAGCCCAGTAGTCCACAATACATTTCGGTCCTCCTTGGAACTTGATCACGGATGAATGCATATCCTACTTCACTTTTTGTGACCCAATTTAACAGTTTTTTGTCCATTTCTGTATTTCCATGGGATTTTAAATCTGCTGCAAACTGGTAGTTGTAGTTCCTATTTCCATGCTTCCAACCCTCTATTGGACAATCCTTTTAAAATGTTACACTTATACTGCATGCTGATATTTGTGGTCACTTACTTCACTCTTTTCACTAAGTAGCATTACGTTGTTTATTACAGCCCTAAAGTGGGCTTTGTGCACATTCCTGCCGGCTCATTAAAGCTGCTCAATCGTTTCATTACTGCTTCCTTATCAACAAACACAGGACACACATAACCGTCGTATAGTCGGCGGCGGCAGCCGATGCCTAAATTAAAAAGCCAATCAGACAGGTCCTGTGTGGTCGGTACAGTGCTCTTATTTCGTAGTGGCGAGTCTCATGCAGCAGGACCAAGCCAATATAAATGTCTCCACATTCTGTCACATCAGTGACAGGAATTGAGTTGCAAACCCTATTTAAATGCCTCAGTATTTATTATTTCACACACAGCTGTCAGTAGTCCCCGTATTTCAGTCCTCCTTGGACCATTATCATGAATAAATTCAAGTCCTACTTCACTTTTTGTGACCCAATTTAACTGCTGTTTGTCCATTTCTGTATTTCCATGGGATATTAAATCTGTCTCATGCTGGTAGTGGTAGTTCATATTTCCATGCTTCCAACCTTCCAATGGATAAGCCTTTAAAAATGCTTACAGTTATGCTGCATGTTGACCTTTTAAGTCACATAATTCACTTGTTTCACTAAGTAGCATTACGTTGTTCATTACAGCCTTCCAATGAGCTTCATGCATATTCCTGCCGGCTCATTATGCTATAAAATACTTATAGCTGCTCAATCGTTCCAATACTGCTTTTTTCAGCACACACAGGAGCTACATAACAGCATTCACATAGAATTATGGTTATTTACTAACAATATATATGCCAATGGATAAAAGTGCATTAATGTACATATTCGTAGAATAACTAGCTTGCTCGTCGGAGGCTCTTGCGTCCCGCGACTGAAACCAAGGGATAACTGTCGTTAAAATGTCACTATAATTTTAATTTTTCGTTCCTCGTTTCTGCATACAGCCTGGAATTAGCTGTGCCGTACCTTTTTTCCTTGCAATCCCTCCTCACCGGAGTATGTGCCGCGGGGCTCCGGTGCTGACTGTGATCTGCTCGACGGCTGTCTCCGCTGCTGCCACTCGGTGGGAGGTGGATACCCTGGAGCGGAGGAGGGGCCGCACTGCAGCAGCGCGCGGTCTCCTCCGGGTCAGTTTGGGCAGTGGCAGGCATGCCGGGTCTGCTCGACCACGGAGTAGACAGCTGCTGGAGAGGAGACTGAGAGGCCGGGACTCAACAATTTGCTCCTAGCTTTGCAATCAAGACAGGCGGGCCAAACGCCGTTGGGCGTGTCATCTGCGGTTAAGGGATGTAAAGGGTATTAGGGGGGTTTTTCAGGAACCTGCAAAATTGGCATCTAAGGGGAAAAGGCAGGCCCCCAGAAAGGAAAAGGTTGCTGGTGCAGAGGGTGAAAAGCGAGTCTCCTCCCTTGAGCAAACTGGTTCACAGGAGTTAGATTTGGGGGGCAGCTCCTGGGCTTTTCAGACATGTTCGATAAAAGGTCAGACTGTAAAGGCGGGGAAAATAAGGAAAAAATCCACTGAGCTTATGGTAAAGATCACTCCCTCTCTTAGGTCATATTTTAAAGTGCGTTACAACAAACAATTGATGGACGGAATGCTGACAATGCAGACATTCTCCCCCAGTCAAGAGATCTGGGTTAAATCCATCGTTCTTTTGCCCACTACACCACCCCAGTTTAGACATGGCCATATGCAAATCAGTCTTGACCCTGTGCCTCATGGGAACAGTCCAGCCCGAACTGCCAAGCCATGTCTTCCCTGGACCGGAATCAAGCATCCTAGGACCGGTTTCTGGCTATCAGCCGTCATCAGCCAGGATAGCTTGACTCCAGTGGCGTAGTGAGCACGGGTCCCACGTCTGGGAATACCCATCCCACTTAGGGCGAAAAGCGTTACAACAAACAATTGATGGACGGAATGCTGACAATGCAGACATTCTCCCCCAGTCAAGAGATCTGGGTTAAATCCATCGTTCTTTTGCCCACTACACCATCCCAGTTTAGACATGGCCATATGCAAATCAGTCTTGACCCTGTGCCTCATGGGAACAGTCCAGCCCGAACTGCCAAGCCATGTCTTCCCTTGACCGGAATCAAGCATCCTAGGACCGGTTTCTGGCTATCAGCCGTCATCAGCCAGGATAGCTTGACTCCAGTGGCGTAGTGAGCACGGGTCCCACGTCTGGGAATACCCATCCCACTTAGGGCGAAAAGCATTACAACAAACAATTGATGGACGGAATGCTGTCAATGCAGACATTCTCCCCCAGTCAAGAGATCTGGGTTAAATCCATCGTTCTTTTGCCCACTACACCACCCCAGTTTAGACATGGCCATATGCAAATCAGTCTTTACCCTGTGCCTCATGGGAACAGTCCAGCCCGAACTGCCAAGCCATGTCTTCCCTGGACCGGAATCAAGCATCCTAGGACCGGTTTCTGGCTATCAGCCGTCATCAGCCAGGATAGCTTGACTCCAGTGGCGTAGTGAGCACGGGTCCCACGTCTGGGAATACCCATCCCACTTAGGGCGAAAAGCGTTACAACAAACAATTGATGGACGGAATGCTGATAATGCAGACATTCTCCCCCAGTCAAGAGATCTGGGTTAAATCCATCGTTCTTTTGCCCACTACACCACCCCAGTTTAGACATGGCCATATGCAAATCAGTCTTGACCCTGTGCCTCATGGGAACAGTCCAGCCCGAACTGCCAAGCCATGTCTTCCCTGGACCGGAATCAAGCATCCTAGGACCGGTTTCTGGCTATCAGCTGTCATCAGCCAGGACAGCTTGACTCCAGTGGCGTAGTGAGCACGGGTCCCACGTCTGGGAATACCCATCCCACCTAATGTAAAATTGGACATTGAAACACAACACAGCCGACGCGTTTCGTCCTAATACTGGACTTCTTCAGGGCTGTTGAAAACACATAGACATACATATATAAATATACTTACAACAATTAAAAGACATTAGACGTTAAGTATCACAAAAGATCATACAAAAAGATCAAATTTTTAGAATCAAAAAAAGAGGAATTGTTACCCAGACATGATATTAGATCTTGGTGTTCTCAAGTTTGTTATTTGATTATACGACACCAATACAAAGGCCTACGAGCAGACAGACATTTCTCATTTCAAATTTATATGTTACTTTAATAAATGATATATTTCCAAATTACCTGAAAACATATAATCTAGATATTTTGTGTATTCCATAGGGTCCAATAATCCCTTAAGGGCCACGGAAAGAGATATACTCTTCAATAATAGTATTTCATTTTTCAAACAAATCTAGTTAAGGCTGTAACAGAGACAGAAATAGCGAGAAAAAAGAAAGGAAGAAAGGAGAGATATGCGCATATATAAAAAGGAAAACAAAGGAGTTACAAAAGAGAATGAATGATACTATGGTTTGGGTCTGGCCATATCAATGGTTTAGTTCCCATGGAGAGTATTAAGAAAGGTGAAGCTTAGACAGGAATGTCTCTTTCTTCTACTCCGCCTACCTAAAGCTACTCAAATGCGTGGGGATGGCACTAGTGGTGAAGATAAATTACTCTAATTCATTTAGCTTATCCTAACACATAGTTACATAGTTACACATAGTTACAAACGGAAATAGACAGATATAAAGCAAACTATGATAGTTTACTGTGGTTTCAGGCATTTTTTGGATTTTTTTCTACAAAAGCGGATGGGGAGGCAAGTTGCCTCAGATGGTAGCAGATAATACTTACATCAAACCAAGGGAACAATGTGTGGGGTTCTCCAGGGAAGGGTTCAGAGGGGGTATGGGGGACACTGGGAGGGGAGCATGTGGGGAAAACAAAAAATAAGTCCTCATTTACCTTAGTTTGTTTATTTACCTCAGTCGTTCTAGTTTTCCTTATCTTTTAAATGTTTTGGTCTGGTCGTGGCAACCTCTTGTCTTTCAACTCGGTATGTAACTTAAGGTTAAAACATCATAAGAATGGTACAGTTACTTTCATGGAATGTAATGGTATGAGTGTAAAGCGACGAAGAGCAAACATTTTACAATACTTAAGGGACTCTCCTGTGCAAGTTATTATCCTGCAAGAGACACACCTGTCAAAAGAGGAGTCAACTGAGGCATTCAAGAAATTAAAATGGGTCGAACATATGATCTGTACTACCCAAAGTGCCAATATCGGAGGAGTGGCAGTATTGATAAAAAAACAAGCCAAAGCACGAATAGTGGATTTTATGGTCGACAAAGGTGGGTCATTTTAAAGGTGATCATCATGGGCTTGCTTCTCACCTTGGTAGGTTATTATGACCCAAACCAAGATGATCCCACCCCCTTAAAAACAATCTTTGCAAACCTGATAGATTGCAAGACCCTGTTATCAAGGGCAGACGATTTTCATATTGTATTGGATTCTAAATTGGACAAATCACCGAACAGTAGAGCCATGACACAATCTAAATTTCAGGAATATCTCTACTCAATGATGAAGCAGATAGGACTTAGGGATGTCTGGAGAGATAGAGCTGGCAAACAGCTAGGAGTTTCCTATTATAATGGAAAGTATTGTCATAAATCAAGGATTGACTATGTCTTGGTCAGTCAAAGTTTGAGGGGGATAGTTAAGGACATTGGTTATTCGATACCACATTTATCTGATCATTCAGGGGCATACCTGGATTTGGACCTGAAAAATACACAGAGCGGTAGAGTCTGGACTTTCGATCTAGACTTAGATGCGGAGGAGATGAAGTATTTGAGCCACGAGACAAAAGATTTTTTGGGCCGAAATGCGGGATCAGCCTCAGCTCCTATAGTCTGGGACTCCTTGAAGGCATACCTAAGGGGGACTATCACGAATTGGGTCTGTTTTAGAAACAGGCAATATACAGAGGAAGTTGCCCAAAGAGTAGAAGAAATGAAGAGCATAGAGGGTGGTATGAACAGTATGATAGAACCAGAGAAACAGCAGGAGAGTATGGCCAAATTGAAAGAACTAAAGGGACAGCTAGACTCTGTCCTCCAGACAAGGGTCATGCAGCGATGGGAGGCGAGTAAGCTAGCCCATTTTGAATATGGCGAAAGAGCTGGCAGGTTATTAGCATGGAAAGTAAAATCAGATAGGAAGCGCAATTTGATAAAATCAATTGAGGATGCCAATAGCAAGACTGTTGTATCCACAGATAAGGAGATAAATGGCGCCTTCTATGATTTTTTCTGAAAACTGTACTCCGAGGATAAGGTAGTTAATAAATCTGAGGCTGCTGACTGGTTGAGTAAGGGCCCTCTCAATTCCTTGGACACAAGTCAACAGGAATCTTTAGAACAGGAAATCTCGCTGGAAGAGGTTAAGAGGGCCATTTTAGCTATCAAGGGGGGAAAAGCAGCAGGCCTGGATGGTTTGCCAATAGAACTCTACAAGAATCTGGCAGAGGTCTTGATTCCAGCTATGACCTAGCTTTTTAATGAGATCTTAAGTGACGGAGGAAAGTTGCCAGAGTCTTGGGGTGAGGCAATAATTATCCTGTTATTGAAGCCAGGGTAGAATCCAGCGAACTGCGAGTCTTATAGACCCCTATCACTCCTAAACACATATTATACAATCTTTGCTAAAGTCATAGCTGATAGGTTGGGAACAGTAGCCGGGGAGATACTGCACCTTGATCTAAAGGGCTTTATTAGGGGTAGAAATCTATACGAACTCACATACAATCTGATAGGTGCAATCAATCTAGCCACAACATATTCGCTTCCCTTACAGCCTTGACCTTGGATGCTACCTAAGCATTTGATAGGGTCAACTGGGTGTATCTTTCGGTTGTTTTGGAGAAATATAACTTTGGTATAAAATTCCACAGAGCCATCCAGTTGATCTATCAGGACCTGTCTGCAAAACTATTGGTAAATGGCAACTTGACTAGCCCCTTTAAAATCACGAGGGGCACTAGACAGGGTTGCCCCTTTTCTCCCCCCTTTAATTTGTATATTGAGCCATTTGCTCAGACACTGAGGGATGAGATGAACATTTCACCATTCAGGCATGAGGGATGGGAGAGGAAAGCGGCCCTCCATGCTGACAATGTACTGGTCCTTTCCTTCCTGGGACCTTTCTAGTGCCCTGCCACCGATAATAAAGTAAGCCGAAGATTTCAGCAGGATATCAGAGTAGGAGATAAATGCCGAGAAGACTGAGGTGATGTCATGGAATTTAGGGGTGAGGCAATATCAGAACAAAAGAGAGATGAGGTACTTAGGGGTAAGAATAGTACAGGATATAGATAAAATCCCAGAGACTAACCTGGCTAATGTAACAAAGGAGTGCCAGAAGCTTACGAAGAGCTTGGTTCACCTTCCTCTGTCAATCCTTGTTAGGGTTAATCTGGTCAAATGATAGTTCTCCCCAAAATCACCTCTCTCCTCAATACTATTCCACTACATTTTAGCAAACTAGCTATAGATAAGCTTCAGCAGGCAATCGATTCTTTTATTTGGGCTTATAGAAGAACCAGGATTGCTTGCAAGAAGTTGAGGTGTAGGAAGGAGAAGGGAGGACTTTCATTGCCGGACTTGCAGTACTATGCCTGGGCCTTTCAATTGTCCCACTCCAGCATGCTATTAAAAACACCAGACTGTGCTTGGTAGGGGCATGTTTGCGGCAATGTTAAAGGTGCCAGCTTGGTTCAGGAGGGCTTCCTGTTTAAATATGGAAATCCCAATTTTTTTTTTAAAGATATGGCTGAAAGTGCTATAGGCAGTGGCCAGAACATGGGCAAATATTAGACGGTTGACGGGCCTCAGTTATTTCTCTAGTCTTGCCCCCTTGTAGGATTCCCCCAGAGTTCCAGAGTGCCTTAAGGACAAATTAGCACAGCCACTTAAAGAGGCTGGGCTTAAGGTATGGGGTTAGTCGAAGATGGTATACTTTTACACTGGTCAATGCTTTACACTACTTTGGAAGGGGGCATCTCTAAACTTAAATATATCCAACTTCAAAGCTGGGTCCAGAGTCAGAAAGTACCCATTGGTATAGGAAATACTTTCGAAGATCATCATATGTTTCCACATGGTATTGGAGCATCGAAGAGCCAATAGATTAGGACTTCAAATTAGCATAGGAACTGTGGGGCGCCTGTATGCCAGACGAACCCTTTGAAAATGTTTGGCAAACATCGTTTGGTGTTCTATTCTCCATAGTAAAGCCTGCCCGGTTGAGAATAAACCATCTGTTCACAACACATAGGGCCTACTAACTCCCTAAACGCAGTCAAAGATGACAATATGCAATCTGGAGAAATCATCCAACATACATATGTCCTGCTATTTCTGACTTCTGGATAAAAGTCAGTGAAACTATTTCGGTCATTCTAGGCTTTCAAGTCCAACTGAGCCTTTCTCTAAAAGTGGAGAACTTTCATGAGCTTTAACTTTTTAATAAATTTGAAAATGTCGATCCTGGTTTGACTAGAATTTAATGCGCTTTCGGAAAGTCCAGGAAGCAGTAGGAAAGGCCCAACAAGACTAATTGTTGCTCGAATTGACTCAGAGATATATCCGATAATTGATTACAAAGCGAGTTTCAACGTTCACCTTCATTTCTTTCTCCATGATTTCTTTTAGTTCACTTTGGCTGTTACTGTTGAGTCCGTTGTGTTGCTTGCATGTCTCCCTTTCCGATTTTCTGTCTTTGATCTCGCGATCTTAGGGTTTGGCGCCCATCCAAACGCAAATAATCAAGTTCCTCAAAAATTGATATTTTGGCTTCTGTTCCCCCGCCGCCCCCCCCCCCCCCCGAGGATCCTGCTGCCTGCACACTGTCATCGTTGTCTGTTTCAAATTCAGATCTTAGTTTTGTTTCAGTATCAGCAGGTTTGCTTGCCTCTCTTTGCCAGTTGCTTTCTACAAGCCACTGATGCTTAAAATGTTCAAATCTTTGAGCAAATTGAATTATCTATCCCCTTTTGTAATCTTGTTTATCCCTAGTTTATCCCTATTTTATCCAATTCAGTTTTCAGTGCATCTATTTGCTGCTGAAGATGCACCTGATCTGTGTCTGCATATTTCCCTAAGATACGTATTAACCGATTAGAGGCTTCGCTGTTACTTTCTGCCCATTCTTTTAACAGGTCAGCAGTGGGGTTTTTAAAACTGGGCACAATTAGTATCCATAATCCTCTTGGGATTCGCCCCACCTCAAAATACTTTTTAAGCGATTTGTGTTGCCACCACTTTCTCTTCTTGTTCCGTCTCAGTTTTTTTAATAGTTTGGTCTGCTCTGTACATCACCATCCTTAGGTCTTGAGACAAAGTTCCCTGAGTAGCCCCTGACTCATTCAATAAAATCTTGTCACAGAACATTTTGTCGGCTGCCACCTCTCTTTCTCCCAACATGCTGGTGGGAATTCCTGGCTTTAACGCACCATCGGCTCTATCAGCTTAGCATGAAGCAAAGCTGGCTAAGTCCTCAATCCCTGTCACTCATTGTTTGCTTCTCACCTAATTTTTCTGCGATGATCCACAAAAGTCCTCGGACTACCAGCGCTATCCTGGTTGACAAGCAAGACTTTCAAATTGCACAGGGGGTCTGCGGCTGCTTGTCTTCGCCTCACTTTAAATGACTCACTGCAGACTGCAGTGTGCCGTTTTTGCTATAAGCCACTATCGCACCAGGGGATCAGTACCAGGCCGAAGGTAGCCAAAAAACAAATTTCAGGAAAGGCAAACGTCTGTTAGATCACAGGACAGGCTTCCCAGTTTGAATGGTACCGTCTTCACCAGGGCTTTGGGTTTAGTCCTGTGTCTATCCCCTTCCCAGGAGTTGGTATTGTCGGTGTATAAAAAGGAAAGGAAAACAATACCGGAATCAGTGTTTGGGTAGTGCGTATTTCCTATAGCAACGGAAGAGGAGTAAGGGAACAGGTCACCTTTAACCTAGCACCAAGTGGACCCCGACGTGACCTCCCTCTAAACAACACCCTTCCCCTTCCGTGTCTCGTGAACCTCTGGACTTTCGCCCGTACCTTGGCAAACCCCCCCTCTCCTGGAGGGTGGCTGGGCGAAACGTGATCTGATTGGCCTCCCGGCTTGATGTCTTCGTCGGCGGCAGCACCTCTTGACTTGGCGTCTTCCTCTGCAGCCGCTCTGCTCGTCCCGTGGGATATCCCGCTTCTGCTCTCTTCCACTGTCCACGCCACAAACTCTCCTTCTCCGGGGAATACAGCTTCCGTCCTTGGCAAGAAGTCCGGCCTTCTTGTGTCGCCCGCCTGCTCCTCTGATAGGCCGGCTTCTGGCGGCATCATGGGTCACGCCCCCGTAGATTCCTCTTGAGGGATTTTCTTAAGGGTTCCAGCCCTGCCTGTACAAAGCGCGAGATGATGTTTGTGAGTGTTTTGACGGTGTCAAAGGGCAACAAAGTCCGCAGTTCTTCATCGGATTTGGAACAGCCACTGGCCCTTACGAGGGTGGTCTGCAAACCAGGGATATCCTCTCAATAATATCTTGTCACACATATCGACGTGGACGGCACTTGCTAATCCTATGCTTAAAAACTCTGCTAGAGAAACAAACATTTGAGGTGAGCAGAAACAGAGTATTGGTGGTGTTGTAGGGTGCTCCATAGAAAGGAGCCACTCTCCACTTAAACTTAGCCCTAAGTTAGCAGGGACCCAGACGTGGGTCCCTTGCTCATTTTGCCACTGGATTCAAGCTGGCCTGGCTGATGAGGCGTGTTACCCCGAAACCGGTCCCAGGATGCTTGTTTCCTGGCCAGAGAAGACATGGCTGTCGGGCGTAGACTGGCGTCCCAAGCAGAAGTACCCGTTCCCCAGGAGCGAAGAAGAAGTCCCTATCTTTCTCAAAGATACAGCCTCCCCAGTGTCTCAACTGAACACACTAGAGGAAGGCAACTATCTTCAAAAAATGAAGAGACCAAAGAGGATCATCGGAAAGGGTCCAACACTGCCAAAAGGCGCCTTTCCAGTTCAACTAAATGCAGAATCTCTAGATATAAAGACAAGAAACAAAACAGGACAAATTACTTATGTAAACAATGTCTAGCACATACACAGCACCCTTCAGACTTAAAGTGCTATCAAATAGGTTGTGTACTATCCCACACCTTACCTTTGTAAATACTGGAAGCAGATCTTAATGATGATCCTTGAGTGTTTATGGAAACAAGTCTCTTAAAAAATAAAAAGACTGGTCACAGTTCCTTAAACCAGTGTGCTAGCCAAAGTATAACAAACGAGCATAAGTATGCTTGTTCCTTCACGTGACAAAAATGAACTCTAATCTGTTTCTTCACACGGGCGTAATAGAGTCAAGCATTCCATACAGATAACGTCTCTGCACGCCAGCTTTATGTATTACTTGGAGGGAAGGACGAGATCCACATATACCCCGTCAGACTTGGCAGGAAACCGACGCGTCCTCGCGTAGCCAAAAAAGGTTTGCTCCTGATCACATGACCAGTCCCAAGGCAGTATGGGACAGCACACAACCCCCCTCACTTGCTAAGCATTCTGGGACAGGTAGTTTAAACACTGCACAGGACGCCTGAGCCCTGACAGTGGCTTGGCAGTTCGGGCTGGACTGTTCCTATGAGGAACAGGGTCAAGACTGATTTACATATAGCCAGGTCTGAACTGGGGTGGCGAAGTGAGCTAAAACATGATGATGGATTCAACCCAGATCCATGACTGGGAGTGAGCGTCTGAAAAGTTTCAGCGCTCCATCCATCATCTCCTTGTGTTTGCTTTGTTCGCCCTAAGTTGGCAGTGTATGCCCAGACGTGTGTCCCTTGCTCACTTTGCAACTGGATTCAAGCTAGCTTGGCTGATGAGGTGTGTTACCCCAAAACCGGCTCCAGGTTTCCGGTCCAGGGAAGACATGGCTTGGCAGTTCGGGCTGGACTGTTCCCATGAGGCACAGAATCAAGATTGATTTGCATATAGCCAGGTCTAAATTGGGGTGGCAAAGTGAGCCAAAGAATGATGATGGATTCAACCCATGTCCATCATCTCCTTGTGTTTGCTTTAACTATCCAGAGTTCCCTGCTTCTTTTTTCGCATGTATAATATAGAGTGGCAGTACCCACTTTGTAACTATAGTTGGGGTTACCAGATATAGGAATTCCTCTGATTTTCACAATGTATAACTTTGCTCACAGTTGACGAATCTCCACAGAACTTTGCAGACCTATTTTTCCTTCTACATTGGCAGATAATGCAAGGTTTCTCAGTCATTGCTCAAGGGGCGCAAAGATAAAAGGGGGTCCCAAAATAAGTTATGCTAACAATGCATTTTCCCACAGACTTTTGTATTGGACTAAGAGCAGAAATGGCTGAACGGATTTATATGAAATTTGTCTTTTCGGTGCTCATATAATCCTTTAGGTTATTACAGGGAAGTAGGATGAATATTTTTTAAGTTATCAGGTATTTAAACGTGGTGATATCTTTTGTGGCTGCATTTTCGCGAAGTGCAGCAGTACATAGTGATGACAAGTCATTGGGTGATTGGCCAATGCCTGCCTTTACAAAAGTTAAAGGAAGTCATGTTGTTTTTAGATACAGTGTAGCTGTTTTCAGTGTTACTCCTTCAGATCTAGGTATTTATTAGGTGTGGTATTTTGCCCTACCTATTAGCACTTTGGTAAAGTGGTACTAAGTAGGGAAAAATATTTATAAGTGTCTATATGTTTTTTTTTAAATTTATGGAGTACCGCAGTACTGCCCTGGAGTCCTGCTCTACCAAAAATGAATATGTTAAAAAATAAAAAATACTCTTTAGTACACTATGGGGCATATCAACAACACCCGGCGATAATTATCGCTCAGCGCTCTTAGCGTGAGGATAATTATCGCCGGCTAGCGTGAATTTTTATCGCTGAGATAGCGTGCTATTAGCAACGCTTATCTCAATAGCGATAAATATCCTCACGCTAACAGGCTAACGTGAGATTATCGCTGGAAACCCAGCGATAATCTCACGTTACCTTGTTGATAGGGACAGGCAAACTTAGCCATGATATCCTCCTTCCATAGGATATCATGGCTAAGTCAGAAAAATACCAGACGTAAAAAAAGCAGCGTTAACCGTGGTTAGCGCTGCTTTTTTTGTATCTAACAGGGTTAGCGATATTCTTGATAATAGAAATGTCGCTTAGTGACATTTCTCCTATTATTTTACTCTGGAACGCCCCCTTTGCATCTCATTAGAGATGCAAGGGGAAGCGTAGAGTAAAAGGGTGCTAACATGCAAATTTGCGTGTTAGCACCATGTTGTTGATAGGGTGCTAGTTTTATCTCTGCTTTTTTGGCTTTTAAAGCCAAAAAAGCAGAGATAAAGCCCTTGTTGATATGCCCCATAAGTTTACAAATAGAGGGGCATATCAACAACAACCGGCGATAATTATCGCTCAGCGCTCTTAGCGTGAGGATAATTATCGCCGGCTAGCGTGAATTTTTATCGCTGAGATAGCGTGCTATTAGCAACGCTTATCTCAATAGCGATAAAAATCCTCACGCTAACAGGCTAACATGAGATTATCGCTGGAAACCCAGCGATAATCACACGTTACCTTGTTGATAGGGACAGGCAAACTTAGCCATGATATCCTCCTTCCATAGGATATCATGGCTAAGTCTGAAAATTAGCAGATGTAAAAAAGCAGCGTTAACCGCGGTTAGCGCTGCTTTTTTTGTCTCTAACAGGGTTAGCGACATTCTTGATAATAGGAGAAATGTCGCTTAGCGACATTTCTCCTATTATTTTACTCTGGAACGCCCCCTTTGCATCTCATTAGAGATGCAAGGGGAAGCGTAGAGTAAAAGGGTGCTAACATGCAAATTTGCGTGTTAGCACCCTGTTGTTGATAGGGCACTAGTTTTATCTCTGCTTTTTTGGCTTTTAAAGCCAAAAAAGCAGAGATGCAGCCCTTGTTGATATGCCCCTTAGTGTAGTAAAGTGTATTTTCTCATTTGTGAGTGTCAGACACGCAGATGGTACAAGGTATTAAAGGTATCACCCACCTCGTGTTAGCCAAATCCAGCGGAGGCAATGCTATGTTTACCCGTCCCCCTTATGCTACCCGAAGAGCGAGATTTGTTATACTCACAGCTCTATGTGGAAGCATCTAGGGGGATAAAGGAAAGGGGAAAAAATAATAAAGGAGACAGTAGTCATTGCTACCACAATGGCTCTGGTCTTCTTTATGGCTATCGACACTCCAAGCTTCTATGCACAAAACAGGAGCTGACGCATGCAGCGAAGAAAGAGAGAGCAGAGTAAAATATTAGACATCCCCTCCGCTATCAGAGACACACTCACAGATAACACAAAAAGGCATTCATGCCTCGTTCTCCATCTTAAACTATAGAAGAGAAAGGGTGTCCAACTGGGAGCTCGTAGGCAGTGCCCCCTAGCAACGGAATTCCGAAGAAGCACCAAAGCAGTCTTGGGTAATTCAAAAGTCCAAAGTAATTTAGAAAAAACTCCATTGGGTTTACATGAAAGCTTAATGATGTTCCAAAGTCTGGTGTTGTGTAGATGAGCCCAGGATTACAACACCGTGCAATTATTTCAAGGGTAACTAAAAGCGTACCTGCAGAGGGTCCTGCCCCTCAGCCTTCAAGACAAACCAGTATTCCTAAGAAAGCATAGGAATCTACTTCTGTACCTCTATTGGAAAAAAGAGGCAAAGAGGCAGGAGTGGAAGAAAACCACTGCCACCGGCTCCCTGCTCCGCTCACCTTTTTCAGCAGCTGACTACGATTGAATGCGGAGATGTTGAAGTTTACCAGTAAAGGAGTCGTCCTACATGCTTCCTGTTGTTTGGCGAGGACTTGTTGTGCCAAACAGCAGGAAATGGTTCCCGCCCCGCTCGCGACTCCACACAGCTGCGTGCGCATGAATGCGGTGAACGTTAAGGCTCCCAGGTAAGAAGGCGGCTTTGCTTGCCGTTCGAGTCTCGCCAGGAACGGGAAAACAAGCCACCATTCGAATAGCGCTGAAAGAGGCTAGCGCTAGATTGAATCTTCCATGATTTGGCACCCTCCCTCTGCTCCAATGTATCACGGAACTCAATTGTCAAGCACCGGGTCAAGAAAGAGGTGGAGCTTCATAGCCGGACTCCTCCTTACAGTTTGTGGCATTGTGGGACAGGTAGTTCCTACAACTTATGGGGGGAGGAGATCCAGACAGCCGTGATAGTGAGCTACTTATAAAATTACACTGTTCTCCATAGACTGCTATAAAATTATATATTTTTCTACCTAGTACCACTTTAACAAAACTTGAACAACAATTAAACCTAATACTTACATATATCCAAGACCCTAACTTTGAATCTGACGAAACACAGACATCATAATGCAGCAAAGCTGTGATAAAAACTATGTGGCTGCCTTTTATCTTTGGTAAACCCGGCCATTAGCCACTCACATACTGACTTCTCATCCACATGACCAGCGGTATACCACAAACTTACAGCGATATATCGCAGCACCATAGATACCTAACTTTTAAACTCATAACTTTAACACTACTTACACTATTCACACATACTCCCCAAAAATTACCCTTTAAATCTTATAATGTAGAATTCTGCCACATTACATTTACATCCATTCATACACTTTCACACTACGTCTGTTTCAATGAACTCACTCCACTCTACACCACTCCGTTCTCCGCTATTACATTCAGTGCCACTTCACTTTACTTCACTCCAATATACACCACTAGACTATACGCTAATCCACTCTATGCCACTCCACTCTACACCATTCTACATTAACATACTATATGCCACGCCATTCCATGACACACCAGTCTATGCCACTTCACTGTACGCCCCTCTACTCCACACTACTCCTCTGTATGCAATTCCACTGCACACAACACAACTCTATGACACTACACTCTAAGCTATTGTACTCTCTGCCACTCCACTGTGCACTACTTCACTGTACAATACTGCACTGTGTATTATTCCACTGTGCGTCTCTCCTATCAATGCCACTCCCCTTTACGCCACTGCACTATACGCCACTCCACTCTACGACAATCCAGTGTACACTATTTCACTATACACCAGTACATTCTATTCCACTCCACTCCACTCTACATCACTATACGGTGCGCCAATCCACTCTACACGTTATGCTTTTGCACTCCACTGTATGCCACTCCACTGAATGCTACTGTAATATACGGTATTCCACAGTATGCCACTCCACTGTATGCCACTGCATTCTACGCCATTGTAGACTACCCAACTCCACTCTACTCTACGCCATTCCACTCTATGTGACTTTATTCTATGCCACTCTACTCTAAACCATTTTACTCTACGCTACTCCCCTCTAACCTATTCCACTATACACAACTCCACTCTCGCCACTACTCTATGCTATTGCCTCTCTACGCCATTTCACTCTATGTCACCCCACTATGCGGCACTTTATTGTACAGCACTAAAATGTGCACTATTCCACTGTACGCCTCTCCACTCAACACCATTCCCCTTTACGTCATTGCACTATACAACACTCCCCTCTATGACAATCCAATGTACACTATTACACTACATGTTAAGCCACTCCACTCCACTCTACGCCACTTCACTCTACATTGCTACACTCTACCCTGTTAGACTATACACTATTTCACTTCACACCACTGCCCTCTACTTGAAGCTACTCCACTATATTCCACTCCAGTCCGTGTCACTACACTGTCTGCCACTAAACTCAATGTTATTCCCCTCTACACCACTCCACTGTATGCTACCCCACTATATGCAACTCCACTCTACGCCACTCCTCTCTATGCCACTACACTCTACGCTATTATACTGTGCACCACTATACTCAACAACACTCCAGTCTCCACTACTCCACAGCATGCTATTATACTGTACTCCACTACAGTCTACCCCACTCCACCCTACCCCACTCCACTCTACAGCACTCCACTTTATGGTATTCATCTCTACAACACTCCCCTCTACACCACTCTACTCTATGCCACTCCACTCTACACCATTCCAGTCTATGCTAATCCACTCTACGCCACTACACTGTACCTGACTCCACTTTATGTCACTTCACTGTATGCTACTCCACTGTACACCACTGCAATCTAAGCTATTCCACTCTATGCCTCTCCACTCTAGCCCACTCCATTGTGTGCTTTTCTGATGTATGCCACTCCACAGTAAGCCTCTCCACTTTATGCCACTCCACTCTGTGCTATATGACTTTACGCCACTACATTGTACCTCACTCGAGCCTCTGCCACTCCACTCTTTGCCTCTCCCCTCTATGTCACTCCACTATATGCTATTTCAAAGTGTGGTAGTCCACTCTACCACTCTCCTCTCTATGCCACTGCACTATACACCACCACACTGTGTGCTATTCCACTGTATGTTGCCCCACTGTATGACACTTTAGTCTATGCCACTCCACTGTAAGCCACTACACTGGACTCCAATCCACTCTACACTATTCCACTGTATGAAACTCCACTGTATGGCACTCCACTCTAACACATTACAGTGTATGACACTGCACTCTGCACCACTATACTGTATGCACATCCACTCTGTGCTAGTGCACTCTATGTGACTCAGCTGTACATCACTCCACTGAGTGCTACTGTAATATGTGCTATTCCACTGTACGCCACTCCATTCCACCCCACTCGCCTCTAGGCTAAATCCGCTCCACGTGACTTTGTTCTATGCCACTCCAGTCAACGCCACTGCACTCTAGCCCACTTCACTCAATGCCACTCTACTGTACTGCACTCCCTTCTTCGTTATTCCACATTACGCTAGCACACTCTATGACACTCCACTATACAACACTCCACTGTCCGCTGTTCCGCTGTTCCACTCAATGCCATGCCACTGTACGACACTCTACTCTATGATATTGTAATGTTTACCACCACACTGTACCTCACTCCACTGTGCATTACTTTATTTGTGCCACTGCACTGTACTCTACTCCACAGTACGCTATTACACAATATTTCACTACACTCTATGCCACTCCAGACTTCGCCACTCCACTGTACACCACTTCACTGTACCCTATACACTGTACGCCATTCTACTCCACTCTGCTGTACCACACTCTACTTAATGATACTCCATTAGATGACAGTAAGCTGTAAAAAATTTAAATTCAGGAAAAATCAAAGGTTAGTGAGAAGTTATAGTTTAAACTTTATTTATTCTTTCTATACAAACCCAACTTAAACTACACAAACATTAGAAATTCTAAAGATATAGTTATAACTTAAATTTTAAATGTACGCACTACCTTCAAATTACTTTAAGTCTCACATCTCTGTATAGTTGT
The DNA here is from genome assembly GCF_964204655.1 of Triturus cristatus. Lineage (NCBI taxonomy): Eukaryota > Metazoa > Chordata > Amphibia > Caudata > Salamandridae > Triturus > Triturus cristatus. The sequence goes on from NC_140589.1 coordinate 1,867,110,346, forward strand.
CAACTCACTCGCCACACTATATTAACTATAACTCACACCTTCTCATGCAGTGTGTTCTCACAAATGAAGTCATTTGAGATGAAATAAGTGCTGTTATGAATGCTATGATTTCACATGATATAAGTGATGTAATATCGGAGAGTATAACCAGTGCATGGAGAAGGTGTGAGGTATATAGAGAGATAGATAGATTGGTAGATAGACAGACATAAAGACTGACTGGTAGATAAACAGAATACAGATAGTTATATAGACAGACAAATAGGGCTGCAATGATAGCTAAATAGAGTTGCAAAGATAGATAAAGACAGGTAGGGCTGCGTAGACAGATACATAGAACGATACATAGATTCATGAAGATGGACGGCCAGGTAGATAGATAGACAGGTTGATAGGCAGGTTGATAAATAGACAGGTGCAGAGATAGACAGACATGTAGGCAAACAGACTGGCAGGTAGATAGGAAGACAGACAGATACCTAGATAGACAGACAGAAAGGCAGACAGAGAGACAAGGTTGGATGCACATAGAAGACTGCATAGTGGTTGCTTAGAGAGATAGATAGGCATATAGATAGCTGGATTACTGACAGGAAAATCTGATATTGTGTGGACAGAATATTGTGTGAAAATATTGTGCATAAATGTTTCTATTCTTAAATCAACAGCTATGTACCTTGAAGATATGTATATATCAGTGAAGTTACACATAGTATAACTTCAATTACATATAGAAACTTACCTTCACAATATTTTTGTCCTCGATATTCTTGACATGATACTTTGTCCCACTATATTTTTGGTCCTGATATTCAGTCTAAACAACAGACAGGGATGCGAAGCTAGATGAAGATAGATAGGCAGACAGACAGACAGATAGACAGACAGACATACAGACAGACAGACAGACAGACAGACAGACAGACAGACAGACAGATAGATAGATAGATAGATAGATAGATAGATAGATAGATAGATAGATAGATAGATAGATAGATAGATAGATAGATAGATAGATAGATAGATAGATAGATAGATAGATAGATAGATAGATAGATAGATAGATAGATAGATAGATAGATAGATAGATAGATAGATAGATAGATAGATAGATAGATAAACAGGTAGACGCACACGAAGGTAGACATACAGGAAAGTAGATAGACAGAGAGAGATAGCAGCATTCATATAAAAAGTCCACTCTAAAAGAAATTTACAACACCAATCACAGGAGAATGAAATTGATAATGATGGAATGTGCCTCCTGCTTCACATGAAGATCTATAAAAAAACGTCCTTCTATCTCATAAGATTCGGAATACAAAGGCAACATCAAAGTATTAAAGTAAAAATAAACACTGGCACAGAAGAGATCCAACTTATGTGTGGATGTGCTCCTTGTGAATGAGCAAAATGCAGTCACTCAGACTGAAGTTATCCAGAGGCTGAAGGGGACTGATCCTCTGCTGCCCCCTGCTGTATGCTGTAGTATGTGGAAGCAAAATGTAAATGACTCACCAGCAAACCAATGGATGAAGGCAGATGGCTGAAAGTCCCTTTAAATAAGTATATTAAACATATATATATATATATATTTTTAAATCAAAAGGTCTTGGCTAACACCAAACCTAAAAAGGTAGATCCCTTTAATGATTGGTTTTGTGCAGGTGGCCCTTCCTGCCCAAAAACAATCCTGCCTGCAACAGAAGCACCCTTGTCTAGGGGCCCATGTGCTAGGAGGCAGCAGAAAAGAATCTGTCTTTTTGTCTTTTTAAAATTTAATGCAAGTCTTGCTACAGAATTTTGAACTAATTGTAGTTTTCTTATAGCTTTGTCAGAAATGTCTGAATATAATGCATTGTTGATGTAAAATCATTTAGAATTGATATTTTATGAGGCAGGGAGTACATATAAATAATGTGTTTTAAAACACAAAGCTGAAAAAATATGACTTTGACACTGCATTGATAGTGAGTCCAACAGAGGCTTGTGTTAATGGTCCATCTAAGGGTGCAGACTGCAAATGGAGTTCAAACTGGTTTTAGTTCATGCAAAGTTCATTTATCATTTTACACTGAAAGAACAGATTCAATAAAGGAGAATTTTGCCATGCTGGTGAATCTTTCTGCTGCTTCTTCTGATTTACTGTTAATAGCAGTGGGAAATTTCAATCCCAACCTGTTTGATTCAGAAGCGAAAGATGTGTGTTTTGAAATGTGTTATTCACTTTAGACTACCATGGCATGGCATTTAAGGAAAATCTATTTGCCCCACAATTCTGACAGCTTAAAGGAAGAGGTAAAGATAGCAGCTCGCGCTGTGAATCTGGAAACGTCCACACTAACCCACATTACTGCCCTCGGAGGCTTTTCCTGGGATCTTTTATTCATTCCCTAGTGTCACATCTGGGTGTGACCACTAACCTCCATTTGGTAGGGGTGGATACAAATTTCCTTCACCCTGTGAACTACTCCCGGAACTCCCGGAACTCCTAACATTAATCACCCCCTTCAACTGAAACATTCAAAGAAATGTTGGACTTTTAAAACTGACATTCAACAGCAGGCAAGGCACGGGCCACGTCCTTGGTAGCATGCAGAGTTTGCTGCTCGTCACACAAGAATGTATAGATGGTCCCTTCAAGCGGTTGTCAATTGTGCTTGACAATGCAGACTACTTTGTTGATGGTCTGCGTAATGGTTAGACTTTCCCTGTTAGTCTGCGGCCATCAGCAAGTCACCTTTTTATACTTGCTATGGTGGGATGCTTGGTCCATTGTCCACTCAAAGCTATCTTATGAGCCCATGTGTGCTCATCACGTTTTCCAGTTTGTGTAGCACTTCTCAAGTGGCTACCTCATGCCACTCTTCTCGTAGACTGCCGAAGTTCCATGCTGGCGTGCACCCATGGTTGTATGGGTCACTCTTCGGTTTATCTCGCCCAGCAGCGTGGCACATGACACATGAAGCTGATTTGCTCTCCCGGCAGATGACGCAGTTCCTTACCATGGCTTGTATCATCTCATCCATAGAGAGAAACCACACTTTACTTCTCAGGTGATTCCTGGTCTTCACAATCTGTTTGTGTCCAGCAATGACCAGCTGTAGGACTTGAGGTACTAGGCAGCTGGGTACCACTAGACAGTGGTTTCTCAGTAGCATCAATTGGGTGTCTTTGATAACATTGCGATATCATCAAGGTATAGAGGTTGAGGCCTCACCACGTTCACTACGTACCTCACATATTCTTCAGTTTCTTGAGCTTCTCTCTCCTCTTGCGTAGTGGCTGCTCTGGAGTATGTGGAGAGATAGTCCTCAGGGCTATGAGACCCTGGTTGGTTCTTAATGACCGAAGAGTTTTCTTGTATTTTGAAGGCCTCGTTTTTCAATTCTTAATGGGGCTTTTGAAGCCAAGCCTTGAAAAAGCAGGATGAGTGGCTTGTGAACAGTTTGGACTATGAAGAGGTGTCCATATACATTCAAATGAAAGTGCCTAAATCCCCAGTGTATTGCAATGGCCTCTCTCTCAATCAGAGAGTACCTCTGGTCTGTGGGAGTGTGCGCTCATCTGGCATAGGTCACGGGGACCCATTGGCCATTTCTGGGGTCAAAGTAGACAAGGATCATGTCCTCGGAAAGTGATGCCTCGGTGTTCTGAAATACTTCTTCCTGCTGTGTCCCCCCACTCCTAGAGTGTGTTGGCTTCCACTTTGTCCGGGTGAGGGCCATGAGGGTAATAATGAACATTTTATAGTAGTTTACCATCCTGAGTACTTCTGAGATGCAGGATAGAGCTGGGCTGTTCTACACATGATGTACTTTTGCTGGATCCAATGCTACACCTGTTATTGAAAACTGATATCCAAAAAAAGCATATTGAGTTTTTTTTTAACTTGTGCAGGGTGAGAGCATTTTCTCACAGCCTCCACAAGATGGCCTGGTGCCTCGTGTGAAACTTCCTCCACAGGATTAGAGTAATTGACTGGCAGCCCTGATAGTATCATGTTCTAGAAAACCTCAGCCACATTTGAGATTCCAAAGTTCAGGCGTTTGTACTGTCGGAGTCCCAGGTGTGTGGAGAATGTAGTTAGGAATCATACATCTGGGTGGAGGAGTAGCTGGTGGTACCCTGAGTAGAAAGCCATCTTAGAAAGCCACCACTGTATCCTCTCAGATCACTTACTATATTGTCTACAGCAGGAAGTGCGATTTTTGCTTAAATTAGTTTGCCGGATAGAGTAGATTGGATTGAATTAACTAATAATGCACTTGTAGCAAGCAGGATTCTGTAACGGTTCTTTGATATCCTTCAGTGTAGTGATGTTATTTCTACTGATTTCTGAGGCTGTGTTTTATTGATTATAGTGAAGCCTCCGATCAGGTAGACAGGCCGGTGCTGTGAAAAAAGTTGCCAAAACTGGATAACAAGATTTTCCTTACTAACATTAGTTTGTGCTCTTCATACAAAAGCTGAATGCAGGTACACCTAGAATGTCATGATACTTTAAAGCCGAAGAGCAAAACAGCTACAGGACTCGAGTAAGCATGTATCCTTTGCCATGTCTAATTAATATCTCCCTCATGATATTTTTTCAGTCTGCAAAATGTAAGTTTAATTTGTGGATATGAGGAACAAGGTTTATTTTATGGTGTGGTTGTGGAGCCTCACCATTTAATACACTCACTTTACCATCTTGTGTCCAGTCAGGCTTGTTTGTAAAAACCTTAGCTCAATTCTGGGGAGCTGTGGCTTCGAGCAGTCAGGTTTAAACAGAAGAACACGTGCAAAGCATTAGGAAGTACCAAAACAATTGGATTAGAAAGAAAGAAGATTCTCAAGAAATCCGAGACTAATTTATAAAATTGACGGTATTTTTATGAATTTATAGACAACAAAAGGAACAAGATCCACCAGAGGGTTCCGGAGATATAAATGCTTGAAGAAACACAAAATCACAGCTTTTTACTCAACCCCTGCAAGTAAGGCACTTAGAACCCTTTGCGGGAAAACTTCTATCAAGTTGAGTGCAGTAACTTCAGGTTACGTTGGGCGATCAACTCCAACAGGAAGCGAGTCAGTGGGACCAACAAGTTCTAATAGACCAGTTACCTTGAAGAAAGAGCAGTCTCCAGTCCAGTTCCATTGTTAATAGCAACTTGCCATCGACTTCAGTGCAGTGGTGATGATGCAATTTATGCAGGAGGATGAAGATACACAAGAGTGTTACAGTTGTTGTTCTGGCGCCAGGGGTCTTCCTGTGGCCACCCTTCAGTAGATGACCACGGTAGGGAAAATTTGGCCTCCAAGGTTGATGTCTCCTAAAGTCTGGCTGTAGTCCAGCCAAAAATCAGTTGCCACTGGTCTACTGATCTCCGGTGACAACAAAACCTGCAGTTCCCGTCCTCTGGCAATAACTTTCCTTCTGGGCGAAACTGTACTCCGATGGCTCTCCTGGGTCCAACAGTTCAGATGCAATTTTTGAGAATCTGGACTCGGTCTTTCAGGCTGCATGTCGGCAATCAGTGGCAATCAAGCCATAGTGGATACTGACTGGTCAGACTTCTTCAGCTGTTGACAAACCTTCCATAACCTTATAAAGTTATGGAAGGTTTGGTATGGTTATAGAACTCCTCAGTGATTTGCAATATCCTGCTAGTGTGGGGCGGAGGTACTTTGTCTCTTATAATATTTGAAATTTTGAAGTGTATAATTTTTTGGGGATGTTTTTAATGGTTTTGAGTTATATTAATATAATACTGTAGCTAGGTTATATATATATATATGTATTTAAAGTTTATTTATATTTTTGGGTGAACGTAAAATACTATTATTGTTTTGTAATGTAATGCCTTTATTGTTTGCAATATTAATGTACTCAATATTATGTGCTGCAATATTTTTGATAATTTATCTGTGTATTTATAGGAATTAGAATTTCATTTCAATATTTGTGATATTGATATAAGTAAAAATAGATAAAATAAGTATTTTACTGGTTATATAGTGATAATCGATATTTGTTTTTATTAGTTAAGTGTAGGAAGGCAATATTTTTGAGAATGACTTTCATTTTCAGATAATTTTGTGTCTTGATATTGCTATCATTTATATTATGTCATGGACCGCATACAAGTAAGTTAAACTTTGCCAATTGGGGGTAAGCCATCTAAATATTTGGGGCCTCATTTATGAGGCCCCTTGTGCTGCCGGTATGTTACTTTTTGTGACGATCCGTGGCACAGGAGTCTGCAACATATTTGGAAGAGACAACAACTGCCAGAGATCGATGCCAAACACCACCCACGGCCAGTTGTCCTGCCGACACTGGCGACAATCCTTCACCATCTACAGCCACCCACGACCGCAGAACCCATGACGGACGTCCGCACCACCGAAGCCCAAACTTGCATACTCCTCAACGTGCACTCCCTCCACAGACACGCCACCGAGATCTGGGACCTGCTCGACACCTTCTTGCCAGATGTCACCTTCTTCACGGAAACATGGACCAATGCCACTTCTGCCCCTGACATCGCCACTGCCATCCCCAACGGATGCAAGATCCAAAGAAAAGACCGCCCCCACCAGGAGGAGGACTTGCCATCGCAAACAAGAGCTCCCTTTGAACCTCCAGCATGAGCGACCCCCTCTCCAACACAGAGCACGTCCACTTCCAGATCCAATCCAGCCCCAGAACCATGCCGCACGGGACCCTGCTCTACAGACCCCCTGGAGCTCTTGCCTCCTCCGCCACCACCATTGCCGACCTCGTCGCACCCCACGCCATCGCCTCCATGGACTACATCATCATCTGAGACCTGAACTCCAACCTTGACAACCGCAGCAACCCTGACTCTACCACCCTACTTGACAAGCTCGGCCTGAAGCGGCTCGTCACCACCCCCACCCACAGAGGCCGACACACCCTCAACCCCATCTTTGCAGGAGGGACAAACATCCACTTCAGCCACACCACGTAGCCCCTCTGGACAGACCACCACTGCGTACACTTCACCACCACCACCACCACCGCACCCAAACCCTCCCCATGCCCACCATGAAGGAACTGGAGCAAGATCACAGAGGAACACCTCAATACCACCCTCGTCCATGACCCCCCTCTGCCATGACCAACGCCAACTCCGCAGCCAAAGAACTACACCACTGGAGCTCTGGCTGCGCTGACAAGCTCGCACCCCTCCGCCACTTCACTGACCTCCAAGAAGCCAGGCACTATTGCAGACGCCTCAAGAAACTCTGGCAAAACAGGAAAACCCCTGAAGACCAGAACAACTACAGGAATGGCAGGAATGAATACCACCAGCACATAACCAACAAGCGGACCTTTATCAAGGATAAAAGCCACACCAACGCAAGTAACGAAAAATGACTCTTTAACGTCATACAGCAGCTCACCAAAACCCCAGCGAAGCCACGGACGTCACACCATCTCAGGACCTCTGCAACAAGCTCAGCTCCTACTTCCACCTGAATAATCAAGGCCCTCTATGACATCTTCAGCAAACAGACTTCAGACATCATCCCCCTCTCCACCACCGACAACCAGCTGACCATCAGCACCTGGAAACCTTCCTACCACCGAAGACAGCACCATGACCATGAAGAACACCCACTCAGTAGCCTCCACAGGCCCCTGCCCACTGCACATCTACCACAGAGCCGCCACCGCCATAGCACCCAAACTAGGCCGGACCGTCAACGCCTCCCTCAAATCCAGCATCTTCCCAGACAACTGGAAGTGGGCAGAGGTCAAGCCCCTCCTCAAGAAACCCTTGGCCGACCCGCCTGACCTGAAAAACTACCGGCCCATCTCTCTCCTTCCCTTCGTAGTCAAAGTCGCAGAGAGATTCATCAATGCCCAGCTGACCTCCTTCATCTAAGAGAATGCCAACCTCAACTCCTTCCAGTCTAGATTTTGCAGCACCCACAGTTCCAAGACCGCCCTCCTCGCCGCCACCGATGACATCCGCATGCTACTCATCCAGGGCCACCCGGCGGCCCTCATCCTATTAGACCTCTCCGCCGCCTTCAACAGCGTCTCACACTGCACTTGTGTAGCCAGACTCCACAACACCAGTATACGATGAACTGCTCTTGACTGGATCCGCTCCTTTCTCTCCGGAAGAACCCAAAGGATCAGACTCCCTCCCTTCCTCTCTGAACCTACGGAGATCAACTGTGGAGAACCCCAAGGATCTTCGCTCAGCCCCACGCTCATCAACATCTACATGGCCCCCATCACCACCATCATCAGACAGCATGGGCTCAGCATAGTATCTTATGCCGACGACACCCATCTCATCCTCTCTCTCACGAAGAACCCCAAAGACACCAGACTCAGTTTCCAAGAAGGAATGAAAGACGTTGCAGCCTGAATGAGCGACAGCTGCATAAAACTGAAATTGGAGAAGACAAAGGTCCTCGTCCTCGGACCCTCCCCTACCGTGTGGGACAGCTCCTGGTGGCTCCCTGCCCTCGGAAACCCACCCTTCCGACGGACCACGCCCGGAACCTCGGCATCATTCTAGACTCCTCCCTCACCTTGATCTGCCAGAACAACACTGTCGCCTCCACCCGCTTTAACTCCCTCTGCATCCTCCGCAAGACCTTCAAGTGGATCCCCCCAAAATGCAGAAAGACCGTCACCCACACACTCATAACCAGCAGACTGGACTACGGTAATGCCCTGTACACCAGAATCAACAAAACCCTGCTGCACAAGCTCCAAACCATCCAGAACACCGCAGCAAGACTCATCCTTGGAGCCCCACGACACGAGCACATGCCCCAGCACTTTTGAGACCTCCACTGGCTCCCCATCGAGAAGAGAGAAAACTTCAAGCTACTCACTCATGCCTACAAATCCCTCCACAACATCGGACCCAAATACCTCAATGAAAGAGTCTCCTTCCACGTACCCAAAAGGAACCTCCACTCCGCCGACCTCGCCCTGGCAGAGACCCCACACATCTGCAGAACCAGAGCAGGCGGAAGAGCTTTTTCCTGTGTTGCAGCAAAGACCTGGAACAAGCTCCCAGTCAACATCAGACGCACCCCTTCAGGAAGAGCCTCAAGACCTGGCTCTTTGACTGATCCAGAGCTGCACCCCCCAGCGCCTTGAGACCCTCACAGGTGAGTAGCGCGCTTTATAAACCCCTGATTGATTGATTGATATTTACGAGGCAGCACTAAGCCACTTTTTTGGGCTTAAGGCTGCCTCATAAATATAATTCCCTTTAACACAGTTTTCTGCATGAAAAGGGCATGCAATGGGTGTTACTGGGGGCGTTCCTAGCAACATCCATGGGTTTTTGACACTGCCCCAGATTTATGAGAAATTGTAACTCTGAGTTATGTTGCGGGGGTGCAATAGTGCCGGTAAGGCCTCATAAATGAGGCCCGTAGTTTTCAGGGTCATAGAAAATGCATTGAGTCCTGATTAGCAGTTCTTAGGGCATTACAGAGTCATGACACCAGTGTCTAGTAGTCAGGATGGGGGGCAATCAATGGGGCTGGACCTGCAAATAGCCGTTTTCCCGAGGTTTCAACCTACGTGGTGTATGTACCAAGATATGAGACTATGGGCAGCATTTAATGTGTAGGAGGTCCATGATCTCAGAATATTGTCTGTGGACAACCAACTCCTTTAAGCGGTCTTTAAAATGTAAAATAATTAATGTTCACAATCCATAACTTTCAAAACAGGCAAATCTTAACTCACCCACTAATTGCAAAGTTTATGACCTCACAACACTTATGCTAATAAGCAACAGTGCATAGAGCTGCCTTGTGTTACCTTGCATTGGTGAGGCGGTCCATAGGTGGGGCATGGGCATTCTCATGCTTTCAACTATAGATTTTGATGCAAACGCAGATTTACTAAAGTCTGTAAACTTGGGTTAGCTCCAAAATGGCATAACAAGGAGAAATATCTTTATTTGTGCCCGTTACTTCATCTTTCGAAGTGAGCTGCACTTTGCAGCACACATACCGAGATGAATAAGCCTCTACGAATTGGTTTTGTGCAAGAAGGTGTGCCTTCTTGCACCTAAACAATCTTACCTGCAACACAGCCACCCTTGCACAAGCACAAGGGTGCCAGAGATGGCAATACGAAACCACAAGTGCGCCTGTGCAGCGAGATAGCTGCACAGTGCTATATCCTTGAAAATGTGGCACAACTCAGCTTTCTCCCTTTCACGCCACACAGCATAGCAACATGCCTTGCTGTGTTGTGTGAAAAGCTAGTAAATCTGACCACTTATTCCTTTAATCCAATCCTTTGCATGAATGGCTTTCAGCTGTTGCCCCTCCTTACTGCGGGTGGTTGTACTTTAACAATTACCATATTCACACCATTGAAGCTACGTCCGCACTGCAATCAGACGAACAGTTTCTATGCTGCACCATCCAATGCCGAAAGCTCACACTGGCTGATAGAGTGTCGTCTGCCAGCCCCTGTATGAAGAGATGTATTCCTGAATCATGTCTTACATCCATTTTAGAATTACATGATTACATATTATTTTCTTACTTGACTCCTCATATGATGTCCTTCTGAATTTTTGGACAGTTTCAAAAGTTCAGTGATGTCATATTCTTAATGCTTGTAAAGCACACATACTGGCTGTCCGTCATCCAGAGACAACTCTAGGTGTGGACAAGAACTGTGCTGCAGACTGTCATTTATTGTCATTGTGCACTTTCCCAGTCAATTCAAATTCTTTATTCGTCGAATAAAAATAGACCATAAAAGCACATGATATCAAATACAAATCCATAATATAACAATAATAAAAGTACAAATGTACCAGTCATTCTTGCCAGAACTGAGATCAGTGCTGACTCCGAGGCAGACTAACTTAGAATTTACACAACGAAGTGCAGCAAGTAAAGTTGCTGCGTTGCCTTGCATGAATGGGTGAGAGCTGAAATGCGTCATATCAACTATGTTGCGCTTCCACTCTGTCACTGTGCTGGCATGCTGGAGGCTGGCCAGCGCCCACATAGGCACTCTTGCACTGCATGGGTAAATGTGTTATGGGCAGGATTGTCCTTCTGCAGAAATGCATGCCTTCAACAATCCAGAGAGGTATTTTTGTAATATGTGCTGCAGAATGCAGAACACATGGAAAGAGGAAATAATGAGGCGGGGTAAAGATATTTTTCCTAATGACGCCTTTCTAGGGAAGCGTAGCATTTTGATTCATTCCCAGGATTACTAGCGTTAGTAAATAAAGGAACTCACAAAATTCCATGGGTGGATGTATGGGAACGCCCATGCTCCACCCATGGAACGCCTCCCTGCTTCATCATCACAAACGACCACACTATGTGCTGCCTTCCAGTACTCTGTATGCAAAGTGGCTTACCGTGGCTTAGTAAATGCCAAAAAGGATTTTGTGTCAGTGCTGCACCATGAAAGTGACACAACTCCAACACAAAACCTTAGTAAATCTGCACCAAAAAGTCTTTTGAACCGGTGGTTATCAAATTCATATGCAAATTAACTACACATTGCCCCTGGGACCTGGCCCACCCAGGAGCCCGCATTTCACACAATCATTGATACAAGCACACACTCATCCATACAGCCACTCTCACAATCACTCACTCTCACTTATAGTCATTGATATACTCCAACACACACATATACTGCCTTTCACATATGTAGTTACTCACACATGTACCACTGAGACATCCATTCACTCACCAACACATCCATACACACACTCACCCACCCATACAGTCCATCACACATGCACTCTTAAAACCATACACACAGTGAATCACCCACTCACACATCTATGCACAGTCACACCCACACAAACACTCAGGCACCCATACAGATATTCATACAACCAACCAATAACCCATATAGACATGCATATAGCTATTCACAAACCCATGCAGCCGCTTGCATACCAACAGACAGACTGATACAGACATTTGCGCAGTTTAGTCACTAACCCATGCATTTAGTAAGATACATTTGATCACTCACTTATAGAGTCAGTCACGCACCTACTAAATCATCCATTCAGACACGTATACACCCTCTCATTCTTCAATACTCCTTGGCCTATATATATTAACCATATTTAAACTTTACAGAAACACACAGTCACTGGATACTTTGAGTTATGATCTTTTTTCTCTAAAAATTGGTTGATGGGTAGAAAGTTGACAGAAACAAACAAAGATTCGGCCAAATGTTATTCCTTTCAAGGAAATTTGTTTCAAATGCAGTAATTGTAATAGTGGCATTTATAGAACGCGTTAAGTCAGGAGGCATCAACGTGCTAAACCGGAAGAGAACCCTGTGAACCCATAGAAAAGTTTATTTTCTAGTGAGATGTTTTTCCATTAGCTTTTATTGGAATCACAGGTTATAAACGCTGTCTAATTGTCAATCAAGATGAGTGACAGAAAACTTTTGATAGAAATCTCTGAGCTCATGAAGGTGAAACAGAGAACCTTGTTTGTGAATGTATTTTTTGTGAGAAAATAAAGTTTGAAGTACTTTTCAGTAAGCATTGGCAAACACACCTGTACAAGGATAGTAGTGTGCATGTTCATCCCAAGGGAGCCATTGGTGCTTTCAGCTCATACAAAAGGCTTGCAAAGGGGCAAGTCCTATGCTTGCAAGACATGGGTAGCTTCTTTCTAGAGTTGGGAGAAAGTGTAAGCATGCAACTCTCCACAGGAGTGTCCAGGAGCTGTGTTTGAATGTGAAGCTAGGCTGAAGGACTGATTACCACTTGTCCGCGCTCTCTGAGGCTGCAATGGAAGCAAAAATTAGCAGTGAGTGTGCTGTCATTGGGTGTATTACAGGTGCACCCAATGTATTATTTATTTCAGCGTTTGTTCACCTGTGGGCATCTTGGCGCTAAAAGCAATCACATAACAACTAAAGCAAGAAGTTTAAGAAAAATCAATCTTTGTAGTGTTTTCCTGAGGTCAAGAAGTGTTTTGCTTAATAGGTGTTAGTTGGGGGCAGATTCAAGTCAGGCCTTGCATTCTAAGCAATTAACACGAGTGACTTCATGGCTCACTGTGAACCTATCAGAGAACAGGTAGGCATTTATTTAGTTAAATGTATACTATTATCAAATACCTTGTATGTATAGCATGAACTTTAGGTGCAGAAAACAAACAGCAAGAAAAACCATTTAATCACAGGAATAAGACCATCCCTGGGGTGATTTACTTCATAGAAAATACTGACAACTTTCATCAGCAAACCCTAGTGTGTGTAATACGGTGCTAGGATGATTAAGTAGTAATGTCAGCATCATATAGTGGATCATTGTAATGCCTGCTACAGACTGGCTTTGGTTAGGAATTGTGTTTGTATCTTCAGCTTGAAAATCCATCTCTGGTCTTTCCTTAGTAAATTTGTTCTTGCTCATGTTTGACCAACAAGATGTGTTTTTTTCTTTAGTATGCCCTTTGGGCTGTCTCATGTTGTGAAGTGAGTTCTCATTTTGTAGTGAGGCATTTGCATCTTCTATTCCTGCACTTCTCGTATCTTCAGCCCTCTAGTGGTCACGGCATTGTATCGTAGTTTACATGGACATTAGGTGAGGTATATGGCCTCTTCACCGTCATGGATGGCGTGCCTGTGTAGTGCCCAGGGCGTGTTCTTCCCTAGGTCTGGTATTATGGTGATTGTCAGTAAACCCTCATGGAGTAGTTTACATGGACATTCAATGAGGTATATTGCCTCTTCACCGTCATGGATGGCGTGCCTGTGAAGTGCCCGGGGCGTGTTCTTCCCTAGGTCTGGTATTTTGGTGATTGTCAGTAAACCCTCATGGAGTAGTTTACATGGACATTCAATGAGGTATATTGCCTCATCACCGTCATGGATGGCGTGCCTGTGAAGTGCCCAGGGCGTGTTCTTCCCTAGGTCTGGTATTTTGGTGATTGTCAGTAAACCCTCATGGAGTAGTTTACATGGACATTCGATGAGGTATATGGCCTCTTCACCGTCATGGATGGTGTGCCTGTGAAGTGCCCAGGGCGTGTTCTTCCCTAGGTCTGGTATTTTGGTGATTGTCAGTAAACCCTCATGGAATAGTTTACATGGACATTCGATGAGGTCTATTGCCTCTTCACCGTCATGGATGGTGTGCCTGTGAAGTGCCCAGGGCGTGTTCTTCCCTAGGTCTGGTATTTTGGTGATTGTCAGTAAACCCTCATGGAGTAGTTTACATGGACATTCGATGAGGTATATGGCCTCTTCACCGTCATGGATGGTGTGCCTGTGAAGTGCCCAGGGCGTGTTCTTCCCTAGGTCTGGTATTTTGGTGATTGTCAGTAAACCCTCATGGAGTAGTTTACATGGACATTCAATGAGGTATATTGCCTCTTCACCGTCATGGATGGCGTGCCTGTGAAGTGCCCAGGGCGTGTTCTTCCCTAGGTCTGGTATTTTGGTGATTGTCAGTAAACCCTCATGGAGTAGTTTACATGGACATTCGATGAGGTATATGGCCTCTTCACCGTCATGGATGGCGTGCCTGTGAAGTGCCCAGGGCGTGTTCTTCCCTAGGTCTGGTATTTTGGTGATTGTCAGTAAACCCTCTTGGAGTAGTTTACATGGACATTTGATGAGGTATATTGCCTCTTCACCGTCATGGATGGCGTGCCTGTGAAGTGCCCAGGGCGTGTTCTTCCCTAGGTCTGGTATTATGGTGATTGTCAGTAAACCCTCATGGAGTAGTTTACATGTACATTCGATGAGGTATATGGCCTCTTCACCGTCATGGATGGTGTGCCTGTGAAGTGCCCAGGGCCTGTTCTTCCCTAAGTCTGGTATTTTGGTGATTGTCAGTAAACCCTCATGGAGTAGTTTACATGGACATTCAATGAGGTATATTGCCTCTTCACCGTCATGGATGGCGTGCCTGTGTAGTGCCCAGGGCGTGTTCTTCCCTAGGTCTGGTATTATGGTGATTGTCAGTAAACCCTCATGGAGTAGTTTACATGGACATTCAATGAGGTATATTGCCTCATCACCGTCATGGATGGCGTGCCTGTGAAGTGCCCAGGGCGTGTTCTTCCCTAGGTCTGGTATTTTGGTGATTGTCAGTAAACCCTCATGGAGTAGTTTACATGGACATTCGATGAGGTATATGGCCTCTTCACCGTCATGGATGGTGTGCCTGTGAAGTGCCCAGGGCGTGTTCTTCCCTAGGTCTGGTATTTTGGTGATTGTCAGTAAACCCTCATGGAGTAGTTTACATGGACATTCGATGAGGTCTATTGCCTCTTCACCGTCATGGATGGTGTGCCTGTGAAGTGCCCAGGGCGTGTTCTTCCCTAGGTCTGTAGGTCTGGTATTTTGGTGATTGTCAGTAAACCCTCATGGAGTAGTTTACATGGATAAAGGTGATATCAGCCCAGGTCTTGTATGTACCAGTTTATCTTTAATTTTACATGCTCTCTTAAAGGCAATAGAGTAGGCATTGGGGAGAAAGATTTTTATGAAAACAAATTTTTATTTTCATTTTTTTCAACTTTATATATTATGAATGGAGGACAGGTGAGGGGCATGGCCAATAAGATGTCCGGGCGGCAGCACTAAGCAAGGTCTCTGGCCTGACATCAATATCCTACATAATCCTGCCGCCCCCTTGACCCCCCCCTTGACCCCAGAAAGTACTCCAGAGCAGGGTGGCACCTGGGAGACACCATCCCCCGCAGGACTTTTGCAGTGCTCTGGCACCCCAGCCCGTGGAGAGACCTACCGAAGTCCGGAGCTATCTCCATACCGGGGCAGCCTCTTGAGATTGTGTGGAGGCCCTGTGAAGACTCTGCTGAAGAGATATCAGGATGGAGGCTGTGCAGTGGGGAAGCCGGCGCTCCGCCTGACATGGGGTCGCATTGCAGACGGTGCTTGCGGCCTGGGACAGGTCCCTGGCACTTCTCTGCCTCCTGTGACTACCTCGCTGCAGGGGACCCCAGAGGTGTGGCACCTGCACAAACCCCCCACCTTCTGAAACTGGGAGGGGGTAGAGGCAACGGACCTTGCTCCAGGCTCTCTGGGGCATAGATGTATGTGGCAGGGAGTGGTGGCATCGGGCTGCATAGAGTGTGGCGCATGATTGACACAAGTGACTTTCGGCGGACTGCAGAGGCCTAGCTGAAAGGTGGTCATTCCGCCCCCCACACGTCGAGGTGCATGGAGTAGGGCTGGACTGTGACTCCTGGGAACTCTGGACCACCCCTGTGTTAAACAAGCACATGACTGGAGGCTGCCATAACAGCATACCGTGCCCACCTGTACATAACTTCTACCATTTGTTTAACCCCACCCCTCCGGACTACAAATCTTGAGGGTTTTGATGGGGAATTGGGTGGTGGGAAAAGGAGCTTTAGGAACTAGCAGTCGGTGGTGTACTGGCCTGGACATGGCCTGCAATCCTGTGGGCTGAACCCTTTTGGCTTCAGTGTGGACCATGTAGATGGGGCCTGGACTTGACTGAGGTGTCCTGTCACCCCTTGGTGACACGAGTCAGCAAGGCCTATAACTGTTGGCTGGACCTGAAATGTGAGCATTGCCCTTACAACCGCATGACAGCCTAGCACTACATATGCATACTTGTGTGGGGCCAGGTTGGCAGCACTGACTCTGACATATGGGGGATACTAGAGGTTGGAAACTGTTTGTCCTCAGTGACGCTGCCCCTGGGGTACCCGTATTGACCCCTGGTGGAGGGTGCAACCTGCTTCACTAGTGGTGATCCTTTTTCAGAGCACGTCAGGACTAGAGAAGCGACCTCAGTGGCAATGCTTTAGCTGGATATCCTGCAGAGATTGAGGAAGATGCCCCCCTGCTTTGCGCCCCACG
This sequence comes from Triturus cristatus, assembly GCF_964204655.1. Taxonomy (NCBI): domain Eukaryota; kingdom Metazoa; phylum Chordata; class Amphibia; order Caudata; family Salamandridae; genus Triturus; species Triturus cristatus. The sequence goes on from NC_140589.1 coordinate 1,867,127,225, forward strand.
TGAAAGCTGCAGCCCCCTAAAGTGCCATGGGTAAGGACAAACTTCCCAGGGGCACCGAGCAGATGAAGACGGACCAGTTTATGGCACAGAGTGTGGGTAATGTGCCATTGCAGACACTTAGTGAGGTAGCACAGCCTCGGCTGAACCCTTGGGGACCCAGAAACTGGTGGTGATCAAGGCCTATGGCCTCGCAGTTCAGGACAAAATCAAATCTATGGACATTGATCAGAACCTATTATGAACTGACCTGTGTAAGGTGGTGGAACGATCTGTTGAAACGGAGTCACAGGTCAAGGAACTGCAAACGGAAATCTATCCATTGAAGGCATCAGTGGCCTCGTTTGAAGTGCATTCGAGCAGGTTGGAGGCACAGATGTAGGACGCAGAAGGCCGTACCCGCAAATGTAATCTACAACCTGTGGGATTCCCTGAGGGTGCTGAAGGTAGCACCCAGAAGCCCTCTTGGAAGAATGGATTAAGATGGCACTCCCCACAGTGATGCTATAAAACAAATTTGTGGTAGGTAGAGCCCACAGATCACTGGGTCCTCCCCCGAAACTGGGAGCTCCACCAAGAACTATAATAGCAAAATTTCTCAACTGCAGAGACCGGAATGCGATCCTTCAGGGGGTGTGGAGCCATAGAGACCCGATATTCGAGAATAGTCGCACACGTATCTTTCCTGACTACATGAGGCAGTCCAGCTACAACTACAGTCCTTTAGTGGCATCACACAAAAACTGAGAATGATGGGCTTGAAATATATGTCGTTTCACCCCGCCAAACTAAGGTGCAGCAAGATGGCCGTTCCCACTTCTTTATGTTGCCAGAAGAATCTTGGGATTGGCTGGAAGTTCATAGTGAAGATCATCAGCCCTCGGCATCCGAGGGACAGGCTCAAGATGTGCTGTGTCACGCTGGTTGTCCACCGCCTACTCTGAGGAGAAGAAGCCGGCAGAAGCTCCGTTTCAGATCGGCTGCGAGTGTGGTAGTGCAACCTGAAGGTACTCTGGACTTGGAGACACAATGATGGGAGTGCGAGGTAGCCAGGGCTTTGGTAGAGGCTGTTACTGCTGCCGCCACCTTATGTGCGGATGCAGATTCGGAGGGTGCCCATGAACATGTGAGTGAGCAGATGGCTGAAACCTAGCTTAGACACAGGTTTGGTGGCCTCCCTGAAGATGCTGTAGAACTAACTTGCACCTTGACCCTGATGAGGCAGGTATAATGTTAGGTTTGGGGGCGACTGGCACCCAGCTGGATTTTTGGACTGATTGTTTCGTTAGTTGAAGCCCCACTGGCCGTACCCGATGTTTGCGGCATTAACCTTAAATAGTGTGGGATGGGGGGCGGTGGCGGCACTGATAGAGGGGCATGGGCTTGTACCCCCAAGTGGCTTCTTGCCCCTCCTTTTTTCCCCCATTCCAATTTTCTTTTTCCCCCTCTGTTCTTCTTAAAGTGTGGCGTGTTTGGTTATCTGACTCACAGTGTGGGAACATCGGGGTGCTAGGGTGCAGAACTGCTGATTTAACTGCCCCTTCGGATTGGGTCTGACTGTTTTCTGCCCCTGCAATATAACCTCAATTCCTACTTGTCAGAGATATTCACACACACGCTGTAGTCAATTGGTATTGTTATCGAGTGGGTGGGTGTAGCATTATGCTTGGGAAGGCACTAGTTATGTTGCAAAGTGTTTCCCCGGGGTGGGCTAGGGGGAGTTGCATACAGTTTGATTTAGTTGTTGATACAGCATCCATTGTATGTCTGAGTCGGGAGGGGGTTGGGGGGGATGCATGTGGGAGAGGAAGGTAGGGGGGGCAGGACATTGTGTAATGGGTAATTCTGTGTAATTGCTCATGTGGAATGTGAGGCGGCTAAACTCTTTTGTGAAGAGATACAGAACTCACACCTATTGTGGAGAGGTGTGGCTCACTGGTTAGAGGCGGCAGATCCGCAAGCAGAGAATCGGCCAGGGACCAGGGTTCAATTCCCGACGTGGCAGGGTCGTGGACCAGGGTCAAAACGGACTCGATAATTCTCGCCTCGGTACCTACTCTAACCAGGAACACACTCGGCAACTCTGGGCATTAGCTTGCCTCATCTCCACAACGGCCCCTCACATTCGCCGGGGATGCCTGGTTTCACCTTGGAGATACCCAGGAGGGACATCTCACAGGGATAGCCAGGACGGGTTCCCCAGCGGTCTACAGCGCCATGACGCCTCAGGGCAGCAGTGCGCTTTACAAGACACATACATACATACATACATCTCCAGAGGCTGGAGTACACATAGCTCTCATCCAGGAGACGCATCTGCTGGAGGCGGAAGCTCTGAAGCTCCACAAAAAATGGAGGGGACAGCTCTACTCCTCCACTTACTCATCCCATGCCAGAGGAGTATCCATGTGGGTGGCTCCGGGGTCCCGTTTCAGTTGCGTGGACAGGTTGCGGAGGTGATAGGATGCTGCATACTTATACATGGATTATCAACTGGCCGGGAGCTCTGTGTGCTTAACACATCAGCTCCAAGCACTATTAAGGGTGAATTTTTCAGGGCCCTAGAGACAGAATTATTGCCCTATGTTGGGCTTCCTATAATTTGGGCAGGTGACCTTAATTGTGCGCTCGATGGTTGGCTCAACCGACGCCCGCCCCGGATGGGTACAAAGCTCTGCATGGTGGCTAGGTTACGTGCACATGATGACTAGATTACAATTGCTCGACATCTGGAGTGAGCTTCACCCTTCGGTAGGAGGGTTCTCCTGTTATACCTCACCCACGATGCGCATAGCAGACTAGACCATTTTTTATTACCCAATGACAGTGACTTGAAAACTTCAGAGCGTGACATCCTATCTGATCATGCCCCACTGCTATTGGAGTGCGATTTTCGAAGGCATAGGCCCAGAATCCCCTTATGATGGTTGAGCCATGAGGTCCTAGAAGACCAGGAGTTCAATATAGAAATTGCGATGTATTGAGGGGCTTCTTCGATACGTATTGGAACTCACCACATACACGAGGGGCGGAATGGGAAGTGCTTAAGTTGGTAGTCTGTGGCGAGAGTCTCGGCAAAGCACATGGTATAAGGAGAAAACTTTAGAGAGAATTGCAGGTAGCAGAGGAGTCCCTCATGAGTCTGCAGTGACAGGCGAGATGACGGGAGGTGGAGGGAAATAGACAGGTGGAGGCAATTTGGGACAGACTAGACTGTCATGTCCAAAGGGGTTACCGCCAGCATCTCCATCGAGACAGCGATAAATCAGATCACATGTTAACATGGCTGCTAAACCGGGAGCACCCTCACCATTTATCCTAGCCCTTCGCGACCATAATGGCACAATGATTGTTGGACAGGTGGCAATTAATATGTTGCTCATGACCATTTGCGGATGGTATATTCAGCCCCAGTCCTTACAGATGTCGCGGGGCGATGTCTTTCTAAGACAGCATTGCGCTTCCCCGACTTATGGAAGCTCAAGCAGAGGGTCTTGGGGAGGATGTTGTGCTGGAGGACCTGCAGGAAGCCCTCAGGGACATGGTTAGAGGAAAGTATCCAGGTCCAGACAGGCACCTGTTTAAATATTACCAAAATGATTCTGCCTCCTTGCTCTCTGCTCTTCTCGAAATGCAACGCGAGGCTCCCGGGACTGGTACGCTGCCTGACCAGATACATGAAGCTCTTATTATTATGCTCCCTAAGCCAGGCAGGGATCCAGCTGACCCAGGAGCATACAGACCCCTTTCCATGCTCAATGTCGACGTGAAGTTGCTGCCTAAAGTGCTGGCACTTCTATTGAGCCAGGTGAAAATGTATTTGGTCCTGGATGACCAATGCGGTTTTATGACTGCCAGGGGTACTTAAAACATCTTTCCCCACGTGCTGCATGCGACCTGAGGCACCGAACTGCGCGTCGCATTGATAGTACTAGAGACAGAGAAAGCCTTCGACCTCTTATCCTGGATGTACTTGTGTGTGTGTTTCATCGTATGGGCCTGTGCGAGAGGTTTCTGTCATGGGTGAGGCTCTTGTATACAAATCCAACTGCAAGAGTGTTTAGAGGTGGCATGGTCTCAGAGGCATTACACATTGAGAGAGGTACAAGTCAGGGATGCCCGCTGTCACCACTCCATTTTACTCTTGCTACAGAGTCCCTCGTAGTATACCTTAGGGCGGAGATGTGCGATTGGGGCGTGCATGTGGGCGATACAGTGCATATAGTGTCTCTGTATGCTGGCGACACTATAATCTACATGGTGGAGCCGTAACAAATGGTTCCTCTTCTCCTTCGGCTGATGCCACAGTTCTGAGATATCTCGGGGCTCCGGGTCAACCAGCAAAAGTGGTGTTTCTCTTGGTGGCGTTGGCAGCCCTTATCGCTACTGCACTCCCCCCAGTAGGATTGCAATGCGAGAAAGTGAGCTTTCGGTATTTGGGAATGCAGGTTGCTAATGATCAACAACAACAATATGATTTAAATGTTGGCAGAGTGATGGCCATACTCAATGCCTCAGTACAATTCTGGACTACCCTGCCACTGCCAGTTATGGGCAAGGAGGCGTTGTGCAAAACGGTCTTACTGCCCCGCTGTTTATACACCCTGCAGAACTCCTTTCACGCATAGCCACACTCACTGTTTCAGAGTATCGATAGCCTACTGGTAACACCTGTATGGGTAGGTAAGAGAAATAGAGACCGCCTTGAGATCCTTAAATTAGACCCCAGTGAGGGAGGTCTTGGCCTTCCAGACTTTAAACTGTACCATCTGGCTGGCCTGTTGCAATACGCCACCTTGTGGTGTGAGGAAGCCTCAGTTGGGAAAAGAAGCTCCTCTCTGGCACAGTCGAGCTTGCTGATCTACCTAAATTACTCATGTGTGGTCATGCGCTTCCAGCGGGTACTCCATTTTTGGTCGAACAGGTGATACATCGGGTGCCCCATGCCAGGCTCCTTCCAATTTGGTGTAAACGCCCTTTTGTACATATATAGGACTCCGTTGATGAAGGTGGCTGACCAGGGGCTACAGGAGAGCAGGAGCTCTCTTCTTGAATGGAGTCATCATGTCCAGGTAAGAAATGGGTATGCATTTTTGGTATAGATGAGGGGCAATCTCTATAGTATGCAAATATTTCGCACCCTGCCCGGAATGTATGGACGACGTTACCAGAAGAGCAGGGAGAGTCCCGGGTATTACAGGCGATACTGGACCCTGGGTCCACAAAGAATATGATATCTTGACTGACCGCAGCCCTGCAAAACACTAGGCCATTCCGTTGGGTGCAAAGTTCTCAATTCTCCCCCTTCAGGAAGTTTGCAAAGCTTCTGCATGAAATAACATTGTGAAGGAGATGAACCTTTTTTTTTTTTTGAACTTTCTTTTTTCTTTTTATACAATTCAATAACAATATTGACAGATGGGACAAGAAGTCTTCAATGCAAAGTGTATGATCAACATTGGGTATGGAGGTACAGCAATAATCAATGAATCTTGCAGAGGGGTCGCTCAAGAGAGAGCGTGTATACCCATCAACAGTGACAATCCGAACAGTACATATGACCATTCTACTAAAAGTCCATTCGCTAACAGAGGGCGGGAAATCGTTCCTTATAAACCAGTACCAGGCCTCTCGTGAGCTAGTGCAAGGGCTCCCCCCTCTACATCCAAATCGAGCTTGTAATACTTCAACCATGGGGCCCAAATTTGCCAGAATTTACGTGGGCCGCCCCTTGCTTTATAAACCACTTTTTCCGTAGCCATGTATAAATCCATATTGGATTTAAATTCTGTGAACGTAGGAAGGCGTTGTGCACCCCAGTATTTGGCTATATCCTGTGAGATTAATCAGTTTTATGTGAAATAAATGGAATGCAGAACGGTTTGGTTGATGTGAAATAAGGATAAACAAAACGTAAATTGACAAACTCAAAATATTCATGCGGATGTCTCAAAGCTAACAACTTAAAACCATGAACTTGTGAAGATTTTCCATTGAACGTAGCAAAGGTGCCAAAAAATAACTTTGACCCTAGCTACAAATAGCCTTTTCTGATGCTTTCCTGTGTATCTGTGGAGACCAAGGAGTGCCAGTAGATTTTCAGTAAAAAGTCCCCTCATTCACCCACAGTAGCATCTCAGAACAATGGGTTTTAGAAAGAAAGAAGACAGGATGGTTTAGGAAAGAAGTGACATAAAGTAATAAAGAGGGAAGAAAGGACAGAGAAGATAGAGGAAGAGGAAAGTGAGCTAGAGAGAAGAGTATTACCAATAGAGGCAGTAAGAAAAGGGTGGGGATAAGAGGTGAAACGGTGAGACAAATAAAAGAGAGTGAGGTAGAGAAGGGACAAAAGCAATAAAGAACAAGAACAGCAAGGCAGAGGAGGAGAGACAGAATTTAAAAGGTAAACAGAAGAAGAAGCAAATTAGAAGGAAATACAGCGGGAGGGATAAAAAGGGAAATAAAAGAGGCAGAAAGAGGAGAGACGTTAAAAAGAAAGAAAAAGATACATGTGCCTAACAGTAGAGGGATACAAGAAAAGACGAATGGAGAACTTGGGGGCATATTTCCAAGCCCTCAGCGCCGCGGGAGTGTCACTTTTTTTGACGCTCCGGTGGTGTAGTGCCATTTTCCATATTTACTAGTGGCGCTATGCCACTTTGCATGGCTTAACCTCACCTTGTAAATATGCCCCTTTCTGGCGCAATCCTCTGTGGCAAAGGGGCATGCAATGGGTGTTGCTGTGGGCGTTCCACCACAACACGCATTGCTTTTTGATGCTGCCCCAGCTTTACAAGGCTGAGGCAGGCTCTTCCATGTGTGCCGCATTCTGCAGCACACATAGAATGTGCAAATCGCCATTATTGATTGTTTATGTGCAGGAAGGTACCCCTTCCTGCACATAAACCATCATCCCTGCAGTGCAGGCACCCCTGCTGGATGACAGCAGGGTACCTGCGCCGGCACTAGGCAGCTTTTTTTGCACCAGCGCTAGGGGAAACACAGGGTTATGCCATATTCTTGTGAATATGACGCATCCCTGGGTTTTGAAAATGTTGGAGTACAGCGCAGGCAAATTTGACACATCTCCTCGCTCTGAAATTTTCTTGTGAATATGTCCCTCGGACAGAGTTAAGAGGCGCAAACTGAAGGGAGTCTGATTGGAAAAATTCAGGGGCATATTAACAAGGGTTTTATCTCTGCTTTTTTGGCTTTAAAAGCCAAAGAAGCGGAGATAAAAATATCGCCTTATCAACAACAGGGTGCTAACATGCAAAATCGCATGTTAGCACCCTTTTTCACTACGCTTCCCTTTGCATCTCTAATGAGATGCAAAGTGGGCGTTCCAGAGCAAAATAATAGGATAAATGTCGCTAAACGACATTTCTCCTATTATCAAGCTTCACACTAACCCTGTTAAAGGCAAAAAAAAGCAGCAACGCTGCTTTTTTACGTCTGCTTATTTTCAGACTTAGTCATGTAATCCAATGGGAGGTGGATTACATGGCTACATCCACCATGGGCTATCAACAAGGATATCCCTATCCTTGTAGTTTTATTGCTGCATTACCAGCGATAACCTTCCAAAATGCCGCTATCGCTGGATTTTTTATCGCCATGGGGCATATTATTAACAAACAGCATTAAAATTATCGCCATTTTAGCGGAAGAAAACTGCCGGTAAAGCAGCAATAATGGGCTTGATAATATGCCCTTGAGAATTCCAATAGAAGCCAATGTTCTGGTGTCAACTTGCTCACAAGTCGAGCCATTAAAACACAGCGCCTCCATGTGCACTGTGACACAGGATGTCAGGAAAATTGCTGAACACAGACTCACCAAACTGGTGCTACACTAGAGGGTGCTGTGCACCGGAACTACTTGAAGCCCACGGGTCAATCAATTACATAAGGCATAGCTAAAACTGAGCAAGTGACTGCACAATTTGCTAACTGCACCGAAAGATGGTTCATCCTTCCATTGCAATAAAATTCTGAAATCACTATTTCTGCAGCCAGACCTTCTAAGAAGCCATTGACAACAGACTGATAGGAGTGTGCAAACAGCAGAAATATACCCTATGCCAGCCATCACTTCCATTTGAAATCTCAAGCACATCCTCCTCTCAGGCCCCCGAATAGGTAGACTGCCTTGAAATGTCTACTGCAGCCACTGATGTCCCCGAGGATAAGAAGAGACTCATGTTGTTGTTCTTACCTAGAGAAGGCATCTTCAAACTTTCACATGTGATGGTTGAAGCAGTATCAGCAAACACTTATAGTGCAGCAGGAAATACTATTAATGAAGATTATAATACACTAACCAACCTGGGTTAAGAGAGATTCCTCCTGGGTCCAGCTAAGCAGCGATTGGCTGAATCCATCATTACAGTGCACGGACGGCTTTAAGCACTGGAGACCATGTCCACTCTACAAGACAAGACAGAAGCAGGGAGCAGTTTATTCAAATTTTCAAGTTAGATCTTACGAAAAGGGGCAAGCCTTTGTTCAACATAACTTTTGGAGGCTCTAGAATTTTCCAACATCAGGGTGCCATAAATGAAGTCAGCCCCCAATAAAAGAGTAAAGGGCAAACCTGTTAAGCAAATCACCAACACTGCAACAAGCTCCAAACACACCCCCACATCAAAAATAGAAGACCTAAGGGCATTGTTGTGTCACTTTTCCTCGTTGATCGAAAGTCCTGCTCAAAGGAAGAAGTGTCCAGCACTTTATTTTGCAAAAGTCTGTGGCTTCTCCTACTGCACCATAGCTTCTTCAGCGAAAGCAGTAAACATCGTTCCACCTGTATCATCGACCTTAGAAATGAAGACATCGATGACAATCAAGAGGATGATGGAGCAGTAAGTGTTGTCCACACCATGGGATGAGGAACGCACCACGGTTGACCTCAATCCCAAACTCAAGCGCAAAGAGGTAGGCAGATAATAACTGCTTTAATTTATACTGGTGCATCAATAAATGTTATGACAAAAGATTACTTCAGTTCCCTCGAACCTTTAACCAAACTAAAACCTACAAAAGTCCGAATCTATGCTTGCGGCTACAAAATAGCGTTACCTTTGTGGCATCTTTACAACCAAACTGACTCACAATGGCCAGTCTGTAGTGACAACAATGTACATCCCTCAAGAAGGATCAGGCACCCTGATCAGCTGCAAACAGCAGTCTGATAAGCAAATGATTTGGACAGCCCATTAACAGAAGTCAATAATCTATTCCAAGAGATAGGGCGCGTACAAGACCAAATTGTAAGGCTAGCCATTCACCAAACCATCCCACCTATGGCACTGAGCCAGTGATGAGTAGGATTTCACTTAAGGCCCAAATTAGAGGCTAAACATCTGAAACCTGGAAAAGCTGACATAATTGAATGTGTTGATAGGCCCACCCTTGGGATTTCATAAATCATCGCTGTAGAAAAATCACATATCCATCCATCTGCACATTAGTTTGATTAAGTGTGCAAAGGTGTGGATCTGTGCCTCCCAAATGTCACAAATAATAGAGAATACGGTCTCACTTCAGCTATGGATGACCTGCTTTTCATAGTACATGGGTCTTGTTGGCTTCTTAAAGTCAATTCAAATTCTGGTTGTCCCCAGCTCCTTCTGGCTCAATGTTACAGACACATCATAGTTGTTCTTACTCACCATGGTCTTTACTGTATCAAAAGACTGCACTTCAGCAAATCCAGCACGGCCACATTAATGCAGAACACAATTAGAGAATTACTGACTGGACTGAACAGGCAACATCAGTGTCAGTGATGACATTATGGTACATGCCAAAATACTATAGGAACATTACACTTGTCTCACGTTTGTTTTTCAGAGACTAAATTGATGTGGGCTCACACTGAACTAAAAGAAATGTGAAGACCTAAAGTAGAACATCAATTTATATGTCTACTAGTATTCAGCAGATGGAGTTGCCCATGACCTGGTGAAAGTGGAAACTATCAAGTTAGCGAGCACTTCCTCCCATCTGAGGTTAGAAGCTTTCTTGGTGTGGTAGCATTCTATGGAAGGTTCATCAAGAATTCTGCCTTTCTGACAGAAACTAACAAAGTCAACAGCGTCAGGGCCTGAAGTGAAACTCAGCAAGTAGCATTCCAAAACGCAAAGGATGAGGGTGCTCTATCAATTGAGAAAACTCTCAAGTATCTTAACCCATCCATAGATACAGAGTTATCAGTCAACAGCAGTTCAATAGGATTGTGAGCAGTGCGGTCTCAGAGGCAGTTGTATGGTGCGTATCCACCAGCCATCTGTGCAAACTCCGATTGAACACAGTTATTCCCTTATTGAAAGGAGGAGATTGTGATACACTGGTGGTGTTGCCGCTTCCATCCGTATCTTAATGGACATTTTTTTAGTGTCAACATAGACCACAAGTCGCTAATTCCCCTGTTTTGTGGGTTATTCTCTCAGCCACCATCTCAAAATTCTTGTGTTTCAAGAATATTCTTTTTCTGTAATCAACCAACTAGGACTCAGAACCCCGTAGACTAATTGTTGAGACATCCTTGGCCAGTTACATCCCATAAGATGAAAGATGATGCAGAAATGAACGAATATGTCAGTCAAATGTCTCACATACCAATGTCACTAAAAGAATTCCAAGTCACTAACAAGACGATTTTTTGCAGTTTGCCATCCATGCAACTAAAAGGGAACTGGAGACTTCTGGTATCTGGCCTATAAACCCGAAAGCCAGAAGCACACAGCAGATTCACTTGTCCCTACACAACGTAAAACATAAGCTAGCTGTTTTGTCCTATGACTGTCTTTTGTAAGGCATGCACCTACACATTCCCTGATCCAGTGAATTATGAAAAGCAAGAGCAAAGAAGAAAGTCTGGTTTCCCAGCTTAGACTAAATTGTGGAGAACACAGTGGGGCTTTTGCCTTCATTGCCAAACGTCTAGTGTTCCCCATTTGCCAGTTCCCATCATTACTGAATAAATCCCACTTTATCCATGGGCAATAACCCATGCAGATTTTGAGACTCTTCTGGATGGTCCTCATCTTCTCAAGATCATTGGCTACTATTCAAAGTATTTTGAGGTGGAGATTGTGGGAGCCGTATCAGCAGAAGAGCAGATTCAGTTAAACGGGAGAACATCATAGCTACCCACAAGTGATGAAATAAGTAGTTTTGCAATCAGGAGAGGGGTGAGAAGGATTAGATGAGATGATAGAACAATGATTAATGTTATATTGAAAATATGTCTACAATAACATGCAATATCACTTGAGGCAATGGAAAAGTGAGGAGTGGCGTCAACTCTTGGGACTGAAAAGAAGTGAGAAATGAAATGTTGAGTTGACCATATTCGTTACGTTGATGACAAAAAGTATGCTTAAAAAGAAGCTGAATATGTAAGGCATTCCATGAATACAATATTGTATTGTACTGTTTATACGTGCCACAGGGGTGTGTCTAACTGAGACTGCGATGAGTGTGTGTTGTGATGTACACATCTCTTCAATTACTATGTTAGTAATTTCAACCAGCGTAGGAAACAAGTAAGTCCTTGTCGTTCTCCAAGGTATTCTGGAATTTATAGGATGCTTTTGCTACTGAAAATCTATGTGTGAAGACATCGTGCAGCTCTCAAATGAAGTTCACAGTTGGCGATTTTGTTTTTGGTGGTGATTATTAATTTGCATCATCGACTCATTTGAGATGTTGTGAATTTGTTTTACTTACAGAGAAGTTTGGTATGTGCCCTCAAAAGGATTTCCACTGCGAAAACCTCACGTTTTATCCTGACGTATGCGTAAATGACGGCCAGTGCCCAGGGACCCAGAAGTGCTGCCCGGTGTCCTGTATCTTCAAGTGTACGTTCCCCATGAGCCCATGAGCACAGGTACAGTAGTGATCCAGCGGTGAACCAGCAACATGTACTCCAATACCATATACTCACCTGGGCCCATAAACACACTTACTCACACAGCCTGGTAACAACTGCTGGAGTCTAAGTTTATTTATGTTTGATTGCTGAAATTTCAAGTTTAGTTACCTCTTATTCTCAACTGATCAAAGCGTTCTTTCCTCTGGTCGATGGACCATTAGTTGAACAAGTTAATGGTGAAATGACATAAAATAATCTTCTCACATTTGTTGAAATGACCACAAACTTGGGAAAGTTTTAAATCTTTATCTAAATTAATTTCATGTGAACCACTTACAAAGTACAGTACAGTCTCCGTTACTCATAGGAAGGAAGATTCAATTAATCAATCATCAAACACATATATTATCTTTTGCAATGACTTATGCTCGGAAAGGAGAGGATAGAGAGAAAAGTACATCGGCTCATTCGCGAAGATATATTTACCTAGGATGGTGTGAAAACCAACCCCCTGTCCAAGGAGTTGATAAGGGTCCCTCGGGAAAGATCATGTGACAAAGGCTTCAGGACAGGAATCAGGACATGATAAATGACCTCTCTAGCACCGACGCTTGCGTAGCACCCCTCTCTCACACTCTCTTCCTCCTCGAGATTCTTTCGCGATCTTATTCTAAATTAATTTGTTAAAGTTGATGGTTCTGTAATCACTCCGACAGCATCCCGAGCTCTGCAGCATTCAGCAAATCTTCGTCTCACTAACTAAGACTACCTCAATTATACCATTCTCTGTTCATGTACCACCCATTGATGTTTCAATATCATGAAAATACTAACTCTGATTGGACAGACAAGGGGAGAAGATCACCACACCATACTTTATTTTCTGCTTTAGTCTAACAGTCCATTGTTCAAAGATCCCACCCCTTAATTTTTATTCACAAATCTTTATTCCCACCCGTATTCACATCTTTATTGGACACAAAAGTATATGTTATCATATTTTCTATTCATTCAGAGGACTACGATGCTGGTTCCCAGGGTATGTATCTTCTGCGTCCTTGGACTGTTTTCAAGAGTTGCGTCACTCTTCCGTCCCAGTCTCATCGGGCATGCGCTGAGGTCAGGTGGTTAATAGACTCTGGATTCATATGAAAGGCCAAAATCAGTACTAATAGAAAAGTCAGGAAGACAACTATTAATTTAAAAAATAAATGGTTTCACAGTATACCACCTATACCTACTCTATTCCCCTTTAATCATTTATACTCTTCCCACGTTAGCATTAGTAAAATAGCTTAGTTTAGTTTCTGCAAAGCAGATGCAAAGCATGTGAGCTTCAAAGCAGCCATTTTAAAAGTGTCTGATCATGCGCCAGATATTCCCTCCAAGCGACAACTCCTCATACTGCGTAGATGCAGTTGACGCATGTGTAATACAGATTCCCCATTAGCTGCCATTTTAGAACTTCGCTCGAGTTACTTATTAGTAAGACACGTAGGCAAGCTTCTCTGTCTTTTATGTCAAGTGGGGTGCGTATTAATTTACATAATGCATAGTTAATACAATTTTAGAAGTTACATGAGAGGATTGCTTTCAAGCAAGTCTCTTTTCCACGAGTCCTTGCTCCATCAATCTCCTCTCTGATGGCATTTTTGAGTCATCACAAAAATTATCCATTCCAATCAGATGCCAACTTTAGCACATCTCAATTCCCTTTCCACTCTTTTCATTCTTGTCCTCATCCTTTTTTTTCAAATCTTTTATTCTTTTATATACTTCTCCGTTCATTTCATCCAGCTGAATCTCTTCATATTTTCTCTTCTTTCCTTTTCCATTTACTTCATATTTCCTACCTTTTCTACAACTTTTGCACCATATTAATATTGTTAAGACTATTATTGCTATACCAATTAATGGGAGGATTATTTGACCTATAAGACCTTTTCCCACATTAGTGAACCAAGTCACTATTGAAGAAATACTTTTGTTAGTTTCTCCCATACACTATCAACCTCCAGTGGTTGCAATTCTTCTTGAAGTATTGTAATATTCTTCATATACCCTCTGATTTCTGTGCTTTTATCTGGTATATAATTAGGGCTCCCGGTTTTCCGTTTTTATGGATTTTTACATATAAATACAGACGGAAAACAAGATTTCCTTTGTCTGTATTTATATTTAAAAACGGGAACATACTAGTGCATTTTGCTGTGCTGACGTGCTCCAGCAGACCTGCCTACAGTAACACAAAACGTGGCAGCCCGGGCTGAAACAGCTTCCTGGGCGCACACAGAGCTGCCAGCCGCACCCGAGTACTTCACAGGTCTTTGAAAGACCGCTTGTTAATGAGGCTTTGTTGTTATTTCGCCCCTTTTAGAGCCCCTGCCAGAGTCCCATTAGGAGCCTCTATTCACACCATTGTTGCGCACCTGCTTTCCCAGTGGGTCGGCGAGTCAATTCGAGACTGGACAAACGCAGCTCTCTCCGGGAAGTGTCTTGGAGGGAGGGCGTTAAACCCTGGGGCACCTGGGACTGGGCTCCGAAGACATATGATTGCCCTGATGGTTGTGGCGTGGAAAGCCTGAGACCACTGCTGTGGAGGATAAAGACTGCATGACGTCCAGGGGGGGGTAATACAGTGGTTATGGTGGAACATTCACTCCCGAGTTCGATGTACAGTCGTTCCGTCCCAGGTTCCCAGGGATTGGCCCCTCACTATCCCCTTGGGCTAGCTGTCCTCCCCCCTCCCCTTCTTAATCTGGTGCCACTCAGAGGCCACAGGCAGACCTGATGCGCCGTGATAACGACACGACGCCCACTTCTGGGGCGTTGGACTGTGTAGCCTGTGCCCTTTGGGGATATTTTCCTCACCTTGCTTGTTTTGGTGTACTCATCATCTAACTTCAACAACGTTGTGGTAATATTTTTGTTTTGTAGTTATTCGAAGTTGTTTTTGTTGGTGCAATCTAAAACTGTTTTGAAAAAGACTAAACACTCCTGGTAACAGAGTAACTGGCTTCACCGATCATAATACCTTGCCATCGTTGACACTTAGTACAGTTTTATTTTATTCATTTTGCGGCTCAGTGGAATTATACAAGGTAAACCACAGTAAAATGAGCGCGCTCTCAGGTTTAAGTGGCAATACTGTTTTGATACTGTACGATGATTGGTTTGAGTGTATAGTTGTTTATGATCCACTTTTTGGATATTGTTTAAAAATTGAAAACATATTTAAATATTATACGTTGCTTTCAATTCTGTAAATAAGTGTAAAGTGGTTAGGCTCAGCCACGTTTGCAAACGTGCTCACTGCAAACGTTTACAGCATTTGATTGGCCCCGTTTACCGTGTGTGTGAGTATGCCCTTGGTTTTCTACACATTAGCTTCTACTACCTTTTTTCACAGTTTGTTGAGTCTGTTTTTCTGTCCTCCTACTTGATGCACTCACTTTAAAAAACAAGCATTTGCAATGCAATAGGTCTCGCTTTTACTTGAGTTTGAGCTATTGGCATTGTAAATGACAATGCCTTTTATTTATGTTTTGGTTTTTAAAACAGATAAATAAAAGGCATTGTCATTTACAATGCCAATAGCTTAAACTAGCGTAAATGCGAGACCTATTGCATTGCAAATGCTTGTTCTCTTCTGCACACACAAAACATCAATCCTCATAGTGATGGCCAGGGACAGCTTTAGCGCTGGTGAGGCACAATTGGGTTTCACCTGAAGGTAGTGTGAGTTTCTCTCAGTGTGGCAGTATGGTGTTCAGTGGGGAAGAGGATGTGGTACTCTGCAGATGACAGAAACTGCAAGGCTCTGAGACAAATGGCTTGTGATAGCACTTTTACATATTTGGTACATTCTGCAAGTGGCAAAGTTTTCAGATGAATGCATAGTGTTGACCAATAACAACCGAGCCCATGTGTGCATTGTCAATTTAAATAAATGTGGAAAAATACTAGCTGTAGCCCCGTCTTTTGCTTGTGGCAAAAATAAATGTGGATAAATACAGAAAAAATGCCCAAAAAAGAAATATGGATAAATACAGATGGAAATGGCAAATAAATAATTACCATAAAACCGGGAGCCCTATATATAATTGCAGCAATGTTGCACTTTCATCATTTTACAGACTCTGCCTTCTTTTGCCCAATATATAAATCGAGCACAATTCGATTTTTTAAAACCATAGACCTAATTGAAATCATTTCTGCATTAATCATCAAGACACCTCCATCAGTATCAGTCGAAAGACGATCAACTACTGTTGACAATTGACAGATTCTTCCAGAATTAAGAATGACTCCCACTGAAGGTATCAATGCACCAAATATGTCACCTATTATTTCTGAAAAACTAGCTCTCCTTCTTCGTGTTAGTTCATTAGTGTTTTCATTGCTTCCAGTGATTCTTTTGACATGATATATCTTTGGAAATACTATTCCGAAGTAGCAACTCCTGTACCACCGTGCAGGCAGCTTGTAATAAGCATTATTTCCACACGCGTAGTAAACACCAGGAAATACTGGATCTGTTCCCCTTTTTAATCCTAACCTCCCAGAATCAGGAAGATGTGTTCACATTCACTGGAACCAATAAATACATTGTTATAGTCTGTTTTTAATCTATGGAGGCAGGTTTTCCCTGTCTTTGCAAAGTCTAGGGACATCGCAGCATGAGCTTTGCCAGCTGTATAAATTCCTTCTTTCTCAGCCCATGGTGGTATATGGTTTTCTTTTCTGCAGCCTTTCTTTGGAAATCCTGTCTCCTTTCTTCAACTAAATTCAAAAACACTTTCTCTTCCTCTCGTAATGAGAATGTTAGGTTATTCTTGTGTGCCTTTGCTATATCTATTGACTTTATGGTTAAGAAAAATTCACCCATGAACTGTTCATCTGGAGTCATATTCTTTCGAATAGGAATTTCTGAAAATATTACATCTAAGTTTGAATAATAATATTGAAGTTTTCCGGTTTTATAAAATAAACTTGTCAATATGCTACATGAAATACCATACGTTAATCGTAAATGATGATATGTGACTTCCTCTGCTACTGAAGCTGGTAATTTCATACAAACATAACAATCACTAATCTCCATAGGGGTATATTCACAAGAACGTGTGCTAAAAATCAACAAACCCTGCTAACGCAACTTTACACATCGCAGCCCATTGTGGGAAAATAACCCCGTATTAACGTGGAATTCACAACATGGCGGTACCATGCGATAGTCCGCCGAAAACGCGGCCAATGTCTGCGATACAACCACCCCGACGGAGATAAAAACACAAACCAGAACACCAGAAAACATGCAATGATCCCATCCGTGATGAGGAAAGCAGGGATAAGCACCGCCAGGACCGCGAAACACACGGCATGAGGTAATAAGCACAACAAAAGCCTGAAAACAGTAAGACAGACCAAACAGAAAACAACAGCCAACCACAATGGAGGCAACCCGAGGCAGCAGACAACTCCACCAAACCCATTGGCAACAAAACATTGTCCATGGCAGGCCAACTTGGACAAGATGAATGCAGCCTGAGAGCGGAGGAGGACAATGACACAAAACCAGAACTCCAGCAATGATGTGAAAGGCACAAACAAGAAAACATACCAACAACAAGAAGGCAGCACTGCACACCGGAGGTGTGAGTCCTACGCCACACCAGGTGCTGGATGACATGGAGGAAATGGTGTCCACCACATCAGTCTGGAGATGGTGGCAGGACTAGGGGCCCAGAAACTGCCCAAAACAACAGACGCAACAAGGAGAGGAACCAGCAGGGACTGGGGGACGGGGGGAGATGGGCACAATGGCACACATGCACAACTAAGCACAGCACAACTGCAGACAAACCATGCCCAAGAGCAACAACACCAACCAGGTGCCCAAGCCCAAGTTACACAACCCGGCAATGTCACACCACTGAACAGGCACAGAAGTGAACACAACACTGCCTGAAAGGGAGAAGGGTGAGCCAAATCAGAGCTGAAGGGACATCTCACACACAATGCAGCACACACACATAGGAAGCAGAGCACCCCAACATCGAACACAATTTGGTACAAACACCAACTTCTGTACAACCAAACACAGGACACAAGTGCACCCGCCTGTGGCCGGGAAGCAGCCATACACATCTGGCAAAGCACGAAACAGGGACATGATAATGCACAAGTACAAACACACAGTCCTGATGGGGTAGCAATGCACGGATAGCAATGAGCCAGTGAGTACGTGACACACATTGGCATACAAATCAAGACACAACACAGTTGGAGACAAGTGAAAGTGTGGAAACTTTATCAACAAGTGCGAGTCAGTACGGCCAAGATAAGTGCCACGATATGCAGACCAATGCAGCAGCATGTCTGAATGAGAAACGTAGGAAAGCGCCCATGTCCGTCTCGGGGGATTCCCTCATAATCACAAGTCAGTGCCAACCCGCGTTGGTTGTCCGCGCCTGGAACATGAGTCCTGGCCAATGTAGCCATGTCCACTGTCGTCTCAGGACTTGTGACCATATCCACAACATGCAACCATGTGTCGTGACAAGTGCAATGGCTCACATCCAGTTGTGACTGCAGGTACATTGTCACTCGTCCATGAATGTGAGTGCAGCTGTGATCGATCGTCGTCCACCACATCTGACATGACGTCGACGTAATCCATCAGCTGACCAGGACAGATTTGCTGATTCCAACCACTGGACCCAATGTGCACCAAAGCCCAATCAGGTAGTGGCTCAATGTGCTCACTGCACATGACGATTTGTGCAATCTCCCAGGTCCAGTTTCCAGGCTGCATGCCGAACATTCATGCATGCCATAAGTGGTCATCCTGGTGACACTCCTGGTCCAACAGGGGGCGCACACACACATCGAAATCCAGGTCAGCTACCGTTACGTTGGAGAGGCCGACATCCATGGACCACTCGAATATGCACGAGCGACAATGAACACAGGCTGCACGCATGTGACGTGCGCAAGGCGGAAGCCCACAAGGTAACTGCTCGGCAGCACTGCCAACGTTAGTGCCCCCAGTACATGCAACAGACGTGCACGGTACAGCTCCACGTGACTGGAGTAGACCATGTGTCCGGGATGGGCTGCCATTGCGTCAGTGGCTCTGCTTGAAGCTGCACTGGCTTGCCCTGAGGCAGTCTGGCGGATGAAATGGCACAGCTTGGTGCAATGAGCAGTGTCTGTGTGCAACGGGTGCAGGCCTTGGGTGGGGTGGGAGTAAGTGTGAAGGCCATATCACTCACGCCAACAACGACCATGGACCACTGCGTGTGGGATATGTACACGTTGGTCTCATGCCAGGCAGTGCGTAGTGTGAGAGTAGCAAGCAAATGCTATCATACCTGTCAGGGGGTGCTGGGCACATGCAAGTTCCTACTCGGAGCTGCAGATGTGCTACCACCTGATAGTACAGACAAAGGACCTTTCATCCCTACAGTGACTTCGCCAGCTGCATGCATACACGTACAGAGGCCAGTCGTGGGTGTGGTCAGACATCTGCAACCCTGGGAATCATGGATGATATGCCCAGCACGATGCACATGAGCGGACTCACTGTGTGTCACATTGCCACATAGCTGCTCCGCCCTGCCACGGGCATCCACACTTGTGTGCGCTGCACGGTTGCATATCATGCACTACTACGGGACACCATTCTAATGCCCCTCCGCGCATGTCCAGCACCATGCCAATGACACCGCGAGGCTGGCCTTCGAAGGTGTGCACCCACTTGGGTGTATGCCAATGGTCCGGACAGGGTGGACACAGGTGTCCAGCCCATGGCTGGCTTGGATCGCTCTGCGAATGAGGCCAAGCAACAGACTCATGCATCCGCAAGACTGATACACATCACACCTGGCATGCATGTGCCAAGACCCCGAGCGTCCTAGCACTCCTACATGTTCCCGTATATGCAGGCCTGCCCTCCTGGTACATGCCACATTGCAACGTTGTGTACTGTGGCCCTGCTGGCAACAACACCCCAGAAACAGAGAAACACTTACCGCACTTCCTGCAACGGGCCAGGTCCTGAGCACACCCTGCCCCCCCTGCCAAACCAGCATACGCAGCCTGTGCAAGCAGGGGGTAAAATTGAGTTGCTAAGGATTAAATCAGCGTAGGGAGAAAACACATGGAGACATGTATATGTGGGATTTTCTGTATTTAGAAGTCACTTAAAACATGTTGCACATATTCAACATCATATGTGCAATCACATGGAGAGCAAGCACTGTGACACGTGAAGTGGTGTATACAGCGGTTGTGGGGGGTGCAACAAGGGAAGTGTGTAGGAACAGGAGGGCAGAGGAGGGAAGGGAGGAAAGGTAAAGGGCAAGGGCCGATGGGAGAGCAGGAACACGGGTGGGTGCCCTCGTCTGCCCTCCTGTTCCTACACACTACCCGTGTTTTCTCCCCCCCCGGGCCTCCACACCACTCGCGACTCATCGCCCACTGCACGCCCCACCTCAAGCTTCCTAGCTTGGGAAGCTTAGCTGCCATCAGCCCCCTTACACCTGACCTCGCAATGCCTTCTTGACATTCTCCATCCTTGGCGGACACACACAGCCCCCCATTCTTGCGGCCACCGCTGGCGACCATAGATTCAACCCACGCTCCTTACACTCATCGCTCCTTACACCTGACCTCGCCCTGTGTTCTTGACATTCTCCGTCCTTGCCGGCCACTAACCCTTTGCGGCCACCGCAGGCATCCATAGATTCAACCCATGCTCTTTACACTCGTCGCTCCCCTGCATTCCTTAAAACCACTGTGTGCGTCCTTAGTTCTAAGCGTCTTCCTCTCACTTGACCTCTCTTCTGTTCTTCCGTGGTCCACACCATCTTGAGATATGTTTCCCTCTCATCCTTAGCACTGCCTTTAAATTGTATGTAACCAGTCCTGATGATGGCCTAGATTTCTACAGGCCGAAACGCCGCCGACTCCAACAGCGTAATCTCCTGGCGCCCTCATGTTACGGACATCCTACTCATTGTTCATTGGAATTCATTTATCATTGACTGTTTGGTTGTCCCACATCTGTGAAAATTATTGTACTATTTCATTCCTTGTTGCGCCCTCAACTACCGCTGTATACACCACTTCACGTGTCACTTGCGCCGTCACAACTCTCACGAGCACTTGTGCACAGTATCCTTTCGGTTACATTTCCAGTAATGTAACGCAGTGCTTGCTCTCCATGTGATTGCACATATGATGTTGAATATGTGCAACATGTTTTAAGGGACTTCTAAATACAGAAATCTCACATATACATGTCTCCCTGTGTTTTCTCCCTACGCTGATTTAATCCTTAGCAACTCAATTTTGCCTATCGTATTTGTTCCCCAAATGATACCAACATTGAGACATTGGTTTACGTGCTACCTCCTGTGGTCTGATACTGTGCATGCAGGGGGGCAGGTGCGGGACTACATGTCCAGGGTCACTGCCACAAAAGACAGCACACTGTGATGTTGCAGGGCCCGTGCCCATCAAGCTGACACAATGAACACACGGACACACTTGCTCAGATGGTGTGAATGTATACGGGCACTTGCGAACGGCCACATTTATTAGCAGGCATACTTACCGAGTGACACCGGTGTTGGATGTGTGTGGGGTGTGTGCACACCAGCCGGCAAGGGCTGCCTGGTACAGTCAGAAATCGCCAACAGTGTAAATTGTAAAGGACACAATCATACAACCATAAAGGCCCCATGACTTGTGCTGCACAGTCAGTGGCCCGGATGCACATCATCCTGCACGGGCCTGCCGCCACAAGCCGCTGACTTACAGTGCACTGGGACAGGGTCACGGGTGCAGAGCAGGTTCACAGGATGACATGGGACCTTGTCGTGGAGTGGCTCGATGGACAGTGGAAGGTGTACCCCCTGGGCAGGATGCAGAGGGCAGGCCCACGCTGATACAGTCACTACGGTGGAGATGAATGGAACAGACACATGTCGGACACCAAGTCCGGTCCAGCCAGAAGAAGATGCAGAAAACCACCAGGCCATGGGCTCTGAGGCCACCAAGGTCCAACCAGATGGTGCCCATGACTCATTGCGCACAGAGTTCGTGCCACCAGTGCAGTTAGGGGATGCCGCCTGCGATGAGGAGTGTCCAATGGTGTGGATTCCTCCACATCTTTCCCAAAACACAGTTCCACATGTGTGACCTAATGGACCGCAGTGTAGGCCTGAGGAAGCGGTCAACACGGACCATTCACCATTTGTAACCGGCATAGGTTGGATGGCCCCACTGGCCTGCGTAGTTCAGGTTCAGTGGCACCACTGAGAGCAGACTTGCAATGAACAAGGTTGATGGCACCAGGTCAGTTGTTGATAGTGTTCGGTCACCTATGTGACTGTAACCTGGCTTTCGTCCGGACTGAGCCGCATCTTACTCCTCTCCGAAAGACCACTGGTGTGGATTCAGCCATTCGTGATTCGCGACTAGGTGCTGGATGTGGGACCTACTGGTCCACAGGGTGGTCCTGGTCCCTCATCCGCGTATCCACTTCTGGCGTTGAACAGGGTTAGTGGCACAACGTGTCACCGGATGGTGTTGAACAGGGTTAGTGGCACCACGTCTTGCTGGCTGGCGTTGAACAGGGTTAGTGGCACCACGTGTCACTGGCTGGCGTTGAACAGGGTTAGTGGCACCACATGTCGCCAACTGGCGTTGAACAGGATTAGTGGCACCACGTGTCGCAAGATGCCCATATCGAACTATGCCTCACTGATCGGGGGTCTGGTGCTGTAGCCGCTGCCCCGGCTTTGGGGTCACCGCCATTCAGGACTCAGGACACAGTTTCACATATGGGATATACTGGGCCAAAGAGGATGCCGGTGTAGTATATGAATGAGGAAGGAGTGATGTTGGCCAGCGTTGGGGGGCCAGCGATGGTCTGCGGAGGCTGCAGCGGTCAAGGAACTGGTGCTTGGAGCTTGCACAGGCATGTGGTGGACCCTCCTTGACACACGCCGGTCTAATCATAGCGTCCCTGCCTACAATGGAGTCTCCATGATACATTTTTGCCATTTGAGAGAGCAAACAGTCTGTCATGACTGGTCTGCCATCAGGGTATACCCATACGTCATCTTCTGCCCTTCTTTCAAACTATGATTGTATCCATTTTTCTTTTTCGCTTACTTCTATTTCATCCTGCAACTGTCTCACCTCATCCCATGTTTCAAACGCTGAGAATAACATGAGTTGGCAGCTGATTCCGCATTTTTCAATTTTCTTGTGTAGTTCCATATTATTTCTCGCACAGTATTGAGCAATCTGGTCAGCGTATTGATTACCAGCCAATACATAGTCATGCATAGCTATGACATCTGTGCCGTGGATTGCCCCCGACACGTGCGTGCATCGAGCTATGGCGTATGGTCCTTGCTTGGTATCCAGCGGATCCTGCGCATTGTGTTGGACGCATAAGGACTGGGGTGACAGGCTGATGGTGTTGTCCAGGTCAGGTGTGAGGGACTTGGATGTGACCGCCTACATTAACAATGGTTGCTGGGGCCTTCTGTGGCGCTGTTTTTTGCGGCTGCTAACGCAGGTTTACTGGTGCTGTGGGCTGTTAACACCAGCTTGTGAATGGGGCGATAGGTTTATCACAACTTTGGATGCAATAAATTGCCGCTAAGTCAGCGATAGTTAAAAAGACCAAGGGGCCGATTCACAGAACTAACTTAAGACAAAATCCTAAACTTACTACTTTTGGTATTCACAGAAGTTAGGATTTTGTCTTAAGTTTGTCTTAAGACAAACTTAGGACAGACTTAAAACAGACTTAAGACAGACTTAAGACAAACTTAAGACAAACTTAAGACAGACTTAAGACAGACTAAAGACAGACTTAAGACAAACTTAAGACAAACTTAAGACAAAATCCTAACTTAAGTCTGTCTTAAGTCTGTCTTAAGTCTGTCTTAAGCCAGTCTTAAGTTTGTCTTAAGTCTGTCTTAAGTCTGTCTTAAGTCTGTCTTAAGTTTGTCTTAAGACAAACTTAAGACAAAATCCTAACTTCTGTGAATACCAAAAGTAGTAAGTTTAGGATTTTGTCTTAAGTTAGTTCTGTGAATCGGGCCCTGAATGTGGCAAGGCTCGCTGCGCAAATTTATCAATAGTCCCAACAGTCAAATACAAAAAAGTCTTGAATTGCGTGCTCCAAGGAAGAGGGCAGCCACTTATGCCCACAAATATAGACTAGGTAAATCCAGTCCTTCAACAAGAAACAGATTTTCCTGAGCACCACTATGTGTGAATTAAAGAATTAATAGTCCAATCCGTCTTCTTTCCAATCCGATGTTTTATTTTCAAGATACTTTTTTCAAAAGGTCACAATTAATCCTCTTCTGGCATGTTACAATGTTCTTCATATAGTCGGCGGTAGTTTCTTGTGAATATGCCTCATAGTGCTTACCTATTGGAACAACAACTTTGTGAATACATTTAAAGATGTGTCATTGTCTGTTACTGTGTGATGTAAATCTATTTCATCTGCCGCTTCTAATTGTACTCCATATCCTTTCATGTTAGCTGTCTTTTTATTAGTGTTTGTGTCATTCTTCTTGTCTGTTATCATGAGATAAGGAACTGCTATTGTTAGAAATAGCCATACTATGACCACTAATAGAATGCTACATAAAAAAACTCTACAGCACTGCTTTATACAATTTCGCTTTGGTCTCTTAGCAACTCTCTTCAGCCATTTTTGTCTAAGAAGATTCCTCCTCTTTCTTTTCTTTTATTTATGAATTCAATTCTTTGTTATTTCAAGGAGTCCTCACTCTTCCTTCATCAATCTGTTCTGCATTTACTTCTTCGTCTGTTTCTTCATTCAAATCTAAATTTTCAAATTCTTCAAGAATTACGTAGGTCCACTCAGGACCCTTGAACTTATTGTTCAGGATTCTCAGTTTTTGGCTTCTTCGAATCTTTTTCACAATCGACTGCTCAGACTGACTAGTAGCCTCATTCACGTGTTCTGGGTTTTCTCTTGTTTTTCTTAAATTATATTTACTCTTTTGACTCCACCTGGCCAGTTATCACCTTTTCTGATCCTTTTAATTTGTACTGCACTTTCACCTTCTTTGTCTCTTTCAAGAACTCGTTTATTTTAGTTATGTTGTGGCACAATCTGATTTTCACTTTCTTCACTCTCTATCTGTCCTTGTGTCCTTGTTCAGGTCTTGTTTTTGTGGTTTCATCTGCCTGAACTTGTTCTTCTTCTTCTACCTGTACCTGTTCTGGTCTTTTCTCAAACTGTTCGTCTTCCACCCAAACTTGTTCTTCTTCTCCTAGCTGGTCTTGTTCAGGTTCTTCTGCTGCCTGAACATGTTCTTCTATACCGGTCTATCCCTGCTCGGGTCTTTTGATTGATCTGCTTACCTGAGT
Source organism: Triturus cristatus (assembly GCF_964204655.1). Lineage (NCBI taxonomy): Eukaryota > Metazoa > Chordata > Amphibia > Caudata > Salamandridae > Triturus > Triturus cristatus. The sequence goes on from NC_140589.1 coordinate 1,867,152,542, forward strand.
ATGTTCTTCTTTCCCTGTCTGGTTCTGCTCAGAATCCCCAGTAGCGTTGTTCACCTCTTCCTGAGCGTGTTCTTCTACACCTATCTGGTCCTCACTATTTTATTGTCTTTCTAATCTTGTTCTGCTTCTTGTTTGAATAATCATCTCAGGTATATCGACCACTGGTATCCAGTCCTCCTGACTTGTGCTCAGCTGTTCTTTGTCAGCCACTTCAGAATCTATTACTGTAGATTTTTCGACTGCACAACCTTCAGCAGTCCCATCAGTTTCAGTCAGTTGTGGTCTCTCTTCAGCAGGAGCTGGAACCCTTTTGGTGTGGCTGGCATGTATCCAATTTCACAAACCAGTACACTTCACTGCTGTGGTAGTGACCATTATGACTTGCGGAGAGGTGTGGTGCAGCGGCCATGGCAGCTGACCTCGGAGCACAAGGTTCACGGTTTGATCCCCGGCTCTGGGGGCAGCTCAGATCAGCACCATGTGACTCTGAGCAATAGCTCACTTAATTTCCACAACGGCCCCCAGTGCCTTGAGACCCGTAAGGGTGAGTAGTTTGCGCTTTCCAAATATGGATTTACATTTACTTGCCGTGGATCATCAAACCTGTGTGCTAGGCACGATTTTCTGATGTGCTTCTTCACTACCACCGAGTCTCCAGGATTCAAATCATGTGCCTGATCCGGCTGAATGGCAACTGCATCTTCTCCAACCTGGTGAGAGACAGAACGCACTAGGTCAGCCAATCCTTTGCAATAGTCCAATATCAGATCATCAGATATTTTCAGCAGTTTATGTCCTGGTATAAATGCTTGTCTCATTGCCCTTCCCAGGAGAATCTCATGAGGACTCAAACCTGTTTTCCTGTCAGGAATACTTCAGAGTCCCATCAACACAAGGGGCAATGCATCTGGCCAACTCAGTGATGTGGATGCACACACTTTCGCCAGTCTCGACTTGATTGTGCCATTTGCTTGTTCTACCACTCCAGAAGCCTCTTGGCTGTATGCACAGTGCAGTTTCTGTTCAATTTTGAATGCTTCACAGATTAATCAAATTACTTCATTATTAAAATGCGGTCCATTATCTGATTCCAAAGTTACTGGAAAACCAAAACGTGGTATTAACTCTCTCAACAATAGTTTGGCCACTGTAATAATATCATTTCTCTTAGAGGGGTATGATTCTACCCATCGTGAAAACAAACACACTATGACAAGGACGTACTTCATTCCACTGCATGGTGGTAACTCTATATAATCAAGTTGTAGTCTTGTGAATGGTCCTTCTGCGTTTCCGAATTTTCCCCAACTGACCACTGTCTTCCTGCTTGGATTTATCTGCTGACAAACTAAACATTTCTGCCAAGACTGTCTGCGACTACCCTGATATTGGGTTATACCAATCTTGTCTCAATAGTCTGATCATAGCGTTCCTGCCTACAATGGAGTCTCCATGATACATTCTTGTCATTTGAGAGAACAAACAGTCTGGCAGGACTGGTCTGCCATCAGGGTATACCCATACGTCATCTTCTGCCCTTCTTTCACACTATGATTGTATCAATTTTTCTTTTTCGCTTACTTCTACTTCATCCTGCAACTGTCTCCCCTCATCCCATGTTTCAAACGCTGAGAATAACATAAGTTGGCAGCTGATTCCACATGTTTCAATTTTCTTGTTTAGTGCCATATGATTTCTTGCACAGTATTGAGCAATCTGGTCAACGTATTGATTACCAGCCAATACATTGTCATTTCCTGACTCGTGAGCAGCACACTTGACCACTGCTATTTCTTTTGGTAATTGTATTGTTTCCAATAGTTCTTTCACAAATTTTCAATTTCTTTAGGGGATCCTGAGGAAGTCAGAAATCCCCTCTACATCCAGAGCTGGCAAAAGCCATGCACAACCCCGTAACCATATTGGCTATCAGTAAATATGGTCACTTTCGAATTTTTCCCAATTTTGCATGCTTTTATTAAAGCTATCGATTCGGTTACTTGTGCAGACTTGACTCCCGGTAAACAGGATGCTTCAATGACCCCAGATATTTTACATACAGCATAAGCTGTATTCAGTCCTTCTCCTTCAAGTCTTAAGCAAGAGCCATCGACAAATAGTTCATGGTCAGGCTCTTTCAGAGGCTCTTCCTGTATATCAGGGCGTGGCTTAGTACACATTTCAGTCACATCTAGGCAATCCCGATCTACTTCATCTTTCACTTCTTCACACCGTGAATCTGACAACAATGTAGCTGGGTTCACCATTGTACACCAAATTACTGTCACATTTTCTGCTCCCAGAATTATTCTTTCATACTTAGTAAGCCGACTAGGGGTAGGATGCTGTGTTCAAGTTCTGGTTAAAAGAATCTCGACTGAATGTGGAACATAGACTTTCACTGGATGCCCCATCACAATTGACTCACTTTGCTCCAGACTCATACAATTAGCAGCCACGGCTTTCAAGCAGCCAGGTAATGCTGAAGCCACAGGATCCAAAGTAGCAGAGAAGTATGCGACTGGACTTCGACTTAATCCATGTCTCTGGTGTTAAGACTGAAAGTGCACAACCTTCTCTTTCACAACAGAACAGTGCAAATTCTTTCGTATAATCAGGCATACCTAGAGCAGGGGCCTTGCATAGACAATTTCTCAATGTTACAAATGCTTCCACATCTTCATCATCCCAAACTATTGGACCTTTCACTCTCTTTCGTGTCATTTGAATCAGGGGTTTTGCTAATAAAGAAAAACCTACAATCCACTGTCGACAGTACCCCACCACTTTGAGAAACATTCTGATCTCTCTCTGTGTTTGCGGTAACTGCATTTGTCTGATTATTTTGATACTCCCAGGGGTCACTTTCCTCATTCTCCTTTCTATCTGGTGACCCAAGTATTTGACTTCTATTCGGCAAAATTGCAATTTCTCTGGAGATACTTTGTGTCCCCCATCAGCCAAATGATTCAGCAATGAAATAGAATAGGTCACACAGTCTTCTTGGGATTTCGATACCTCTAGTAAGTCATCGATATATTGCACTAGAACTGAATTCCTGAGCATATTAACTTTTCTAAGCACTTTTTCAGTACATGATTCAAAATTGAGGGACTTTCTGTATACCCTTGAGGAACTCACCTCCATACCAAAATACGGTCGTCATATTTAAAAGAAAAAAGATACTGGCTGTCTAGATGTAAAGGAATGGAGAAAAAGGCTTAACACAAATTAATTACTGTAAACCAGCCTGCATTCCACGGTATTTGATAAAGAATCACTGCTGGATTTGGCACTACAGGACAACAAGGCACTACAATTTTGTTTATTTTCCTTAAATCCTGTACGATCCTGGATTTTCCGCTAGGCTTTTTAAGTCATATTATAGGTGAATCACAAGGACTACTCCTTATCTCTTTTAAAATGCCCTGTTTAATCATTCGGTGAATTTCTGAAGCCACTCCTGCTTTCACTTGAGGACTCATTTTGTATTGTCTGGTGTTGAGATAAACTGCACCTTCTTTCACAGTTACTTTCACTGGATCTACATTTGCCATTAACCCTATTTATTTTCCAGTGAAGTGCCATACCTTTGGATTCACCGTAGTTTTCAGTTCTACTGGTAAGTCATCCATAGTTATTACAGAGTACATCTCATCTACTTCTGTGCCTTGTTTAGCTAACATTATCTTATATACAATATCTTTATCTGGGGTTTGAAAAGCAACACCATTCGGTGTGCAATAAATTGCGCAATTCATCTTGCACAGCAGATCCCTTCTTAATAAATTCACTGGACTAGAATCACAGACTAGGAATTTATGCATGTCTTTAAAATTCCCAATGTGCACCTCCATAGGTTTTGTAATTGGGGTTCTAATCTGTTGATTCGAAACTCCGACTACTTGTATTGGTTCTCCCGAGAGGGGTAGGTTTGGGATATCAGCTGTTCTCACATTAGAACGGGTAACACCAGTATCCAACAGAAAAGTGATATCATTGCCTTCAACTTTCCCATCAATAGATGGACCTGACTGATCTACCGGTAAGGAGGCGCCAAGTACGCACTCCTCTTCCTCTCCCCTCAGGCACCATCATTGCTCACTCTCGCTTTCATAATTATTCTGTAAAAGGTATTGTAAAATCACAGAGTTTTTCTTACCACTTCCTCCTTGAAATCCGGCATTCGCACTGTACTTTGGCAGGTTCACAAGATTTGGCATAGGGGCAGGTGGCACCTGACACTGCCGATTAACTACCTGCTGCGGCTGATTCATAAGCACCTCATTCTGCGTCTGTGGATTTAAATCTTGGTTTGGGCCATTATTATTCTGAATATTTTTACACTTGTTTTCCCAATGTCCCAGCTTTCCGCACTCATGACAAGGAAACTTTTTCTTTGCATCCTCTCTATTCATTCGTCCCCTTGGTTTTCCACCATTTGCTGCATTATCATTCTGATTCTGTTCTTTCATCTGACCATCAGTCTGACTGTTTAATTTAAGTTCCTGTTGTTCTGCCAATTTCACTTGTGCCAACATAATTTTCTCTTTCAGCTTTTTATGACTTGCCTCAATATCATCCCCACAATACTTTGCATATTTCAATATATCGTTGTTGGACTTTCCCTGCCAAAACAACATATGTTGTTGAATCATCTGACTAATTTCTGGTTTCAAACATTACACAAACCGATACACAAAATTACCCATGTTCTAAAAACCACTATATTGTTTAAACACCTGCAGCAATCGTTCATAATATGCATGCACAGATTCATTTGGCTCTTGGGTTGTTCTATCTATCTTTACCCAATCTGTTTCTTTAGGAGGAATTTTCCCTTTCAAGAAAGTAATTACTTGATGATATTTCTTCATCACATCATCTGAGGGTTCTCCTGTTTTCAAATCTCTTGGATACTCTTCACTTGGCCAATCTATTGTAATCTTACATTCTCTCCACAAATCAGCAGGTACCACTATATCAAACAGAACATCCAAGTCTTTCAACAGAACCTTCGAAAGTTTCACAAACCTTTCAACCTGTTTGTACTATTCAACTGGCTTCTCTCTCAATTTAGGGAAATCGTTTGTAAATGACAAAATATCTTGTTGACTCCATGGAACATGAATGTATCCACCACCAGGTACCTCCTTCATAGGACACAATCTCTCTACTTTTCCTGACTCTTAAAATATATGCAGTAGACGCTTCTTTCGCCTGTGCTTCCTCCTTCTTCCTTGTCCACCTTGTTCTCCACTTGTCAATGTCCCCCCACTTTTGCAAGATATTCATCAACTCCTTTACCTGCAATGTCTATCCAGACACAGTCATATTTTCTAAATCTTTGTCAGTAAACTCTACTCAATATGGTTTCAGTAGCACCTCTGATCTCCCTATCTCTATTCCCATCTCAGAGGCAAGTTCTGTCAACTTCTCATGAAACAATCTCGCATTCCTGGTTATACTCCTACATACAAACAACAATTCTTCTTCATTGTAAGTGTTTAATCTTTCTATTCCCACCTTTCCAGCTATCATCTCTTCTAGTTCTAGTTTTAGTTTGTAAATATCTAGAATCTTTGGGGGTGAGCTTTGTTTTTGTATTCCCTATGCCCATCTCTCCAGATCTTCTGGAGTTACCGCTGTGGAACTTCTTGTTCCTGAGGATACCACTGACCTTACTTCTTTTGAACAACTGGGTGTAACTCGTTTTGGGGTTTCACTTACTGTTTCCCTTATTGGCAGATCCATTAATGAAATTACTGAATCAGACTCACTGGCTTGATCATCTACTATTACAATTTATTTTCTGGGATTACTCAAAGGAGTCGTTACAGCTTGAGGTTTCAAACAATTTACTTTGTCTCCATACAAAGGAACAACGGGACCTATAGTTACGGGCATTGTTAATGCTTCAGGGTTTAAATTCAATTGGCATATTTTCTGTATTAATTAATCTCTATTTTTATTTAATGATTCTTTTTCCTTATCTTGAAGTACCCTGTTAACTGATGGATTATGTAAAACTTGTGGAATTAAGGGTGTTCCCAATACGGTGCACTTGGCTTGACTCTACTTGGTCCTTCCTGATATGGCGGAGGGTTCTTAGTTAAAATGTCCTCCATAAACTCATCATCTGATTCACCATAACCTGTTACCTGCATGTGTTTAGTTTTCTCTTTACACTTGCCCCCTAACTTTTCTTCAGCCATCAATACTGGATATAATCCTTCTGATACCATTGCTTTTCTCCATTGCTTCATCTGACCCTCACGTGACTCACGCAAATACCTTGGAAAAGGACCCATGTACCTTCCACTCCTGTTTTTCTCTCGTTCATATGATTCAGTCTCCCATACTTCTAATGCCTCATATTGCATCGTTCTGGGTCTTGGATCTAAATAATTCATCCACATTCTCAAATTCTGCAAAATTCTTCCATTAAATGTACCATGTTATAGGAAAGCTAAAACACCATCACTCGTTGTGTATTCTATCCAATTCTGCATCCATACACATGTATGATATCCTCTCTCCATCATCATAAATGAAGCAGGCGTTTTTGGCAGAGGAATAGGAATTCCCTCTCTAGTCAATACTGGCTTATCTTTCATAAAGAAATTATTAATTCTCTTTATTAGTGAAATCTTTCTCTTTCCCCCATACAGTCTATACACTGAATACATAAAACAATAATCTGCAAGCCCTCAAGCTTTTCTGTCAGGGCGACTCACACCAAAAGGCAAATGAGAATCAACCATACAAATTTCCGTCAACCAATCTTAAAACAGCTTTCAGTCAATCACCCAATTAGATTGCAGCTCGTGCTCTGACCAATATCAGCATGGCCTTTTCAATGTCATCAGTTCTGCTCCTTACTACTGACCCTTCCTTTACAATTCTGCGTCAGTCACACGCCCGCTGCTTCAACCTATCCCAGCACAGCTCTCTGTGACGTAAGTGCAACTCCGGCAACTGACCCTCCCTTTACAAGGTAATATGAGAACTTATTTCTTAATACTTTGCATTAATTCTTTGTTAGTAATGACATTGAAACATTCGCTACTCTGCCTGTTCCACTAAAACAAAGGATAGATTTCAACTTATTCTTGGAGTCTCAGAATTGCTCTCTTCAGCTGCGAGTAAAACCTTCCGTTTACCCTTCATTCAAGCTCAAGTGAACCTGTTACTCCTTCAGTGTTACCCTTTCTAGGTGAGTTAAGACCAAAGTTTCACCAGCGAACCCTTTTCGCTATCACTCACACTCAACTATAGTTCCTAATGCAACACTGCCAGCCCTGCGTAGCTTCTCAGTGTTATTCCAATAGACGAGTAAACTCACTGCAGTGTGGCTTCCATTTACCACCCGCTATTCATTCCCCGGGAATTTTCCAGATGACATAAAACTCTTTTTGTTAAACATTTATCAATAATCAATACATATCACCAAACTAGTCAATAATAACCATAGCTCTGCTACCAGAAAACTGATTCAGCGGTGAACTAGCAACAGGTACTCCAATACCATATACTTACCTGGGCCCATAAACACACTTACACACACAGCCTGGTAACAACCGCTGGAGTTTAAGTTTATTTATGTCTGTTTGCTGAAATTTCAAGATTAGTTACCTTTTATTCTCAACTAATCTTTGACTGATCAAAAAGTTCTTTCCTCTGGTCGATGGACCATTAGTTGAACAAGTTGATGGTGAAATGACATAAAATAATCTTATCACATTTATTAAAATGACCACAGACCCGGGAAAGTTTTAAATCTTTATCTAAATTAATTTCATGTGAATCACTTAAAAAGGACAGTAAAGTCTATGTTACTCATAGGAAGGAAGATTCAATTAATCAATCATATATTATCTTTTGCAATGACATGCTCAGAAAGGAGAGGATAGAGAGAGAAGTACATCTGCTCATTCACGAAGATATATTTACCTAGGATGATGTAAGAAACAACCCCCTGGCCAAGGAGTTGGGAACGGTCCCCAGGGAAAGATCAGGCGACAAAGGCTTCAGGACAGGATATATGACCTCTCTAGCACCGACCCTTGCGTAGCACCCCTCTCTGTCACTCTCTTACTCCTCGAGATTCTTCCATAATCTTCTTCTAAATTAATTTGTTAAAGTTGATGGTTCTGCAATCACTCCGACAGCATCCCGAGCTCTGCAGCATTCAGCAAATCTCCATCTCACTAACCAACTAAGACTACCTCAATTATACCCTTCTCTGTTCATGTACCACCCATTAATGTTTCAATTTTGTGAAAATACTAACTCTGATTGGACAGGCAAGGGGGAAGATCATCACACCATACTTTATTTTCTGCTTTAGTCCATCAGTCCATTGTTCAAAGATCCCACCCCTTAATTTGTATTCACAAATCTTTATTACCACCCGTATTCACATCTTTATTGGACACAAAAGTATATGTAATCATATTTTCTATTCATTCCGAGAACTACAATGCTGGTTCCCAGGGTATGTATCTTCTGCGTCCTTGGACTGTATTCAAGAGTCGCGTCACTCTTCCGTCCCAGTCTCATCGGGCATGCGCTGAGGTCAGGTGGTTAATAGACTCTGGATTTGTATGAAAGGCCTAAATACGTACTAATAGAAAAGTCAGGAAGACAAATATTAATTAAAAAAATAAATGGTTTCATTTTATACCAGCTATCTCTACTCTGCTCCCCTTTAATCATTATTACACTTCCCGTGTTTGCATTAGTAAAATAGGTTAGTTTAGTTTCGGCAAAGCAGATGCAAAGCATGTGAGCTTCAAAGCAGCCATTTTAATAGTGTCTGCTCATGCGCCAGAAATTCCCTCCAAAGTCAGCTCGTCATACTGCGTAGATGCAGTTGACGCATGCGCAATACAGATTCCCCATTAGCAGCCATTTTAGAATTTCGCTCGAGTTACTTATTAGTAAGACACATAAACACGTAGGCAAGCTTCTCTGCCTTTTATGTCAAATGTGGTGCGTATTATTTTACACAATACATAGTTAATACAATGTCAGAAGTTACGCGAGAGGATTGCTTCCGAGCAAGCCTCCTTTCCACGAGTCCTTGCTCCATCAGTAGTAGTTCACGACTGTCTACCAACATGATACAGATTCAGACCTGATTAGTGACTTGTTAGATAATGCAAAGCAATGAATCTAGGTAGTCTGTAATCTGACCTTTACATTTGCAAAAATTGTAACAAAATTACAGAGTGTATTCCTAATTGTAGCCTGATGTAAGTTTTGGAAAGGACAATTACATTGTACGCAGAGTTTTGCTCAATATTAAAATGCACACTTCATCATTCCAAACAAGCTATCAGCGGATGAGCTGCATCAGATCGGGGGCTCTTGATAGAAAGGATCAAAACATGTTTGTTGCTGTACCAGATGTACTGTCAATAGAAGACTTGCTTCTGGTGTAGCATCTGTCCATTAGCTATGCAATTATGCAAATATCAGTACTGCAGCAAAAAGCTGTACTACACAAAGCTGGGGTGTAGTAAATGGGGTCTCCCCATTCAATAATCCCCTTGGATGTTTTGATTTTGGACTACCCAGTTTGGACCTTAACTGAGTGTCACTCCCAAAGTCTCACTCATGGTAAATTATGCGTCTGCCTTTTAAGAAAAGGATGCATCTGTGCAGCTAGCATAAGAATCTGGGCTGGTTACATGCGATCACATTGGCACACGCATGTGTGCATTTGTGTGGACTGTGCGTATGAGACTACCAGCCCAGCATCTGGATACAGGTAGCCTCATCGATGATGGAGCACTTTTGAGTGCCTTGCTTCTAGAACTTTCTACCCCCCACAAGAAGCTTTGCAAGAGAGAGAGACTGATGAGAATAAATTGGACCTGAGAGCTATGGCAGAGGACGGAATGCCCAGCTCAAATGAGGTGCCACCTGATGCCACAGCAAGAATGGGTTGATGGATTAGAATGGATCTCTCCAGGGTCAGGGGTGCTGGCCCCTTTATGAACCACGTAGAGCAGTTGGAGGAATGGGCCTGCTGGGGGACCCAGGAAGGTTCGCTTGGGACTTTTGTGGGCTAGTCCTGCAGCTGGGTAATCTCTTCCAGTAAGTTTGCCACTGACTCTGCTGACACACATGTGTCCTGCAAGAAAGCTAGCACCATGGGGCCTGGGGAGTACGGCAGAGAGGGCGTTATGTTTGTTGGTTGTGAAGAGGCTGTGTAAAAGGGTCTCACAAGCGGGAGAGAGCGACAGGAGTCAGCCAGTTGACATGTCTCGGGCAGGGAATCAGGAAATACAGTTCCTAAAGAAAATCGACCTTTGGAAGCCAGACAGCCTGTAGAACGTGCTACAGATGGCCAGAGCTGGCCACCAGGAGCAAAAGGAAATTAAAAAATAATCAAAGTCAACCATATGAGTGGTAAATATCTACAGTTAAAGCTCAGTCTCCCTGGTGGACCAAGCATGAAATGAAACATGTAACACTGTACTACAAAACCATAAAAACCCAAGGGTGGGTCAGTCCCCTAGAGGTAGCTGCCGCTTCCTTTTACATTAAGTGACTGGGGAAGGAACATGTTGATAGGGCTCCATCGACCGAGCATAGTCAAGCTCCATATCTAGGGACATAAACCACAGGGCACAGTGTATTGCCCAAGCTCCCATTCAATGCCTATGTCTGGGAAGATGGGGTGCGCCAGCTTTCTTCTTTCCTGCCTGCAACCATCTGGGCAAGGGAGTTTGCATTTCTTCTGGCTGGGTGCTGCAGCTGTGTAAGGATGCTGGAGCTATGGAAGGGTTGTGACTCCCACTGCAGGAAGCGTTCCTCCAACAGCCCTCAACGTGAAAAAGCAGCTGCAGGAGCCCCATGTGGGGCCAGGATCTCCAAGATAAAATCTGAAAATTAAAATGCTACCAATGAAGGCCACAAAATTTAAAGCTAAGCGACACAGAAGCTGCTCATTAAATATTCGTCACCTGGTGTCGGGAGCACCCATAAACCCTTGTGAGAGCACTTTCAATGGAAAATGTGCTCCCTTGTAGAGGCCCACGGAGTGCAGGGACACCACCCACAATTTGGAAAGGTATTGTGTGGGACTGCATGGAGTACAGCAGCCCTCCAGAAGAGGCCCATACAAAAGTCACCTTAGATCTCTGAGATAGGTTTTGCTGCTTTTCAAAGCGCTCCAGGAGCTTCGGCCCATAGGGTCCGAATTACGACCATTTATTGCGGTCGCAAGGGACATTTGGCCCGTTTATGACCGAAACTGTGGCCCAATGTACTAACCCTGTTTTGCGAGTCGCTGATCTATTAGCAACTCGCAAAATAGGGTTAGCGACTCGCTATTAGGTAGGGGCATGGCAAGGGTTTCCCTTCCTAATAGCTTGTGCAATTGCCATGTATGAGTGTTTTGCGACCGCATTTGCTGTCGCAAAACACTTGCAGTGTGCCACCTACTTGAAGTAGGTGGCAAACCATTCGCAAACAGGAAGGGGTCCCCAGGAGATCCCTTCCTCTTTGTGAATGGGTGCGCAAATATTTTTTAAGCGCAGACAGTGGTCCTAGGGACCACTGCCTGCCCTTAAAAAATGAAACTGAAAAGTTTCATTTTTATTTTTTAGATGCATCCCGTTTACCTTTAAGGAAAACGGGCTGCATTGAAAACAAATAACTGCTTTATTGACAAAGCAGTCCCAGACATGGTGGTCTGCTGACCCCAGCAGGCCACCAACCCTGGGAGTGCTAGCCATTCCCTATGGGGTCGCAAATTGCGACAGCCTCATTATTATTCATGAGACATACAATTTGCGACCCCATTGGGAATCGCAAACAGTGTCTGAGACACTGTTGTACATTGAATTTTGCGACTCGCAAATTGTGACTTTCAATTATCAATGGTCGTACATCTGGCCCATAGTCCCTGGAGTGTGGGGACTTCAGTGGGAGAGTCCTAGAGCTGCTGAAGCAGTTTAGTCAAAATAAAGACAGACTCCATGGCACCCATGTTTTTTAATATAATGTTTTTGTAAGGAAATGCCTCTTTTTGCATGAACACTCTCAACCTTTGGACTGATGCTGCGGGTTTTTTCAAATCCGAAAGCACAATAAATCCTGCTTTAGTACCAGTGATGTTACCTTAAAAGGTATATACCTAATTGGTTTACCCACAATTGACATACGTTAATTTACTTATAAGTCCCTAGTATGGAGTACCAAGTGTACCCAGGGTCTGTACGTTATGTGACATTGTAGGACTGCAGCCCTTATTGTGTCACCATGAGTGTGACAAAGCAGAGCATGGCACCCAGCATACCACTGGAGGCTGATAGAATGGTCCTTTTCAATATTTATAGGACACCACTAAGGCAGGCCGCTTGAGCCCTAAAGGCAGAGTGCATTATATTAAAAAGAAGGACACATTGACGTATTAACATTTTTACTGTGGCAAGGTTAATAGTCCCATTGACGAGTATGGAGTTAAACCCTGACATCTCAGCAGTGCTGACTTTAAAATATAATTACTAAATACAGTACTTCGAGGCATCAAAAGATTTGTTGCATTAAACCCGACTTGATGTTCAAGTCGTATTTATTGTAATTATTTTACAATTGGCAACTTTAGAACATTGACACGTTGTTGCCCAAAATTTCCAGTAGCCGTTTACAGTTGCGCACAGCTGTTGTCCTTGAGAAAGCATTCTACCCTCCTAGGGAGAGGTGAGAAACACTCTCAGCAAGACGAGCAAATGATCTGCCAAGGAAGAGCTGTGTCTCCTCCTGGCAAGATGGCCAGAATGGGTATGCGCCTTAAAGGTGAGCTTCAAAGGGGGAAACCAACTTTGAAGTGATAGTCACTCTGAGGTGGGGCTGCTTTATTGTTTAGGTAGACAGGCCAGGCTGGCATCTTGAACAGCGAGGGAGAAGATGTTATTTAAGTGGTTTTGCAAGGGGAGGGTAGCCCCAGATAGCCACATCTCTGGGTGAGCTAAGAAACTCCACACACTAAGAGAAGGGTTCTGCCATGTTGAGAGTAGGCGCAATAATGCATTCTGCACTAGCTAGATGCCACACTTCACAGTAAGTCTTTGTCAGGCACAAGAGCACCTGGTAATCCATTGGCTAGTTAGTCACCACATCCACCTAGGCTTGTAGAGGGCATAACAGTGGCAACCTTGAGACCCAGATCTCCGATCACATCTGTATTGAAGAAAGAAATGAATAAGGAATGCCCTCCTGCTCCCTTGACCCAGCTAAGAGAGGCTGCACCAAAGACTGGAACGCATCTTCCACGCCTGTGGAGTAGCAAAGGGAGGACAGTGCCAGCAGTGACCAACTGATTAAAAGTTGTCCAAGAGTGTCAGACAGTGAAGTGTAATCAAGAGTCATCTGTCTGACTACCTGTTACAGCCACAGGGCCATACAAGTTGAGAACCTTTCACCCATGGGACCCCATTACCAAGACGCCTGACCACTGCCGAACACTGAAGTGCACGCTGATAGACCAAATCCAGACCCCCAATGGTTGCACCCAGGAGAGTCATCAGAATGTGATTTGGCTACCCAGCATGGGAACATTCACAAACCGAGAAACACAACTGAGACCAGAACACCAGTGCAATTGGTCTTGGATTGGACTCCACCAAGACTTCAACCCTTGAGGCCAAAGTTGGTCCCCTCCAAGCTTGAGGACCAAGGGATGACCACAGGAAGAACCCAACACCGGCTCAACATCCTCAACATCCTTGAGCATCTTCAGAATCCTGTATCCCTTGCATCAGGACCACTCCATTGACTTCAATGGCGGTTTGCCTGTATGATTCAGAACTGGACTTTAGGCCGCTCAAACCAACAGGTAACGGTCCTACTGAACTTGACTGGTCCCTGTGACTGGCACCCTATCAGAGTTGGCACCCCTAAGAGTGCCCATGTAGCTAGTTGCTTGTTTGTGCTAACCATAAACAGCGACCACAGTAGATTGAAAAGATTTATTGCATTTATTGAAAAGCAGTGATTTATTGTCTCTTTGAAAATTCATATCTCTGGAACCTCTGGTCGACTTTGTTGTTCAGGTGTCTATTTAAAAATAAAAATACAACCTATTTCTGTAAATTGTTTTCCAATTTTTATTGTGTTGAATTTTCTTCTTGTTCAACTGTTTTGGTACTTCTTAATGCTTTACACTTGCTCCTTTGATAAAGCCAGACAGCTTTATGCCACGTCTAGCCAGGATTTGGCTTAGGATTGATAAATGAACCTGGGTGGACCTGATACAAAATTGTGCCATTATTACACTGTGAGGTTGTACAACTCAGCCATAAATTAATCCAATTTCCTCACAGTTTTGTTGACTATATTAATGATTAACAATGTAAAGTTGTATATTGCCATTGAAAGCACAGAATGTTGGCAATGTTACCTATTGAGTTCAATTATGTTTCATTGGTGAAATAGAATACGTTTTCTGCTTTTACAAGTGTGGTGATACCCTGACACAGACAATAGGCCTGTCGTATTGCTATTCACAGTTTGGCAAAGCTGATAGGACTGCCTAATTGAAACTGACACCCTGTTTATGTCATATTATGACATTTGGTCTAGTATAGGTAGGGGGTATTACGGTGATAGGATTCAGGGCTCAGGAGGTATGTAATGTATTATCAGGGTGTCATCAACGTTATTTCTATCTAACTTATTGTACATATTTGTAATGTAATGAGTAGGATGTAGTAGTATGTGTGTTGCAAAAGTACTTTTCCTTTATGTAAGAAAAAGCACCGATTCGACAATGATAATTAAATATTGTTGCAGCGCACCAATGAGTGGGGGATTAATCATTGTGTTAACCGAAGTTCGATAACCGTTCCAAGTGTCTGCCAACTGGTTACTTGCGGCAGTGGAGAAGGCAGAGCCAAGGCGAGACCAATGACTGGCGTTTCCTGCTCGCCCCTGGAGAGTCTCCTGGTCTGCACCATTAACGACCCCCTAATCATCAATGGCCGCCGAGAAATAATCGTGGTTGGGGGGAGCATCGGGAGCTCTGGCCGGAATAGACCCGACCCCTGCTTATTGCCTCTCGCTGAGACTCCGAAGGAACAGGAGCAGGAGCAGGACTTTTTAGCGGGGACACAGGGAGTCAGCAGTAGTTAGCGGGTGTGAGCTACATACTGCCCCCACTTCATCAGAACCCCCCCTGGTCCCCGCGGCATACCTCATGATCTGCCCTGCCATCGCACCCACCCCTGCCTGCCCGTCCCTCAGTGAATTAAGTGAGCGCCGGGGGTGCCCAACAACGAGTGCGGCTGCCTTTAGGTGGCAGCTGCTGAGAGAGGCTCTGTGTGTGCCGAGGAGGCGGCCCAGTTAGTCCCGGGTGCAGCCAAACATTTTGTCGGAAATACTCACGGAAGTAAAGTCCTTAAAGCTGCCTGCATTACTATCAACATCCCCTAGAGCAAGATTGGAAATCCCCGCTCCATCATCTCCAAGAAAATCCCCAGCACCGATGAATGACAACAAGGCCACATGGGGCTCTGAGGACAATCTCATTCCACCAAAAGAAAGTCGACCACCAGGAACAGCAATACACAACCTGCAAGGGGGGAGATCGTGTTCCCTTGTTGAGGACATTGATCAACACCAGCGACTCTCCCTAACCAAAAGGGAACGCAACGCCTCAGGAAAGCCACGAATAACCGATCAAAAAGATTATCAACCCAACCAGACCCTCAAATACCTCAACATAGTATTGGCCATTCTATGGTCCCTGACACTCACTATGGGTCAGACGTGTACCCAATTTTTCAAAAACGTAAAGCGCAGCCCAACAAATCAAATAAAGAAAACAACAAAGGCCACTGTGACCTTGGACCAGCGACTCAAATAGGTCACCCTTTGCACCAACCGAAAGTCCACCCTGAGTGTCATAACACACCAGTCTGCCATGGCAGTCCACCCACCGGAGACCCCAGGCTCCTGAATACGGCCTTAAAAGTCCACGGTATCTCCCACTGGGAGACAAATCCAGCAGGTGCGTACCCCCAGAGGCAATCAATTCCCAGAGCCAACGCAATTCACTCGAGTGATCAACTCTTCTCACAGCAAACGAAGCAAGCATTAAAAAAGACAGAGGCCCCGCCCAATCAGTGGACCACAACGGATGGTCCAGAGGATGCCATGATACATTGAATAGAAGTACAATCTTGAAACTCATCAATACAATAGAATCTTTGAACCACATGACAACACATGACATAGAAAGCATTGAGTTGAAACCCAATTAAGAAAGGGCAGGTTATGAAAACACGGTGGTCACCTGGTCCAACACAAAAACAGTTTTGTTGGTTTGGTAACAATAAGGTTGCTTCTTAAACTGGGGCACTGAATTAAAAAGAAATGAGCCGGAGAGGTATCCCAGCATGTTATAGCCACACCAGAATCACCATCCGAAAACTGCCACTGTATTAGCCCATACTCTTCAGGGTGCAATAGGCACAGCAGGAAAATACCCCATCAATACAGATAACTTGTGCATCATCCACAGTGCAGTGCCCGGAGCCCTGAGTTACATGAGACAGGTCTCTGTGCATTTCATCAACCGGCCCACACCACCTCCCCTAAATAAGCCTTGGAATACTGTGCTTTGTTACCTTGAGATAGCCAAGTGCTACAATAGGGTACTTGGTCCCTAGTAAAGAGAAACTGGCAAATATATTATTTGTGAAAGCCTTACGTCCTTCACAACTAATGCCCCAATTGGGAGATCACCTACCATCTTAAAAGAAGATGCCCAATCCAATATCACATGAGTCTCATGACACTCTTTAACCATGGTTAAAGCAATGATCCCTTCCTATACAAATGCAGCTGCCCCCAGAGCCTACTATCTATGGACACACACGGTCAGAGGAAAAGGCATAGCTCCAATACAGGCTGCAACATGAAGCAATTCCTCTCAGTCACAAGAGATTAACTGTCATTTTAGGATCAGGTGTTGTTAGAAATGGGATTTCTGGTTGGCTGAGGCATGCGCCAAAGCCAGGAAGAAAACACCACTCTAGTCAGGGCAAGGAAGTTATATGCCAAAGATAACCCCTGCTCACCCCCTTGGTAGCTTGGCACGAGCAGTCAGGCTTATCCCGGAGGCAATGTGTAAAGCATTTGCGCACGCACACAGCAACAACATCCCAGGCCCACCACAAAAGAAACTCCACACAAGGTTATATATAACAATAGCCTTTGTATTATCATAACACATTAGAATAGTAAGCACATATTATACAGGGTGCCAACTGGCACTAGGTCATATTTACAAGGGATTATTTACACCTGACAGGGCCAACTGAACCACTGTCAGTACCATCACAAAGTGAACTTAGTAAATGTAGAACTTATCATAAACAGTGGACACAACCAGTAACTACTGGTAACCACTGTACTTAGCATCAACCTGTAACATAAACCACATTCTGCACAGTATCACATTAGGCGCCAAACGCATTGTACGCCAACCTCATCAGCATAAACACATTATGCAATTCTCTCACAAGTCTAAACATGTTAGACCCTAACCTCCTAAGCATAACTACATTAGGGAATAACTCTCACTGGCATAAACCATCAGATGCGAACCAACCTCATAATCGTAAAACACATTTAGAGGTTTCAACACAGGTGCATAAATCATTCTACATACATTACATTTCCTAACACCCAAAATCGCAGTAGGGCCTGGCGCCCTATAAACCTAACAATCCCCCTGGCCAACTGGCCATCCCAAAAAGGGGGGGCTCTCCGGCCCTCTGTCCAAAAGTCAGGACTGCTGCCAATGCAGCGGCAGTCAAGGGTGCGCACTTTGCGCAGGCCTAAACGTAGCAGCTGGCACTAAATGCTGCGCAGCTGTGTAGGAAGAGATGGGGGCGAAGGAGTGCGTCTCACTCCTGGATTCAACATGGCCCCCAAAATAAAGCAAAGCCTAAACGATGTAACTGCCCACTACTTGCTGGGCAGCTGGAAAAGTAAAAGTGCGGCATGGGCTCTCAACGGCCCTTCAAACAAATGTGCCCAACGTTAGAGCCATCTGGCTCTGAGAATAATGATGTTGTCAAGAATTCCTGTCATGCGAGGGGAAGACAACGGTAACCAGCGAAAACGGACTACATCTCCCAGGATGCTTAGCGGTTGAGAGGTTATGTAAACAGGAGAGCTGTTACATAACTCAAGGAACACACGCCCTATAAAGGGAGGAACCGGGAGGTACAACGCTGTCGGATATTGTGTTTACACCGACGTACCTGCTTCGTGAAGAGCAGTGTTCCGGAGTGGTGCTCCAGCAAGGCAAGAACGGAGGTAGGTCGAGTCGTTACTCCCTGGGCCGTGTCTTGCCCCATCGTCACCTGTGAAGGACCCGGAAGCTCTACCGGTCAACCATTGAGCTTCGCTTTTTGACTCGGCTGAGTCAAAGCGCAGTGGCGCTTTTGCTGGTTGGAGTCGTAACTCCCAGCCCGACCAGAGATACAGGGACTGCCAGCTGTAACGCACACCAGGAGGTGTTTGCCGCGTTACAGACTCGGAAGTCCACAGGATCGATCGAGCGGCTGCTCTCGGTTCAGTCTTCTTGCTTTTGATTGGGGTATCGGTGACGCATCACCAGGAGGTGACTACGCGTCCCGGTGCAGTCTGAGGAAGAGGTTGAGCGGCTGCTCCCTTCAGGTAGAGACCCCGGCTGGGTGTTTCCCTGACTCCTCGATTCTCCCCAACACTCTTCGTGCCCCTCACAGCCTACCGATTGGCATTGTCGGCCATTTCATTTCTGCCCTCTGTTGGCATACGCCGGGATCGGCGTATATGCAGAGGACGGTTAGGACCATCCGTGCGGTGGGCTGGTAACGTACTTAGCCTGGAGGATTCCAGTGACTATAACTTTTGTTTATTCTTTGTATTGTTTTTGCCTTCATTAAAATAACTAACCCTCCACAAGTGGTTGCGTCCTCATTATCGTGTCTGTTAAAACGATCCTGAGACGTTCAGGGCGTTACAAAATATCCGACCTTAATAACACTAACTGTCTCCCGGTCGATAACAGACATGGCAACACTTGATGATGTGCTGGCTGCTTTAGCGACCATGCAAGTTGAATTGGCTGCCTCTAGGCAAGAAACAGCCGATGTAAAAGCCAGACTGGATGCTATCCAATTGGACCCGCTCACGCCCAGCACCTCCCTCACGAACCAGACCCCTGCTGTAGTAGTGGAAATGCCGGTAGCCATCCCCTTGGCAACACCAGAGAGGTACAGTGGGGATCCTAACACAGTGCAGGTATTCCTCACACAAGTGGTGCTACATTTATCGTGCAAACCAAAGGCGTTCCCCACGAGTCAGGCTCGTGTGGCTTTCCTTATTTCCTATTTGGCTGGAAACGCGGCACAATGGGCCGTACCTCTGGTGAGCAGGGACGACCCCATCTTATGTGATTGGGGTGCTTTTCGCGAGGAATTCCTGAAGGTATTCGACAGAAGGGCTGACTCGTACACGGCGGACCGTGAAATGCTTGAGTTGAGACAGGGATCCAACGACCTTGTGCAGTATCTCAACTGGTTTCGACGGCTGGTTGCGGAAACCAAGTGGCCTGTTGCTAAACAGACGGCGCTCTTCCATCACGGTCTGTGCGATGAGCTCAAAGACGCCGTGGCTCATATTGACCCTCAACCCAAGACATGTGAGGGCCTTATCAACCTGGTATTACGGCTGGAACATAGGCTAAGTGAAAGAAAAGGGGATCATGGGAGAAAAGGAAAATCCCTTCCATCCTATGTGACGGTGGGAAGTCCTGAAACTTCCACCGCATCCAAGGGAGAACCCATGGACATCGGCGCAATACGAGCGAGCCTCACAGCCATGGAGAAAGAGTCACGCCGTAAACAAGGATTATGCCTATATTGTGGCAAAAAAGGCCACTACGTACGTGAATGCCCTGCCAAACCGAAGACGTCACGTTATCGGGCCAACCGGTCGGTAACAGCCTTGGTGGACATACCGGCGGAAAACTAGAGGACTCCCAGACCAAAGAAGGGGCATCTCGGAGTCACTCATCCATCCCTTCACTTTCCAACTCGGTCACTAAGGGACACCGACACCTGTTTCTCACGGTGCACGTGGGAGTGCATGACCAGTGGATACCCGTTGTGGCCATGGTGGATTCAGGGGCCACTGGCATGTTTATGGACCACAACGAGGCATGCAGGCTAGGGCTAGTGCTTCTTCCCAAAGCTGTACCCGAAGACGTCTATGCTGTAGACGGAAGGCGATTGGTGACGGGGCCCATCGGGCAGCACACGGGGGTCCTTCCGATGAGATATGGGAGGAACCATTTGGAACAAATCGATTTTAACATCATCCGAGCGCCCCAATATGGCGTCATATTGGGATTGCCGTGGCTACAGAAACACAACCCCTCTGTGGATTGGCCAACACATCGCGTCGAAATGACGTCACCGTATTGCATCCTGCATTGTGGAAAAAGAACGGAATCCCTTGACGCAGATGAGAGCGGGAGTCAGACGGTGGCTACAGCGGCAGAAAAAGATGTGGCTCTCCCCCAGGCTTATCACTGTTTTGAGGATGTATTTGATGAGGTGAAGGCGGAAGTGCTACCACCACATAGACAGTTTGACTGCCAGATCGACCTGGTGCCAGGGGCCAGCGTTCCCAGCGGCAGGCTGTATGCCCTGACGGAGCCTGAAAACGTGCATCTCCGGGGGTACCTGGATAAACTCCTCAAGCTAGGATTCATCCGCCCGTCCAAGTCTCCGGCCGCCTCGCCACTCTTCTTCATCCCGAAAGCTAATGGGGAGCTGAGAGCCTGTGTGGACTTTAGGGCATTGAATGCGATAACCATAAAGAATCGGTACCCCTTGCCTCTCATCAGTGTACTTCTGGAACAGGTCAAGAAAGCTCGTATCTACACCAAGTTGGATTTGAAAGGGGCATACCATCTGGTGCGCATGAGGGACGGAGACGAGTGGAAGACCGCCTTTAAGACCAGGTTCGGCCTTTTTGAGTACCTCGTCATGCCGTTCGGTCTGTGCAACGCCCCGGCAGCCTTTCAGTACTTTTTGAATGAGGTATTCAGAGAGGAGTTGGATATCTACGTGGATGTATATATCGACGACATCCTCATCTACTCGTCCAGTGTGGAGGAGCACGTACACCACGTCAAAGCTGTGCTCCAAAAGCTGAGGGAAAACAAGCTGTTTTGTAAACTCAGCAAGTGTGACTTCCACGTCACGTCCGTGGAATTCCTCGGAGTGATGCTGAGTCCAGAGGGACAGGAGATGGCAGAACGAAAGATCAAGGCGGTGAAAGAATGGCCGGTGCCCCAAAGCGTGAAGGACGTCCAAAGTTTCATTGGCTTCGCCAACTTTTACAGGCGGTTTATAGATGGATTTTCAGGATTGGTGGCCCCAATCACACAGCTACTGAGGAAGTCCAAGGAGTTTGTCTGGTCCCCTGAAGCGAACACAGCCTTTGAGGCCCTGAAAAGCGCCTTTGGTAAGGCGCCGGTGTTGGCTCACCCCGATCCGGATCTCCCCTACGTGGTGGAAGCGGACGCTTCGGATGTGGCGCTGGGGGCTATCTTGTCCCAACGCAACCACGACACAGGGGTGCTTCATCCCGTTGCGTACATGTCCCGCAAACTCAACGACGCCGAACGCAACTACCATATTGCGGAGAAGGAGCTTCTCGCAATCAAGGACGCCTTCACCGAATGGAGGCATTGGTTGATGGGGGCAAGACATGTAGTATCGGTGTACACGGACCATCGGAATCTACAGTTCATGACGGCCACAAGACACCTTTCTCCCAGGCAGCTGCGGTGGATGATCTTCTTTGCGGGGTTCAACTTCCGCATCACATATCGGCCGGGGACGGAAAACCGGAAGGCGGACGCCCTGTCCCGTCAATCTGCAGGTTAAGGAACCATTGCCTGCGACCGAGCGTTCCATCATTTCCCCGAGGATGGTATTGGGGGTTATCCAACCGGATACTTTCCTGAGGGGAATAAAGAGAGGGATCAGGTCGTTCGCATGGCGGAGGTGGCTCCTCAGTCACAGAGAATGGCAGCTGAAGGACGGGATACCCCTGAAGGGCAGGTGCCTATTGATACCCACGCCTAGGCTAAGGAAACAGGCATTCATCTGGTGCCATGACTCTCCATGCGCAGGTCATTTGGGATTTGAAAAGACGGTGGCTAGCATGGGACGGCATTTCTGGTGGCCAACCATGAGAGTGGATGTCAGGAGATGGGGACAGGAGTGTCCTACGTGTGCTACCATGAAGGCCGACCATGGCCGAACCCAAGGGCTCTTACATCCACTTCCGACCCCGGATAGACCATGGGATAGCATATCACTGGACTTCGTGGTGGGCCTACCGGTAGACCAGGGGATGACGGCAATACTGGTGGTGGTGGATTACTTGACGAAAATGGGGCACTTCATCCCCTGCAAGAGAGTCCCGACGGCCGGGGAATTGGCGTCACTACTTCTAAAGAATGTGGTACGACTGCACGGATTACCTGGGGTGATCGTGTCGGACCGGGGGTCGCAGTTTACTGCGCAATTCTGGAAGACTTGGTGCACTGCGCTGCATGTTAAGACCGCCCTGTCCACCAGCTACCACCCTCAAACGGACGGCCAAACCGAGCGCCTGAACCAAACGCTCAAACAGTATCTGCGATGTTTTGTGGACCAGGGCAGGGAAGAATGGGTCGACTTGCTATGGGTTGCAGAGATAGCCTATAACAACGCCACTCACAGCTCCACACAGTCATCTCCGTTCTATAGCAACTATGGCCAACATCCCAGGTTCTTGCCATTTCTACATCCGTTCAGAGAGGACAGGATTCCCGCCACAGCGGACAGGGTGGCACACATAAAAGACACGTTGATGCGCTCAAGGGCTGTCCTAATAGAGGCCAAGAGAAAATACAAGGCTGCGGCAGACAGGAAGAGAAGGCCCGGGCCACTGTACCGCACTGGAGACTACGTCTGGATATCCACAAGAAACATGAGGTTTCGAAAGAACAGTGTGTTCCATCCCAAGTACATGGGCCCCTATCGAATTGCCAAAAGTATGGGTCCCGTGAACGTGAAGGTGTGCTTGCCCCAGTCATTGCGGATACACCCTGTCTTTCATGTATCATTGCTCAAACCTGCACCCTCCAAGCCGTCTGGGACACCTAGGCCGGTATGCGTGGAGTCGGAGGTGGAGTATGAAGTATCGGGCATACGGGCGTCCAAATGGCGCAGGGGGAAGCTGTGGTACCTGGTTGCGTGGAAAGGCTATGGCCCGGAGGAGCAATCATGGGAACCGGCTGAAGGGGTTCATGCTCCGTGCTTGGTCTCCTTGTTCCATCGGCGTTTTCCTGCCAGCGCTGGACCCGTGGGGAGCCGCTGAGAGGGAGGATGTACTGTCAAGAATTCCTGTCATGCGAGGGGAAGACAACGGTAACCAGCGAAAACGGACTACATCTCCCAGGATGCTTAGCGGTTGAGAGGTTATGTAAACAGGAGAGCTGTTACATAACACAAGGAAAACACGCCCTTATGTAAACAGGAGAGCTGTTACATAACTCAAGGAAAACACGCCCTTATGTAAACAGGAGAGCTGTTACATAACTCTAGGATAACACGCCCTTATGTAAACAGGAGAGCTGTTACATAACTCAAGGAAAACACGCCCTTATGTAAACAGGAGAGCTGTTACATAACTCAAGGAACACACGCCCTATAAAGGGAGGAACCGGGAGGTACAACGCTGTCGGATATTGTGTTTACACCGACGTACCTGCTTCGTGAAGAGCAGTGTTCCGGAGTGGTGCTCCAGCAAGGCAAGAACGGAGGTAGGTCGAGTCGTTACTCCCTGGGCCGTGTCTTGCCCCATCGTCACCTGTGAAGGACCCGGAAGCTCTACCGGTCAACCATTGAGCTTCGCTTTTTGACTCGGCTGAGTCAAAGCGCAGTGGCGCTTTTGCTGGTTGGAGTCGTAACTCCCAGCCCGACCAGAGATACAGGGACTGCCAGCTGTAACGCACACCAGGAGGTGTTTGCCGCGTTACAGACTCGGAAGTCCACAGGATCGATCGAGCGGCTGCTCTCGGTTCAGTCTTCTTGCTTTTGATTGGGGTATCGGTGACGCATCACCAGGAGGTGACTACGCGTCCCGGTGCAGTCTGAGGAAGAGGTTGAGCGGCTGCTCCCTTCAGGTAGAGACCCCGGCTGGGTGTTTCCCTGACTCCTCGATTCTCCCCAACACTCTTCGTGCCCCTCACAGCCTACCGATTGGCATTGTCGGCCATTTCATTTCTGCCCTCTGTTGGCATACGCCGGGATCGGCGTATATGCAGAGGACGGTTAGGACCATCCGTGCGGTGGGCTGGTAACGTACTTAGCCTGGAGGATTCCAGTGACTATAACTTTTGTTTATTCTTTGTATTGTTTTTGCCTTCATTAAAATAACTAACCCTCCACAAGTGGTTGCGTCCTCATTATCGTGTCTGTTAAAACGATCCTGAGACGTTCAGGGCGTTACAGATGTCCCATGGAGCACATTGGCTCCTGAAATAATTAGGCCACAATCAAGAAAAAGAACCTGCCCCCAAAACGTGGAGCGCACTGGTGCTGTAAAAATCTGTGTACATGGTGGAGCAAACATGGGCCCCACTGGCCCTTGGTACAAATATGGCCACGGTGGAGCAGGCGGGCTCCTAAAACACAATTATGTCCTAAAAAGAACTGGCCCCCACGTCAGAGCCACACGGGGCTCTTGAGATTATGGGGCAAACATTGGAGCCACAAAGGCACTGAAAATAACTATGCCCCCGTAGGACATGAGGAGGAACCCACAAGCGGGGTGCGCACCCGCTCCAACCATGAAAAAATGCGGCAATGAGGGGTAGGCTCCCTCTGAATTACGACACAAAAGCAGGGTGGGCTCATGCTACGAAAACACAAAAATAGGCGGCCATGTGGGACACAGTGCTAAAGTGCCTATAGGCCTAAAACTACTAACACTATATAGGGAAAAAGGCCAGGATAAATGCAAAAAGTTTAGGGTGAACCTGTCAAAAGGGCCAGGTCCAACAGGTGTGCAATCCCAACTAAATCCCTGAGTCATGTGGCACCCTTCCATAGTGCTACCACCATCCCAAGCACCAGATGTAGATATATTGACTCTTGGAGAAGCATCATCACAGATCCGGGCAACAATACCCTGCAACCTTGTTCACTGACCACTACATATAGAAGCCAGTGGAGACCATCACATATTAAAAGAAAAACACACAAGGTGATGGACGGAATATTGCACATTGGCAAAACATTCACCCCCAGTCACAGATCTGGGTTATATCCATCGTTATTTTGCTCACCACACCACCCCAGTTCAGACATGGCCATATGCAAATCAGTCTTGACCCTGTGCCTCATGGAAACAGTCCAGCCCGAACTGCCAAGCCATGTCTTCCCTGGACTGGAATCAAGCATCCTAGGACCGGTGTCTGGCTATCAGCCACCATCAGCTAGGATAGCTTGACTCCAGTGACGTATTGAGCACGGGACCCATGTCTGGGCATACCCTTCCCACATAGGGCGAACAGCAAAACACACAAGGTGATGGACGGAATGTTGCACATTGGCAAAACATTTACCCCCAGTCACAGATCTGGGGTTAATCCAACGTTATTTTGCTCACCCCACCACCCCAGTTCAGACATGGCCATATGCAAATCAGTCTTGACCATGTGCCTCATGGAAACAGTCCAGCCCGAACTGCCAAGCCATGTCTTCCCTGGACCGGAATCAAGTATCCTAGGACTGGTTTCTGGCTATCAGCCGTCATCAGCGAGGATAGCTTGACTCCAGTGGCGTAGTGAGCACGGGACCCACGTCTGGGCATATCCTTCCGAAACGATGGATTTAGGCCCAGATCTCTGTACTGGGGTGAATGTATGACATTGTTCTACATTCTGTCCATCAATAGTTCATTTTGCATTTGTCACCCCGAGTGGGACGGGTATGCTCAGACGTGAGTCCAGCGCGCTCCATGCCGCTGGAATCAAGCTATCCTGGCTGAAGAGGGGTGAAACCCTGAAACCGGTCCTAGGATGCTTGTTCCAGTCCAGTGAAGACCTGGCCTGGCTGTTCGGGCTGGACCGTTCCCATTGGGCACAGGGTCAAGATTGATTTGCATATAGCTGGGTACAAACTGGAATGGCATGGTGAGCAACAAAACGATGGATTTCGGCCCAGATCTCTGTACTGGGGTGAATGTATGACATTGTTCTGCATTCTGTCCATCAATAGTTCTTTTTGCATTTGTCACCCCGAGTGGGACGGGTATGCTCAGACGTGAGTCCCGTGCTCTCCACGCCACTGGAATCAAGCTGTCCTGGCTGAAGAGGGGTGAAACAAAGGTAAACTTACACTTTTGTGTAAGTGTACTACTTTTTGGTATTCACAAAGGTAAACTTAGTGCAGAAGTCCAACTTTACTACTTTCCAGTATTCACAAAGGTGAGTTACTACCAGTAAACTTAGACTTTTGGTGAATAGTGGAAAGCAGCAAAATACACCAAAATGTAATTTTACCTTTGTGAATCAGGCTCAATATAGGGTGCCTCTTGCAAAAGCCTCTGGGTGTTTGGCAAAGAAAATAAACGTAGATATGTTGGATAGGCCAATATTCTAGATTTGAAAGGCATATATGGTTTACATAGGAGGTAAAATGGACAACTTTCTCTATGCCACTTCACCCCACGTACTGCACTTGACTCTATCACACACTACTCCACTCTACTGTACTACACTATTACAATTAACAGTACTCCACTCTACTCTATACCACTTAACTCTACTCCAATCAACCACTCCACTCTCCCACACTTTGCCATACTCTGCTCTACTCCATGCTACTCCATGCTACTCCACTCCATAACACTGTAATCTACTCTGTGGTACTCCACTGTACTCTACTCTGCAACACTGTCCAAGACTCTATAACACACCAGACCACTCCACTATATGACACACTACTCCCCTCTATGACACTTTATTCCATTTTTTATTAGGCCAGGTCACTCTAGTCCACTCCACACCACTCTACTCTACAACATAACACTCCACTCTATGACAATTAACACCACTGTATCCTATGCAACTCCCCTAGACTTCACTGCACTCTACAATACTTTACCCCACTCTACGGCTCTCTCCTCTGTTCTATGCAACTCCACTCTACAAAACGGCACTACACTCTAAGCCTCTTTATGAGACTCTATTCAACTCTATTCCCATACACTCCACTGTACAACTCTGTACTCCACTCTATTCCGGGACACTCCAGTGTAAAACACTCTACTCCACTCTATCAGACTTTCTAACACATTACACCACTGCACTCAACTGTACTCTCCAAGAACCCACACAAATTTATGACATTTTACTTGACTCTACAATATCCACTCCACTCTACCTCACTCCATACAACTGTACTCTAGGAGACCCCACTCCACCTTATGACACTTTTCTCCACTATCCTACCACTCAACTCCACTATACTCTATGACACTACACTCTACAACGCTGTCTTTCACTGTACTGTACGGCACTTCGTATAACAGCACTCCACTCAACGACACTGGACTATTCATATTAAAAAACATATTTGTTAAAAAAAATAATAACTTCAGTGCAAAAACCAAAGTTTAAAATGTAGTTATAGTTAGGAAAACTTTATTTATTTTTTCTATGCAAACCAAACTTTAAAGTCACAAACATTAGAAATTCTAAAGTTGTAGTTATACTTAATTTTCCCATGCACACACCACATTTAAATTACTATAACTTTATTTCTTCTTTCTATACAAACCAAACTTAAATGGCACATAAAAATTAATATTTAAAAGTTGTAGTACCTTAAATTTATAATTTAGGCACCACCTTCACAATATTACAACTAGCGCTCCACCATACACACTGTTTCCAGCTTGCTTACCACACAAAAATAACTATAACTCACCACTGTACTATGCACTCTGTTCTGAGAAATAAATGGATTTGACAAATGTAATCTTCATCTGTATGCCACTCCAAACTACACCACTCCACTCTAAGCCACTCCAATGTACACCACTCCAATCTATGGCACTCAACTGTATGCCACTACACTGTACAGTATGCCACTCTATGCTTTTTCACTCCACTCCACACCACTAAACACCACTCCACTGTAGGTCATTTTATTCTATGCTGTTCCACTGTTTGCCACTCACTCTAGCCCAATCCACTCTATGCTATTCCATTGAATGCCACTCTAGTGTACGCTTTTCCACTTTACGGCACTCCCCTGTACGGCATTCCACTCTATGTTACTCCACTCTATGGCACTTCACTGTACATTACTGCATTCAATGCCACTCCACTCTGCACTATTCAACTATATGCAACCACACTGTATGGCACTCCACTATTTACTATTCCACTCTACACCACTCCACTATACACTAATACAGTGTACGCCAATTTACTCTTTATAATTCCACTGAATGCAACTCCACTCCACTCTATGGTAGTCCACTCTACCCTACTCCACTGTACACCACTGCAGTGTATTCCACTCCACAATACACAACTCCACTCTATTCTCTTCCACTCTTCCCAATTGCACTGTACACCACTACACTCTACGCTATTCCAGTGCATGCCACTCCACTGCATGCTACTCCACTCCGTGACACTCCACAATATGCTATTCCACTTAACGCCACTCTACTGTATGTCAGTGCACTGCCACTTCATTGTCCACTACTCCACTCTGCAATAGTTTGTTTCACGCCACTCCACTGTACACCATTCTACTTTAGGATATTCCACTGTGTGCCACTCCACTTTACGTAACTCCACTCCACACTATTCCATTGAATGGCACTTAAGTGTATACTACTCCACTCTACACCTCTCCACTGTACACCACTCCACTGTACCCCACTCCACTGTATGCTATTCCACTCTATGCCACTCCTATCTATGGCACTCCATTCTATGATATCTGACTTTAAGCCACTACACTCTACACCACTCCACTCTCCACTTCTCCACTGTATGTCACTCCACTATATGCCATTCCACTATACAATACTCCACTGTGCGCCAGTCCACTCTATGTTATTCCACAGTATGTAACTATACTGTACACCACTCTACTGTATGCCACTATACATTACTCGACATCACTCCACTTTACCCTACTTCACTGTATGTTATTCCACTGTGTGCCACTCCAGTGTACATCATTCCACTGTATGCCACTCCACACTGCACCACTCCACTGTTCACTAATACACTGTACACCAATACACTCTACGCTATTCCACTGTATGCAACTCAACTGTACACTATTCCAATCCATGGTATTCCACTCTACCAAAATACACTGTATGCCACTCCAATGTTTGGAATTCCAGTGTACGCTACTCCAGTCTATGCTATTACACTGTGTGCCAACCCACTGTATGCTATTCCACTCCACCACGCTGCAGTGTATGGTATTCTACTGTACACCACTCCACTCAATGCCACCCCAGTGTTGACCACTCCACTATATGCCACTGCACTGGCACTTGACCGTATGCTACTCCACTCTATGATATTGAACTCTACGAGATTCCACTGTACGCCATACCAGTCTACATTCTGTGCCACTTCACTATATGCTGTTGCCCTGTGCCATACTCCTCTGTATGACACTCCTGTGTATGTCACAACAACCTAAGCCATCCGCTCTATGCTTATGCTACTCCACTCTATGCCACTCCACTGTACTACACTCCTCTCTACACTATTCCAGTGTATGCCACTCCATTCTACGGTATTTCACTCTATGCCACTCCACTGTACGCCCCTCTACCATGTACCACTCCACTCTATGATACTCCACTATAAACTACTCTACTCTACTCTGCTCCACTCTATGATATTTTGCTCTACCCTGCTGTACACTACTCCAGATTTCATCTGTACCAAATGTGAGATATCTACCTGCTCCCAATTTGGAATTACAGCTAATTAAGTTTAATAAGGAATCCACAATGTTAATGTTATTATATGAGAGAGGTAGGCCTCACAGTGGTGAAAAACTGATTTAGGAGTCTTTCACTACTAGGACATGAAAAACTTAAAAGAACATGTACAACCCTTTAATTACACAGCACCCTGCCCTATCGGCTACCTACGGCCTACCTTAGGGGTGACTTATATGTAATAAAATGGGTGTTTAAAACTTGGCAAGGGAGGTTTAAATGCCAGGTCGGCCTTTTAGTGTAACATTGCTTTCAGGTTGCAATGGCAGGACATGTTAAAGTGCTACAGCCAATTGTGTGCCAGTGCAGGGGAAAGCGCACAGATGAATCGTATTGTTGTTAATCCGACTCATCCCAGTGCTTTTAAAATGATGCATGGGGCCAGGCTGCGTTATTTTCTTGTAAATGAGGCCCTGGGATTCTACTGTACTTTGTGTTGTCAGTGCACATATAGTGATTTGTGTCTCACTCACTGTGTTCTTGTTTGTTTCCCTATTTCCTCATAGCAGCCTGAGTCCAGTCTCATGCTCTACTCCTGGAAGAATTGTGGTCCTTCGCGTCCTGCTCCTCCACCACTGCAACAACAGAGTCTCCTTCCTTAGTGTGTTGCAATGGCGTTCCAGGGATACTGAGGGCGGCTCTGCTTCACTCCCCGCTTGCACTGCTTCATAGACTGAAACTTGAGGCATGATGATTCATTAAGTATTAAATATCCATTGCTTCACTGTATCAAACATATTGCAAACCTTCAATGATAATTATTGTGTCTTATGCAAATATTCACTTGTGTTGAAATGTCATAAAATCCATACAATCATTATTATACAGTGTTATTCTTTAACATCAACAACATTTGAGTTTCTAGTGAATCCTGTTTCCCTGTCTTAATTACTTAGTGTAGAAGCCATGCCTTGATGGACATGTTCACCCTGTGATATAAAGGATGAATATTGCAATGCATCATCAATAAAGAACTTTAAACATTACAACTTTTTTGACTTTATTCCATGACATCCATTACACTTTGATTCTGAGTAAATGTCATCATGCTTTGTTTATGTAAAACACTATTTTTACATGTACTCTATGCACTGTAATGCATGAGGACCTCAGGTCTGTTGTAGTAAAGAATTGTTCCCTTCCAAAAGCCTGTGCTGTGTAAACTAGCAGCCTTTGTGAAGATAAAACCCAGAATGTAATGTACTAAAGAGACCAAAATTCCAACCACAGCACAAATACTCGAATATTCTGAAGCACATTCAGCCACTCAGTGGTGAGCTAGAGAACTGATCTTTGTGAAACATGAATTTAACATGAGTTAAAAGCTATTTCAGAAAGATTAACTAAATTAACTAGTTTGGGTAAAACAGCAAGGATAGAATTTTCTGGCCGTCCAGTGTTTGCGCAGATTACGTGGCTGCAGTTTTGGATCACCTTATCAAGCGGTTTCTTTTACCCGCTGCTCTAATCAGCAACATAGTTGAAAGGATTGGATTTTCACCAACGGCTGTGGGTAGTTTGTAACCATTTGCAAACTTGAGACTGAACATGACGGACAGGGCCTACAATGGTCTGGCACAGCTAGGATGGCTCCCAGTGGTACACTTTTAATATTATTGGATGAAAGCCTTATGTGCTGTGGGCAGTGCCAATCCTTTGCAAATCTTTGTTCTACAAGGTTTAGAGACTTATGGCAGTCTTCTATTCACAAGGGAGAGACACTGGAGAAGACACTGGACCTGGAAGCAACAACAACAATGCAATGAAGTCCCTAATGCCCTGTGAGGATGGACTGAAGACCTTGGACTACAGCTGACCTCCAGGGGCAGAGGTGCTGGGCCTCTTATGCCCCCTGAGGAAATGGAACTGCTGGGGGACCCTGGATTGTTCACCTGGAGAATTGTATGTGCTGGTCCTGGGATTCCGCTGACCGACAGGTTCCTTTCATGAAGGCAGAGGACTCTGAGGCCTGAGAAGTCTGACAGGGAAGGTGTTTTGCTAGCTAGGGGCTGCTCAAGATGACCCCACCAGCATGAGAAAAGACAACGAATCAAGTACAGGACAGGTCTGGTGCACGGAATCATTAACAATCCAGTTATCCACAAAAAGTACTTTTAGAGGCTAGAAGACCTGAGGAAAATACTCTTGGTGGCTAGGGCTTGCACCAGGAACACACATTTGCCCAAGTTTGTCAAAATTGGGCCAGCGAGTCAACAGAAACAGGCCTGAGAAAACTGCCTCTAGAGAAAGTAACTGAAAACTGGAGTGGACCAGTGTAGTATTAACTACTTTATTCCCCAAAGGAGGGTTCATGTGTCAGGCCTGCTCCCTGCACTAATCTTATTCCCCTGGTGGCCCATGGCCCAGGTTCCAGAGCAGTAATAGCGGGTCCCTGGGACCCCATCTTCTGGGTCTGCAAGATATTCCTGGGTTGGGCATATTGCCTGCCCCGCCATGCCTGTTGAGTGGTAAGGCTAGGAGCTGAAAAGAAAGGCTGTCCCTGTCCTTTGGGATTATGGAATGATGCTGATAAGCTGTTGTGTGGCCCCCAAGCAAAGGGGCTGTGCACCAGGAGTCAGCAGGGTATTGGGTTCCAGCCTCAGTGGTCCAGTTTCAGGCCCCAATGGCCCCTGCCGCTGTGGGTACCCTGATTGGGACCGGGGCGCCACCAAAAGGATACGTTTTCTTGCACAGTACTGCGTTTTGGTCTAAACCTTGACGTACTACCTTACGGGGTAGCAGAATCGGGCCGTTCTAAAGGAAATTCCATGGGGTTAAGTGAAGGCATGAGGGGGCCTTAATTTAAACTGGGGACAGAAAGACTCCTTGGTAAAAAAGCACATCCCTAAGGAGGTTCAACTTAGTGTGGGGAGTTTTTCTATCGACCTCCCAGAAGATTATCCATCTCCCAGTACGTTAGGGGATGAACAGTTGATAGGCGCCTCAGCTAACCCTACGGCAGAAGTGGGTGTGACACCTTTGGGAGAATCAATAAAAGACTTTAGGCGGGAAATACTTAAAAATAAAAAACAAAGCTCAAGAAAACTCTTTATTGCTAGGAAGCTCTCAAGACGATGGTTGGAGAGGGAGTGAAAAGAACGCAACAAGTGACACTCTCATTTAGAAAAATTGCCAGATTTGAAACAAAGTTTGGGGGATGGAGGGAGTAAAAATGTAGGCAGGAGATTTTTGACTGAGCCAAGGTTATCCTTGTCAACCCACCTCTCTCCCCTTGGAGTCAATAGCCTCATAGAGGATAGAGAGGCCCTTCAACAACCAGTGATTGGGCTAAGGAGGGAGGGATTAAGGAGAATGATTCCTTGGAAGAGGTAGGAAGGGAGATCCCTGAGAAGCACCCCACCCCCCTCGATACCTTACAGGCTTCTCTGGCACTAGATATTACAGCAACCCCAGCCTCTACGCTATTAGAGGTGATGTTCCTAATCCAAAATCCCTTCAGGTAATATTAGAAGTATTAGCTGAGAATAACGGGCAGAGGAAATCTCATGGCACCCAACTTAAGAGCAACACAGAGGAGCTAAAACAAATGAATAACGGTGTGCCTACCCTAGTGCGACCAGTGATGGAGAAAAGAGACCAGGAAGTATATATTTCAGTTGATAGCGACAAAGAAGATCAAACACAGATAGCTAGTTTCCCTACAACGTACATCTCAAAATGCCCACTGTTAGTAATGAAGAGGGGCGACATTGGGGACCAAAGAGGTATATACCCTGCCCAAATAAATAAGGGAAATTAAAGCGGACATCCAAAAATAAAGGGGGTGCAGAAAGATATAGGGGGAAAGTACAGTATGTGTCCCCAGATACAGTGAGCCAGCAGAAGAGTAAAATAGGAAGTACAAAGAGATCATGTGGGACTCTGAATAGAGTTGGAGTATAAGGTCGAGGGGACACCTGTAAAAGAAAGATGAAGAGGAATAGTTGGAATTGGAAAAGACGGTGAGTTGCTGAGTATAATTAAAAGGGATGAGACCTCTTTAGAGCAACCTGGGAAAACTGAATGTCTAAAGCCAGTTAGTGCTTCCAGAGATTGGAGGAGTGAAGAAAAGCGCAAAAGAAGAGATAGTCTATGAGTATTCTTAGAACCATGCAGAAGAGGGACAGGGGCAGAGGAAACTAAAACCCCTGAACCGCTCACATTTATTATAAGTGTTGACTAAATGCCCTAGTCTATATGAGTTTATCAAGCAAATTGGTTCTGTAGGGTACCAAAACACTTATTTTATACGTGCAAACAATGCCGCAAAACCAAAAAACATTGATATCGCCACATGTATACATTAATCATAAATGATCACAAGAAACACATCGAATGTATATCTATTTTCCTTTTATCCGAATTAAATTCATTCAAATAAGTTTATTTTCTGAGATACACAATTTTTTGCTGTAAATGGTGCTCAAGTGACATGTGTGCTCAAGTGAAAAACAATTTGTGCCTTATGTACAAAGTGGTGAAAGGGGTTAATATACAGGGGGTAGGACACGGTTCTTTGATGCCCAGCCTTATAACCGTATGCCCTGATTGCTGTCAATGCTCCTTTTATAGTACAGGGCTGTAGTTGGTCTGGGCCTTGGCATATCGTCGACGTTTCAACCCTAGAGGTGCTCCTTTCGGTAGTCACTGCGGGTCTTCATCAGGACTGTGTGCGAGGTTCCGGGGGGGTTGTGTATTTACAGCCTATGAATGAAAAATAAATGATTGTGAGGTGTATGGATCGCTTGCGGGGGCGATATGCAATGAGGGGAGACCGAGGTGGATAACTCACCCAGTCTGGAGAAAAGTTCTTGCTGCAAGTGTCCCTAAGTGGCACATGTCAGGAATTCCACAGCAACCGAATGGCTGGAGTGAAAGTGGATAGGCTGGGTGAATCGGCAGTGGCAGAGCAGGCATCCGTCCTGCTGCTGCTTCAGGATCCACTTTGACTCCAGCCATTCGGTTGCTGTGGAATTCCTGACATGTGCCACTTAGGGACACTTGCAGCAAGAACTTTTCTCCAGACTGGGTGAGTTATCCACCTCGGTCTCCCCTCATTGCATATCGCCCCCGCAAGTGATCCATACGCCTCACAATCATTTATTTTTCATTCATAGGCTGTAAATACACCCCCCCCCCCGAACCCCGCACACAGTCCTGATGAAGACCCGCAGTGACTACCGAATGGAGCACCTCTAGGGTTGAAACGTTGACGATATACCAAGGCCCAGACCAACCACAGCCTTGTACTATAAAAGGAGCATTGACAGCAATCAGGGCATACGGTTATAAGGCTGGCCAGCAAAGAACCGTGTCCTACCCCCTGTATATTAACCCTGTACCACTTTGTATATAAGGCACAAATTGTTCTTTCACTTGAGCACATATGCAACTTGAGCACAATTTACAGCAAAAAATTGTGTATCTCAGAAAAGAAACTTATTTGAATGAATTTAATTCGGATAAAAGGAAAATAGATATACATTCGATGTGTTTCTTGTGATCATTTATGATTAATGTATACATGTGGCGATATCAATGTTTTTAGGTTTTGCGACATTGTTTGCGCGTATGAAATAACTGTTTTGGTACTCAACAGAACCAATTTGCTTGATAAACTTTATACCCAGATTCTGAGGGACACCGGGTCGCCCCCTTTTCTCTATAATTCTAGTCTATATGAGATCACAACTGGTGACATAAGGCAGAAAGGATTTATAACAAACTTGGAAGGAATAGAGGTGACAAAGGTCCTCCTTTTACTCAAAATGTGTAAAACAGATGGTGGTGAGAGCCTGGTGATGTATTGGAAAGGAGGTGTTGTGATGTATGACAAGTAGCCGAGGTGTACCTTTGAATATTCTTTATTAGTGTTAGTTGCAGGATGGTATCCAAGTACAAGAGCCACACCAGGAGCAGCCTGCCTGCTGCTCAGCCCATACGCCTACTGTCCACTTTATCTCATAGGTCCCCAAACATTCCATTAATCTCCATCACACTAACATTCCCCACAGAACACTCACACTGGCTAAGCAGCTGCGAGCCAAGAAAACCGGGAAGATTCATGAATACCTAAGCAGAATATAACATATCCTCCCCCTTGTAAACAGAAACTAAAAATTAAGATACCAATTGGAAAGAACTTTTCACAAAAATGTACAGATGAAGGAAAATAATTCAGAACCCAGGGATACAAGGTAGAGCAGAACATCTCGGGAGGAACAGAACAGTAAAGAAAGCAGAGAGGATGAATAAATAGATACACAAGAAATATCACCCTTCCTCCCCCATTATAAAAGCATAATAAAATGTAGAAACAATATTATCTAAAATGTCACAAGAAACTAGACAGCTGACTAGGAAAAACTCAAACGCTCTAAATGAGCAACTGATACAGACAAAGATGTGTAAAAACACAGCAGACATAGGTGTGAAACACCCGACCATGCATCCTAAAACAGGGCAAAATATTGTAACCTGTAGCCATGGGTGAAACGCACCACCAGAATTTTATCCCTAATGCAAAGGGAACAAGACAAAAATGTAGACACAGGAGAACTGCACCCCATCCAGAGATCCCTCATGTAAGCAATTGAAATGTAAACTGTAAAAGTTGGACTAGAACCCATTTGGACACCACTCATGTAAGGGTCGGTAAATTGCAGAAATGGGACTAATACCCATAAAGACATCCCTTGTGTAAGGGTTTGTAATGTACGTTGTAAAAATGGGACTAAAACCCATTCCCGTCCCTCATGTAAGGGAGTGTAACGTGCAATGCAAATACAAGCAAATTCCACCCATACAACGATGCCTCATGTAAGGGTGTGTAACATAAAACCAAGAAATGGGTGACATCCACACACTAAAACATTGTGAAGTCCCTCATGTAAGGGTACTTAGGCCAACCCAAGAAAATGGACAAATAAAGCCCATAACGCAATCCCACATGTAAGGGATATGTAATGTAAACCCCCCCTCAGTCACAATTAAAGGAATAATAATGCGAACAAGGAACTCTACGCAGCTGCAAAGTTCCCATCGCCCTCATAAGACTGCAAAACGACAGAAGGCCAAGATGCTGTACCCTCAGGCGGGAAGGCGTGGGAACCAGTCATCCCCCCCGACCTGAGGCACATAAGGTAGCTAAACCGGGAAGTCAAAGTAGCTTCCTGACACCTCTGGTCGAAGGAAAACAAGAAGCCCATGAGTAAGCACAATTAGGATATGCCCAGCCGTCAGCCAAACGGAAAAACTGCAACTCTAGAGATATCAAAGAGTATCTCAATTGGCCTGCTAGAGAAACCCAAATGCTTAGGCAAGCAGTCCACCCCACTAGACCCGAGATCCGAAGCTCTCATAATCAAACCTGGAAAATCGAACAAGCACACCTGAACCAGCTTCTCTCTACTCTGAGATAATCATCCACGAGAGTGATCCAGTCATGTCACAACCACCTTCCTTACAACCAGCCCCACTCCCCCCCAAGGGCCACCTCTAGATAGTCATCCGGTTGAGCCACAAAAACAAAAAGCTAATTCCGGTCACGCTCAGACGCCCCGGCAGTGCGAAATCCGGCGAGGCCCACCAAGAGACATCACAATGGTCGGAAGTTATGGAAGTTATGGATTCCCAAGAAGATAAAGACGTTGTCTCATTCCAAGGCTCTGGCCATAAACTGTTAGAATCACCAATATGGATCTCGTCCACTAGTTCAGCGAGTCCAGTAGGTCAGCTTTTGCACTTACGAAGCCCGTCAACCTTTGAAATAGAAGTAAATCAAGTAAACGGGGCATTGGAGCCTCTTATTCAAAAGCTTAGGTTCGACTTTCCCTCGCTTGTCTCCACGCCATTTCTCGCCCCTCACGTGCAGCCTAGTTATACCTGCTTTAAGGACCTACACCAGCTTGAGACTAGGGGCAGTGCATCTAATGCCTCTTTGATGGTTACCAACAACAGCAGTGCCAGCAATAACGCTCTCAATTTACAACAAGACCTAAACAAAAGTCTCCAAAAGAAACGACCCTCGCCTAATAGTAGCTATTCAGACCCAAAATCACCACCACCACATCCTCAAACCCAGGGCAACGATCCCTCAAAAATAGAATCCTGGCCTAGGGAGCCACTCGGCACTTCAGCCACGCACAAGGTTGAGGTACTGCTCTCAGTTACTAACCAAGCCTTGAATTCTATTGCTAGTGCTGCTCACACGCACGCTGATAAATTAGATGCCCAGATAAATATCTTACACCTGGTAACGGATTCAATAACCAGAATTGATACTTAGCTTGATCAACTATATTCTTTGATACGCAGAGCTCAAAACAACGTAAATCTAAATCAAAATCAAAGTCAAAGTCACAGTGAATGCAGCTGCAACCCGGTACTAAAAAAACTAGAAATGCTCCCAGGAGTAATGTCCTCTCTAGTTGAGGACCTGAAGAATGAGGCATGTAGACGGACACAGAAAACCGCTCCCCTCCCATTATTTCAAACCCAGCCTCCACATTGGCCCACCTTAAGGAAAAAACATTCTTATAGCGTTGAGCATCTAAGAGGCAATGCGACTGACGGCAGGACAAGATATCAGGCGCAAGATTGTGATCCTTCTGACGCTCATGAGCAGCAGATCACTATTACACAAGATCACAAAGCTAGAAGCTTGGAAGCCGTCGGAAATCAAGCCCTTGTATTTACTTCTAACAAAACACAAACAACAAGAGGTCTAGATAATACTACCCGATCTAAACCTGTAATAGACATATGCAACCCGTTTAATTCTACTGAGCCACTAAATATGGCTAACCCACCTCCCACAGAAGGACAACACTTGTCCAGGAAAAATAAGAAGAAAATAAAGAAATTAAAAAAAGCCAGGAAAAAAGATAGTGCACTTCTACGTTGCCTCAGAACAGATGACCCTGAGTCGACAGCCAACTCAGCCACGGACACCAGCAATAACACTCATGGAAAAAGAACTTTACTCACTTGCTCCCCGGAACATTTCATTGAAACACAAGGTGTGTGCCAAATCAAGGTCGATATCGACTGATGCACTGTGCTAGACCAGGAGGAGACCCCTGAGAAACTGAAGGAAAAAAAAGAAATAAAAAAATGCAGTGGAAAATCTTTTAAGAACATGGCCAAGTTCACAAAGCCATCAAGCAATTGTCCCTCACTCAAGCAAGGTGCAAAAAAGCCCATGGGCTGGAGTTCCCCGCACAAAGCCATAAGTTGTCATGACTTAGCACAACCACTTGAAACCGAGGAGGAAGGCATCAAAACAAAAAAACTCACAGAGGAGATTGCAACACAAGTTAACTTGAGGGATGAGTTGGGAAAAAACAAAATGAGAAGGCTCTGAACCCCTCGAAACAGTCGAATATAGGCTGTAGCCCTCTCAAGAAATGGCAAGAGGGGAAGAACTCTCCTCTGATGCTAGCCCACATAGTTCTAAAGTAAACAGACAAGAAGGTTTAAATCAACTACCCAAGGAAAAGATGCCCAGCGAGAGCATAATGGTAAATCTCACGCAACAGCCGAATACAACTACAGTAAACATCGCAGAATCAACCCAGCTGTCCCAAGAAGGCTCCAAATTATTGCTGTACCCAGAGTATATATCTCAAGGAAAATGGGACACCCTCAACAGAGGGAATATTCTAAAGTTGTGTCTGCACCTTCCGGGACTGGAAAACATAAAAACAACGGACATCGAAATCGTGGCTATTGTCGCCCCAGAACAGGGCCAGACATACTCCTACTGTGCACCTCACCTCATAGGCCCCCAAACCTTCCATTAATCTCCATCACACTAACATTCCACTCAGAGCACTCACACAGGCTGAGCAGCTGGGAGCCAAGATAACCGGGAAGCTACATGAATACCTAAGCAGGATATAACAGGAGGGTATAAGATTGGTACAAGTGGGTGAATTGGGGATGGAGGGGAGGGGCTTCAGGAGGTTTAGGGCCCTGACCCACCATGTCGGATTATGCCCTGATCAAGTACAGTATGGATTCTCAGAGGAACAGCATAGAAGAACATTTATCAGTAGAGATAAAGGTGGTTTATGTTTAACCGTAGGAAATGCTGTGAAAGGACCAATACTGAGGAATGGATTTGAGCCCCTTTCTGATTCAATGATAAGTTGGGAGGAAAGCAGAATAGGAGGGATGAGTGATTTGGACTGGGGATCAGAGTACTTGCACAGCCTGTGTGTATTGATGTGGAATCTAGGGGGATATAGGAGGCAGCTGAACCAAGACACCTATAAAGAGGCGCTGGGATGATATGAAAGTATGTGCTTCCTAGAATCTTAGCTGTGCAAAGTACCTGAGCAAGTAGATGGGTTCACAATGCTTACCAAAGATGCTGTGCAATGGGTCTAGGGTACTCTTCAGGGGGACTGATAACTTTAGTGTCGACTAGAATGGCCAATAAAGTATTAAGGTTAAATGTTAATAGTCAATGGATGTTGATTAGTCAGCTGGAGCTCTATAATACATCCCAGGCAGGAAGACAACTAATATATATTCAGCCAGAGTACATAATACATTTTGATTACCAACTGGGTTTGTTAAAAGAAGACCTGGTGTTCCTCTGTACAGCAAAGGCAACTCAGTTGGTAAATTGGTTCCCTCCTCTAGCGACAAGCTATTTAAAGAATTGTTAGCTACTGCATAGGTGCCCCCGGCTATTTTCCCTTTAGCTGGTGGCACCGGATGAGATGAAACCCTAGATGAGTTTATAGAATCTAGAGGGATGTTCTTTGTTAACGGATGTGTAGATACTGACCATTCTGCAAGACAGACATTTCGCATGGGAAACTAGATCTGCCCAATTGATTATACCTTTACGAAGTAGATGGGTTTAAAGTGTTT
Organism: Triturus cristatus; assembly: GCF_964204655.1. Taxonomy (NCBI): domain Eukaryota; kingdom Metazoa; phylum Chordata; class Amphibia; order Caudata; family Salamandridae; genus Triturus; species Triturus cristatus. Next base: position 1,867,193,555 of record NC_140589.1, read on the forward strand.
CAAATTGAAGGCAGTGACCACTGTCCTTTACAGGTAACTCTTAGGATAGTTCAAGGGGTGCACAGAGACAGAGTAGCCTCCCTGCATGTGGAGTATCCTTGATATATAACCAGTCGCATAACTGAGGATAGTTTGAAATTGCTAAATGATCTGATTGTAGACTATGCGTCTTTTGGTAAAATTGAAGAGCCAAATAATGTTTTAACATGGTATGGTCAGGTGATTGAGCAGGTGGTGGATTGCTTGAGGGTGCAACTAAGATTAGGCCCTGTAAATAAGGGTTGTGATCTTGGTAAGGGGTAAGAGGAATGAGCGTTGGAGGGAAAACGGGAACGGAAATGGGAAAGATTGCTCAGGAAAAGGCAGAATAAGGGACTAGTGAGGATCCTTCGCCTGACAAAACTTGAATATAAAAATAAGCTAAAGGAAAAGAAATTGGAGTATGGAACCAAAAATTGGCAATCAATACTTGAAGTGATAGGCTCAAATATTATTAAATGGTTTTGGCAGCTGGTGCGAGAGGGGAATGTGCAAAGGGAAAATGAGATGTTTAGTTGGAGATGACTGGATTAACCATTTGAGCAATCTATGTAATAGCTATATGGTAGATGACAACCCAGAAATCATGGGTAAGGTTGAGGCAGATATAGAGTGACTCTTTCCTTTCAGAAGATAAAGGAAACTATTCAATACCTAAAATTAACTTAAGCAGCGGACCCAGATAACTTACCAGTAATCATAATGAAAAATAATGTAGATTGGTGGGCACGTTTTTTTATGGCATCTTCCAAAAAGCCTTGGCATCTGGAAGCTTTCCAGAGAGTTGGAAAAGGGCAATTGTTAGGTGTAATGAAAGCATGGGTGGAGCAAGGTGGCTTTATGAGGACCATTCAACAATAGATCATTGCCTAAGTCTTTGGGCAATGGTAAAAAGGCATGTCAGCTGTGAGGTAGACTGTTCTGTTGCTTTGTTGATTTCTGGACCACCTATAATTTGATTAAATGTAAATTATTGTGGGAGATTTTGGGCTGGGTCAGTATCAACAAGGAGTTGCTCTCGGTGATTCAGGAATTGCATTCCCAGAACTGTGCACAAGTCATTTTAGATACCCAAAGCAAATACGGATAAATAATGGTCTAAGGCAAGGTGGCATTCTGGCCCCTTTATTATTTTTGCTGTTTTTGTCCAATTTACCTAATACACTGCATAAAGCTGGATGATTTGGACATGACAGAATTGCGTTTACAAATGAAATTGGGTATTTTTATGAATATTGCCTAAAGAAAAAGCTTGTGGTTAATTTGGATAAGACCAAGATAATGGTGATGGGGAAAAAAGGGGTATTTTAATTGGTATTTGGGAGAGGTTAAAGTCAATGTCCTTGATAAATACAAATACTTGGGTATGTGGTTTGATACCAAATTAACTTGGAGAGACCACTTAGAATAATTTAATTCAACTGCACAATCCTCAGTATGGGGCATAAAACCGTTTAGCCAAAGATATGGAGGGCCGTCATTATGCCCCATTTTGTCGGCTGTTAACACAATGGTTTGTCCTCAATTCCAGTATTTCCTTAGGTGGTAAATTGAATTGAAATCTTGAGGAGGATAAATGTGTGAAAAGGCTCCTTGTGCTTCAAGGGCTACAGGCTACATTTAATTCCCCCAGCGCCTTGAGACCCTCTGGGTGAGTAGTGCGCTATATAAATGCTTGATTGATTGATTGATTGATTGATACTGAGTCCCTATCGAGCCATAAGTTAAGAACTGATGTGTTGAAATTTAGGGTAGGGCTTAACCCAAGTTATGCGGACATGAAGAGAAAAGCTGCAATGAGAGGCGAGCAGGGTTTGTGTACTTACGTGCTGAAGTCAAAATGTAGTGGATAACATATTTTATTAGATTGTTTGTGGTTCCTAGATGAACGGAAATCATTTTTAAAGCCTCTTTTTAGGGATTATAGAATCAAGCTTTTAGCTTGTTGATAATTATGAGATTTATAAACATGGTATGTGCAATATAATGTTTTTAATTGCAATACAGGAGTCACTAAAAGGGTTATCAGATAACCTGGAAGGGTCGGAGGGGTAGGAATAAGATCTTTTTAGTAACTGTTGTTTTTATTGATGTGTTTGTATGTGTGTAGAAATGTGCTTTGTATGTTTGTTTTAAATAGTCAAATTATAGCCATGATTTTGTTTATGTGCATATATGTAAATATAGAATTACTTTACTCCTAAAAGAATAAAACAAGAAAAATAAAAGACCTGTGGCATGAGGAAGCAGTTAAAGAAAACTGAGAGCAGTCATTCATTTCATATGCATGGACTAGGACCTGAAGTGACCCATAATGCCTCACGAGGGGGCAACATTTAAAATATGTGCTATTGTGGTGCCCTAAAAAGGGGCAGCAGCACCACCAACTGTTATGAAAGAGTATTTGGGAGGCTGAGGAGATGCAGCAGCCACCTCCAAGAATGTGTTTGAAATAATCCACACTAAGGGATAGAACTCTGCATAAAAAATATGATAATAGGACATGGCTTTTTTTATGCGTAGAGTTCTACACAGTCATAAAGTTACTATTAAATTGCAGTTTTGTGAACACTGAAAAAGAGTAAACTTATACAAATGTGTAAGTTTACCTTTGTGAATCAGGCCCACAGTCTCCCGGGTTCTTATTAGCATGAACCCAAGCTGAAGCTTTTGATCTTGTGTTCTGGAGTGTCGGAACATCTTGAGAATGGTTCTATGACTGTTGTAGCAGAATGAAAATAGTAAAAATACTCTCAAACACTTTTTTAATTGGAAATGTTTTATTGATAACGTGGTGATGAACTATATGGTGTTTACCATTACAATGAATAAATAGGACCATGGTTGCTGTCCCCGTTGAGTTTAATAGCGGTGTAATGTGCCCCTAGGCTTTCAGGATCCTAGCAGGGGAATGGGGAATCTCCCAGAGACAGATGGTAGGAAGTGCCTAGAATTTCTCCCACTTCAAAGGATGGCACCAGGTATAAATATTGGACACTCAGACCAACTCCAACTTTTCAAAACACTCCTGGACCTGTGTACTTTACAGGAGAAGGAATGCACAGCTGTTTAAATATTAAGCTTAGTTACCTGCTGCTTGAGTAACTGCTGCTTGATGGTTACCCTGCTAAATAAGGCCTGCCTTGCTGCCAGAACCCAGGACTACCAGAGTGTCTTCAAGGGTCAGTTGGCTGACCCCCTGTTCCGGGCTACAAGAATACAACAAGCACCAGATTTCTGGCTTAATCTGAACTACGCAGCGCAATGTGTCCCCAACTCCTGACTGGTAGCTTCATCAGAACTGATGCAACGTGCCATACCTCGACACCGAACCTCGTAGCCCGGCTCCTGATCAGCAGCTTTACCCTCACTGATGTAGCACGACACATCGGGATGTTTCTCGGATATAAATTTACCTTACAGAAATGAAAAGACACAAGATGTTTAGCAAAACATGAACAGGTTGGTTTAATTAATTGCACCGGCGGGGAGAATCTCGACAGAATGCGCCTGAGGAAAGTCTCTTGGTGTACAAAGTTTCGGCTGACATTATATTCATATCATGAGGTACAATAAAGTAATTCATGCATTCCTGAACAGCATCTCAGTCATAAATTAACAGGCCTCAGGGAGAGCTAGTGTGGGCCAGTGTGTATGTGTCCAGATGTCCAGCATGAGGAGCGGATGATCACTACTTGTGGTGTGCATGTCGTGTCCTGATTGGCTGAGTGTTCCTATCTATTTATGGTATCTAGCTTTGTGATATCTTTGGGGCAAACAAGCCTTTGGTCAAACGTGTTTTATTGAGGCCAATTTCCTCGGACCTGCTTGTGGTGGAAATATCTATTTGTGAAATCGATCTGGGTTTTCCTTGGGTGCACCTTTGTCTTTGGGTTAAGAGAGACCTCACCTGTGACCTTTCACTCAATAGGCGTGGGTGTGGGTTGCAGGGCTTGCCTGATCACATATCTTTGACTCTGGGTTGATGGGGAGGTGACCTTGGGTAAATCCGACAGCAATGACACAAGTTAGTTGGAACTCTGCAAAATAATAAGGGGAGACACTGGTATAATTTTTATTGACATTCTCAACATCGTGCGTACAGTTATCATAGTGTCTTTACTGATATTGGCACAGTCATGCTTGCCTAGGTCATAGGGTACATCGACACTGTCATTCATGCATGGGTTATGGCATACATTGATATCATTACTGTCGGTATCAACACTGTTGGGTAGACATAGATTAAGCCATATGTTGACATTGCATTTATTGGTATTGCCTATGTCCAGCCTTACCCATTCCAGCACTCCCTACTCTAGTTGATTCTTCAGCTACTCTATCCCCTTCATGGGCCATTACGGTTATATTATTTGGAAGTGTGTGTATGTCTGTTACTTTTTCCCTAGCTATTTGCATACTACCTAATTTGAGGACTGCGTTTTTACAGCAGGAAACCCCCACTTGTAGGAAACCACATTATAGAAGTGCAATAATGAAAACTGGTATTAGAGACCTGCATAGTTTGGACATCCATAAGGGGATCCCGAGAAAGATACTATGCAACCAGTCCTGCTCCTGGGCATCTCCCTCCTTCTTCATGTCGGCTTGCAGATGATGCAGTTCTTGGATGGCACGAGCTTATGTCCCATTGTCCATATCATGTCCGGAAATAAAAGTACAACAGGAAGCATCAGTCTTGGCACACACCGCATCTGCATTGCAGTCATCAAGTCCAACAGCACCGATGTTGATTACCATGAGGTGGATGGCTCTTAGTTCTTCCTTGATAGCTTTTAGACAGAGCTCAGTATAATTAATCTTCTTCAGCAACTCCCACCTGGTTATTTGCAACCAGTGGGTGTGTTCCATTATTTGCATGGTGAAGAAGGGTATTGACCCTCTGGCGTTTTCTTGAGTCTCTGTGAACAGTCTAAATTCTTCTGGAATGTCCTTGTAGTGAGCCCAGCCAAAATAATCATGAGTTCTTCTCCCTCCAGCCTGGTGCAACAGAGTTGTTTTCTTCCTTAACGGATGTTGAGAAAACTCAGACAGATCTACTCCAGGGATGACCATGGTTGGGGCGGGAATGGTCATGAGGTTGCAGAGACCCCCATCTGGGGACGAGCTGGGTGTAGGCATGTTCACCACATTGCCAGTACAAATCCATCAACATGGAGATGCCCCATTGCAGGTCCAGTACATACAATATCACGCCACAGTTCTCATTACAGGCCAACGATATGGTTCCTTTGCCACTGAAACATAAAAAGTACAGTGTTAGTTTCAATACAATTAGGGTTGCCAATTACCCTCCACCCATGTGTACCTATTAATCTTGTTATCCCAGATATTCTGGAATGGTGTGTCTATGCTAGCATTGGACTCCCTCCCATGGGATTAATTTCCCCCCACGTGATTGAGATGAGCGGCCCTGCATAGGAATTCCATGTCAGCGGTCCACTTGTCTTTAAAGTTGGTGGTCCCAAAGATGTTAACCGCCGACAGAGGCGGGAGTACCCGTATTTGTGCACTGATCTTGCTACCTCCAGGAACCTTTTTTCTACAAAGTCCTGTGGCCAAACAGTGTCCTCCCCTATGGTGCCCCTTCTGGGCATCCTATCTACCTCGGACTGGATTGTTCTAGGCTCAGTGAAGCGATACAGCACAGTGGGTTTTTGTCTCATACAGGGAGATGTTTACTAGTGTCCTACGGGGTTCTACTCTATGGGGTTGAATCTGCGTCCTGATCCTACATAGCTACTGATGGACAAGGCATTTTACTCTTTCAGGAGCTATCTCCTGGCATAAATAAAGCCTTTCTGTGCCTGCCAGTGAACATATATAACATGACCTGTTCGTAGTTTGTGTGCCTATGGCATTCATGTGTTGATGCCAGGTGTTGTGAATGAGTGCGCTGTTTATTGTGTGAGGAAGGCTAGCGTTTGGTTCGGTGTAGGTGTACGTGAAGGGAGAGATGTCTCTGCACATGTGTTGCAAGAATGTAGAAGTAGAGTTCACAAGATTAGGCATACGTCTAGCTCTGGAGGGGCTCAAGAGCACCCCGGCTAAATAGAGCATGTAAAGAAATACAAAAATACTTTGCTTAAAAAGGATTTGTAGGCTGTAGGGGGATCTTCAGGTGAGGTGTCTGCCGTCTGGGCGCCCAGAGGTGATTTCGCTTAGTGCAGTGCAAAACATTTCTTTCAACAGGTTGTTGCAAAAGTCAATGTATCCTGTATTACTTGAGCATTGTGCCTTCTGAAAGAAAGTCCTTTTAAAATCTTTGGTCAAAGGCATGGTGGGCCGCAGCGGTGTTGGTGTATTTTCACTTCAATTACAGACCTGAAGGATCGAAGCTGTGGGTTGTCAGTTAGCTGGGAGAAAATACGTCATTAGACAGATGTCTGGAAAATACCTGCGTTTACATTTTATCAATGCGCTCGATGGTTTAACTGTGAGCAAATGTTGCCTAATGGGATACTGGAAAGAAGTGCTAAGATTTTAGGCGAATGCTGCGTTTTAAACTGTTGAAAGAGTTGCTAGGGTTTTAGGGGAATGGTGAGTTTTAAACTGCTTTAAAGCTCTTTATATTTTGTGTCCCCTCCTCTCCTACCTATTGTGGAGACAGTACTCTTTTCCTGAGGGCTGCTCCATTTTTATCAAGTCAGGGGTGTCCTTTTGACCTGCATGCAGTTGTGAAGGAAAGTGGATGTTTGGATTTTAGGTTATTGTTTCTATTGACACGGGCGCGACCCATGGGTCTCTGCACGTGGTGGGGAACACCGTTTTTCTCTAGTTAGGCTGAGTTGCTTGGTCACGCCCTTGTTCCCGAAGGATCGAGAATCTTTGGGCTGTTTTTAGAATCTTTCGTTCAGGCTTTGGTGGGCGGTTACCAGTGTTTTTGCGCATTGCTAATTTTAACAAGGGATACTGGAGGTGGTTGAAAGGTCGTGTATGGACCCTCGTTGGAACCTGCAGAGGAAAATGGATGAAATGTGTTTGTTTGCAGTGTTTTCCCTGCAAGAGTCAGTGGTCTCGTTGGGACTTTATGTGCTCGGCCTGATGGAAGTGGCGCTAATGAAATCACTGGACTGGGGTCACGTGAAGTTGATTTTTTGGGGGAGACTTTTCAGGATACTGCTGCCATTGTGGCCATCATTGCCCTCTGCGTGTTGAGGAACCCAGCTCCCAACACCAATGCTAGAGCATTTGTCATGTTTTGGAACTATAGGATGGTCTCTGTTTAGCGGTAAACCCTCAGGCGGTTGATACTTGCATAGCCCGCCCAACGTTGGACTTGGGGGAGCGGTCCTGGGTGCCTGCTTTTATGCACCAGCTAGAGGCCCACCCTGCTCCCTCGTCAGACTGTCCTCCCCCAGGGGACGTGGTCACACAACCCTTCCCCGGGGGATAAACAGCAGTGGGGGTCCAGGGCTTCCTGTGGGTACCTGGATGGTGAACTCTAGCGCTTATTCCCGGTCAGCATAGCATAGCCTTCCCGCATTCTGATTGTGAAAGCATTTAAGGAAATGTGACTTTAATTGGTATGAAGGGGATAGGTTGTTTTGGAGGATGGTTTTGGACTTATGGTGTTTTTGTACTCTGTAATTGTGCTAGGGTATTGCCACCCCAGACAGTCACCCTACCTTGCTGTGGCTGTGGGTCTGGTCCCTGCTGGACTGAACTCCCTGTCTGTTGCAGCTAATGTCGCGTGCTTGGCCAACCACCCAGAGGGGCGGCTGCAACCTGATTTCTTTGAAGCTGATAGTGGGATGCATGTGCGTTGTTCTGAGCTTGGTTTTGGGGATGTCTGCTCTGTGTGAGCTATCCCGGTACTGGCCCATTCTGATGGTGGTACATTTTTAAATGGTACTGGTTAGCCCTGTGGCCCATTCTGAGACAGTTGTGGCACTGTACAAGGCCATTTTGGACCCAGCCATCTTGATACCCTCTGGGGTCCATAGGCAGAGCAACCCTTGAGCTGTGGTGCCACCTGGATGTTCATTGCTAATGCGGCCCTCTCAAGGGCAGTATTTTTCAGTTTATGTTGGAACAGTTTGATGGTGTCCCTCTCCGGGCCTGCTCCTGCTTCTCTCTGCCCTTATCCTGTCTCTTCCTGCAATAGTGTAGTCCCTGTATTTCCCACCAGGGTTTGGAGTCTAGCCCTACCCATACTGTCTAATCTGGTCTAGAGCTCAGTGGGAAGTCTCCTCTTGAGGATGTTGTAGAAAAATGCAACCTGTGGACCCATGTCGCTCCAGAGCTGTCCTGTCCCTGCCCCAATCATTCTCTCATCCTGTCTAGGAATGCAATCATGGTCTTTCCAGGCTTAATGCTCTCTGCCATTAGTCCTCTTACATCTGGGCGGTCAGAGAATATCTCCCTTAGGGCCATCTAGATCTGGTGTCTGAATGAGGTAAATTCAGCTCCGTCATGCTCGGTGTTGATAAGCGTGACTGCAGGGATGTGGGCTAGGGAGAACACCATGTCGGTCTGCTCCCCAATGAGGCTGCTGAGCAGACTTTTGATGTCACATAAGGCTGTTTACACCTGCGGTGTTCTTTAAAAAGTATGAGATCTATTTCCCTGCCCCATCCATCAATGAGGACAGTTTATTCCTGAGCCCTTCTTTGTCCATCTGTACCCAAGGCAAATAGATGTTTCCTATTGCACTCTTCTGCAGCTGGGGACAAATCCTGGCTTTGGGCAGCTCTGTCAGTTTCTCCCCGACATAGCACTCCCATCGTCTCAGGTACTCCTGCATATAGGGGTAGTTCCAATTCAGATCTCCCCCTCCATGCTGAATGCAGTCCTCTGCAATGGGCATGTCTTCGTGTTTGAATGATCCCTCCTCTGGACAAGGACGATCACTCTGGCGGCCTTTCCTTTTGGTCCAGCTATCCAGTAGATGACTAAAAGGTCACTGAAGGCCTCGCCCTCTTCTCTAGATGCTATCTGTCTACGGGTGGGTCTGCCTGACCAGCATATTCTGAGGAGGAGCGGTGGATGTCCTCGTCATCACTCTCCTTGTGCATGCATAAGGGTGCCATGCATGCTGCTCCTTCTGTTTCTCAATTGTGTCCCTGTCAAGCTTTCCTGACTACTTATTTCCTAGTAAGCCCCTATCCTATGCCGATGGGCAGGTGATATGTGTGACTTGCTGAGGGGTCTTCCTCCTGACTCATCTCTATGTGGGGTCTGCTCCCTATGGGTGAGGGGGAGGTGTTTCTCCTCCTTGCTGGGCTTCCCGGGCATGTACTCTCTATCTCTCTCCATCTTTAACGCTTGCCTTTCCTCTAACTCCCACCTGGGTTGCCTCCTTCTCTCAGTGCTACATGCTGTTCTTCGAGGCAATGTCTTGACCTCAACCTCACTCCCTGATGCTTCCTCCATGCCATAGGCCTGCCCGGTTGGAGTATAGCCCACAACTCTCCATTTTTATTCAGAATTTGTGGAACTGGCTGTCCTTTCTTCCACTCCATAGGTTGAATCACCTTCCAGTAGGGCCACAAACCTCCCTCTGGCCTTACTGCACCTGGTGCGGCATTCAGGAGTATGTGCTCCCTGTTTATCTTGGATCCAATGGCTCGCAGCCGATGGGTGAGGGGTTGCATCCTGAGGAGGCTTGGCACTGGACTGAGCTGGGGCTGACTGCACCCCGGCTGGTGGGACCTGTGATACTCTTCCCCGCTCAGAAGCTTGCTACCCCGAGGTGTCCTGCAGCCTCCTGGATGGGTGAATTGGTGTAACCCAGCGCTGCTGCCACTGAGATGGCCAGCATCAGCAAGAGCACATCCCTCCTGGTGTACAGTGGGGGAGGAGCAGATGCTTTGCTTACAGACTTGGGGATATTCTTGTAGGCTGAGGCTACCTCTAAGATGGCCCACAGTTCTAGTAGGGCCTCTCGCTTATCCTTCTTATAGCCTGTATACCTGGTCTGTATGTGGTTCTTTGTATGCTCTATGGTGTTGGTGTCGAACGTCCCGTCATCAGGCCAAAAAATGCATGGGCATTGGTCAGGGCATGCCATAAGCCTGAACAGGTGGAGTGTAGCCTGTGGCTCCACTTTCTTCCCCTCCACTGGTTAAATCACCTTCCAGGAGGGCCACAAACCTCCCTCTGACCTTATGGCACGTGATGGGGCATTCAGGAGTATGTCCTCCCTGTTCGTCTAGGACCTGATGGGTCGAAACCGATGGGTGAGGGGTTGAAACCGGATGAGGCTTGGCACCGGACTGAACCAGGTCTGAATGCGCCTGGGCGTGTGGGACCTGTGATACTTTTCTCTGCACGGCAGCTTGCTGTCCCAGGGTGGTCCTGCAGCCTGCTCAACCAATGGATTGGTTTAACCCAGTGCGGCTGTGACTGGGATGGCCGGCATCAGTGAAAGCACATCTCTTAGGCAGCAAAATTTGTGGGCGTAGGTATGAATGTGCCACTCGCAGAAGTGTTTCTCTAGTTTCCTAGCCTGGGTGGGGAACCTCGATTGCATGTGGTTTAGTGGAGTCTCCATGATAACTTGGGAAACTTGATTTTAGGATTTTGCAAATTCAGATAGTCCTGAGTTTCTGAAATAATTATAGATTCGACTCTAATCAAAATTCCACTCAAATTTTGGGGAACTGTGTACACATTGCATTAGAAAAAGGACATTTAATACTAGGACCTTTCAAACTAAACAAGAGACGAATGCAATGAAATAGTAACAATCTGAAACAGAATGCAATTGTTAGTTCAGAGCAGTAAGAGTTGATTTGTAGCAATCATTAAAGTCTGGTCTGGAAATATTTGGTGATTATTTCATAAAGCAGAGACTTACTAACGTGACATAACATTTAAACATGCAGTACATTGCAAAATATGACAGCATCACAACATCAATAAATGCATAAAATGGAAAATATAAAAGAGACTACGAGAGTTAAAAGTTAGCAGAAAAAATTATTACTTTGTCCAAAAACCTTAGCCACTTCCTAGCACTTACAAATTCAGGAGAGGGCTTGCTCTGTGTATTACGCAGAGCTAAGTGAGCCTCACAGCTGTCACTATTAGCTCGGCAGACAAAGGTTGCTGCACTTTGTGTGGAAAAAGGAATTACCTGACAACTACCGGTCCTCTGTGGCCAGACATTAGCTATGCCTTATTTCATCAAAGTGTGGCTATACCCTAGCAACCCGAATGTCACACTCAGGGGTAACGCATACCGACTGCTTTACGCCCAGCGGTCCAAGCACAAAAATCCACCTTTACAATTCTTTTAAACCAGTGTTAAGAAACCCCAGAAGTCTCTAAAAAAATCAATTTGACAAAAAATATGATCGAGGTGGTGACCCTATATAACACACCAACGATAAGGGGTGTACTGTTGTGTCGAGCCCTAGTGTACAAGCTAAAAAAAAACTATAGCTACCTTTACCTTTCTCTTGATTACTCTGGTCCTAGTTTGCCATACGCCACATGCTGGGACTAAGGATTAGATGTGGCCTCTTACTCTTTTGACACCGGCATCCGGACGGACCTTCGTTCTGTGGATTTAGCAGTACTTCAAATCAATTATGGCATCTGCAGACCCATCTTGTTTGCACAGATGACTCAGTTCGGGCAGGGGTCCTTGTCCTTCGGCAGCAGTCTGGTTTGATATACAAACCTCTCCTATCTGGCTCACCAAAATGTTGCTCGGATATGAATTTACCTTAAAAAAATTAAAAGACAAGAGGCTTTTGGCAAAGCAGGAACAAGTTGGTGTAATTAAACCCAGCAGCCGGGTGAGACTTGACAGAATGCGTCTGAGGAAAGTCTTTTGGTGTACAAAGTATTGCCTGACATTATATACATCATGTAAGGTTAAATAAAGCAATATCTGCATTCCTGAAATGCATCTCAGTCATAAATTAACAAGCTCGGGCATCAGATAAGGACAAAGATGGTGACCTCGGGGAGAGCTTGTGTGGGCTAGTGTGTGTGTGTCCAGATGTCCTGCAAAATAGCCATGCCCCCCAAAACACAAAACACACCCCAATGACACAACAACATGGCAAAAAGAAATATACAAACCAGCCCCTTCCAGGACCACAATCCTTTTCAATACTCCAGGAGTGAAGGGACATACACCCCAGCTTAAAGGAGAGGTAAAGAACACAACATCACTAGCCACACCACACACAGCACCACCACCACTTCCACACCTGCACAACTAACCCCTTGCACATCACACACCATACACATAACAACCACAACTACCACTCACACCCCTGCACTCACAACCATTTTGCACACCACACACCATTGCAACACATACGATGCCCAAATTCACAGAGAGTGAGTTGAAGGTTATGGTAGATGACATAATCAGAGTGGATCCACAACTGTTTGGTACCCTAGTCCAACAGACACCAATAGCCACATGAACACAAATGTGGGCAAGGATAGTCAAGAAGGTCAATGCAGTAGGGACCACCCCGCGCTCAAAAAATGAAATCATGAAGTGGTGGCATGACCTCAAGAGGGTGGTCAAACAGAAGAGGAGCCAGAACCGTGAGCTGGCTCAGAGGACTGGTGGTGGCCCTCCCATACCACCAAAACCATTCAATGCATGGGAGGAGAAAGTGCTTGCCATACTGCATCCAGAGAGTCTCACAGGAGTAGTCGGGCAAGTGGAGGCTGGTAAGTACAAACAAATGATTACCACCACACTGCTATGTACTGTCTTGCGCAACTACAAAGCTACACCTCCTAGGCACAATTACTTCCATATGCACCACACACTCCCCAGCACATGTCTCACAGATCAAACATTCACCCACTCACATCCACGCCAAACGTAGCTAGCAACATTACCATGGGGCATGTGTATATGCAGACAGCACTACAACTCCCACCAGGCCCCCTTGTCCCACTGCATCAGCAAGATGGACACCCTCCCCCCACGCCCCACAGAAGCATGTGTCAGCTATTACATAACCCACATCAAACTTACAGGTGGGTAGCCATCTTCCCTGGGAGGGCGTTTGTGGGTAGGTGGCCTGTACCACTACTCCCACCATGCCCCCTGTCCCACACCTCAGCAGGATGGAGCACTCCCCCCACTCAGAAGCAGTTGGAAGCCTTTACAGTACACCAAACAAACTTACAGGTATTCAGACATCTTCCCTGGGAGGGTGTTTGTGGGTAGGAGGCCTATATCACTACTCCCACCATGCCCCCTGTTCCACACTTCAGCAGGATGGAGCACTCACCCCACCCAGAAGCAGTTGAAAGCCATTGCAGTATACCAAACAAACTTACAGGTAGGTAGCCATCTTCCCTGGGAGTGTGTTTGTGGGTGGGAGGCCTGCACCACTACTCTCACCATGCCCCCTGTCTCACACCTCAGCAGGATAGAGCACTCCCCCCACCCCACCCAGAAGCAGTTGGAAGCCATTGCAGTACACCAAACACACTTACAGGTAGACAGACATCTTCCCTGGGTGGGTGTTTGTGGGTGGGAGGCCTGTACCACTACTCTCACCATGCCCCCTGTCCCACACCTCAGCAGGATGGAGCACTCCCCCCACCCCACCCAGAAGCAGTTGGAAGCCATTGCAGTACACCAAACAAACTTACAGGTAGGTAGCCATCTTCCCTGGGAGTGTGTTTGTGGGTGGGAGGCCTGCACCACTACTCTCACCATGCCCCCTGTCCCACACCTCAGCAGGATGGAGCACTCCCCCCACCCCACCCAGAAGCAGTTGGAAGCCATTGCAGTACATCAAACAAACTTACAGGTAGGCAGACATCTTCCATGGGTGGGTGTTTGTGGGTGGGAGGCCTGTACCACTACTTCCACCATGGCCCTGTCCCACACCTCAGCAGGATGGAGCACTCACCTCACCCAGAAGTAGTTGGAAGCCATTGCAGTACACCAAACAAACTTACAGGTAGGTAGCCATCTTCCATGGGAGGGTGTTTGTAGGTAGGAGGCCTATACCACTACTCCCACCGTGCCCCCTGTCCCACACCTCAGCAGGATGGGGCACTCCCCCCACCCAGAAGCAGTTAGAAGCCATTGAAGTATACCAAACAAACTTACAGGTAGGCAGACATCTTCCCTGGGAGGGTGTTTGTGGGTGGGAGGCCTGAACAACAATTCACCCCAGGCCAACTCGTCCCCCGACCATCACGATGGAGCCTCCACTCCCACCCAGATGCATGTGTCAGCTATTGTATCACCACAAACAAACTAACAGGTAGGTAGACATATCCTTGCTTGTCACACCCCTGAGCACGATGCAAGCCTCCACCACACACACACACACAGATGTTTCAAGTCAAAGGCAAATGGGAAAACATAACAGGTAAGTAGCCAGTATGTGCACACATCCACTGTTTGAAAAAAGCATGGTGCCACATGACAACACTAGCCCTCCCATTGCACACACATACACACAGATCCTATTGCCAATCAAAGTGTGCACACAGCTAAGCCAATGAGACTGTCACTTCAACCAAAGTGTGACACACCAATGCACATGTAGGAGAAAGTCTGGGCACAATCATGCACAGAACAGAATTCCATGTGTAAGTGCCATGTGGCCAGAGCTGCAAGGACCAAATGAGAAATTAGAAAGCATGGTTGGTGGTACGAATCCAGATATGCACATGACAAGACAAAGGTATGCAGGAGATGACAATGGCCTGTTAATGGCTAGATGTAATGCCTGACAGGGCAGAATGAGCAAAAAAGAGTCCTCACAGATATTTTTTCCTGCGCTAGTCCTTAGATGGCAACATGTCCCTGTAATCAGAAATCATGCACGTTGTGCATGGTAGGTATTGACAACTCTCACCATGGACAAGTAATGCCTGTACCACAGCACCATGTCAGGAGGTACAGTAGTGCACATACAACAAAATTGGATGAGTAATCAACTGTGTGGTGTACAAACAGTTAATGACATACAGCTAACACAAAGCCTTCGGTGTGCACTACAATGACCATCTCCTATCTGACCCACACGTGACCAAGAACTCACTGCAGAGGACGACACCAGCAACCTGCAGAGCCAGTCTCCTTCCTTGGTACATGGACTCTCGGATGTTGACTCCTGGGATTCTTTGGACGATGAGCTTGAAGCCGGCCCGTCTGGTATGCCAGGGCACAACAGGTCCCAGGACCCCATCACCCCCCCCCCACAGAATCTGCTGCAATAACGTCTCTTAAGACCCCTGCTGTCACGGCCTGTGTGTCCACCACCACCACCACCAGTGCTGCCTGCAACACCCTCCCTGTCCCAGAGGATGAAAACCCCACACCACCGACTGAGGAGGGCAGGGAAAGGATGCGGGTGCCTACAGTGGTTAGGCAACAGGTCTGTGGCAGCAGGGAAGGTGGGAGGGGCAGGGTCACCCACATACAACAAGAGGCTGGGACCCAATCCCTGGACCACATCACCAGAGTCCTTGGGGCATATGAACGGGTCCAGGGACAAACAGGCCGGACGGACTAACTGTTCCGTGAGCTCATCCTGCTGATGAGGTCCATCGACACCCGCATGGGACAAATTGTGGACCTCTTGCGCCAGCAAGTGGTGGTACTGAGGGATAGGCCTGCACCACAACCAACACCTTCACCCCCCCTCTGGTGGTCTGCAGGATGACAGTTCACCATCCCCCCCTGCGGCCACAGAGAGGGGTGCACCCTCAGACCCCACTGGCCCTACAGCAGGGCCCCCCCTGCCAAGCGATGAAGGGGCCGTCCAAAGAAAACCCTGGGAGTAACAGGGGAAAAAGTACCTACCAAACACCAGTCATGGAGCCAGCCATGATGGAAACCCTCTTCAACACTGCATTGACTGTCCTTCCCCACACTGCCTTGTGAATAGCATCTGTCTGTTGGACTGGGTCATCACATCAATGGTGTGGCTACTCGACTATCTCATTTACCACAACTGTCAACTCACTGCTCCACTAATCACCTCAATGTAAATTTGCACCCCCCTCACATGTCACCATGGTAAATAAAAAATCCTTACACACAAGTTGTTGTGTCTGCTCCGGCTTTATTCCACGATGTACAGTCTTCACCATGATTACAAAGTGCCAGGAGACTGGAGCGTATGAAGGCAAGGAGAGGTTGAAGGCACCTAGGATAACACAACAGAACAACATTCACTAGTCTGGGTGTAGCATCACAGACATCACACAACACTTCACAACAAGAGAATACCACATGCAGACATCACAATGGGCAACAAGTGTCAACATACACAGCCTGTAGATGTCCATAAATCAACTGTCCCAGAAACATGGTCAGCCACCACTGAGTCTGCAACCGGCTGCAGTCACTAATCTCACATACTCCTTCACAACAACTGCAACATCATCAGACAATGGGTACATTGTACATTGTCACCCACCTTCAAGTGAAGTAGCGGGTGATGAGCTGTTGAACCAGGTCAACACCTTCCTCCTCTCCACTGTCCTCATCACTGGACACGGGTTGGTTTGCAAGCAGGGGCCATGGGTCCTCATCATCATCCAGAATCAGGGGAATCTCCTTGAGAATGGCTAGGTTGTGGAGCATGCAGCATGCAACTACAATCTGACACACCTTCCCGGGCGAGTACATCAGTGCACCTCCGGTCTTGTCCAGGCAGCAGAAACGTGACTTCAGCAGACCAAAAGTACGCTCCACCACACGACGTGTTCTCCCATGGGCATCATTGTAGCGGACGTCAGCCGGGGTCCTGGGATTCCGCAGTGGGCTCAAAAACCAGGGACGGTTGGGATACGCAGAGTCACCTATGTGTGATAAACACAAATAAGCATTGCTATGTCGCCGAGGCAGAGGGTAGCAGGTCCCACACCCAGCACGCCATATGACTAGGCATACTCACCCACAATCCATGCACACTCGGGAAGCAGATTAGCCATCAGCTGGGGTACAATGCTGTTCTGCAGGATGTAGGAGTCATGGGCCGAGCCTGGGAATTTGGCACACACGTGGGAGATGATCATATCTGCCAGCACACCACTTGCACATTTACAGAGTGGTAATGTTTACGATGCCTGTAGATGTGCTCACGTGTCTGTGGTGGCACAAGTCCAACATGGGTGCAATCAATGGCACCAACAACATTGGGTATGTGTCTGAGGGGATAGAAATCTCCCTTCACAGCTGCCAATTCAGACCCCCTGGGGAAATGGATATATCTGTCCTTGTAGATCCTCATGGCGGACAGTACATCACGCAGCACCATGCTGAACATCGGTTGTAACATCCCACCTGCGATGGCCACCATGTGCTGGAACAATCCAGTGGCAAAAAGATGCAGGGACGCCATCACCTTATATGTTGGGGTGAAAGCTGTTGTATATGTACGGCAAGCTGCAGGTTGGGCTCCAACATATCACAAAGGATCTTTAGGGTGGCTCTATCCAGACAGCATTTCCGGATGATCCCCTCATCCTCCATGTCTTCCAGCACTGTTAAGTGACAAAGCAGATTTGGTCTCCTCCTATTTGAGATGAAAGTGGACACATGTCAGTGCAATACATCATGAGATGGGCACAGCATCTCACGTTCTGGATGACACAACGCCAATAATGACTGTCATAAAAATTGAGTTGCAGACCAGCCTACATGTTGGGACACCTTCAGCTACAAAAATAGCACACTTGTAAACTTACACAAAGCAAATCCCTCAAACACCACCTCGATCAATGTGAATGCACATAGGGATATGGCCACATTTACCATGGGCATGCCTGGGAGTATAGCATCCAGCATATGTGTAACAAATCAACATCACTGTCTCATACCTAACTGCTGTACCTGACACACCTTCATGCGTCATTTGAACCTGGCACACATCAACAACACAATGACCACAGTCTGAGCAGAAATGACGATTGTGTGCATGATCACACATGAGAGGACATGCAAAAAAGAACATCATTAATTGAGACAAACATTGCTGTGATTGTCACTGCCCCTCAACACATTGACATGTGTACACATTGTAGAGTCCACAACAACAATGTCCTGTGTACAGGACCATCAATATCACAAGTGACATGTGAGGGAGTACATACCAATCTATGAAATTACATACACAAACATGGCATGTGTAGTCACCAGTGGAGTAAATGGAACATTGGCATTTTGGGCACAATGATGTGCCATTGACCATGTGGCAACTGTGCACTGTTGATGTTTGCCAGATGGCCATTGTTATTGTATGGCACCCAAATCGTGGTGCCTCATGTGAATGTATGGCACCCAAATCGCGGTAGCTACCGCCTGGCCCCCGTGGTGTGTCACCAGCAATCCCCATATACACAAGTGAGGTAGTGATGGCCATGGAGACATGCCCAAATGGAGGTTGGCATGCTTCACCACCCAAATCGCGGTGCCTCATGTGAATGTATGGCACCCAAATCACGGTAGCTACGGCCTGTGCCCAGCGGTGTGTCACCAGCAATCCCCATATACACAAGTGTGGTAGTGATGGCCATGGAGACATGCCCAAATGGCGGTTGGCATGCTCCGCCACCCAAATCGCGGTGCCTCAGGTGAATGTATGGCACCCAAAGCGCAGTAGCTACCACCTGGCCCCAGAGGTGTGTCACCAGCAATCCCCATATACACAAGTGCGGTAGTGATAGCCATGGAGACATGCCCAAATGGTGGTTGGCATGCTCCGCCACCCAAATCACGGTGCCTCATATGAATGCATGGCACCCAAATCACGGTAGCTACTGCCTGGCCCCAGCGTTGTATCTCCAGCAATACCCATATACACAAGTGCAGTAGTGATAGCCATGGAGACATGCCCAAATGGCGGTTGGCATGCTCTGCCACCCAAATCGCAGTTCCTCATGTGAATGTGTGGCACCCAAATCGCGGCAGCTACCGCCTGGCCCCAGCGGTGTGTTACCAGCAATCCCCATATACACAAGTGCGGTAGTGATAGCCATGGAGACATGCCCAAATGGCCGTTGGAATGCTCCGCCACCCAAATCGCGGCGCCTCATGTGACTGTATGGCACCCAAATCATGGTAGCTACCGCCTGGCCCCTCCGGTGTGTCACTGCCATGGAGCATGCCCTTACAGCCAATGGGAACCTTAATCGCGGTGGCATGATGCAATTTTGAAAATCGCGGTAGGCGTGCTCCGTCACCGTGGAGGCGGTCATTGGATGCAATTGAAAGATGCACCATCGCGGTAGCTACCGCCTGGCCCCTGCAGTGTGTCACCGCCATGGAGCATGCCCTTACAGCTAATGGGAACCTTAATCGCGGTGGCATGATGCAATTTTAAAAATCGCGGTAGGCGTGTTCCGCCACCGCGGAGGCGGTCATTGGATGCATTTGAAAAAGGCAGACCTGGAACACCAATTGCTGCAGCTTGGCACCTTCGAAACGACCCCAGGGGGCTATATATGTGTGGGAGGGAGCCTCACATTTCCACTGCTCCCAGAGCCTGCTGCCAGAGACCCCTCATCTGCTGCTGCCTACAGAGCCTGCTGCCAGAGACCCCTCATCTGCTGCTGACTCCAGGGACTGCTGCCAGGGACCCCTCATCTACTGCTGACTCCTGGGACTGCTGCCAGGGACCTCTCATCTGCTGCTGCCTCCAGAGCATGCTGCCAGAGACCCCTCATCAGCTGCTGCCTCCAGAGCCTACTGCCAGAGACCCCTCACCACCGAATTCCCCCACTGCTGTCTCATGTCCACAGTGATGGCAAGGACTGAGAAGATCTGTGCCAGTCCCTTTACAAGCGAGGAGCTGGAGGTCCTGGTGGACGAGATACTCACACAGTATACACATATATGGTGCCCCAAATGTCGTGGTAAGTCCTCAACAGTGGGGGGTTTCGGATGGGCACACATTTAGTTGGAGTGATGCAGTATGTGCTTGAGAGTGTGGGGTTGTCTCATGCACTGCCTAACATGCTGTCTCCAGGGGGAAGGCGTGGATACCCAATGCCACAGGATTCCCTGCCTGCACATGTATGTTTGAGTGACCTGTGTTGTGTTGTCAGACATACAGTGACTCAGAAAGTTGTTCATGCAGGAGTCAGGAGAGTGATTGTTTGGCTGAATGGCTGTGTGTGCCCCTGTTGTCCATCTCAGTGTGAGACCAGCTGGCCGGTACAGTCCCAGCACAAAAAGACAAGGACACATCACTTCACATACAGAATATTACATCAGTCTCTTCTCATTGCACTCCAGCAATGAGCCATCTCAGCACTGTAGCTTGCATATGACCTGCCTTGTGATAAGGATTTTGTATTTGTGAGATCATGTCCCTCAATGTGACTTCCATGACACAGTTATCTATTCACAGGGCAGGGACATTGAGGGTGACACAGTCTTGGACACAGTGGGTCTACCCCCAAACACAGGTTGATATGTGATGTATGTGTTTCTCTACCTAAAAATGGACTGGAGATGTGGCAAGGCTACATAGGGGTTTTAGTGCTGGCATCCTGCATGTGTGTGAGATGTACAGGGACTGTGTTCACCCTAACACCTGCATGCATTTAACATCAGCTTTTCCCATGCAGATGTATCATGTGAGATGTATTCTTGTCTCTGTTAGACATATCTTTTGATCTGTGATGAGTTTGTATCTTGCCGCTGAACTGAGAGATGTAGGTACATAACACTGTGTCACTGATCATTTCCCCCTCTTCTCTCCCATGCCTGCAGCTCAAGGTACACCAGCGTAAGGCCGTGTGGAGGGCCATTACGGCCAAGGTGCAGGATCTGGGTGTCTCAAAACGACGCCTCACCCACTGCCACAAGAGGTGGGACAACATCAGCCGGATGGCAAAGAACGTGGCGGAGATGACCTTGGGGCTGCTTCCTCGCACTGGGCGTTTGGCACGGCGCAGCATGACACCACTAATGGGCCGCATCTTGGCAGTGACACAGCCTGAGCTGGATGCACGTTTGAAGGAGCATCAGCAGCAAGCCAGGGGTGAGCATTCTGGGTAGGGCGACTTTGGCTGGGAGTGACTGCATATGTACAGGGCCTATGCCAGCACTGGCCTATGTGATGTTGGTAGTGTGATGCAGTGGCATGTAATTGGCTGCTGGGCTGGGTGCAGGTTTTACGCATTTGCCCTCCCTGTACCTACAAAGGTAATTTGAGTACTGTGCATTCCCAATGCATTCTGAGTCGTGGTCTTAAGGTTTGCATTGGGGTAGTTTGGGGAATCCCATGGGAGGGAACGGCAGTGTGCCCCATCTGAGTGTGCTTTCATCAATGCATCCATTGCATGCACTCAGATTTGGAAGGCCTAGACATCTGACAACAAGGTGCACCAGTCTTTGGCCCCCAAAGTACAACATGGTGAGTGGCATGGGCTCATGGCCATTGTAGAATGTCATGTTGTAGTCTGTATCTGTGTTGTCCACTCATGTTCCATCCAGATATGTCAGTGGCAACAAGTAGTGTGCCCCCTTCATGTCCCTAGGTGTGCTCAGAGCTATTTGTGTGTCTGGTTGGACGGAGCCACTAGCAGGGTGTTGTGCTGTGTGGTCATCACATGACTCACTTATGACTGAATTTCCAGTTTCCACGCACTGTTTGAGCCAATATAGTGGGTTAGCACAATGTGACTGCACAGGGAGGTGTGCAACATGTAGATTTAGTGATCTTTTGTAATGCATTGCTTGCATATGTTTGTTCTGTTGCTGCCACTGAACTGACCCTACATCTCTCTCTCTCATGCAGCATCTCCTGTGGTCACGGAGGGACAGGAGACGGACACCAAGGGGGGTGAAACAAGCACAACAGCTGCACAGGAGCCCAGTGACACAGATGTTGCCAGCACCTTAGATGGGGACAGGAGTCTGCTGGAGAAATCCCAGCCTGAGACGCAAAGTACCACATCATCTGATGCCAGGGGGGATGCATCCATGTTGGCGGGCACAGGGAATGGGGACTCTGCATCATCTTCCACCACACAGCGGCCAGTGCCCACCCTCCAAGCCACTTCCTCTGGTGCTGCCCGTGTTCTCCTCAGTAAGAGGGGAAGAGTGTCCTTCACCCCGGGCACCGCTGCCCCTGCCCCGTCCCCCCTGCTGCCCTCAGTGCTGAGTCTGTTGAGCTTTTGCGCCAGCTGTGTGTAGGCCAGACAGCTCTCCTCAATGCCTTCATTGCCCACGACAAAAAATTGGCACAGGTGGTTGCTTTCATGGAGGGCGTACATTCAGACGTGGGTGTGCTGCACTGGACTGTCCAAGCTTTGTCCTTCACAGTGACGTCAGCCCTTCAACAGGCACATACTCACAGTCCAGCTCCTGGCTCTTTGTCCATCCCCCTGGCATTGGCCATGTCTAACGATTGTGACCACGGTCCACATACCTCAAAGTCACGATACAGCACACAAAGCACACAGCATCAACAACCCAAGTGGTCACGGTCGCAGACACCATCCCCACAGATGACCAAATCCACCCTAGAGCGCAAAGACAAAAGCCCGTCCTGCGACACCAGGTGCCAAAATGCAAAGAAGCAGACCTCAGGCTCACATGCTTCAGAGGCATCCCCATCCAAGGACTCTCCTGTCCCTAAAGCATCTCGCAAACAGAAGCATACAGTTTCTGTGCCCACTGAGAAGGTGGTGCAAGCCAAGGAAGTGATCCAAGGCAGATTCACCCACAACCTCGACTCCCATTCCAAGCCCAGTGAAGCAGGGGAAGGTGGGCACTAAAGGGGTAACACCTAGTAAAGAGGGGATGGAGGGGCAAAGGCGAAGCCAGCCAAAGCGTTTTGCTGGATCCAACACATCACCAGAGGGAGTGCCAGCGTCTGCACCTGATGCAGC
Organism: Triturus cristatus; assembly: GCF_964204655.1. Classification (NCBI taxonomy): domain Eukaryota; kingdom Metazoa; phylum Chordata; class Amphibia; order Caudata; family Salamandridae; genus Triturus; species Triturus cristatus. Next base: position 1,867,216,418 of record NC_140589.1, read on the forward strand.
TTTGGTGGTGAGTGTGCCTGTTGTGTCCACTCCTCTTCCCATTAATACCAAGTCAGGGCAGCCATTTAGAATCCCCAAGAAGTGGAAAGGCACCCCTCCACAATCTCCCACCCTCACTGTGTCTCCCATCTGCATGATTCTGCCTCCACGTGCCACTACACCACCTGGTCCAAGCAGCCCTCTGGCTTGCCAAGCCACTGATAGCTCTACCTCAGCTGTTCCGCTCTCTCCCCGGTCAAGTGCCCCGACAGTCCTCAAGACACAGCCAGCTCCCAGCCCGCCTGACAGCCAAGTTTGAGTGGTAGTCACCCTCACATACCAGTCTCTCACACAGGTGGGCCTGTACTGCACATTGTTACCCCCTGACTGTGTTGCTGACCATGGAAAGGTAGTCGCGCACATTCCCTGTGCAGCTTCTCCTGGACATACTTTGCACTTCGTTTTTGCCACAGGCCCTGTTGCTCTTTGCTGTGTTCAGGTATTCCCTGTGCAGCTTCTCCTGGACATATTCTGCACTTCGTTTATGTCACTGGTCATGTTGTTTTTTGCTGTGTTCAAGTATTCCCTGTGCAGCTTCTCACTGACATACTCTGCACCCTGAACTGGCCACTGGGCCTGTCATTCACTGCTATTTTGCCCTTGCCTGTGCAGCTTCTCATGGACATACTCTGCACTTTGCCTTGCCCACTGGCCTTGTCATTCCCTGCCGTTTTGCCCTTGCCTGTGCAGCTTCTCATGGACATACTCTGCACTTTGCCCTGCCCACTGGCCTTGTCATTCCCTGCCGTTTTGCCCTTGCCTGTGCAGCTTCTCATGGACATACTCTGCAATTTGCCTTGCCCACTGGCCTTGTCATTCCCTGCTGTTTTGCCCTTGCCTGTGCAGCTTTTCATGGACATACTCTGCACTTTTCCCTGCCCACTGGCCTTGTCATTCACTGCTGTGTGCCCCTTGCCTCTGCAGCTTCTCATGGACATACTCTGCACTTTGCCCTGCCCACTGGCCTTGTCATTCACTGCTGTTTTGCCCTTGCCTGTGCAGCTTCTCATGGACATACTCTGCACTTTGCCCTGGCTACTGGCCTTGTCATTCACTGCTGTGTGCCCTTGCAGCTTCTCATGGACATAATCTGCACTTTGCCCTGGCCACTGGCCTTCTGATTCACTTCTGTTTTGCCCTTGCCTGGGCAGCTTCTCATGGACATACTGTGTACTTTGCCCTGCCCACTGGCCTTGTCATTCACTGCTGTGTGCCATTGCCTGTGCAGCTTCCCATGGACATAATCTGCACTTTGCCCTTGCCACAGGCCTTGTCTTTCCCTGCTGTTTTGACCTTGCCTGTGCAGCTTCTCATGGACATACTCTGCACTTTGCCCTGCCCACTGGCCTTGTCATTCACTGCTGTGTGCCCATTGCATGTGCAGCTTTTAATGGACATACTCTGCATTTTGTGCCTTTCTCTTCTGTACTCATGGTGCCTAGCTGTGCAATATGTGAATAAAGACAGTTGTTCCTGTTGTCTGTTTTGTCAGTGTCCTTACTGAATAAAGTTATTTTGCTGTGTGTATATGGTTTACTGTGCCACATGCTCTGTGTGCCACTTCAACATAGCCAATGTCTTGGATCACTTACTCTATTTTGTGCAGGGGGGACAGGGACTTCAGTTCTTCCTGACCCTGATACTCGTTGGGGCAATGATGTCAATTTTTAATGGAAAGCAATTGTCAGTTTCTTAATTTGTTCATGTTGGATATGTTGTACACATGTTAGGTTGGGGGGCACTGCCAGCACAGAGTGGGATTCTATCCACAGTATTGCAGGCAGGCGGGCCAGGGTCATCATGTATTTTTATTTTTCCTTTATGTGTGCCCAGTGGTGTATGTGTGTGGTCATCTTGTGATGGCCAGTCATCCTAGTCTCATGGCTTTCTTGCAATGTGTGCTCTTGGGTGGTCAAGAAGTGTGCAGCGTGAAGGGGGTGACTTTGTCATGAGTGTTGATGTGTGTATGCCCCTGCATTGTAAACTACACACATGTGTCACCCAGGAGTTGTTTGCCTGTTGTTTTGATTGTTCATCCCAGCGCAAATGGCTACCAACAATCCAACATCTCGTGGAGAACGCGACCGGATCGGGAAAACTTGTCAGCGAACGCGGGGATTCAGGTAAGGCGATCGCACGCACGCGAGAGTGTATTATTTTACAGCGCGAGCAAGCAAAACATTTCAGGTAAAATGCGGATTGCGGAAATTTTGACATTTTCGCGCTCTCCGCAGAACGCGAAAATGTCAAATTATCGCAATTTCCGTGACCGGAATGGAATTTTAGCCCAGGCCTAGTTGTTTTGTGAGTTAATGTTAAGTCACTCATGTCTGTGTGGGGCTGGCATGCTTGATGTGCACACACTGCTTGTTGTGCATACAGTGCTGTGGGTGTATGTTGCCTTGTCATTGCCTGGTGTGCACCCCCTGATGTCCTGCTGTGTTTGCTATGTGATTATTTTGCATGTGCATCTGTTGTTTGTTTGATGTGTCTGTGTTGTTCTGTGATGGTGCACTTCTCTGTGTTGTGGTATGTTGTGCATTGTTCCTGAGTGATGAGGTTTTGCACTCCTGTTGTGTCTGTGCTCCCATTGCTTTTCCACAGTTTAGCTGCACAGGGCATATCTGTTCTTGTTGTGGTTCTGTGTGTGTTTCTGTTGGGTTATGTGTTTGTGTGTTTTTTGTGCAGACATTTGTTCTGGCATCCCTGTGTGTGTGATGTTTGTGGCTACCCCCAGGGTGTGTGATTGTTTGCCTGTGTATTGACTGGACATTATTGCCACCCTTCAGTGTGTTTGACACTGGTGTTGTGTGCTGCTGGTGTGAGTGGGGTTATGTGTGTAGATTTCTACTAGTGTTTGGCAGTCATGCAGTGTGTCAATGTGCCCTGTGTGTTGTGCTGAAGGCATACTCCTGTGAAGTGGTTGTATACATGTGTGGCTGTTCACAGTTTGACTTCAGGGCCTTCCTTTCATCCTTGGTTTGCCTTGCTGTCTCCCTGTATTGTTGCACTGAGCTGTCTGTGGTTTGACTTCACTAACTGTGCCAGGCATGTGTGCTTTGATGGGCTGAGGGTGTTGTTCTCTGTTCCTTGTCTTGCATGTGATGTACACATGCTTGTTGGTTGTCTCCATGGCCTTCCATTTGTGTGCACCACACTTTGGCTTTCCTATTTGTTGTGCTCCATTGCTGTTGGCATGTGGTGTGTGTATATGTGTCAGTATGGGGTATGTATGTGTGACTTGGCAGGCTGTGTGTCCAGTTGGATGTGTGTTCCTTGTATGTATATGTATTCATTTGGTGCTTGTACTAATTTTTATTGCCATGAGTGTGGTGGTGTTGCGGTGTGTGTGTTTCTCTGGGCCTGTGCTTCTGTGCTGTGTGTTCCTCTGCAGCCACTCCTGCTGTGGCTGTCTTCCTGGATGTTTGTTGTGTGGTGCAGGGTGTGGATTCACCTGGATAGTTGTTGTGCATGGGGGTGCATAGGATGGGCACATGGCATGCGCCTTCAAGGGGGGTGCTAATGTGTGGAGGGTGGAGGTGTGGACCTGTGCTCTTTGTGCCCTGCCCATGCCTGGCGCTGGCCCTGCCATCTGCATTGTGCGCATGTATTCCCTTGTCTTCACCGCTGCGGTGACGTGACAGGGACATTGCTGCATGATCGCGGAATATGTGTGTCCAGGATGCGGAGGGGTGACCTGGTGGCAGGTGGGTCATGTGTGGGTGCACTTGTGGATGTGTTCCTGTTCCCACCAGGGTGTCTGATGTGGATTTGGACCAAGTATCAGCCCATGAATGTGTGTTGTGGTTGTGTTAATGCGTACCTGCGGCAGCGTACGTGGCGGTCCATGAGTTGCTGGTGATGTATCAGGTACAGCACTGGGAAAACATGTAGAGCTGGATCCATGGCGGTTGGGATTGGGTGGAAGGGACCGGGTCTCTGGTTTCGCGCTCCACTGTCGAGCTTCCGCCATCTCTGGTTGGGCGGTTTCTCCGCTGCGGTGCGACTGGTTGTTTGGGGCATCCTAATTTGTGGAGTGGGGCGGAAGTCATTCCTCATGGCGGTGAGTCTCCATTGGCTCCCACCGCCGTGGTGGTGGACGCACTTTGATGGTGGTTCGCTTTGCACCACGGCGGATGGGAAATGGGCTATGTTTGGCCATACTACTATGGTGGATGGGAGGACCGCTGCTCGCGGTAAAATCAATTTTTCCACACTGCCAGCAACGCGGTAGTGCCACCGCACCCCATCCTAATAGACCCCTTAGGGTTCTAAATGGACGATTCCTACAAGATTCATCCCCTGCATGGACTTACCATTCATTCGGTAATAAATCCTGGATTGGTTATTCAGTAGTATCTCTCAATCAATTTCAGAAGATTTCATTTTACCGGATTGCAGAAGCAAATGGGAGTGACCATAGTCAACAAATAATTGAGTTAAAACTAAACTGTGTATGACATGAAAATTATGTGTCGATTCCAGGTGAGGTAACTACAATAAACTATAAGAGACTGTATTGGTTGGAAACCTCAAAAACCTTGATTATAAAAGCAGCGCAATCGATGGTTGAACATTGTTTTGAAGATGACACTTTCAGTGCAATTGGAAAATTGACCCTTTTTACAAATAAAACAATGACAAACTACATTCAGAAAGAAAGCAACAAACATCAGCAAGATAAAAAGTTGCAGGTACTCGTAAAACTTTCCTTGGAAGGAAGGCCGTCTACTAAACAGAGAGAGTAATAGAATATCATGGTAAATTAAAGAAAATTAATACAGAGGTGAGAAAACTAATTTGGGAAAATAAATCATAAGTAAATCAGGCCCTTTGGGCAAAGGCCTATATACTAGCAAAAACAACAATACAAGTGAATTTGGGAAATTGATTAATAACCTGAATAGAGTTAGTAGGACAACAACATCCTCTATAATAACTGAATCTGGTTGGGTTAAGTTTTTACAACTTCATTTGAATTACAATCCAGGTATGGAGTTTAACCTAGGTCCAAATAATATGATACAAGTGACGGATAATAAGGAAAACAAATTGTATACAACTGAAAGAGAATGCACCTATCTGGGCAGGACTAACAAGAGTATTTAACCAAGCATTGCAAACGTCGATCATACCGGAGTCATGGAAAGGCTCGATAGTATCACCTATCTATAAAAGTGGAGAGTGGGAACAACCAACAAACTAATGATTAATAATGTTGCAAGATATAGAAGCCAAACTCTTTGCAGGAATCCTCCGGTCAGAATTAACAAAATGATCAACAAAAATGCAGATAATTCCACCAAATCAATCGGGCTCCATGCAAGGATAAGGTACAGCAACCAATATTTTAATACTTGCAATCTTAATTGAAAAATACAAACTGAGGAAACAACCGCTATACTTATGTTTCATGGATTTTAAATCAGCTTTTGACTGCGTAAATCGGCAAATTTTCTGATGAAAATTAGAGCAACAAGGTATCGGCCCGGGCCTCATAATAGAAATTCAATTACTATATAATGAGACTTGGACTAGGCTTCGATTAGGTAAAGGCACACAATTATCTAGAAAAATTGAAACATCTCAGGGTTTAAAACAAGGGTGCGTACATGCACCCTGTCTATTTAATTTCTTTTTATCAGATTTAACAGAAGTTTTAGATAACAAGATCGCTCATTCACCTAAATTGGCAGATAGACAAATTTCTAATCTATTATATGCCGATGCCGTTATTTTATTAAGTCAAACAAAAATAGGATTACAACGTCTAATAAATAAAATATCAAAATACTCAATGGAGAACAGGATGGTAATAAATGAAGCTAAAAGGAAAGTAATGGAAGTTAATAACAAGGCATTGAAATGCAATAAATATAAATGGTATTTGCAAAACCGACAATTAAAAAAAGTGAAAAGCTATAAATACCTGGGTGTATTGTTTGATGATATGGGCTCATTTTGTCTACATAAAGCAGATAAGAGAAGTAACTCCCTACTAATGGCATTTCGTACATTGCAGAGTTCCCTCAGGGGGCCTAGTTATCTCCCACTGATAAAAGGTATTACATGAAAAAATGCTGCCCTGTCTCACCTATGGCAGCAAAGCACTCTGCGGCAAGGATTCTACACTTTTAAATAATGCTATTACCAAAGTTTTTGAATTTTTATTTCGGTTCCCCACCAATGCATCACCTGCACAAAAAAGATTGGAATTTGGCATATCCAACCAGCAAATTGCAAGGAGGGGCAATATATAAACGCATGGAAATGAATAAGAACTAACACCTTTAATCCAATGTGTTGCTTACTGTGGCAGTAAATACAGCAGTATCAAAAGTCACAATATTGGAAGTATTTACAAATTGCACTGATTGAGTTATCGGCACATGAGGTTTGGGAAATGGCTATAACACCAGCATCCTTCAAAAAGACAATTAATGGAATTACAAAACGTTTGTCGCTGTTAAAGGACAAAGAATTGCTTACTAAAAGTGGACATGCATGGATGGTCATAAATGAGTACAAGATGCTCAAATCGCAGCCTTATTTAGAGATACCTTGGTCAGCAAAATTTAAAAATGTATTTATTAAAGCAAGATTTGGCTATCTCCCAGGATCAACGGATGCAATGCCATGGCTGTGACCATCTAAGCCGACTCCTTGCAGACTGTGCAATCAATGAGAAGAAAATATGATCCACTTAGTATGCCCAGACATGAAGGAGGAAAGAAGGAGATATTTAAAAAAATATTTTAATATACAAGGAGTACAAACTTGTAGACAGCTATGGTAATTTGTTTTAAGCCAGTTTATGTAATCATGAATGCAAATCTTTCAAAATTCTTGCTTTTAACAAAAGAGAAACTAGAAGCTTGTGATTTGAGTATAGAAAATTTGGTAGTTTAAATCAGTTAATATTGAAATCTAATTTGCACAGGATAATTTGCACATAATTATGATTTTATTGGCTGTAACTTGATTTTTTATAAAAAGCAAAGAATTGTAGATTTGTAATACGGAGGAATTAAATTTGTCCACATTATTTTCTCTTGGTTCTCGGAATTGAGAAATTGTTTCTAATATAGCTATGTAATTGATGATTTTGTATTGTATGATTTTAATTAATCAAGCAATAAAGATTTGAATATTGAATATTGAACTTTGGAAAAAGCTCCATAAGTGGACCGACTCAACCTGGCCAGCAAAGCTGGTGACCCTCAACCGCGAGCCGGCCAGCTGTCCAGGTTCGTCCCGATGAAAAGCCCCAGAGGTCCGACTTCCAAAGTTTGACCAGAAGTAAGCTGAAACCCAAGCCCGCGAACCCTCACTGAAGCCGGCCTGGTGAAGAGCATCGAGGGACCAGTGAAGAAAATGCTCCATAAAAGTTTCTAAGTAGAAACATAGGAGAGGTGACTGGGACCAAACGCGAGAGTCAAGCCGTCCACCGTCAACCGCGTGCTGGGATGTATCTCTGGTTTATCCCGCTGGAAAGCTCCAGAAGTTTGGCATCCATAAGTTCGATGAACCCTCACCGAAACCGGACTGGCTGAGAGCTTCAAGGGACCCTGGGAAGAAAAGTCAGAAGGTAAAAACTTTGACCGAGACCTACCGCGAGGGATAGCAGCGCAGGATTTCATCGTGGTTAGCTATAGGTTTCTATGTGCTATAGCGTGCTAAATCTTCAAAAAATAATATCTCCAGTTCCCTACATTGGATTATTTTAATTTTGGTGGCATTTTAAAGATACAAATATTTCCTATGTTCATAAATTGGTGGTCGATTTTTATTGTGTGTTGTGGCTTGATTATTTACTGAATTGGTGTTTTTGAATTCTTTACATTCCTATCTTTAAAGTTAAGCCTGCCTGGGCATGGGATAATTTTCTAAGAACTGTTCTGAGCCCTAGACTGTGTTAATGACCTTATTGCCAGTGGCAGATATACATTTGCCACTACTAATGACTCACTTTCCAACACCTTTTCTATAAGAGAAGCAGGAAAGACAATAAGTGGAAAAAAGACTCCTTGGCTTATTTCAGAATACCTTCTATTTTAAGTACTGCTGCACTCTGCTGCAACGTACAACCTGACTACTACATTCAGCTCTTCCTATTTTTTTTTTACTTTAACCTCCCAAGCTGCCAAGGCAACTCAATGGGATAATACTCCTGCTGCAAAAATATCTGTGGTGCTTACACATCAACTTGGGGAGTGGATGTAGCCTAACAGCTAGAGCAGTCGATCGCGAAGCTGGGGAACCGGGTTGGAGTCTCGGCAATAAACTCTCATCCTCCTGTGATTCTGGGCAAATCACTTAATCTTCCTGTGCCTAAACCCTGTGCCTAAAAAAATAATGTGTCCATCTGTAACGCAATGGGTGCTCTTGTAAAACACTCTGATACCTTGCGGTCAAGTTCACGCTATATAAAATTCTAAAAAAATAGAAAAAAATATTTGGCAATCTCTCAAGAGAATGGTTCCATGCCAGAGGGTAAGGGCCAGTGTAATTCCAAAGGGACTATGGGCAGACACAAGTGCAGAGAAAAATGGGTTCCACATAAGAAACGCAAGAAAAAGGGAGCACAGGAAGGTTTATCCAGCCCCAAGGTGGTTACTTGTTATAGGTGTCACATGGAGAGCATTACAAGAGAAACCATCAAGTGAAAAGCCCTTGTACAAGCTACACCTATAATAGCCAGTGTGTTGCTTGTGAGTGAAGAGACCTGTATGACATTAGGACTGTTACCCAGATGCTCTAAAGCACATGCATCTACATAGAATGCGTTTGAATTTGAAACCAATGTCTGTGGTTTCCAATCTGTACACAGAAGGGCTAAATACTGCATAATTCAATATGAACATCAAACAGGGTTGCATTCTAAGTTGCATATAGCATTACAACCCCCCCTTTTCCCAGTATCCTTTCTCTCTCCTATTATAATTGAGATCCTATGTGAATTGTCCCGAATCTACAACAGGCTTAGGCAAGGATTAGCCTGAGATGCAGATGATGTTGAATACACTCACTGGTCAAAGGTGCATCTGCGTTTAATGCCTTGTTGCCTCTTTCACCAAGAATAAAGTCTTAAGCGTGTGTAGCAGACTTTGAGGCTTGTAATCCCACTGTACGGCGGCTGATCCTCGCATGCAGGGCCTGGGGCCACAGCCACACTCTGAACTATGTTCATGGGGGTGGATTCAGCGAGGCAGGTCTCTGTGTCCACCCTCCTGGTAGATTGCATCCCCTGACAGGGATTGTGTTGCTTGAACAGGAGTCACCCCCATTCAACCAACAATCCAATTTCTCACACTCTTTACTTGAAAATAGGGACCATTAACGTTGCTAACACTTTGTGGCTATGGGCCAGATTTATACTTTGGCCGGCGGGTTGTCCACCTCTTGGACAACAGAATATTTTACTTCTTCACCCTGGTGGAGGTCCTGATTTCCAATTTTGTAAATATCTGTCAGGCCAGGGGACATTTGATGACTTGATAGGATTGGTCCTCAAGGAGGTTTCCTATCAATGCATTGAGACTTTGCAGTACAGCCCCATCAAACATGACATATGGCAAAGTAATTTTTTTCCCCCAAAACCAAACCTGAAAGCATGATATTGTTTTTGAAAATAAAAAACACACTGCCCCCCTGACGATGGTAGGTTTCCCCAATGGCAAGGAGTGCAATTTGCAGTTTTTTCTGCTCCTTACCACCAGGATTTTCCTAGCAGTGACTGGCAGTGAAAACTGACCTGTAAGTCTGCCCATCTAAATTAGGCGAGTGGACATGCAGGCCAACCTTTGATGGCCCTTACTCGGCTGCACTGTAGGAGGGGTCTCACCGTGGCAGAGACAGACTAGTCTCCACCGTTGTTACATCAATGGTCTTTCAACTTGTAAATTTGGCAGGCGGTCCATTTTGTTAGCTGGAAGGGTACTCTATCACTGTTGTGATGGAATACTGTTTCCACCAACATATAAATCAGGCTATGAATATCCATCGGACTTAGCCACCATGAAAGCATCATGGAATAAAAAAGAACACCTGTGATACAAATCTAGACACTCCTTTTTAATATAGTATATTCTCCTGAGACTCCTATTTGTACCTGCAAACCAACATTTGCTTTGTAAAGAAAATAAGGGACCCTGCTTTTGAACAATCATTCATAGTTTCTTTTGAGACCTTTTATAGAGAACTTACTTTTTTTTCAGAGTTAAATTGAAAATAACAGACATTCCCTCATCGCTGATATACTGCTCACCTTCTGGCTTTTGACCATACTTTGGAATCCTGTTGTTGGATTATTCCTGATCATTTTAAGCCTCAGACCTTGGAGGAGATTAAACATAATCTCAGTAAAATGATGTCAAACTCTCTTTTGCACCCTGGACCCCAGTGAACCATAGCAAAACAAGTATACTATATCCCTGCTCCCAATTCTAAAATTCTATAAAAATCTTATCACTGTTACTTTTTCTCGACAACAAATTTTTAATAAATTCTGAGTAATTTGGTTTCAATCAATCTCACAAAAGGTATACTGAATTAGTTACATCTCTTGTTGGCATTAGACATACATTAGATGTAAGAAGTGTCACTGGTCTGATCTGATTTAGATCTGTCAGCTGCTTAAATTTCACACCATCCACCATCCAACATTGTCACTGGGACATCAGCAGATGGGTCACCTCCCAAGCTCATAAATGGTAGCATCATTTCTTTCAGCTGGAGCCCAAACTGCCTCATCTAACACCTTTCAACCTCAGTTTCGATGAGTTTCCTGCAGTGTCCCATGAGGCTCTTTCCTGAATCCAACATTTAAATGCCTACATGTGATGAGTATGTTCATACATGAACAACAAGGTGGTTTGATCCTGTCAAACCTGAGTAGGGGAGGGATCAATCTATAATGTGGCTCAAAACAAAGAACCCTCACAAACTGTTGTTTCATTAATTAAGGTACACAAAACAGTATATTAATCCTGTGTGTAGATCTATATTATTCATTTTCCATATATTACATATTTGTCATCATTTAATACACACTAGCCTCATCTTTCATTTACCTAAACAAAAAAGCCTTTTTTTTACATACAAAAAAAAAATGATTCCCTATACCCTAAAAAGAATTTTACAAGATGGTTCATGAATTAGTTCAAGCTAATCCAATGATTTGTGTTTTTGGATGATGATACTGAATATATAGGGAAAGGGCAATAAATTGTGCCTGTCAATCATTGAGGTGCCGATTAGGATCCTGGAAAACCGGGTACGAACCGTCGGACGGAGGCTTTTCTCCGTCCGACTCGTACCCGGTTGTAAAACTTCACAAACATGCAAGTACGATTCGCACGGTAAAAAGACCGGATACGAGTCGTACGGGGAAATTTTTTACAGGATCGTAATCGGCACCTGAGTGTTAATGAATCATAGTGTATCTTACTTAATCAATTAATGGCTGGTGGAGGTTCTTTGTTTTGTTCTTCATATGCTCATACATGTGAAATGTGCTCACAGCGGCTCAGCAAACAAAATATCCCTCACTGAAGAGATTAGGAAGGCTGAAGTTGGTCTGAGTTTTATGGCAAGGCACGGAGGCCAATATTATGCATGTATCTTTAATTCCAAACTCACAGCAGCAACATCAAACAATGTAAAGAATTTAGAACATTATTCTAACATTCCAAAGTCCACAAAATCCTGTGAGAGGCAGCCATATTCCTTCTTTTGTTGCTGCTCACAGCTGAGAAAAGTTCGCTCTTAATTGACCTAACTAAAGTACTATCTTATGATGATTTTGTAACTAAAATGTAGATGAAATGAATTGTTTTATTTAGCCATTATAATTTGGAACTGATTTAATAAATTAAATAAAAATTTAGAATATTTAGTTGTAATGTTAAGCATTTTAAGAAATGTTGTGTTAAGTATTGATATTTATAGGAAAAGATTATCATCGATTCATGTCTTTTCCCCCTTTTGGATTTGGGTTTGCATGTGAACCTTAACAAATGATAAATCATTACTACGCCGTGAGCGCAGCGCTTTGTTGCCGCTAGAGCATGTTTTAAATGGTACGAATTTTAAGTTTATATCGATAGATGTGGGGATTGGGCATGAACACATGTCAAATTAGCGCTCGCGCATTATTTGAAGTGCAGTTAACTCTACGATTACGAAGTTGAAATAGTTACCACGGAAAATGTTAGTGTTGTTTAATTAACCGCTAGGACGATCAGCGAAATATAACAATACAAGAGGGACTTAGGTTTTGACAATTCGCGTGTTCTATTGAATTCCTTCCCTTATTCTTTAAGGATCGGTTGCGCGGAGGGGCGCGCGACTAACGGTCTGCCGGTAACGCGAACATAGAGTGAAATTTAAATTAGTAGAGCGCGTGATTAAATAAAGCATCACTCACGATCGTTTAATTAGTCAGGAAGAAATTAGTACATCGAGCATTAAGATGTAAATTCTGTGATTCAATCTTTTTTATGTTGTGAGGTCCAGTTGCTTTGATTATTGTATCGTAGAGGCCACCGTTTCTGGGTCACATGGCACGGCGGCCATTTTAGGTTGGGAATTTCCCTATTTAGTCTATGATAGTCTGGCAGCCATCTTTTGGACACGCAAAAGAGCCAGAAAGCAGTTGTTTTTTTTCTCTCAGAATGATTTTATTAGTATGACAACAGTCATTGAGAGTTCACCTGGCAGTTTTTTATTGAGGGAAGTATTTACTATTATATTCTGAAGTTAGATAGTGATTTTTAATAGGTGTTCTGTTTTGTGAATCAGAAATTTGACTTTGAGGAGCATTTTTTGTAATTGTTGTGAGGAAGAGTCATTATGGAAAATAATAATGAAAGTAGTGATATTTTGGAAGGAAAAGTTAAGGAATGCGTTGATAAGGCTATGTCCGTATTGGCTTCCCAGATTGGGAAGAAAATGGATGATTGTATGAATAAAATAGAGAAAGAGTTCTCTAAAGCTATTCCTTCGGAGGAACAGTTTTGGTCTGGGGAGGAGGTTTTGGATGATCCAAAGCCTAGTGTTTCGGGCAAAAAAGTCAAAAGAAAAAGGAAAGTTTGCCTGTCTTCTTGTCTTGACAAGACCTGGCCTGGCAGTTCAGGCTACACCATTCCTATTGGAGCAGGACCAATGGTGAAGTGCATATGACAGGTCTGCACCTAGAATGGCGTAGAGGAGAAAACTATTTTCTGGAAGGCAGCCTCAAGCGATCGTCAGTGGCTGAGATGAATTTGTCCTGTGTTCACTGTGCCATAGGTCTCACGCTATAATGTTCAGCTAATCTAAATAGGCTGAAAACAGTTGCCTATTACATGTATTAACATCTGGAGGGGACCAGCCCACCAGTTCAGGCTAAAGAGTTCCTATTGGAGTCTCTATCTAGAATTGTATATTGAGTGAAAACGTATTGTATGGAATGCGGCCCAAGTGATCACCAGTGGTCAAATTTACCTCAAGTGTTCCTTCCCTCACTTTGTGGTTTCTAACATACATGGCTACATTGGCTGTCACTATTATATTGTTCTTTTTTACACATACTCAGTCAATAATCAAAACATGATCCACCTTGATGGCCTTCAAGTGTACACCATTTTAGAAGTTCTTTCCGATGTGCGATTTTTGGGTGAAACATTAGTTGTGCGAATAATAATGTTTCTGTTGCACATAGTCGTAACGATTAATTAATGAGGTTGACCTCGTAACAATGTAATTATATTGTTTAGAAGTAGGATCACTAAGGTAGTATAGTTATGCTACATTTAAGAGTGAGACACTATTCCATTGAAATGGATGCAGGTTTCTGGTGTTCGGCCCATCGTGCTCCCACTCATTTTCCCTCCTAATCAGTGACCTCCTTCAAATCTTCTTTCCCCACAGTTTTTGCCGAGCACAGTGTGCTATGACATAGTTAGTAACTTTCCTTCAAAAGCGTGTATTGCGAATGAAGCTGTCTATCATGTTCGCTGTATATCATTTTGAAGGACTTCCACTGGAAGCTCCAATGAAGATCTGCAGAAGAGCATTATTGTATGAGCCTTTGTTTGAGGATGTGTATTATTGTGTTCTGCATCTCTGGACCTCAGTTGCTGAGGAAGCAAAGAGAAGAATTATTTTCCTTAAAAAATGGGTTAGTGCTAAGAGTCTTAACTATTATGATTTTGCTACTGATTTGTCAAATGTGAAATGACCATAATCATGTCATGCAGAATCTGAAGCTTTGCTAATTGCTTTGCATAAAATGTGCATAAAATAGCCTGGCTTTTGACGTTGGGAGGTGACTTCCTATTTTCCTTCTGAGACTCTGACCAATTTACTTGACGCCTTCTTTTCCCCTTTATGATGCTGTCAGCACTCTTTATGACTTTGACACCGAGGAGCTTATTTACAAGCCCAGTGCGCCGCCAGTGCGTCACAGTTTTTGACACACTCTCCGTGCAGTGTGCCTGCCCATATATACAAGCCCACATAAAGTCACCCTGTGTGACTTTTCACGGCCTTGTAAATATGGACCCCTTTCATGCTTTACTCCGCATGAAAGGGGTGTTTCATCCGTGGGTGTTGCTGTGGGTGTTCCCATGCAACATCCATGAACCTGAAACATTCCCAGATTTACAAAGTGATGTGAACCTGGGATGGCTTCAGAATCCCAGGCCTCCCCAGGGGAGGCGTAGTGTGGCTCAACGAGGAGAAATACTTTTATTTCTCCTCGCTGTTTGCTCTTTCTATATGTACTGCATTCTGCAGCTCACATAGAAGTAGCAAAACACAATTAATGATTGTTTTTGTGCAGGAAGGTGTCCCTTCATGCACAACAAAATCATCATCATCATCCCTGCAACGCATGGCGCAAGGGTGCTGCGTTGGCGCATGACTGCTGTTTGTGTACTGGAACATGGGAAGACAGGAATGCACCGTATCTTGTAGGCCCTTGTGATTAACATTATTCTTTTTTTAAATATATTTTTATTGCATTTTACAATAATATATTAACAAAATGCAATTATTCCTGTTGAACACACCCCTCTTACCCAGACCCTTGGGATTGATCCACAGAAATCATTTACAGGCTTCCAATCATTTCTGTAAGCATCTAATTTAAAGCAAGTATCAAGTACAAACAATTGCATAAGCGGTATCTCAAGCAAATGAATATTCATACCTTCTCATTTTCCAGTTGTTGCAACATCAGGTGTCATTACTGTATCATCTATGATCTGTTGGAGTTGTACCTCCGCCAATTCCAATACCATCCTACCATCTTGTCCAACACAAATTAATTTACTTCTTATCTCACATTCAGCCCTCAGCCAACGCATATACTCTCGCAGTCGATAGTTTCTCATAGGTAATCTAGAAGTAATCCAACATTTTGCCATGCATTTTTTTGCAGTCACTAGCCCTAATGCAGCAATTTTTTTAACATGTTTAGTCTCCTTAGTATGAGGTAGCACGCCTAGCAAACATACCTGTATAGAGCAGTGTAAAGGTAACTCTGTTAAATTCTTCTGGGTCTTAACAACCACTTCCCAGAAAGCTTTTATCCCTAAGGATCCCCACCACATATGAATATATGTTCCTGGAACATGTCTACACTTGGAGCAATTATCGTTCCAGTAGGATCCATCTTGTGTATCCAACTTGGTGAAACATAGTTCCTATGCACACACTTGTAATGTATCAATATATGTCTCAGTCCGAGTCTAGCAATGTTTCGCCAATGTCTGCCTCCCATTGTAATTGTAATGCTCCTACACGTGCGGAACTCTTCGGATGAAGTGATAGGCATAAACTGGTGATAAGCCTACCTCTTCCCGCATCCCCGGAGAGCATGATTAGGGACATGTGTATCTGGTTCCTGCGGGAACCCTTCCCAAACTTTACGAGTTGCCGTTGCCAATCCAGCCTGAGCCAAAAAGACTCCTCCTGGCAGCTGCCATTTAGCACAAAATGCAGCAAAGCTCATCAAAAGCCTACTCTCATATAGGTCTCCTAGTATGTGGGGAAAGCTACTCTCTCTCCTATGCCACAATGTAATGTACAAATCTGTAATGGCAGCCGTTCCATCCTTTTTTATGGACTAACGGTAATGCCAAAAGTCCACACAGTTTTACCAGTCTCGTCAAAATATCTGTAACAGGGTCAGAACACTGGTCCGTAACCCACAGAGCTATGTACTGCGATTGGGAGGCCTAGTAACAACTTCTGAAATGTGGGGCCTGTAGCTGTGCACTGTCCCAAGGCAACTGCAACACCTGTAGACTATTACACACTCTTCCTGTACCCCTGTAGACTAGTACACACACTTCCTGTACCCCTGTAGACTATTACACACTCTTCCTGTACACCTGTAGACTATTACACACTCTTCCTGTACACCTGTAGACTAGGTGTAGACTATTACACACTCTTCCTGTACCCCTGTAGACTATTCACACTCTTCCTTTACACCTGTAGACTATTACACACTCTTCCTGTACCCCTGTAGACTATTACACACTCTTCCTGTACCCCTGTAGACTATTACACACTCTTCCTGTACCCCTGTAGACTATTACACACTCTTCCTGTACCCATGTAGACTATTACACACTCTTCCTGTACCCCTGTAGACTACACACTCTTCCCGTACCCCTGTAGACTATTACACACTCTTCCCGTACCCCTGTAGACTATTACACACTCTTCCTGTACCCCTGTAGACTATTACACACTCTCTCTTCCTCTACCCCTGTAGACTATTACACACTCTTCCTCTACCCCTGTAGACTATTACAAACACTCTTCCTGTACACCTGTAGACTATTACACACTCTTCCTGTACCCCTGTAGACTATTACACACTCTTACCCCTGTAGACTATTACACACTATTCCTGTACCCCTGTAGACTATTACACACTCTTCCTGTACACCTGTAGACTATTACACACTCTTCCTGTACCCCTGTAGACTATTACACACTTTTCCTGTACCCCTGTAGACTATTACACACTCTTACCCTTGTAGACTATTACACACTCTTCCTGTACCCCTGTAGACTATTACACACTCTTCCTGTACACCTGTAGACTATTACACACTCTTCCTGTACCCCTGTATACTATTACACACTCTTCCTGTACCCCTGTAGACTAGTACACACACTTCCTGTACACCTGTAGACTATTACACACTCTTCCTGTACACCTGTAGACTAGGTGTAGACTATTACACACTCTTCCTGTACCTCTGTAGACTATTCACACTCTTCCTTTACACCTGTAGACTATTACACACTCTTCCTGTACCCCTGTAGACTATTACACACTCTTCCTGTACCCCTGTAGACTATTACACACTCTTCCTGTACCCCTGTAGACTATTACACACTCTTCCTGTACCCATGTAGACTATTACACACTCTTCCTGTACCCCTGTAGACTACACACTCTTCCCGTACCCCTGTAGACTATTACACACTCTTCCTGTACCCCTGTAGACTATTACACACTCTTCCTGTACCCCTGTAGACTATTACACACTCTTCCTCTACCCCTGTAGACTATTACACACTCTCTCTTCCTCTACCCCTGTAGACTATTACACACTCTTCCTCTACCCCTGTAGACTATTACAAACACTCTTCCTGTACACCTGTAGACTATTACACACTCTTCCTGTACCCCTGTAGACTATTACACACTCTTCCTCTACCCCTGTAGACTATTACACACTCTCTCTTCCTCTACCCCTGTAGACTATTACACACTCTTCCTCTACCCCTGTAGACTATTACAAACACTCTTCCTGTACACCTGTAGACTATTACACACTATTCCTGTACCCCTGTAGACTATTACACACTCTTCCTGTACACCTGTAGACTATTACACACTCTTCCTGTACCCCTGTAGACTATTACACACTCTTCCTGTACCCCTGTAGACTATTACACACTCTTACCCCTGTAGACTATTACACACTCTTCCTGTACCCCTGTAGACTATTACACACTCTTCCTGTACACCTGTAGACTATTACACACTCTTCCTGTACCCCTGTAGACTATTACACACTCTTCCTGTACCCCAGTATAATAATCAAAGCAAATCATCTAATATCTTAAAGCACACGTCTGGGAGCCGCATTGGCATCTGCTGTAAAACATGTAATACACGAGGTAATAATGTCATCTTGCTAATCACTGTGCGTCTCTTAAGTGACATAGGAAACTTTAACCATGGTCGGAGTCTACGTTCTATACTATCTAGCAGGGCCCCCCCATTGACATCATATATTTCAGTGACATTTGAGCTCAAATACACTCCTAGATATTTAATGGGGGCTCTCTATAAACATATCTCAGAGACCCTAAGCTTGGTGCCCTGTATGGGATAAAGAACATATTGTTCTGCATTTAACATGAACCCCGAATGAATCCCCAACTCGTTGATAGTGCTGTACACTCTCGGCCATGTAGATCCATGCTCTCAAAAAGACAGCTATATACATCATCAGCATACAAGGTAACGGTTTCCCTTTTAGTACCTATTAGGGCTCTCTCTCCCTCATGATGAGATCATATCAACCGCACCAGAAGTGCAATAGCCAGTCCTAAAACCAATGGTGATAGGGGACAACCTGGCCTGGTCCCCCGTTCCACTGGCCAAATATCCGAAGGCTTGCTGCCCACTTTC
This sequence comes from Triturus cristatus, assembly GCF_964204655.1. NCBI lineage: Eukaryota > Metazoa > Chordata > Amphibia > Caudata > Salamandridae > Triturus > Triturus cristatus. The sequence goes on from NC_140589.1 coordinate 1,867,235,166, forward strand.
CCCCTGGCTAAGTTGTACCCATTTTAGATAAGTATGTTTTATATTATACTGTCTCAGTCCACACATCATTTCTCGCCAGTCAACAGGCTCCAATGCTTTGTGCACATCCAAATGTTCTTCCCCCTTTTGAATCTGCTCCATTATCAGTAAGGCTCCCTGTGTTCCATTTTTACGCATTTTTACAGATATATACAGATAGAAAACAATGTGTTTTCTGTATGCATTTATTTTTTTTAAATGGATAAATACAGATGATGTGCTTCTTTTCAGTGACTCTTTCTGCTGTCTTACAAAAATTTAGCCCAACAGCTGAGCAGATGGACAGCATGGGAAATTAAAAAAGAGAATGACATTTCTTCGAATAACTGCATTTGTCAACATACATTTGTGGTATAATAATGCTAATATTTGCCAGTGGATGTACTGTTATGTAATATTTGGCAACTTAAATAGCTAAAACACGACAGACATCTAAGTTTGAGTGCACGTTTATCATTTAAATAAATATGGAAATCTACAGTTTTACAAATACATTTCTACACAAAATAAATATGGAGAAATACAGACGGAAATGTAAAAAGAAAAAAACATAAAACCGGGAGCCCTAATTATAAGATAGGCCTTTCTTATATTAGTGGTAGCAGTACGTCCCGCAATAAAAACTGCCTGATCAGTGTGCCCTAGTTCTCCAGCCACCTTAGCCAATCAGTGAGCCAAAATCTTACCCGTAATGTTGGCGTCAATGTTAATCATCGACAACAGGCAATATGATTCACATTCAGACACATCTTGCCCTGGTTTAGGTAAAACCACTGAATATGTCTCTCCCAAAGTAGTGAGAAGCACCCCCTGCTCAAATGCCTCACGATGCATATATAATAACGGTTTACATAGCAAATCAACATATTCCTCATAAAACTCCGGTACTAAGCCTTCCTTCCCCGGTGTCTTCTCTGTACTCATTTGGTTGATAGCCCACCATATATCCATTTCATCTATTAGGATATTTAGTTCTTCTTGCATCTCATTATCTGCTACATGCAACCTGGCTGCACCTAAGATCGCCATAGTACTTGCTTCATCATGATCACCCTCCTGAGTGTATAAAGCAGAAAACAATTCTGCAAATCACCGTGATATCTCTTTGTGTGTTGTAAGGATGGTTCCTTGTGTATCCTTTATTGAAACCACTGGATTCACTCCCCTTCCTCTGTTAACTAACAGCACTAACAGCATACCTTGTGTATCCCCTTGTTCATATTGAATCTCAGTATATGTCTTAAAATCATAATGATAGAGTTTCCAGTGCCTCATCAAGTTCCCCCGGTAATCTGCTTTGTTCTTCCCATATTGTATCTGTGTGTGGTGCCTGTTGATCAATATTCATGATTTGATGCTCCAAATTTGCTACTGTATGTAGTAATGGTAATATATACTTACCCTCAATAGTTACTTTAAATGCTTCCCATAGAACTCCAGGTGAAGTGACCAAACCAGTGTTACTATAAAAACAACTCTCTCATCACCTCACGAATCATCTCCCTGGATGCCTGATCATGAAATACACAAATTAGAAATCTCCAGTGTAGAGGCGGGATCATATATGCTTGCTCCCGCATCATGGCCAACAAGGGTGCATGGTCTGATAACGTACGATCGAGGTATCGCATCAACCTAAAATCATTAACTTGTCTTGGGTGTATCAACAAACAATCAATTCTGGAATATGTACCATGTGGTGGGACGTAAAAAGAGTAGCCTCTAGTTTGACCATGGACTGCTCTCCATAATTCTACTAAATGTAACATGTCCATGCTTTCCAACAATGCCTTAGATGCTCTAATTAATGGCCACACCATCTGCCTGGATCTATCAAGCTCCCAATCTAGCACACAGTTATAGTCCCCCATCCAAATTGTATTATAGTGGGTGTAAGGTGCCTACGGTGACAAGTGCGTCTCGTGTAGTATAATTATTTTTGCTTGCTGTCTACGGGCATAAGACCATATTTTTAATGTTTAATGATATTATGTATCCCCTTAACACTCGAAGATAAAGTTGCTACCTCCATCTATAACCATGTATATCAGCCCATATGCTTGCACCATCAATTGCAACAAATAGTTCTCTTCAACTTTCAATCGCTCCCCCCTGATGTAGAAATGAAGTCCCAAACTATCCCTCCCCCCTCTCCTGCGGCCTACCCCAACTTGGCCATCACATCCAACACAATGAATGTTGTCCCCCCCCCCCGGAAACAATAACACAATCAGATTTTCCTTGTATAGCATGATGTTCCCCAGGATTCCAAATATAGGTCTTCCTAGGGATATCAGCTCCGGCTAACACATTTTCTGGACTCAAGCGTTTGTCAAGTGCCCCTTCAATAATCATGTTTAATGTCAGCCCACCCTCCTCTGCCATTGATATCAGAGCATAGAACTAATACATCTTTCATCATGTACTGAATATTAGTGATTCTCCAAAAACTGCATGGCCTCCTACGGCTGCTCAAAAAAGCACCTCTTTCCCTGCCAATCATTCTTAAGCACACAGGGGGCAACAAAGCATAATTTAGGTCTACCACCAGGAGTTCTATGAGCTCTATGAGCTTTATCTACATGTAGCTCCCCTTCCACATTTAGTCCTGGTAGTACTTTAGGGAGCCACCCCTCCCGAAACATTTCCATTGGCGTTGTCTCCATTCCCACATTATTGAGCTTAGATCGATTCTCAAGGTCCACAACCTTTGTTTCCTGCTGTTGTATGCATTATTCCTGAGGCCTCAGTTGACTTGCGCGTGTACTCAAGAGTTCCTCAACATTAGCAGTCCTGAATCCGAAATCTTTAACTCGCTCACGTAATTTATCCATATCCTGTCGGAGTAAAGTCACTGTAACTGCCACACCGTCTATTTTTTCAGTAATAGTTTTATGTCCATCCAAGATTAAAGTCTAAATTGGATGGGGAAAACGTTATCCTGCCAGCATCATGTGCACCTCCAGCCTAAGCCATCTTAGCTATACTCTCCTCAATAGTGTTGCGAGTCTTTGAGGCTGCACCGAGCCCCCATTACGTTTTGGAAGCATACAGACTGGGGAAGTATTCACCTACCACTGAGTCTGGGACTTAGCTCAACTCAGGACTCTCCAGCATGGGAGAGCACTATATTTCTCTGATCAGCCAATCAGAATTCAAGCCAATATATATAGAATCCACCGCAAGAGTAAAGTCCCTCTATCACAAATCTTAAGGGTAGGGGGTCAATCCCGATCATTGTACACACTATGCATACTTTTCGAGTAGGTGCACTAAAAAATTTCTTATTGCCAGTCTCACATCATGTACAGAATATGGTGTGATGCAGTCACCACAGTGCCTGTGAGTCCTGGCACTGGCACTCATAGCCCCCCCAGATGAAGGCCCACTTCGGCTAGAGAGCACAGGAGGCCAATCGTACCATTCTTCACCTTCATAGTCCGCAGCCGGGTGCACTGCCACTTCTACTCTGGACAGCTCCTTCAACTGTGGTCTGGCCTCACTGCCTCCCACGCTTGAGAATTCAGCTAGGTAGGCCTCTCTAGACCACACTCCATCGTCTTCTGCTGTCGCACCGAACAAGGCCGCCTGCCCCCACCAGCCTTCCGGGTGGGGACTACGGCCAACTGCACACTGCAATCCCTAAACAGAGAGGGGGTCCCACTGGCTTTAGGCTGCCAGAGCTCCGATCAAGCACGTCCGCTCAGTCGGCCATCTTGCCTCTGCCACCCCAAATGAGTGATTAATATTCAGATTTTTTTATTCTATATCTGAGTTTTCATGAATCTCATATCATTATTCTGTATCACTTAAATTAAGATTTCTGTAATACATTTTAGAACTTATTTCCTTGATCTAGAGCTCAATTATTGAGTGGTACGTGTTATTATTTGACTATGTGATTTTTGCTCTGCTAATTTGGCAGGTTTCATGTAAGGAGGGTGGTGTCTCTTGCAGCAAGATCAACAGACCTGCAGAACTGTACTGTCAGAGGTAAAACCTGGGATGTCCAGATTATTAGGGCTCAATAGATTATTGGGGTTACCATCATCACATTAATGTCATATATGACTGCAGTTCTAGAATGGATGTCAGTATATATGCTTAAGTTAGACTCACACAAGACAGAAGTTCTCAGCTTGGGTGCTCCCCTTATACCTGGACTTCAGTCAGGTGGCTTCAGAATTTGGATCTAGCCTTGTCCTGGTCAGTGTGAAAGCTACGTATTTTCTTCTGCCACTTACATTTAAGAAAGTCTTTTTTTTTTTTCACCTTGAAAGTTTTGGGCTTGTCATTCAAGCCATTATTTTGCACAGACTGGGTTTTCGGAATTCAATTTTTTGGTGTTTTCTGAGCTATCTTATTAAAAGTTTTCATTTTAGGTGTATGGAAAAATTAACCAGTTACACCCCAGGTAAACAAATTGCATTAGCTCCTGCTCCCCAAAATAAATTCTGTTAATGCACTCAATGTAATTCAATAGATAATTTTTCCACCCAGACCCAATCATCTCTAGCTTATATTTTCCTTTTACATATTTTATGGCACCCTCATATCCTCTTCCAAAGTTACTCTGAGGTTTCCCTGCTTTAGGTGAGTTCATCTGGGTGGCTGTTCTTTTTCTTATTCTGCTTCAGTACTATGGAATATGGAATACTCGTCCTTATGCATCTGAATCAGTTCTAACTATGTTTTCATAAATTCACCTATTTAAGATCCTTCTTTTCTATTTTGTAATGTCAAGTGTGAGTCCAAGACACTTTACAAGCTTAACATACATTGTTGTTTCCTGTCTGCACTGCCCTCTGGAAAGAGAACTATCCCAGACTCCTCCCTGATTCACTGGACTATTTGAAATTGTAAGAAACACTGGATATTACCAGTAGGCCCTCAAAAAACTGATCATATTTGAACATAAAAGCTGGAGGGGTGCCAGATTTATGGATTCTGTCAGAGTGTGTTGCTTTGAAGCATCACATATGGAGCTGGAATGCTTCCCTCTACTCCCTTTCTAGAAGCCTGCAAACCATGTGGCATGGTCTTCTGCTGTTGAACCTCCACTGTATGGAGGCTCCCACTCAGCCCAAGGAGACAGACACATGTTAGATAGAGATGAAATCCATTCTACCAGTCACCACAAGTCCAAACTCATGCTGCCATGAATTATATTATAATTGGCAATTCTATCAGTTTGTGATCAACCATTGAAGCCCTAAGCTGAGATAGGAATAAGGGCTAACACTGAGAGATTGTTTACTGCATGTGCAGGTGAGTGAAATGCTGGCTCTGTCTGGAGCACACTTCTCAAAGCCTCTTCATTTTCTGTCTAACCCTGAGCATTGCTGCTTTTAAGTCTCATTATTCAGATAGCTCAAGCCCCTCTTCCTCTTGGACAGGTGTGAGTCCTCTTTGTCTTTGGACTTGCACTGGCTTTGTTTTTGTTTTGTGGAAAATAGAGGGCAGCAACCCCAACCCTAGCCAAGATGACCAAACAGCAGCCCAGGGGATGAGGAAGAGTAATTTCAGTATCCATAGTGGATAAAATCAACAATGTATGGACAACAAAAAGGACAGTGCTGGAGTGCAAGAAGAGGTAGCATGCCTACAAGCGTAGGACTAAAGAGAAACTGTCCAGGAACCTTATGGCAGCCATGAGGACCAGAGGAGGACCTGATTTCCAGGAGATGTTGGAACCATTAGAGGAACAGGTGGCATCAATCATCCCAGCAGAGTTGGTGGCAGGAGTCACCAGACGAACTGTGCTGCGGTTGATTAGGACGAGAAATAACTACAGGGACCATATGGTTAAAACTGTCATGAGCACAGCAAGGCACTTTGCTGCACTGCTCTGCGCAAGTGAAAGGGCATGGGTTTCTCATATAATAACTCCTCCATCAAATAACTGTGATTTATTTGCCCAGTCACATTTATTTCTGTCCAGCCCTGCCATGTGTCTCTGGTCTATGTGTGACGTGTTGACCCAGTCCAGGATGTCGTTTGACTCCTGGGACTTTTAGTATAATGTACAACATGATTGACCAGGACTACAAGTCCCACAATACATAGGAAAATCCTGGACTGGAGCAGCACATCACTCCTGGACCTTGGAAACATTGCAGATATGTCAGTGCCAATGCAGGCCCCCTTGCACCATGAAGCAAGTGTGTGTCCTGGGGCTAGGCAAGCAATGGTGGGATGTTATATAATGTAAAGTAATCTGGTTTGCCAGAATATTAACTTCTCATCCAAGAGGGTATCCATATGCTGAGTATGTGCAGTCTCCCCAAGTAGGATCACATGAAGAGCCAGGTGTACAGTTAGTAGTGTAGTGCATTTTAGGTCTGGCTGATCATATCAAACTGGCTGTGTGTATGAATGGGGAACCATGGTATCTTAAGGAGGTGAGCCCATAAAGTAGGTTCAGTAATAGTCTGGCACTGCTGTGTTTGGCCGTTTGTCACTTATATAGCAGCTGTGCAGAGATGCTGTGGTACAGGTCATTGGTGTACTACAGTGTACATGTGATGAGGGCCTAGGTGATGGCCTCACAGGTGCCAGTAGGGAGCTATAATGAAAAAAGTTGGATTAGGCAAAATATGTGAAAGCAGGTGGAGGTGAAACATGGAATTGTGAAGTATGAGGGTAGACTAGACACAGAAAAGCAATGAAATTTGTCAATGGGACCCTTACCTGCACTCACACTTTCAGGCAGGGCAGGCAAGCAAGCTGCCTAGCTGCACTGCGTTGTGTGCCATTTTACAAATAGGCCCCCTTGTTAATAAAGAGGTTGTGTGAACAATGTAAAGGTATTGCCATGTGAAAGGCAACACTAGTATAACATGGAGAATTTACTTGTAGCAACACAGGGTCGACATTTTCCTGTATACTTGAAAGTGAATAACAAATAAGTCTGAATATCACCAAAATCATCCATGTATACACCTATCATGGATCATTATTGACATATTTCTGTTTCCAGAGGGACAAACAACACCTCATGTAGAGCAGCCTTTCCTTGAAGACCAACCTGTTGGTGATCCCATCCTTCCCCCCATGGATGATGATGCCTTCCTACAACTCCTGGACTTTTTTCAACCTTCTCCTCCAGACTTGGCAAGGGAACACAACTTTGCTGGGTCTCCAGAGGAACCATCACCCACAGGAATTGCCCCTTCTAGCTGTACAATTCCAGATGAGGGCCTCCAAGTTGAATGATAAGTGGTAAGAGTGCAGCAACAAATGTTTGATGAGGTTCGGAAAGGGATGGAGGCCATAGCAGGCACAGTAGAAGGAGTACGTAGGTGTCTGAGCCCAAATAAGGATATAACAAAGGTTATTACAGACACCTTCTTTTGGCTCCATGAGATTGATGACTCCCTAGCTGGCATTGCTGGTGTCATGATGCAGAGACCCCAGCAACATACCTCTACATCTGACACCAGTGAAATTGCCATGCAGCTCTGGGTCATCCATAAACATCATGGAATCCCTGGAGCGCATGTTGGACTCCTAAATGTCAACAATAGGAGCCCTTAATAGCAACACCATTGCTTTGTTGGCAAGCCACCATGCCTTTGCTAGGGATTTCCAGGCTGCCTTACTGGTGCTGACAAATGCGGGTGGGGGTAAGGGAGCCACATCTCCTGCCTCCGACATGTGTTAGCCTCAGATGCTTCCCATATGTACACCACCAACTGCAGAAGAGGCACAACACCCATCAGAGGAGCAAGATGGGGAGTTCCCCAGTTTCTGTCGGTGAACTTCCAGATAAATTTGTCAGTACCTCCTGGTCTATTTTTGAGTGGCCCTAGGGGTTGCACTGAACATGATCATGCCCATCCTGCTGCTGGTGCACTTTGTATGGTTTGTTTTTATGACTCCCAGTGCCAGGGAACACACTATCTAGCATCCTGGTTATCTGCCTCTGATTGAGGGGTGAACCACCGTGGATCACAGCCGCTGGAGACTACATGTCCCATAACTCTCCCTGGACCCCTATCTTTTGCCAATCAGCACTACTTGAAGTGTGTCACAGTCTCTTGAAACAGGGGCCATGCTGAACATTATCCTGCCCATTCTGCTGCTGGGACACTTTGTGCAGTTAGTTTTTTTTTTACTCACTGTACCAGGGGGCACACTATCTGGCATCATGGTTATCTGCATCGGATCACGGCTGCTGGAGACTACACATCCCATAATCCCCCAGTGGACCCACAACTGTTGCCAATCAGTGCTTCTTAAAGTGTGACGCTGTCCTGTGGCAGAGGACGTGCCATGGCAAAGCCCTGGCCAAGAGTGGGCCCGTCTGAGTCCGTCAGTACCTGACAGATGCTGGACTGGGCCACCCCACCTTGGCTGACTTGAAAGAGGTACTGTTCATTTGGGGACACACAGTGTTTGGGGATTGTGCAGCCAGGACCGGACTTGCTTGTTGTGTCCCTTCCAGGCTCACCTGTGCTTTGCAATAATCAATGTCTTCCCTTGCTGGAACAAAATGGGGATCTTATAACCGCTGACATTATGCCTTCACAGATCCACATGGCTACACTTTCTGGTCTATCAGCGTCCAACATGGCTGCAATGTCTCTCTCATTATGTATCTAAAGGCACAGGCTGGGAAGCTTAAGTTTGTAATAGGCCAATTTACTGTTAAAGTGGTCCAGGTTTTGTCTCTCAGGGGACCAATTATCCACCAAGGGGAACCACATACTTTTATGGGGGGACCTAAAAGCAAAGTCCCATCAGAAGGTTTAATGGACACACCTTCTAAAGTGTTTATATTGAGCCTTTTGAGACCAGCTTATTTGACTCAAGCTGTACCTAGTAGTCTCCAGGGTGATTGGCCTTTGATTTAACAGTCTCTCAGGCATTTCCCTGCCATAGTAAAAGCAACCTATTCCCTATCCCTTCTATAGGCATAGAAAACCAAAGAGAGAACTGCCACATAGACAGTCACCCTTCACCTGTACTTTGTCTGGTCATGGCCAATGTCCAAAAATGTCCAGGCTTGAATAGATTTGAAGACAAGGAGGTCATTATAAATAAAGTTACACACTGAATAAGGCACATAAGGGGGTATCGCTTGGTTATCATAGATGATAACATTAGTGCCAGAAGACACTTATGCTTTAAGGATAGGCACATTGCTGATGGCATTGTCGCTTTGAACATTAGGTCCTGTCCCCCTAATAATTCTAGCATTCAGTTGAAGTATGTTGGTTTGGTTGATGTCAGGCCCACTATCCTACGGATTTTAGCCGACTCACCAGCAGTTCCGTCAGGGTTGGATAATAACGATTGACTTATGGAAGATTCTGGTGCCTTTCTGAATTTTCCTATCTCAAAAAAGAGAAAGGTGGCCTCTGAGAGTCCACATAAGTACCTGCATGTTTTAGCATGAGTACCTTCCGCCAGTAGTTTTTCTACAGACAGAGTTAATTTGATTGACTTTTGCCACTTACTTAGCGTTCAACCCCCCAACTCTCTAACAATTGTGTCTAAAATGTTATATTTTGGGGACTATATTCAAATGTTAGGCTGGGTTTAGATAATCCACAGTGTATCATTCCTGCCTGATGATGTTTTTACTTCTAGCTAAATCCTAGAAGCCATTTCACAACCTTCTGATAACCTCAGTCTTTTTCGGGAAAAAACTAAGTTGTGTCCAGTCGGGTCATTATGTCCTGGCAATGAATTAATAGGATCCATTATCACAAGCATTTAAATTAAAGATATAGAGGGCACTTTTCCACCATCTAGTAGCTCCTCTGTGAACCTCTTACCATTTTTAACTTTGGTTGTTTCTTGGAATGTGGCGGGTCTACAGGCCAAGCTGACCCTACTACATTTGTGTGAATACATGTCTCTTCTAAGAAACAATTTGTCATATCAAACCCTAGCTAAGCCAAGCAAGTTTGGGAGGCCCGCGGGCGGGTTAACAATATGGATGAAATCTTCCCAACATTGTAAGATTCGACAATTGGTGGTTGAAAGCCTGGATATATTAGGCATTGAATTAAGTAGGGGTAGGAACTCATGCGTGACATTTTTTTATATTTATGTAAGAGGAGTAAAGGGTGGACTTGCTTCTTAGGATATTCGGTATCTTGAGGCTTTTTTGAATAAGTATCCATAGGCTCAAATTTTATTACAACATTTGAGACTACGATAAAGAAGATATTAAACTCATGGCAGAGGAGGATAAATTATGGGCTATTCCCCATTTGGAGGTTTCCCAAGTGAAAAGATGGTCTCAGGCTGCTCTTCAACTGAAAGCACTCAGAATTGAGCTGGGTGTCAAGGCCACTAATGGCTGGACTAAATCAGACACCATGGAGCAAATACATTTAACAATTATGTGTCCAAAAGTTGAATGAATTACATCTTGGTTGACTTGAAATTGTAGCGTCTAGTCGATGACATGATTATTCGAGAAAGAGCGGAGAGCAACCATAATCTCCTGTGCCTCATGATGTCTGACCTTTTTAATAAGTTTCTAGTTGATCCTTTTACCCTCATTAGCACTTGTGACATTGTGCAAATGTCTGATAGGTGTCCCCCTGAATTGTGCCAGATAGTGGTGAAACCAAAACTCCTATTAAACATGAGGAATTATGTTCAAACGATACTGCCTAAGATAATAGTCAGCAGTGAAAAGAACAGAGATCCAACAGATATTATTGAGTTGCACACAATATTTTTGAGAATATAGAAGCCTAATTCCTCTTACAACCAGCAAGAAGTATTTTTCTGGAAGCAATAGTTGTTTCAATATGGTGTGCAGGCATCTAAGGTGTATCTTGTCCAAGACTATAAAGATAACAAATATTGCCGTGATTGCTGCTACTAGAAAGGCCTATAAGCTCAGTAAGTCAAAAGCCAAGAAAGAGTGGGACAACAATAGATGGCCTGACTTAGCGGATGCATGTCTATCCAAAGATAATTTATGCTTCTGGAAACTGGTGCCTGGCTACAATGTCATACCCTGCCCTGGATTATGAACTGTTGATGGGTCCGTCGATGTCCCATAACCAGGACTCTTCTGTGGGTATGTGGCTTGTGTACAATCCATAGTTGGGGCCAGTGGGCGACATGGCATCTTCCGTAGGTGCATACCATCTATTGGATCTCAGTTTCATTGAAATCAATACCAACACTACTTTGATAGTCCGGGCTATCACTGGATATGAGTAACACGTCTGTTCCTTTCACTTGCTCAATTGAATGGCTGCACTATTCAATTTGGAAGGTTCTGATACCTTACTGGAGTGGACAGCGTTCCACTTGGCCGCATACATACTGGGCCCTGATGACACGCTGTAATTGGATATATTTTGTGTACAAAAGATTCTCTTATCGAAGAGGCCTTCTTCAGGACACTCACCTATAAAACTTGACTCTGTTTACCACTGATTTCTGTGTCCATTACGTGCTATGGTCCTGACCAAAGGGATGGTGTCATGTGGTCCAAGTAGCCATTGTCGTTTTCCCTAAGTTAGTATGAGCCCAAACCAGGCTGTCCTCTGTTTTGTACACGCTACTATACGAACATATTTTGCTTTGTGCCACACTGCAACATTCACACAGAAACCTGCTGTTGTTGTGCGTCCTGATCTTTCCTGGGATTTAGTCTGAACACTGCAGACAAGGTCGTACAACAATGCCCCTTGTTATTCTGTTCTGGTCAGGCCCTAGCACCTAGATGAAACACGCGGATGCAGCTGTTGTTTGGGAACATGTACTTTGTTCACATAGGTATACACTCAGTTTAAAGGGATCTTTCCAGAGGAGGGAGCGTGACAGTACCTTTGATGTAGAGCTTCCATCTGTAGACTGTGGCATGGGGTCTGCTGCTAAATACCCAGAGATCTTCTAATATATAATCAGAAAAGGGGGTTAGGTCTCACTGTCTTCTATAATCACAGCACCTTTTATGATTTACGGACTAGTTGCTATGCTGGCTGTACATGTGTTAGGCATTTTCCTACTTGTTGTGGCATGAACACTGCATACTAGAGCAAGTTAGTTAAAATTAACATTTTAAACTTTTCTCTTTCTAATCTTATTGTGGACTGATACCAGAGTGAGAGTGAAAGGGTGTGTCCTGTAACAGTATTTCCTGAGAGGGTTGAAAGTGTTGTGTTCTGTGGTGTCTAATCACTTGTTTCTCTGTGAGTGAGTAGGAGGGCAAGTACGACACTATAGCTAGTCGGTCCCCAGGCTCATGGATACTCAGGTGGTAGGATGACTCAGTCCCTGCCCACTATGGTTCCATGATCCCAAGCATAGTTCCGTGACTCCGCAGAATCCCTGCAGCATGACTTCGGCAAACGTTTGGTCTGGTACTAATACACTGAATTCCTGTGTAGCTCTTGTGCTGCTCCATAATGCCCTCACACCGGTTTCCAGAGACATCTGTGGTGGGAGGGTTTTGCCTTCTCAGTTGATAGGGTATAACTATTACTGAAGGTTATTCAAGCTGCAATTCTTTAAAAGGCGTTTGACCCGTTTTTGTGCTGCCGATAGTTCCCTTTGCAGACTTTTCATTATAGCTCAGCCAGTTGCGATTCCTGCACATTGCCGTGCAATGGTTATGCAACATTTATTGCATCATGGAGTCCCCACGGCGGGGTCTCCTATTGTCTTTGTGGTTGATGCGGAGGTAGCATACCGCTTCAAAGTTTTTTATTTGTGGGTTAAATACTGCCATTGATGCAAATGACAATACATTTCATTCATATACAGCGGCTGCAGTGCCAGAGGCTTATCATCCTTATGCGGTGTTTGAAGTTCCTCTTACAGCCTGGGAGCACCCGTTTGGTTTAATGGCACCCTTTCCCAAACTCTGTCTATCGTTCGTTTGGGCCTCTTAAACATTGACGGGGCCACATAGCCAGTATTAGCTGGTTTTGCTCCACATCCAAATTATCTTACTGCTAATTTGGCTGAGGTTAGGTTGCTCTGTGCACAAGTCTGTCTTCTATAAAGACGCATGGTTCAGTTTGTCTCATGTGCCATTTTAGTTGCTCCATCTGGTGCATACAGGTGCATAGTGGGGCTCTTGTGATTAGCCCAGTACTCATCAAATCAGTCATGGAAAAACGTCCTCAAAATCGTGTTGATATTCCATTTTGGATAGCTCAAAAGATTGAACAGCTTGATGCTGTCTTCCTACATACTGGTCCTTTGGAGAAACACAGGATCCTTACCATGTGCTTACCTAGTGGTCTGATTCCTCTTCACCTGGGGGACAGTGTTTGCCTCAGTGTATGCACTATGTTTTGCCACGCCCTCCATGAGCGTTCTTCAGAGCATTCTGAAACAAATACAGAATGAACACGGGGTGGTCTATCCCTGGATTTGGGGATGAGAATAGTGGGTAATTTTCCAGTCCTCTCTGAAATAATTCTTTCTAACATTAAGGCGGAGGCAGTTCGCTCACTGGTTCGCCAACGCCATCATTTAGATGCCTGGGCTTACTATACACTAATCATCACAAACACTGTTGCTATCCGTGCTCCCATTCCAGGTTTGTGGCAGGCAGCTGAGATAATACGGTTCTATAAAAAGGTGCAAGAGGCTTACGATCAATTGTAGGCCCATTAGCCTAATTGACTATATACAAAAGGTGTTCATGGGGCAAGAAAGCAAAAGACACACAAATGTAGGCTTGAATGCAGAACTCATCAAACATTCACAGTCAAGAGATGTGGGTTAAATCCTTTGTTCTTTGCTCACCATGCCACACCAGTTTAGGCCTACCATATGTAAATCAGTCTTTACCCTGCTCATTAGGGGAACAGCTGAGCCCAAACGGCCAAAGCCAGGTCCTACCTGGACCAGAACCAAGCATCCCGGGACCGGTTTCGGGATATGACCCTTCATCACAAAATGTTCACTGCCATATGAAGCTAGTAAAAAATACAGCTCTGGGTCACAAAAAATGGCATACGGCCATTACAAGCTGGGTTTCAAGCAAAAAAATCAACCATAGACCAGGTCTTTCAATTTATTATAATCTATTGGAAGACAGTATTGATCGTCAGGGCCACCTTATATGTTGCCTATATCATCTTAAAACTTGCCTCTGATTTGATTCCACTTTTGAGGCTATGGCAGGTTATTTAAACAATGGTATGTCTAGATATAGTATCTTTACTGATTAGGCTACACAATAAGAATTTTGCTCGGTTGTGATGGGGAACACAGGGCCAATTGACCGACAAGATTCTCTGGTATTGAAAGGTGTCCGCCAAGGGTGTGTTATGGCCTCTACCTTGTTTTATTTGTGCTTACATGTCTTAGTGCGTTATCTTTCTGGGATCCCGGCTGATGCTACCTCTATAGCTAACGTTAAGACTCATGTACTGTTATTTGTAGACAATTCCCTATTGATCTTGAAAAGTCTGAGTGGTCTGCAAAAATGACTTAACAGTTTTGGTGCCTTTTGTTTAGAGGGTGGCTTAGAGATCAATGTGGCCAAAGCAAAATGTATGGCATTTAATCATCATAAAATGTACAAAGGAAGCTTAGCACTGGGGTACAAGGCACTGGAAAGGGTAGAATCCTTTGAGTATCCAGGTATAGAACTCTCGTCCAATTTATCATGGCGAGCACATATTAATACGGCATTGAGAAAACATAGACAGATTTTTGGTGCAAATCTGACAGAACATTGCGCTTCCTTTACACAGCCTATTGCACCAGCCTACAATTCCATGAAGCTAAATCCCTGAGGTCTGAGTTATGGGGCTTTAGTGACATTACCCATCTGGTGATCTAGTTTTAAGATCACTAGTCTCACTTCCACCTAGCACCCCGCTGGATCTCCTATCTTTGGAATGGGTTTAAAAAAGATAGCTCATAAGTCTCCCTTATGCCCATTGCTATTTTGGCAAAGAATGTGGGTCACCCTGAAGTTGGTGCATTAGGCAGCTGCCTTAGAAAACATCTTTGAGGCTGATAGATTCAATAAAGTTCAAGGGCTGACAAAGAGCTGTAGAATTGCTTAGGCTTAGGCGATCTTTGGCCCCTTCCATCTGTAGCCAAAATTTGAACTGTATCCAAAATTGCACTAAACATACTATTGGTTATTTATTTATTTTAAATAGGGTGGAACAAAAAGTTGCAGATACTATCCTGAACAGGGAATTCCTGGACTTTAAGTCCTCCCTTGGTGTAGAGCATTGATGGGACCTGATTAAAGTTCTTTCTAAGAGTGGGGTCACTTCTCCTAAAGTCATTTACAGCAAGGTGGGCGGGTTCAGTTTCTGCGGGCTGCCCCTTTTGTGACAGCCAATTTAGGTCTGTAGCGCATGTGTTTCTTGAGTGCCCTGCATATGCCAGGGTCCTCTCCACATGGCTAGCACTGATTTGTAGACAACTAGGCACTCTAAGCCACCGCATTGCATTCAGGATTTTAAGAATCGATTCTTGATCTTTGTATGCTTGTGCAGTTGAAAAATATCTGGGTCTGATGTGGGTGAAAAGAAGGTCCGCTGTCGCTGTACGCGGATATCATACTTTTGACATTTTAGAGCATGGGCCTTTCCGGTATTTCTTGGTAATTGTATTATTTGCTGTTTACATGTGAGAAACATTTGCGCAATTTCGGATTTTAACACAAGTTATGCAGCTAAATGTGATTCTTTTTCACCTCTTAAAGAATTGTATGTATTGCTGTATTTTGTAACATATTCATAATCAATTTATATGTATTTATTTATTTATTTTTATTTTATTTTTAGAGTTTTCTATAGCACGAACCAGGCCCAGGGTAAGGTATCAGAGCGGTTTACAGAACAAGCGTAGTAAGAATACAAACATTCACCAGAGCAGACAAAGTATCAACATATTTATAACAAGGATCGGCAGGTAACAGAACCGAGAAATGTCAGAAGGAACAAATACGAGTACCCATATGTCATTGAGGCTAAGGTGTCTTTAAGGGGAGAGTGGGGACAAGTTTGAAGTCGTAGCCTGGTATGAAATGTTAATATGAATTATGAATCAGGAGATCCTCTGATGCTGCTCAATATTATATATATATATATATATATATATATATATATATATATATATATATATATATATATATATATATATATATATATATATATATATATATATATATATATATATATATATATATATATATATATATATATATATATATATATATATATCATGGATAATTTATATGAAACAATTACATGAATTATGAATAATGAAAATTTACGATGCTGCTTATTGTCAATAATTATTTTTAAAAAAATGTTTAGATGAGCTCCAGACAATGAAGGTCATTCAGGTGGAGGCTAATAAAAAGACTGAACTACAGCTGAATCTCATCAACCAGAATATGCTGAATTTAACAACTCAGCTTTCTGAGGTCGAACAGAGGGTGTCAGATATAGAGGATGTAAGACCACGACAGCATGCCTCAGTTTCGAAACTTCAAGCTGAATTAATGGACCCAATCCGGATCAATACCTAGCATGGGAGCAGCACCTGGGTTGGCCTGAGCGGGCATGTTTAACACTCGCTCAGGCACAGGGAGCCCGCAACTTTTCTCCAACATCAGTTGTACAACACAGCTGGGTTGGAGAAACCTAGGTGTGCATGTCTGTTTGGCTGGCTTAAGACAGCCAGCCAAACTTACATGCACACTTATAAGTGCCTACCACTCCTTTCTATTGCTGAGGTGACATCAGCATGGCCCCTCTCTAACCACAGCTCGCAATAAGGTAAGAAAAATAAAATGGTTTGATTATAATTTTTTTTTTTAGTGGGGCGACACTCCTGCGCCATAGCAGGGGAGCCGCTCCTGCACTATGTAGCCCTTGGGACAGAGTGGTATGTAAATAAAAGGTGGAACATGTACTGCTATGTTTTGCATGTCCTGGTAGTGACAAACAGATACATTCATTTTTCACTACTCCTCTCAGGGCTTATCATTGGGAATTCCCTTGTACTCTTTTAATTGGTAATTCCTGATCTGAGAGGAATATCTTTTTGATGTCTTATATTTTTAGATTTGTAATGATAAATCCTTCTTAATGGTGAAGTTGGACATTTCTTTGCAGTTGTGTCTGACAGTCTGTCCAAAATCCATGTCTTGGCTGGGTGACAGCTATACTTTATGCATACCCTCTAGACAGCCACAAACACAGGAAGTACAGGTGTGTCTTGGAAACAATCTACATACATCAGAATTCTGATGGCATTGCCTGGGCAGGATGGAAGGGAGGGGCTAACACTTCACTTGAATAGGTGGTGTCTTGACCCCACACAAAGGGCAGATTGACCCCCCAGAGGTAGTTTGGAAGACAGAGTTGGGCAGAAATTAGGACCTGTGAACTTCAGAGAGCTACTTTGAAGGTGCCCCCCACATCAAAGACGCTTTTGAGTATAAGTACTGGGCCTCTGACCCCCTAAAATTAGACACTACTGGACATGTAACTTAATCTCTGCCAGAAGGGCTGATCTGCTGCAAAAAGGACATAACTGGACTGCTGATCTGAAAGGCCTGCTTTTCTTTTTGTTGACCAGCTGCTGCTGCTCTATGACTTTGCTGAAGGAGAGCTGGACTCTGCCTTCCTCTAAGTAATCTCCAAGGGCTTGTTGTCTTTTTTTTTTACAGTTTTATATAGCATGAACTTGACCCGAATTGGGTATCAGAGCGCTTTACATAGCACCAGCTGCATTACATGAGGACACATTCATTTTTGTTAGGCACAGGGAGAGTAAGAGATTTGCCCAGAATCACAGGATGTTCAGCGTCATTGCCGACACTCGAACCCAGCTCCCTAGATTTGAGGTTGACCACCCTAGCCGTTAGGCCAACTGCTCTCCCCACTTGCCTCCTGTTTAAGAAGTCTCTGAGTCAGAAAAGACTTCACCTTCCCCTACACTTCTGCTGGACTCTTCCATCGTGAGTCTTGCAGCCTAGGTCAATACTTCGCTTTCCGACCAGCAGAGGGTCTCTACAAGGGTCAAGTGCCTAACTTTCCAACCCGCAAACCATGAAGTACAAAGATTTGCACTGGCTGAAAAAATTACGTCAGTTTGCTAAAGATGCTGCATTGCTGAGTAAAGCACTTTCAGCATGGCTCAACAGTATTTACCGGAGTGATGCTGTGTCAGTATCTCCAGGTAAGCAGCCTCTACCCTCGACAGCCCCTCCCAAGAGGAGCAACAACACGGGCCCTGCCTATGAGGCCCACCGACACTCCATGGAGCAATCGCCTCCATGCCTTAGAACTAGCTTTCAGAACCGCCAACATTATTGTCAACCACCCGCACGGTCTTGTGTGCAGCAGGGTCTGTGGGGTGCCTGCAGCCTGCCTGCGCTCCTCTGCGAACGGTTAGAAATGGGCAATCACCCCGCTCCAGAGTGACCACCCTTAACATTGTTCAATCCCCCAGTGCTTGGAGCACTGTTCTTCATTCATTGAGATGTTCATAACGCTTGCAGCACTGTTCTTTATTCAATAAGAGGTTTGATCATATTATCCCAGTCTGGTGTGACTGACAGTCCTGTGCAACATTTAAATGCTGCATTTACTTGAATACTTTGAAAGTGTGTAACTCGTGAACCATTGATTGGAATGTTGTCGTTTTGGTCTTGTTTGGCTTATTATATAATATCCTACTTTTATAAACCTGTGTGGAGTCTTTTTGTAGTGTCTTCTTTGTGTTACTGTGTGTGTGTGTTACACAGATACTTTATACATTGCCTCTTTAGGTAAGCCTGACTGTTCTGTGCCAAGCTACCAGAAGGTGAGCACGGGCTCTTAGTGTCTACCTAAATTACCCTGAATAGGATTGTGGTTCCTGGTTTTACAGGGTACATACTCTGACAACCACAAACCCGATTTCTAACACATGGACTACCCAAGGGAGGCTATGGTACCCCTGATGCTGGATTACAAGTGCCATACCTAAAGTCATTGTAACTATTTTCCCATTTAACTATACTAATATAAATGTACACACACCCTTACTGGGACACTTGTTGAGATGTCTTTTTTCTCTTTCATTGCTCAAAATCATGATGTGGATACACTTTAGGATCTCACTACCTCAAACCTAACATATATCTTTGGTTTAGAATGTCATGGTTGCCCTGCTGACACTGTCATCCATGTTTAAAGTATTTGGCTTTTGAATGGACACACAGGTATGTGTCACCAAACATTTTAGTTGCTGAACAGCAAGAACCTTTAGCCACACCCATAGTCAGTCACATTATCTAGCAGGAGAGTTTAACTGTATGCAGCATGTATGAGCATAGTATGCTGCATGATGAAGCAATATATGTTGTATTTAGACATACATTTTGTATTAATCTGATTATACGACACCTTGAAATGAAATGAAATTAAATTAAATGAAAAAAGTATTTGATAAAGCGCACTGTGGCCAAGCGGCTTCCTGGCGCTGGTAGATGAGACCAACAGTCACAGGGGCAACCCGAGGAAATTAGGAAGAATACGCCTGGGAGAACAGAAAAGTTTTCAGTGCTTTGCGAAAATGAGAGTAAATAGGAATGGATCGCATAGAGAGGGGAAGGCTATTCCAGAAACGGGGGGCCAAAACAGAAAAACGTGTGCCTCCAGTTCTGGATTTACAGAAGCGAGGAACAGTAAGAAGGGCCAAAGAAGAAGAGCGAAGAGTACGAGCGGGAGTGTGAGAAGCAATAAGAGAGCAAATAAAAGCAGGAGCCGAGCGGACAAGAGCCAAAAAAACAAGACAACCCATTTTAAAAAGAGACCGCTGAAAAACAGGAAGCCAATGGAGAGACTTGAGCACAGGAGTAATATGATGAGTTTTAGAGAGGTGAAGAATGAGATGGGCGGCCTGGTTCTGAATAGCTTGCAAGCGGCGTGTTTCATAAGCTGGAATGCCCACGTACAAGCTATTACCGTAATCGAGGCGGGAGGTGATCAAGGCCATGATAATGATTTTAAGTGCGTCTGAAGAAAAGAAACGGGAAATCTTTCGGATGCGCCGAAGAGATAAAAAACAAGAAGAAACAACAGAACTGATTTGAGCGTGCATGGAAAGATCATGACTGACCTGAATACCCAAAGTTCTAACTGAGGAAACAGGAGTAGGGAGAGAGCCAAAAGAGGAGGGCCAAAAAGCAGGAGACCAAGGACTGGATGAGCCGCCCGTCAAGACCACCTCGGTCTTGTCCGGGTTGAGTTTAAGATGGTTAGAGCTCATCCATTCAGAAATAAAGACCAAGGTAGAGTGAAATTTCGAAAGAGACAGAGATGAAGAGGAAAGATCAAAGACAAGCTGGAGGTCGTCTGCGTAATTATACACAGAGACCCCCAGATCGAGAATAGCAGTAATAAGAGGATAGATGTAAAGGTTGAAGAACAAAAGGGAAAGAGAAGAACCTTGGGGAACCCCACAGGAGACCGAACGGGTGGGGGCAGAAAAACCGGACAAATGGACTGCCTGAGAGCGGCCTGAAAGAAAGGAGGCAAGCCAAGAGAATGCAGGACCTCGAATGCCCGCCGCGCTGACACGGTCGAGAAGAATGGAATGATCAACCGTGTCAAACGCAGCGGACAGATCAAGCAGAACCAAGGCTTGAGGAAGAGAGGAATCAGCCTTTGATTTCAACTCATCGAGGACCGCAAGAACCACTGACTCTGTGGAGTGGCCTCGACGAAAACCTGCTTGATGGGAGGCCAAGAGATGGTTCTCCTCGATGTAAGCAGAAAGGCAAGAGGTGACATAACTTTCTAAAATCTTGCCGAGATAGGGAAGAAGGGAAATGGGTCTAAAGTTAGAGGGGAGTGAGGGATCTAGGCCAGGCTTTTTAAGAATAGGCAAAACGATAGCAGATTTAAAGAATGAAGGGACTGAGCCCAGAGCAAGAGAAGCATTAAGAAAGGAAAGAGGAGGAGAAGGACAATTAGTAAATAATACTCTCAGAATACTGGCAGGGGCACAGTCGGCCGGAGAGCCAGACTTGATCTTAATAAGCAAGGTGAGAAATGTGTCTAAAGAAATAGGGGGGAAAGAATAAAAAAAAGAAGAGGATACCGACAAAGAAGGAATGGAAGGAAGAAGGGGAAGCAAGGGAATATTAGATTTGATCTTGGCGATCTTTTCAATGAAAAAGTCATTGAGAGAAGAGCAGAGATCCTGAGAGGGGATGAGGCTGGAGTTGGTGCGGTCTGAGAACACCAGGTCATTAACCAAAGAGAAGATCTCCTTGGATTTGTTAGCAGAAAGGGCCACTTTCTCGGAAAAATAATTGGTTTTGGCCAGGAGGACGGCTCGCTTATATTCATATTGGAGATGTTTATATTGAACCCGGAGAGCGGGGCAATAATTACGTCTCCAATGACGATCAGCACGTCTCAGATCTAATTTCAGAGCTTTGAGATCAGTATTAAACCATTTTTGAGCGTCATAGGGACGAACGGCCCTGGTTTTCCTAAGCGGAGCAACCTGGTCACAAGAGGAAGACAGCCAGGTGCTGAGCGCTTCAGCTTGAGAATTCAAGGAGAGCTCAGAGAGATCAGGGGTAGAAGAAACAAGTGAAGAAGAAAGGGACTTTAAGTCAACCCAGTTCCAATTGCGTGCGACAAGATTTTTGGGTAGAGAGGGTTTGTCGGGAACACCAAGAGTGATAGAAAAGGAAATAAGGGAGTGGTCAGACCAAGTGCAGGGAGAGATGCTAGGAGGGAAAAGCGTGCAACTTAGTGACCAAATTTGGTCAAGTGTATGACCCTGGGCGTGGGTAGGAACAGTGACGTGAGCATGAAAGTTGAGACATTGAAGAGTAGCCGAGAAGTCCTTGGAAGACAGATCCTCCTTAGGGTCACCCGGCCAAAAATTAAAGTCACCCAACAGGAGAACCGAAGAATTATTAACCACAAGTGTGGCAAGAAGTTCCTGTAGGATGGCTACAAACAGGGGCATATGTTGAGGAGGGCGATACATAAGAACAACCGTGAGGGGAACAGGGAGATTGAGAGAACGGGCTACCAGAAAATCCACATTAGATATAGGAGAATAGGGAAGAAGCTGAAATTGTAAGCTAGAGCGAACAATCATGGCCACACCCCCACCCGCCTTGCCGTCAGGGCGATCCGACCGAAGGGCATAGTAGGAGGTGGGGAGGATGGCCAGGACATCAGGGAGAGAATCAGATGAGAACCAAGTTTCTGTGAGAAACAAAAAATCAAGGGACTCGGTGTGCAAGAGATTAAATAGTTCCAGTTGGTGTTTAACAGCCGACCGGGTGTTAAGAAGACAGGCAGAAGCGATATTAGCACTGGATTACATTTTTGCACCTGTTTCATATACAAATATGGAGGTATGCAACAGAAAAGTGCCCAGACAAGCTTAGCGATGGTCATTTCACTTTGCTACTACATATGTTGAGACATGGTTTGTTATGTTTGTGCCATTTGTGGCACTACTAAATTTGAATGTGTTGAACATCTAGAGATTATGCAGCAGATTCATGTGCTAAATGCATCAAGAATATGGAAATGCTAACATCACCACAGGCGTAAAGAGGCATGTATCGTGCGGGCCTCCTTACATTGTCCAAATAGTCACAATGACATGCCTCCTAGTCAACTCTAAATGAATCTGTGGCCAAGTTCTGTTGTGTTGGCACACTGACTGCAAATTGTATGCAGGTGATTGATACCTCCCAGTACACATCACAATCTTACAACTCACATGGGTCACACACAGACATCAATAAGCCACATAATTCTTACTGGTTGCTTTGCTGACCCGGGAGCTGTCAATGTCACCCTTGTTGAATTTGCATTGTAAATAGTGCAGGCACACATGGTCCAATTTCCATTAAAAATACAATTTCATCCCAGTGTTCATGAACTAGTCAACCCTCTTGACACACATATGTATGCCCTGCATTAATATGGGATGCAGCTAGTCGTTGGTGTTGTAGTACTTTATTCGACATATAAAAAAATATCATAAAAGTGCAGTACAGTATGTAATAAAACAATTTAAAACATACTACAACGAGTGGCTTCAATCCATGCATAGTTAAAAAGAATAAAAAACTGCATATATATACACGTATCATTTTCACATATCCCCTATGGTTGATAATATAAGCAATAATAGCCAACAGGGTCAAGGAAGTGGGTAGTTTACTTGTAGTTGGTGTGCCTTAAGTAACCTGCGTCTTAACCTCCAAGCCCAACCCAGGTATTTGGCAGTCCCACAGATTACACTAGGGACAGATGTATCGTAGGTCAGAATACGCAGTGCCACCCTGGCGTACCTTATACCCAGATTTTTGCAAACAGGTTTAAGCCACCTTAGTCTTGGTTGCCTGTACGCCTGGCAGGCAAACATGAAGTGGCCAATAGACTCTGTGGGCGAGGCACAGCCTGGGCAGCCTTTTAAGTGCGTGATAGCCTTGCTCCAGCTGGTTTGAAAATCATAAAGTGGGAGTGTACCATATCGCAATTTGAGATATAGTGATCTATCTTCAGGTGATTAAATGAGTACCACAAAGGACTCCAAACTAGGAGCCGGTATCGTATCTAAGAAGTTTACAGTGAGCACACCCTCCTGATTTCTAAAGGTATCAGCCGTAACCCAATCCCAATAGATTTTTTTTATCATAAATTTGGGTGGGGAAACCTGGCTCACCCAAGCTTCTTCCAAACCAATCTTCTGCAGATGTTTTTTCAAATTCGATACCCAGGGGATCTTATGTTCTGCTCCCAGATTTCATATCTCGTCCAGGGCGGAAGCAAAGTGGTGAAGTTCAGGGGATCTTCTAATCCTTGCCCAGTATAGTATAGGGCGCAATGACATGCCTCCTAGTCAACTCTAAATGAATCTGTGGCCAAGTTCTGTTGTGTTGGCACACTGACTGTAAATTGTTTGCAGGTGATTGATACCTCCCAGTACACATCACAATCTTACAACTCACATGGGTCACACACAGACATCAATAAGCCACATAATTCTTACTGGTTGCTTTGCTGTCCCGGGAGCTGTCAATGTCACCCTTGTTGAATTTGCATTGTAAATAGTGCAGGCACACATGGTCCAATTTCCATTAAAAATACAATTTAATCCCAGTGTTCATGAACTAGTCAACCCTCTTGACACACATATGTATGCCCTGCATTAATATGGGATGCAGCTAGTCAAATATGGTCAAGTGATATAGAGATCTAACATCCGCCCAGCCATGGAAACAGGTATGGCAACTACAAATATTACCAGGACAATCTTGCAGGATTCCTTGGCCATTCTCATCTCGCACCAGATCAAGCAAGGATTAGTACTTAAGTAGCTACTCTTTCTGTTCCTACTGATGTCGCGGAAATTGCATTTCCGTTTGTAGGGGTGCAATATAATCACACGTGTAGATTGCATCCACATATAATCCTTTGTCGTATTAACATGAAACACAGATTTATGAACGTGAATAAACCAATGTGATGAATTTAGGCCTTTGGCACATGATATGGTGAAGCTCGACATAACAATTAATGTATCTAGCTGAACTATTAACATGGAGTCCTAAACTTATGAAATGTATTAACATAGTAATTTGATGTATTTTAGGCCATTTGCAAATAACATGGAAATTACAGTAGAGAAATACATGTAATGTGTAGGAAACTGTAAGGTGAAGAATTAAAACCATGCAATTGATATACATTCATTTACTAACGTGATTCACATTTATGTAGTGTTTATGTAGTTTAGTGTCATTTAGAATGATGTATTTCCATGCGATCCGTAGACTTTTTTAGGACTCTCTTATGTTGGCTACACGTTGTAGGCCTGAAATGCAAGTCCCTGAGACTCTCGCGTTAGAATTAACCGTTGGATTTTCGTGTGCAATGTGTATCTGTTTTTTCTCACGTTTTGAGTCGCAGGTGAAGAAGAGCTTCTGTTAGGTAGAATTATGTCTTTGTTTTATTAGTCAAGCAAGGAGAGAAGTTACTTTTACACGGCCTAAGCTGAGAAAGGAAGGTCGTTGTGCTTCACACAGGAGAAGGCCTGGGAACCAAGGACGTTTTGTAGCAGTGGAAGGTGCTTGTTGACACCGTGGAAAAACACCTTCAGGATTGTGTCCAGCATGGATGGATGATCTAAAGTGCATTCTGGGACGGAGGCTTGCTAATATCTGTATGGTGGAGTTATATAAAGGATTGCCACTTCTCTTTTGCCTTCAGGGAGAGAGCTCTTTAGAATAAGCTCTGTCTCAGTAGATTCATGCTACTTGACCTATTGATGGTGGAGAGACTTCTTAGGAAGACTCCACATGCTGACCCCTTTTATACTGTCTAATGGAGATGCATAAGTAGGGATGTCACCTTAGTGATAGTGTAGGGACAGATTAATGCTTTGTACTTACCAACCCTCGATTCAGGGAAACTTGGACTTCCTGATCATTTGCATTTTACTTCTTGAACTAATTGCACTGCTAATGCTTCAACAATTGAATTTGATTCGTCGATTTGGCTTCATGCTAATTCCAATGTATCTCCAAACCATCATTCTTAGATGTCTTTATGTACAGTTGTTTTTGGCTTTGTAATCAATTAATTAATGTTAGACCTGGCACCATTGGCGTGAGTCTCCCTTCCATTTTTTCGCTGTGTCTCCTCTGTTTTTGCTGGTTATAGATGCTCCGGGCGCTGTGCCGCTGCCATTCAGTGCCACAGCGCGAATGCTCCCTTTGTAAAGATGACATATGAATTGGTACATCCATGATTGGCTTATTTGATTTACCTGTTAGTCCCTAGTAGCGTGGCCTGTGTGTGCCCAGGGCTGGTAAACCGAATGCTGCTGGTGGGCCTGCAGCACTGGTTTGTGCCACCCACAGAAGCAGCTTGTAAAGTATGTCTCAGACCTGCCACTGCAGTGTCTGCGTGCAGTCCAGAACTGCCATCTTGGCTGTGAAGTGCACCCACTTCCCAGCCCCTAAACCTTCCCTTGGCATCCTGTAAGTCCCCCTTATGATAGGGCGCATTGTATGTGTAAGGTAGGACATGCCCTGATGTATGTAGCATGTCCTAGTAGTGAATTACACCCCATTTCGTTTTTCACTACTGTAAGGCTACCTGTTCTCCATAGGCCAGAATGGGAGGTCTGGGCTATTACATTCTATAGTCCTAACTGACCCACAGAACATGGTAGAAAAACGAATCTAGTATGCCTGAGCTCAGAATATTAAAATACATCTTTTAGTAAAGGTTATTTTTATATTCTGTGTTTGAAACTACCACTTTTAGAGTATAGGTACTTTCTTGCCTAAGCCTTCCAGTTTGCTCTGCTATGATGTGTATTGGCTGTCTGGTTTTGGAGGGACAGGGCAGGCTGAGTCAGACCTGGGTTGAATAGAGCGACCTGCCTTGGTGTGAGGGGAGGGGTAGCTCCTGCACTTGAATAGGACTGTGCCTGGCAAGGTGAATGCTGGCTCCACCTCCCACTGTGCGTCTGAGGCAGACCCCCTCTTTCTGAAAGGAAGGATGCAGCCTGATCAACAAAGTGCTCCAGGGCTGGGCAGAACTGGTTCTGGCTGTGTTCAGAGACTTGGGACCCCTAAGAACCAAGACTTTTGGGGTATAAATATTTGTGCACAAACCCCTACAAGGGGTATTACTCCTGGATAACAAGAAGAACCTCTGTCCGTGTGGCTACAGGAATCTGCAAGAGGAGGACTGTCCTTGTGCCTTGTGTGCTGTTTCTGGGACTGGCCTGCAGCTGTTACTACTGGACTTCAGGAAGAGGAAAAGAACTTTGATTGGACTTTTATTTTTGTGCTACAGCAATCACCCAAGGGCTAGGAGAGAGCTAGCCTCCTGCTGGAGTCTCAGGCACATCAGACTCCCCCACCAGCCTCCTGTTTCCTCCCAGCGAGGATTACTATCTGCAGGTGAGGCTCCTGTGTGTTCCAGGGCCTCTAGTTCTAATGCTGAGAAGAGAGCGCTGAAAATCGTCGCTAACCTCCGTTAGCGAGCCGCTGCAGCTGGTGAGCGTGAGATAAATCGCCGCTCCGCTGTCGCCGAGTGCTCGCTAACCCCGAAGATCGTCGCAGCACCTGTCTGCGGGCCTGAAAACGCCCTCTATCCAAAGATCGTCCCCGCACCTGTCTGCGGGCCTGAAAACGCCCGCTATCTGG
Source organism: Triturus cristatus (assembly GCF_964204655.1). Classification (NCBI taxonomy): domain Eukaryota; kingdom Metazoa; phylum Chordata; class Amphibia; order Caudata; family Salamandridae; genus Triturus; species Triturus cristatus. Next base: position 1,867,262,374 of record NC_140589.1, read on the forward strand.
AAATCATCGCAACAGGATCATCGCATCGCGGACGCCGAGCGTTCGCCATTTTCCCCGCATCGAATCCGGATCGTCGCTTCCTCGCGGAGCGCCATCTTTGTCAACGCAGCAAGATCGCACACGCAACAGGCCCGGTGCATCATCCTCCCTTCGCGGCAAGGATTTCATCGCATCACCGGCTTAGCGTGAGGAAGGTTGTCGCTTTGTCCTGCCCGCAACCCAGCGCATCATCCTCCCTTGCGGTAAGGATTCAACGCATCGCTGGGTAGCGTGAGGAAATTTATCGCTACAACGCCTTAGCGACATTTTTGTTGCTTTGCTCCAGGAACCAGATACTTTGTGAGTAAAAGGGTCGCAGAGACCCCTGCCTTGAACTAAACATCATTTTGTGCATCCTGAACTATTTTTCCTTGCAGCATTTCTAAAGTAATTATATTTTTATAGTATTGTGGATTTTTTTACTGTTATTGGTCTTGTGATTAAGTCTATATAAAAATACCTATTTTTCATAACTACTTGAGTGGTATCCATTTGTAGTGTTCCTCATTATATTACTGTGTATGGTCATAAATGCCTCACACACTGCCTCTGAGATAAGCCTAGCTGCTCGTGCTACGTTACCACAGGGTTGAGCAGGGGTTGTCAAAGGGTGTAGGCTGCTTACTCTGACTTAGGAAAAGGGTCCCTACTTGGACAGTGGCCAGCCATTGCCAACTAGAGACCCCCATTTCTAACATTGGTGGTCAGTGGTGAGGATCTGGACTTGCATTTATGATTGCATACAGTAATTATAGTGTACACTACTAGTGAGTGCAGACCATAACATAACCACATACGTTTTTGGAGATTTTCTGATTCTATTTTTGATCGTTATTGCCAGTTATTGCTACAATGGGCAAGCCCAGATCCAATGCCTCTGAGGATCTCTCCTGGGAAGAAGAGAAATTAGACACCTACAATGCCAAGCAGCTCAAATATTTTTGCAAACGCTTCACAGTCCCTATCACAGGTCTCACTAAAAGGGAAGAGTATTACAAGGCATTGAAGGCCTGGCTAGAAGCCAGGGATGCCCCTAGGAATGAGGAAGGGCCTGTGGAGGGGGAAGAGAATGCAGGAGAGCAGCAGGAAGAAATTGTAGATTTGGTAGGGGATAAAGCAGTTTCCAGCCCGGGCACTAGTGTGTCCTCAAGGGGTCTGTCTCCAGAAGAGATGGAGGACAGGGAGAGAGATAGGCGGCATAATATGGAGATGGCTAAGCTCAAATTGGATGGTCAGAGAGACCTAGAGAATAAGAAGTTAGAAGTTGAGATAATGAAGATGAAATTTGAACATGAGAGAATTTTGAGGGAGTTGGAGATTAAGGCCAAGAGTATTGAGATCTCCCCCTCTGGTGGCAGCATACCAGTAGTGCATACTGAGAGTAGAGTGTATATACCTAAAGAGGTTATTAAGGATTTTCATAAAAGTGAGGATATTGGGCAATGGTTTGCCGCTTATGAATTAGCTATGGTGTCCCACCGGATCCCTGAGAAGGATTGCAGAGCGGGGTTGTGGGGACGCTTTGTGAGTGAGGGGAGGGATACCTTGTTGGACCTACCCCCCGAAAGTAGGATGATTTATGCCCACATGAAGGAAGCTTTGATTACCCGCTATGGTTTGACCCCTGAAATGTACAGGCAGAGATTTAGAACCTGCAAGAAGATAGAGGGTACCACGTGGGTTGAATATGTGTCTTTTTTTGGCAGAGCAATGGAACGCTGGGTAAAAGGCAGCAAAGTAGAAACTTTTGAGCAACTGTATGACTTGATTGCATGGGAGCATTTTTCTAGTAACTGTTTTCCTGAGCTACGCCAGCATCTGATAGATTGCAAGCTGACTAACCCTAGGAAGCTTGCTGAGGAGGCGGACCGCTGGGTGAGCACCCGGGTTCGCAAGGGTCCAGTGGGAGACTTCGCCAAAGGTGGGCAGGGTCCCCAGCAGAGAGGTGGGGGGGACAGGGGTAAACCAAGGGAGTTCCACCGAGGGCCCCAAGATAATTCCCAAGGGAACCAGGCAGTGGTATCCCAGCCTCCCCCAGATAAGAAGCCAGTGCCTCCAACAGGTAATCCTGTTCCAAGGAGGCCCCCTACTTGTTTTAAGTGTGGCCAGGTGGGCCACAGATACTTTGACGCCCAGTGTCACCAAAAGGATACTGCTGCACCACCCCGTGCACCGCCCCGCCAGCTTGCTAGTGTAGCCCTGGGGGAGGAGGAGCTGGGTGCCCCAGGTGGGTGGGACCCCGTAGAGTTGACCCTTGTCTCACTAGGAGACTTTGAAATGGTTCCTAAGCCTGCACTGCCTGATAACACTAAAAAATTCAGGCAGTGGGTAACCATCAATGGCCATAGAGTGGAGGCTCTGAGGGACACAGGAGCCAGTGTAACTGCTGTCAGCTCCCGGTTGGTGTCCAAAGAGCAGGTTGTGCCCCATGCATTCTACCCAGTAGTGTCTGCAGACAACACAGAGAGCCAATGTGAGGTGGCTCAGGTTCCCTTTGAGTGGGGGGGGGGTCTCAGGAACTCTTCAGGTGGCTGTGAGGCCCGCCATGCCTGTGGACTGTCTGTTGGGCAATGATTTAGAGAACTCACCGTGGGCTACAGTGGAGAGGAGAGCTCACTTGCAAATGTTGGGACTGCCTGAGTGGGCATGTGCTACCACTCGGTCCATGGCAGCCAGAGAGAGAGTTGAGAAAGACCTGGAGCCTGAGAATATGGCCCAGGTCCCTGCCTTAGAGGGAGGGGGCAGGGGGCGTGGGAAACCGGCCCCCTTGGTTCCTACGGCCCAGGAGGGAGCAGACCCTGAGGGGGATGCCCTGGAGCCTACCGGGGAGCAGAGTACCGACCTGGGGGACCTGCCTGAGCTGACCCAGTGGCAGCAGGAAGGGGGGCCCACCAGGTAGGAGTTTTGTGAACAGCAGAGAACTTGCCCCTCTCTTGAGGGTATGCGGCAACAGGCTGCAGCCCAGGCAGCAGGTGATATGTCCGGTTCACATCTGATTTATTGGGAGAACAGTCTCCTGTATAGCGAGCCTAAGGTTGCTGAGCCGGGGTCAGCCCGTGTGCTGGTGGTACCCGAGTGCTTCAGAACCTTCCTACTGGGGTTGGCTCATGACATTCAATTGGCAGGACATCTGGGGCAGACCAAGACCTTTGAAAGGCTGGTCACCCACTTTTATTGGCCCCAGATGCGCAAGAGTTCAGATACGTATTGTAGGACCTGTGAGACTTGCCAGGCAAGTGGGAAGAGTGGGGGGAAGATCTAAGCCCCACTCCAACCCTTCCCAGTTGTTAGCACCCCATTCGAGCGAGTGGGTATTGACATTGTGGGGCCTCTGGACCCCAAGACAGCCATGGGCAACAGGTACATCCTGGTCTTGGTGGACCATGCCACCCGGTACCCTGAAGCCATCCCGCTCAGGACAGTGACGGCCCCCGTGGTGGGATGTGCACTGATGAGGATCTTCTCCCGTGTGGGGTTCCCCAGAGAGGTGGTGAGCGACAGGGGGACCAACTTCATCTCCCAGTATATGAAGTCTCTGTGGAAGGAGTGTGGGGTGACTTACAAGTTCACCACTCCTTACCACCCCCAGGGTAACAGTCTGGTTGAGAGATTCAACCGGACCTTGAAGGGCATGATCATGGGCCTAGAGGAGCCCCTGAGGCGTAAGTGGGACGTCCTCTTGCCATGCCTGTTGTTTGCATACCGTGAAGTGCCACAGAAGTCCTTAGGGTTCAGCCCCTTTGAACTGCTCTATGGCCATCCGGTAAGAGGGCCTCTGAGTTTGGTCAAGGAAGGCTGGTAGCAATCTCCCAGGAAACCTCCCCAGGATGTGTTTAGCTACATCCTGGCCTTCAGGAACCAAACTCGGCGTTTCAGAAACATTGCTGAGGCAAATCTGGAAGCCAGCCAGGAGGAGATGAAACGTTGGCACGACCAGAATGCCACTCTGGTCGAGTTTCAACCTGGTCAAAAGGTTTGGTTACTGGCCCCAGTGGAGCCCTGTGCGCTCCAAGATAAGTGGACCGGTCCATTTGAGGTGGTGGAGCGAAAAAGTCAAGTTACCTATTTGGTGGACTTTAAATCTCCCAGGAACCCCCTGCGGGTCCTGCATGTGAATCGCCTAAAGCCCCACTTTGCGAGGTCTGAAGTGAGCATGCTTCTTGCCACAGATGCAGGGATGGAGGAGGAGAGTGAGCCTCTTCCTGACCTCCTGTGTGCAGGAGAGAAGGATGGGTCGGTGGAGGGTGTGGTCCTCTCCACCACACTGACCCCAGAACAGCAGAGAGATTGCCACTAGCTGTTGGGGCAATTCCCAGATTTATTTTCCCTGGTACCTGGTGTCACTGACTGGTGCGTTCATGAGGTAGACACCGGGGACAGTCCTCCTGTCAAGCACAAGGCTTACAGGGTGACCGACAGGGTAAGGGCCTGCATTAAGGAGGAGGTCTCCAAAATGTTTGCCCTGGGGGTGATTGAGTCCTCTAGCAGCCCTTGGTCCAGCCCCGTGGTCTTGGTACCAAAGGCTGCAGCGCCTGGTGACACTCCAGAACTTAGGTTTTGTGTGGACTACCGAGGTCTCAATTCGGTCACGAGGACCGACGCGCACCCCATCCCCAGAGCTGATGAGCTCATAGATCGGTTGGGGGCTGCCCGGTACCTCAGCACGTTTGATCTAACGTCTGGGTACTGGCATATCGCCTTAACTGATGGGGCAAAGGAGAGGTCTGCATTCTCCACCCCAGATGGGCACTACCAGTTCTGTGTGATGCCCTTTGGGATGAAGAATGCCCCTGCCACCTTTCAGAGGTTGGTCAACCAGGTGTTGGCGGGGCTGGAGGATTTCAGCGCCGCCTACCTGGACGACATTGCCGTATTTAGTTCCTCATGGGAGGACCACTTACGCCACCTCTGGGAAGTGTTGATGGCGCTGCGCAGAGCAGGCCTCACAATCAAGGCCAGTAAGTGCCAGATTGGGCAGGGCTCGGTGGTGTACTTAGGACACCAGGTAGGGAGTGGCCAGGTGGCCCCTCTACAGCCCAAAATTGAGACCATCCTGGCTTGGGAGCCCCCAAGGACTCAGACCCAGGTGAGGGCCTTCTTAGGACTCACGGGTTATTACAGGAGGTTTGTCAAGGGGTATGGCACCATTGTTGCCCCCTTGACTGAGCTGACTTCCAAGAAGCAGCCCAAGATTGTGAACTGGACCGACACCTGTCAGAAAGCTTTTGATGCTCTCAAGACTGCCATGTGTACAGCACCCGTACTCCAGGCGCCCAACTTTGTTAAGGAATTTATTGTCCAGACAGACGCTTCAGAGCATGGGGTGGGTGCTGTTCTGTCACAGATGAATGAGGAGGGACTAGACTAACCTGTAGCCTTCATCAGTAGGAGGTTACTTCCACGGGAACAGAGGTGGAGTGCGATCGAGCGAGAGGCATTTGCTGTGGTCTGGGCGCTGAAGAAGCTGAGACCATACCTGTTTGGGACTCACTTCCGGGTTCAGACCGACCACAGGCCCCTCAGGTGGTTAATGCAGATGAGGGGTGAGAATCCCAAGTTGTTAAGGTGGTCCATTTCCCTACAGGGTATGGACTTTACGGTGGAACACCGCCCTGGTACAGAACACGCCAATGCTGATGGTCTATCCAGATTTTTCCGCCTTAGTGATGAGAACCTCCCAGGGGATGGGTAGTTCTCCTCACATTTCAGCTGGAGGGGACGTGTGTTAGACCTGGCACCATTGGCGTGAGTCTCCCTTCCATTTTTTCGCTGTGTCTCCTCTGTTTTTGCTGGTTATAGATGCTCTGGGCGCTGTGCCGCTGCCATTCAGTGCCACAGCGCGAATGCTCCCTTTGTAAAGATGACATATGAATTGGTACATCCATGATTGGCTTATTTGGTTTACCTGTTAGTCCCTAGTAGCGTGGCCTGTGTGTGCCCAGGGCTGGTAAACCGAATGCTGCTGATGGGCCTGCAGCACTGGTTTGTGCCACCCACAGAAGCAGCTTGTAAAGTATGTCTCAGACCTGCCACTGCAGTGTCTGCGTGCAGTCCAGAACTGCCATCTTGGCTGTGAAGTGCACCCACTTCCCAGCCCCTAAACCTTCCCTTGGCATCCTGTAAGTCCCCCTTATGATAGGGCGCATTGTATGTGTAAGGTAGGACATGCCCTGATGTATGTAGCATGTCCTAGTAGTGAATTACACCCCATTTCGTTTTTCACTACTGTAAGGCTACCTGTTCTCCATAGGCCAGAATAAGAGGTCTGGGCTATTACATTCTATAGTCCTAACTGACCCACAGAACATGGTAGAAAAACGAATCTAGTATGCCTGAGCTCAGAATATTAAAATACATCTTTTAGTAAAGGTTATTTTTATATTCTGTGTTTGAAACTACCACTTTTAGAGTATAGGTACTTTCTTGCCTAAGCCTTCCAGTTTGCTCTGCTATGATGTGTATTGGCTGTCTGGTTTTGGAGGGACAGGGCAGGCTGAGTCAGACCTGGGTTGAATAGAGCGACCTGCCTTGGTGTGAGGGGAGGGGTAGCTCCTGCACTTGAATAGGACTGTGCCTGGCAAGGTGAATGCTGGCTCCATCTCCCGCTGTGCGTCTGAGGCAGACCCCCTCTTTCTGAAAGGAAGGATGCAGCCTGATCAACAAAGTGCTCCAGGGCTGGGCAGAACTGGTTCTGGCTGGGTTCAGAGACTTGGGACCCCTAAGAACAAAGACTTTGGGGGTATAAATATTTGTGCACAAACCCCTACAAGGGGTATTGCTCCTGGATAACAAGAAGAACCTCTGTCCGTGTGGCTACAGGAATCTGCAAGAGGAGGACTGTCCTTGTGCCTTGTGTGCTGTTTCTGGGACTGGCCTGCAGCTGTTACTACTGGACTTCAGAAAGAGGAAAAGAACTTTGATTGGACTTTTATTTTTGTGCTACAGCAATCACCCAAGGGCTAGGAGAGAGCTAGCCTCCTGCTGGAGTCTCAGGCACATCAGACTCCCCCCACCAGCCTCCTGTTTCCTCCCAGCGAGGATTACTATCTGCAGGTGAGGCTCCTGTGTGTTCCAGGGCCTCTAGTTCTACTGCTGAGAAGAGAGCGCTGAAAATCGTTGCTAACCTCTGTTAGCGAGCCGCTGCAGCTGGTGAGCGTGAGATAAATCGCCGCTCCGCTGTCGCCGAGTGCTCGCTAACCCCGAAGATCGTCGCCGCACCTGTCTGCGGGCCTGAAAACGCCCGCTATCTGGAAATCATCGCAACAGGATCATCGCATCGTGGACGCCGAGCTTTCGCCATTTTCCCCGCATCGAATCCGGATCGTCGCTTCCTCGTGGAGCGCCATCTTTGTCAACGCAGCAAGATCGCACATGCAACAGGCCCGGTGCATCATCCTCCCTTCGCGGCAAGGATTTCATCGCATCACCGGCTTAGCGTGAGGAAGGTTGTCGCTTTGTCCTGCCCGCAACCCAGCGCATCATCCTCCCTTGCGGTAAGGATTCAACGCATCGCTGGGTAGCGTGAGGAAATTTATCGCTACAACGCCTTAGCGACATTTTTGTTGCTTTGCTCCAGGAACAGATAATTTGTGAGTAAAAGGGTCGCAGAGACCCCTGCCTTGAACTAAACATCATTTTGTGCATCCTAGACTATTTTTCCTTGCAGCATTTCTAAAGTAATTATATTTTTATAGTATTGTGGATTTTTTTACTGTTATTGGTCTTGTGATTAAGTCTATATAAAAATACCTATTTTTCATAACTACTTGAGTGGTGTCCATTTGTAGTGTTCCTCATTATATTACTGTGTATGGTCATAAATGCTTCACACACTGCCTCTGAGATAAGCCTAGCTGCTCGTGCTACGTTACCACAGGGTTGAGCAGGGGTTGTCAAAGGGTGTAGGCTGCTTACTCTGACTTAGGAAGAAGGGTCCCTACTTGGACAGTGGCCAGCCATTGCCAACTAGAGACCCCCATTTCTAACAATTAAGGTATTCTAAAAGTCCATGAGTTATTTAGTGCCGGGTTAAGTAAATTGATTTGGCTGAACTCGAAATAATATTCTCCCCTTTACACTCTCATGCTGCAAAAATGAACCATCAGATTGTGAATCGAGAATCGATCTAGAATTTATGGGCCTGACTCCTTCACTACCCTACAGTCTATACCCTATCTCGGTTGGGGTGGGCGGAATTTTTAATTCTGGCAGCAAAGTTGGAGGAATTTAGTAATTACACATTACTCTTTTAACACTTAATTATTAAAATAATTCTGCCACTCCGCCAGCGGAGTTATTTAATCAGCAGCACTACAGTAGACTCTTCCTGACAGCAGGCTTCTGCTTTGTCCCCCAGCAGCTTCAGTGACTCATCCGGTACCTTCGCAGCTCACGCCGTCATCTCCTTTTGTGCTACTACACCTCCCCTGTTTCACTTCACTGCTATTTCCCACATGGCCTAGCCTAGGCCTCATTCAGCGCCATTGGTGAGGGCTCTGTGCGCTTGGTTCAATCCTGTTGCCTGGAAGTTACCTCTCCGACCAACTCATGTCTCAACCCTGCTTCTATGAGTGTGGTGAGTGAGAACATCTTCTGCCCAGAGGCTCTGCCCATGACAGAGTTACCTCTTGGGGCTTTTAAATGCAGTCCAAGGGGACAGGGTAGGGCTGTTCTCTTTTAAACACCAGAAGTAACTAGGGTGACATTGCACCTATTTGAAATGCATGGAAACAAAATATTTGTGAAAAAGTAGTCATGTTCATTGGCCTACCCAAAAGCCACATTCTGACAAATAATTTCACTTGAAACTTAAGGTCAACAACATATTTCTGCTTAATGACTTTGGGCCTCATTAATAGGTTTTTTGCCGTAGGGCAGCCCCATGGCAAAGGAAAAGGGCTGGAATGTGCTGTATGTATGAAACCTGCCTGCACAAATAAAATCACAAGAGCCTTTTTAGGTCTCGCGCCTAGCGTCGCAGTGCGCAGCACTGCTCGCGCAGCGAGGGACCTCATGTAGGGGGTTCTGAAAGCTGACCACACGCTCGTGCGTGTGCTTTTGTTTTCATCAGCTGCTATTGGGTCTTTGTAGAAAAGGCAGCACGCCATTGGTAAAAGGCGTGTGGATGTCCCAGCTTCTTGAGAAATGTCACTGCTAATTTCCCAGTGGTGTCTGTTACGTGTAGCAGACATGTGTTTCTAATTACCCCGCCTTTGCTTTGCTGCCGCAATCCCTCGCCCCCGCTCCTCCACTTCACAGCTGCTGGCCCGGAGTCCGCTGACATCATTGCTGTGCCGCGCTGAGATTGGTCTCAGCCTTCAGGGATTCCCGCCTCGTTATTGCTGTGCCATGCTGGGATTGGTCTGAGCCTTCGAGGGCTTCCCCAATCTCGTTCCAGGAAGCAGAGCTGCGCCTGAGGCCGGGGAGCGTTCCGAAGACGAAATCGCCCGGACTGCTGAGCCCCCGCCGCATTGCACTAATTTAACCGGAGCTGCATTTTTTCCGTATATTGCACTTGGCTTGAGTTGGCAGCCATGTAGGAGCAATCGAATGTTTGAGATCTTCCCTGCTGCCCAGTACAAACAATGATGTGGGAGCCCTGCTTCCGTTGGGAGCCGCTGCTGCATCGGGTTTACTCACAGGCATTGCTGCCAGGCTCAGGTCACCTGAGCGGGGTGAAGTCTGGCAGCGCTAGATGATGCAAGCTGTCCCCGCAGCCGCGCATGCACAGCCCTCCTGGTGTTTCGGAGCTCACACCATTCTCAGTGCAGCAAACATCATTCTTCAGGCTAAAAATATCATTTCTGGGCTCGGACGGGCTCCCGCTTCACGATGATAAATGATTCAGACGCAGGATATGGAACAAGGGCTGAAGAAATACAAAGCTCTGCAGAAACAATGCAACAATGTCACCAACCCAACCCCACCCCACCCCTCCTCCTCACTCTCCATGCACTGATCTCACCCTCTCTCTCTGTGTATTTATTTCACCTGCCTTATGCCCTCCATTCTTCTCTTTCAGTGATTTTTCAGTCTGCAAGTCCTGATATCACCCACTATCCACCCGCTGAACCTCCCTTGCCCTTCACTCTCATTAAGCGACCTCCCCAAGCCTCTCATTTGGCTGACTCTCTCCACCCCCGCGCCATCTCACCTACTCTCCATCCACAACCTCACCTACTGCCCTGTCGCCACCGCATGATCTGGCATTCCCCCACCTTCCCATATCCTGAACTAGCACGTCCTCCATCCTCAAAGCCTCTCACCCATCACCACACACGCCGCCCTCTTTCGCTGTCCCTCCACACACTGTTTCATGACCTCACTCATCATTCCCTCATCCATTCCTTGAGTTCACCCCACAGACCCTCGATCTTTGAGATCACGTACCCCGTCCACCACGCAGGTACACCATTCCAAAGTGCGCTTCACCTTGCCCCACTCTCCATCCCAAATCTAACCCCTCTCTCCATGGGACATATTTCTGAGCTTACGTATTCCCCACTATCCATCATGGAGCTCACGCTCTGTCCGCACATTCTGCTCTCTCATGCCCCACATCCCAGAGAACAACCGTCGGCTCACACACTCCGTTTCTCAGCCTCCACCCTCCATAACTGTCAATCCATCTTCTCCTATCCCTCCTTCCTTCTCGAGCTCCTGCTCACCCTTCATGCGTGCATCACGTAGAGGTCGCTTATTCGGCCACACATTCCACCACCAGGGCTCTTCCAACTTCCTGTCTTCAACCAACTCTTTCCATTGCTGCTCTTGGCCATTGTCCACTGTTGTCTAACACGACAGTCCCATTGCTACTCCACCTATGCCAACTGTGAGCTCCCCCAACCCCTCCACCAATCTCACACATTTACGAATCCTAAATCCCTCAATCAGCTACTCCTCCTCATCTTACACCCAAGATCTCACCGCAGTCTGCCAAATTCCTGAGTGCATCCAGTACCCACCCTAAAGATCATCGATCCATCCACACTCTCCATCCCCAACACCACCCATCCGCCCACACTTCTTCCCTGACACCACCCATTTGTCCGCACTCTCCATCTCTAATACCACCCGTCCGTCCACACTCCATCCCTGACACCACCCATCTGTTCACACTCTTCATCCCTGACACACTCCATCCCTGACACCACCCGTCCGTCCACACTCTCCATCTCTAAAACCACCCATTCCGTCCAAACTCTCCATCCCTGACACCACCCATCTGTCCACACTCTTCATCCCTGACACTCTCCATCCCTGACACCACCCATCCGTCTACACTCCATCCCTGACACCACCCGTCCGTCCACACTCCATCCCTGACCTCACCCATCCGTCCAAACTCTCCATCCCTGACACCACCCATCTGTCCACACTATTCATCCCTGACACTCTCCATCCCTGACACCACCCGTCCGTCCACACTCCATCCCTGACATCACCTATCCGTCCAAACTCTCCATTCCTGACACCACCCATCTGTTCACACTCTTCAGCTGCTATTGGGTCTTTGTAGAAAAGGCAGCACGCCATTGGTAAAAGGCGTGTGGATGTCCCAGCTTCTTGACAAATGTCACTGCTAATTTCCCAGTGGTGTCTGTTACGTGTAGCAGACATGTGTTTCTAATTACCCCGCCTTTGCTTTGCTGCCGCAATTCCTCGCCCCCGCTCCTCCACTTCACAGCTGCTGGCCCGGAGTCCGCTGACATCATTGCTGTGCCGCGCTGAGATTGGTCTCAGCCTTCAGGGATTCCCGCCTCATTATTGCTGTGCCATGCTGGGATTGGTCTGAGCCTTCGAGGGCTTCCCCAATCTCGTTCCAGGAAGCAGAGCTGCGCCTGAGGCCGGGGAGCGTTCCGAAGACGAAATCGCCCGGACTGCTGAGCCCCCGCCGCATTGCACTAAGTTAACCGGAGCTGCATTTTTTCCGTATATTGCACTTGGCTTGAGTTGGCAGCCATGTAGGAGCAATCGAATGTTTGAGATCTTCCCTGCTGCCCAGTACAAACAATGATGTGGGAGCCCTGCTTCCGTTGGGATCCGCTGCTGCATCGGGTTTACTCGCAGGCATTGCTGCCAGGCTCAGGTCACCTGAGCGGGGTGAAGTCTGGCAGCGCTAGATGATGCAAGCTGTCCCCGCAGCCGCGCATGCACAGCCCTCCTGGTGTTTCGGAGCTCACACCACTCTCAGTGCAGCAAACATCATTCTTCAGGCTAAAAATATCATTTCTGGGCTCGGATGCGCTCCCGCTTCACGATGATAAATGATTCAGACGCACGATATGGAACAAGGGCTGAAGAAATACAAAGCTCTGCAGAAACAATGCAACAATGTCACCAACCCAACCCCACCCCACCCCTCCTCCTCACTCTCCATGCACTGATCTCACCCTCTCTCTCCGTGTATTTATTTCACCTGCCTTATGCCCTCCATTCTTCTCTTTCAGTGATTTTTCAGTCTGCAAGTCCTGATATTACCCACTATCCACCCGCTGAACCTCCCTTGCCCTTCACTCTCATTAAGCGACCTCCCCAAGCCTCTCATTTGGCTGACTCTCTCCACCCCCGCGCCATCTCACCTACTCTCCATCCACAACCTCACCTACTGCCCCGTCGCCACCGCATGATCTGGCATTCCCCCACCTTCCCATATCCTGAACTAGCACGTCCTCCATCCTCAAAGCCTCTCACCCATCACCACACACGCCGCCCTCTTTCGCTGTCCCTCCACACACTGTTTCATGACCTCACCCATCATTCCCTCATCCATTCCTTGAGTTCACCCCACAGACCCTCGATCTTTGAGATCACATACCCCGTCCACCACGCAGGTACACCATTCCAAAGTGCGCTTCACCTTGCCCCACTCTCCATCCCAAATCTAACCCCTCTCTCCATGGGACATATTTCTGAGCTTACGCATTCCCCACTATCCATCATGGAGCTCACGCTCTGTCCGCACATTCTGCTCTCTCATGCCCCACATCCCAGAGAACAACCGTCGGCTCACACACTCCGTTTCTCAGCCTCCACCCTCCATAACTGTCAATCCATCTTCTCCTATCCCTCCTTCCTTCTCGAGATCCTGCTCACCCTTCATGCGTGCATCACGTAGAGGTCGCTTATTCGGCCACACATTCCACCACCAGGGCTCTTCCAACTTCCTGTCTTCAACCAACTCTTTCCATTGCTGCTCTTGGCCATTGTCCACTGTTGTCTAACACGACAGTCCCATTGCTACTCCACCTATGCCAACTGTGAGCTCCCCCAACCCCTCCACCAATCTCACACATTTACGAATCCTAAATCCCTCAATCAGCTACTCCTCCTCATCTTACACCCAAGATCTCACCGCAGTCTGCCAAATTCCTGAGTGCATCCAGTACCCACCCTAAAGTTCATCGATCCATCCACACTCTCCATCCCCAACACCACCCATCCGTCCACACTTCTTCCCTGACACCACCCATTTGTCCGCACTCTCCATCTCTAATACCACCCGTCCGTCCACACTCCATCCCTGACACCACCCATCTGTTCACACTCTTCATCCCTGACACACTCCATCCCTGACACCACCCGTCCGTCCACACTCTCCATCTCTAAAACCACCCATTCCGTCCAAACTCTCCATCCCTGACACCACCCATCTGTCCACACTCTTCATCCCTGACACTCTCCATCCCTGACACCACCCATCCGTCTACACTCCATCCCTGACACCACCCGTCCGTCCACACTCCATCCCTGACCTCACCCATCCGTCCAAACTCTCCATCCCTGACACCACCCATCTGTCCACACTCTTCATCCCTTACACTCTCCATCCCTGACACCACCCATCCGTCTACACTCCATCCCTGACACCTCTCATCCATCCACACTCCATCCCTGACATCACCCAGCCGTCCAAACTCTCCATCCCTGACACCACCCATCTGTCCACACTATTCATCCCTGACACTCTCCATCCCTGACACCACCCGTCCGTCCACACTCCATCCCTGACATCACCTATCCGTCCAAACTCTCCATTCCTGACACCACCCATCTGTTCACACTCTTCATCCCTGACACTCTCCATCCCTGACACCACGCATCCGTCTACACTCCATCCCTGACACCTCTCATCCATCCACACTCCATCCCTGACATCACCCATCCGTCCAAACTCTCCATCCCTGACACCACCCATCTGTCCACACTATTCATCCCCGACATTCTCCATCCCTGACACCACCGGTCCGTCCACACTCCATCCCTGACATCACCCATCCGTCCAAACTCTCCATTCCTGACACCACCCATCTGTTCACACTCTTCATCCCTAACACTCTCCATCCCTGACACCACCCATCCGTGTACACTCCATCCCTGACACCTCTCATCCATCCACACTCCATCCCTGACATCACCCATCCGTCCAAACTCTCCATCCCTGACACCACCCATCTGTCCACAGTATTCATCCCTGACACTCTCCATCCCTGACACCACCCTTCCGTCTACACTCCATCCCTGACACCACCCATCCGTTCACACTCTCCTTCTCTGACACCACCCATCCACATTCTGCATCTCTAACACCACCCATCCATCCACACACTCCATCCTTGTTTTACATTACACAAGTCAGCAGACGAAACAAGCGCTAACTTCCCCATTTAATATACTGGCACTGAACGGCCTGCTGCAGAACAAAATATTTGCTAATCTTACTCTCTGGGTGCCCCATCTTCTCTTCTCTCTCTCACACCTCTCTTTCATTCTCTCATGCAGCCTTCCTGCCACTCTCATATTAGCTCACTTCAGGTCTACAAGCACATGTTCTTTCCTTTGCCTTTTGAACGTTTCCGTCCCTCAAACCCATGCTCTCCTCTGCTTCTTAGGGTCTCTTCTGCGTACACTCTTTATAAATCTATGGCATATTCTCCCATTTTTCTCTTTCTCACACACTCTTTCTGCTCCTCCATCTACAGCTCATTCACCACTTTGTGCTCAAACTACCTATCCCACTCTATCTTCTTTTTATCTATTTTTGCAGATCTCAACCCTATCTATTCACCATACCACAGAATTCCACTACACAAATCTACTCCCCACCACACAATCCCACTCTACACCATTCCCAACTAACCATTCCAATTCAACTTACATAATTCCACGCCAAACAAAATTTATCCGGTACACTCTAAACCAAACACATAGGTAAAAGACATAGGGCCATATGTAGGTAGCTAAATACGGGTCGGTAACGGCCAAAAATCGGTAAATATCACGTTACCGACCGGTATTCAGGCGATTGAGATGTAGGAGTCCAAAAAGAAGGATTCGGTAATTATGAATCGCTAAATACCGATTCATCTTTACCGAATTCTAAATTTCCGAATCAGAATTACCGAATTCATATTTACAGAATCGGTAATTATGAAATGGTAAAACGAGAAAAGAGATGTAGGTAAAATCGATATTACCGAATTCCATGAAATTCGGTATTTAAGAGTCGGTAATTATCAATGAGTGAAAGCAGGTGGTAATCAGCCACAGTGCATATAAGCAATCCCAAAATGCAATAGCGTGAACACCATGGCGGCTCTCTATGTGATTGCAAGGCGCCTACGTCTACAGGCAGCAGGTCTGAGGATTTGGAGACGGGAGGAGTGCATTTACAGACAGCGCATCACACTCTTTCAACAGCCTGAGGCTGAGATACATGAAAGGTACAGGCTACACCCCCAAACCATCATGGACCATTCAACAACAAGGGCGCATGCCATACCACCACATGTGCATGTGCTCTGTAGCCTACATCTACTCGCATCTGGCAGTTACCAGGGGGTGATAGCTGCGGTAGGCGGGGTATCCCAGAGTTGCCTGTCCCGTTTCTTCAGGAAGTTCCTGGATGCCATGATGCAGAGAATGCAACACTACATTAGCTTCCCAAACACACAGGCTGAACTGCTGAAAACAAAGACCGACTTTTACCAGATGGCACAGTTCCCGCATGTCATAGGCTGTATTGATGGCACACACATTCCAATCTGCCCACCAGCAGCCACTGAGCATATCTACAGGAACAGAAAGTCCAACCACTCCATAAATGTGCAGGTAATCTGCAATGCTGACAACATAATCACTGACATCGTAGCAAAGTTTCCTGGGAGCACCCACGACTCCTACATCTTCCAGAACAGTGGGATCTACACACGCCTGGTTGTCGGAGAATTTGGAGAAGGATACCTGCTAGGTAAATCACTGTGACACTCCCTAATACTTACCGCATATGAATGTGTATTGGTATATGTGACTAATGGAACTCTCTTACTCACATAGGC
Organism: Triturus cristatus; assembly: GCF_964204655.1. NCBI lineage: Eukaryota > Metazoa > Chordata > Amphibia > Caudata > Salamandridae > Triturus > Triturus cristatus. Next base: position 1,867,278,750 of record NC_140589.1, read on the forward strand.
GATAGTGCATGTGCCATGCGGTCATTCATCCTCACTCGCTACCTACACCCATCAACCCTGAGTGAGAGACGATATAATGTGGCCCACAAATCAACACGCAACGTGGTGGAGTGCACGTTTGGACTATTGAAAAGCAGGTTCCGCTGCCTCCGCAAAAGCGGAGGCGCACGACAGTACACACCCATCATCTTCTGCAAGATCATTGCCACTTGTGCAATGCTGCACAACCTTGCCACAAAGACAGGTACAGAGGTGGAAATAACAGATTTTGAGGACAATGATGATGATCTTGCACAGCCAGAGCCCAACGAAGCAGGAATGCCAGCAGCAACAGATGGGAGAGAGAGACGAGCAGAGATCACATGCAACTATTTCTAAGTAAGTAAGGGGACACAGCCAGTAGTTGGATGCTATGACGTAGTTTTAATATGCGTGCACTACGCCACAACACAACGGCAAAACTGGCCTATCAAATTGGTGACATCCATAGTTGGAAGTCATGGGTTACTTCACCCAACTGTGTCCTGTAAGTGTGTGCTGCATCAGCGTCTGCGCCCACGCACTACAGTGCGGGATGCCAGTGATTGACTGTCCTCACTGGCTGTGGGACCAGTGGCAGCCCCATGCCGTCTGCTGCTCCTCAGTGTGTCTGTGACAGGGGGGGTAATGCTGCTCCTACTGGTTGTGTCCTCGCTGTCCACGACATCCACAGCACCAGTATTGGCAGACTGGCTCGTCAGCAGCACCTCAAGAGCACTGGTCACCTTAACCAGCCCCCTAGTAACATCAGTGCTGCAGTGCGCAAGCCCCTCCTGCATGGCCACCGAGCGCCAGCAGAGCAGAGAAGTGGCAGTAGCTAGTCTGTTCACTGCCCTGGTATGGTGCGCAATGTTCTGCCTCTCCCTTCGACGTGTTGCTCTGTCCTCCTCCATTTTACTGCACAGCAGCATCACAGACTGCGACATGTCCCGCATGCCCGCAGCCATCTCCCTCATGCCCTCAGCCATTGATGAAATGCCCCTGTCAATATTACCCATTTTGTAAATTTAGGCACTTCATTTGTCGTTGTACCGACTGTATTGCTTTGCCTTGTAGGCTCTGCACCTTCACCATGGTTGCCTCCAGCCCTCCAAAGACACCATGGCTTTCACCCAGAGGAGGTGGACTGCTGACACGAGCCCTGCGGTGGCGTCTGGCACCTGTGTTTGCTCCCTCAACGGTGGACAGCACACCAGCATTGATATCATCCACTGGCACATTGGTTGTTTCATCCCCCCTCGAGTCTTCTGAGGAGGACTCGGACACATGCAGTCTGCCAACAGCACGCCTCCTAGGTCTCACCACTGCAGGTGGTGTTGATGCTGGTGAGGCTAGCAGTAGCGGCGATGCTGGGTGTGGTGGCGTAGCCGGCTGTGTTGGCGAGCCTGGCTGTGGTGGTGAGGCTGGCTGTGGTGGTGAGGCTGGCTGTGGTGGTGAGGCTGGCTGTGGTGGTGTTGTGTGCCCTGCACTCGTGGTGGCCTTCTCATGGATGTGCTTCCTGGGTGCCCTCTCTCCCTTCTCCTGAGCAGTCATGCGCGATGTCTCGCCTGTGGACAGAAACGTTACATTAGCTCAGTGTACCTCCAGGCCTACATTACTCACATCATAATGAGGCGGTAAGGGAGGACAGTGGCAGTGTCTCCCGACTCCGCTTGGCGTCAGGTAATCCTTTGTTAGAGCGGAGCACTTGAGCAGTCAGCATATGAAGCGTGTTACTGTCATTTGTTTAATACGATTTTAAAGTCACTTGCGGCGTAAATTTTAATTTGCACGCTTAATTACAACCACTCTCATCTTGGGTTGTATTTTAACTAAATTGACAGCCTATTGATTGTAGCTGTACTGTAAGGGGCTCTGGGGGCCGGATTCTGTCTCAGCTTGGTGTTTCAGCCTGCCCGCCCTGGTCCGACTCGGTAGCCAATACCGTTGAGCGGAGGGCGGGCAGACAAGAGCAAGACACGCCCAGCAACCCCGGAACAGTCGAGCGGTTAGCGCTCTAACAACTCTCCACACAGGGCTATTTAGCCCCTCGGAGGCCATAGCGCGCAGCGCTTGCGCGCAGAGGGGCGCCATTGACGGCGCCGAAGACAAGCCAAAGACCTGCCCGTCTGCGCCCGTCCGCGACAGGACGGGGCCAGGGGCCATGGGGCCCAACACTATTGACTACCCACCTTCGCCTACTTCAAGGATGACCTATTCTGCACAGGTACTTCGTGATATAGGCGGAAAACAACGTCAGTTACAAGAGTGTATGATGGGAAGGTGTCTCCAGTTAGACAGCCCATTTTCTTGCCGCTTTTGTCGAGCTCAGTTTGGCATATTTATTCACGAGACTTGTCCTAAAAAGAGCACTATTACTCCCACCTACTCTGCTAGCGCTAGCACGAATAGTTGTAAAACCTTTATTGGATGTAAAAACCTACTCTGTAATATTAGGTCTCTTCCCAAACACACGTCAGAAGTATGGGATTTAATTTCTACTGGTGAACCGGATTTTTGTTTCCTTACAGAAACCTGGCTCAAACCCCATTCTACTCCAGCGATTACGTTAGCAATTCCCTCAGGCTACAAAATAATGAGGCTGGATCGCCCTAGTAAAGCAGGAGGAGGGATAGCAATTGTCCATAAACAAGACATTCATTGTACCATCTTGGCTGAATTGAGCTCGTCAGTTATTGAATTATTGGTTTTTAAATTCTATTATTCCCCTAAAAACATACAGATGGGGGCTTTAGTATATCGCCCCCCAGGACCATGTACTAATTTCTCTAATACGTTAATTGAGGTTCTTGCCCCACATATTAGCATTGACAGGGACTTTTTAATGGTAGGGGATTTTAACATACACAGTGATCTGAAAGACTGCAAAGAGGCACAGTCTGTACTAAATGATCTATCTCTACTTGGGCTAACTCAAAGGAATTCTGGGCCAACGCACCGGGCAGGGCACACATTAGACCTGATTCTAACAAATTTTCCTACAGTCTCATGTTCTCCTCCCACTCAAGTAAGTTGGACTGACCATTCTATTATTGAATTTTATACTTCACACCCTAATAACACTCTGCACAGACCAATTTCTCTTCCTTGTCTCCGACGGCAGTGGCATAAAGTTAATAAAGAAGTCTTCACCAGTAATTTTATAGAGCCCTCTGTTACTATGTCAGAAAATGTTGAAAGCGCCCTTAAGAAGCTGGAAACAGCAACTATAGTAGCCATAGATAATATAGCCCCTATAAAGAGTTTCAAATCTCGGCCTGCCAATAAACAGGAAATCTGGTTCTCTAAAGACCTTAAAACATTAAAACAAGCAGCCAGGAAGTTGGAGAAAATATGGAGAACCTCCCATTTGGAGAGTGATAGAAAGCACTATTGGGACTCACTATCCATCTATCATAAAGCTATCCGGAGTGCGAGAAAAATTCATATAACATCTCAAATTACGGCTGCAGAGAATTCTTCCAGGGTCCTTTATCAGGTGCTCAATTCGTTTGTTAAACCGGTAGCATGTGAAAGCACCGAACTTGCGTCTCAACAGCTCTGTAATGGTATATCATCTTTTTTCTCCAATAAAATCGATACTATTTATGAGAAAATTGTGGAGTCTAATAATGCCATGGCTTCTGATACAGTCCTTGCCTTCCAAAACACAGAATTCAATCATGGCATAAACACTTTGGACACCTTTCCCCCCATTACTTATGAGGATCTATCTGTATTGGCCAAGCAGATTAAAAGTGGCAGTCCAGACGATATTATTCCAGCCAGATTAATGCCCACTCTATTTGACACACTATGTCCTACGATCGGAAAGCTCGTCAATCTGTCCCTGAGTACAGGATATGTCCCCAGAGAATGGAAACGTGCACTAGTTAGGCCGATCAGGAAAAATACCACCACTGCTTGGACTGAACTATCCAACCTAAGGCCAATTTCACTGTTACCTTTTCTGGGAAAACTCACAGAAAAGTATGTTAATAGACTCCTCTCCAGCTTTATTGAAACTGAGGGCGGCCTCGACCATTCTCAATCTGGTTTCAGGCCAAAACACAGCACAGAGTCTACACTACTGTCTGTTATGGACGACCTGCACATGCTTCAAGATAAAGGCTACTCCGTGATCTTAGTCTTATTACATCTATCAGCAGCGTTCGACACCGTGTCTCATAACATTCTTATTAACCGGTTGTCGAACGTGGGGATTAAGAACAAAGCCCTTGCATGGCTGAGAAGCTTCCTTTCCGATCGTACCCAGACTGTCACCATGGGTACGTATCGCTCAACAGAGGTAAAAGTTTTGAAAGGGGTACCACAGGGCTCTTGTCTAAGCCCAACGCTTTTTAACATCTATGTGGCTCCCCTGGCAAGAGTGATGCGTAAATTTGGCTTCATCCCTGTGTCATATGCTGATGACACGCAGCTCCTCTTCCCTTTTAAAACTCTTACCTCGGAATTGAGGAGCTCTTTCTCTGCAGGCATGGAAGCTGTAGCATGTTGGATGTCCACTAATTACTTACAGTGTAACGTCAACAAAACGGAGGTCATGTTGTTCGGAGAAGCCAAAATACTCTGGACTCCAGACTGGTGGCCACCTGGTCTAGGCGTAGTACCTGAGCCCAAACAGGTCGTTAAAAACTTGGGGATTCGGCTTGACCAGGATTTGTCACTAAAACAACATACTAATTATGTCGCAGGCGTATGCTTCCATACTATTAGCCTGCTACGTAAAGTCTTTCCATTACTGCCGGACCACTTCAGGAAGACACTGGTGCAGGCCCTTGTCATGAGTCGGATCGACTACTGCAACGGTCTGTTGCTCTCTGCAAATGAGGGAGTATTGAACAGACTCCAAGTGATACAAAATACTGCGGCTCGCCTTGTTCTTAATGCCCCTCTAAGAACAGCATCAAAGCCACTTTTAGAAGAACTACACTGGCTCTCAATCCGCCAAAGGATAAAATTTAAAACTTGCTGCCTAATACATAAGAGCCTAAATAGACAAGGTCCACTATACCTGGAAAAGAAATTTATTCCATACATTCCCTCCAGAATGCTCAGATCCAGCAATGGGCATTTACTGGTAGTACCGCGTGCCAAGAAGGCCAGGCACGGAAATAAGGCCCTATCAGTGTTGGGACCTAAATTGTGGAATTGTCTCCCTGTAGCTATTCGTTCGTGTTCCGAACACTTGATGTTTAGGAAACAACTTAAAACCTTGTTGTTCATAAATGCAATCTAGTGACTTCCGCCTGCCTCACTCTTGATAAAGGATTAACCCGCCAGAGGCGCAGAGATACTCCAGTTGGAGTCGATTCTAGCGCTATAAAAACCTGCAAATAAATAAAATAAATAAAATAATACATAATACATTTGTGCAACAGTATCTCTTTGTCACATGCCCTGTTGTTTGGTGCAAATCCTGTCATGATAGAGGTTTCACTGACTATATCACCCATAATGCATTGCTGGTCTGACCTAACACCTGTACTGGAGTGGGACTCACAAAGCACAATTGGGGATTTGAGATAGGGGAAGGGGGGGGCACAATGCTGCGCAAGCTTCTTACCTTTTTTGGTAGCAGCTCTGGCAGAGCTGTCTGCATCCCCAATCCCAACAACACTTTCAGGCTCTATGGTGGACTCCACGAGCTGCTCCAGTTCAGTCAGGTCAGGTGCCCTGTTCCTTCCTCCTCAGGTCTGGCTAGCCTGTTTTTTCAGCTCAGCCATCTTCCTCTTGGTGATGATCCGGATGTCGTACCACCGCTTCTTTAGCACATCAATGTCCCGGTGGGTGACTCCAATCGCATTTACCTGCAACTGTATTCCTTGCCAGATCCTTCTTTTTTCAGACTCTGCAACTTGCAGGGACTGCTTTCCAAAAAGCATGTTGTGGTGCTTCTCCACCTCCTCCACAAGTACCTGCAGTTCCTTCACGCTGAATTTCATTTTCCTCTTCCTTTCACCTTCATCTGTGTCCCGGCTGGCCATTGTGCAGGATCAGTTGCAAATGTTCAGGCACTGCCTCTGTTGCACTCCTCAGCACTCCCAGCCTCTTCAGAGGGTTCTGATTGTGTGCACCTGCCTGGGTGTGGCCACTTCCTGGTTGGGAGTGAGGAACTTTGATTTTCAATCGCGATCGAATCGACCCGCCATTTTTGTGCTCCGCCGCCATTTTATGTTGCCCTCACTCAGGCAGCACGGCGAACAAAGTCATTTCTGCATTTCTGCTCTTTTCTGCAACATGATGTCGAAATAAGCCTTCTGCCTCTGTTTACAAGGCTGGTGTCAGGGAACGGTCGACTACACTAATCCCTGTCTGGTTTGTTTAATCCCTGTCTCAACTATCTGTTGGTTCACACTATTCTTTTCTGACTCTATCTTATCATCTGGCCTTCGCTGTCCTCTGCTCGTATTCTCTCGTTTCACAATTGTCCTCTAAAACACACTAAGATGTCTCGCCACCTGCAAGTCAGTTACAGTCCCAGTTAATACCTTAACCTGTGGAAAGGGGTGACAAACACCGTTAGGGGAGAGGCGTCTTCGAGTCACTTGATATTTCTGTTTTCCAATCTTTTCTATTGGTTCTTTTCTGTTTTTCAACTTCTCCCATTGGCTCCTTCTATATGTTTTAGGTGTGTTCTTGGTTAATGTATATGACACCTATGTACTATAAAAGACTGTGCGCCACAGAGTGAAGTGGCAGTTTCCTGAGAACCTACCTTGTGTACTTCTGGGATAACTGTACTAGCTGCAGCTAAAATAAATCTGGTCTCTTACGCCGAACAGAGTGTCCCGTGTCTCTGTGTAGCTGAGCAGGTGAACCCCGAAAATTAAGGCGTACCCTGCGCCGCCAGGCCCATAAGGTTTCTGGTTCTTCAAATGGCGCCCAACGTGGGGCGGCTTCAGTGGTAGTGGTTCTGCCTGAAGGTCGTGAGGAACTCCGCAAGAAAATTCTGGAGGAATCTCGAGCCACGTTAAGCGACCCCTGTATGTCGAAGTGGTCCGAAAGTCTTTTGCAGCGTGGTTACTCCTTCCTGACGGCTACTGACGACTGCTGCCCTGACTGCCGCCCTGCCTTGGCCCTTCCTTTGATGATGTATGGTAAGGCGAGACGATAGACGGACCTATGTTGGTGTAAGAAGACGTCCTTGGTTAAGTATATTTGGTGGGTCGCTCCCACAATTTTGTTTCTTTGTTTTCCCCTTAGGTCCTTAGATTTGACTATTGCAATAGCCGAAGCCGAGGGGTAAGTGCATTTGTGCTGTGTAAATTTGAAATTTACCCCCTTGAAGTTTGTGAACAGTCAGGTAAATTCACGAGAATGCCTGGTCTGACTAAGTTTGGAAAATGTTGTTGCTTTGGTTGTAATAGGGATTCCCGACTTGAGGACTCTTGTCCGATTCCTTCGGTTGGAACTCCCAAATATGAGCTCTATTCTAAACATGGTGTTGGCCCAATTGCCTTTAACGAGACATGGACCCGATACACAAAGAAATATGGTGTTTTAAAATGGCCAGAAAATGGTAGTTTCGAGCCTGAAGTGCTAGATAATTTGGAAGCAGCGTTATTTAAAAGAAAAGCCCGGCCGGCAATGTTTGACTCTTTCCGCCTTTGGCGTAAGGAGGCTAAACAGAGAGAAATTAAAGAAGCTAAACAAGATAGGAAAGCACAGGGTATGACATTTATACAGGCTGCCCAACAATTCAAAGATGAAAAAATTAATAATGCGATGGAAATTTCAGAAAGACAGCATCGTATGGCAATAGATAAATGCTATCCAGTGTTTCCTGTTTCCCCTCCCGATAATAAAAAAGACATAGAAGAAGATCCCCTGATGTCTCACTTATTGAGATTGCCTCCGCCCTATGTACACGGTGCTAATGCACCTCAGTTATTACAGCCTGTTCAGCTGCCAGCAGTACCTCCGCCTGCTCAGGCTCTTCCGAATTTGCCCCTCCCAGTATTTTCGTCCCTACCAGCTTTACCCTCAACCCCGACTTCTTTACCCTCATCCTCTGAAGATCGATCTCCTACGCCTTCTGCTCCTCCGGCAGTCGCTGGTTTTCCTTCTGTTAGTTCGCCTAATACCTTGTCTGTTAGTGCGCCTAATACCTTGTCCCCTATCCTCAAGTCCAATTCTCCGTCTGTGCGTAAGCGACTCACAGACACTGTCTCTGGTATTTTATCTCCTTTCTTTGAAACCTTAAATATGTCTCCGGCTTTTGCTCGAAGACAGTCTCGTAGTCAGTTTCCAGCTTCTGAAGAACGGGAAAAGTTGGACTCTCTCGCACGTAAATGGATCGAAAGAGGTCCGCAATATAGTGTGTCCGATATTATGTCCACTTTTTTACAATTGAATGCGCCTACGCAACGACATGTTTTTAATGTAATGTGTGACACCCTTGCTAAAGAATGGGAGGATATGGATTTGAATTCGGTACCACAGGGTCTGTTGGATGTTCAAGCTGACTTTGATAAAGGTCTTATTGTGGGCTCCAAGGTTGAGAAAGCTGTAAGGACACTTGTTACCTTTAGAACTTTATTGTCCTCTCAGACTTTCCTTGATCCCGATCCTTCGGTTAGACTGACACTGAAAAATTATCCTATGAGAGAGGTTCCCCCAGTGTGGAAGGAAGCGGTTGCAGATCAAGGTAATAATCCCGCTGTTCCTGCTCACTTTCAGCGTATATGGGTACATGTCCCCTGGAAGAGATCTGAAGTTTTAGCACTTAAACAGTCTCTACCTGATCCACGTAAAAATCCTGCAGGTTATTATAACGAATTATCACAGACTGTTGATGCTTGCATTATGAATTTAGCTGATATTGACATGTTAATGGGGAATGTAGTTCCACAAGTATTATGGGCTAAAATTCGTAAAGAGGATCACGTTCAAGAATTGGGTGGTGGTTGGAATGCTATAATTGCCGCAGATACAGCACAAGTGGGTGGAGCCAAACCTGATGCTTTGATTACGGAACTCCCCGGTAGAATCATTACATTAATGAAATCAATGATGCCTGCCTTGAGAGTAAACTGGGATAAACTGGCAGCATGCAAACAAAAGAAAGGTGAAAGTGTCTCCGATTTCTTCACTCGTTTTGAGGAGATATTTATTGATCACAGTGGTTAAGATATGGCTACAGAGGGTGGACAGCGATTATTTGTAGATACATTTGTGTATAATTTGCTTCCCGAGCTGTCGCACAAATTAAAAGATTCTGAAAGTTCATGGGCTGTTTCTTCTTCTGCCCAAATATTAGCTACTGCACAATATTATGAGAACAGAGATAAAGAAGAAAAAGAAAAACAAGAGAAAAAGACGAAAGAATTAAAAACGAAGGTTCTCTTACAACAAGCTTATCCTCCTCGTTATGTTCAGCCTCAGTTTCAACAGCCTCCGCAGTTTCAGAGGTTGTATCAAAAACCTGAGCCGTATGTTCCGCGACCTTTGTTAGGTCCTAATCAATGTGCCTATTGTAGGGAGGAAGGTCATTTTAAGAATAGTTGTCCGGTTTTATTGCAGCGAAATGGAGCACTATCTGCTCCACAAGGTCGTGGTGGCCTCCTGTCAGCAAACAGAGGTAGAGGTCGAGGTATGTTGACTCAAGAACAGCGTTCTTTTCCTCCTCCGAGTTCCATGAACTACTTTGATCAGCAAAATGTGAGGTCTACACAGTACTACAATGAAGACCATTATATTGAAGGCGAGAATGAAAGTCCTCATGCTGACTAGGACAGCCATAGACAAAGTAAGGGAGTTGTGTTGATTCCAGTATATCAGAATGGACCATATGTTAATGTCATTACGATGGGTATTTCAGAGCCATTTCTTTTAGATACTGGTGCAATGAGAAGTTATATCATTCATTCCAAACTCCCTGGGGCACCTTTGTCTGGCTTAACAAATGTATCTGTAGGATTTTCTGGCGCCCCTGTTCGTAATCCGGTCTCCAGTCCTTTGTCTATTTCAGTTGGCCCTTATGATTTGGAAGCTCCGCTTCTGTTGACGAATGGTTGTGGTGAAAATCTGTTGGGTTTAGATTTGTTGAAAAGAATGTATGCTACGATATATTGTTCACCTTCTGGTGTACATCTCACTTTAGGACAGAAACTAACTTCTCCAATGTATCTGTCTAAAGATCAATTTCCACCCGAACTGCTTTCTCTTCCTGCAACGCTTTGGGCTACAGGTCCGAATGATGTTGGTTGTCTTGAGATTCCACCGTATGTTGTTACTTTTAAACCCAATGCTGAATTGCCACGTATTCCACAGTATAGAATTTCTACTGAAGGTGAAAAAGCGCTTTTGGAAATCATTCATGATTTGATTCAGAAGGGTGTGGTTGAAGAAACGAGAGGAAACATATGTAACAGTCCTATTCTTCCTGTTCTTAAACGTACTGATCCTTCTCAACCTCCTGTTTACCGTTTTGTAATTGATCTTCGAGAGGTAAACAAAATTGTTGTACCACAGTTCCCGGTGGTCCCAGATATCACTGCTCTGTTGACAATGATACCTTCCACAGCGATTTGGTTTTCAGTTATCGACCTGAAGAATGCCTTCTTTAGTATTCCTATTGCAGAAGAAAGTAGGGATATTTTTGGCTTCTCTCTTGGAGGCCGAAGCTTCCGGTTCAAACGTGCACCACAAGGCTATTGTGAAAGTCCCTCTATCTATAGTCAAGCTCTAAAATGTCATCTTGATGCTTTCCATTTGCTGTCCGGTGCTGCTCTTATCCAGTACATGGACGATCTGTTAGTCGCTGCTGATTCAGAAGACATTAGCAAAAATGTGACTGTTGCACTGTTGCGACACCTGTTTGATCTAAATGTTATGTTATGTTATGTTATGTTAGTAACATTTATTACGCGCACAGCTGCCCCAGCTAAGGGGCGTCCCGGCGCGCGACAAGGTACAACATATCCAACATAGAACCACGGAGACAGCAAGGTCAAAACAGAAACGTTTTTAAGGATTTCCAAAAGAGCAGAAGATCATTGGTAGAGCGGAGATGGAAAGGGAGCGTATTCCAAAGGGCTGCAGCTTTCACCCGAAAAGAACGCCCACCAGCTCGACAGAGCCTGAACCTCGGGACTACAGCGAGCGCCTGCTCCGACGATCTTAATACACGTGATGGAACATAGCCAGAAATGAGATTAGAGAGCATCAGAGGAGCAGAACCTTTCAAAATTTTAACAACCAGACATAAAACTTTAAAATGGATACGCGACTTAACCGGTAGCCAGTGTAGTGCTCGGAGAGTGCTAGAGGTCGAGCAGAACCTAGGTAAACCGACAATAGCTCTGGCCGCGGCATTCTGCACGCGTTGAAGCCGCAAAAGTTCTGCCTGATTACTCCCCAGCAGGAGCGAGCTAGCATAGTCCAGGCGGGAAAGAACAGTAGCCTGCACTACCATCTGCCTGGTTGGGGGATCGAAGAACTTAAGGACCGGCCTTAAGCCCCGCAGGACACCAAAGCAACACGCCGCGGTCTTCTTGGTGTGCCCCACGAAACTGAGACTAGCATCCAGCCAGACTCCCAAGTTACGCAACTCCATAACTGGGGTTGGAGCTACACCAAGTTCCGGCGGCCACCATCTGTCGCCCCAGAGGTCCCTTCCTTTCCCGACGATCATAACCTCGGTCTTCTTTGCGTTCAACTGGAGACAGTTAGCTGTCATCCAGTTCGCCACTGCCCTAAGCCCATTTTGGAACTTGGGAGCATCCACATCGGTATCGCCACTGATAGAAACCGCTAGCTGAGTGTCGTCAGCATATGAGACCATAAACATGCCCCATTGCTTGACGACATCAGCCAGCGGTCTCACGTAAAGATTGAATAGCGTGGGACTCAGTGAGGAACCTTGCGGCACTCCCAAGTCCAGAGGATGGAATTTGGACTGATGGGGGGGTATGGCGACGCAAAAGGACCGATCCACAAGAAAGGAGCGGAACCACTGGAGGGCAGTTCCCACAATACCAAACTCTTCCAGGCGGTGCAGAAGGATACGGTGCGAGACCGTATCGAAGGCGGCGCTCAGATCTAATAATACTAGCGCCGCCGTCTGTCCCTGATCTAGCACCGACCGGAGATGTTCTACCAAGGCGAGAAGGGCGGTCTCCGTGCTATGTCTCCGGTCTCCGTGCTATGAATCACAAGGTTTCACCTTCCAAACTACAATATGTCTGTCGAGAGGTTACCTATTTGGGTCATCTCTTGTCAAAGGAGGGAAGGCGATTAACACCAGAACGAATCCAAGCAATTGCTAAAATATCTGTGCCATCCACACAAAGAGAGGTACGTGCCTTTCTGGGCATTACTTCTTATTGTAGGCAGTGGATCCCGAACTTTTCTTTGTTAGCCAAACCTCTGTTGGTACTTACTTTGAAAGATACACCTCAGCCCCTTCCATGGAATGACGAATGTCAAAAGAGTTTCACTGACTTACGTAATGCCTTATGTTCTGCTCCTGTGTTAGGTACCCCTGACTACAGTAAGCTGTTCACACTCTATGTCCATGAGAGAGAGGGTTGTACATTGTCAGTTTTAACACAGCGTTTTGGAGACAAACAGAGACCATGTGCTTATTTCTCAGCTACGTTAGACCCTGTAGCTAAAGCATTGCCTAGTTGTCTTAGAGCGACAGCAGCAGCTGCAACTTCTATTCGACAATCTGCTGGAGTGGTGTTAGATAATACTCTCATTGTTATGGTGCCACATGTAGTGGATACTTTACTAAACAGAACAAAAACACAACATTTGACTAGTGCTTGTTTGTCTGGATATGAGCTGACGCTCTTAGCTAGTCACGTACACATAAAACGATGTAATACTTTAAATCCAGCTACATTGTTGCCTCTTCCTGAAGAGAATGGTATTCAAGAACAGCATGATTGTTACCTCCGAACTGAGGAAGAGACAAAAGGAAGGATTGACTTGAGAGATACACCGCTAGAAAATCCGGATGGAATTCTATGGGTGGATGGTTCTTGTTTCAAACTTCCTAATGGAGATACAGTTTCAGCCTATGCTGTTACTACTTTACATACAGTTGTGGAAACAGCACGCATTAGACACAATTCAGCACAAGCAGCAGAACTGATAGCTTTAACGAGAGCTTGTGTGTTGTCGAAAGGGAAGAGAGTAAATGTATATACTGACAGTCAGTATGCATTTGGGGTGGCGTTTAATTTTGGACGCCTTTGGAAAGAAAGGGGATTCCTTACTTCACATGGCACCAAAATACAACATGGCGAGTTAGTGACAAATCTTCTTGAGTCACTTGCTTTACCTGCTCAGATAACGATTGTGAAGTGTAGTGTACACAAGAGAATTACAGATGATGTTGGCCGAGGAAATGCATTTGCAGACGAGGTAGCGAAAAAGACAGCGAGAGATATGACGAGTCGAATGTATGTTGCAGGTCCTGCAAATTGGGTTAAAGAGAGAGGAATGTATGAGGATACAGTGGAAAGCGTGAAAGCGATGCAAAAAGAGGCTACAGAGAAAGAATTGAGGAAGTGGAAGGAAAGTACGGGACTATTGGATGAGATGGGTTGTTGGATTGAATTGTCTGAACACCAACGTTGGCTGTTACCAGATGCTTATGTACTACCAGTAGTTACTATGGCACATGGTCCAGCTCACCTAAGTGCGAAAGGCATATGCAAACTTTTGGCTCCAGTATGGCAAAATGAAGGAGTCCCGAAATGTGCAGAGAACGTAGTGAAACATTGTACTATCTGCTTAATGTACAATCCAGGAAAGGGAACCCCAACTCCAGCAGGTCACTTTGCTCCTCCGACATATCCATTTGAAGTATTACAAATCGATTACATTCACATGGAAAGGTGTAATAACCTCAAATATGTTCTGGTGGTAGTATGTGCTTTTTCAAGATGGATTGAGGCTTACCCCTTAAAAGACAATGCAGCTCTATCAACTGCTAAAATTCTACTAAAAGAATTCTTCCCCAGATTTGGTTTGCTGCGCATTGTCTGGAGTGACAATGGGAGCGAATTCGTGGGTCAGGTTATGCAAAAAGTTTGTGCGGGACTTGGCATCAAGCAGAAGTTCCATGTGGCAAACCATCCACAGTCAGCGGGTTTAGTAGAATGCTACAATGGTACTTTAAAACTTAAGCTTGCAAAAGTACAAGCTAGTACAGGACTAAATTGGCCAGATGCTCTGCCATTAGCTCTTCTATCCACCAGTACAGCAGTACACTCTCGTTTGGGACTTAGCCCTTCTGAAGTGGTCTTTGGACGCCCAGCTAATATATGGGGAGTCCCTCGCCCTAAGAAATATTCAGACTTGCCATATCCAATGTTGGTTGACTACTTGCACGACCTGACGACTAAATTGCGTGTTCTCCATCAAAAGGTTCAAAGTACTTTACCAGAGGCCTCCAAAGACCCAGGTCATTCCATCCAACCAGGTGACTGGGTCTGTGTGAAGAATTTCCAAAGGACAAAAAACTTGGAGCCTCGCTGGAGAGAACCCCGGTTGGTGCTCCTGACCACGAGAACAGCGGTGAAAGTCGAAGGGAAGAAAAACTGGATTCACGGCGTGCATTGTAAAAAAGTGCCTTTGCCTCTACCCTTTGATCAATGGGTGCGTAAGGTTCCACAATTTGTACCATTTAGTAATGCACGCCTGAATGGAACATTGTCAGAAAAAGAGGATGATGACATTCTCCAGGAAGCAATACCACCGCATCGTCGTTTAGACACTATAAACCCATGAACATTGTTTCAAGAACAAACTGTCCCGAACAAGGAAAAATACAACTTAAGATCCCGACTAAACAAGAACACTTAAAATTTTCTCTCCTATGTAGTCTTCTGTCCCGGTTGCAGGGTCACGGTAGGAGTCTTAGTTGCGACCTGAGTAGTGGCCATAGGCCTGCAGGATTTGCAGTGTCATAGGACAGCAGACAATCGTGACTCAAGTGATTGAGGAAAATTACCGTGAGCATCCATTTAGAAAGATGGAAGCTACATTAGGCGTGAGAGAGAAAAAGGATAAGATGAAAGATAATCATTGTAAAATAATGTACAGTCATTGTGGTCTTGCTTTATGTGTAATTATATTATTGTGTATTCTTTTGGCGTGTATTGGTTGGATTGTTTCTGCTCTGCAGCAAAAAGTTGTCCCTACTATTTCTACCTCTGCGTCTTCTTCTTCTACTATTTCTCCACATCTATTTCATACACTTCCTCAACATGAACTTATTAGACGAACTGAATATTATAATAATTCTTTTATTCAACTGTTACATCAACATCAATTAGTAATAAATACAACTAACTGTTGGGTATGTGGACTCATGCCACATTCTACAGAAAAAGGAATGCCGTATTTGGTTCTTCCGTTTTCCTATGAGGGTTCTGCTTGGGCTTACTTTGTTATCTTCTCTAACGCCTATCAAAGCAAATTTAAACGACCCGTTAGTTCATACATTGGTGGTCCAGATTACAGCCATAGTTCATTGATAAAGGGTATGGTAGCTATGGCTAAAATCATGGAAAATAGTAAAATTTCTATTGATGAAAGAAATGCATATACCAATTTGAACGTCACGCATTATATCACCAGCCTTAGCGATAAGGTTAAACAGAGAAAGTCATCACCAATATGGACTATACCGCATCAGGACAATTTCTGTCTACAGATAAATGACCGATCTGCTGACACCGAACACAGAAATAACTGTTCTCACACATACATCTTCTTGTCTCAAAACTCTCCGCCTCTAGTACCATCCCAGGGCACGTATTTTATCTGCCACAATAGAGCTTACACGTGGTTACCGACTGGCTTTTCCGGTACTTGTTATATAGCTTTTCTTCTTCCCCCTACATATACTGCTTCTGCAAATCATCATCGGAAAAGGTATGGCAGAGGGATTATTGACTCAAAAGACACAGCAGGACAAGAGGGAGGAGATTTCCTCAAATGATTTTTTCCTTTTTGGGGTACTATGGCCAATAGCAGAAATATAAGGCAACTGGTTCGTGTTGTAGAAACCACCATAGACATCACTGTAGGAGCCTTAAGTAATATCACGGCAGAACTACAAGCGGATCGTCTTATGACTTTACAGAACCAAGTTGCCTTAGACTTTGTTCTTGCCGATCGCGGTGGAGTATGTAAATTGATCAGGTCAAGTTGCTGTATTTTCATACCTGATAACGTTCTGACAGTATACCAAGACATTTCTAAGTTACATATAATTTCCGAGTCGATTCATCAGGACGAAGGAGATTGGTCAGTATTGGAATGGTTTTGGGGACTACTGTCCAAATGGGGTTGGAAGATATTGACGTTTCTTGGAGTAGTATTAGCTATCATATTCTCTTGTTGCCTTTGTATGCACTGTAGGCCCGCCATCTGTGGCCTCTGTGCTACTGTATGTATCCCTACGCCCAAACCGCCAGGAATAGAGAATATTAGAATGATGCTACAGCAACAACTTGATGACCTCATGGCCATCGACATTGACTCAGATTAACATGAGTCTATGTATCTTGCCTGAGTTCTGGCAAAAGGAGGGTCTGAGGAACTTTGATTTTCAATCGCGATCGAATCGACCTGCCATTTTTGTGCTCCGCCGCCATTTTATGTTGCCCTCACTCAGGCAGCACGGCGAACAAAGTCATTTCTGCATTTCTGCTCTTTTCTGCAACATGATGTTGAAATAAGCCTTCTGCCTCGGTTTACGAGGCTGGTGTCAGGGAACGGTCGAGTACACTAATCCCTGTCTGGTTTTTTTAATCCCTGTCTCAACTATCTGTTGGTTCACACTATTCTTTTCTGACTCTATCTTATCATCTGGCCTTCGCTGTCCTCTGCTCGTATTCTCTCGTTTCACAACTGTCCTCTAAAACACACAAAGATGTCTCGCCACCTGCAAGTCAGTTACAGACCCAGTTAATACCTTAACCTGTGGGGAGGGGTGACAAACAACGTTAGGGGAGAGGCTTCTTCGAATCACTTGATATTTCTGTTTTCCAACCTTTTCTATTGGTTCTTTTCTGTTTTTCAACTTCTCCCATTGGCTCCTTCTATATGTTCTTGGTTAATGTATATGACACCTATGTACTATAAAAGACTGTGCGCCACAGAGTGAAGTGGCAGTCTCCTGAGAACCTACCTTGTGTACTTCTGGGATAACTGTACTAGCTGCAGCTAAAATAAATCTGGTCTCTTACGCCGAACAGAGTGTCCCGTGTCTCTGTGTAGCTGAGCAGGTGAACCCCGAAGATTAAGGCTACCCTGCGCCGCCAGGCCCATAAGGTTTCTGGTTCTTCAGGAGGGGTGGTGGTTGCTCATGATTGGCTGATTCCTCAATTGCAGTGTTTTTGAAATACCGATTCGGTAAATACCGAATCGGTATATACCGAATCGGAAAATACCGATTTGGTATATGCAGATTCGGTAAATACCGATTCTGGAATACCGGTCGGTATTGTGGAATCGGTAAAATTTTTCTGAATTTTAACGATTCGGTAAAATTTACCGAATAATTACGTACATACGAAATACCGATTTCTAAATACCGAATCGGTAAAATTCGGTATTTAGGAATCGGTAATTTTCACTTACCTACATATGGCCCATAGTCATTTACAATACCAATAGCTCTAACTTTCACAAGTGCGAGACCTATTGCATTGCCAATGCTTGTTCCTCTTTCTATGTGTGCTGCAGATTGCAGAATGCAGCACACAGAAAGAGGAAAAACAGGGAGAAATAAAGACATTTCTCCTCATTGAGCCTCCCTTATGCCTCACCTGGGGAGGCGTACGTTTTTAGCGCTGCCTCAGACTTACAATTTCTCGTAAATCTGGGGCAGTGTCAAAAAGCCATGGATGGTGTTGGGAACATCACCAGCAATACCCTTGGAACGCCCCTTTCACACAGGTTTCTGCGTAAAATGGGCACATATTTAGACGGCCATGAAAAGCCATGTAACGTGGCTTTACGTGGCCTTATAAATATGCCAGTGGCACATTGCGCTACCAGAATGTCAAAAAAGTGACTTTCCGGCGACACAAAAGTTTTGCCCTGATAGTTTGGATAGTCTGTCTGTAATGTGAAAATGTAAATAGCACAACAGGCAGCAAACCAGTATACTAATTTAGCTGCCCACACGCCATGATTCCTCTCAATTCAGGTTCCACATTTGTTTATATCAAGTTAATTTGAAAATGATGTGCTTCACATGTGCGAATTTCGACACATCTAGCCTCCTTAGACATGGAGTGTGCTGGATTCATAAAAATGCTGTAATTTTTGCCCAGCGATATTGGTTCTCCTAGGGGTGCTACAGTCAGATAGGTGCATGGGCCGCTGGTTTCTTTTTCTGGTACGTAGAGTTAGAAAACAACCCTGGCAAATAGTACATGTTGTAGAAGCATCAGAGGCGGACTATCTATCCAGGCTGTGTAACTCGTTGGTTCCTTGGTGTCTGCACACTAACCCTCTCGCGATAGCAGAGGCGATTCGCAGGGCGGCAACCGGACAGCAATGTGCTGAGCGGAAAACAAACATTCATCAGTACGTTTGCTGGTCAAGTCATTTACTAACGCAACACAATGTCCGTGTGTGTGTGTATAAGGGGGACCAGCGCTTAACTTCTAAGAATACATGTTGGGAGATGTACAACATGTTGAAATAAGCACTGCGAAATCACAGGTCCAATAATAAAACATCCCTACAACCACGTCTGTCAGTTACATTCCTACTCCGTTCAGGATGATTGGTAGCACTGCTTTCTAGTGGACAGTATGGGGAATGGCCAAAGCTTCAGATATCGTTAAAGAAGCCCTCCTGGCTCTGGATAGGGGTGTCCGAGCAACACTCCACAGGCTCATGGAACCCATCGGAATTTGCAGGAATTTTTGTGCAACTCCGCGGAATTCCATGGAGTGAAACTTCAAACTCGGCCCAGGCCTATGTCTCGGAAGCTATAGTGATTGTCACTACGTCAACGTGATGCCTTAGGGGCCTGTGATCCTCTGACCATCGTCCTGGCTTACTGCTTATTCTTTGGGTTGTCAAAGATTTCTCTTCGAGGTGTCTACAAGCATGTCTCTTACATCATGCAGGTTCTTTGAGGTCAGTCAAGTCATCTGAATAATTGATGATTTGCACATAGTAATCCAATTGGTGCCTGAGTATTTTCCATTGACTTCTCTTTCTCTCTTTGGCCTCTTGGGTTCTGTCAGTTCTAAGTCGTTGTAACAGAGCTCTGACTGTTCTTGGTTCTGCTGTTCTTCTGTCTCACTCACATTGGTGATGGGCTCTGGTGTCTTAGTCACAGTAGCGTTCGCTTCTGTGTAAGGGCCTGATTTGGATCTTGGTGGTATTGGTCCCTTCATCGCATTTCCATCGGATTCCCCGTCTACCTGCTCTGTTTAGATACTGCAGGTCGATGGACGAAAGACCGCCGGAGTGCCGCCGTCTCTGCTGGATTTTCTCACCTATGTCGCCAGGGTCATAGGGAAAAGCAACTGTACAGCCATTATCACTGCCAGACATATCACGGTGTGCATTCCCATAAACACAACTGCGGTGGTAAAACCTCCACACCTGAGTTGCCAGGGTGAAATGGTTATAAGGATGAAATTCACCTTTTTGCACTTTCACACTTCCTTTTCTGCCAAGGACCCCAACTTCCAATTCCTGCCTCTGTTGCTGCTGCTGGACCACAAAGCAAAACATCCCTGTTGTTGGCCGGCATTGAAGGTAAGCGCCTCTTTTACCTGTTACCGTTTGACTTGTCTGTTGACATTTACTCTGGACTCATGCATTTGTAAATCTCTCTGGCAAGCAATAACCTACCAATGTGCAATGCATATGTGTCAAGAAATGTAAAGAAACACACCTGTATGATTACATTGTATTGCTATATTTGGTGCTGGTCTGACCGATTAGTGAGCAGTAAACGCTGTATAACTGCTTTTCCTTTCTTCTTTTTGTTATCACACTTGTTTTAGATAGAAATACGATTGATGGGGCACAAGTTAGAAATATACACTTAGTGCTAGTCAATTGTGTATTCTGTTTTATGACACTGAAAAATACAAAAAAACTCCTTTTTTTGTTTCATTGCACTCCAATTATATTCTATTTTTTCCTCTTTTCCCGGATGATTTCTTGATAAGAGGATACAACTCATTCGTATGACCTCGATGTTATATGAGGTTTCTGAGAAGAGTTGTTTGGTACCCCAGATGATGACACTGGGCACTTTCAGAGTGTAATGATGGGATGCTGATTATCCTTAGATCAAGCTCTTTTTCTTACCTCTTGTTTGTCTTCTTTTTTATGTATCTGTTCCTCACATGCTTACCAATACTTATTCATCCTTGGCGTCAATTTGCTAGGAGTCAACTGTCTTGAATTAATATCAAGGGTTGCACAAAAGACCTCGGATCCCTTTTTTGTATTGAATATTTAGGAAGGGGGATTAGGAATCCTCGAAGGTCTCTAAAGATTTTCCCTCAGACCCTATTTGTTTTGATTGTCCATTTATGATATGCCAGAAGACAGAATCATAAAACATTTATTACCGATTGGATTTCACTGTATTTGAGCCTTCCAAGTGTAAGCTAGCATGTTAGAATAAAAATATTTGGAAAAATGCCCTCTGAATCACATGCTAGTATGTGTGCCCATTAATACAGAGATGGACAAATAAGCAATGCTGCTAAACAACATATCATGTGTCCATTTTAGATAAACATAGGTTTCCTTGATACCCATTTTAAACTCTAGATATTTCACCATATGAATTGATCTTTAAATGGTATACAATTAAAAACCATTATACAGTGCAGCTCAGTTGTTGTTTCTGGGTACCTTGGGTTCTTGGGAAACCTATAACCCTAAATATCTCCGCAACCAGAATGGTTTAGAAGACATAATGGTATACAGCTTTTGCAAATCGGCCATCATAACAAAAAGCTACAGATGAACACATTGCCACAATTGGCTGTTCTTTCCTACTCATTTTCAATATTTTTCTTTATTTCAACAGTTATTTTTTGGATCACCCATGAGTTTCTCACTGCTTTCCACAACAAACTGGAAGGAGGTTGAAAGCACAAAAAAAAATACAAATGGACTTGCTCTTTGAAATATGCCAAAACTGTGGTAAAGAAATTGTTTTTTTGATTCAGCTCTGCGTGTTCCTGAAAGCTGGGTAGAAGGTGACTGTAGCAGATCAAACCATTTGCTGGTGCCATTTTTAGGAAAATACCAGACCCTTTTTGTAGAGCACTTTTTTCAATGTTTACCAAAAACTCAAAATGTAACTATATTTTGGCTTTTTTTGCGCAGTCCCCTCCAGGGGAACTGCAAACATTAGGTATCTTTAGAATCCCCAGGATATTGGAAACAAGTACGCCAATCTGGTGTGGATACTTTATTTGGAAAAAGTTATGGAACCCTAAGCGCAAACTACCTCATATTTACAAAACGCTCGCAGCGCTGGGTGGGGTGTGGGTTGGGGGTGCTCCGTCAGTTAAGTGGTTAAGGAGCTCCAGATGGTTTCCTTATGTTCTCCTACTGGCATTGTTGTAATTAAATAAACCTTTCCATGATAATAATGCCTGAAAATTCTCTTTGTTTGAGATGTTTGTGTTAGGCCTGATGTTTCCTATGTATTTGTCTTTTTGTATTTTCTACCTTCTGCTTTTACCCTGAAAGTGCCTAGAAGACAAGGAATGGAATGAGACTTTTCTCCAGGAAGAGTGGTACTGTTTTCATTTGCTGTACATGCCATGTCCTTCATTTGTTAAACCTTTTCTCTGGCTTTGATCGCAGAAGCAGATGTTCTAAAAGAAATGGGGGGGCATATTTATCAATATGTGGCGTCGCCCTTGTGCCAGCCCAACACTAAAGTAAGATTCCTCAAGCCACGCAAGGCCACCTTGCATGCCCCGGAACGGCTTGATAAATCTGGAGTAACCCAACCCAGTGTAAACCGCTGCGTTGCATTACTCCATGGGTGGAGCGTGGGTGTCCCCAGGCGTCCACCCATGGATTTTGGCAGATTCCCAGATTTACCAACATTTGTAAACCTGGGAAAGTATCAACATGTCGTGCCTCCTCAGGGTGGGCGAAACGAGGAGAGATATCTCTATTTCTCCTTGTTGTTTCCTCTTTCTGTGTGTGCCGCGCTGCAGCACACTTAGAAAGAGAAAGCGCCTCTGTAGATTGTTTTTTTGCAGGAAGGTGGTCCTTTTCCTTTCACGCAGCGCAGCAGGGTGATTTGCTGCACTGCATGAATGTTTCATAAATCTGCCTCAGTGTGTATAAAATTTTTGTGCTCGTCCCATGTAATTGTTAGTATATAAATGAGCACCATCCTGGATGATATATGTATCAATTTCTCATATAAGTTATGCATGTTCTTTTTTCTTCCTACAAAGTGTGAAATGCTTCATTTAGAACTTGCTGGGATTCTTTTTTACTGCAAGTAGGTTAATTTTGAAAAAAGTTAATAATTTCCCTACCTAATACCACTACCACTTTGTTCAAAACTGCTTCTTTTTAATGTTTAAAAAAAACACTCCTCATGCCTGTTTCTTAACAAGTGCCTTCCTCTTTTCATAGAATGCTCCTTAACCAGCATCTTCTTCTGTTGGGTTTAAAAGAAAAAAAATACAATATTTCCTTTATCCCGCTAAACCTGGCTACAGAGAAAAAGAAACATCTGGCTGTAATGCATTTTGCTACAATGTGCATGATTTGAAATCTTCTTCACCAACCTGTGTGTGTGACGTCAGCTGCTCCGTCACAAGCCGCTGTGAGGCAGGTGGAGGCGCGTGCCTTCCCGAGACCTCGAGCCCTTGTTTGTTTCACATTCAAATGTGTTTAATTATCTGGGTCAACATTGTTTCTCATAAGCACCTCATATGTTTGTATCATATAAACATGATGCTACTGCAAACTGTATTTTGCAATCACAAGAATATTTTCTAGTTTATTGCTTTAATTAAAGTTTATTGACTTTCTCATGGAGGCTTGGTTAGTGTAGTCATCATGCCATGGCAGGGTACAAGTGAGATTGATGATAGTGGGGTGGATGCAGTTCAGTGTGTTCCCATTCACTTATGTTATCAGGGTCAGAGGCTGAATGATATTGACAGTGTCCGCCATTTTGTGGAGGACATCAAGCATTGCCCTGGAGGTCATAGCTTCCAGATTGGCCTGATCATGTCTGATGTGTATGAGTTGAAGGCTGTGTTGGTAGATGAGGTGAATGGTGATGGTCTGTGTTGCTGTCACTGGGACGTGAGGGGGAGGAGTTTAGGCTTCTGAGCGGTGGTTTTTGCTTTGGAGTACAGTGCCGCAGTAATCTGTGGACAACCATGAGACCTCCACCCTTTCTGGTTCGCTGGTTGACATGCTGAGGGAGGAGGCACCGGGACATCGAGGGTGTGAGTAGTGGTACAGGAGAAGATGGAATTGACGTCATACCTGGTAATAAGGCCTGAGACATGTGCTGCACGCATGACTGTGAAGAGAGCAATTTTCAGAATAAGATGAAGTGTGTTTATTGCGAGGACTAGAATGGTGAAGGCATTTGCTTGGATTGACTGTGCGGTGGGAAGCGGTAGCTTCCATGTTTGTGTGTTAATGAGATGATGTGCGGTGAGTTTGTAGGATGTGCCTGTGGTCAAGGTAAGTGGTGCTGAAGCTCAGTGCCTAGCCTTACTGGAATATACATACAGATGGACTCCCTCCTCCTTCTCTACCACCCTTAGCGGAGGGTCCATGGGTGATAGAACAGCAAGACCGTTTACAGAAATAGAGAAGCAGAGACAAGCAGAGGCTGCAGTGAGGTGAGAAGCTAATGCTTACCTTCTTGGGTCAGCTGATGGAGCTATGAGAGACAGAGGAAGGCAAGACTGCTCCCTTATCCCAGTAGGCCACCTAGGCCTATGTAGAGACTGAGGCGAGTCACACAAAATAAACAAGCTACTCAGTTGCGGGGCGAGTACACACAGGAACTCCTCCACAACAATAAACATTCAACTGTACAACCCCCTCACAACATCCCATCAGTTCCAACACCACTTATATTATGGCGTTTATCTCGGAATGGTAAAGAGGCTGTTCATGGAAGCATAAACAGGCATGTGGCACACTAGAGTATGACAGTCTATTTGACCCTATGGAGTTCTAAGGCCTCCCTCTCCTACTCGACATTTTTTACAAATGTAGCAACCTGTAATAGTGTGAGATCAAGACCAAGTTTAGTTCATGATCATATGTATTTCCATTGCAGTCTGGACAATTGTAGCAAATGTCTAAAGGAGAAAGGAAAACTGGAAATATCTTAGATCTCTCTTCCAGACAAAAAGGTGTAAATGGACTCATTTCATGAAAAATCAAAAAGTGAAGCAGCATTCGAAAAAACTGATTTCAAGCCAACTTTTTGTCCTAAGAGAGAAAGGTATGTGGGGGGACCAGTCATGAACCTAAGCATTACCTCCTGCTTTCCTTTTGGTGGGGGTTATTTGGGGTTTGCAAGTTTTGGTTCAGCCACATGTTATTATTTCATTAATGTTGCTGATTAGATATACTTACATGTCTAAATAAAACTCAAAAAACCAAGTGTGGCATGACAGTAATCAGGAACGGTATTGAGTGTAGGGTCGCAACATTTCGGCAAGGTTTACTTTGCCTGCATCGACCTTGGTGCTATGCTCCTGTCCTATCCTCACCATCATGCTTTCCGTGTACTCATTGTTGATGTTCTGCTGAGTAACTAATCAATAAAAAGACGTTTAAAAAACTGTGCCATAAGTTTTTGCATTCAAAACTATAATTTTTGAAAACATGATTCAGTTATGTTAAAAGTGTATTCTGGGATCCCACAGGTATCTTTGCCTCTAGCAATCAGGATGTGCGATAATTTGTTGGGATTCAGAAAGGCGCTCAAAACTTGGTTGTTTGAGCAAGCTTATGCATGAGTTCCTGTGCCGTAACATGACCCAAGTTTAGCGCCATGAAACCTTTCGGTGTCCGTGCGCTTTTATAAGTTTTGATAACATAACATAACATCTTTAAATAAATGAATGACATGAAAATCCATTCTAGGGCTCCACAGCTGCTTCCGAAGGAGGCGTCCCGGTGCTACAGCCAGCGGTCAACTGCCAGTCAGAGTCGGTTACACCTCCCTAAAGAGAAAGGATTTTAAGCCAGATTTGAATGCATGTTCAGAGATGGTCTCGTCCACCTCCTTAGGCAAAGAGTTACACAATTCTGCTGCCAACAAATTCAAGGAGCGCTGCCTGATTTTCCCTTGTGGATTCTCAGGATACATAACAAGCTTTGATTTGAAGAGTGAAGTTCTCTGCTTGGAGTGCATTCCCGAAACTTCTATTGCAAGTATAAAGGTTTTTTTTGTGCGGTGCTCAATAAGTCATTAGCATGGCCAAAATGTAACCCTTTCATTCATGGGAAGTCAATCCAGATGCTTTGGATGCCATTGCATTGATTGGATCTTGAGGCAGTTCAGGATCAGGCGAGCTGCAGCATTCTGAACCAGATGCAAGTCATTGTTGGCCCTGCAGTAAGCCTCAAATAGAGCATGTTTGCATAAGCCAGTCTGGTTACAAGGGCATGCACAATTACTTCCCGGGTCTGGCCAGGTAGAAATTTCAGCATTTTTTTCAGTGTCTTTAGAATCCCAAAACATGTGGCCATACTTGCTCTTACTTATGTTTTAAAGAGAAGATCCCTGCCATGTTTAATTACTAGATTTCCTGCTTCTTATTAGGGAATCAGAGATTCTCCGATGTTTTTGGGTCACACATCCAAGGAGGTAGAGTCGCCAATGACCAGAACTTCTGATTTGTCTAAATTAAGTTCGAGGCAACTGCGTTGCATCCATCTTGCAAACGCGGACAGACAGCCATGGAATTTACCCACCACGAGCTTTCTATCATCTGAAATGCTCACATCAATTGGGTATCATCTGCATAGGAGACTATGTCAAAGCTCAATTTTTACACTACCTTGCCAGTGGAGCCATATAGACGATAAATAGGGCGGGGCATAACACAAAGCCTTGTGGAACACTATATCCCAGTTCCTTGAAACTTAATAAACATAGAGGTGATACAGATTCCTGAACCAGACTTAATTTTTAAATGTTCTTAGTGTTAGACTGACTGCAGTTATTCCCCTTTTTTTGTTAGATTTCTTTATTGCCAAATCAGAACATAAAAACACTAACCAAGATGGGCACATCAGTGGTGGTGTCACACATACATAATCGTCTGTCGTTACAGGCAAGGGCTTAGCACCCCCGCCTAGTAGCCGTCAACCAGGGAACATATAAAATCAATGTAAACAAACTATCCTAGAGTACATGTATGGACATGCATGTCGGGTGACACGGAGTAACAGCCATAGTAGGAAATGACAGGTGTAATCATCACAAGGGTGGGGATGACTTTTATACGTTTGTAACTGGTGATTATTCACTGCTCACGGTGGTCTTTCATCATTCCTCCAGCTTTGTGATATGCATGTCTTAACACATGCCCACTGACTCCCCCAATGGAGAGACGGTTCCTAGTGATGGCATCCCACTCTTCTTTAGCCAGTTTCAGCAGTTCCCTTAAAGGGTGCTTCGGTCAGCAGCCGTCTTGGCAATCTTCCTCCTGAACAGTACCAAGGCCGGGTTGATAAATGTACAGGTATATTTGCCATCTATAGTTCTAGGGCTCAGTCCCAGGAGGCAGTAGTTGATAGTTAGTGGTATTGAGCTGTGGACCAAAGCAGATAACATTTTCACCGCCTTCCTCAATGCGTACTGTAGCACCTGGCAGGCCCACACCATGTGAAAGAAGCCGGCATTCTGGTGTTGACATCTAGGACCTGCTTATGGGGCCCCTGAGAACATATAGTACATTTGTTGAAGTAGGGCTTTTGGAGAAAGGAAAATTGCGTACATTTGAATGTTTGGTTTTTAGAGACCTCTTTCACTTGTGATGTGGGGCCAGTCCATTGTTTATTAGTCAGTGCAGTAGAGAGGTCAAGTGGCCACCTTTCTCTGGCCGGCAACTCTTATGTGTACTGTTGTGCATGTAGGGTGTTGTAAAGTATAGTTTTTCCTTTCTTTGCATTGCCATGTGTTAGCGCAATCTCCAAGAGTGGCAATATTTGAGGCTCTGTCCCTCCCTGCCCTCAGCGGCCAATGATCTGCTGTATTGTATTGTACCCCAGAAACCGACCCACTGGTATCCCATTTGTGTCCCTTAGGTCATGAAAGATCCTTAATTCTCCCTCATTATAGAGATTCCCAGTGATTAGTACCCCTGCTTCCCTCCAGGGACGTGTATCGCTGCTCCCTATGCTGTCCCTGATTATCGGCAAGGTCCAAATTGGTAGTTGAGGGGCATAAGGTGGACTGCCCCCACACCTCACATGTATTTATGCCAGCAACTATGTGATACTGCCATTTGCCTCGTCTCAGGTGTGCACATATGTGCTTAACGCTACAGCCAGGTGAAAATGTTTTCACCAAGCAAAATGCACTTAACCACTTCTTTTTCCACATTCAGGGCGGTCCCAAACCATCACATCGGCCACTGCAGTTGTGCCGCTGTATAATAAAGATTATAATTAGGACCCCGAGCCCCCCATCTAGTAAGTGGAATTGTGCCATCTGCAGTTCAACCCTTTTTCAACCATTCCCCTGTTTAAAATGAGGCTTCTGGTTGGCAGGGTTATGCATGCACCCTGTCCAAGCAGGAAACACAATTCTAGTCAGGGTAACTCACAACACACTCTAAAATATTCTTTGCTTACCCTCTGGTAGCTTGGCACAGAGCAGTCAGGCTTAATTTAAGAGGCAATGTGTAAAGTATTTGTGTATTTCAATCAGTAACACAGTGAAAGCATGAAAAAAAGGCTCCACACCTGGTTAGATAAATAGATAATGATGTTATGATAAA
Organism: Triturus cristatus; assembly: GCF_964204655.1. Classification (NCBI taxonomy): domain Eukaryota; kingdom Metazoa; phylum Chordata; class Amphibia; order Caudata; family Salamandridae; genus Triturus; species Triturus cristatus. The sequence goes on from NC_140589.1 coordinate 1,867,306,778, forward strand.
AATGTAATAAGTAGAAGTCAAGATAAATTAGTGCTTATAAGCAATGATAGAGTAAATGGGTTATCTATTCATGCCAGACTGAGGCCAGGTCAAGAGTCAAATAGTTAAGGCCGACCGCAATGGAGCGCGAGCCAGATACACTTTGGCCCGCTGAACGAAAGTACCTTGATCCATGATGCATTGTCATCAACGAGGATGCGAGATGCAGCTGAGGTGATGCGGTGGTGTTGAGCCATGCAGTGTTGAGTTGCACAGATTTTCTCCATGCAACTGCAGCGATGTGTCGGTTCTGAGTGCGAGCACTGGTTCTGTGTGCAATGCGTGGCTGCTGCTCCAGCAGTACGCGATGCATCGATCCCGAAGGTGATGCGGTGGATCCTAGGGCGATATGCAGAGTCCAATCTATGCAACTGTGGTGAACCATCAGTTCAGAGTGCAAGTACTGGTTCTGGATGTGATGTGCAGTTGCTGCTCACCCAGTAGGTGGGGTCCATTCTGAAGGGGATGCACTGGTTTTGAGGGTGATGCACTGGGTCCACTCCAAGCAATGACGAGGATGTGCTGGTTCCTACTCATGTAAAGGCGTAGAAGTGCCGATTACGATGAAGATGCGTGATCTGGATGTAGAGCACCTTAGGCCTTACTTCCAACGGTCCAGGACTAGGGTGGCACCACTTGACAGAGCAGACTCACAGCTTTTGGGGTTTAGGTGCAGTTGCAGGTAGCTTAAGCCTTTGATATCCCCGAGACTTGGAACAGGAGGCATGCCAGCAAACACTTGGAGTCACTCTGGGTTCAAGTGATGCAGGTCCAGGCCAGAGGACAGCAGGTGGCACGGCAGCTCAGAAAGGCAAAATCACAGCAAGGCAGAGTCCAGCAATGCATTGGTTCAGAAGAATGCCAGTCCTCTCAGCAGCACAGGATTTCTTCTTCCTGGCGGAGTAGTCAGAGGTCCAGAAGTGTACAGATTAAGTGTTGTAAGAGGTCCATTACTTATACCCAGTGGTGCCTTTGAAGTGGGCAAGACTTCAAAGAAGTTCCTGCCCTTCCTTCTCTGTCTCCAGACTCACTACAGGAGGGTATGCAACCCTTTGTGTGGGGACAGAACACCGATTTTGCGGGTGTGTCAGCTCCTCCCTCCCATCTTGCTCAGGATGGCCTGTCATTATGAAGATGGCAACTCAATCACACCTACCCTTCCTTTGTGTGCGGCTGTCTAGATGGATTGCAGGAAGCCAGCTGTAACCCCCCCTAATGTATATTCCAGAGTCAGGCAGAAGGCAGCAAATAGCTAAAGTAAGTAAATGCCTAGTTTCTAAAAGTGGTATTTTCTAAACTGGAATTCAAAATCCAGCTTCACAATAAGTTGTCATTTTAAATTCTGAGTTTATTGATACCAAACTTGAAAAGTCCATCTCTTCACATTTGGGAATTACACTTAAAATATGTTTTAAGTTAATCCCAATGTTACCCTATGGGAGAGATAGGCCTGGCAGTAGAACAAATTAAATTGGTAGTTTTTCACTACCAGGACATGTAAAACTTAAAAACACATGTTCTGCATTTTAAATACACAATAAATTGCCACTGGATTCAAGCTAGCCTGGCTGAAGAGGGCTATTAGTCCGAACCCTGTCCCAGGATGCTTATTTCTGGTCCAGGGAAGACATGGCATGGCTGTTCAGACTGGACTGTTCCCATGAGGCACAGGGTCAAGACTGATTTGCATATAGCTGTGTCTGAACTGGGGTGGCAAAGTGAGCTAAAGAATGATGATAGATTCAACCCAGATCTGTCACTGGGGGTGAGTGTTTGAAATGTTTCAGCACTCCGTCCATCACCTCCTTGTGTTTGATTTGTTCACCCTAAGTTGGCAGGGTATGCCCAGACGTGGGGCCCTTGCTCACTTTGCCACTGGATTCAAGCTAGCCTGGCTGAAGAGGGCTGTTAGCCCGAAATCGGTCCCAGGATGCTTGTTTCCGGTCTAGGGAAGACATGGCTTTGCAGTTCAGGCTGGACTGTTTCCATGAGGCACAGGGTCAAGACTGATTTGCATAAAGCTGTGTCCGAACTGGAGTGGCAAAGTGAGCTATAGAATGATGATGGATTAAACCCAGATCTGTGACTGGGGGTGAGTGTTTGAAAGGTTTCAGCACTCTGTCTATCATCTCCTTGTCTTTACTTTGTTCGCCCTAAGTTGGCAGGATATGCCCAGAAGTGGGTCCCTTGCTCACTTTGCCACTGAATTCAAGCTAGCATGGCTGAAGAGGGCTGTTAGCCCGAAACTGGTCCCAGGATGCTTGTTTCCGGTCCAGGGAAGACATGGCTTGGCAGTTTGGGCTGGACTGTTCCCATGAGGCACAGGGTCAAGACTGATTTGCATATAGCCGTGTCTGAACTGTGATGGCAAAGTGAGCTAAAGAATGTTGATGGATTAAACCCAGATCTGTGACTGGGGGTGAGTGTTTGAAAAGTTTCAGCACTACGTCCATCATCTCCTTGTGTTTGCTTTTAAATACATGGCATCTGCCCTGTGGGACTTTTGTGTATAAAAGGGGACAGTTTAGGCTTTGCAAGAGGGTTACCCTGCCAGATCGAAATGTCAGTTTAAAAATGGACATATAGGTGCTGCAATGGCAGGCCTGGGCCATGGTCAGAGGGCTACTTAAGTGGGTGGTACAATAAGGGCTTCACACCCACTAGCAGCATCTAATTTCCAGGCCCTGGGCACATGTAGTGCACGTTACTATGGACTTATCAATTTATTAAATATGCTAATTGAGCTTAGGCAGATGTTACCATGTTTAGGAGAGAGCACAATGACTATAGCACTGGTCAGCAGGGGCAAACTGTGCAGAATCCTTAATCCAGCACAAATGAGTTCAGAAAAATGGAGGGAGAAAGGCAAAAAGTTGGTAGAAGACCACCCTAAGGCGGTCAGGTCTAAAATCCCCAAATCAAGTCTGACAGCAGTTCCTGGAGGCCTTTAAAAAACACCTGTGACGAGTTAACGGCAAAGCAGCAAAAATGTGCAGTAGTCAGAGTAGCACCAACATTTTGGCTACAGTCACCCGGCCCATTGGAGACAGAGGCAACGAGAGACAGAAGGGGAGAGGGTGGCATGCCTTTGTTACCGCCCCGTCCAGGTTACCCCCTATTATATCGGCATCGTAGTGGTAATATAAACCCCCCCAGATATTTAAAATATCGGTGAAGTGGCAACAGACAGGACTTGGGCGAATTAATGTTGTGGCCCTACAGTTTCCTAAACTTGTTGAGTATTTCCATCAGTGAGTGGATGGATGCAGAGACAAACTAGAGAGTCATCTTCATAGAGAAATACTAAATGCCGTTCATCAAATGCCTGCACACCCCAAAACCAGGCTTTGGTGTGCAGCCAGTTTGCTGGAGTCTCCATCGCTAGTTAAACAAGCATTGGCATAGCCAATAGGTCTCGCCTTTGGGACCTTTTAAGTGTTTAGCCATGCACCAAGAACATTGTGCTGCATAACTAAATACTTAAAAGGTCCCAAAAGTGAGACCTATTGGCTATGCCAATGCTTTTTTCTATTTGGCGACTGACTCATACGCTACACACCATAATTGACGGAGACACAGAGATGGCCCTTGCATCGATTGACATAGAAAAGGCTTCTGATACGCTCAACTAGGAGTACTTGTGGGAGGTGCTGAATCGTACGGGGCTTAGCCCGGGTTTTTGCAAATGGGTTAAATTACTCTAAGAGCAACCCACGGCCAGGGTTCAGATGGGTGGGCTGGTCTTGGCGGCATGGGCCATACAGCGGGTAACACAGCATGGGTACCCTCTGTCCTAATTATTATTTGCGCTTACTATTGAGCCTCTTGCGCTCTACATTCTATCAGAAATTGCAGAGTGTGGAATCAGAGTGGGGGATGTCACTCACCTAGTGTCCTTGAATGCCAACGATGCTCTGCTGTATCTGCATCTGCCACAGTCATCGGTCCTTCTGTTGTGGTGTCTGGAATGCTTTGGGGGGTCTCTGGTCTATGTACCAATGTTCGGAAAACCCTTCTATTCCCCCTGGGGAGCCTGGCTTCTTGGCCGTCTGATGATCTCCCGGACTTAGGACTGTGGTGAGAGACTGACACATTTCGATATCTGGGGGTAGTGGTGGCTCACACCTGTCACAAACAATATGTCAATAATAAGCGGAGAGTGATTAGGGATCTCCAAAAGTCGATAGACTTCTGGACATCACTGCCACTCTCTATCGTGGCGCTACCAGTTTACTCTACAGAATTCTATTTGTTCTCGGTCTTTGTCCACCTTTAAAATGGTGGATAGCCTACTGATAAAACTGGTCTGGGCGGGCGGGCAGGCGAGGCAGGGCCTCTTTAGATTTATTAAAGCGAAATCTGGAGGAGGGAGATCTGGGACTACCGGACTTGCAGGCCTAGTACTACGAGTCCCATATACAATATACATATACCACTAAATGGGCAACTGAGGAAGACAACTGGGAGCAAAGATTGCTAAGGGGAACGCATGGGGATGATTCCGCGGTGGAGCTACTCATGCTGGGCCCCGCATACCAGCACAATACTCCTACATTATTAGGCAGACAGGGGAGTTTTGGGGGCAGATTATTAAAAGAGTGCTCCGGAGGCCAGCCTGTGCCAGACCTCGGAGTTTGTGCGTTCTCCAGCCGTTTAGACAGATACTGTAGACAAGGACACCAGCTAATTTGTAGGAAGAGGTGGATGTGAGATCCTGGGGGATGTGTACCCCAGTGACACCTTTCTCTCATTCAGCAAAGCACAAGACATGTTTGGTATGGGCCCTGGTCAATTCCTCCTATATGAAAAGCTGGGGATCTGGACTAGTTTCCGACAGGCAACTTCGGGACATTAGAGGCTATCCTACAACTGGGCACCTCTTAGCACAAAATAATGCACATGTACAGAGCCCTAAAGGGTGATGCCCGCCGCGGACAGTCGATGAGGGGAAGTCTGACTGGATAAGCGTTGTAGGGGCCCAGCTCCTGGATGAGGTGTGAGATAGGTGTGAAAGCAGGTGCGAGCAGTCTCTAGCAACGCAAGATTCCAGTTTATACAATTACATTTCTTACATCGTATCTGAGAAGGAGTCCCGCATGTCCGAGGTGCCAGGTGGAGAAGGCCCCTTTCCCGTATCTAGCCTAGGTTTCCCCTCTGGTGCGGCGCTACTGGGAGTCTGTCTTTGCTACGTTGACAGTGGTTATTGGGCCTCCCGCAGGAGCCCCCGCCGCTGCAAGGCATCCTGGGAGTGGTCCCTAAAACAAAAGGAAGAAAGATGCTGTATAAATATCTGAACTTAGCACTGGTAGTGGCTTGCGGACGGGTTGCGAATTTGCTGGTTGAGTTACAGGGGTCCTCAGGTTCCCTTTTAGTACAAAGAGGTTACGGAATTGGCCCGCGCAGTAAACTGTCTAGTCGAGATGACAAGGTGCCAGCGAACTTGCAGACATGGGTAGAGCTCCTGGACAGCTTTGTTGGAGGGGTGCATGATGTAGTGGGGCTACCTGAAGGGAGGAATTCTCCAACCAGGGAAAACGACTTGACTTGACCTGCTGCTAATAATAGTATGAGGGATCCGGGTGGCATGTAGTCCCGAAGGTGATGCTGCTATCTTTGAATGGAGGCAATGGAGCAAATGCCTTTTATTCCATCTTGAATGCTCATGGTGATGCTGTTCGTTGCATATTCTAAAGCTTTAACACCATATGCCTCTTCCTGCTTTCAGTTGTTCTCTTTTGATTTGTATTTTTAGGTCTCGCTGAGACAGCACAAGCTGTCTCTTTGAGACATTTTGTAAGTGGGTTTTCAAAAGTGCTACCCACATGGTTTTGCTGGCCTAGGGCTTGAGTGCACGTGCACAGCTGCTCCTCTGCTCCTTGCATTCCCCCCTCCCTTCTCACCCAGACCTTTGATGCTCTACTCGCATCTCTGCACTTTGACTCCAGGGTAAACATCACAAATCATTTAGGGGCATATCAACAAGGGCTTTATCTCTGCTTTTTTGGCTTTAAAAGCCAAAAAAGCTGAGATAAAACTAGCACCCTATCAACAACAGGGTGCTAACATGCAAATTTGCATGTTAGCACCCTTTTACTCTACGCTTCCCCTTGCATCTCTAATGACATGCAAAGGGGGCGTTCCAGAGTAAAATAATAGGAGAAATGTCGCTAAGCGACATTTCTCCTATTATCAAGAATATCGCTAACCCTGTTAGAGACAAAAAAAGCAGCGCTAACCGCGGTTAACGCTGCTTTTTTACGTCTCATATTTTTCTCACTTAGCCATGATATCCTATGGAAGGTGGATATCATGGCTAAGTTTGCCTGTCCCTATCAACAAGCTAACGTGAGATTATCGCTGGGTTTCCAGCGATAATCTCACGTTAGCCACTTAGCGTGAGGATTTTTATCGCTATTGAGATACGCGTTGCTAATCGCACGCTATCTCAGCGATAAAAATCCACGCTAGCCGGCGATAATTATCCGAGCGCTAAGTGCGCTTAGCTATAATTATCGCTGGTTGTTGTTGATATGCCCCTATGTCCTCAGAAAAGGGATACAATTCAGAACGTATTCAGAGTTGTTTTGGGGCTTCTAAGTAATCTTTCAAAGCAGGATCCAGAGAGGCATACAGGAGTACATAAAAATACAACCAAGGACAAAAGTCAGTGCATAGTAGCTATGTTGAATTGTTGTAAGAGCATAACAGAGGTCCTGTCTGAAAGCCGCTGCAGATGGCACGCGCAGGGCCCTGCTCCTAGCGAGTGTGGGATGTTTTCCTGGAGTGAAATATTTCTGGGACAGTTAGGATGACGTCAGGAACATGAGATCTCTTGAGTGTAAGTAGCCGCCAGCGTCTATTGTAATGAAATGATTACAGCAATAAATCATTCAGAGCAAAACACTGAAAACGGAATTATGTGTTTCTCAAATTAATTAAACTGTTAATTAAGACCCGGGCTGTGAGGGGGCTACAGGGAAGGATTTTCTTTCTTTGCAGCGACCCTGGACGCTGTTCTTAACAGAAATCACTCAGCAGCAAGAGCTCAACAGCATGAAGCATGGGGCTCTATTACTGCTGAGTTACCTAAAGTTGCATCAAATCCTTCTAACTTAACTGAAATTTAATTTGTGACCACTGGTGATTAGCAAAACTATGAAAACAGTTTGCCCCTTCTGACTCCTTCAGTTTCTTTTTGCACAATGCAGCCACAAGGCACTCGTTTGCCATGGTCATAAATGAGATGGGTGTGCCAGTCCACTGAGACAGCCAACCCTCAAATATAGGGTGCATTCTCCCACGCGCCCCCTTTCATAGCTATGTTCACACAAGTAGAAGGAACTGTGTGACAACAAAGGTCGCTGATTGATGGCATCTTTGTATTTGAAGCGAATTTTCCTATTATTTATGGTGCAACTGTAAAGGTTTAATACATAGGCGCAGTCCTAATAGGGCAGGAAGACTGCATTACACACTATAACCAACCCAAGTGCACATTCTTGAACAAACCACTAATGAAAACAAGGCTCACGACCTAAAGGGGAACTCCAATGTGAAATAAGTTTCTCCTCGTCTGAAAGTTAGTATGGCTGGTAAGAACCCTCTGAACGGTCTGCTGTCATCATCAAGGGGGTAAGGAAAAAAGCCCTGCCTTTCAGCCTAAGAGGCAGTGGAGCTACCCCTGAGAGGGTGGTGACTGACAAGACAGCAGACCAGTCAATGCACATGCGGTTATAAGCCTCTACAAGAGCACTTAGCATTGCTAAAGTAAAAGAAAAGTGACAATCAAGGAAGAGAAATAAGCACATCAAGAAAGACAGTGAAATATAAAGCTAAACAAGATGAATGGGGGATAAAGCACCAATAACAACAAGCATTGGCCGCGCGGCCGTAAAAGTAACGGCCGCGCGGCCGTGAAAGCGAAAGTAATCGTGATCAAAGTGAAAGTGATCGCTATCGCGAGGACGGGACACACTGTGTGGTAAGCACGCGAGTGGTGCGTGCGCAGCCGTGATTGGCGGCTGCGTGCGTGAACGCAAGCGTTAGGCCAGGAAGGTCTGGTAGCACTTTGGAAACCCACATACTAAATGTCGAGCAACATGATGATAGAGAGATAATACGCATTCCTGCCTTGTGCCTCTGTGTATTTCAAACCTGTCTTAGATCATCTGGACAGTTTTGACCCTTGCCATTGGTTTGCTATACAGTGGTCTTACTCACTGCATGTAAGATGGTCCAGCACTGCAAAAAGGTATGTCCACCTTAGGGTGTCAATTGCTTTTTCTATGCCTAACGACACAGCCAGACAGGACTCCGGTTCCCCGGGGTTGGTCCATATCAGATTTAGCAAGCGACAAATATTAAGAAATGTGTTGCGCCCAGGGATAAAACCATTCCAGTCTGCATGGGCCAGTTGTTCTTCTACTGGCAGCTATCTATTTGCATGGATCTTCCCTAAAATGTTGTAATCTAGATTTAGCAGTGAATGTGGGCAATGCGTTTGTACGTCTATAGGTTCATGCCCTGGCTTGGGGAGCAGGACTATCAGCAAGGCCGGACTGGGACCCAAAACCGGCCCTGGCAAAGTGCTTGGCCGCACCCCAACCCCCAGGGGGTTGGGGGTGCCGCCAAGCTCTTTGCCAGGGGCGATTTTCGGCCGATTTTGTTACAGGGCCGATTTTGCAGCTATGCTGCAAAAACGGCCCTGTAACAAAAACGGCCCTCAGGGGCCCAAAGCCGGCCCCCACCCGTGCGGCCCACCGGGGGAATACCCGGTGCCTGCTCCAGCCAGTCCGGCCCTGACTATCAGAGCTTTTCTGATGGATTCCAGAAGTTAGTTCTCCTTTATTCTTCACATCCTTAGATATATATATTTAGTAGGTATGGGGTGAGTAGAGTGCCATAGGGTGCAATAAATTATATGAGTAACCCACCATCTTGTTCACTGCTCTCTGTTGTATGGCCTTCCATATTTTTTCACCTGTGTAGGTTCTTTTACTTCTGCTCACTGGAGCAGAATGAGTCGGCTAAGGGGCATCTCTCGTAGAAAGACGCCTAACGTATATGTGGTTGTGTCATCCAGTGACACGTATAATGTGCGGTAGTAATCCACAAAGGCAGAGTTAATAGCTGTTTGGGTATTGCATAGTGCCTCATCAGCAGTGAGAAAGGCTCCTATAAGGGAGTGCTGATTTTCACCATGCAGTAAGTATGCTAGCATGGCACCCGCCTCTTCCTCCCCACGTTTGCACAACAGCTGCTCCCTATAGCCCTACAGTCGAGTCACAATAAGTGAGACGCCAGTTCATGTCTAATTAATCAAAGAGCCTATAGGAACCCCATGCTGTCAGGCCATGTCAGTGTTTGGTTTTCGATGTCACACAACTCGTGTTCCGTCTTTAGTAATTCATGAGGTAAGGTCTGTCCTACCGCCCTGGTCATATTATTGTAGTGGCCACATATTACCACTTTATGGGCCTCCCATTCAGTTTAACTAGCAGAGGTTGAGTCCGTGATAGTGTAAAGAAATTGTTCAATATGTGATGCTATGTTGTTCTGGTTAGGTACATCCTGCAGTGCCTCTGTGTGGAACCGCCAGGTTGGTATCTTTTCCCGGTCCTTTCCTAAATGTAATGTCCGTAACAGCAGACAGTGGTCAGAAGTGGTGCATGCAAGGTAACCTGACCAAGGCGCAAGTTGACACACCACATCAATGCAAGCAACAGGTCCTGTTGTGTGTGTACGTCATGCACCGGGAGTAGGACAAGTATTCCCATGTTGTTGGGTGTACACGTGATGTATTCACATATGTTCTGCGCATTGACGGAAATGCTGTGCCATCCTGCTCACCACTCCCCCCAGAAGAGGGTGGACCTGTCCAGTTATTCATCCAACATGCAATGTTGTCACACACCGAGATAGTCAGTGCCTGTGGGCAGTGGAGGATAGTGGGGTTCAATTGGTCTAAAAAGTCAGCGTGATTTGCGTTGGTTGCATAGACCTCTATAAGTGTGAGTAGCCCCCATCCGATGGCCATACCAGGACCACGAAACTGCACTCCCGATCTCCTCTGTGTCACGGCCCCACGTAAGGGACCCCGGTGAGATACAAATCAACAGAACCTGGCAAAGGCAGACAAGGACATGATATGTACTTGTCGCCTTCACCTTGCCTGCGACTTCTGCATTGCCATAGCAGTAAATGTGTTTCCAGTATGTTGGCTACATGAATGTGGGGTCGCTTAACCCCTTCGACGCGCATGACGGAACGGTTCCGTCATGCACGTCGGTTGCGCTGTGCGCATGACGGAAGCGTTCCGTCATGGTCCCGCCCACGCACGGAACCTTCAGCGTGGCGCGGAAATCCGCGCCGCGCTGAAGGGGTTAAGGAAGGTGTGTATTGCATTCCATGTCCTGGGTATTGGCCACTGGCAGCTGCACGGGATCCGAAGCAGTGGAGCAGTGGAGAAGCTGAGGGTGTAGGAGGGGAAGAGAAGGGAAATAAAAAAATAAACACAGACATTGAAATAAAAAAGTATAAATCTTACCTGCAGCTGCTGTCTCTGCATTGATTCTCTCCCGATCCTCGACTCCAGGGCTGGTGTATACTGCGCAGGCTCCCTGATGCCAATACGGATGCTGCTCTCATGCTAGTAATACTATTCACAGCATGAGTGAAGCAATGGGATTGGTCTGATCTGCCTCATTTGCCACTCATACAGTGCTTGGGGGCATGTGGATTTTCTCCACCTGGCTGTACAACACAGTCGGGTAGAGAAATGCTAAGTGTGCAGGATAGTTTGGCTGGACTAAAACGGCCAGCCAAACTGTCATGCGCACTTATTAGTGCCCATCACACCTCCTCCCTGAGGTTCTGTAGCGATCCGAACCCGTGAAATCGGTATCGTAGTACTGACACGATTTTGGTACCAATGAACCGCAAATGATCCATTACATGCATGACAGTGTTTTCGCTACGCAACTAGCATGAATTCACTGAGAAATAGGGCATTCTGTTGTAAAGTCATGGCATCCATTTTAGTTACGGCATCCATTTTGTTTCTTGCCCTCACATAGTCAATGAACGGGCGATGACCCCGGCAGAGTCACCTTGTTAAGGACACGTAAGCTCAAGCCCCGAGAAAGGCTGACGCTACATGACTAGGCAGAATCAAGCTGCCTCCCCTGCCTGAGGCCAGTCCTGCTATACTGGTTCTCGTGTCCGTTGTCCTGACTGAAAGGCCGAAGACGGTAGCCATGCCCGTTTATGATCCATAAACACCTCTTATCCTACTTTTCAATCCTTTGCACCTGGCTCTGCTCCTCTCCTTCTGGGCTTTTACAATGGGGAGGTTACGATTTTTATGATGGGGAGGATCGGACAAAGAATGGAAAACTGTCAAGGGAACCTGATCGAATACCGAAATCCTACGACTAATTATTGTTTGATGTCTATTTACTGTTTGTTTGGGATACCGGGTTGGGCATGAGAAATATTCGTGTAATGTTGCCTAAAGACATTTTGCGTGTATTTAAAGAACAACCCACTTAATGCAATTTGAACAGTCTCATAGATTCTGCCTCTGTGTGGTTCCTATGACTTCTGTGTCCCTGCAGTAAATAAACCTTGGTCTTTGACGCCACCATCGAGAAGCCCGTGTCTCTGTTTATTTGTGCACCGAGACAGGAGGAACTCAGGGGTCTTTGGGTGTTGTTTCCCTGACACCTCTGGACTCTTAAAAGTCCAGAACCTCAAATTGGCACCCAACATGGGGCTCGACGTCATCCGGTACCGGTCCAAAGCCTGAAAAGTTCGAGAAGTTTCGTGTGAAGATTCCGGAGGGAGGTACCCCGCTTCATCGATCCCTGCATGTCGTAAAAGTGGCCCGACGATCTCTTCCACGAGGGTTCCCGTTCCCAGACGGCTACAGAGGACCGCTGCCCTGACTGTCGCCCTGTCTTGGACCCGAGGTGCAGACCTTAGTACGGCGAGACGTAGACGGGTTCTCCTTGGTGACGTCTTCCACATTTCAGTTAAGTATTAAGTGGGTTACGCTCAGTTTGGTTGTTCCTTGTTGCTCTGGTTTAATTCGTAGATTATCATCGGTTGCTCTTGTTTAGATAATCTTTGTTTTGGTATTAGTTCATTTTGGTAGGCCTAAGTTCTTTGCGCATTTTGGTTGGAATTTGTCTTTGTTTGTCATGACTACCAGTAGTAATTGTTTCCTGTCCTGGTTACGTTGCAACGGGGATTCCCGTTTGGAGGATTCGTGTTCGGTTCCTCCGATTGGAACTCCTACATATGAGCTCTATTGTAAACATGGTGTTGGTCCTATTACGTGTAATGAAGTATGGATCCGTTATACCAGAAAAGATGGTGTCCTTAGTTGGCCACCGCATGGTAGCTTCGAAACCGAAATTCTAGACAATCTAGAAATGAAGTTGTTTAAGAGAAAAGCCCGGCCGGCAATGTTTGATTCTTTTCGCGTATGGCGCAAAGAAGCCAAACAGAGAGAAATTAGGAAGACGAAGAAGGAACAGAAAGAGAAAGGGTTGACTTTAATGGAGTCTGCTAGGCAGCTGCATGTCAACGAGACTGAGAAAGCAATGGAGATGGCGAATAGAAAATATAATTTGGCAATTGATAAATGTTACCCTGCATTGCCATCTTGTCCTACTAAGCCGATGGAGGATCATGAAAAGGATCCTCTGTTGTCTTACCTGTTGAATTCACCTCCACCGTATGCACAGGGTATTACAGTACCACAGTTACTACCTGTTGTACAGCCAGCTGCTGGTCAGCCTGGAATAGTTGCTCCACTTCCTTTGATTCCAGCTCCTGTCCTTCCCGTGGTTAATGTTCCTTCGGCACCCCCTCTTCCTGGGTCGCCTGCTCAGCCTTTGCCTGTCGTTTCGCAAACTGCTTTACCTGCTACTCCCACCCTTACTATTTCATCTGCTCCAGCTGCCCTATCCCTGAACCCTGTGAACATTCTGACTCCGCTTTCCGTTCGTCGGAAAATAACCGACTCTGTAACTAATATCTTAACTCCTCTCTACAGGTCTTTAATTGAGACCCCCGTTTCTGACTCTATACAGAGACGTAGCCAGCTTCCTGGTCCTCAGGAACGAGACATGTTAGATTTGACAGCTCTTAGGTGGATGTCGAAAGCTGTGAAGTATGATGCACAAAGAGTGTTAGATACTTTTATGCAATGGAATGAACCTACTCAACGTTATGTTTTTGACGTGATGTGTTCTCTTGTGCGTGAAGAATGGGAAGATGATGACTTAGATTCCGTCCCCTCTGATTTGATAAATATTCAACAGAAATTCGCCAACGGAATGGTGATAGGTTCAGAAGTAAGAGGAGCGATAGAACTGATTTTAGCTCATAGGGATGATTCCCCTCTTCGAGCGACAAGAGACCCTGATGGTTCACCGATTAGTACTAGGAAAAAACGAGGTCAATATCCGATGAGGGAAGTTCCGCCGATATGGCGTGATGCAGTTCAAGCTGATGGGGCTAATAATATTGTAGCTGCCCCGGCACATTTCCAGAGAGTGTGGATACACATCCCTTGGAAGCGGGCCGAAGTATTAGCAGTAAAACAAGCATTACCAGACCCACGTAAAAATCCTGCTGGTTATTACAAAGAGTTAACGCAGACAGTTCAAGAGTGCATCATGAATTTGGCAGACATTGAAATGTTATTTGGTAATGTAGTGCCACAGCCTATATGGGCCAAGATTCGACAAGAGAACCACCCAGTCGCCTTAGGAGGTGATTGGCCAGCTATTGTAGCAGCAGATGCGCAACAAGTTGGCGGTGCTAAACCTGAACCTCTGATTGCTGCCCTACCTGGCAGAATAATTAATCTGATGAAAACGCTGATGCCAGCATTACGAGTCAATTGGGATAAACTATCGGCATGCAAACAAAAGAAGGACGAAAGCGTTTCTGACTTTTTCACTAGATTTGAAGAGACCTTCGTAGACCACAGTGGGCAAGATATGAGTACTGAAGGAGGCCACAGATTGTTTGTCGACAAGTTCGTGTTTAATTTACTACCTGAACTTAGTAACAAGTTAAAGGATTCTGAAAGTGCATGGGCAGTGTCAACGACAGCACAGATACTTGCAACTGCTCAGTATTACGAGAATAGAGAGAAGGAAGAGAAGGAAAAGTCAGAAAAGAAAACAAAAGATTTAAAGACTAAAGTTCTTTTGCAACAGGCGTATCCGCCTCGTTCGAATCAGTCAGATTCACAGCAGCGACCCCAGTTTCAGCAGCAGCCACAATTCCAGCAAGGGACGTCCCAAAGATTTAATTATGGTTTTTCTCGACAACAGTTAGCATGGAATCAGTGTGCCTATTGTAAAAAGGAGGGTCATTATAAGAATGAGTGTCCGGTACTGCACGCACAGACTAGTGGTGTCCCAGCTCAGAGATCTATGCAAACTCCTAGAGGTAGAGGACGTGGTACTATGACACCACAGGCCGATCGCCAATCGAATTATTTTGATCAGCGAAATGCACAATCTGTGCAAGCAGGTAGATCCCAACAGTATCATGTTGAAGATTATTATGATCATAATGAGGAGATTCAGAGAAGCGAGCACTAGGACAGCCACAGGCAAAGAGAGGGAGTAGTATCAGTTCCAGTTCATCAGAGTGGACCTTATGTCGCAGTAGTTACCTCAGGCGTGGTCGAACCGTTTCTGTTGGATACTGGTGCGGCAAAAAGTTCAATTATGCATGCGAAACTCCCTGGCGCACCTTTGTCTGGCTTAACGAACACTTCAGTAGGTTTTTCAGGCGCCCCTGTTCACAATCCTGTTTCTAGTCCTTTGCCAATATCTGTTGGGCCATGCGAACTAGAAGCACCCCTTATTCTAACAACCGGTTGTAATGAGAATCTACTTGGTTTAGATCTGTTGAAACGCCTGCATGCGACACTGTACTGTTCTCCTTCGGGAGTACAGCTCACATTAGGCAAAAGAGTCATCTCTCCAATGTATATGTCGTTGGATAAGCTCCCACCGGAGCTGCGTTCTCTCCCTGATACTCTTTGGGCAACTGGTCCTAACGATGTAGGCCTCTTGGAAATTCCCCCTTATGTGGTAAGTCTGAAAGCGAATGTTAAATTCCCACGAATCCCACAGTATCGGATTTCGAATGAAGGTGAACGAGCACTCTTGCTGATTGTGAAAGACTTAATACAGAAAGATGTGATAGAGGAAACTAGAGGAAATGTCTGCAATAGTCCTGTTCTACCGATTTTGAAACGTACTGACCCTTCCAAACCTCCAATCTACAGATTTGTGATTGACCTCAGAGAAGTTAACAAAATAGTGATTCCGCAGTTTCCTGTGGTCCCAGATATCACTGCATTATTGACGTTGATTCCTGCCTCAGCCTCATGGTTTACAGTTATCGACTTGAAAAATGCATTTTTCAGCATTCCCATAGCCGAGGAAAGTAGAGACATTTTTGGTTTCTCCTTAGGAGGTCGCAGTTTCAGATTCAAGCGCGCTCCACAAGGTTATTGTGAGAGCCCTTCAATTTACAGTCAAGCATTGAAGAGTCAATTAGATGCTCTTGTACTTCCTCCTGGTGTTGCTCTGATCCAATACGTAGACGATCTTTTACTAGCCGCTGATGACAAGGAAACTTGCAAAGCAGCTACAATTTCTCTATTACGTCATTTGTCAGACTTACATCACAAGGTGTCACCTTCTAAACTGCAATATTGTTGCCAAGAAGTGACCTACTTAGGTCATCTTTTGTCAAAGGAGGGAAGAAGGTTGACCCCAGAGAGAATCAAAGCAATTTCGCAGATGACTGTACCAAGCACACAGAGAGAAGTGCGTGCGTTCTTGGGTATTACGTCATACTGCAGGCAATGGATCCCAAATTTTTCTCTCATGGCAAAACCATTGGTAGCCCTGACTGGAAAAGGTGTTCCGAGCCCTTTGCCATGGTCTGATGAATGCCAACAGAGTTTCTATGACTTACGTGATGCGCTGTGTTCAGCTCCTGTGTTGGGTACTCCTGACTACAGTAAGCCGTTTACTTTATATGTCCATGAAAGAGAAGGTTGTGCGTTGAGTGTTTTAACGCAACAATTTGGTGACAAACAGCGACCTTGCGCATATTTCTCATCCACATTAGATCCGGTAGCCAGAGCATTGCCAAGTTGTTTGAGAGCTACAGCAGCAGCTGCAGTGTCTATTCGTTAGTCTGCGGGACTAGTCATGAACAACATGTTAGTAGTCATGGTTCCACATGCTGTGGATACACTCATGAATCGAACGAAAACTCAGCACCTCACCAGTGCTAGACTATCAGGCTACGAGCTGACACTTTTGGCAAGTCACATTCAGATCAAGCGATGCAACATATTGAATCCAGCAACGCTGTTGCCGACTACTCAGGAGTCGAGTGATTCAGAGCCTCATGACTGTTGTTTCAGAACTGAGGAAGAGACAAAAGGCAGGATTGATTTGAAAGATACTCCGTTACTAGATCCAGACGGCACCTTATATGTCGATGGGTCGTGTTTTAAATTACAGAATGGTGATGTGACGGCCGCGTATGCAGTTACGACTTTGAGTACGATTGTTGAGACCGCAAGAGTAAGTCAGAATTCTGCCCAAGCTGCAGAATTAATTGCACTAACAAGAGCGTGTGTTTTAGCTGAGGGAAAGAGAGTGAATGTGTTTACTGATAGCCAATACGCCTTCGGCGTATCACATAGCTTTGGACGTCTCTGGAGAGAAAGAGGTTTTCTCACGTCCCATGGGACTAAGATCCAACATGGACAGTTAGTCAGTGATCTATTAGAATCCCTGACCCTACCGAATGAAGTTGCGATTGTGAAGTGCAGTGCACATCGGAAGATTACGGATGATGTTGGCCGTGGGAATGCGTTTGCTGATGAGGTCGCCAAAGAGACGGCCAAGAACATGATGAGCTGAATGTATGTTGCAACGTCTGCAAGATGGATTGTTGAATCAGGGATGTGTGAGAATACGATTGAAAGTGTGAAGGCAATCCAGAATGAAGCAACTGAAAATGAGAAGAATGAATGGAAGGAGAAAACGGGTAAAATGGATTCAAGTGGATGTTGGGTTGATTTGTCTGAGCAGCAACGTTGGATGTTACCTGATGCGTATGTACTTGCGGTAGTCACGATGGCGCATGGAGCGGCGCACATCAGTTCGAAAGGGATCTGTAAAATGTTAGCTCCAGTATGGAAGAACGATAGAATTACTAAGTGTGCGGAAAGAGTGGTGAAAAACTGCATGATATGCCTGATGCATAATCCTGGCAAGGGAACCCCAACCCCAACTGGTCATTTTGCTCCCCCTTCTTGTCCCTTTGAAGTGATTCAGTTGGATTATATCCACATGGATAGGTGTAACAATCTTAAATACGTCCTAGTGGTAGTCTGTGCCTTTTCAAGATGGATTGAGGCATATCCGTTGAAGGATAACACTGCTATGTCCACTGCCAAAATCCTCCTCAAAGAATACTTCCCCAGGTATGGTATGCCACGGATTGTTTGGTCGGACAATGGAGTTTGTAGGGAAAGTTATGAAGAGTGTGTGTGCGGGTCTGGGTATTACCCAGAAATTTCACAGTGCGAATCACCCACAGTCAGCGGGTTTGGTTGAAGGGTACAATGGCACCCTGAAGCTGAAACTTGCTAAAATTCAAGCTTCCACTGGTCTCTCTTGGCCAGACGCACTGCCTTTAGCTCTATTGTCCACCAGAGCGACTGTACACTCTCGAGTAGGGCTTAGCCCATATGAGATTGTGTTCGGTCGTCCTGCTAATGTTTGGGGAGTCCCTAGGCCAAAGGAATTCAAACAGATTGAATACCCAATGTTGATTGATTATCTTTATGATCTGACTGCTAAATTGAGCCTTATTCATCAACAGGTATTCAAATCCTTGCCTAAACTGCCAGAGAGTCCAGGCCACACGTTGAAACCAGGCGACCAAGTTGTAGTTCGGAATTTTGAACGAACTCGGAACCTCCAGCCAAGATTTGTGGGTCCGTTCCAGGTACTCCTCACAACAAGAACTGCTGTACGCCTAGCTGGAAGGAAAAATTGGGTGCACGCTAGCCATACGAAGCGTGTCCCTCTCCCACTCCCCTATGACAATTGGGTTAGACAGGGATTTGGTGTATCCGAGACAGAACCTGTTCCTAGGCACATCCCTTTCAGTGATGCAGAGTACATAACGGACCACCCACTAACTGAAACACAGAACTTTGACACCTCAGCAGGAACCGCTCCTTTGAATCTTGGACCGAGTATTGTACAAAGTGAACATTTGCCACCTGTGGAGTCGAACATTTCCGCACCTGTAGACCAGCTATTTCAAGATCAGACAAGACCCGGAAAGTACAGATATAATCTACGTTCTCATGTTATGAACTAATGACATTGCATAATAACCTTTCTGTTTGAAAACTGTTTTGATCTTACTGCATTCCATTCAGTCAGGAAGTTTGCTCAAAATTTTTATCTTTTTGTTTTTATTGTTTCTCTCACCTTACCATCTGGGTTACCGTAGGGTCGTAACGTGTGCCTTGTTTTAATTTGCAGGGAATCAGACATAAGGTCGGTTTCTTCTGTCTATCTTGGGAACTCCCAGGGTAAACAGAGGCAAGTTTTTAACAGGTACAAACCATCCATTGTGAACGGTTGTAGAAGATGGAGCTTCCTGAACTGCGACGGGTTAATGTCATAAATGTGCACAAGACAAAGCTATATGACATATTACATAGTAAATGTTTTCTAATGCAATGTACTCTGACACTTCTAATTGTTTTAATAACTTTGGTAGGAGGAATTATTTTTGGTATTCAGTTGATCTTTACACCTGTTACATCTACAGTATCTCCCCATGTTCCTGTTTCTACGACTGTTGTTTATCTCCATTCTTTCCATCCTTTTCCTGCCCACGAGCAAGCTCGACGCTCTGAGTTTATAAATAACACTTTCATTCAGCTCTTGCACCAACATCAACTAGTGGTTAACACAACAAACTGCTGGGTGTGTGGCTTGATACCACATACCATGGACAAGGGCATCCCTTATCTGGTCCTGCCCTTTAGTTATAATGGATCATTCTGGGCATTTCAGACCATGTTCGCTTATGCCCTAGAGACCTATCCTCCACGACCTCCGCGTTCCACTCGGTATAACTCTGCTAATAGAGCCTTGGTAAAAGGAATCACTGACATGGTTAGAGATGTCAATAACACTCCGTTCATTCCCAAGGATGAATTGCGAGTTTACATGGGTTGGAATGTTACGGAATATGGCATTACTCTGGGTGAGAACAAACGTAAAAGCTCGACTCCGATCTGGGTCGTACCCCACCAAGGTCAGGTCTGTTTGCAAGGAAATGGGAGGAATCCGAAAGCTCGACTAGGGAAGAGTGACTGTATCGAAACATATGTTTTCCCGTCACAGTCTTCCCCTGCATTCTTAGCTGCTAAGGGTACCAATTTTGTTTGCCAAGACAGAGCATACACATGGTTGCCTGCTGACTTCTCAGGCTCATGTTATATCGCTCAACTGCTACCTCCGACATACACTGCTGCACCGGACTATCACAAAACTAGAGTTGTGAGAGGTGTTTTCAGTAAAGAAGATACTACTGGCCAAGAAGCAGGAGACTTCTTCAAAGGTTTCCTTCCGTTCTGGGGGCCTATGGCCAACAGTAGAAACTTACGTCAACTAACACGGGTAGTTGAATCCACTATCACCGAAACTGCGGGTGCCCTTAGTAACCTGACAGCTGAGCTTCAAGCGGATCGCCTCATGACGTCACAGAACCGTATGGTTCTTGATGTGTTACTTGCAGATCGAGGTGGAGTGTGTAAGATGATCCAATCGAGTTGCTGTGTTTATATCCCAGATAAAGCGCCAACAGTATACAAGGCCATCTCTAAGGTACACAAAATCTCTGACTCTATTCATGTAGAGGAAGGTGACTGGTCATTAATGGGATGGTTCTGGAGCCTGTTGTCTGCGTGGGGATGGAAGGTTCTGATAGTCACTGGTGTTGCGTTGGTATTTTTATTTTCGTGCTGTCTCATTGTTCAGTGTGGTCCTGCCTTATGTAACCTCTGCATTTCAACATGCGTAAGAAGACCACCTGTTTTTAGAGATACGCCACGGGATAGAGTAATGCTTCAACAACATATCAGTGACCTGATGAACATAGAAATGGATTCTGACATAGAGTGAGTTATTGCCTATGTAAGGGCAAAAGGACGGTCTGAGGTTCTGTAGCGATCCGAACCCGTGAAATCGGTATCGTAGTACTGACACGATTTTGGTACCAATGAACCGCAAATGATCCATTACATGCATGACAGTGTTTTCGCTACGCAACTAGCATGAATTCACTGAGAAATAGGGCATTCTGTTGTAAAGTCATGGCATCCATTTTAGTTACGACATCCATTTTGTTTCTTGCCCTCACATAGTCAATGAACGGGCGATGACCCCGGCAGAGTCACCTTGTTAAGGACACGTAAGCTCAAGCCCCGAGAAAGGCTGACGCTACATGACTAGGCAGAATCAAGCTGCCTCCCCTGCCTGAGGCCAGTCCTGCTATACTGGTTCTCGTGTCCGTTGTCCTGACTGAAAGGCCGAAGACGGTAGCCATGCCTGTTTATGATCCATAAACACCTCTTATCCTAATTTTCAATCCTTTGCACCTGGCTCTGCTCCTCTCCTTCTGGGCTTTTACAATGGGGAGGTTACGATTTTTATGATGGGGAGAATCGGACAAAGAATGGAAAACTGTCAAGGGAACCTGATCGAATACCGAAATCCTACGACTAATTATTGTTTGATGTCTATTTACTGTTTGTTTGGGATACCGGGTTGGGCATGAGAAATATTCGTGTAATGTTGCCTAAAGACATTTTGCGTGTATTTAAAGAACAACCCACTTAATGCAATTTGAACAGTCTCGTAGATTCTGCCTCTGTGTGGTTCCTATGACTTCTGTGTCCCTGCAGTAAATAAACCTTGGTCTTTGACGCCACCATCGAGAAGCCCGTGTCTCTGTTTATTTGTGCACCGAGACAGGAGGAACTCAGGGGTCTTTGGGTGTTGTTTCCCTGACACCTCTGGACTCTTAAAAGTCCAGAACCTCATCCCCACAGCTGTTGCCTATAGAGTGCATGTACCCCCTGTCCTTGATGGCAGCCTGCAGGTAAGAAGAAAAATAAAATGATAATAAATAGTTCTGCTGCCACCTAGTGGGGTGACGCTCCTCCAGCATAACAGAGGAGTCACCCCTGGTGTTGGCATGTCTCTCACATTCCATTTTTGGAGGTTGGATGTTGGGTTATCTACCTCAGAGCTGCCACCTCTCCATTCTGTCGTGTGGCTTTGTACTTCATTCCGTGACCCCCATTGGATGCCCCACATCATCTCCTGACAAGATTCATCGAAAACATTATACGGTGTACCACATGATGTAAACTCAAGTATAAAAACAGTAAGTTAAAAACTCCCTCACCGAGGTTGGACATCCAATAAGCAAGTACCTTTTTAGGCAAACATATATTAACAGTGTGAACATGTCCAGTTCCTAATCAGTGGGTGTATGGTAGTGCCTATGGAGCTCCTCTTTCTGCCGTGCCCCTTTAACATCAGCAGGTACCACGTTCCCCCAGTGCCTCCTCAACATCAGGATATAGAAATGCATGCTTGTACCTACCCACCTAAAACAGTTCCAAGGGCAGACCACTTCAGGCTAGATCATTGGCCAGGCAAAGAGTGAGGACCAGTTCCTCTCCCCACCCCTACTCGGGCACACCTGATATGTTCTTGCCAGACACTCTGTCCAAGCCGTGATCCGATGACAAAGTGATGAAGAGGTTTTTACTATGGAGCAATACATATGCAACCACTTTTGGCTTCTCCTTAGCTTCCTTTTCAATAGTTGGCCAGGACTGGTGTTTTGGGCATGGGCCTCCTCCATCTCTTTCTCCCAGTGCTATGTAAGGAATTCGCCATTTGCATGAATCATCCCTCCTTTTGTGCATATCCAGGTCCAGGCCTCATCAGGTGGTTGGAAGAAAAGCAACATGTCTCCCTCAATCACTCGCAATTTAGCGGGGAAGAGAGGTGCATATTACAAGTCCAACTAGTGCCATCATGACCCCCTCATAGTACCTTGGTCCCTTAGCTCTGAATGTTTGAAGCACTAAATCTCTATCTCTATAATTGAGAAGACGTGTAACCACGGGGCGAGGGGCTGCTCTGGGTAGCAGGAGCCTTCTCGGCATCAGGTGGACACTCTAAATAGAGAAGAATTTCAGGGCCTTCCCAGCCAGGACAGTGTTAATAGGCCATTGCTCAGGAACAGTTCAATGTTTGGCCCTAAGCTTGCTCAGGAATGCCCACAAAATGAATATTATTGCGTCACAAGCGTCCCTCTGCATCTTCAATAGGCTCACAATGTCAGACCTCATGGGTTGCATCTGGAATTGCAGATTTTTCAAGGTGGGGAGCTTCTTGTGGTGAACACAAAACAGGGACACTTCCAGTGTAGCATCTTGTAGTTTTGTATTGCCTGAAGTATTTTTTCAAATTGCTCTGAGTGTTTCCCCAGGTGATTTCCAGCTACCTGAGGGGCCTCCCACAAAGCATAGTCAGACCCAGGTAGTCCATTAGAGAGTAGGAGAGCCAACCTGTTCCCTTTGGGCTTCACCATCATGGAGGGAACACCTATGCCACCACAAACGCAGTGCCATGGGCACCTCTGCTTCCACTGTTGAGCGAACCCTTGGGGATTTCACCAGCTGATGCCTGTGCTATCACTACTCCACACACCCACGTGTTAGGCTCAAAAGGGAGCTGCCTTCAACCCAATCCAGGGAGTGGAACTCATGCTGGCGTATTCCGTTTGCAAGCCAATACCAGAAGGTCTATAACCTCTGGCCTCCTGGCCCATCTCGCAAACCTTGCAGAGTCAGTGGACCCAACCTCCCCCAGCGTCGGGGACACATATGGAGCACTACTGTTGAGGCTACTCATCTGCAGTCCACAAGTGGGTAATCCCCAGGGTCAAAGGGGGGCCAAGTTTCACAATCCCTGGAGCGGTGGAAACGGCGACAGGTCTCCACGTGGCCCCCAGGACCTGCCGAGTCTCCTCCATGTAACTTTCTGCATGCCGCACGGCCTCTGACTTGGGGCCCGCCTCAAGACTAGTGCGGTCTCAAGTTGTCACCTCCCCCCGTTGAGTGCTTCCCTCTAACGTCTCTGATAACTATTCCGGAAGTGCAGCTTCTCATGCCATGCTCAGTGGCTCCCAAAGGCAATATCCTTTGGGACACTGTGCACCAGTCCAGTAGTACCCGAGAAAAAGTGGCGCACCTTTCCGTTGGACTTGTGGGGGAGTCATAAACTGGAGGGATCCCTGGCTCAGCAGGATGAACCAAGGTTTACACTGGCACACTGTGGAGCTCTGAAGGATGCATCTGCCATCTTCGCCATGACCCTCCTCTGCAGTTATTCCCCTTTGAAAGCTTTAAATGAGCTCTTTACACAAATTTACGACACAAAGAAATGTTAATGTTAATGGGATTTATAAAGCTCGCAAATACCCGGTGTCTTGGCGCTGAGAACACAGTAAGCCCGACCAGTCGTCTAATTCTGGAAAAGAAAGGTTTTTAGCCCTTTCCTGAAGATGGTGAGGGAGCCAGCAGTTCTGAGCTCACTCAGGAGCATATTCCAGAGTTTAGCGGTGCAGTAGAGAAATCTACGTCCGCCCCAGCGAGAAGATCGGATTCTAGGTACTGTCAGGTGTCTAGGCCCTGTAGAATGAAGTTGTCTGGCTGGTTCATACCAGACAAAGAGATTTTGGAGAAAGGAAGGTCCTGTGTAACTCGGTGCCTTGTATGCCAGACATTGGGCCTTGGATTTGATATGTTGTTTCACCAGGAGCCAGTGCAGGCCACAAATCTATTTGGAGACAGATTTGTGCCTGGGAGTGTTAACCAGCAGTGGAGCCACTGTGTTTTGAACAGTCTGAAGCTTTTTTAGATATTGCTTCTGCATGCTCAGATAGAGCCCATTGCACTTTTGACTGAATTAGCGTTGTTACCACTGTCTTCCTAGTGTCCAGGGGGATGTAAGGAAAGATCTTCCTTATTTTCTTAATGAAAAAATGGGAGGTAGAGACGATGGCATTTGTCTGATGTGAGAGTGCCAATTTGTTGTCAAACTATACTCCCAGATTTTTAGCCTTGTGCACTGGTTTTGGTGGTTCACCCATCACTGCCGGCCACCACAGGATTTCCCAGCTGGGTTGCATGTTGCCAAAAATTAGGACGTCAGCTTTTTCAGAAATGAGTTTGAGACAATGTGTTCCCAATGTGTTGAACAACACGTTTTCTCATTAATTTATCGGCAGAATAAGAGATATGAGTCTGGCCAAGATGTCCTAAATATCTACATGTCAAGGCTGTCAGAAACGCATATGAGTTATAATGATGATAAGTGCACAGAGGTGACGCGTGTAAAGAACACTGGTTCTGCCTGAATTTTTCCTCTGAGTTTCTGCATCTCTTGTTATTCATAATCAGTTTGATCACACAGTGGTTAGTTTATTACATAAAAACAGACATTTGGCCAATCAGCCAGAGAGGCCTTCGAACCGAGCTGTCCAGAAAAAAGTCAGATTCTAGACAGCTGGTTGAGGTCCTTTCTGGACCCAGAATGGACATCCATGCAGAAGCCAAGTTCAGCTGAGTTCCACTGACAGAGAGCTTCCTCCTCCCATCCTGCTTCTCCAGCAGAGAGTCTGATAACACAGGAGCGCAATGTGTTGTAGGGATGTAGGCAACAGCCCAAGGTCTCCCCAGCAAGCAGTTAGTTTACTTGGCATCAGCATAATGAAAAACATGTGTTGGAGTTGGGAAACATATTTTTGGGAAATATGGTAGAAATTTGTGTTGTGTTCACTCTCATAATAACCCTAGTAAAAGCAATCTGCTTCAAATATGTTGCAGTCATAGCTCTGGTACTAATTTATAGAATACTACAATAAATGTTTTGAAACACACATTGTGTCCTTGTTAGTACAGATGCGTGAGTGTGAAATTCCATGTACGAAACGTTGGTTTCCTGGATACCCATGTTTCATTGAGAGAGTGACTATTTTGTTTACCAGAAAGCACATCTCCCCAGGTGTAAAGGGGACTTCAGGTCTGCAGTTAACCAGATCCAACTTCCTCACACATAACACATTGAAGTAAGGGCCTCATTCTGATGATGGACGGACCGTCACCGACTGGCCATCGGCGGTGGTCTGTCTGACACCCAGAGTATCGTTCTGACAGCCGGATTACAATGCCAGCAGTCAGAGCTATTTGTGGTTTAAATCCTTTTATTGATTTTGAAAAGGTAATCATCACATTAGTTGCCACCTACATCCAGTCAGAGCTATTTGTATGGGGGAAAGACTGCTGCCTCCAACAGCCACAATGGGGGTGGTTTCTGTGGAGGTATCGCTGTAGGGATTGGGATGTCCCTTTTCCTCTGCCTTTACATGACGGTCCAACTGACATGTAAAGACAGATGTAAAGGGACTATTGGGGCCCCTAGAAGGGCCCCCGTCTGCCGCGGTCCTTTGCTATGGGGCCAGGGGGGCACATGTGGTGCTCACCCAAAATCTATGCACCGTGTGCCAGGCACCGTATGGTGCCTAGCACACTGTACATGGCGCTTAAAAACATGCATTTTTCTATTGCGGCTTGTGATGTGGCCTGTTTCCAGCAATAGAAAAATGCATGCTTTCTACTGCCTTCACGGAGGTCGGAACGTAATATGGCTGGTAGAGCTGCCGACTACCTGTCGGCCGGTCTCTATCCTGCAGTGAGTGCAGTCAGAGGCTCCTCCCACCACCATCTTAATGAGCCCCTAAGTCCTTGTGTTATAAAGTTAGAGGGCCCGATTCACAGAACTAACTTAAGACAAAATCCTAAACTTACTACCATTTTGGTATTCACAGAAGGCACTTACTAATTTTGGTATTCACAGAAGGCACTTACTCCTTTCGGTATTCACAGAACTTAGGAGTCCTAACTACGTTTTGGGCCCTTGCCTGCCGCGGGTACTTGGGCCTCCCACACAAGTGAGGCACAATTTTTCCCGGGAGACCTGGGGGAACGCTGGGTGGTGGTAAATTTGTGTGAGCCCAGTGATGCCACATCTTTCCCACACCAAAATGTGTGAAAAAAGTGATTTTATCAGCTAAAATTGAGGTTTGCAGGGGATTCTGGGTAAGGAAACGTTGGGGGATCCATGCAAGCCATACCTCCCTGGAAGCCACCGGGTGTCTAGTTTTCAGAAATGCATGGGTTTGATAGGTTTCCCTAGATGGCCGCCGAGCACCGGGCCACAAACCCAAGTGACCCCCCTTGCAAAACCAGGTGGTTTAGCGATAGGCCATTTTGATGTCGCCTCACTACGTTTTGGGCCCTTGCCTGCCGCGGGTACTTGGGCCTCCCACACAAGTGAGGCACCATTTTTACCGGGAGACCTGGGGGAAGGCTGGGTGGTGGTAAATTTGTGTGAGCCCCGTGATGCCACAACTTTCCCACACCAAAATGTGTGAAAAAAGTGATTTTTTCAGCTAAAATTGAGGTTTGCAGGGGATTCTGGGTAAGGAAACGTTGGGGGATCCACGCAAGCCATACCTCCCTGGAAGCCGCCGGGTGTCTAGTTTTCAGAAATACATAGGTTTGGTAGGTTTCCCTAGATGGCCGCCGAGCACCGGGCCAAAAACCCAAGTGACCCCCCTTGCAAAACCAGGTGGTTTAGCGATAGGCCATTTTGATGTCGCCTCATTACGTTTTGGGCCCTTGCATGCCGCGGGTACTTGGGCCTGCCACACAAGTGAGGCACCATTTTTACCGGGAGACCTGGGGGAATGCTGGGTGGTGCTAAATTTGTGTGAGCCCCGTGATGCCACAACTTTCCCACACCAAAATGTGTGAAAAAGTGATTTTTTCAGCTAAAATTGAGGTTTGCAGGGGATTCTGGGTAAGGAAACGTTGGGGGATCCACGCAAGCCATACCTCCCTGCAAGCCCCCGGGTGTCTAGTTTTCAGAAATGTATGGGCTTGGTAGGTTTCCCTAGATGGCCGCCGAGCACCGGGCCAAAAACCCAAGTGACCCCCCTTGCAAAACCAGGTGGTTTTGAGATAGGCAATTTTGATGTCACCACACTACGTATTAGGCCCTTGCCTGTCGCGGGGACTTGGGCCTCATATATACTCCAAAACAATACCACTCACTTGCCAGAGGCAGCTAAACTACTCACCACCACCTACTCTGTACAGACACAGTATGGATCATCAATATCCCACTAAAAAAGAAAGAGAAAAGCAATTACACATAAGACTATGCAAAACACATCGCAAAGAATTTCATGCTCAAACCACTAACTAAATATGCCGCCATTATGACATCACTTACAACAAAATTCATTCAGACAGTACAATATTACTCATTTGGAGTAAATACAACAAAAAAAAAATTCTTACCAAAACAATGCAACTACACAAAACTGCAGAACAACCACTGTCGAAACCGGAAACAGGAATCAAAAGCTTTACACTAGAATAAAAAGGAGAAAAAAACTTTATTGTCACATATGCATATAATGCTCTAGACCATCACGTACTGCGCAAAATTTATTACTTGAACCTCCCACTTTCAAGAAAGAAAGATCGATGGCCCAATCCTTTACAAGCAACGCGGCGAGAATCTGGAACTCCGCCTCAGCTCTGGACCACCCCCTCCCTTTTCCCAGTCCTTCAAAACTGACCTCAAAGTTCTCATCCTGCAAAGACACTTCCACACTTAATTCACACCCTCTCTATTGTCTGAAGGAAGTCTTTACATTATAGGAAATTCAGTTCTCCATGCCCGTAGAAGTGCCTTCCTAGTGTGTTCCTGTGTTTTGAGTGTCTGCCATTTATTGCACTTTTATACCTCTACTTGTACTTTGTACTCTTTTGTAACTTGCACACATGTCACTTTTCCTCTTGTAACGTATTGTTTGCTACCTCTTGTATTTTGTTTGCTTTTGATACATGCACAATTACCACCATTGCCTCATGTAACATAACGTTTGCTCTTGTTTTCAGAGTGTCTGCCATTTATTGCAGTATTTTACCTCATGTGACATCCATCAGAGAACTGCGTGAATAATTACCTGGTAATCCCCTCAGCACAATGCAAACACCCACCCGAAATAGGTACCCAGTGAGGTCACACCGTTCGCATCGCCCTAACCTGCTCAAGGTTCATGTGACCTCAGTGACAGTCACAGTGACTGGATCACTGTTGCTCTAGGGTGTGCTGCTTCGTAGGCCTGCCCGCAACACTGGAGATGAACTTCAGTATGGATTGTGGTGGACAGGCCTTCAAGGTTAACCCACAATTGACACCACTACAGTACACCTGCTTATGCTAAGACATCAAGCCTTCTACGGTCTAGTGGGGCCTTCTACTGTCTAGCATGGGAATGTGCTCCCTCAGTACAGTGGTGTGGTGGACTGGTCATGAATGCTGAACCCGGTTCCCCAGGTCCAAATTCGACAGCTCTGGCCATAGTGCCACATCCCCACTGAACGCCATACTTGCCCACTGAGAGAAACTCGCACTGCCTTCAGCTATAACCTAATTGTGCCCGCTATAAACACTTGGATGTGGCTCAATTCAAATTATGCACTTGATAAGAGTAATACGCTGCCAAAAAAATAAAAAAATCAACCACTCATAGGGAATGCAAAGCATGTGAAATGTAAGCAGAAACATCATGGTTACCTAAACGATCTCTCACTAACTATTCAGAAATCAGCGAGTGGTTTCACCTGAAAAGTTATGGACATGACTAGAGGGCCCTGAAGAGAACCGTTTCACTGTCCATTGCTTACATCCTTACAAAACATAAGCAGTATGGTATAAAAAGACCACATCCATAAACACAGAGCCATGGTGCACATTGTGTTTTCCAATTCACCCATCAACGAGGTATTGCAGTACCTCCAGGAATGGTACACTCTCCCAACCTGGAAACAACAATGCTGTTCAAAGAAAGAAGAGAAAACGAAAGTAGCGCTTCACTGGCAAACTCTGTGATGCTGGTGTATTTGGATGTAAATAAAATCAATCTGGCCACTTTGCAACCCCTCTGTCTTACTTTATTGTTCAAAGAAAGAAGAGAAACTGAAAGTAGTGCTTCACTGGCAAACTCTGTGATGCTGGTGTATTTGGATGTAAATAAAATCAATCTGGCCACTTTGCAACCCCTCTGTCTTACTTTATTGTTCAAAGAAAGAAGAGAAACTGAAAGTAGTGCTTCACTGGCAAACTCTGTGATGCTGGTGTATTTGGATGTAAATAAAATCAATCTGGCCACTTTGCAACCCCTCTGTCTTACTTTATTTCGCCCCCCCTGGGAACAACAATGCTGTTCAAAGAAAGAAGAGAAAACGAAAGGAGCACTTCACTGGCAAACTCTGTGATGCTGGTGTATTTGGATGTAAATAAAATCAATCTGGCCACTTTGCAACCCCTCTGTCTTACTTTATTTCGCCCCCCTGGGAACAACAATGCTGTTCAAAGAAAGAAGAGAAAACGAAAGTAGCGCTTCACTGGCAAACTCTGTGATGCTGGTGTATTTGGATGTAAATAAAATCAATCTGGCCACTTTGCAACCCCTCTGTCTTACTTTATTTTGCCCCCCCCTGGGACCAACAATGGTGTTCAAAGAAAGAAGAGAAAACGAAAGTAGCGCTTCACTGGCAAACTCTGTGATGCTGGTGTATTTGGATGTAAATAAAATCAATCTGGCCACTTTGCAACCCCTCTGTCTAACTTTTTTTCGCCCCCCTGGGAACAACAATGCTGTTCAAAGAAAGAAGAGAAAACGAAAGTAGTGCTTCACTGGCAATCTCTGTGATGCTGGTGTCTTTGGATGTAAATAAAATCAATCTGCAATTACCACGAACCAAGCGGAGCCTAAAATAAAACATTTCTCCTCCCCCCAACATTGTGCCCCCACCCTACCTAACCCTCCGAGCGCAAAATACCCCCCTCCCCAGCCCCAAAACTCACCTTTCCCCTCCGACGCGCAGGAAGCAAATGGCTTCCTGCGCCTCGGAGCACAAAGGGGAAACCTCCATGACGTCAGCGCGGCTCGCGCGCTGATGTCATTGATGACGCGGGGGTGGGGGGCGGGGTGAGGCAGGGGAAGTCTTCCCCTGCCTTCCCAGTAAAAAAAAAAAAATCGAACACTCACGGGTGGAGCGCCAGCGCTTCCCCCGTGGGTGGGTGTCATGATGTGCTGGACACGTCATGGGCACAGCGCGACTGTGCTCCATGACGTGTCCAGCACGTCATGGGCACACAAGGGGTTAAAAAATATAGTTTTAAATAGAAATAATAGAATCTAGTAAACATTAAATATACAAAAAAATAACAGTATTATAATGTAAAATACAGGTCTGAAGTTCTTGAGGTATATCGGGTTGGCACAGGGTTTCTTCAGCAAGGGGTTGATCTCTGTATGTTTTCAGTCTTCCAGGAAGGTGGTAGAGTTCATGGAGCAGTTGATGGTGCAGCAGAGTTCGGGGACAATCATGGTGTCAGCTCTGTTGAAGATGTGATGCAGGCAGGGGTCCGATAGTGCTCCAGAGTGGATGCTGTTTATGATCTTGAGGGTGTCGTCCTCTGTGAGGGGGGTCAAGCCGAGTAGGGTCTGTTGGGGTCTGGCATCATTGGGTGCAGTGGTTGTGGTGGGATAGGAGGGTCTTGGTTATTGAGGCTATCAAAGCTGTCGTATAACTCTCTGATCTTGAGGTGGAAATAGGTGCTGAGGTTATTGCAGACATCTTGGGAGGGGGGTGTGTGCTGTCTCTGTACTGGATATGTTGAATTCTTTGACCACGGCGCAGAGTTCCTTGCTCTTGAGTGTATTGGCGTTGATCCTTTCTATTAGGGCCACTATCTTCGTTGTTCTGATGAAGTGGTGGTGTGCGGTGACAGCAGTCTTGAAGTCTGAGTGATCTTCAGGGGTCTTGCTGCTACTCCATCTCTTCTAAAGCCATCTACAAGTGCCTCTGGACACATGAAGTGCAGGAGAGAACCAGCAGGGTTTCTTGGAGTGTTGCTTGCTTAAGGCTTTCTTCAGGGTAGTCGGAGATCCATCGTTGGAGTTTGTGCACTGCGGTGTTGGTGCCTGTGGATGTCGGTGGAGGGATTTTGCTGAGGCGTTGGTGAGCTGTTCTTCGGTGACCTAGTCCCAGCTTCTACAAGGGTAGTGGAGGGCGTGTTGGTGTACGGTGGGTTGGTGACGGTGAAGTGGACACAACAGTGGTGAGTCCATTGGAGCTCAGTGGTGTGGCTGAAGATTATGTTTTCGCTGGCAGAGAAGAAGGGATCAAGCGTGTGTGCTGCTGAGTGGGTTGGGGAGGTGACCTGTTGTTTGAGTCCGGCGGTGGCGAGGTTCTCCAGCAGGGCCAAGGTGTCTTTGATCCCACTCCAGTCTGTGCAAAAGTAGGGAAATTGTTGAACTCAGGTGGGGTACAAATTACTATTCGCACTCCAGTCAGTGCAACAGCAATTTACTATTCCCACTCCTGTCTGTGGAACAGTAGAGAGAGCATTGGACTGCGAAAGGGTAAAATGTACTATTCCCACTTCAGTCTGTGCAACAGTAAGGAAATCGTTGGACTCAGGAGGGGTAAGAATTCACTATTACCACTCCAATCTGTGCAAAAGTAGAAAACGTTTTGGATGGTGGAGGTGTAAAATAACTATTCCAACTGTGGTCTATATAAGGTAGAGAGAGAGGAATTCACTTCCAACAAATACAATAAAATTCACAACCACATTAAATAGAAGTAAAATAAATATTCAAATATATAATATATATAAACATTTAAAACAATCAAATAAATGACATTTATTGCAATGCTAAATAAATATTTTAAATTAAAACACATATTATTAATATCATTAAAATAACACACTATATTCTCACAGTTATAACAACCAACAAATAAAATGTTATTTACAATCAAAAAAATAAAACAAAACTAACACATAACATAATACATAACTCACTTTTTGAAAAATAAATAACTATGTTTACATTTATATTAACTTAAAAATCAACCTACCACATTTTTAGGATCAAGGGAACAAGGTACTGCAAAGAGGCATCGGGCAGGCGTTTCTCTGAAACAAAAACCTACATGCTCGCAAGACAGGTGAAGTTCACACTCGCAATCAGACAGGTACTCGATGCCCTGCCACAGCTCTCAGAATCGAGAGCAGGCAATAAAGTCAAACAAAATAACTGCCTGGGCCCCCTGCAAGGCTGATCTAGAAACCAAACAGATGGATACCGACAACAAAGGGCCTCCAACGAGGACTGCAACTGGTGCCCAGCAGGGAAAAGCTCACATGTTCTAAGCAGTGCCCATAGGGCAATCACAAGAGGCAGTTGTGCTACCATAAAAGCAACATGGCACGAGGAAGTAGCACCTTACCCCTGATCTCTATATTTGAACATCTCACGGCCCGGCCAAAGATTACATACCAGAGAAGAGCACCCATACACCAGAAAGGCAACCAACAATGCCTCACTTTCCAGGACTCCTGTGCCCAACTGTATGCACTTTGAACTCACAGCCTTTTCAACAGGTTTGAAGGAAAAGTTTGTGCCATATAAAAATAACACCTTGCTCTACAGCAAAGAAGGGATTTACCAACAAATGGTGTAAAAGTATGAATTGCAGGCTTAAGTAACTAAGTGGCTGGAGGGTTCGAGGGAGGGGGAAGGGTGGAGGGGTGCAGATTTTAAGCCCATTTTACTGTAAAGATTTTAAATAATTGAACTCTCAATAAATGTACTTACTTACTATACCTCTACAAGCTAAAGAAAACACATCTAAAATCTGTCTTAAAAATTATAATTACACATTTTACATAATTAATTGTCAATTAATAGTAATTAACTAATAATAAAATAAGTATATTTCATCTACTTCCCACCCTTCATCCCTGCAAACGCAGCAACACACACATAATATATAAATAAAAAATATCTTATTTACAAATGTATATAATTCATTATTGATTAAAAACTTAAAAACTATGAACTACTAATAAATCATTTATAATTAATTAACTTCCCACCCATTACCCATACAAACCAAACAACCCGCACCTGATATATAACTTAATTACACAATTTATCAAATTAATTTTCAATTTAATAATGAATTACTAATTACCATTAATTATTATCATAATTGGTTTCCTCCACAGTCTTAACCCCTACATAGACCACATCCCGCACCCAAAATGTAAATACAATATTGAAATATTTACACAATTTACATAATTATCAATTAAATAGTTAATAAAAATCCAATTTTAATTAATTATTATTGGGCCTTGAACAACCCAGTCCATTATTTTTTACCCTATCACTATCAAACAGATTTGGGTCTCAAAAGTCCGTAGATTGACTTGACACTATAGGGCCCCGGAATGAGAGATTTGACCACCAGAAGGAGCTCTTGGAGAGCCCAACTCAACAGGGGGAGTTTGCACAGTGGTTTGGGCATTCAAGGCAGGAAGAGCAACAGGTAAAGGTGTGTACTGTTGCAGAGAGAGGAGTTTAAAGTGGCGGATGGCATGGGGCTCTTATCAACCAACCTTTGCCTAATGCATCACAAAAGTGCATACAGGCATTCAATTGCCAAATGTGGGTGACTTTAAAATCCCCATCCCCCATATTTGACCATTCTGCTGCTAGCAATGGCTGAAGGCCAATGGGTGTGGAGATGACCAGCCCACTCCTACAAGATCATGGTACATCAATGTCCGGTGATCAGTCTCAAATCCCAGACAACTGTGCGGGCCCTTCTAGGCTGCAGGTACTTTCATGGAACATAGCAGGTCTCACTACCAAATTGGACAACCCTGTTTAGGGGGCATTCATAGAACAATATGAAATCTGCATGTTCCAGGAAACTTGGGCTAGGGTGGACATGCATAGATTAGGCTATGCATCATTTAGTATAGCAGCCACTTCTGGGGCTAGGGGATGGCCCTTAGGGGGACTCTGTACCTGGGTCAGTGCGCATCTGGGCTGTGAAGTGAAAGAGATAGTGATGTCCTCACGTGACATTCTTTGTATTTTTTTAATCTTTCCTACAAAGTTCAGAATTGCCCTGATAAATATCTACTCCCGGCCGATTGGCTATTTCTGCTCAGCATTCCAGATAATTTTTGGGTGATCCTTTAACACTGACTAATGGCATGAAGAGAGTTCGATAGAGGGTACTCTGCCAATCTGAAGAAAAGCTGGTCTCTCTATACTAAACCACCATCCCATTTCTCATGGCCGAGAATCAATTTACTTTGACGGACAGCAGCTCTACTTCGCCTTCTAAAATCTTTGATAATCACCAAGACCTAGTATTTACTATTGCTGATAATTTGTATCCCAGCAAAAGAATAAGCTCGACACCATTGGTATAGTGATAGCTGCTGTATGGCCAAGTCAGATCTCATTGCTGCTATAAAACTTAAGGATAGTGCTGCGGCTCCGAAACCTCAGGTAACAGGGAAAAGGGGTGAGTCCCGTACCGATATCCTCTCTTCGTTACAGACCAAACATCACACAAATGCATTCACGCATACAGTCATAGGTGGGGCCCATAACACCAACATTCACACGTCAGTTCACACTGGTCTGCACACACAGGAGAGATGAGCAGTTCAAGCGCCTGACCTGTAGGGGAATACCTTATAACCTATAGGAAGAAATATTATATTACAAATCTGTACATTAACACACTTTTGCCTACAGATCTCAATCTTAAACATCAAGGCACTCCTCCCACCTGATCAATGGATCAAATAAGTTGAATCGGTTGATGGTGATTTAGAACCAGCTAAAATACATTTCAAGATTTCGATCTTACCTCCCTCAATAAGTTACGCACTCATTTCTTGTTAATCAATATCTGTTTATCAAATAATTCATAAAGGTTAAATCAACATTTAGGAAGTTCTAAATCAAATTTCATGTAAATCACAGAACATCATATTTACCTAATCTGGCTATCGGGCGTCCTCTAAGTCATTTGCTTAGCGTAGTCAAATTGGCAGTCAGTTAGTCAAAAGCAAAACAGGGTTTTTCGCTCAGCATGCTACAGACCCAAAAGAAGGACAAGGTCCAGAGACGTGCAAGCATTTACCTATGCCCGTAGGCTTAGGAAAGTTCACAGTTCATCAGATAATGGGCAGCATTCAGCCGGTCAAAGATTCAGGAAACGCATCAGTCACCCTATGTGGAAGCGTCACGTAGCGTCACCATCGTCTTCGTCAAAGATTCGTTTTTTCTCTCTATTCTACCATGTCATTTATAATTAAAAAAAGGGTAAAGAAGTAACAATATATCATTTTGAGCAGTCCTGATTGGTTGGTTGAGATCGTCCGGCAGAGTCTTTTGGGAACTTGGTACAGTTCAAAGATGACATCACGAAGTCAGTCCGTTCTAGTTCTTTGTTAAGAGTTCATTGTTTTACAATTTGGCTGCCATCCCACCGTGGCCTTGTTCTGGAACACCAAGGCACAGGTCATGACAAGGGCACAGGAACAAAATGTCGCACAGGCGCACTTCGCTCCAAACCTCGTGGAATAGTGGCCATCACCTTGTGTCGCGTCGGCGGCCATTTTGTATTTTAGGCCCAAATGATAACTTAAGCAAAACAAAAAAAAAACATAATTAATACATAGAAATAATGACTTAAATTTTAACCCCTTACTAATCCCTCTATGTGTAGATATTTATCTAGCGTATAGCGACATTTAAAGCATTTATATTCACCCTTTAGTTGTCATCTGGGGCAACATTACAAAACAATACAAAAGCCACATATATCATGCAATATTCTAATTAAAACATACACTACTGTTAGTATGCGTACGGATTTTAGTCATAAAGATTATTTAGCCATGCAAATTGCAAATCCCACGTATATTTTGTATATTAATAAGGTTGATTAATGAACATGCACACTCATTCAGTAATATGTCAATTAATAGATTATATTATTAATACATTCATGCAGAATAGGGGGGTATACTAAATTTTGTACTACCCGCTCCATCATAGGCTGTTAATAAGAGAAAAAAGGGTATCCTATAAAAGTACCATCGACAAGGCAAAAAGAAGATGGCAATGTCATAAATGGGACACACTGAGAGGCGTCTTAAGCGCCCATGATATGAGGTCCTTTTGGAATGTGGTAAACTCAGGCACCTCAAAAGGAAAACCAGCCATAAAACCTAATATAGGGGCGGATGCTTGGAAGGCTCACTTTGAATCATTATATTTAAGGGTAGAGGATGAGGATGGGTCAACTGAGCTCCCCCCCAAGCTAATTTGTTTTACTGCCCCTATGATCTCCCTTAAGGAGATAACTGATGCATTGACCAGGGTAGCACCATCCAAGCATCCAGGGTTAGATAGGATCCCCAGGGACCTTTTTCATAGTTAACCTACTATTTGGGCCCCCTACCTGTGGTCTTTGTTTATTATTATACCAATTTATAAAAAGGGATCTCTGCTCCTCCCCGATAAATATCGACCTATCAGCTGCGTACTGTCGGGCGACTCCAGAGCTGGATGGAGGAGCACAATGTACTTAGTTCCTTCCAAGCCGAGTTCAGAGCGAAGATGTCTACAATAGGCCAAATTTTTAGGTTGCAATTACTGCATTGGAAATCAGTGTGTATGGAGGGTGGCAGACTCTTTTTAATGTTTGCGGATCTAAAATCTGCATTCGACCTGGTACCAAGGGACAAACTGTGGGCAATTTTACTGGATATGGGGGTCCCAGCATACCTTTGCCACCAGCTGAAACGATTACATGAGGGCAATTTTGCCCAAATCAGGTATGACAAAAATAGTGAACTCACTACCCCCATAGCTGTAGAAAGAAGTGTAAGCCAAGGCTGCGTCCTGGCCCTGATTTGTTTTTTGCCTTTTTATTAATGGTTTGGTTGAGTTGTTGATTGCAGGGAAGGATATTGATGCCCCTAAGCTGGTGAACCGTAAAATACCTGCTTTATGTTCGTCAACGACACCCTACTAATCTCAAAGTCATCCATGGGAATTCAGAGGGCCCTAGACATTTTTCATGTTTTTTGTAAAAATAGGGGGCTGGAGATTAACCTACAGAAAACCAAATACATTGTATTTAATGCAAGTAATAGTATCCGGCCATACCCCCGCCTAGATGGGATACCCCAGGAGAGGGTGTCTGTTTTTCAATACTTTGGTTTCACGCTCACCTAAAGAATGTACTGGGGTGCTCAAACTAAGAAAGCAAGTTTAAAGCTGGCCCAGACAACAGGGGGGGACTGACAAAGGTATATAGGAGCTGTAAACATAAATTTGTTGGGCCGGTGTTGGAAATTTTTAAAGCTCGAGCCA
Organism: Triturus cristatus; assembly: GCF_964204655.1. NCBI lineage: Eukaryota > Metazoa > Chordata > Amphibia > Caudata > Salamandridae > Triturus > Triturus cristatus. The sequence continues at coordinate 1,867,344,401 of NC_140589.1, forward strand.
GGGCTGCCACCCTGTATGGAGCTGAAATCTGAGGTAACTGTCCATCTGGCTCTATATCGAGAATCGAGAACCCTTTTGCTAGGCAATTAGTGGGTCTTCCCTCAAGCTCCCCACTTATACCGCTTTACATGGACCTTAGGATTAGACAAATCGCAGACTAAGTCGCTCTTAGACCTCTCATATTTTGGTGACGTCTGTGGAGTACCCCAGAATTGGCTGCATACAGGGAAGAGCTGAGTGAAGTATTGAGTCTATACAGGGTACGTGCAAACTACAATGGCTGGCTTTCATTAAGAACTCTCTTGTGGCCATGGGTAGGTGTAATTTTTGGAACAATGCTACAACATCAAGGAAGGACCCTATAGAGAGTTATAGGGAGCATAAACTCGTCCGGATACAGGGGAGGTCTATGTCTAGCTCAATGTCTACAGGATTTTTTAGAAATAAAAGATCAGTACAGATTAGAGACTGCCCTGGATGATATCTAGCTGGTCCTTGCCAAGAAGTTATATTTACAGTCTAGGCATGGGGTGTTTCCATTGTGTGCCTTTACAAACAAATGGGCCAATTCATTTAATCTAGGTAGTCCAGCCTGTAGCAATGCTGTGGAGACGGAATATCATGTAATACTTTTCTGCTATGAGAAGGCGAGACTTCGTAGGCTTTTACAGTTATGTAGAAATATGGGAACCAGCCACTGCACTGAGGTTTTTAGGATAATGAAATATGACACCCACATGCACATTGTGTTCTCAAATTCATGTTTTTTATTCTCTATGTGGTGTGCATCTAGAGCCATCCTAAAGATGAGTCTATAGGTTTTGCTGGACTATCACTATATACTTTATAAACCGGGCCTCGGTCTGTTTTTAACATTAATGACAGTATTTTATGATTTTTAAATGAGTATTTTTTATTTCTATGTGTTTATACTTTCGAACGCTATCAGGTGAGGCCCGCTATGTTAGCATTATGAAACCCGTTTTTGAAAGCTGTAAAAGCCTTTAGGCTGCTCATGTATTGCACACACACTTTATTGAATGCTATATCTATAGGTTAATTTTAGGACCCTTGAGGCTGGCATGCAGGATACCCGAGTGATTCATGTAACTCTACTGTAATGTACATGCTCTTTTTGTGTAATTCTGTGTTTCACATAGAGCAATGATTGTTTTTACTCAATTGAATGAAATGTATTGTATTTTACTTTGTGATTTTTTGGCCATATTGGCAGAAATAAAGACTTTTGATATTAATTATTTAAAAATTAAATTATTTCCCACCTTATACCCCTACAAACCTCACAACCTACACCTAAAACATAATGTAGTAAAAGAAAATGATTGCACAATTAACATTATTAATTATCATTTAAATAATTATTATTAATAAAAAATGAATCATTCATTACTTATAATTTACAAACTATATTAAAACACATTAACAATCATACAAATTATGGCATATACAAATAATATATATACTAAAATACATATAAGTATTAAAAAACGATATTATTAAAAATATTTTTTAAAATAATAATAACAGCATTGATATTTTTAACATGGATATTAACAACATAGATTTTTTTAACATCAATATTACTTACCTTAAACTCGATATTCTGGTCACCGATAGTTTTGCACATAATATTTGTGCATCACAATATTTGCAACTCAATATATTTAATATTGCATCTGAATATTTTTGTTTCAATATTTTGTCTGCATTACCCCTCCTTACCCCCACCCTACCTGTACACACAGACACACACACACACACACACCCACATATCTCTTTGATAGACGTGTTCCTAAGAGAAAGAGAGGGTTAATGTATACACTGAATACCACTTGAAATAGTTCAGTTATGGGTGGAGTTTGATACTATAGATCCCAGCAATGGAAGGAACCGCAATGGGAGCATCAAAGGCAGTTTCTGCAGTGAATGGACTGCCAAGTCCATGCCCTGCAGGAACTGGGGTGCATGTACACAGAGGGGCATGCCATGTGACCCCCTGTATGCATCCCATGGCCCTGAGGCAACAGGGGGTCCTGTAGGCCCCCCTCGTTTTCCTCACCGCAGCACTTTTAATGGCGGGACCACAGCCAAGAAAAATATTGCAATGAGGAAAGTTGTAATATGCTTGGATGTGCCACAGTGACACTACCAGCACATTACCAGCCTTACAACTCTGCAGGACCACCAGGGATTGTGGATCCCTGGTGGCAGCATTGGTTCTGTGGCAGTTTGACTGCCATAGTCAGAATAGGGCCAGTGGACTGCCAGTCTGGCGGTCCAAGGACTGCCACCATGAATACGGCAGTCCAATGGACCACCGTAGTCATTATAAGGCCCGTAGAGAATAGGTCCTACAAATGACTTATACGACAAGTTCCTTCTGAACGTGCACAACATGTGCATATATGTAATGTATGTATCCAGTCCATAAATAACACTTTTGGCTAATGCAGCTGAAGTCACCACAGTTCACCATAAACTCAAAAGCACATCTAGGGGTAACTTTAACTACACAACACACAAACTGAAGGGGGTTTAACACCCAAAATAAAAACAATATACTGGCCACATATACCTGATGTTCGGGACATGATTTTTACAGAGGTCTCCAGTATTTTTAAAGGGAAGCACCTCAAAGTGAGTGGATAATACTGTTAGCATTTTCCTCCTTAGTAATAAAGAACTCAGGGAAAAATATTCAAGCAAGTGCCAGTCTTGCACAGAAATCAGGAGGAGTGGGATACAATTCTGTTCCACATGTCATTCCCTCAAGGAGTGAGCCCCAAGAGTAGGCTCAGAACCCAATTAAAGCCAGAACCTAAACATGATATAAAAACTATTTTATTAGTTACATTATCAAGGAATTACAGTACCTTCCAGCTCTGCAATGAACACTGCTCTTTTTCTGGTTTTAATAAACCTGATAGACCATATAAATAGATTAAGTCTATATGATCTAAAACACGCATATACATACGCATGCACGCTCACAAACACAAGATGAATCAATAACATTCAAAGTAATCCGTGGACCTTTCCAATAGGTTTCTCAACTAAACCTTAGTGTTAAAAACCCCAGTATCTAACAGTTTTCCTGTTTGAAATATGTTTCAGTATTTCTAGATACCCATACAAGATTGCTTACGGGCTATTAACAGTCATGAATTGTTTGCAGTAAAATAGGGAGGATCTCACAGAACAATCTGGCCCTAGGCGCTATTGCACAATTAAAATATTTACATTGTGAAAGATGATTTGACTTTTCTAAACGCCTGACGAGGGTAGACAGTTTGGTAACGCTCTCACCACACGTAGTTAGAAAATTAACTCTTTCACTATTGCAAACTTGTGCATTTAAATGTAATTTTGCTTACCTGTTTTCTTTGCAGCACAGAACTTTATGATTATTCCACACTGTATGCTAGGAAAATATAATCTCTGGTGGGTATTTCATAACATTGAGAATGTATGTGCTAAATTAGGTTAAACTAGTAAAGCTTTTCTACTTCGCTTGCCAATAGCCCTGTGAGTGTTGCCTGCCACGAAAGTGTTGCCGTCCCCGCCAAGGGTTGTCTGCCTCCCGCCGCCGCACTGCTCTCTGTTGCGGTCGCAGAGTGGAGGTACTACAGTTCCCAGAGTCCCAAGCGTTCAGGGACAGGAACCCGGAAGTACCAGCATCGCGCCAGGATGCGCCATAAATTTCAGCCTCTCTCCGGGGGAGCGGGGGTCTACTTCGCTTGCCAATAGCCCTGTGAGTGTTGCCTGCCATGAAAGTGTTTCCGTCCCCGCCAAGGGTTGTCTGCCTCCCGCCGCCGCACTGCTCTCTGTTGCGGTCGCAGAGTGGAGGTACTACAGTTCCCAGAGTCCCAAGCGTTCAGGGACAGGAACCCGGAAGTACCAGCATCGCGCCAGGAGGCGCCATAAATTTCAGCCTCTCTCCGGGGGAGCGGGGGTCTACTTCGCTTGCCAATAGCCCTGTGAGTGTTGCCTGCCACGAAAGTGTTGCCGTCCCCGCCAAGGGTTGTCTGCCTCCCGCCGCCGCACTGCTCTCTGTTGCGGTCGCAGAGTGGAGGTACTACAGTTCCCAGAGTCCCAAGCGTTCAGGGACAGGAACCCGGAAGTACCAGCATCGCGCCAGGAGGCGCCATAAATTTCAGCCTCTCTCCGGGGGAGCGGGGGTCTACTTCGCTTGCCAATAGCCCTGTGAGTGTTGCCTGCCACAAAAGTGTTGCCGTCCCCGCCAAGGGTTGTCTGCCTCCCGCCGCCGCACTGCTCTCTGTTGCGGTCGCAGAGTGGAGGTACTACAGTTCCCAGAGTCCCAAGCGTTCAGGGACAGGAACCCGGAAGTACCAGCATCGCGCCAGGAGGCGCCATAACTTTCAGCCTCTCTCCGGGGGAGCGGGGGTCTACTTCGCTTGCCAATAGCCCTGTGAGTGTTGCCTGCCACGAAAGTGTTGCCGTCCCCGTCAAGGGTTGTCTGCCTCTCGCCGCCGCACTGCTCTCTGTTGTGGTCGCAGAGTGGAGGTACTACAGTTCCCAGAGTCCCAAGCGTTCAGGGACAGGAACCCGGAAGTACCAGCATCGCGCCAGGAGGCGCCATAAATTTCAGCCTCTCTCCCGCGTCGCGGGACGCGCGCGGGTGGCGCCGGGAGAAGCCCGGGACAAGGGTGGGACCGTCTGAGGCCGTCCGAGGTCGAGCGAGGCCGGGTCGGGCCACATTATTGACGTTTGTGCCTACGTGCCACCTCTCTTGGGACTGATACATTACAGGTATCGTTGTTGTTGAAACCATTTGTTCCTTTGGGTTACTATCACCAGATTTATCTGCAGCTAGTACCATAGCACACGGATATAATGTCTAAACAAAGGAATCCTTCAACGACAAATACTATGGACAACTACCTGGTCCAGATTGTTAGTAAAATCAACAATGATAGGAGGGCATCATTGGGGCTAACATGTTCTCCTAATTCCCCACCGTTGATTCCTTTGTCTGGTTTACCGTTGGACTCTCCTTCTCAGGCTACTAGTAGCATGTCCTCTGATCTAGTGATTTTAGATAGTGATATCTTTGATTCCTGCGTATCCCTAGCTCCCAATTCGCCATTAAACCCTGCCGTAGACACAGTAGAGGTTGGGGAAGGGGCTGACCCACAGTCTCCCGCTCTTCCCTTGAGAAGCAGGTTAGTTAGAGCATGTAGAAAATCCCAGTTTAAGAGCAATGGGACTCGTCTAGGGAGGAAAAGGGCAACCATTGAGAATAAAAGCGCTGATAAAAAAGATGTATCAGGGTCACTTTCTAACAAAAATCCTGAGATTGAGCTCTCAGAGAAGATAGTAGACATGATTGATACTAAAATAGAAAATATCATAACTCCATTGGTAGCCAAAATTGATCATCTTATGGCAGAGGTAGCTAGGTTGAACGCTATAATAAATAGACCAGTGGACGAAGTCACTAGAGTAATACCATTATCCCCAAATGTACATATTATAAACGGGGTGCCCCCAAATGGAGGACAAAGTATCGCAGCAAATGAGAAAGTTAATGTCCCAATCCAGCAACCTGGAACCAATAAAACCCTTCAGAAGGCAAGTATAGATAGCCATAAGGCTCTAACATTGGCAAGTGACCAATTCCAATGTATTACCGAGGCTGAACCCCTTACATTGGTTCTTGCCAATGTCCCTGCTTTGACTGTTGATACAACAGAAACTACATCCTCTTTGATCAGTAAATCTTTACACTGGTTGGTGAACAACATGAAGATGTCTCCTTGGGGTGAGCAGAAATTAGCAGGGGAAATTATTATGGCTAGAAGGGTCCAATGGCTAGGGCATCATCCAAAAAAATTCAAAGGAGATTGTGTGGTCCATAATTTTTCTAATCCTGAAGTCCTCCCAAATGTTTTGGCTAATATAAACCCCCCGCAGCGAAGACAGGGTGTTATCATCCCGTTAACTCTCAAATACTTTTACTATAAGAGAAATAGAGATGTACATAGAGTATCACTGAGACCAGGGTGGACTCCGTCCTTAAGCAAAGGGGGTAGGAGTGATTCCACTAACAACTGGAACATTAGCCTAGAAAATAGGTTTGGGGTGTTATCTGACTTAAATGCATGCGATTGACTTGAAGATGGAATTAATTTGGTGAACATGAACATAGTATCGTCCAATACTGTGGCCACCTCTACAACCTTTATTAGCTCCAGAGACACTGAGACAGTAGGGAATCAACGAGAAATTCAGGTTGATACTATTGAATCATTGGGGCTTATATTCCCTAACAACCATGGAGGGGCGAGTTTAGCACCTGATCTATTTGCAAATGTCGCACCAGGTACTTTAAGCTCTACTATTGACTATCTGAGCAGGACAACTGGCGAGACACAAGGCTTATTGACTAACATCCTTCCTTGCCCTCCTGCAATTGATTCAGGATTGACTATTTTATCATGGAATCTTGCTGGTATAAACAATAAGCTACATTCTGGCGTATGGTGCAGCTTTGTTGACCAATTTGACATAATTTTATTCCAAGAATCATGGTCTCTGGTCCCAGTCTTCCGCTCTGGATTTCTCAATTATTATATACCTGCCACTAAAAAAGCAAAAGGCCGACCATCGGGTGGTTTAATAATATGGGCACGTCAATCATTACGATGTAAAATCACTCAACCCAACTTTCCATCCGAAGATATTTTGTCTTTAAACCTCATTTGGCCCAACGACCAGGGCATGGCTATCTTTAACACTTACGCTAGAGGGATGGTTGGAGGAACTTTATCTGATGTGACAACTGTTTTGGATCACCAGCTTGCAGCGCTCCCTCCTGAAATGATAAAAATTGTAGGGGGAGACTTTAATACGACCTTTGAGCCTCTTGGCCCTGAGGACCAATTTCTTGCTGTCGAAGAGGACAATAGGTGGGGTATTCCCCAACTGGATCTCCCTCCAGTCAAGAGATGGTCCGCTGCAGCCATTCAACTTAAAGCTCTTTGTCTAGAAAGAGGGCTTAGAGCTGCCAATGGGCGTACTAAGTCAGATCGCCTGGGCGTAAGCACGTTTGACAATGGCAGGTTTGCTAGTCGTATTGATTATTTCCTGGTAGATGTTAGAGCTTGGAACAGACTGAACGATATGTCCATAATTCCACGGGATGAAAGTGACCATAATCCCCTCTGTTTAGAATTGCATTTATTAAATACCCCTAGAGAATCCAAAACTGGGGGAGGGAAAATAACCCTGGACATTGTCGTATCGAACAACATGCGGCATGTTAAATGGGATAGATTTGTAGAGAAGTTGGGAAACTTAGAGGACCTTAAGAAAGTGACTATTTGTGAGGTGGCTAATTTAAGTTCCAAATCAACTAATACTAACTTCCACCTAACTATGCTTGAGGCCTATAACAACTTTTTCTCAAAACTCCAAGGGTTTTTTAAGAAGCCCTCTAGTATTGGAAAAGCTATTAAGGGATGTCCACCAGAGGAGGGATGGTTCAACAAAAGCTGCAAAATAGCTCATCAGAATTTGAGTGCTGCTTTGAGATCAAGAGATGCAGAAGATGTGAGATCAGCCAGGAACCTATATAGACAAGCCCAGCTAGTAGCCAAGAAAGATTGGGATGAGAAACAGTGGCAGGATTTGAAACACGCATGCTTGGCCAAAGACCAAAAACGATTTTGGGCTACAGTAAAGTGGGGTAGAGGTGGGTCTGCACCCTCCCCTCAAAATAATGTGGCAAAAAACCAATGGGTAGACTTTTTTAAACCACAGTACGCTTCTGCCTCATCTGTAGGAGAGCATCCACTTCCCCCTACCATCTATTTCCAAACGCAGGTGTTTTCAATTAAAGAAGTCAACCTAGCTTTGGATAGTATAACAGTGGGCCGAGCACCGGGAATGGATGGGATACCCGCGGATGTGTTTTTAACAGACAGATTATCTTGGTGCCAAGATTTTCAATGGCTAGCCAACTCAGTAGCTATGGGTGCACCCATTCCTTCTTCATGGAAAGGGGCGGAAATAATCCCGGTCTTCAAAAAAGGGGACAAATCACTCCCAAGTAACTATAGACCTATTAGTCTCATAGATTCAGCACAAAAACTAATGGGTCGATTAGTGAAAAATAAGTTACAATCTTGGGTTGAAGACAATAATATTTTATCTCCATATCAAGCTGGGTTTAGACCTTGCACCAGCTCTATCGACCAAGTTTTCTATTTCTTAGCTCTTTACTGGAGGAATGTGAAGCTGACCAAAGGGACCCTCTATGCGGTCTTTATAGACCTGAGATCAGCCTTTGACCTGGTGCCCCGTTCTAAACTTTGGAGGGTCCTCGCTCAAGCAGGTATGGCCCCGGAACAACTAACTTTACTCGTCTGCTTACATCAGAACAATTATGCACAAATCAGATGGGGTAGCCAGGGAGAGGTGACTGACCCATTTCCTGTCGAACGTGGTGTTCGACAGGGTTGTGTCTTGGCGCCCACGTTGTTTTCCTTGTACATTAATGGGATAGTTGACCACCTTGGATGTTCCCCTACGGACGCCCCTATATTGGCAGGATCCAGAGTGCCTGTTCTCATGTTCGCGGACGACACGCTGTTGGTTTCGCGAACTCCAAGTGGATTACAGAAAACGCTAAACATATTTGCTGATTTCTGCCAAGAACGGGGCCTCGAGATAAACACCTCCAAAACTAAATTTATGTGTTTAAACCAGCGACAACATTTTAGAGGAGTGATTAAATATAATGGTACTCCGCTGGAGCAGGTTGAGGCTTTTACATATCTAGGAATATCCCTTCAGAATAATATGAAATGGTCAAACCATATTGATATGACTGTTTTAAAGTTTCACCAGCTAGCAGGTGCAATCATTTCTAAGCATAAATCCTCATTGACCAAGCCAATTAGGCCCGCCCTGGAAATTTATAACATGAAAGTTATTAGTGCGTCCCTGTATGGTTCGGAACTATGGGGCTTTGCCAACTTGAATTGCTTAAGGCTGGCTGAAAACAAGTTCTTACGTAGCTTAACAGGTGTTCCCCAAAGTACTCCAATGATTCCGTTAAAATATGATCTAGGGAGGAAAAAAGTTGAAGACCTGGCACGACTACGTCCACTTTTGTATTGGCGGCGGATCATGGTAACGCCAGAACTTGCACACTACGCTATAGCCCTGAAAGATATTACTAGGGCTGACCGTTTTCACTCCATCTTATGGCTCAAAGAAATTAAGAACTTGCTTATAAAACTGGAGCTAGGGCACTTATGGAATGATCCAAACGGCTCAAGTATTCCATCAAAGCCAATCCTCAAAAAATTGTACTGGGATATGACCTTGACATCTGCCTCTCGTGCTGGCCAAGACTCCAACCTGACTGGTCGCTTTTTTGATATTAAATTTTTACCATCTTGTGAGGCATTTTGGGATATTATAGAGAGGCCCCTGGATAGGAAACTGTATTTCCAGTTCAGAATTGGGTCTCTCCCTGTAAAAGCTTTTACCCATAAATGGTCATCTTCCCAGGATGACAAATGTCATTATTGTTTAGACTTGATTGAGGATATTGGTCACTTGTTGTTTGTGTGTCCGTTATACATTGCCCCCCGCCATAGGTGGTTAAAGCCAGTATGTCTAAATCTGGGAACACGTAGCTACAAGGAAGCCTTAAGAATTCTAGAATCTGATTGCACCCCCTGCTTGGCTATTGCTGTTGCAAAATTTCTGGGGTGGGCATGGATATTACGTCTTCGTGCCCTGAAATCCCTTGAAATTGATCAATGAATGTTTCATCACCAAGAAATGTCTAACTAACTTTTTATCCAGTATTCGATCTTTTTAAGATTTTTTATCCATTGATGTCGTTTCATTTGATGTTATTCGCCAGCATTAAGATTTAATGTATTTTTATTATATTTTAGCCTAGTATTTATGAAATTGTTAGGATGTACTTGCTTTTATGACATGCTGTCGAATAAAGCTTTTGAAACTTGAAACCTGCTTTTATAAAAATGATTTTCTTCTCTCACATTTTTTGAAATGTATTGCATGGAAGGGTGACCGGTTATCTCACATGGACTGCAACAGAGACCAAACAAATCCACCAATGGTTTTCTCTCAGCACTTTGAGGCTACATGCATATAATTTGCAATTTAGGGGGGTCTATTGCAGTGTCGGGACACCGTCGCGGAAACAGGACCGACTGACCTCCGGTACGGTCACATTTCCACATTTCCCCATGAAAGCATGTGTTACAGCCATGAAGTACCTTCTCCCATATGGAAATGGGAGGTTGTGTGAATCCATGCGCCCCGTGGCAGACACCTCAAGGTGCCTGCCACATGGTGCAGAGATTAACAGGAGGGCCCCAACCGAAGGCTGCAAGGGAAAGGGTGGCCCACTAGGGGCCCCCAAACACGCTTTCCAACTGGGGTTCTATGTCAGAAGGGCCGGTATGGAAACCCTGCCAGAAACGGTGCACCATAATCCGGAAGGTGGAAACGCCTTCCCTCTGGGTTACGTGACGGTCTCCAACTGACAGATTGGCTCCTGGAGCCCATGGGAATCCAGCTGGAACGACCGGCCAGTTTCAGTTCTGACCGGTTGTATTGGTATCAGCCGGTCGGAATCAAAACCGACGATGAGTGTCGGAACTCCTCTGACCTAAGGTCAGAGGCTTTCCAACACTCATTGTAATTGGCCCCTAAATGTTTTGTATTGACAGCAATATTTTTTGCAATGCCTTAAATTATACTTACTACAAAATGTTTTACATATACGTCAACAAATGTGTTTCTCCATGCGAATAGCTCTACACAGCTGGTTGGCTTGTGTTGCGCTGCAGGGGAATTTTTCACCTAAACTTCACCTCACAGACAGGGAGTCAGTAGTCAAGTTGGGGGGGTGGGTAGGAGAGGATGAAAGGACCACAGCTACCATGAGGCCCTGTACTGCTAACTCTGAACTACAGGCACCTGTGTTGTTCATCCACACTGAAGTTCACCTCAAAGGCAGGTAGCCATTGGTCACGTGGGGGTAGGAGAGAATTACGTGACTACAGCTACCATGAGGCCCTGTACTACTAACTCGGAACTACAGGCGCCAGTGTTGTTTCACCATACTAGCTTGCCAGCCATGTCACTACTGATGTTCAGATCACATGGTCTGAGCACTGTACAAACACTGCTCTGCTCAGACTCGTCTGTCAATTTGTTCATGACAATAGGTTTTGCATGATGGATGTACAGAGGAGGTGTAATCACATACTGGGGTGTGGAGGCATGGGTGGGTGAGTCACACATACCCAATTACATTGTTGGATATCCTTGGGCAGAATAAACTGTTACAGCAATGACAGACATGGTGGGAAGACGTGCAGTACTATCTGTCAATGTGAGTTTACATGCCATTGAGATGGTTGTATTGAGTGAGGTGTGGTGGACATGTGCATTTCTGGAGACTGATACACTGGCTGGTTACATTCATCAGGGTGAGAGATGCTGACATGTTGGGGCCATATGTGTGTGTCAAGAACTAACTACAAAATAAGTATGTGTGCTTGCTAGGCTAGAAAGGTAAAGCAACATTCCTTTTTTCTTTTGTGCAAAGGGTAGACCATTTTCTGGACTGGATATTTCCTAACCCTCCTGTACTTTCAGTGTTGTAATAGCATTGACATTCACAGAGTTGAAAAGGTCTGCTGACATGGGACATCATAGACTGGAAAGGTTCCTAGCCATACTCATGCATAATGTTTAATTGTGATGATATCTGACTCCACTTGGAGCCACAATTTCTCCATTCCACTCTTCGGTACTACATGCGACACCTAGCTAAACCACTCATGTACAGCTTACAACAACATCATCTGTCAGCCGTCAGATGTGTAAGTGTTGCTTGGGAAGTGTGAACAGTGTGGAGTGTGCACTTACATGTCACCTCATTCTTGGTAGTCAGACATTCCTGTGACTGAGCTGTAGCAGCTGCCCAGGAGTGCTCCATGCTGTAGATTAGGGACATCTGACTATTTGCTGATTGCAGTGCCTTGTGTAGATAGGTAGAGTTGGATTCCATGTAGACATTCCTTTTGAATACATCAGGCAACTATGGTATGCTACAAGGGCCTAGGTTTACAGACTGATGTATTTTACCTGCTACTCATGTCGCTTGATTTGAAAAAGGTCACACATGCTGCTGGAGCTGGCAGTAGTAATGACACCATTATGTTTAACAGAGCTGATGCAGATGGCCTCATATCTGGAAGGTATTCTCGTGGACATGTCTGTCCTACAGAGATCTTTTCGGCTCTCACTTCCACACTCATGACAGCCTTCCACCATTTCCAACTTTCCACTGCACCTCCTGCCTCCTCCCCATTCACAATCCCTACTCCTAAACCAGCCCAAAGCAAACACACAAATAAGCATGCATCCACCTCAACATCCCCACACAGCACACAAAAACAAGGAAAAACGCAGGCAAGCACTTACTCCCAAGGGACTTGTACCCTTCACCACTGTATTCACTGACATGCAACAAGATATCACACCACCAGACAATACACCCATGCAGCAAGACACAACACCACCAGACACTATACCCATGCAGCAAGATACCACACCACCAGCCATTGCCACTACCCACATCACACACCCAGACCCCACAACACCACCACCCACTTGCATATCATACATTGCTACAGAGCAGACACATTCCACAAAGACACATACATCAGACTCAGAGACACACAGCCACACCTCAGGCCTTACATCCCTCTTCTTCCAAAACACCACCTCTTGTCTCACCTCCTCCCCATCTCCCCAAGAACTCTGCCACACCTACCTGACCCCCACCCAAACCCTGGTAGGGGGTCCCACCCTGACCCATCTCTCACTACAAACCGGTGCAAAAATCCAAGGTAAGAAGAGGGGTCAATGACCTCGAACTGACACACCCTCTCTCAAATCCCAAAGCACCTCTTCCCCACCCCAAATCCTCAACAAGTAAAAAGGCAAACAAACCGCTGCTCCTCCCTACCTACACCCATACTTACTCTGAAGGACTATAAAATTCAAAAATTGGTCTGCCACAGCACTCCCTATCCTGAACCCAGGCCTCCCACAGCCCAAACCAACACTCCCCATGCCGATACTCACCCTCCCACAGGCCAACCCAGCCCTCCCCAGCCCGATACCCACCCTTCCAGTTCCAACCCCAGCCTGCCCGAGTGACATTCATTGAGGCTTCCCTGGCAGTGTTCTTGAATGAAAGTTTGTGGCAGAGCAGTGTGCTAGAACACACTTACGACAATGGACTGGACATCGGCCTTTGTTTTACAGCTGAACTTTCATGTTTGTAATAAAAACTTTCTCATTGTTAATGACCTTTGTCCTGCCATTGTTACTGATACAAATCATTGGGCCCAATTCACAGAACTAACTTAAGACAAAATCCTAAACTTACTACCATTTTGGTATTCACAGAAGGCACTAACTCATTTTGGTATTCACAGAAGGCACTTACTCATTTCGGTATTCACAGAAGTTAGGAGTCCTAACTTTATGACTCCTAACTGCCTTCTGTGAATACCGAAAGTCGTAAAATTAAGATTTTTGTCAGTTTAGTTGTGGTAAAGTTAGGACTCCTAACTTTAGGACTCCTAAATGCCTTCTGTGAATACCGAAAGTCTTAAAATTAGGATTTTTCTCATTTTTGTAGTAGTAAACTTAGGACTCCTAACTTTAGGACTCCTAAACTGAGAAAAATCCTAATTTTAAGACTATCGGTATTCACAGAAGGCATTTAGGAGTCCTAAAGTTAGGAGTCCTAACTTTACTACTACTAAACTGAGAAAAATCCTAATTTTAAGACTTTCGGTAGTCACAGAAGGTATTTAGGAGTGCTAAAGTTAGGACTCCTAACTTCTGTGAATACCGAAATGAGTAAGTGCCTTCTGTGAATACCAAAATGAGTAAGTGCCTTCTGTGAATACCAAAATGGTAGTAAGTTTAGGATTTTGTCTTAAGTTAGTTCTGTGAATCAGGCCCATTGCATTTCTATATTTTGGGATGTGTTTACTGTTGTGTTTTTTTTTTGCATGATAGCTGATCCATTTGTAGTGGTTAGTATAAGCAGACTTTGGGACAAGATATGGAGCTGCAGAGGCCGAGGGCCCAGGATCAATGGATGTATATGTGGGAAGAGTTCCTATTGGGGAAGACATTGCATTATATGGTATCTGCTATGGTAGTTTTTGCAGTTGGCTTGGCCATTGTCTAGGTCTTTGGACTTGCACTAACACATGGGATGTAGGCTGGATATGTGTTTGATGTGTGCCAAGTTTGTATTTGATTCTCCACACATGGGGTGCGCTTTATTGTCATACCTATTTGATGCACATGTAACCATTTACATGTGTGTTATGTCAAAACAATGTTAGTAAATGTCAGACAACTGTTGCTGCTGCTATGTTATATTTCTAAGGACTTACACAATAACCACACATGCATCCCTACTTAACTTCATGCTACGGGTCCTGTGCACATGGAGACTGTGAGGCTGATGCAAAGTGGACTGTGGCCTTGGACCTTCACCTGCCATCAGGGCCCCTGGTTTGAGTAACCCATTTCTGCAGGGAGTCTTTACATTGTGGACTTCACATATTTGCAAGAGTGGACTGTATGAATTCCTTTTCACTGCCTTTCCTTTTCATGTGGGTAAAGTGTAAAGCCCCATTGCAGTGATTCAGCAGTGGAGGTGTGTTTTATGTTCCTGAGACATCCATACTGATGTCTGTTTCTGTTTGATGGGGCAACAAGACATAGCTTGAGAGCAATGTAATGGAATCACAGACATTATTTGCTATATCATTGATGAGGAGGGGCTGCTTAGTTTCCAAGATGCTAAGTAATTTGTCCTACTTCTGACATTGCAAAACATTTAGCTATGTGATACTAGGAGCTGCATTGCACATACATGTAGCCAGGACTGTTGGAGTTGCCAGTGGTTGTTAGTAGCATTAGTTATTAAGGATGTCTACTGTGCCACCATTGCATTGGATTATGATACTGCCTCAGTATTGAGCATCCAACACTGGGAATGGAGTTTTGTGAGTGTCTTTGCAGTTACATCCACTATAGAGGTTCTGCTGCAGAGTTGATTTAATTTAGCGCCCTGAGAATGAGGGCAAATATGGAGAGCCCGATGGTAAGCATGTCTGTATTAGGTTTTTCTGCCTGCAGTTGGTAACCACAAGCAGGCCCCCGACCACTTCAAGCCCCGCTACGCTACTCTGGCTACTCGCTCTGTTAACTGTCCCTTCAGACCCCCCACGTCCTGCACCCCAATCAATATGTATTGGCATGTTTTCCCCCTGCAATGACTTAGGGACATGTTGCTCACACACCCCCCCACTCACACTGAGCAAGTTCCACCCCTGCTTGTCCATGGCAGTGGGAAGCAAAAATTACAATGCAGTCATAACAACGCAACTGCCTTTACATCACATGTCACTACAACGCATGCCATTACAACTCATGTCACTACAACGCATGCCATTACAAAGCATTATAAGGTAAATAATGGGGAATAATAATTTTTATCCCTACACTATCCAACACTTACCCTACTGTTGCAATCACTGGAGTGGGAATAGTAATTTGTACCCCTCAACTATCCAACACTTATCCTACTGTTGCACTCACTGGAGTGGGAATAGTAATTTTACCCCAACTCTATTCAACACTTACCCTACTGTTGCCATAAAAGTATTATGCATTGTAATGGTATGCGTTGTAATGGTATACGTTGTAATGGAATGCGTTGTAGATATAGTTTCTAAAAATACATTGTGATGGCATGCGTTGTAAAATCATGTGTTGTAATGGATGTTGCGATGTAAAAACTGCGTTGTAAAGGCATGCATTGCAAATGTTTGTGTTGTAACGTGTCCTATTCCTGCCAGTACATTGCTTGGCTGTGGACTGACTGTACAGGGGTAAGTGTGAGACTTACCAGTGGTTGCATCTACTACGGTGTGCATTTTGAATGGCGTGGATCAGGTAGAGCAGAGGCAGGATGTGTGCCATGGTCCCATGGCAGCACAGTATGTGCAGACCAGGGTACAGGTGGGTTTGGCCCTCTTCTCCCTCCCTTTCCACCAGCTCTGATGAACCATCACGATAACATCATCAGAATGGCGTATCGTAATTTGGCAGTTGTATTATGAGGCGTTCTGCTCTCCAATGACCTTCATTGGTTCTTTCAACACCACTGCAGTCGTAATTTTCTTTCGGAGTCGGAGGGACCGGGGTGGTCGGAAACTGCCTATTCACATGCATTGTAATGTGGCAGTTGGGTCAACAGCTTCCGACAGTCCCATGGATGTCTGACCTCCACTGACAAGATCAAGGAAGCCGGTCTGCCTGGAATCATGGAAAGGCCTGATGCTCCGGACTTACCCAGTCCCTGTCATGTGTCTTCTGGTTCCCATTGGCTTCCCTTTTCCAAGTCCCAGTTCAGCCTTCCCTTGGTGGTTCCCTAATTTTTTGCACTTGGCTTATTCCTTGAATCTGGCTTTCTCCCTGCACATGTGCTTTCCCCCTTCGCTTCAAGCTGTTTCAGCCCTTTGAGCCCAGAGGTCAGTGGGTTGCAACTGACTGTTTTTAAGTGTCCTTGTGCTCTGTTGTGTTCCTGCTGCTGTAATTCCAGGCTTGTTCTTTGATTCCGTTTCCCTTATTTTCTTCACCCATTTTACAGTTTTTGCATTTTTTGCAAAATCTATTTCTGTACCTTGTTTTCCTGCATCTATGTTAATTGTGTTAGCGATTGTTTATACTCTCCTGTCTGCAATCTTCTTGATCTACCCTGTTATATGCAGATTCCTTGCCTCATGTGTTTGCACATTTCCTTCTAGCCTTGTTAGAATGCCATGAGTAGTTACCTGTAATCTTATTTATTCTTTGTACATGTCCCAGTACTTACTCCATGACGTGAATGTGCCTATCCACCAGCTATTAATCACCTGTTCCAAGCTGCTTTTTATTTCTACTCAGTATAGATTACCCCTAAAACCTCCAACCTCCCCACCACTTCATAGGGTCGTAAGTACTGGGATGAGAATGATGAATCTGAGTACTGAAGATTACCGGAAAATAATTTGAGCATTATTGCCTCTTCTTCTACCTTGTCTCGTTACTTACTCCATGAGGAGTGCCCATACAAACATTCTTTCATAGGATAAAAACGAGACACATGAAAGACAAGACAGAACACTTTATTTAAAACAGTTACTACTCCTCCATGAGCAACAAATTGCATTGAGGCAAAAAAACTGAAAAACTGTGAAGCAGAACCAACTTCTCTAGAAGGACATGGATCTCAAAACAACCTGTTGCCCAAAAGACAACTTGGAACCCTAGGCTGCATTTAATCTGTAACGGAGGATAACTGTGGAGGGGGAAAACCAAGGGGCCGCCGTGCTAATATCCACTACGGAGACACCTGACCAATCTGCCTAGGAGGCAGCCATGCCTCTAGTAGAGTGAGCCTTAAAACTCTCACAGACAGCCATATGCTCCAGTTGATATGGAAAGGTTATAACTGACTTGATCCATCTCGTCAGAGTGGACGATGTAGTTTTCTCACCTCTCTTGAAGGGGCCAAATTTAACAAAGAGTTCCCTATCAAACCTGACACTCAGCCAATCTCTTTAAACAGAGGGTGACTGCCCTCACCACATCCAAAAAATAAATGCAGCAACGAGTTAGGATCATCCTCCTGCTGAAGCAACATAGGGAAAATAACCTCCTGATTCCTATGAAAGGTGGAATTAACTTCAGAAGGAATCCCGGATCCAAAGTGAGGATAATATGATCCTCAAATACTCCTAACTAAGGATGTCTTAAAACTATTCTCCTAGCTCACCCAAACACCTTGCTGCGGTAATGGCCCCAAGGAAAAATAACTTCAATGTAAAAAACTTCTTAGAGACTATGTGAAGAGGTTTAAAGTGTTCCTTCTGAAGAGACAAATAGGGCTCAATTCAGATCTCAGGAAGGAAAAGGCAGACAAACCTTGGGTCTTAGTAATTCAGACCCGTAAATAATCTGGTACCTAATGATTCTGCACATGAGAGGTCTTCCCAAGGGGATCTAAATGCCCTTATCCCAGACCACTGAAAACATAACGTGCACACTTCTAAACCCTTCTCAAAATCCTACACCAAAAAGTCAAGAATCTTGATAGTGGGAGTAGTAACTGGAGAGAAACCCCCAATTATGCACCAGGTATCAAAAGAAGCCCAATGAGGGGAGTAAGCGCTTGTTACCGGGAGAAGGAACAGGAATCAGAAGATGTGCTGGACATTCCCTGGCATGTTCTATGCTTACCGGAACACTCTTCTCTTCCTCTGCAGCCTGGTAACCATGATGTAGATTCAAAGGGAAAGGAAGCCGCAACCTCAGAAGAGCTGGATGGGGCCAGTCACGAGGTCCCCGTAGAGCCAATCAGAGAGCAGGAAGGTCCTTTTAAACCCAGGAATACGGAAGAATGGTTGTTGCCGGCAAATGCGGAAATTAAGAGAAACGCTGGTGAGAACATTGCGGATCCAAAACCAACCTGTTTTCCCACCAGAGGTTGGAAGAGAGAAAACCCACAGGGCGATAATAGCTAAAGCTCAGTCACCAATGCTGCTCAAACATCAGAATTCCCCAGTGCAATGACCAGAGGAAAAGCAACCGCTGAGTTCCCTGAAGTCATCTTCCCAAATCCCTCCCGCGTCTGCAGACTGTGGCAGGGTTCTCGCAGTAGCAGAGTGCACCCGAGCTCCCGACCAGACGCAATGCCCTGCCATGTTTCAGGAGAAATGTAGCTGAGCCAGGTATGGGGCTGAATCTTTGGAGAACGGGAGGAGAGAAGGGTATAGCCTTATGAGTATCAGCCACAACAGCCAATTATTGGGGTTCTTTTTGTTTTCTCTTCACCTGTGGTTTCAGAGTGGATACCTAGAAGCCATAAACAAAGTCAGTTGACACGATAAAGCAATTTATTTGCCTTCTCTCCTTAACCTTCTATTTCCTTTTTCTATTGTATGGTATTACCCTATTAATTTAGGACAAAGACTTTTCAGTTTCTGAATAAACTCCACCCTCTTGTTGGTTAATCAGGAGCACGGGTGATTTGCTCTCTGGGAGCCGGCCTAACCTATCTTATTTTGAGTATTAAAAGAAAAGTGACTTATCCTGGCATATGTTTTTTTTTCAAGGGCATTGATGAAAGGGCCCCAGACTCTGCCATGACCTAGAAAAGATGAAAAGCAGAACACATGTTAAAGATTCTTTACCCTTTGTGGACGTAGTATAACCAGACTTAACTTAATAAATGAATCCAAAGAGTGTCAACAAGACTGTAAAAACCCACTCCTAAAAATAAAATCTCGACTTAAATTTCTTAGTATATGCAGTTTTTTGCCCGCCAAACAACATCTTTGTTGATAGAAATTCTCCTATGTGCCTGTAAGGAAGAAAGAACAGAGATAGAAATACTTTTACTCATGAACCTCTCCCTCCCAACCTCCTGACCAATAGTCTTAACCAGGCTAGACAGTCTAGAGCAGAGGTCTTCATAATATTAAACAGTGTTTAGCGTACCAAAGGTATGTGGGTGACTATGGTTCAGGTGGCAGAGGCTTGCTACAGTATTGTTTTTTAAAAGTCTCTATTAAGAATTGCCCAAAAATGTACAATGATACTTTATTTTTCACAAACAAAACATAATTTGACACCACTCATTTGGGTGATAACGCCTTTCTAAACTGATGTGGTGAATGAAACTGTTTTTCTCCAGAGAGATGGTCAATCTTTGGATGTATTTTTGCTACTGCCATCCTCAAGTTGTGATCCACTTTAAGTCTAGAACGGTACTTCATCTTTAATACTGACAATAAGAACCCGATCTTGCATAAATATGATGAGCTAAAAGGCAGAAGCGTCTCGACTGCAATTTTCTACAAACCTAAATATTATTGAGACATTTTCAGTCAATATTCCTGGAATAAGATTTTGCTGATTTGCTTCTGGAGAACAAGGTCACTCTGAAGATCAATTAGATCTTCTTGATGGTGCACTGGGAGATGAGTACCTACATCCAGTAGAAAAAGTTGAAAGACCCGGTCATTGACATGATCATTGTCTTCAGGAAAGTACTTTTCTAAACTTTCTCTGGGAGAAATCAAGTAATTTCCAATGACCTCAGCAGCACTTTCAAGTATATATCCTGTGTCCTCATGAGCTTCTGCTAAACATGGGAATGCCTTAATCAGTAATACAAAATCAGGATGGAAGGGCCAAAGGAAAACGTTTATAGACCTGCTCAGACTAAATCCCCAATCTACTTATACAAAACACAAATGTCTAAGGGTCTCTAACAGGTCAACTACAGCTATGATGACCTAAGTGTCTCTAAGTGCACTAGAGACACTAACTCTACACAGAGAGTCCTACCTAAGACCGGAGGCACCGCGCTGATGCCCTGTTACTTTCTTTACAAAGGTTCACTTATGCACATGGACTCTCGATCTGAGATCTAGTGTGGTATAGGTTGTATTGTTTCCATCTAAATTCCTTTTTTTGTTACACTAATATCTTTTGAGCACTCACAGTAGCAATTTATATCTAGGTCCTGAAGAAAGCTAGACACCAATAAGGTCATGATAACTGAAACATGTAGACCATGTTTGCAGTTATTCTGTTAAAACTGCTTTTTTGCACTGTTTTTAATCCTGACATCATGAAACAATCATTAAAGTATTCTGTGCCAGTTTTAGTTAACATTAGCACAGTTTTTGCTTTAATTTGCACTGCGCTCTTTACTCACATTCTACAATATCAGCTCTTCTTTCTGGGTTTTAGGGACCCGTAGGATAGGGATAACAGTAAAAAACATCCCTGTGCTCCTCCCTCTCAGTGAGGGGGTTGTAGCCTCCGACTGTACTAGGATTTACAGTCGGGAGGAGGACCCAGATGATGAAGCATGTCACTTCGGAAAGTGATGGGATTCCGTCCTTTTAGGTAGGACTCTCTGTGTAGAGTTAGTTTCTCTAGTGCACTTAGAGGCACTTGGGTCATCATGTTAATGTTAATGTTACCACAACTTGTATAGCGCAACAGCTGCCCCAGCAAAGGGGCGTCCCGGCGCTGACAGAAGAGCAACTAACACGTTAGGAGGAACCAGGGGCACAGGCTAAGCGGCGGGAAACAGGTGTGTTTTAATGGCCTTCCTGAATTCTAAGTAGTTGTTAAGGCCCCGGAGGTGAGTAGGCAGCGAATTCCAGAGGTAGGCCGCCCTACTGCGGAAGGAGCGGCCTCCAGCCCGCACCCTCCGTGTCCTGGGAGCCTCCACCAGGTGTTGACCTAGTGAGCGTAGGTGACGTGTGGGGACATACGGCGAAAGCAGGATGCTAGGGGTGGTGAATTTCAGGGCTTTGAAAGTGATGCAGAGCGCCTTGAATTCAATTCGCCTAGCCACCGGCAGCCAATGCAGCCGGCGAATGGCGTCTGACACCGGGCAGGACCTGCGCAGGCCAAGCAGGGTTCTTGCTGCTGCGTTCTGGGCCCTTTGGAGCCTCAGAATTTCAGCCTTATTTGAGCCAAGGTACAGAGAGCAGGCATAGTCCAATCTAGACATTATTGGTGCTTGAATGATGGTCTGACGTGTGGGTGCATCAAAGAAACCCAATAGGGGTCTGAGCCCCAGCAATAGCCTGAATCATACCTGTAGTTGACCTGTTAGAGACCCTTAGACTTTTGTGTTTTGTATAATGCCTCAATCAGGCCACCTTGAATTAGTCTTCTCCACAATTCCAGCTTCTTCTTGAAGGCAAACATTTTTTTTATATATGGAGAAAGATGTACTATCAGCTCCTTGCAAAGACAAATTCAAGGACTTTATCAGAGATGTCTGCAAGGTATACTAAAAGCACAAGCCAACGGGATTACACAACTGTTATGTTTGTGGGGGCCCAAATACGGAAGGAATTGGCATACTTAATTTCTCAATTAAAAAATGCGATACAACACCTCCCCTTTAGATAACCACCAGACGTCTGTATGGAAAAGCAAACCATCATGTTTAGCTCCCACTTCTGCTCCTAAAATTTCAAACAGATGCACTCTAGTGGGTTGACCCTTTATAAAATTTGCAATTTTCACAGCTGAATTCAACACATCCCCCAAGTTCTCTATCCATGTTTTCAGACTCCAACGGCTTCCCGGTGTATCATACAGTGGGTCCATAGAATATGTAGAGCCACTTTCAACTCTTGGGCCACATCTCACCTTTACTTGGAAGCGGACTTACTTGGCAAACGCTGCGGAATCCTCACGGGACGCCCACGCTGTGTGTCTCCCTCGCCGCCACTCACCTTCGTTGGCCGCAGCTGGGGGAGACCACAGCTCCCATCGTCCTCTGCTCCTGGCTTCCGCATCCCGCTTCACTTCCTGCTACCAGTGCGCCCGGAGGCGCTACTTAAACGACAGGCTCCCTCGGTGGAGCGGGGGCCACATCTCACCTTTACTTGGAAGCGGACTTACTTGGCAAACGCTGCGGAATCCTCACGGGACGCCCACGCTGTGTGTCTCCCTCGCCGCCACTCACCTTCGTTGGCCGCAGCTGGGGGAGACGACAGCTCCCATCGTCCTCTGCTCATGGCTTCCGCATCCCGCTTCACTTCCTGCTACCAGTGCGCCCGGAGGTGCTACTTAAACGACAGGCTCCCTCCGCGTCGTGGGAGGCGCGCGGGCGGCGCCGGGCGAAGGGCGGGCCGTCTGTGGCCGTCCGGGGCAGGAAGAGGCAGGGCTGGGCCCAGTCCCTTGCATTTCTACTAGCAGCTGTTCGTGTGGAGTACTACTCGGTCCTATCCGGCGGAACCAGATATCCTCGCATCCTGTAGAGGTACACAGCCTGTTTATGCCACCATTGCTTTTTGATGACATGTGCTGCTGTTAGTTGGCTTAGGGGAGAGGCACTGGTGTGACACTGTACCCCTTGTAGACACATAAGACACATTACCCTTGAGTAAGGTCTCAGCACTAACACGTGGAGCAGTGCTATCTAGATCATGGTCAAATCAAAGAACCAGCAAATAAGGACAGAGGGAGGGGTAAAGGGAACCCTGGATGCTTTTATTATACGTGCCGAGTCACTGTTAGCCCATGAGATCCTGCTAACTGAGAAGCGGCTTTCGCTGGACTCTTTAATAGCCAATAAACGGTCCTCATTGGGCAACATAGCTCTTTGCCCCACGCCCGGCGGAGGAACCCGCTTGTCTCAACTAACTCATACCCAGCCAACCCAGCCTCAGTCCTCCGACACATTGATAGTGGCAGAAAGCAGTTCTCAGGGGGACCCAGATTCACTAGGTCAATTAGCAATAGTTCATACCAATACAGGTAGCCCGAAGTTGCCGCCCATCAATACCAACACTCAGCTGGTTACTGAAAATAACACTCGGGGAGGAGAAGAGTTAAGGGGGGCGACTAGCGCACTACGGTTAATGCCTAATAATGAATCCATACAGCCACTCACTAGGGAAGTAAGTACACGCTCCAAAAGATCTCAACTTGTGACAGGGCAATTAAACAGTGGTGGAACCATTGCTGTAAATCGCCCCAGCAAGCCTGGACGTAGAGGGCAAACCAAGCCTAGCAAAGGAGGTAATATAAACCCTGAGAACACAGTATGCCCAGATTGTCATAACATAAATAGGGTGGAGCGGCTGCATGACATTACGGTAGCCTTTGGGAAAAAAATGGAACAGCTTTTATCTCAACACTTAGACCCAGTCATGAAAGCAATCCTAAACTTGGTGGAAAAAATAAGTAGGCTGGCAGACCCAGTTTGTGGTCAGCCCCCTGGGGTTAATCCACTGAGGAGGGAGGAGGAGCCAGTAGTGGCTGATAGCGGGAAAAAGGCTGCTATTAACTCTAACCCTGTTATGCGAGACCACAGGGAAATTCCCCTGGACCAGGGGAACACAAGCACCAGGATCCCCGGTGGCAAGGCCCAGGGTACAACACGAACCCCTCCCGACCCTAAGGATGCCTGATGGGGCTCAAACGAGCAAGTTAATGTGGAAAAAATTACCTGGAATGCGTGCGCCATGAGCACCCCAGGTCTCCAGACCCTGGATTTGCCTCCCGCTTCTAGTCCCTATTCGATTGTGTTAGTAGGTGTGCCTGGTCTCAATAATGCCAAAGAAGAAACAACCAACACACTGATTAACAAAGCTTCACACTGGTTACTCAATAATACATCTGCCAGGAGATTGCAGCACAGGCATATCCTCATGGCCAGGAGAGTAGCCTGGATTGGGAATACTGGGAAAAAATTTGCGGGCGACTGTGTGATTGTCAATTATAGGCACCCCGAGTTAGTCAGAGAGTTGTTGGATAATCGCTATGAGGAGGGAGGAAATGGGTCCTGTATCAGGATGTTACCCTTGCACTTCTTCTACAGGAATAGAGCACAGGATAACGGGACAAGATGGCAGGGGTTAGGGGCAGTTACAAAAAGAAGGGATAAGGCTCACAGCAATTTAATGAATAGATTTGCCCCACTCTCAAGTTTGTCGGCCCTGGACGAGCAAGATTGACTGTCGACACCAGGGATCGGGGAGCCTGAGATAGAACTAATATCTGACTACCATTGTACCTCTGGAGACACACACCCCCTAGGGGTACCTGACTTGGGTTTGGGGGCATCTGACCCAGATCCAGTTGTTGGTAACGCTGGTGCGATGGGAAGAGAAGTTGAACCCAGGACCCTTTCAGCCAACCGACCAACAAGTGGTACCAGCCCAAGGCACCTGCCCGGAGCACCTAAGGGGTTAGACCCAAATCACAATGAATTGAGGTTGATCTTCTGGAACATTGCTGGACTGGCAACCAAGATCCAAAATCCGGATTGGCAAGATTTCATTAAAAAATTTCATGTTATTTGTCTTCAGGAGACATGGGAAACAAGTAATAATGCATCATTTATTTAAGGCTATAAATCATTCCCTGTTGCAGCCAGGAAATCAACTATGGGCCGTGCCAAGGGAGGGCTAATTATGTATGTAGCACTGGCTCTTCACGGGAAGTGGGTAGACCTGGGGTGGGATTCAAGCTGCCTCCAGGGAGTAAGATTTACTATTAAGAGCACAAAGATTATTCTTATAAACGCAGGACAATCTATACTAAATTTGGCTGAGCTGGAGGAGAGGCTGACTAGCTTAAATGACACTAGGGATGCAGGCACCCAGCTAATTCTTATGGGGGATTTTAATTGCCATCAGTGCCCCCACCTGAAATGGGAAGGTGGGAGGTGGGATGCCTGCCCCTCCACCAAGGGCTGGCACACGGAACACTCGAGAGAGGGTCTGGCACTAAGTAGAATTGTCAGCAAGTTTGCCTTAACTCACACGATGGACATGATTGGGCACGGAACATCTTACTCATTGATCCCGTTCTTTAAGGGGAGAGGAAAGGACTCAGTTATTGATTATATTTTCATATCCACTGTGCTAGAAAGTAGGGTAGGCCATTTTGAGATTATTCCAAGTGTGTTTAGTGATCATAATCCCCTGGCTATGTCACTTACAGATACACTAGGCACCAAAGTGGCTGAAACACCCACTGTGGGCGAATACAAGGCTAGGGATCAGGGGAGGAGAATTAAATGGAGGAACATTGATGGTGTTGAACTCCATAGAGCTCTCCTCGCCAATGCTGAGAATCACACCTGGAGGTGCCTAGATCCTAAGGTAGAGGGGACGGACCTAATTACAGCATTTGAGGGCTCTGCTCAACATATTGAAAGCCTCCTAAGAAGTAAACCCAAGCCCCAGGCTGACTTTCATCCTAGATGGTTCGACAAGAACTGTTCAAAGGCCCACAGGGACCTGAAGTCGGCACTAACTAAGGTCCCAAAGAATAAAGGAAATATTGCCGCATGCAGGAGTCGCTACAAAAAAGCGATCAAGCTGCGGAAAACAGCCTTACCAACAGAGGCATGGGAATCCCTAAGAGAGGCAGCCGAGCTCAGAGACACGAGCAGTTTCTGGAGGGTCATAAACGCTCCGTGTTTTCAACCCGCAGACAAACCCCATGTGGCGTCTCACATCCTGCCAGAGGCATGGGAGGCGCACTTTATTAGTCTGTACAATCGTGGGGCGCCGGAGGTGCAGTTTATACCAGCCATAGGACCCCCCACTTGTGCCTGGACACCCATTCCGGTGGATGAGGTCCAGTTAGGCATAGATGGCCTAGTAGTGAGAAAGGCGCCAGGGCCGGATGGGATTCCTCCTGATTTATTTAAAAGTCAGTCAGACCTCTGGGCCCCCATATTAACTAGGGTGTATAACACAGCCATTGAGGTGGGTATGCCTAGATCTTGGTCCACGGCCGTTATTGTGCCCATATTCAAGAAGGGTAACAGAAAAGACCCTCAATGTTATCGTCCAATATCCCTAATAGATGTTACGGCGAAAGTCTTGGGACGAGTCATTCTAAACCACCTAATGACATGGGCTGACGAAAATAATATCATTACTGACGTTCAGTATGGCTTTCGAAATGGGCGCTCCACAACTGACCAATGCCTTAACCTTCATTACTTGGTGGCAAAGTACACCTTGGTCAGGGAAGGGACAGTTTATTTGGCGTTCATGGATCTTTCAGCGGCCTTCGACTGTGTGAACAGAAGAAGGCTGTGGGAGATCTTGAGCGCCATGGGCGTGGACCCAGGTCTGATCCAAGCTCTGCGTATGCTTCACCAAAACACCACGGCACGGGTCAGATTTACCAACGAGGGTGACGTCACAGAGGACTTTCAGTGTCGGGGCGGGGTGAGGCAAGGATGCATCCTCGCCCCATTCCTGTTTACGCTTTACATTAATGGCCTCGATAAGGCGCTTGGAGTCCTGGAGGCAGACTGTCCCTGCATTGGGAGGAGAGGCGTACCCGTCCTACTCTACGCAGACGACGCTGTCCTCCTGGCGCGTACAGGTAGGAGCTTGCAGGCCCTCATTGGTGGATTTGTTAGTTTTATGGCAGACCTTGATCTAGTTCCCAACCTCACAAAATCTTTTATTATGGAAGTGGGCAAAACCCCCCAGATGAACTGTGTCTTTACCATAGGTACACATAAACTTGAGAAGGTAAAACTTTTCAATTACCTGGGGATTGTCTTTGACAAAGACTTAAATTTTAAACCCCTTGTAAGTCATAAATGCACCCAACATCTGGGTGCGGTGGGATCAATAATGAACTATGCACGCAGACTTGGTCGTTGGTCACCCAACGAAATAGCACACTTATACAGTTCTGTCTGCTGTGCTAAAACCCTGTATGGAAGTGAGGTGTGGGGTTTCACAAACGGGGGGAAAATTCAATTGGAGGAAGATAAGTTTCTAAGGAGACTTTTGCAAGTTCCGCAAAGCACCCCTTCTTTTATAGTCCATGAAGAGCTGGGCATCTCTTATATTAGCGAAAGGGCCCGCCTCAATCCCATCATGTGTTGGATCAAAATTTGGTCAAACCCCGAGGCAAGCCTCAGTAGACAAATCTTGGAGGACTGTATGAAGGGGGACAAAGGGCTGCAAATACCCTGGCTCAAATTTGTCAAGGACACTTTAACTAGTTTGGGACATGCTAATCTTTTTGATGACCCCTCAACAATACTCAATCGAGACAAGGGTGTCATAAGGGCAGATTTTTTAGGACACTCAGCCAGTGCTAGAGAGGAAAGGGAAGGGCGGAAATGCACTGTAAGAGAACACCAGCTTACAAAAACATGTGTGGGTATGGAATTTTATCTGTCTAACATACATAATAGACAAGACAGATTCCTGATGACAAGATTTAGACTTAATCTCTTGCACCACATTTTATCAGTCCCAGCTGGTTATGCTAGTGACGTTAGCCAAAAAGGGTGCTGCGGTTGCGATCAACGATCTCGGTAAGATACCCTGCACTTTGTTCTACTATGTCCTTTTTATGCTTACCCAAGGAAGCGGTTTTTAAAAAACATTCTGAAATGCACAAAAATCAGGCAGGCCAAAGTGGCCCTTTTATTTCTGAAACTCTCCGCTGACCCATTTGTATTATTTAGCACTGTACATTTTTTACGTATAGCAGTCAGACTTTGAAACACCAGAGGAGAGGACTAACTGTTAGGATTGAAATGAAAGTTTCCTCCTAGATTTAGCCCATACCAACTGCCAAGAGAAAGTTGTAGATAATGATTTATAGTATTCGACTGTCCTGTTTTTAATTACCTCGCACCA
The DNA here is from genome assembly GCF_964204655.1 of Triturus cristatus. NCBI lineage: Eukaryota > Metazoa > Chordata > Amphibia > Caudata > Salamandridae > Triturus > Triturus cristatus. Next base: position 1,867,372,759 of record NC_140589.1, read on the forward strand.
AGAGGTTTTATAACTGATGATTCTAGGGTTATTATGTATACTTGATTGTGGTTTTTAACAAAAGTATGTTAAATTTTATGTTGTGCATCTTTTATGGATATTTTCAAATACCTGAATAAAGATATTGAATTTGAATTTGAAAAAAAAACTCTTTGGCTTTTAAGCCTGCCCTATCCCCATACATGGAGTAGCAGAAACCCGTACAGATCCCAACACAGCTGTCCCATTTTAAGCCATTGGCACACAGGAAGTGATTTAGAATATCAAGCAAGGCTGATGCTCCTGCCTGTCCCTTGATTGGTTTAGAACATCTTCCAATACTACATTTTTGTGGCAGTATTGGACAGAAACAATTAAATGAGCTTCCTTAGATAAGTTAGTCACTTCATCCAATTTCAAAGCAAAACAACTACATTTCAAGCCTGCTATGAGTTATCTCTTGATGTTCACTGACATGTCAGAGATGCGTCAACAACCTGTTGTGTCTGAGACAGGTAGTACTTTAAACTTCTCCGCCGTTTTTTCACCAAGCATTGTACTGGCCATGTCAAGAATTGCTGGAAGAATCACTTTATCTCCATCTGAAAAAGTCATATTGTTTTTGGCAATGTGGTATGCCAATGGATAAGATGTTTTCAAAGCATTTGTTCGCGGGGAGAATACATTTTTCAGTGTCTTTAGTGGATGATGTCTTCCAGCTTTTTGGCAAAAACATCCTATTCTCTCCTGCCAGTGACCCGTGTTTAGTTTCCAAGTGGTGCTTGTTTCCATGCTTTCGTTAGCCAAGGTCTTGCCACAAACCAGACACAGTGGCCTGATTTTGCCAGTTATGGTAACGCAGGTGAATCCAAAGTCCAAATAGGAAGCATCATACTTCCTATTTGTTTCGGCTTTATCCTCACCATCTGTTTCGGCCTTTCATTTGAAAGCGCTACCATCCTTTGGCAGCAGGAAATGATCCATGTAAAATGTGTGTTTGAACTATGTTCCAAAATTCAATATTAATGGACACCACAGACTTGCTGCTGCATGCGGTATAGCTGTGTTTTAAAAAAAATCTTTGTAGTTCTCAAAATGTCTTTATATTTGTATCTGGAATGTATAAAACATAAATAACACATTAAGTCCCTTCCACATGCTTCAAACAGAAATTGCAGCTGGCCCGGGCTTCTTTTTTTTTTTTACATACTTTATTTATTCAATTTTAAACAACAACTGAGCAGTTGTACACAGTTTTAAACATATCTCCCTCCAGTTATTTCCATATGGTGGCAGAGTCCAGTGACATATCAATCATGAATGTTTAGCTACAAGAAAATGTGGAAGTAAGCACAGGTCATACACCAAACATGCATGAACCGAACATCGTACATGATTACAGTATAACACTGTGCTTATCTTTATGTTTCGCTATTAGTATCAGAGGTATCATTCTGACCCTTTCCATTTCCATTGGGTTAAGAAGCTCCCTGCATAATTCTCTCCAGAATGCGATGTTCTCAGCCAGTTTTTCTTCCTTTCTACCGGATTTTGAGTGCAATTATTCTGCGAGAGACCATTCACCCACATCCCTTATCCAGCTCTCTAATGTCAGGGCTCGGGCCCTCATCCAGCAGATAGCTACCCTACTTTTGCCCAGTACCAAGGCTAATTGTAGCAATTTATAAGCCATTTTTTGTTTCTTGGGTTTTGGTGTCAGCCCCAAGATGCAATGCTCTGGTGCAATATCCACTCCGATACCCGTCTCCTCATGTACCTTTCCTACCATATTAACCCAATACTGCTGCACCTCCAAACAATCCCATGCTAAATACAGAAACTCTGTTTGGGCCCTGTTACATCTAGGGCATTCATGGGGAGAGGCCGGGTCTATTCGATGTAGCCTCACTGGGGTTACGTACACCTGCTGCGGGAAGTGGAAATGCAACAGTTTTAGTCGAGCATTACTGGTTACTTTACGTGTTAATGTACATGCCCTCATCCAGCTTTTCTTTGGCAATGGTGACTGTAAAATCTCATTGCAAGCATCCCATGCCTTAACGGCTAGAGACCCAGAGTCTGCCCTCATAGCTTTATATAGCAGTGAAACCAACGTGCGCCAGCTACCCCATGCAAGCAGCACGCCCAGAGTCTCGGTCACCTGAGGCATATTTGGATATGTAGGCCATGTAACCCTGACCGGCTCCCTCAAGCCTGCATATGGTATGTACTGTCCCTGCTCTAAGCTGAACTCCTCTCGAACCTGTTCACATGTGAGAACGGTGCTGTTTATATTCAAATCCGCCAAGACGAGACATCCGCCCTCCCACCAAGCCTGGAAGGACATATTCTCAGCCATTTTATGCGCTGGGACAACTGCCAGATGTTTAACTCCCGGTCAAATGGTGCATACCCGAGCACACATTTCAAAAACGTTTGCCATGTGTATGTCATTATTTTAACGATGTGTGGCAGATCTGTACTTTCATCTGCTACCCCACCCCCCCATCAATATAATAGGTAGGTTCTCTGGCTGCACTTGGCCGCTGAGTAGGCGCTTCTCCCAGTTATCTCCCTCATCCAACCACTGTGCCGCATGTTGAAGGTGATGGTCCTGGCTTCTTTACGTGAGGAGGCTGTGTGAGCCATTACCAAGGTTCCCCTCTCGTTGAGCACACACGCATTTATAGCAATAGGTAACACGGGTGGATGACATGCTTAAACCCTGCTAAAGAGATGAAAAATCCATGATTCTTTGTCTCTGTATATGTGAGTGATGTGCGGTCCTCTGACACCCGAGATATATATGAGCAATGCTGATTACAGAGAACAGTGATGTGGAGGGAATTACCACTGATTTTTGTGATATTAAATGAAAATATAAATCATAGCTAATAAGCATTGGTAAAGTCAATAGGTCAGCCCTCTTTTAGGTATACGTGTTTGTTGTTGTGAGATGTATGTAGATAAACTAACAGAAAACCCAGATAGAGGCACAAGCACAGGTTTCAAATTCACCTGATTTGGGCCACACACACATAATTACACAGGCCACACCTTTTGTAAAGGATTCCTAGTTAACATTTTGGCACACATTTGTTTTAGTGACCCCCATGCCCATGGGATGAGACAAATTAAGGTCTCTGCAAATTCAGCACTGAAAAGATGGAAGAGAGTGTGGACAACACATCGAAAAGGTGAGGTGCAACCTGAGGAATTAATAATAGTGTTAGAGCAAAGGTTGAGCTGGTGACTAAAGGGGGTGTTAAATAGTACAACTTCATAAAAATGACATTGGAAAGTAGTGGATTCTTCCTAATATTTATTTCCTGGGTAGAGGTTCAATACAGCTCATCCACCCAACTGCCTCTGGCTCCTCCAACCTCACAACAATTCTACATGAAGTCAGAGCAGTCTAGAATCCATAGATGTCATAGAAATACATGAGCCAGTTTAGTGAGCAACATTATAACAAATCTCCCTGCGTCATATAACATTAAAAAAACATAAAAACATAAGTAACAAAACAACAGCTAAATAACATAGCCCTTCAAGTACGAAGGTTCACATAAATGTAAGAGTAATAACATAGTAGTTACATGACCTAGTCCCTGAAATTAGAAAGTCTACATAAACATAAGAGTAATAAAATAGTAATCAAGTAACATAGTCCTTCAAATATGAAGGTTCATGTATATCTCTCTTAGGCCTGTTAGAACCATCCACCATGCCATTCCCACCAATATTGTCGAAATTAGTTTCCCCATGAGTAGAATTACCACACACAGCAACCCTGCTGAGGTTCCAAACCTTATGATCAGAGGTCCTGATTGCATTACCAAGAACCTTGACCACTTTAAAAGGCTTCGAAAATTTAGAACCAGAATCACCAAAACCAGGATTCTTAATTCTTACAAAATCACCAACCTTCACCTTAGTGGGTTTAACAGCATGTCTCACATCAAAGTTCTCTTTGCTTTTTAAACAAACGTGATCCTCCTTGCTCTTCCAAGAACTTAAATCAGGAGTTACACCTTTGTCTACAAGAAATTTGTTGACCCATGGAGGTTCTAGAAATGTATCAGGTTGCCTCCCACAGAATAAAAGGAAAGCAGACTTACCAGTAGTAGAATGCAGTGCAAAACGAAATATACAAACTCTCTTAGAAACTTCCTCTTTCCAGTTGAGACAATTTTGCTTTGCTAATGAAATGGTTTCCTTTATTACCCTGTTGAATCTCTCAACAGTCCCATTAGACTCAGGATGATAAAGGGCAGCTTTCTTGTGGACAATACCACAATTAATAAGAAATTCCTCCATCTCTTTGGACACAAGCTGCATTCCGTTATCAGTCAAAAGAGTCTCTGGTATACCCTCCCTAGAGATTATACCTAGGATTCCTAGTTAACATTTTGGCACACATTTGTTTTAGTGACCCCCATGCCCATGGGATGAGACAAATTAAGGTCTCTGCAAATTCAGCACTGAAAAGATGGAAGAGAGTGTGGACAACACATCGAAAAGGTGAGGTGCAACCTGAGGAATTAATAATAGTATTAGAGCAAAGGTTGAGCTGGTGACTAAAGGGGGTGTTAAATAGTACAACTTCATAAAAATGACATTGGAAAGTAGTGGATTCTTCCTAATATTTATTTCCTGGGTAGAGGTTCAATACAGCTCATCCACCCAACTGCCTCTGGCTCCTCCAACCTCACAACAATTCTACATGAAGTCAGAGCAGTCTAGAATCCATAGATGTCATAGAAATACATGAGCCAGTTTAGTGAGCAACATTATAACAAATCTCCCTGCGTCATATAACATTAAAAAAACATAAAAACATAAGTAACAAAACAACAGCTAAATAACATAGCCCTTCAAGTACGAAGGTTCACATAAATGTAAGAGTAATAACATAGTAGTTACATGACCTAGTCCCTGAAATTAGAAAGTCTACATAAACATAAGAGTAATAAAATAGTAATCAAGTAACATAGTCCTTCAAATATGAAGGTTCATGTATATCTCTCTTAGGCCTGTTAGAACCATCCACCATGCCATTCCCACCAATATTGTCGAAATTAGTTTCCCCATGAGTAGAATTACCACACACAGCAACCCTGCTGAGGTTCCAAACCTTATAATCAGAGGTCCTGATTGCATTACCAAGAACCTTGACCACTTTAAAAGGCTTCGAAAATTTAGAACCAGAATCACCAAAACCAGGATTCTTAATTCTTACAAAATCACCAACCTTCACCTTAGTGGGTTTAACAGCATGTCTCACATCAAAGTTCTCTTTGCTTTTTAAACAAACGTGATCCTCCTTGCTCTTCCAAGAACTTAAATCAGGAGTTACACCTTTGTCTACAAGAAATTTGTTGACCCATGGAGGTTCTAGAAATGTATCAGGTTGCCTCCCACAGAATAAAAGGAAAGCAGACTTACCAGTAGTAGAATGCAGTGCAAAACGAAATATACAAACTCTCTTAGAAACTTCCTCTTTCCAGTTAAGACAATTTTGCTTTGCTAATGAAATGGTTTTCTTTATTACCCTGTTGAATCTCTCAACAGTCCCATTAGACTCAGGATGATAAAGGGCAGCTTTCTTGTGGACAATACCACAATTAATAAGAAATTCCTCCATCTCTTTGGACACAAGCTGCATTCCGTTATCAGTCAAAAGAGTCTCTGGTATACCCTCCCTAGAGATTATACCTTTTAAAAAATCAATCACAGTTTTAGTGTTAGTATTCTTCACAAAAGAAATTTCTGGCCACCTTGAAAATAAATCCATCACAACAATGACAAAAGTATCAGAACCATCCCCATGTACAGGACCCAATATGTCCAGAGCAATGTCCTTCCACGGACCACTCGGACGTGATCTCTTCACCATCGGTTGAGTTCTGATCTTCAACGATTTCTCACTGAGGGAACACTGAACACATTCCCTAACCAACCTTTCAATTTGAATATCCATCCCAGGCCACCAATAGTTAGAACGTATCCTTTCCTTAGTTTTAGAAATGCCCAGGTGTGCCTCATGAGCTAGAGCTAACAACTCTTTCCTTAAAGACACAGGGGGATCAAGTCTATGACCTCTCCATAACATTCCTTGACAATCAGACAACTGGTCTCTCACCGACCAAAAATCTTTTACCAACAGCCCCCCTTGTTCCTTGTACTGCCACCCAACACGAATAAGATCCAATACATCTTGAATTGTTTGATCCTCACGAAAAGCAGCAGACCACTGATTTTGGGAAATGACCTTATAATCAATTCCACACACAAAATCATGATGTCGACCAAAACTTGGATCATCCTGACCATCGGAGGGATTAAAAGGGACTAGTCTCGAGAGTGTATCAGCAACAAAATTTTCTGAGCCAGGAACATGCTTCACAGTAAAATCAAAACCCTGTAATCCAACAATCCACTTAGATATTCTTGGTGAAATAGAGTCAATTCCTTTGTTAGTCAAAACCTCACATAATGGTTTATGGTCTGTCCTTACCACAAACAAATTGCCCCAAAGAAACTTTTTAAACTTCTTAATGGCCCAATATACAGCAAGCGCCTCTCTCTCAATCACCGAGTATCTAGACTCTGCCCCTTTTAAACTTCTAGAAACAAACATTATGGTGTTATCAGGGTTGAGCCCCCTTGATACAAAACAGCACCCAAACCCTTAAGGCTCGCGTCCGTAGAAATAATAGAACATTTAGAGGGATCAAAATTCCTCAGTTTGGGAGCAGCTTGTAATTTGCCTTTCAACTCAACAAATTAATTGTCACACGACTGATCCCACAAGAATTTGGCGCCTTTCTTAAGTAAACTTCTCATATTGTAAGTGACTTCTGCAAAATTCTTAATGAACTTATTAAAATACTCCGCCATTCCTAGAAAACGCATGAGCTCTTCCTTTGACGACGGTGGAGTTAGATCCCTGATGGTATTAACTAGTTCAGCTTTAGGAGTAACACAATCAGCAGTAATAGTGTGACCCAAATAGGCAATCCTGTCCAAACCAAATTTACATTTCTCACACTTAATGGTAAGGTTGTGATTAGAGAGACTATTTAGGACGGAACGAACTCTCGAACCATGTTCTGATTCATCACACCCATACACTGAAATATCGTCCTGATAGACACAGACCCCAGGTATACCAACTAAAACCTTTTCCATAACCCTTTGAAAAACAGAGGCAGCAGATACGAGCCCAAAAGGGAGTCTCACAAACCTAAATGTTCCAAAAGGTGTCACAAAGGCGGTCAGATCCCTGGAAGATTGGTCAAGCATGATCTGATGATAAGCGGATGTTAAATCAATTGTACTGAAGACTTTGGCACCACGCACCATGCTTAAAAGTTCAGAAATATTAGGTAACGGGTATTTATCCACAAGTACACACTTATTGAGTTGTCTGAGGTCCACACATAACCTCAGAGAACCATCAGATTTCCTCGCGGCCACAACCGGAGCCAACCAGGAAGTGCCTTCCACTTCTTCAATGATACCCTGTGACTTCAGTTTTTCTAATTCCTTCAACATCTCATCCTTGACACTAAAAGGCACATTGCGTACCTTGCTAGATACAGGAATGGAACCCGGAACTAATTTTATCTTGTGGCTATATCCTTTAAAACACCCAAGCTGATCACCAAAAACACGCTGGACTCCTCCATGAGTTGAGACTGCAAGGAAGAAATATGACTTACAGATTTCACCACCTTTCTTTCTTTGAGGATTATGGAAGGAGTGCTATTAGGATCTAACATAACCTCCAAATCTTTTTGATGCCACCAACTGATGATGCTATCACCTTTTTTAGATACATAGACCTTCCCAGAAGTGTAGCGACCTTCATATTCTATCAATCCAATGAAATACCCTCTCAACTCAATAGGATCACCACCATATGCAGTAGGGTATATATCTGCCTTTAGCAAGTTCACATTCTGACTTAGATAATCATCAAAATTTTTTGAAGAAACAATCGTGATCTTTGCGCCAGAATCAAATAAGACTTTTGTTCTCTTACCTTCTACAAGAATATAATCCAAAGGTCCCTCACCTCCTATCTGGACAACAATTTGACCACATTCAAAATCATGTTGATCACAAGAGTTTTCGTGGTTTATCTCATGAATACTTTGCTTGGAAGACTTGATCTTACAAGCCACAACAAAATGTCCTCTTTTTTTGCAATAACTGCAAACGGCATTTAATGCAGGGCAAGATTTATCATTAGCCCAGTGACCAGTATTGTTACAGCGGTAACATTTATTGCCCTTATTAAACTGTACACGAGGTTTCTGCAATTGTTTACCTTTAGTTAAAGACTTTGTCTGAACATCTTTCAATTTCTTATCAGGAACAGAACTCGTCTCCGTGTTAACAAATGAAACATCTTTGTTAAGGTCTTTTTTGATTTCTTTTACACATTCAACAGAATGTTCAATTCTCTTAGCCACAACAAGAACCTCGTCAAGAGTAGGTTCATCTTTCAACCATAACTCATCACGCACTTTCTCAGACACACAACCCAACATAAACTGGTCCCTAGTCCTTTCCTCTATAAGTGTATCAAACTTACAGGTTGACACTAGCCTTCTTAAATCTGTGACATAATTTTCAATGCTTTCTCCCTCCTTCTGCATACGTTTCCCAAAATGGTAACGTTCAAGAATCGTACTGACTTTAGGTAAATAGTGTGAGTCCAACTTATAGATGCAGATTTCAAATTCATTGAGGCCTGCAGCTGCACTTGTAGGAACATTTGGAAGGTGGTCAAATACATCTTGGCCCTCCGACCCAGGCCAGTGCATAAGTAAGGCTGTTTTTCTTTCAACGCTAAGGGAGGTGCCACAAACACGAGCATATCTTTCAAAAACATTTTTCCACTTTGACCATTTTATGGGAGGATCACCAGGTGTTTGCAAAATAAATGGAGCAGCCGTGACGTTTTGCATGACTACTCTTGAGCTGACCAAGCAGGAATGAGAAAGAGTAATGCAAAATCAAATGGAAAGAAAGCAAAATATGTACGTATGTGGATTGCGCTTTAAAAAAAAAAAAAAACGATTTGTCAATATTGTGTATATCTAACACAAATACTCTAAATAGCAGAATACAGTAAGGGCAAAGAAAATAAAGTATATTCCGTTGTTCTCCAGCTGAATCTGTAAAGTTATGGTAACTCGTTTAAACGTCGCAAAAACTGTGCCCATCAGCGTGCAAAAAAAAATGAAAAAGAAAGAAAAAAAAATAATGTTAACGAAGAAACTACGCCCACAAAGCTGTGCACATCAGCGTAGAATTTGGACAAGTCTATTGAACTAAACTTCAATAAAGAAGTTGTGAGCACCATGCTTTGTGCATCAGCGTTGAAACATAAGAAATATGTCCAGAAAGTTACGTGAAGCTGTGCACATCAGCGTGCAATAATGTAGTATAAACAGATCTCTTTATTACCTAGAGTTTGTGCCCACAAAACTGTGCACATCAGTGCAAATGTTGTATATCAGCGTTGAAAATGTAAAAAAAACCAAGAAACTGTGAGCACCAAGCTGTGCGCATCAGCGTTAAAACCAGCCTGCGAGGTATTACTGTGATTGAGGAACTGTGGATCAGTTCCATATAATCTTCGTTGCTCAGCAACCAGCCAGAAACATCATGAAAACGTGTTCCGTGTCGTTACATTACGTGCGTGTAACGTGCTGACGTCTCAGAACAGCGTGTCACGGAAAAGAAGATGACGCAAGGTGATGGTGATTGAAACGCAGAGACACTGAAGACAATGCGCCCATGACAACGAGCGTGGGTGTCAAAGCGCGAGTCCCGCAGCGCGAGCAAAGTCCTAGGGGATGAAATTCAAAAGTAAGCCATCAACTTTAAACTGTTGTTCGACTGCATTCAACCCAAAAATGAGCACCAACTCTTGTTAAATGAAAGGTACAACAGGAGAAATAAAGATACTGAGGACGTGCTTTGACGCTAGGATTAGCGAGGCAAAAAAAAACGCACGAGTAAAAAAAAAACTCAATTACGATGAAAGCGGCAGTAAATAGGTTTCCAGTGACAGTAAATAGATGTAAGCCATAAACGCTTGCACCAGAACAAAGGACGTTCTCTCACTCATCAACATCCAGTTAATTAGGAAGCGCTTAGCGGTTATTTATGGAGCACTTAGGATAGAATGGATCCATAAATATTAAGGAACAGTCTTACTTCTTTTGAAGAATGTGTTGAAAGGTTGTTTTCTCATGCATTCGCGCATGTAGATGAGATGCGTTTAACTTGTGCTCGTCCTTGATGAAAGTAGTAGAAAATCAGTTCTTTCTTTGTAGCAAACAGAAAAGGAGTCTTGTCTTCTTGGAGTTGAGCTGCTTCATTTCCCAGTCGTCGCCAGTGTTAAATAGTACAACTTCATAAAAATGACATTGGAAAGTAGTGGATTCTTCCTAATATTTATTTTCTGGGTAGAGGTTCAATACAGCTCATCCACCCAACTGCCTCTGGCTCCTCTCAACCTCACAACAATTCTACATGAAGTCAGAGCAGTCTAGAATCCATAAATGTCATAGAAATACATGAGTGTCTAGAACAGAGCACTCTTCTCGTGCTCATTACTGACGCACTGCACAAGCCGGGAACTTATCCCGCCAATGTTTCCAATTCAACCCGGTATACCAAAGTTCACCATTTTTCACATTAGTTTCACCAATCCTCTTTCTGGTATTTCCATAGTACTCTTCATCATAACGGAGACAGCGTGTATCAATCTGCAATCTTTATTGAACACTTCCGTTACCGTCTGTATGCCATTCTGGGCTTCGTACAGCGGTACGTGCAAATTATTCACAACATCGATTTGAAAGTAAGCACGAAATTCTTTTTTTTCCTCCAATGCATTTCGAGTCTAAAAGGCTCTTCGTCAGGGAGTTCTAGAACAGATAAAATAAACAGATTCACTGCCTAATCTTCCATGCTACGTGCGTGTAAACAATACATATGTATGCCAACTCATACCCCAACGCTTAAAAAACTTAGCTAAACCAAAACCTTCCCAGTTCCCCACTGAGCTCCGATTCCCATGCTCTTGCAGTGTCATTGTGCTGCCTTTCCCTCACCCTTACTCCCCTCCCTCTCTAACACCAAAACTCCCGTGTTGTTCTCTGAAATAGAACTTCCGATAACTGACTTAATCCTCATTCTTTTACCAATCTGATTACTACCTCCCGTGCTCCCCTCACCCTTCTTAACCCAGTCTCTTGCTGTTTTCACTTACAAACGGCAAACTACTGCACTCTCACCTCCTCATGCTTCTCTCCTTTAACTCGTCGATCGCACGTACTTCCTGACCGTGTTACCTCCTCCTCGTGCTGGCTAGCTCTTAAATAAACTGAAGTCGATGTTAATTGCCACCACCTGGCTGCTTCCTTACTGCTGCACGCGATGTTTGTCAAAGTTCTATCTAAAGGCTCAAATCCCCATAATGCACTAACCTAAACCCACTAATGAAAAAATCAACTAATGAGAATTAAACTACCTTCTAAATCCTTCTAAATCCATCACACCCTGTAAAAAAATCAAACGTGTGTACTCTAAATAATGGAAGGTAGTTTATAAGCCAGATCCCCTCTAAAACCAGAGTAGGTAAAATGTCCATCCAGATTTGGTGTATGGACTCTCATTTCCCATCCATTCATCACCACTGCCCTTATAGGATTTTGGTCACCAGCAGAAAGCCAGTCTAAACAAGGTTTTTAGAGGCTATCTCCAACTAAGGTGCTTGGCCAGTTCTCTAAGACTGGGTGTACCACTATTAGTAAGTTTATTCACTAGAGGACCCAACCCACCCAAAAGGTTTCATGCCACCTCACAGGAGGCCTTATTAGCTTCTAGATCTAGTGACCCAAACTGGCTGGCTGCCACTGTGTCTAGTCACCTGCTCTATAATTATGTTCATGTGGGAAAAGGATGGCCATGCGGTATGCCCTTGTGATGTGTGTGTTTGGGCTATATACAGAGCTCATCTTGAAGTAGATTACCTATACTCATGGCGCATCTGGTGCCCCTAGCAGGTGACCCGCAGCCTAGTGCATATCACTGCCCCTGGAAGTGCCCTTCCCTGCATGGTAGAGATTCAGTACACTGGGAGGCTTAGTGTCTGGAAGGCGAATGGCATCCATTGTGAACATGTCTGCCCATGCACTTGGTGTAGGTGGAGGGCAACATGTTGCAGTCAGGCTGGTTCACTTGACCCTTCATCTTGGGAGGGCCTTCGCAGGGTGAGGGTCAGAAGACAGGTTGTGAAAGGTAGCAAAACACACTTGTTTAGAGATGGTAGCCAACAGGCACCAGTCGTTTCATTTTTATGGGTGAAGTTCATTGTTCTGAGTGCCAACTACCAACCATAATCTAAGAGGACAGATAAACTAGGTTATTCAAGATCACACAGGTAGTCGTAAAGGAGCTGGGTAGCCTCCAAATCAGCACACACTGTGATTCTGTGAGAGTCCGGCCTTGACATGAGACAGAAAGCTGTTTCTATTTGCACTCTGTCATCTCCTTCTTCCCTCCTCCCGGTACCTGGGTGATTTATGCCAATTTATTGCTGACGCCCTCATAAACCAGTCATGGAAAATGATGCCACAAGAAAACAGTTTTGGCACACATTGGCATTTAATACCACAATGATAGTAGCATATATATGATAACATTACGCGTTGAGACACATGTGCTTAGTTTAAGTCACAAAATCTCATTGCAGGCACAAATGGAGGCATGATTTCTATATGAGCTGAAGTCTGCAAAGCATTCAGTGCTGTAGTGTGTCAAAGATATCTCGAAAAATGTCCTCCAGCCACACCAAATACAAGGTGTACACAATCTTCACCTTTACCCTTCCCTTTCCAGCACGACTGTTCATCTCGGTCTGCGTGAAGCAAATAATTTTATATGAGCTTGATTTGAAATATCATGCCCAAGCCTGTAGAGAATTTTAAGCATGAACAAATGACCAGTACTTTTATTTGGGAAGGGTGGAAACCGTAGCTGAACAAGGCATCATATGAAATTGCTGCTTCAAAAATGAAAACAGAAAGAACACCGAAAATTCACAACATTCCAAAGGAATACAAATTAACTGGAGCCTTTCCCCTACCCCCACATGGCTCAATCATGTAAACAAATAGGAATCTTTGTGTGTGTGCGTGCGTGTATGATAGTTTGAGTGTATGTCGGAGAGGTGTAAAGCCAGGATACGGTGGATGAGGTGGGGTAGGGGCAGCTTACCTACTAGTTCTAGAAAGCCTCAGTTGCCTTGGAAACCAGCAAGGGAAATAGAGAGGAGATCCTGGTGCAGAGGCAGCCACAAGCCATGAAGCAGCCACGAAGATGAAGTATAAAAGGAAATAAGGTGAAAGCAGCAGCAGCAACAATCAAGAAAGGCAGCAGGATGCAGTGGAAGGCAGCAGTGACAATGAATATTGCAGAACTCCCTCAAAGTACAGCCTGCCTTCCAGAGGTGCTGGTGCCTCTTTATGGATGCAGTTTGTGGGCATTTCCTGATACCCATGCTGCAGTATCTCTGACTGAAGGACAGTCACCATATTATTAGTGGCTTCTTTTACGATGTCCTCCAATCAGAGAGCCTCCTGAGATGCCAGTATTTCGAATCCAAAATGAAGAGCAACCGTTTTGGATTTGAGGCAGAAGTGAAGTTGTAAATGTGCGACCCCCCTTCTGATGACTCCACGGCCCCCCTGGGGGTCACACTCCACAGGTTAAAGACCTGTAGAGGAAGAGGGGGGGAGGCCATACGAGGTAGCGACAATGGAAGGATCCACACTGGCTCTATTTGAAGAAGTTTCAGAAACAGAAACCATGGTCTCTTTGTCCAAAATGGAACCACCACGACCATCTCCACTATTTCTCGCTGAACTCTGGCTCGAAGCTTCGTATTAGAGGGATACGGCAAAAGGTGAAAAGAAGTCACCCTCGCCATGGGCTGGATACGGCATCTATGCCCATCGTTCTGTGGAACAAAGGAAAGTGAGAGATTGTCCCTGTTGCAATAAGGTCCACTAGGGATATCCCCCGCCTCTTGCATATCAACTGAAAAATCTGGCAGCCCAGAACAAAAGGAAAGATCCTGCTGTGGGAGTTTGTCTGAGAATTCAATGTACCTCCTATGAAAATGGCATTGAGAGGTAGAAGGTGTGATTCTACCCATCTGAAAATCCTCAAAACTAAATGATTGAGGAAATGGAAAGGAAATTCTTTCCTTGTGAAGATGGCGACGGGTGAGGAGCTCAATGAAGTGAGCTCCGCTGGCTGGGAATCGAAACTTGACTAAATATCCCTGTTTGGCCCGCACTGGCCCTACCAGTACATTGCTAAGGACAGATATTAGCAATTGTTTCGATCGGATACTCACTAGAGACGTTCTACAGGGCTCCTGGCAGCATGATCTGTGGCTGTGTTGGTGACGACCCGTTGTCCGACCAAGCTCGAATGAGTGTCCACAGGAGAATTCCATTACAGGAGACAGATAGACGGGATCCCATGCATCGGCCCCCAGACCACGGGTGAACGTCTCGACCTTGGAACAGCTTCTTGATCATTGCCGGAGTCCCACATAGGAGACAGATGGACGGAGTCCCACGCATCGGCTCCCGGTCCACTGGTTAACAGCCTGACCTCGGAACTAACTCTCGCTCATTGCCGGAGTCCCGCACCCAGGTTCTCCCTCACGATTAAGTGTCCCGCGGAGAGTGCCGGTGAGTGGGGCCGGTCCCTCTTGCCTGAATCGCACTGATATATAATCAGAGGGGACCGAAGGTCCCGGAAAGATCACCGGTTTGAGAAGTGAATTAAATGATCATATCGTCTGATTGTGACCGATATGTGAGGATTGTTGACCCGCATTCTAACCAGTTTCTGCCACAGCATCTGAGACAGCTCCGAGCTCCCAGAAAGATACGAAACATTCTTAATCCGATCTTCCAAAATGGTGGATTTCGTCCACTCTTTACTTTGAGGCTTTTATAGGCGCGGTTACTCCCTCTAATGTCTGATCCTCAACACCTTGACCGGACTCACTTTTGTTCAGGTATTTTGCACTGCCAGCTGGTTCTTGTCTCTTTTTGATGTTCGAGTGCTGAAATTTGCCTATACCCGGATGGCGGCTCCATAAGCAATGCAGAGCATATTTTACTGGACTTGTTGCTATGCGTACCCCAAGTGAGTTGATTGCAAGCGTCATGTAAGCATGTCACTCAGCCTTTTATGGATTCCTGATGACTTCCAAGCTGACCTGTGACTGACTTTAAAATGTCGGCGCTAGGATTACTTCACAATTGCCTCATCCTCTTTAATTATATCCGATGTGTTAATCAGGCACTGTTTTTTTTTCTTCCCATTGACAACTAGCGCTGCAACGCAGACATGTGAACACCTATATTACCACAGCGCATGCTTCAACTGGGAAGAGATTTGGTGTTTGCTAAATTGCATCTCCTGCCAACAACTCAGCGCTGCTCTTTTTGGGATGAAGCCTGACCTTTAATTGGCGGCAGCGAACTCAATAAGGGGAGCCACGATCTGTCCTTATAATGGCGACTCTACGAGCAACACAGAGCTCCTACTTTCAGCCTGACAACTTGGTGCTTTGTCAATGTGGCGCTAGCCAAGTGGGAAGAGGCAATGCCATTAGACCCTTTTACAGGGAGTGCCTTTTTCTTCCAGCTTGACTCCCTTAAATGGACCCCATAACCATACCCTTGTCCAAAGCACTCCTACTCCCCTTGTTGGGGATGGATCCAGCATCATTGCCCAGGAGTCTCAGAAACCCCACTGAGAGAGTCTTCAGTGACAAGGGTGTCACACATAGTGGAGGACTGGGATGGATCCCCTTACCACTGGGAACTATCCCCTACTCTTCCGGACGTTGGACACTGTGTTCCCGCTGGGTTACTTACCCCCTCTCCCACCTCTTCCCTCCTTCATTCTTCAGAGTGTGCCCGTGACCAAAGCACTCCTCTCCCCTTGTTGGGGAGGGATCCAGCATCTATGCCCTGGAGTCTCAGCGACCCCGCTGAGAGAGTCCACCGTGACAAGGGAATCGCACATAACTGAGGACTGAGAATGATCCCTATTCCGCAGGGAGCCGTCTCCCACCCAGCCGGACGTCAGACACAGTTACTTCCCCGTCTCCACGCTGTGTCCCCTATCCTCTCCACCTCCGCTTCCCCCCTTCATTCTTTGGCTACCTCCGTTTTTCCTTTCCTCTCTCCCCTGAATTCCTTTCCACCTGCCTGCTTTGTCTATCCTTATGCCTATGCTCTACTTAATATCCCTCCCCCTTTTACATCACCCCCTTACCACTCTACATGCCACGAACCAATGGATGTAACTTGTAACTGTTGTACCTTCTGTAACAATGTGTAATTTGTAACCTATGTAACTCTCCTCATGTAAAGCGCTCCGATACCTCTGGGTCTAGCCAGCACTATATAAAACTCAACTAAATAAAAATAAATAAATAAATGAGAACATGTGCTGAACTGACGCTTCAGATACAACATTGCCACCGTGTTATCTGCATGGACAGTCACTGCCTTCCCCTGTAAACTGTTTTTAAAGTGTTGGAACTGCTCTCCTCTGCTCCGAGGCCTTGAGCTGACTTTACATCCAAAACTACTCCCAACCCTGACCACTGGCAACAGTTGTGAGAATGATGGTATTGGGACAAGAAAACAGAGCTCCCCTGTTTAAGGACAGAGGTCTGGTCCACCAGAGCAGGTTCTCTTACAGGGGGAGGAACTGGAATCAGCTGATCATAGTTCTCCGGGTGAGGGATCTAATGTTGTAGAATGTGCATCACCAACGGCCCCAAACTGAATCTGGACCAAGGGGCGATATCCACTGTCGCAGTCTGAAAGGAAGAGGAGAAACAAATCAGTCTACAGTCCCCCATGATCAGGCAAAAAGAAAGAACTATGAGAGAGAAAGGAAGAAAGGTAAAAGGCTAAAAGTTACTATATGCTATGATGTGCAAAGCCATTCTCTCGCTGGAGCTTCATCTCTTGAAAATATCCTCTCCAGAAGGTTCACGAGTCTGGTCCGTCTGGACTCTGGCCAAAACATGGCTCTTCGAGTCGTGTTGAACCTGGTATGAAATACTCCAGGATGGTATTTGGCTCAAGGTGTGCCTTCTGTGATGTGATGAGGAAGCTAACATTTTTCAGAGTCTCTGTAGTCAGGGCTTTATTCCTTACTGATTGAGACAGTTAAGAGGACTGTATTAGTAAGTCATCCATGTATGGGTGGACCATTAACCCCGGTTCATGCAGGAGACCTAGTACTGGAGCCAAGAACTTTGTGAAAACTCAAGATAATGACTTAAGGCCAATGGTAACACCTGGAACTGATAATGCTTGTTATCTATCAGAAATATGAGGAACCTCTGATGGACAGGAGCTATGGGCACACGTGAATAGGTGTCCTGTAGATCTCTTTTCATGAGAAAATTCTCCTTGGATATTAAGGCTATAAATCGACATAGAGTGTTCAACTTGGAAGGAACAGCTTGAACAAAACCCGTTGACGAACCTCAGGTCTATTATCATTCAAAATGCGCCTTAGCACTTCTGGACAAGGGATGTAACATGCCCCTATTCTGAGCGGGGACAGGAACAATAACTTTCTTCAGTTCTAAGAGAATAATGCTGTCCCCAAGAGCAGCCCGTTTTACCTCGTCCAGCAGCCATAAAGTTCGAACAAAGTGAGGCTCTGGAAAATTTTGAGAGGTATCCAAGTAGTACCCTTTAGCAGTAGTCTGAACTACACACTTGTCTGGAATAAACTGCCTACAAACATGAGTAGAGAGAAGGATAGTTCATCCAACAGGAGCTGGAAGCTACTCGGTATATCAGTAACACAGATAGAACTAAAGGGAGATTATGCTATTGTCCATATTGATAGGGTCGACATGTTTCTGCCCACTATGATCTATAAGTATCTGGGCTTTCCTCAGGACCTTAAATGCTGCTATTTAAAGTGAAAAAAACGTGACAAAAAAATATTTACAATGGAAATATTTCTAGAATAAAAATCCTACCGCACCGGTCAATTCTTGAATTTCAAGATATCGGAACCGGATACCTAGGGGAACAAAAGAACAGTTGGTAATAACAATCCTCCTGGTGTACTAAGATTCAGCAATCGGTCAAATCTATTAGATGACTCAAACAAAGGCATTCAGTAATGCTACAAAGCACTTAATAATTGAATTAAGTTGCACTTACCCATAATCATTGGGTTGCGCCCTCACCTCAACCTGGTCCTGACTCAGGGAAGGGGGCCCCGCTCTATTTAGAAGGAAAACAAAATCAGGCTCCTAGTTATGACGCCCAAATTGTAGCCTTCCAGTTAATTTGGCTAACAAAAACGAGATTCAGACAAGGTACTCTCACGTGGGATGGAAAAACAGTAAACTCATTTCATGGTCGTAATCTAAACGGTAGAATGTCTCTAGCTAAATTGTGTTTTTTTTTAAAAAACAGAATGTCTTTTTATCACTAATCAACACTATCTATCTGAAAAGGCTGTTTGCAGAATGCACCGTTATTTAAATACTCACGATGGGGTATACTTAATAGTCACAATTCCTAATCGCTATCACAAGAGGTGACTTGATTGTTCACAAGAAACAGAACAGTCAGCCAATCGATGATAAAATTCAGTTATGCAGAGCCAATGAATTAGAGAAGCCCCAGATAGCCAGATTATGTCAATCTGATGTTCCGTGATTTAATAAAAATGATTTAGAAATTTTTTAATTTTGATGAGACAAGTGAGAATATAAACTAGACTGAAAATCTAGATAAATATTGATTAACATAATTATGAGTTTGTGGTTTTTCGATAAAGAAAATAATAGATTCTGAGTCTTAAAACGTGTTTTAGCTGGTTCTAAAATCACCATCAACCAATCCAACTAAATTGGTCCGTCGACCAGGTGGATGGAGTGCCTTGATGTTTGGGATTAGGGATCTATAAGTGACAAATGAAAATGTATATTTTGTAAGATAATTTTCTCTCCCTATAGGTTTATAAGGTATTCCCCCGCATGTCCAGCGCTTGAATCACTCATCCCTCCTCTGTGCAGACTCGTGAATGGTATTGTGTGAGTGTTGGTGTTATGGGCCCCACCAATGATTGCGTGTATGAATGAACTAGTGTAACGAAGGGTCTGCGATGCAGGGAGGATATTGGTGTATGTTATTTTCCCGAATAAATCATTTTTTTCATCCGGCTATGCGCTGGATCACTTGCCTCCTATATTGAAGTCTCAGGGACACAAAGACTATCCCCCCCCCACTCCTCTGCATTTCCTTGCTGGGAGCTCTGACCTGCCAGGAGGTGTCTGTGACTGTCTTGGGCCTCTGGAGGTTGTTTCTGCTGGTGGGAGCTGGAAAAGCAACACAACTCCAAGAAAATCGATGCACTCTTCTTGCGGCACTTTTCCCTATGCAGCAATTCAGTGTGAGAAAAATCTCCACGCATCGCCGCACCATTGCCAAAATCGACACAGCGCCAGCCGCCGCTGCAAGAACTGACACATCGAGGGGTTGCGGCTGAAGAAACCGACTCAGTGCAGCTCGATGTTGCAGCATCTATCACCGACACACCCCGGATTTCCATGCATCGTTCCTGTGTGTCACGTTTTCCCGATGTATCACTTGCGGATCGGAGTCACCTCTGAATTGACGCATCAATTTCCCCCTACAGACCGAGCACGACACACCGCTCTCCTGAGTGCAGCAGAACTGTTGCATCACATCCTCAATGTCTCAGGAAACAACGCATCTCTTTGTTTTTCGATGCCTCCCATCGCTGTTTAGCCTTGTGAATTTTGTTGCAACAAAAGGTACTTTGAGAGAAATCACAGATCCATAGTTTTCTAAGGACCAAGTTGATTAAAACCTTTTTAAAGTCATTTTAGTAATACTTTTATGCTGGATTTTTGTTGTTTTGGTCTTGTTGAGTTTAGATAACGATACTTAATTTTTCTAAACTGGTGTGGTGTCCATTTGTGGTGTTATCACTGTATTACTGTGTGTTTGGAGTACAAATACTTTACACATTGCCTTTGAGATAAGTCTGTCTACTCATGCCAAGCTACCCAGGGGGTGAGCAGAGGTTATCTAAAATGTGTATTCCCCTTACCCTGACTAGAAGCAAGGGTCCCTATTTGGATAAAGGTACCTACCTTTGCCAACTGGAAACCCCCATTTCTAACAGTGGACTTTTCGTCAGTTTGTATTAGGAAGCTGAGGTGTTCCATGAGAGAGGTGGAGTCATCATGGTGATGGTGCATCTGACGGTTTCCTTGAAGATGATGGCGATGCCTCCACCTTGTTTGTTGGCACGGTCTTGGTGTATCATCTTGTAGCCTTCAGGAGTGGCGGTGATGATGTGGGGGTTTGACGAGGGGTGAGCCATGTTTCGGTGATGAACAATATCCATGGAGAGGGTGGTGATGGTGCCATGTGATGCTCTTCTAATGATGATGTATACAATAAGATGTCATTGATCACATTGATGCACCTCTTAACCCAGTTAGTAATTCTGCTAAGGTGTTCTGAAACACCTTAGCCACAATAGATATGCCAAAGTTCAGACATATGTAGCATTGAAGTCCCAGGTGCATCATAAAAGAGGTTATGCAGCAATACCAGGGGTCAAGCATCAACTGATGGTAACCTAATCAAAGGTCTATCTTTGAAAATCACCCTGCCCCCCTTAATTCACAGTCAATGTTATTAACTGTAGGATCGATGTGTCTCTCCCTCTTAAATACTATGTCGGAATTCGCATGTCCGCACATAAACACACCTACCCAACTTGTTTTGATTTGCGGGTCCCGGCTATTGAGGACACCCATAGCGTAGCCTCTTCCACTTTATCTATCATGTCCACCTCCTCTAGTTTTCACAGTTCTGCTTCAACCTTGTGCCTTAAGAGGAATGCCATACAACAGTGACTTAGTTCAGTGGGCTTCCACATTCAATGCGCCTTCCGGAGAAGCAGGACACACAGCTCTTCTCTCAGCTCTCTGCTGTCAGGCTTACTAATGCAGTCCTGAATCGCAAATAATCGGCAATCGAAGATTCATACTTCGCATGGCAGCCTTGACCTGCACATTGTGGTTTTCATTCCTTTGGATCGGATAACGCCGGAATAAGGGTCCCTCCTCACGTAGTTTCAAGTAATTGCTCTAATTTCACGCTACTTCACTCATTAGCACCCTCACAGGTGGACGTAAGTCACAGTTTGAATAGCTCCACACTTTCAAGTCCAAGTTTCAGGAATTCATGCCTCGCTGGAGAAGATGAGATCAGCGCAGGAATAGACCCGCTATTCGCTGGAGTCCAAAATCGACAAGGTTACCTTAGATTTTACCCTTCTGAAAGCTGACCAGCACAAACTCGGGAACAAAGTGCGCCTCCAAGAACAAACACTCGTGGAGTTCAAACCAGTCACACATACGAACACCCCAGCCCTCCAAGACTTAATAGACCGGGTGCACGACCTTGAAGACAAAGTAGAAGATACAGAGGGGTTTTCGCGCCGAAGCAATATTCGTATTGTGGGACTTCCGGAGGGTGAAGAGGGACGACAGCTGAGGACTATGCTGAGCGTTGGATCAGAGACTTGCTCCCCGCTGGTACCCTGTCTCCTCACTTTGTGGTTGAGAGAGGGCACCGCGTTCCGGCACAAAAGTCACTGCCGAGAGCCCGCCCGCGCCCATTCCTGTTTAAAGTTCTCAACTATAAAGACAGCGACTCGATACTCTGCGAAACCCGCAAAGTGGCAGACATAAAGATTGGAAGCAGCCAAATCATGGTCTTTCCAGATTATACACCACAAGTCCAACGCCGCAGAAGTGCATATACAGCCATGAAAATCAGCTCCGGACCCTGGTCTAAATTACTCATTGCTATTTCCTACTCAACTTCGTGTTGTTGCAAAAGGATCAGCGCACTTCTTTGATTCACCCACCAAGATTTGGGACTGGCTAGAAGAATCAGGAACATTGAAGGGTCCCAGTCCGCCTATGGAAGAAGAACCTAAAAAATTCAACAGGAAAAGAAATTGTTGGAGCAGACACAGTGGACACTGCTCGGGAACCGTGGCGACTTCCACGGCCCCTGACATAGCACAGAGGAGGGCCGAAAGGCAAGAGGCACTACAAGTGGCCGCGATACTGGGAACTGCAATGCAACACCGATGACATTATTTATTTATTTTATTTATTATGCAACTTATAACGCGCAGACTAAACCCGAAGGTATCAAGGCGCCTATCAAAATCAATAAACAATAAACAGAATATACAAAGCACCACTACGGGAATGCACGTGTAAAAAGGTGAGTCTTAAGCGCGGATCTAAAAGTTTGCAGAGAGGGACTGGATCTTACTTCCAAAGGGAGGGCATTCCACCACTTAGGTGCCAGGAAGGAAAAGGCCTTGCATGACTCTTACCAAGGCCTCCTGTGAACTATTGAACATAACCCACGCAAGTACCTGTCATGCCGACAAAATGTTGTGTTACATAATATGTTGAATATGTCCCTGTTTTTTGCATAGCGTGGCGCTGCCTCACACACTGCTATGCCCAACACATACCTAACACCATGTTGGGGGACATGCATGACCCGCATCCTATTCCCTCGCGCTGCAGAATGGGCGAGGGGATAGTCAACCGCAACACGACATTAAGGGGCAAACCACCCTGCATCCGGCCCACCACACACACCCACACCACATGACAGTTTTACAAACGTTTTAAGCCCTAGGTTGGGCAATACAGATTGGACGAACTTCCACTCGGAACTTGCCCTCATAGTTATGCATAGTTTAGTTCACGCATGTACCCTGTTTTTAGTAGCACTGAGCTGGAGCACATCCCCACAGGCCAGGAACTTCAGCATTTTGCCACCCCAATGCCAACCTGGTAAACATAATAGGAAACATGGTACAGGTCAATGTAGTCACATGGAACGTACATGGTATACACATGCCGTCATGTAGTTATTCGATCTATGCCTATCTACGGCACAGAGCCACTGACATAGCGCTGCTCCAAAAAACACACATGTCCCACGTGGAACTGGGGCGCCCCGACAAATACATGGCAACAGCTACTCAGCACACGCATGAGGCACCCTCAACTGGGTGAGAACAGGGGTCCCGTTTACAAGTGAAGAGACACTAATCAACACCGAAGGCATATATGCGCTCGTGAGCGGGAGGCTCAATGGTCTACTACCGATCCTACTTGGGTCCACCTATGCCCTGAATGTCAGTTAACCCACATTTTTAGAAGGCCTCACAAAAATTCTAGCAGGGTGGAGCAGAGTCCCCTCGCTCCTGGGGGGAGACTTTAATTCTGTGCTCAATGTAGATCTGGACAGATCGCTCCCGCCCTTGTCCAAGACTGCAGTAAAGTCCAACGCGCAGGCTCTCACAGACTGGGGCACACTGGGCGTTATCAGACATATGGCACGCCATCAATCCAGAAGCTCAGATCTACTCACACTACTCAGTGGTGCATCGCCTGCATGTACGTCTAGACAAAATAGTGGGATCCCCGTGCTGCTCCCTTTGGTCCACCATATAGAATATCTAGGCCGGATGCACTCTGTCCACAACCCCCAACTACTGAAACTTGCCTAGGAACCTGAGCACCCCCCTGCCCCCATGTGGAGACAACGAACAGCCTCACTCAAAAATCCACCTTTTAGCTCCTCCCTGGGCACGGCGATCCTCGAATATTATGAGCTTAAGGACGACACAACAGGGGACACACTAAAAGAATGGGAAGCTTTCAAAGCCATGAGCAAAATAGAACTAGAGCTACTGCGACATGAGACAGAAGGGGAGGGTGAGGGTAGGGACAGTCATCATCTGGGGACACTGCGCACACAACATGCAGAGTTGTCATCATTACACCGTGCACACGGGCCCGTGCTCATGCCACTGCTGATCGTGTAGGTGAATTCCTAGCCTGGCTGATCCACCAAGAACACCTGGGCACACTGATAGATGAACTGCGCGATGGCACAAAGCTTGTAGTGCACATGCAGCAGGACATCCACGAGGCCCTGATGCTGCACTATCAACAGCTGTATCAATCCCAAAGTCAATATGTACAACACAACCTCTCTACTTTCCTAGAGCAGGTGCAACTGCCTGAGGCATAGTGAATGCACAATGAGTTACTGGACGCGCAGTTTTCGGCAGAGGAGATTAGAGAAGCAATTATGTCCCTAGCCAAGGGGAAGACCCAGGGACCAGACGGCCTCCCGGCAGAATATTACAAGGCGTATCAAGTGTCATTGGTACCACGCCTATGGGTCCTTTACGCAGCCACTGTGGAAGAAGGACAGCTCCCTCCCACGCTATATGTGAAGCGCATCTGTTTTCACTGCGCAACTCCGATAAGACACCCAACAGACATGGATTCATATCGACCCCTTGCCCTGCTCAACACGGATTATAAAATCTTAGCGAAAATCCTAGCAGAGAGGTTAGCGCAGGCAGTCCCCACCCTGGTGCATGCTGACCTAAACAGCTTTGTACAATCCTGAAACACCTCACTCAATCTGAGTCGCTTTTTTCAAGTTGCAACTTACTCGATATACAAATGGCCGAGAGCAGGCTGTGTGGTACTTGATCTTGAGAAAGCATTCTATTCTCTTGAATGGAATTACATGTTTGCAACTCACGGAAAATACAAATTAGGTCCTGATTTTTTTACAGCTAACCCCCAACTCTATACAAACCCTGTTGTGAGAGTGAAGTTGAGACCATACGTTTCGGCTGCCATCTCGGTGCGGCGGGGGACGAGATAGGGCTGCCCATTGTCCCCTCTCCTTTTTGGGCTCATGATGGATCCACTAGCAAAGTCACTAAGAACGCAGTTACTTGATAGCATACCGTTGGGTGATGGCACACATGAGGTGTCACTGTATGCAGACGATCTAGCCTAAATCCTCGGGGAATTTGCAGTTGTATCAGGGTTAAAAGGAAATGTCACTAAATCTAAACTGCTTTTAAAGAGCATTGCCACAACCCAAGCCCTACACTCAATGACGTGAGAGTACAGTGGAGAGCTGACACATTCCGTTACCGGGGCATACGTGTGTATCGCCAGCCGCTGGACCTTTTTGATGGAAACCTAGGCAGAGCACTGATGGGGATGAGATCCCAGATGCAATTCTAGAGTACGCTTCCTCTCGTTGTAGTCGGTAGAGTGGCGCTGATCAAAATGGTGGCTCTGCCCAGATTCCTGTACCACTTTGCCAATCTGCCCATCTATGTCCCCACCTCTTTTTTTGCTGCACTGGAAAAGATGGCCAGAGACTTTCTCTGGGGTCCCAATCGGCACAGGCTAGCGATTAAAAAAACGATATCATCCCGTTGACCAGGGAGGCCTGGCAGCGCCTTGCTTCAAGCATTACTACCTGGCAGGCCAACTTCAGTGGATCGCCAGATAGATGGCAGACCGTCAGCGTGATGACATGGCGACTACATGCCCTTTGTATACGCTCCCCCAGATTATTGCGTCCTTCCACCTTGGCACACGGGTGTGTCCTTCTGAGCCATGATTCTTGAACGTAGCATACAGGTGCTACTGCAGAAGCCTCTACCTAACCCGGGAAACAGTGCCCTGTGCCCCCGTGCTCCCCCTGGAGGCTGCTCCTATGGGCCAGGCAACACTTACAGCCACCGAACTACAGCATTGGCACGATGCAGGTATACAAACCCTAGGTGATCTTCATTGCGAAGGCTCGCTTATTCCCTACACTACACTAGTGGTCGACAAAGGACACCCTGCAGGGCAATTCCTCCTGCACCAGTCATTGATGGCTACGCTCTCCGTGAAATGAGGAGACCTCGCAACTGAACCACAAACATATCTCACTGTACAATATATACATGTCATGGGACATGGTAGGCACTTGATGCAGTGGTTTTGGGGCCTCGTGACAGCATGCAGCGGTAAATCTATGTCCCCTCTGCCACAAATGGGAACACTACCTGGGCCATCAATTCACAGATAAAGAATGGGAGCGGGCGCTGGACAGTCCAGTTCAGACCCCAGGAATGCTAGATATAAACAAATCCAACACTACATAACACAGAGGGCATACCTCACACCAGCCAACATCAACAGATACTTTTACCATGCAGACTCAGCCTGCCCCAGGTGTGCTACTGTAGATGCAGACTTGGTGCACATGCTCTGGGGCTGCACCAGTCTGGGCACGTACTGGGAGGGGGTAGTGACCACACTCCGCGCCTGTTCCGAGAGAGAGAGATACCTTTTGATTGGCCAACATACTTACTTCACATATTCCGTAGGACACGAAACACTAAAGTCACCTCCAGCTTCCTGGACCTGGCATGGTAGCAGCCAAGAGGCTAATCACAAAAAGATGGAAGGTACCTGATCCCCTGCACATACAAGCATGGAGGCGCTCTACTCTTGCGTGGGCAAGAGCTGAAGGTATGGCGATTCGACGTGAGGAAACCATGGGTCTCAGGAAAATACCTATCTCCCCAAGTTGGGAAGCAATTCTGGCAGCGCTAAAACAGTGTGCGGATCAGCCAAATCAGCCCCTGCAAACACCTGACCCGGTGGAGTAACTCCACGCATGCGTCCAACACCCGTAAACCATCCATAGATGTTAGACTCGTTGTCCTTACGCCGTGCAATGGCAAGCTGGAGCGCAAGCGCACCAGACACTAATCAGCAAGGCAATCAACAGGGGCACATAAAGTGGCATGCACATACACAAATACCAGCAGCCCTGTAGGGTTGTTTCAGCTCTCTTCCAAGTTTTGTACCCCATCTCGGGTGTTTCCCCCCCCCTTCTCTTATCAAATGTACAATATGTCAGATGAACCTAAGCCGAACTAGATTCGACGCGATACTCGCTATGTAACAAATCTGTAAAGGATGTATAATGTAATGGGCCATATATGACGTGGCCAGACAATGTAAGATGCACATTCTGACATATCATCATACCGGCTACAAAAGCATATGTGAAGTACACTGTTAAGATTAGAAATGTTATAGAATTTGTCGCTACATGTTGTGGCAAAATGTCTCAACTGTCGGAAATGAAAGTGTAAAATTTAAAAACTCAATAAAAAATATATTAAAAAGAATAAAATCATTCACACCACGTAACCGGGTGAGAGCCAGTAGAAGGAGTCACCCGAAATGCGTCGTCTGAGAAATTATTTTGCGGAATACACATAAATCTATCGAAAAATCAAATATAGAACTCACACCTTGAATGCTGTCCTTCCTGGATTGTACCGCTGCATGTGGTGTTGGGAAGACGGAACGCCGAAATATATATTTAATTCCCAAGATACATAAATGTGCTGATAAACCCCCTGGCAGGCCCATTATATCGGCGCACAAATGTTTGACTGAAAATACGTCTGTCTACATCGATTCCTTTCTGTAGGAACATGTGAGGGCCTTGCCCTCTTTCATCCAAGACACAGGTGATTTCCTGAGACAATTGGAAGAGATTTCATGGGATTCTGCCTATTGGTTAATAACTCTGGATGTTACATCCCTTTACACTAGTATATACCACCAGGATGGACTAAAAGCCATAAATCATTACTTAGGCAAGAGACCCATCCAAATGTGTAATCACAATAAGATGTTAATATCCATGATTGCAACACGCTTGAACAACAACTTTTTTATGTTTCTTAACCAATTGTTCCATCAGGTCAGAGGTGTTGCGATGGGGGCCTGCTTCTCCCCGAGTTATGCCTGTCTGCATATGGGCATGTGGGAGGAGCAGGTCCTCCATGGTCAACACCATGAAGTCGTTGCCAGACATGTGATTCATTGGTATAGATATATTGATGATAATTTTTTGATTTGTAGAGGCACAGAACAACAGGCCCTAGACTTTATCAAATTGATCAATGTTAACACACTCAACCTACAGTTTACAGGCAGCCTGAGGCAAGAGCTAGTCTGTTTTCTAGATGTTGAGGTGTTCATTAGTAATGGCAAATTGGAGACTAGGTTGTTCAGAAAGCCCACGGCAGGCAATACCGTTCTACACGCTGCAAGTCACCATCCAGGGCATCTGATTTGCAGTATCCCCCCCGTGGAGATGCTGCGCATCAGACGCATGTGTAGCACTGAGTCAGAATGCATCACAGCACAGAATGCCAGCAATGTGAGATTTCTGGCTAGAGGGTATGCCACCACTATGATTTACAAGGCTATCATCAAAGCTAACCACATTCCTAGACAGGTTGTCCTGGAAAATAAAAAAAACTGTGTTTCTCCTGTACATGGTAAAGAGCTAACCAGACTAATT
Source organism: Triturus cristatus (assembly GCF_964204655.1). Lineage (NCBI taxonomy): Eukaryota > Metazoa > Chordata > Amphibia > Caudata > Salamandridae > Triturus > Triturus cristatus. The sequence continues at coordinate 1,867,401,192 of NC_140589.1, forward strand.
CTAACATACAATCGCCAGCATCAGGCTCTTCGTAAGATCTTGAAGAAAATTTGGAGTCTGGTGCGCAATTACCTTGTCATTGGGGATCTAATGGCAGCCACTCCTGAGATTACTTTCAGGAAAGCACAGCCTATGTGTGATTCCCTAGTTAAGACCAGTCCAGAATTAGTCATTAATAAATAATGGGTCAATTCAAGTAAGGGATTCAGAAGGTGCACCAGCTGCAAAGCCTGCAGATATGGTGTCAACAAAACTGAGTATAAATTTCCCTTTTGCGATGCCCCGATACCCATCTATAGGATGTTCACTTGTAAGACTGACTTTGCGGTCAATGTGCTGGAGTGTCCGTGTGGCCTGCAATATGTTGGTAGCACCAAGCTGCAGGTCCACAATAGGATACTCCAGCACATTAGAGCAATCAGTGGTAGTGATGCATTGTATCCGGTGGCACGCCACTTCAAGGAGTACCATGACAACAAGATTGAGCTTCTAAAGTATTTTGTAATCGACTCAGTGTTGCCCCTCAGACGAGGAGGTAACCGTGAAGCTCTTCTGCAAGCACTGGAAACCAAGTACATTCTAGAACTTGACACCAAGGCACCGCTAGGTCTGAACGTCAGTGAGGACTTTTATACTTGCTTGTTGTAGGAGAGTAGGATCTGCTTCACATGGTTATCGCCACTTTTTTCTGCTGTAACACTCTTTTTCGAAACTCTGAAACTGAATCCTGGAACTTCGACTCTCTACTCAAGACTAGAGGACGGAAGTAATCTCCCTTGGGGTCAAGGAGTGACTCCTCTGCTTGGCAGGCACCAACAAAGCAATTGCCGGTCTGCATCTCCGAAGCTCCTGCCGGACGCCGAAGACTTTGCAACACAGGAAGAGGATTTCCAGACTTCTCAGAGGCCGACCCGAGTCCCCAGCAAAGCTGAGATGCGCAGCCCTCATGAGTAACATGGAACCGGAATTCCTGGTCACCGTGCACTTTTGTAAGTGCATTGACTATCGACGTCTCTTGAAGTCGTGCTTGGGGTTACTTGTAGCCCCCACATTGAGCAGAGAATCCACTGAAGATTGTTGGCCTAGTCATCCCATTTGGGCTACCATTTTGAGTTTCCTCTCGAGGTCCCTTCGCGATCCCTGGTCTGTCGACTGGTGGGTCCCTGGGAAGGCAACATTGATTTTCCTTGGCCTTCCCTGGTTGCTCCAGACGTCCCCTGACTCCCTACCAAGTGGTGAGTCCCCCAGACTTTGCTGGTCTGCACCAAAGCATCTTTCTCTTTTCTGCGTGGGTTGCTGTTGCCAAGGCTTGTTGTGTCCAATCCGCACACCGATGCTGCAGCACTCGACCTCCTTCGTGGGGCAACTCGAATCCAGCTCCTGGTTGTCTTCAACGCCTCCTGGTCCTCGTGGCTGAATAGTCAAGCTTCAACTTCTTCACCTGAAACACCCGACATCGGTGGGCATTCGTCTATCATGCCCCTGGTCACTGGCAAGTGACCCAGGCTCTGTCCCCTCTGCTTTCAGGTTCTTCTCGACTTTGATCCAGGCTTGGATGTCTTCGTACACTTCGCATCTTCCCGGCAGCAGCACTTCTTTGCTAGCTCCCATTGAAAATGACGACGCAACCCGACACCATTTGACACCTATGCACCCGGCGTCCCTGGGTGAGGTAACTTGAGTACTCCGGTGCTCCCGTGGGTGTTGACCCTAGAACTTCCTATGTCCAAAGGGTTTGGTCCTGACTCATTTCTAAGTGTCCCTAATCTTTAAAAATCTAACCACGACTTTCCCCAACTGGAGCTCGCAGCTGTGTTCTCACACTGCACACGGCCCCCGTGGGTCCCCTGTGTCACTACCTTCGGTGGTTTCTTGGGGTCCCAGTGATTCTAGAGGCTCTAGGCCTTGTCTAGTTAAGTAGTGGTTCTTATACCACTATTTTAGTATATGGTTTGGCTTGCCCCTAGAGCCTGACGTGTATTTGTGATATTTTACTGTAATATTTGAAGTGTGACGTATGTGTTTAGACCTCTAGCCTCATAAATAGACTAGTAGGGTGTGTTTAGAAATAAATACATATATTTTATATATATACCTGGTGTGGTTCCCTTTCATTTGGTCATTCAAGAGATTATAGACTGGTAAAACAAGCTGCTTTACATTCCTTCAAGACTTAGGCTGAAGGCTGCTCTCCATAGCTACCACTAGGATAACCTTCAATAAAGGTTGTCTTTAACCTATCATCAATAAGGGGTTGTTTGGGCTGGTGCAAGGTGCCCACTATAATTAGTGGACAGCATATACCAGGCCAACTTCTCAATAGGGCTATAGATGTTATATTGCTGCACATTTTGCTATGACACTCTCTTGGCCTTGCCTCCTGAACTTATGATAATATTGTTTTAACAAAATGTTGTATTTTTTTATGCACCTTTCGCACTTTATTGCACTAGTACTTTTCATAGGTATATATATATGGATGTATTATATAGGGCCAACTTGGGCATGCATTTTTCCATCTGCCGCTTCAGCAATGCAATATTCCAGTATATCAGACAATTTCTCTGCTTGTAGGGAGTCCAATCAACAGTATATACATTACATGAAAATACATTGCCTTAGTAGAGACTTTTTATTAGAGTTTTTATTAACCCTAAGTTAATTGTCATGTATGCTCCTTACAACACCTCTCACTATTGATGTATGGCAATCATTCGATGCCTTATATAGAGTTGTGTGTAGTGGGCAACAACAAAATGTGTTTACTTCCAGCCTAAGACAAGTTCGCTAAAAAACCCACAGGGGTTCTATTTTCTTTGCATATTTTGCACAGTTGCATTCCATTGTTTTAAGATCTGATTTTTTACCTACATTTAAAAAAAATTGTTTCATATTACTGTATCACTTTTAAGTGCTGACATGTGCATCGATCAAAACATTATTCTTTGCACCGTAAGATTTCTTCTATGTCCATATGTTGGTGCCATCAACCAATCACGTTGTATGTTATTTGCACTTTGCACTTTAAATACTGGTATACTCCTCCTAAGCAGACCCCCCAGGATATAGCGGCATAGATTAGCAAATTTAGCGGCACAAATATGGAAATTTAGCGGCACAAATATGGAAATTTAGCGGCAATTTTGCGGCGTTTTATTTGGCAGTTTATCCTACAACAAACACAGATCTCTTTGTTTTGTGAGTTATTTAACACCATGAAGCTATGTATACATAACTGCATAAGCACATAAATATATAAACATGTTTTATTATGAATATAGGAAAGAGCAAAACTATTCATCATTTGAAATGTTCTAAAAAGAGGTTGCATCTCATCTCACCTGCGGCCCAAATTACACTATCCCCTCCACCCACAACCAAACTGCTATTTTTCCCATAAACTAGACATTCCCATCATTGCTCCCAAACCCCTAAACCCATTCCCAAAACCCTAGAACACCCCAAATTACCATACCAAAAACGTGCATTACCGCGACCTCGCACAAGGCCTAAAGTCGCGTCAAAAATGCACTTTGAAACTAGGCCCAAAACACCCCTTCCCCTCCATAGATTTCCTTCAAAACACTTGCAATCAAAATTAGACATTCCCACCTCTGATCCAAGCTAAGAGCATCCACTCAGAACCACCTGGAACACCCTGCAATCGAACCCCAAAAACATGTAAACACTCACATTTAACATGGGCTCCTATGGCAGCTCCTTCCTTCCTCGACTTTGACTAAAAACACCCTTCCCATCGATCGATTCCTCCCAATCTTCCTGCACACCCATGAATTCCCCCTCCCTACCACCCACAGCAGCCCCGTTCCTCTCGAGCAAGTGGAACACCCTAAAAAACACTTCTCCACCATCCCAAAAACGCCCATTGGATAACATGGCATTTCGACCCTTTCAAAAAAGAGCGTTTTTTTTGCACTTCCCCTACTTCGATCCTCTTGAAACGCACTGGAACAGTAGTTCCAGCGATTATGAAGAATCTCAGCAAACATTACACAAATCCATTCAGTGGAAGGGGTACGACTTTTGCGTCAAACACGCGCCCCCCGCAAACATGCAAAATCGCCCCAAAATCAGCCAAATCTGGATCGATTTTTGCCAAACCACTGGCAAACCTTCCCAACACCAAACCACACAAATCCAAACCAAATCCAGCCAGCTCACAGCAGCTTACCTGGGCCTCTGGGCCTCCTGAGATGACGATCCACCACCAGCACCAGCCACAACGATACGATGACGATCCAGACCGCCGCTCCAGACCAGGTGAGTCGAGTCGTCAGCACTGCCTGCTGTGAGGACCCCCCCTACCCCCCTTCTATTGGTCTATTGGACCCGTGGCAAGAGCCACTGGCCCAATAGAAGAGGAAGAGGGGCGGGTGGTCTGCTGTCTGCTGCTGGATGGGTGTGGGATGCCGCCAGGATGCCAGGATTTCGCGGGCACTTTTGTAAAAATCGCGGCATTTTTACAAAAGTGCCGATTTCGTGAAATCCTGGAGGGTCTGCCTAAGGCGACATGTGATAAAGGCCTCTGGAAGGCTGAAACACATCATGGCGGGCATGCAAAGCAGTTCATAAACTCACATCGCACTCACAACTGGGTCTGTTCCCGTCTGTTCCTGATTCCTGTGATTCGGGTTTGCTGGGATCCCTGTGGCGAAGTTATCGGCATATATATATTCACTGAAAAAACCATAGGTTTCACACACGTTATAGTTAGGAATTAGCATTTAAAAAACCTTGCAAAATCAGCAGCGGATTGCGGTCGCGTGAGTTATAGTTGCCTGCACTAACTATAACGGGGAATTTCATTGGTTTTTTACGAGGGAAATGCCCAGCTAACTATAACATGTGTTTTTTAAGTGAATTTGCAAGGTTTTTTAAATGCTAATTCCTAACTATAACGTGTGTGAAACCTATGGTTTTTTCAGTGAATTTGTACGGTTTTTTAAATGCTAAGTTATGTATTTATTAATATATTTTTTTAAACAAAACTTTTTCTCGGCGCGCGCAAATTTTTTCCGTTTAGGTGGTGCGCGCACTCGGCGATTTTTCGAAAAAAAAAAAAAAAAATGTTATGCCCTTGGGGGTCCTTCTGGGACCCCCTGACCACGGCTAGGGGGTCAGGAACTGTCCACCCTGCCCCCTTTTCACGTTCTCCACATTCGTTTTTCACCCCCTCAGAGTGCAAGAGACAAAATGGCGGCCGACACTTCCTGGTTTTGACCGATTCGAATGTTTACTAAGATCTAACAACCAATCAGAATTGCGCTCGCGCACGGCAAGGTGCGCGCACCCAGCACGCACGCTGCGCGCGTACAGATATATATATTGATTTAAATGCTATTTTCTCTGGAAATACTGAGCAGATTTACACCAAACCTGCAAAAGGCACTTCATGGACCTTATGGCTACCTCTTTGCCAAATTTCACGTAATTCTGTTCAGCCGTTCGGGCTGTAGCTGCGACTAAAGTCCCTATGGAAAAATCCATGGGGAAAACGCGTTTTGGGACTCCCCCTTTTTCTCGGCCCCCGCTTGACGAATCACCCCGAGACTTTTAGGGTAGGAGCGGAGCGAAGCGCCCCATTAGTTTTGAAAGTTTTGCGAGGATTCGTCAATCGGCGCCAAAGTTATTCAAAATAGAATTTTGAGATTTCCTATGGAAACTCGGTCCTAACTATAACTATCTACTGGCGACCGCCAGTAGATAATATGTGTATGTATATATATATATATATATTCACTGAAAAAACCATAGGTTTCAGGCACGTTATAGTTAGGTATTAGCATTTAAAAAACCTTAGAAATTCACTAAAGAAACCATAGGTTTCAGGGGCGTTATAGTTAGCTGGACTTTTCACTCGTACAAAACCATTGAAATTCCCCCATTATGGTTAGTTCAGCTAACTATAACTCGCGCGTCTGCAATGCACTGCTGATGACGTCACATATTACATCACTCATGACATGGTCAGTGACATCACTCATGACATCACTGATGACATCTCAAATGACATCACTGATGACATCATCCAGTGAATGTGTGTTTTTCTGAAAATTACATATGTTTTATATATGTATATCTCAAGGACGATGGAAGAATAAATGGGTATATAAGTGTCTAAATGGATGATTTGTTTTTAAAAAATTGATTGTATAACTGACTGATTAAGTGTACCTTAGTGAATACATGGCTTAGTGAGTAATGTTTAAATATCTAAATATCTGTATCAGTCTCTCACTTTGGGCCATATGTAGGTAGCTAAATACCGGTCGGTAACGGCCGAAATTCGGTAAATATCCCGTTACCGACCGGTATTTAGTCAATTGAGATTTAGGAGGCCAAAAAGAAGGTTTCGGTAAATATGAATCGGTAAATTGATTGTGATCTCTCGGCCCCAGTAGATTTCAGTATATTACCTTTACCTTTACCTAAGCCCCCCCCACCCTCAACTGCACCTAATGTGACTTTGTCCATTATGGACGGAACTATTCCCAGGGAACATCAGTCTATGCAATTAAGGCAGGGGGAGAGGGAGGGAGCTATTCCAAAAAGGAAAAGAAGGGAACAAAATTGTAGGGAAAGAAAGTCTAAAACTGCAAAGAACACCACCTTGTGCGAGGGCAAGAAAAATGGCATACCTAGTAAGGGGCCAACCTCGCCATTGAAAAAAAGGGCACCACCCTCTCACACACCGAGGCAGATATCCCCCAGTACAAATGTAAACTCTGGGGAGGAGGATATTACTCTCTCTGACATTCGCACTCTTATGAGGATAATGCTCAATCCTTTGGAACTGCGATTAGCAAAGATGGAAACTTGTCTACTGAATATTGAAAAGGAAATTGCACACCTACTAGACGCCCCTAACAAAGACAGCCAATTAGTAGGAAGAGGGCCGAGCCATAGTGGCAAGAAGACTAAAACAGCGCCTGCAGTTAAGGAAATGGGCCCTGCACCCAACCCTACATTAATTCAACATCCCATATCACAGCCTAATTCATCAGCCCCAAATCACTTAGTAAATGTAAGCTCCCAGGAGAAGTCAGCTGCGCGTGAAAATGGGGATTTGGGCAATGGCAATGTCAATAAACACAGGTTAGTCAATTTGCCACCAGAGGCAAGTCCGTATACAGTTATCTTAACAGGTATTCCCGAATTAAAACCATCCTCCCGGGAACCTGTTGAAGCCTTAAAAAACAAGGTAATTAATTGGCTCTCTACAAATAGGCCCCTCCCTGAAGGAATAAGGAGTGAGGTCCTTATGGTAAGAAGAGTCCCATGGCTGGGTGGTATCAGGAAATCCATCGACGGAGACTGTGTTCTGGTCAACTTCAGGGACCCCATGACTGTTTCATATATATGTAGCTGGCCATATTGTGACAAGGGGACTTCCATTCAAGCGCTACCTCTATCATTCTTCTATCCACCCACAAGACACAGGCAGGAAGAGGAAGGTTGGGAATTTGTACAGAGAAGAGGGGGTAGATGGGGTACTAGAGAAAGTAGGACCCCCCACCCTCCCAGGACACAGCGCTATGACTACTTCCCGACCAATAATAGATTCAGCAACCTAGACATGGTAGACTGACTGAACGAGATAGGGAGTGGAGAGGATAGAGGCTATAATGGCGTTCACGCCACCAAAATATGCTTAGCTACCCCCGGAGAGAAGGTCAACCCCGAGGAGAAATACAATAATGGAGAGGTAGCTATTAGGCCTGTTTCTCCCCCACGCATTGCAAGGGAGGCGACAGTGCCCCTAGATAGTAGTATAGATACCAATACACCATTGGGCCCGAAATCCAGTCTGGGTCCGCTCCCAAACCCACTAAACAAGAGTATTATCACCTCTTCTTTGAAGATACTATCTTGGAATGTGGCGGGCTTGGGCAATAAATTGAATTGCCCGGACTGGAACTCATATATTGAGGGCAAAGATATTTGCCTGTTTCAGGAAACCTGGGCGCGTGAAGAAGTTAACTGCACCGGTTTTGCTGCATTTTCTATACATGAAAAATGGGGGGGTAGGGGGCGCCCCTCGGGAGGACTCGCAACCTGGGTGGCTAGCGATTTGGGATGTAGGGCCGCTGTCCTCCCTCTGAGTAAGGAGGATATTCTTGTTGTACTGTTGGAAGGGCCAAATTCACACAGGCTTCTGTTGGTAAATGTCTATTCTAGACCAGTGAATATCACGCAAGAGTCGCGTACTATAGAGGAGCTTGCGGACGTCCTAAGTGAAATCCCTGAGGGTACCCCTTTTTTAATAGGAGGAGACCTAAATTGTCATTTTGAGCCGCTTTTCGGCTCATTGGATGGTCTAGCCCAAGAGGAGGATGCAGTCTGGTCCATACCCCCACTGGAGGCGCCGGGCCCAAGAGCGTGGACGCCCTTGGCTATACAAATAACATCTTTAACCTTAAAATATGGTGTCCGGGCCTGTAATGGTCGGATAAATTCTAACATCCCTCCAAAATATACATATAATAGAGGGGGTAGGGAATCAAGACTTGATTATATTCTCGTTCCATTGGCTTCGTGGTCACTTATCAGAGACTTTTGGGTAACCCCAAGGGTAGATAGTGACCACAACGCACTGGAAATGGAATATGACCTCCCTGGTTATGAAGCTAGGAGGGAACAGAGGGTGACACCTGAGGTGGGATTAGGCCTTACGAACAACAGACGTAGAGTGAAGTGGGAGAAACTAGCTTCTAAGCCAGAGAAGATATCCAGGCTTTATGCCCGGGTCATCCCCACACTCGAAAAGGCCCTTGCATTATCAGAGCAAGATAGCACCCAGGACACATATACACTGTGGGGATTGCTGCATGAGGACCTCATTAAATCAGTGTCTGAAATCCTTTTCTCCACCCCAAAAAGGGCTAACGGACGTACCACTTGTCCCCTCTGGTATAACATCACATGCCGTAAGGCAAACATTGATCTCCTGGCCTCGGTAAAGGAGGGGAAGGGGAGCGAGGAGATCAGGACCAGGCGAAGGGCCTATAAGCGCCTGATCAGTCACGCAAAAAGTGAATGGGAGCATGATAAATGGGAAAAACTTACCACCTCACTGGCACGTGGAGATTCGCGTACATTTTGGCGCTATGTGAACACTGGATCTGAGGAGCTGACCTCTGCAATAGAGCCCAACATTTCACCTAAGGCTTGGCAAAACCACTTCCAGTCCTTATATAGTGTAGTCGAAGGTGCACGATTCGATCCTATCCATCTTGACAGTGATGATTTGAAAGGGGTCCCATTTACATTATGGGAGGTCCAAGAGGCCATCGGACGGTTAGCATCAGGCAAGGCACCTGGTTTAGTTGGCCTACCGGGTGATCTATTTAAACATGAACCTGATGTCTGGGCACCCTATCTACTGACATTATTTAACTCCGTTCTGGGAGGTATGGAGGTGCCAAATACTTGGCTGGGCGCAGAGATTGTCCCAATATTTAAAAAGGGATCGCCCCTGCTCCCAGCCAACAATAGACCCATCAGTCTTATCGATGTTCCCCAAAAGATTTTTGGCAGATTGATACTTAACCACCTCCAAAATTGGATTGAAGAACTGTGCTATACTGAGCCCGTACCAAGCAGGGTTCAGAGAGGGTGTCTCAACCACAGACCAGATTTTTCGTCTGAACCTTCTATATTGGAAGACCGCGTTAATTGAGGGTGGCACCTTGTACACGGTCTTTGTGGATTTACGAGCGGCATTCGACCTAGTGTCAAGGGATAAACTATGGACTGTTTTAATGGACCTAGGGGTTCCTGCCGATATCTTATCAATCTTGATGAGATTACATCAAGGACATTTTGCTAAGGTCAGGTGTGGTAGAGGGGGAGTTCTTTCGGATGGTTTCCCCGTTGACGCGGGGGTTAGACAGGGTTGTGTGCTTGCACCAACCCTGTTTTGCCTCTTCGTGGACGGGGTTATTAACCATCTTATTGGGTTGAACAACACTGATGCCCCTAAGCTAAATGGCAGCAGGGTCCCTGCAATCATGTTTGCAGATGATACCCTGCTGCTTTCTAAATCCCCCATGGGCATACAACGGGTGTTGGATGGGTGTTCGAACTTTTGTGTGAAGCGTGGACTGGAAATCAACGCTTCAAAAACTAAGTATCTGATTTTTAACCCGCCCTCCTCAACTCGCCCAAATCCGACGATAGGTTCCGTCAGATTAGAGAGGGTCACTACGTTTGATTATTTGGGGGTTACACTTAACCAAACTATGACTTGGGACTCGCACCGAACCAAGGCAAATATGAAATTGGCACAGTTAACGGGTGGTATATGCAGGATGACAAGCAGGTCGACTTATAAACCTTTTGGTCCACCCCTGCAAATTTATAAAACACAGGCTAGAGGGGCAGTAACCTATGGGGGCGAAATATGGGGGCATACAGCTGACCAGAAATTGCAGATCACGGAGAATAATTTCATAAGGCAACTGGCAGCATTACCGCCTAGTACCCCACTTCTCCCACTGAGATTAGACCTGGGCCTAAGACCTATTACGGAGGAGTTGGGACTCAAACCCCTAACCTTTTGGCGCAAAGTCTGGAGCACGCCGGAATTATCTAATTACAGGGCTGAGCTCGTAGAGATTTTGCGCCTACCTAAAGCGGCACAAATCCCATGGTTAAAGTACATTAAGCAAACTTTCGAAACACTAGGAAGACCAGATTTGTGGCATAATCCAGGAAATGCATGTTGCAGGATCTCACGCAAATCTTTATCAAAGGTTTACTATGAGCACAAGCTACGGGTCTCTATTGAGAGCACACGTGAGGGGTCTTTATCTAATTTCTTCCTTGTTTTTAAAGTTTCATATCGTCTAGAGCCCGTCTTTGATGACTTAGGTCCGCCAAAAACAAGGAAGTTATATATGCAGTGGCACTATGGTACTCTTCCCGTTAGGGCATACACTGACCACTGGACTAAACTCCAGCTCACAGTTCAATGCCCAGCATGTGCATACCCGCGAGAGAATGATCTGCATATTATATTTTTCTGCCCAGCTTACCAAAGACCTCGGAATTACTGGCTTGTCCCTCTCCTCAAAAATTTGGGTTTTAGGAACTACCTTCCAGCATACAGAATTTTAAAGACAGATTCATCCGGCCAAATTGTATTTGCAGTTGCTAAATTCCTAACAGCAATGTGGTTTATCCGTAATCGTTGCACTAAGCCTAACATGGTTATATGAATATTTCTGAGGATTTTAACCAGATTGTTTATGACCTTCTTTTTGTTCATCTAAATGTAATCATTTTATTGTGTAATTTATAAATTGTAATATTGTTGCATTCTTTTATGGTCCAAGTGACCGAAATAAAGATTATGATGATGATGATGCATCGGTAAATACCGATTCATATTTACCGAATTCTAAATTACCGATTCATATTTACCGAATACATATTTTCCGATTCGGTAAATATGAAGTGGTAAAACGAGAAAAGAGATGTAGGTAAATTCGGTATTTAAGAAATCCATGAAATCCGGTATTTAAGAGTCGGTAATTAACACAGATTGAAAGCAGGTGGTAATCAGCAACAGTGCATATAAGCAATCCCACAATGCAACAGCGTGGACACCATGGCTGCTCTGTATGTGATTGCAAGGCGGCTACGTCTACAGGCAGCAGGTCTGAGGATTTGGAGACGGGAGGAACGCATTTACAGACAGCGCATCACACTCTTTCACCAGACTGAGGCTGAGATACATGAAAGGTACAGGCTACACCCACAAACCATCATGGACCTGATAAGGGACCTGCACCCACTCCTGGACCAGCCAACAACAAGGGCACATGCCATACCACCACATGTGCAGGTTCTCTGTAGCCTACATCTACTTGCATCTAGCAGTTACCAGGGGGTGATAGCTGCGGTAGGCGGGGTATCCCAGAGTTGCCTGTCCCGTTTCTTCAGGAAGTTCCTGGATGCCATGATGCAGAGAATGCAACACTACATCAGCTTCCCAAACACACAGGCTGAACTGCAGAAAACCAAGACAGACTTTTACCAGATGGCACAGTTCCCGCATGTCATAGGCTGTATTGATGACACACACATTCCAATCTGCCCACCAGCAGCCACTGAGCACATCTACAGGAACAGAAAGTCCACCCACTCCATAAATGTGCAGGTAATCTGCGATGCAGGCAACATAATCACTGATATCGTGGCTAAGTTTCCTGGGAGCACCCACGACTCCTACATCTTCCAGAACAGTGGGATCTACACACGCCTGGTTGCCGGAGAATTTGGAGAAGGATACCTGCTAGGTAATACACTGTGATGCTCCCTAATACTGATTGCAAATGATTGTGTATTGAGGCATGTGACTAATGCTACTCTCTTACTCACCTAGGCGATAGTGCATATGCCGTGCGGTCATTCATCCTCACTCCCTACCTACACCCATCAACCCTGAGTGAAAGACGATATAATGTGGCACACAAATCAACACGCAACGTTGTGGAGCGCACGTTTGGACTATTAAAAATCAGGTTCCGCTGCCTCCACAAAAGCGGAGGCGCATGCCAGTACACACCCATCATCTGCTGCAAGATCATTGCCACTTGTGCAATGCTGCACAACCTTGCCACGAAGAGAGGTACAGAGGTGGAAATAACTGATTGTGAGGACAATGATGATGAGTCTACACAGCCAGAGGCCAACGCAGCAGGAGTGGCAACAGCAACAGATGGGAGAGAGAGACGGGCAGAGATCACATGCAACTATTTCTGATTAAGTAAGGGGACACAGCCAGTAGTAGGATGCCATGACGTAGTTTAATCATGTGGCACTATGCCACAACACAAAGGAAAACCTGTCCCATCAATAATGTGCAATCACTATTTGTGAGTCAAGGGTTACTTCACCCAATTGTCTCATGCTATTGTGTGCAGCATTAGTGTCTGCGCCCACGCACTCCAGTGCGGGATGCCATTGAGTGTGTGTCCTCACTGGCTGTGGGACCAGTGCCAGCCCCATGCCGCCTGCTGCTCCTCCGTGTGTCTGGGACAGGGGGGGTAATGCTGCTCCTGCTGGTGGTTTCTTCGCTGTCCCCAGCATCCACAGCACCAGTTGTGGCAGACTGGCTGGTGAGCAGCACTTCTAGTGCACTGGTGACCTCCACCATCCCCCTTGACACGTCAGTGCTGCAGTGCGCAAGGCCCTCCTGCATTGCCACCGAGCGCCTGCAGAGCAGCGAAGTGGCAGTTGCCAGCCGGTTCACTGCCCTTGTGTGAGGGTCTCTCCTCTGACGTTCCCGGCGCCGTGCTGCCCTGTCCTCATCAAGCTTCGAGCACAGCAGCATGACGGACTGGGACATGTCCCGCATGCCCGCAGCCATCTCACCCATTCCCTCAGCCATAGCGCTGAGGCCCCGCCTTTGCTTGTAGGTGCTGTATTTTGACCATGGTGGCCTCAAGCCCCGAGAAGACGCCATGGCTCTCACCTTGTGGAGGTGGACTTTGCACCCGAGCCCTGCGGCGACGTCTGGCACCTGTGTGTGCTCCCTCAGAGGCGGAGGGCACACTGGCATGGCTAACATCCAGGGGCACAGGGGACGTTTCCGCCCCCTCGAGTCTTCAGATGAGGACTCCGATACATTCAACCTGACAGCAGCACGCCTCCTCGACCTGGGCAATGCAGGTGGTGATGATGGTGGTGACTCCAGCAGGAGTGGCGATGCTGGCTGGGGTGGCGATGCTGGCTGGGGTGGTGAGGCTGGCTGTGGTGCTGATCCCTGGCCAGAACTTGTGGTGGCTTTCTCAGAGCTGTCCTTCCGGTGTGCCCTCTCTCCCTTCTCATGTGCAGTTCTGCGCAAAGTATCGCCTGTGGACAGAAATGCAACATCAGCTACGTGTACCTGAAGCACAGCATTGCTAGCATCACAATACATTTCTGAAACACTCTCTCATTGTCCTCTGCCTGCTTCTCGCTAATGTGTGTAACATGCCTTGTTGTTCTGTGCTATTCGTCTCATGTTTGGGGTTTCAGGGACTACATCTCCCATAATGCATTGCTAGTATGCACTAACACCTGTACTGGAGTGGGATTCTCATTGCCCATTTGGGGAGTTGGGATAGGGGTAGGGGGGCCACATTGCTGTGCATGCGTCTTACCTTGTTTGGTGGCGGCTCTGGCAGAGCTGTCTGCATCCCCAATGCCCACGACACTCTCTGGCTCAATTGTTGTCTCCACCAGCTCCTCAAGTTCTATCAGGGCAGGTGCCCTGTTCCTTCCCCCTCCTGTCCGGCTGGCCTCTTTCTGCAGTTCCCCCATCTTCCTCTTTGTGACGATACGTAGGTCGTACCACCGCTTCTTCAGCACGTCTATGTCCCGGGGGGGTCACTCCAATTGCATTGACCTGAGCCTGGATTCTCAGCCAGATCTTCCTTTTCTCCGACTCAAGCACTTGTAGGGACTGCTTCCCAAACAGCTTCTGGTGCTGCTTGACCACCTCCTCCACTAGTACCTGCAGTTCCTTTGGGCTAAATTTGTGTTTTCTCCTCCTTTCCCCTCCATCTCTCTCTGTCTCCTGGCTGGACATTGTCAGTTTGAGCTTCACAATCAGGCACTGGCACCCTTGCTCTACTCTGCACTACCAGCCTCTCCAGAGTCTGTTGATTGTGTGCACCTGCCTGGGTATGGCCACTTCCTGGTTGGGTGGGGTTGGCCTTGCACAGGATTGGCTGATTCATCAAGTGATGTATATTTGAATTACCGATTCGGTAAACTACGATTCTGTATTTACCGATTCGGTAAATACCACCTCGGTATTTACCGATTCGGTAAATACCGATTCATGATTCCGGCCGGTATTGTGGATTCGGTATTCATTTACCGAATTTTACCGAATCGGTACATTTTACAGAATGTTTACCTACATACTATTTACCGATTCATAAATACCGATTCGGTAAAATTCGGTATTTATGAATCGGTAAATAGTATGTTACCTACCTATGGCCCTATGTGTATAAGTGGCTGCATGAGTGTCTATATAGGTTATTAGTTGTTTTTTTGAGTATCAGTATGAGTGTCTGAGTGTCTGTATGGTTCGGTGGGGGGTATTACGTAGTGCATAGGTGCATGAATGAGTGACTCACTGTTTGTATGTGTTGAAGACAGCATGTGTGCACGACTGTATGGGTGGATGAGTGTGTGCATGAGTGTGTTAGTGAGTGAATGACTGTGTCAATAGTGTCTTTATGAGTAACTACATATGTTTTGAAATAGTATATGTGACTATTGGTGTATATAAGTGAGTATATGTGAGAGTGAGAGATTGGAAGAGTTCCTGTATGAATAAGTATGTGTTTCTATAAGTGATTGTTTAAAAGACTAAGTATGTGTAAGTTTCTGTAGAAGTAAGTGTGGTGGTGTGTGTATAACTATATATGCAAGTAAATGGATGTGTGATTCTTTATTAGCATGAGTGACTATGTGTGTGAGTAACTCTATGGATGAGTGGCGTTGTGTAACAGGATGTATAGGTGTATGAGTACATATGATGAGTGAGTACATGTATGAGTGACTGTGTAGGACTGTTGGTGAATGAGTGGATGTGTATGTGGATCTTAGAATTACTGAATAGGTTGTTGTAACTGGTATTGGTATGTCCATAGTTTTGAAAATTTTAGTTTCTATTTTTGAATGTGTGTATCAAAGGTTATATTCGGGGGAGAGGAGGTCTGCCACTCTATCACAAGGATGATGTCATCAGTGATGTCATTAGTGATGTCATTTGAGATGTCATCAGTGATGTCATGAGTGATTTCACTGACCATGTCATGAGTGATGTAATATGTGACATCATCAGCAGTGCATTGCGGGCGTGCGAGTTATAGTTAGCTGAACTAACTATAACGGGGGAATTTCAATGGTTTTGTACGAGTGAAAAGTCCAACTAACTATAATTCCCTTGAAACCTATGGTTTTTTCAGTGAATATATATATATATATATATATATATACACACCAAGGTGTATTGAAGAATGAGTGAGTGTATGAGTGTTTGAATGGTTGATTTAGTGGGTGCATGACTGACTGTATAAGTGAGTGATTAAAGGTGTCGTAGTGAATGCATGGGTGAATGATAAATATGTGTGAATTTGAGTTGGTGTGTGTGTGTGCATGGGTTGGTGAGTAGCTACATCAGTGTCTGTATGGATTAATGATTGGTTGAGTACCTGTATGGGTGCGTGAGTGTCTGTGTTGGTGGGGGGTATGTGACTCCCTGCATGGATGTGTGAGTGGGTGATTCACTGGGTGTATGGGTTTAAGAGTGGGCATGTTAGGGACTGCATGGGTCAGTGAGAGTACGTATAGCTGTTTTGGTGAGTGGATTGATGTCTTAGTGGTATATGTGTGAGTAACTACATATGTGAAAGGCAGTATATGTGAGTGTTGAAGTATATAAGTCAATATATGTGACAGTGAGTGATTGTGGCAGTGGCTGCATGGATAAGTGGGTGCTTATGTCAGTAATTGTTGAAGAGAGCACGTATATGGTACTATCGGTATGAATAAGTGAGATGGTGTGTGTGTATAACTGTATAGGTGAGTAATAGCAGTGTAATTAGTTATTTGTGTGACTGACTAAGGGCCATATTCTCAAGGAGCTATCGCCAAGTTAACAACACTTTAGCGCAGCCAAACTCGCGATAAATGTATCACCCCATTCACAAGCCCGTAGCACCAGTTTACCTGCGATAGCAGCTGCAAAAGACCTCGCCATAGATGACCCTGGCAACTATCGTTAATGAGATGAAGAGTAGTTTTTGTGTAAAAATCCATGACCACACCACTCCCCAACATTCTCAACGACCAACCACATCGGCGAAAAGACCACGAAATATGTGATAAGGCACGTTAGCAGCAGAAAATTACCACCTGCTCTGACGGCAGCCTGCAACAGAAAAGGGAGCCCAGTCCAGAGCCACACCCGAAGAACAGATGCCATGGAGCCAATGAACATGCGTGCCGGACACCCAAAAGGGCAACAACACCCACCACCACCACACCCAGGATCACAACTCCCCCTGGAATCCCCCCTGACAACCACAGAGGCAATACGGACAAAGACAGTGGACCCACATGAAACACACCAGCCTCACAGACTTAACACCAGAGGATGTCATTACCCACCACAGGCTCAAAAGGAAAACCATCCTCCAAATCCAGAACCAACATCGCCCAACAGGCTGACGGCACCAACACAGCAGACAACCAATATCCCACCCCACACAAAGCTGCTGGCTGTGCTGCACCTGTTGGCCTCTGGTACCCCCAACCAACACCCACCAGAGTCGGAGTCTCACAGCCAGCCGCATTCAAGTCCCTCACACCTGTCCTGGATGCCATCATCAGCCTGGTACCCCAGTATCTATACGTCCACCACAATGCGCAGGATATGCTGGACACTAAGCAAGGACCATACGCCATAGCTGGATGCACGCACGTGTTTGGGCAATCCACAACACACATGTCCTACTTGTGCCCCCTGGAGACACAGCACACAATCACCACAACAGAAAGCACACGTCTCATATCAATGTGCAGGCAACATCAGAACACCGTTGAATCTTCACCAACGTCGTCGCCAAATACCCAGCCAGTGTGCATGATTCATTCATCCTCTGACAGTTCATCATCAACCAGCGCTTCCAGGATGGCACCAATGGGAATGCACTGCCCGTTGTCCAAATGAACACCCCACACACCTCAATTCCACAACCATGCAACTCACAGCTCTGGCAATGCACACATCACAAAATCACATACAACATGCAAAACAACATGCCTACTCACCAGACACAACAGAAAAACTTACAATGGTAACCTGGGTAAGCCGTGAACATGAGCCATCAACGGCATGCACCTCAGCCACACCATTATTCTGAAAGTATACAATGCCAAGAGTGGCGGCGATGTGCTTGACAAACCGCAGTATGCATAACACACCCATATCCATGGCGACATACACCGCTGGTGTATGGAGTGTAGTGGACAGTGACACAACCATGTCACCCGAGCCAGTGGGGGAGTTCGCGGAAATGTTGCCTGTGATGTCCCCCCCCGTAAGCGTGAGCGCAGTGGGATGACCCGGCGTACACCAGGCCAGCATAGGGGTGTGGATAAAAAGCACATAGCCCTGGGCGTAGTCCTCTTCCGGAATGCCCAATGTCTCTGCCAGGACGGTGCCTCCCACCCCGCCACGAGGCCGATGCCGTCCTCATGAGCGGAGTTGCCTGCGATCCTCTGTGCCTGCCGTACCCCGGCCTGCTGGACCCTGAACCCGTCAGGCCTGCCCCTGTGCAGCCAGGCCACACTGATCACCTGCTGATACTGGCATGTGTCATGGAGGGCTCAACACGTGCCGGTGCAAGCTCCAAGCCCGAGGCCAGCGACCTTGGCAGCCTCCTCAGACCATCCAGGCCTCCACGACACAGGCCCGCTTTACTCTTTTCTCATTGACGTACTCTACTGCTGCATCCGGCCTACACTAGGTCACACATTTGGAACTGAGTCTTGATTACACCATGGCAGTGAACATTATTTAAGGCAGAGTTTATGTCACTATACTCCCTTCGATGAGGTGCCACCAAGTCTGTGCATAGCATTACAACCACACGTGTCTGTGGGCCTACGTGGACTACTGCCCTCGGCCTACGCTGCGCACGAGTAGGTCACAGATTTGGAACTGAACATCGATTATTCAAAGGCAGAATACATATCATTGCACGCAAGGAGAGGCATAAGAGGATAACACGTTGTAGTCCGGTGGGAATAGGCTTATCGTTACGGAGGTGATCAAACACTACCGACAACTGCCCTGGTGCCACTAACTCTGTGCATCGTGAGCCAACAACACGTGGCTGTGGGCCACTGCTGACTGCTGCCTCCGGCCTACACTGTGGTCCAGTAGGACACAGTCTTGATTTAGCAATGGCACAGTTCATATCAGTGTACCGGCATCATCGCAGACTGCACCCCCTCCCAGCACCGGTGCCACTAAGTCTGTTTTCCCAAATTTCATGGACACTCTCTGGTCGTTCATTGGTGCAGTCTGAGTCTATGGACTAGGGGGTAGTTTTCATCCATATGTGGCTGTCACCGAATTGGTGGTGGCAAAGAGGCTGTCACTTTCCACTCCTCCATTTGCTGCTTCCGTATAACATCAGACCTCTGCATCATGCCCTGGAGGACACCTTCCACTGTCCCCCGCAACCCTCCGCCACATTCACCTCGGACATCGATGAGGACCCGCCCAGTCCACGTGGCCCTACCTCAGTGCACCGCAAGTCACCGTCCCGTGGCAGTGTGTCTGTGCCGACCGCTATGCATTCGGGGCCACTAACTCTGTGCAGCTCATGTCGGGGACCCTGTCTGAATGATTATTGGATGACCTCTGTGACAGTGGTCCTGGGGTCATCGATGCCATGTGCATGTAACCCTGCACTTTCCGCTGGCTCCAGCCTCAACTGCTTACCACCAGGGCCCACACATCAAATTGAGTCCTGACCGGAACGGACCGGACGTCGCATCAACGCAGGAGGCACACGCCACCATCACAAGGGCCAACTCCATCCACCATCTGCTAGAGTCGAAACAGTGGTACTGGCAGACTAACGGAGTTGCTCAAACCGTCGTGGAGGAAGTTGATGCAGGTGTAACACACCCCACTGCATCTACATCAGGACTAACCCGAAGGGACACAATCCTAGCAATTTCTTCACATGAGCACGCTCATCTCTAGTGCCCCAACCTCAGTGGACTGCAACTCACGGACACTTCTGTTTAAATGTTGGGTGACCACTGTCCTTGCTCCGGCTCCCTCCATATTGCTCAGCAGTTGACTCTGTTACGCAGGTGTTTTCTGTCTCCATTAGACTGGTGTCCACTGTTCAAGTTGTTGCCAGCACTAAACACTCCGTGCGGGCTGGCTTATACTTACCCCACACACATCCAGTACAGGCGTCACTGTACATGTTGCCCTGCCAATAAAGGGGCTGGGTGCACGTGCCCGTAGCCATTTCAACATGATATATGCATGAGTCCCTGTGGTCTTGTTGTATGCATGAGGGCCCTGGGCCCTACGACATTACATTGTGCTGTGTACAGCGGACACAGACATGTCACCGCAGGCAGCGGGTAAGACCTTGGACATGTAGCTTTGTCGTCAGCCACTCAATACATTAGAGGAGTGGACTGAGCCGTTGTACGGAGGACCAGCGTCGGGGTGTGAATGATGACTCAGTGGCTCTGGGCATGGTTCATTGCAGGACATGTGTACATGCATGTGTATCTGTTGCAGTGTGGGTCTCCTTTGTGGGGTGTAGGTGGTCCCTGATGGGACTTGAACACCCACGTATGTGATCTACTTTGGCTTCCATGACCTCTGAGCCCACCGGCACCTGTTCGGCCACCTCCTTTTGGCATTCTGACACCTGGCATTGGAATGCGAAGTGTGCCTCGGTGAAGTGTTGGGAGCCAGCCATGGTGGTGGGTGCTTCCTGCTGTGTGTCTGTGCAGGGGCAGGGGTCTTCTCTATGTAGCTTGTCTGCCCTGCTCCTGGGGGTGTGTTGCCTGAGAAGTTCATGAGCTGTTGTAGGGCGTCGGTGTCAGAGGTGTGGTGGTCGTCTCCGGCATCACTGATGAGTTGTCTGGTCTGACCTGCTGGAGGTGTTTTTTGTACCGCTGCAATGTGAAGGAGAGATACATGTTGACATTGTGTTGACAATTATGTTTGCACATTGTTCTTGTTTACATACAAACTGTGTGACAATGTACATTGTGACTGTTTGGGCGGTGCAGGCAATTTGGGGGGAGGGTGGACATTGGGACTACATGACGGATGTGAGGTTGTACCCGTGCATCTGCATCTCACAGTTCCCTGCTCTGTCCAATGTGATTGGCCTGTTTCTGCGCATTTTGTGCCACATTGTCATGGGATGTGCTGTGGGTGCTGTGTGTGTGTGCTGCAGTGTGCCACGGGGATGAGGGACATGACCCTGGGTCATTGTGGGTGTGCAGTGTGCTATACTTGATTGTGCATGTTTACCATGGTGCCCATCTCCCCCGTCCCTCCAGTCCCTGTTCGTTACTCACCCTGTTGTTGTTGTGTTGGCTCCTCTCGAGCTGTGTCCGCACTCCCACCTCCTTGCACCGTCTCCACACTGATGACTGGCCTCCATTTCCTCCAGTTCCTCCTGTGGCGCAGAACTCCCACCTCCTGTTGCCATTGCTGCCTTCATGTCGGCAGCGGGTTTGTGCCTGGTTTAGGTTTTTTAGGTCATGCCAGCACCTCTTGGCGTCATCCATTGTCCTGCTCGACACTCCGGCTGCATTGCAGGTAGTCTGATTGTGGGACAATTGCTGGTAGTGTTCTGTCACCTCTGTGACGCTGGTTTTGTGTTGCTGCAGACTGCACCTCGTCTTTCTCTCCCTCTTCTCCCTGGCCTTCCGCAACCCCGTTGTACCTTGCTGGTGGTCTGTGGGGCTTGTGGGGTTCGCGTTGGCCTCTTCGCTCGGTCAGGGTGAATCCATGGTGCTGCACACTTTGGAGTGTTTCTGGTGTGTTTATCTTGTTCTGCTTTTATAGTGCATTTTCCCGCCAGACGCGTGGGATTTTCAGGCCTGTGGCTGGTTTTCGCAGCTTTTTGTATCGTGCTTGGCATCATCGCAACTTTTTTTGCATTCGTGTTTCACATTTTTGCGGCGTGGCGTTGATTTTAACGCGCCCATTTGACACGTTATCTGGTGACTATTGCATGGTACCGCTGTGTTGTGAATACTTGGTTAACACGGCATAAATTTCCCGTGATAGACTGAAATATTGTAGGTTGCGTTAAGTTACTTTTGCGATGATTATCACACGTTCTTGAGAATATACCCCTAAGTGTTTGAGTAACTCTTTGGGTGAGTGGCAGTGTGTGAGTATCTATATGGGTGTATGAGTGGATTTATCAGTGGCTGTATTGTTTTGGTTTTTTTTGTCCTCATTTGCCTTCTTTCCACATCTCTTCTAACGTATCCGCCCCAGGGATTCATACCTCATTTATGCTAGACAGGGAAGGCAAGAATAACAACAGAGGCCTCCCACAAAAACACCCTAGTAACCCTTCAGGGAGGCCCCATCTCCTGCTTAAACGCCAGCCAATCCCCATGTCCCTCTGCATTAAGCAGGAGAGACTACAAACCAGCTGAGGCGAATGGAAGGCTTAATCATTGGACCATTTTAAGGAAAAACCCCAAACATCAGCCACACCAAGCCAGAAAGGGGGCCCAGAACTCATGTTGCTTTCTCGTCTGATCGAGATATTCAACTTAGCAATATACTTCATTGATTACAGCCAGCCACCTTCCATTGGAGAAGCAGAAGAAAGCCAAAGTTTACATATCTCTCTACCTGCCAAGAGTATAGCATAAAATATCAACTTTGCACCATCCTTAGTAATACCACCTTGGTTGTCTAATCCTCCAAATATTATCAACTCTACGCTTACCTTAATCTGCACTTTTAAGATATTGTATAGAGAGTTACTCACGGCCTCCCAAAAGGATTGAATCTTCGGACAATGTACGAACATATGGATATCATCTTCATTTAGACTGCTGCACTTAGGGCACTCCACCGCTCCTCTTGACCCAATTTTCGATAATCTTCGTGAGGACCAGTAGGCCCTGTGCATGGTAAAAGAATGGTTCCTCCTGAGATATGCAGGTTTCACTATTTTATAAAGCATAGACATAGATACTTGCCATTGATTTTCCAGCGCCGACTCAGGCAAGCATCCTCTCCACAGATCTTCAGGTAGCGTGAATACACCATCTTCCGTCTCCAACAGCAGCCAGTACCAAAGTGCAGGTCCTTTTTTAAAAATAGCAACAGAGAGAAGCTTATCCCCCAGTTCATTTGAGACACCAATATCTTCCCCCAAGGCCGTGTGCCAACTTTGGATCTGAAGAAACTTAAATCTTGAACATCTCACACCAAACTCCTGCTCCCATCTGTTCCACGGAACTAGATGCCCGTCTGGAAACAACTGCATCCACCTTAAAATGCCTGCCTCTTTGAGTGGTCGAGTTAAGAGATCCTTAGTCCACAGTGGAGAGCCTGGCGCATCCCAGATCGGGGCTGACCCAGAGAAATAAGAGATTTTTAAAGCTCTCCGAATTCTGTACCAAGTTTCAGCCATGGATTTTAACACCTTTAATCTGACTTTCTTAAAATACCTCGGATCAGCAAATTTGAACATAAACCCCAGTTCTGCTCCCTCTTCTTCTCTCAGCATGTACTTATACATCCTCCCTATCTCTGTATTTGTTGGGGAATTAAATAGAATCCTTCCATTCTTCAAAAGGAAAGCCCAAGAGTAGAGTAACAAGTCCGCTCGCTAAACCTCCCATTATCAGTCTTTGTCTCAGTTTTTTCCATGACAGCCGGGGACCTTTAGACGCCCAAATAATAGAGCTAATCTCGCCTTGCAATTTTATAAATAATTCTTTCTGGAAAGTAAGGGGAATCGTTTCAAACAAGAAAGTTATTTTTGGCAGAGCAATCATTTGAACTAAGTTTACTCGCTCACATTGTGAGAGTGGGAGATGCATCCACCCCTTTAAATTCGCCATAATCTCTTTCTTAACTTTATCAAAATTTACCTAAGGCAGGTCTACAAGATTTTGAGTGACCCTGACTCCCAGATATGTTATTTCTTTTTTATATTCCATCCCCTCTGTCTCCATATTCCAAGTCATTATTTCTGTTTTCTGTTGATTGATACTATATCCTGAAATATTTCCAAAATCATTTGTTATTTCCAGCAGATACCCCATCGATTGTTATAAATTAGTTGTGAAAATTAAAATATCATCGGCATAAAGCCCCATCTTTTTATTCCAGCCATGAAATTTAAAGGGCACTATACCCTGTCAGCTCCTAATTTTTCTGGCCAGGTGTTCAATATAGAGATCAAACATGAGTGGAGACAGAGGACACCCATGCCTAGTTCCCCTCTCAATCTACACCGGTTGTGACAACACTCCATTAACTAACACCCTAGCATTCGGAGCGTTATAAATAGCATTTAGAATTTTACAAAAATGTCCACCTAGATTTAGATGTTTTATCAGTGTCTACAAATAAAGCCAATTTACTCGGTCAAAAGCTTTAGCTGCATCTAAAGCTATTATTGCCAGGGGAAGATCCTATGCCATGGCCATATCTATAGATCCTATCAAAGAGTGTGTAAGCTCCTTCAGGGTTCTACCTTTAATAAATCCCTTCTGATCTTCATGTATCAATGTAGGCATTACCCCATTTAGCCTTTCTGCTATCACTTTTGCAAAGAGCTACATTTTATTTGCCTCTTTCCAAGAGTCCAGTAACTCTCAAGTGAAACAGAAAGCTGCATTGAAAATCTGCCTCAACATAGGCATTAGCTCACTGGCTAGTACTTTGTATACCTCTACTGGGAAGCCATCCGGGCCAGGAGCCTTTCCCTTCTTCCCTCCCCTTATAGCCTCTTCCAGTTCACCTATGGAAATTTCCTTATTCAAAGTACCCATATCCTCATCTGATAATGGCGCAATGTCATCTAATCAGATTTTCCTTATATTCCTTTCCAAAATAATCATGGAAAACTCAAACTATTCCCTTATCTTCACTAATGATCGCCTCTGAGTCTACCCTCCTAATTTCTTTAATAAAATTTCTCACCTTGTCACTTTTTGCCTTCCAGGCTAATAGTTTGCTACAGCCTTCACCATATTCAAAATGCGCTAGCTGACTAGCATCCCACTTCTCCTTAACCCGTACCCTTAATACTTCCGCCAGATGCACTTTTACGTTTACTATTTCATCTCTCTCCTTTTCGCCTGTATCCTGGTGTTCAGATCTTACTATAGCTTCTTCCAATTTCCGAATTTGTTCTTCTAAATCTGCAACTTTTTTATAATATATTCTTCTTTTCTCTGCAGCTAAAGTACTAAGCCTTCCCCTCGAAAATGCCTTATACGCATACCAAACAATACCAATTTTGACCGAACCCAGATTTTTCTAAAAAAAGTCCTTCGTTTCGTCCCTTAAGATACCGATTGTCTCAGGTTCACACAGTATCGTACGATCCAACCTCCATCTTGAAGTAATCTTTTCCTGCCCTACCCTCAAACATAGCAGAATGGCTGAATGATTTGAAAGATGTACCCCAACATGTTCCACTTTTGCCACATCATCCTTTATCGCACGATCCACTAAAAAATAATCTATTCAGGGCTTATGTTTATATTTTTTATTATAATACGTAAATCCCTTTTTTGAGCCTGCCTTTTATCTCCATGTGTTGCATAAACCCCAGTGATGCATCATTAAACGTACCTTATCTGACATCTTAGAATTGACAGCAGCTCTACTATTCATAGTTCTATCTAGATTACGGTCTAAAACTGTATTGAAATCCCCTGCCATAATAATCTGACCAGTACAACCCGACATCTCATTCTCTAATTCCTCCAAATAACCAGTATCGTCCTGATTAGGGCCATAATAACCTACCAATCTAAAGTTCTGCCTATGTATGTTCACCCTAACAATTAACCATCTACCTGAAACACTAGAAACATTCCCTTCTATCAATATATTTGCAGAATACTTCACTAATACCGCCACACCCTTAGTAACTGCTGTGTGCCTCGTAAACATCGCATATGCAACTCACCTCTGTGTCTTGAAAAAATCCCTACTCTCCTTTTCCGTCAGGTGTGTCTCTTGTAAAATGATAATTTTAGCCGGGCAGTCCTTCAGATATTGCATTATTCTATCCCTCCTGGCCTTTACCCGCAGTCTGTTCACATTCCATGACAAACATTTTAACTCTCTACTGTTATTCCCTGTCATCCTCTAAACTCCAACACTCATCACCCTCACCGTCACCCTGTGTTATAAAACTATGAAAAGCAAACATTTGAGGTATCATTTTATGTTTTTTTCCCATACTCCCTCCCTTACCACCCCACTCCCCACCCCTGGAAAACCCATACCAAACTCCCATGGCAAAAGCCATATGAGCGCCTCCCTTGGCGTGTGGTTTTATTCAACCAGAAACAAAATTGAATAAAAAGTATCTCTACATCCTGTGCGTCCAATTATTCATTTGCATGCTCCTTTCCTGCCTCTACCTGCTCTATGAACTTATCCACTTCCTCCACAAAACAAAAGGAGTGCATCTCATTATTCAACATAACTTTAAGAAGAGCTGGGAACTTTAATTGAACTGATGCACCTAGTGTCAGGTTAGCAAGCACTCTCTTACCTTTAAGAACGCTTGACGATATTTCCGCAGAGACGCTATGAACCAACTTCCAAGAACTCTACTGGATAACCTATGAATTTTGTTTTACACAAGGCTATTAAATAGAGCCCCGGGAGGAGGGCCAGATACTGGACGCACGATGATGTCCTATTGTCGACCTGCGAGTCAACAAAACATATATATAAGTGGTGCAATCCTAATTATCTTTTTAGTACTGTGCTAATGCTATCTATTTTACAATCGTCTCTTTTGTAAAGGTAAGTATTAGGATTCTTCTTCCTACCTGCGATCTAGGGATTTCGTGGAATGCGTCCAGTAGTCTTGTGAAGGCGATGAGATTCTGTTGGTGGCGTGTAGTTGTGAATGCTTGATGTGGAATGATTTTTATCTAAATGATAAAACACAACATTTAGTTTCTAATCCCACAAATAAAAATATTCTTAACATAAATTTCTATAATTTCTCTTTTATCTACTCCTTAACTTACTCTTGTTGGGTTACGCCAGTAAGATTATATGCCATCACCAGATCTATGAGGAATAAGGAAAAAACTATACAATACAAAGATTCATACAATCTAATTTTTTAAAGTCTTTTCTTTTAAACGATGTCCGAAGTCTTCGCCTACTTAATTTGTAAATGAAAAGTTCCAAAAATTATTTGTTGAAACGTAACAGCAGTTAAGTAGTTTCATGCTTTCTTGCGATGGACGCCAGAAACAAAATATTAACACTTAGCTCTCTTTCTTCTTATTTTTTCTTTGTCCTTAGATTTCTTCTATGATGCTGTGACGCCCTCCTGTGGATGAAGACGGAAGACAGGCAACGATAAAATCCAGGTGAGTTCTTCGTCGAATTCGGAAGGCTAAGCGATAGGAAATGGCTGGGTGTGGCATTATATACTCATGCCACACCCAGAACGTTCTTCACGTAGCTCGCGCACGTAGCGCGAGGTGCGTCCTTCTGATCCCGGTTAGAGACCGGATCGGAATCAGTCTTCGGTGCGCTTCTCATGCTGCGCATTGACTCTGCACTTGAGCGCCAAACTCCAATTTGGGTGTGTGAATCCTACCAAAACATTTTTTTAAACGAAGCGCGGTCTCCCACGCTTCATTTTAATCAGCCCCTGGGTGTGCCAGGTCACGGGGCAATTAAAAAATATATGT
The DNA here is from genome assembly GCF_964204655.1 of Triturus cristatus. Lineage (NCBI taxonomy): Eukaryota > Metazoa > Chordata > Amphibia > Caudata > Salamandridae > Triturus > Triturus cristatus. The sequence continues at coordinate 1,867,428,720 of NC_140589.1, forward strand.
AGCTGGGCCTAAATCCATCGTTTTTGTGCGCACCATGCCATTCCAGTTTGAACCCAGCCATATGCAAATCAGTCTTGACCCTGTGCCTCATGGGTACAGTCCAGCCCAAACTGCCAAGCCAGGTCCTCCCTGGTCTGGAAACAAGCATCTATGCCCCCCTGGTCCTTGCTGGCTCCCCACCTCCTGCGGGACCTGGCAGTGCTTTAGGACAAGAAGAGCTGCTAACTTTCAACTCCCCTTGTCCAAAAGCAATTCTGCTTTGCTTTATGGAAGCGAGAGCAGGAAAGCAAAGCAGAGTTTGCAGTGCTACCGCCCTGTCATTTCAAACTGCAATGTCCCTGGGGTAGGCACCCCGGGACATTGCTATAGCTGGCCCTGGGTGGTGGCACTTCCCAGTGCCATCTAGGGCTCCAGGAAGGGGGTCGTGCGGCCCCCCTCCCAACATATAACTAGCCCCGGGGAGGTGGTGGTCCCTGGGTCAGTGTGAGGGGCAAGAACTCTCCCACACTTATTTATTTAAAATCAAGCCCCGGGGAGGTAGCGGTCCACAGGGCTTTGGGGGGCCCATGAGGCACCTTGCCTCAGATACATTGAAGCTCCGGGGATGTGGCTGTCCCTGGGGCAGCATGGGGGGCAGGAGCCCACCCACTCAATTTTCAATCAAAGCTCCGGGGCTGCGGGGGGCCCAGCGGGCCCCAGCTACATATATTTTTTAATTGCCCCGTGACCTGGCACACCCAGGGGCTGATTAAAATGAAGCGTGGGAGACCGTGCTTCGTTTAAAAAAATGTTTTGGTAGGATTCACGCACCCAGCGTGAATTCTGCCGATTAAAAAAAAAATCCTTTTTTTGGGCCTGGGGGTCCCTGTTTTATTTATTTTTTTAACCGTTTTTAAGTCACAAGATGGCTGCCAACACTTTTTGATTTGGAGTGTTGACAGCCAATCAAAATGAAGCTCCTGCTCGGGAGGGTTCGCAAATCCTTCTTGGCCACCAGATATCGATATTTTTATTTTTTTAATTTCTCAGGAACTACTGAACGGATTTACAACATTTAAAAAAAAGTCTTTTTTTGAACCAAGACCTACCTTTTTGCCAAATTTGGTGCAGTTCCATTCAGCAGTTCGAGCTGTAGCTTTGTCTAAAATTTTCTATGGAAATTAACATGGAGAAAACAATTTTTGGAACCCCCTTTTTTCTCAGCCCCCACTCAACGAATCACCCCAAAACTTTCATGACAGGAGCTGACCTGAGCAAACCATTAGTTTTGAAAATTTCGCAAAGATTCGTCCCTGCTTTTGAGTGACATGTTACCTAAAATAAACATAGAAATACTTGAATACCTGTGTTTCAAACAGCATACTCTGTAAATTTGTGTAAAAAAAAGTGCATGCATTTCTTTTTGCTCACAATACAGGGCACATGGGTATTCAATAGTATATTTGAGGAGCTCTATAACACCTATTTACATTCGAAATGTCTGGCTGTGCAACAGAATGAAAGAGCAGAACTGAGAAAATGTGACCACCTACAGGGGAAGTTACCCGCTTTTTGAGCTGCCATCTTCAGATGCATAACACATGTAATAATACATATACAAGCAGACTTTTAAACTTGACAGCTTGCTCTTTTCATTTCAGTACAGAAAGAGGCAAGAGAAGTTCAGAAAGAAGGAAGAGAGTTGCAGAAACAGGCAAAAGAGGTACAGAAAGAGGTAACAGGGGTGCAGATTGAGGCAAGAGAGGTGCAGAAAGAGGCAAGAGAAATGCAGAGAGAAGAAACTGAGGTGAAGAAGGAGACAAGAGAACTGCAGAAAGAGGCAAGAGAGTTTTTTTTTTACTGTTTTCTTGTGACTCAGCTTTACCGAGTCAAATGATGGCTGCCAACACTTCTTGGTTTGGAGTGTTGACAGCCAATGAAAATGAAGCTCATGCTCGGGAAGGTTCGCGAATCCTCCTCGGCCACCAGATATCGATATTTCTATTTTTTTCATTTCCCAGGAACTACATAACAGATTTACACAATTTAAAAGAAGGTCGCTTTCTGAACCAAGACCCCCCTTTTTTCTCGGCCCCTGTTCGACGAATACCTCTGAAACTTTCAAGACAGGAGCTGACCTGAGCGAACCATTAGATTTTAAAATTTCGCGAAGATTCGTAAAACGGCGCCAAAGATGGATGGGAACAAACTCCTAACTATATAGCCAGTAGGTAATATATATATATATATATATTACCTACCTGCGGTCGCCAGTAGGTAGTTATACTTAGGACCTATTTTCCATAGGAAATCTGCAACATTCTATTCCCAATAAGTCTGGCGCCGGTTGACGAATCTTCGCAAAATTTTCCAAACTGTTGGCCAGCTCCGGTCCACTCCTATCCTGAAAGTCTCGGGGTGATTCGTCAAGCGGGGGCTGAGAAAAAAAGGGGGGGCCCCAAAACATGTTTTCCCCATGCAATTTCCCATAGGGCCTTTAGCCGCAGCTACAGCCCGAACTGCTGAACAGAATTACACCAAATTTGGCAAAGAGGTAGTCCTCAGTTCAGACTCGTGCCTTTTGCTTAAATGGTGTCAATCTGTTGAGTAGTTCCTGAGAAAATTACAGTTAAAAGTACATATATATCTATGGCCTGTGAGGATCCGCGCACCCTATGCGCTCCTTCAGCGCACCCTCTGCGCACCCTGCACACTCCCTCCCGATCACGCGCTGAATGCTAATTGGCTGTCAAGTGGTTGTCAACATTCGAAACCAGGAACTGTTGGCAGCCATTTTGTGCCTCGGTAAAAGTGAGGCTGAAGAAGTCTGTGGAATAAGTGTGTAAAACATATAGAGGGGGCAGGCTAGAAATACTCTGACCCTCTAGACCTGCTTAGGGGGTCCCAGAAGGACTCTCAGGGTCCCCTTTTTTTGTTGTTGAGAAAACGGCAAAATGCGCGCAGGGTGCACGGATTCGGCCATAAAAAAAAAAAACGAAGTGCCGACTCCCGCCCTTGTTTAATAATTAGCCCCCGGGTGAGCCAAATCCCGGGGCAAAAACCGTAAAATGTAATGGAGGGCCCCCCAGGGACCGCTACCCCCCGGGGCTACAAAATAAATGGGTGGAGGGGCTCAACGGCCCCCCCAAGCCCCGGGGACCACCACCCCTCGGGGCTTTATGTGTTGAGTGGGGGGGCTGCATGGCCTCCCTCCTCGAAGTCTAATGAACCAATCAAATCTCTTTTTTCAGGTCACATGGGATCCGCACACCCTGCGCATAGGCAGCAGGCACCGAGCGCGAATTCGCAAAATTGCATTTAAAAGTAATATAGATTTATTAAAAGTAAAAATATATTAGTTTTATGAGTAGCTTAGATTATGTATTGCCTTAATATTTATATGAAATACATATATATATCTTTTTTGACATTTAAAATATTTTGCGGGAACCGCGCACCCACCGCGTCAAATACGTATATGACGTCACGCGGAAGCGTGTGAGTGTCGCCTAACGTACAACGTATGCGTCACGTATGTGCTTGAAGTCGTGTATGGATCGCATAGCAATCGCGCAGGTAAATACGTATTCATCGCTCACCCTACGCGGATTCTGAACAATAGTGGTAAATTGGCGGCTAGGTTCCGCGTATTGTTCGGGAACAGTACGCATTGGGTACGCGACTTCCCCAAAAAAAAAAAAAAAAAAATATTAACAATATAGTTTAAAAAACACTTTTTAAAAAAAAAGAGTTAAAACATTTTTCCAAATATTTTTTTTTACAAATTTCATTACAAACATGTAATTAAAAAAAAAAATATGTAAAAAAAAGAACTTTAAAAAACGAAGAAAAACAGTATAAAAAACATTAATAAAGCAATTGATACACTGAAAAATACAGATTTAGAAATCCTATGAAATTCAGTAAAAAACCATAGGTTAGAGATAAGTTATAGATAGGAATTAGCATTTAAAAAACCTTTGAAATTTACTTAAAAAACCATAGGTTTGAGGTATGTTATAGTTAGGAATTAGCTTTTAAAAAACCTTTGAAATTCACTGAAAAAACCATAGGTTTCAGGCACGTTATAGTTAGGAATTAGCATTTAAAAAACCATAGAAATTCACTGAAAAAAACATAGGTTTCAGGGGCGTTATAGTTAGCTGGACATTTCCCTCATACAAAACCATTGAATTTCTCCCGTTATAGTTAGTTCAGCTAACTATAACTCGCGCGCCTGCAATCCACTGCTGATGATGTCACATATTACATCACTCATGACATGGTCAGTGACATCACTCATGACATTACTGATGACATCTCACATGACATCACTGATGACATCACTGATGACATCATCCTTGTGATAGAGTGGCAGACCTCCTCTTACCCTTATATAACCTTTGATACACACATACAGAAATAGAAACTAAAATCTTCAAAACAATGGACATACCAAAACCAGTTACAACAACCAATTCAGTAACTCTAAGATGTGCATACACATGCACTCATTCACCAACAGTCCTATATAGTCACTCATATATGTACTCACACATAATATGTACTCATACACCTATACATCCTGTTACACACCGCCACTCGTCCTTAGAGTTACTCACACACATAGTCACTCATGCTAATAAAGAAACTTACACATACTTACTATTTTAAACAATCACTAATAGAAACACATAGTTATTCATATAGGACCTCTTCAAATCTCTAACTCTCACATATACTCACTTATATACACCACTACTCACATATAATAGTTTAAAATATATGTAGTTACTAATATAGACACTATTGAAACAGACATTCACTCACTAACACACCAATACACACACTCATCCACCCTTACAGTCCTGCACACATGCTCTCTTCAACACATACAAACAGTGAGTCCCTCATTCATGCATCTATGCCCTACGTAATACCCCCACCGAATCACACAGACACTCAGACACTCATACTAATACTCAAAAAACCAACTAATAATCTATATAGACACTCATGTAGCTACTCACCAACCCATGCACCCACTTATACACAAAGTGAGAGTCTATTACAGATATTTACATATTTAAACATTACTCACTAACCCATGTATGCACTAAGATACACTTAATCAGTCAGTTATGCAATCAATCTTTCAGAAAAAAAACATCCATTTAGACACGTATATACCCATTTATTCTTCCATCAACCTTAAGATATACACATATAAAACATATTTAATTTTCAGAAAAACACAGATTCACTGGATGATGTCATCAGTGATGTCATTTGAGATGTCATCAGTCATCAGGGTCTAGTTCACGCTACATAAAACTCAACAAAAACAACAACAAAAAAATACACATTAGAAACATACTAAAAATGAACATTTTACTTTATATCACACAACAGGTACAAAGTATGGTCTAAACAAAATGGTTGCTTTTTTTGTGAGGCCTTTCATCATCCAATAACATAGGGCCATATTTATGACCCACTTTGCGTTGCTCTTGCCCCTGCCCCATACAACGTGGTGCAAGAGTGACACAAACCGTAAGTCAGATTATCAAAGCCATGCAGAGCCACTTTGTCGGTTCAAGTGGCTCCAAAAATCTGGAGCAACGCAGCACAAAATGCTGCTCTGTGTTACTCTGCCCTGAGTCGGCATTCTGTGGGCGTTGCATGGGTATTCCTACGCGATCACGATTAAACAGGCAGACAAAGGTGGTGCTACAGTCATCCAGTCCACCTCTGACTACGAGACACCAATCACAATAGATCTTACGCCAAGATTGAAGAATGCCATCACTAGTCTAACTCTTGAGGCAGAGACTAATGGTTGGATCACCAAGAAAGAAGCAGATTACCTTAATGTTCGTGATCCTGTAACACCATATTTCTACACGTTGCCCAAGGTCCACAAAGGAACCTCACCGACCCCGGGCAGACCTATTGGGTCCGGGATAGGCTCTGTTCTTGAGCCTTTGTCCAGATTTGTAGACCACTTCCTACAACCACTGGTCCAAAAAATACCGTCATACACCAAAGACACCAGTGACATCCTCAGAACTATTGAAGGGTTTGAACCGAATGGGGAGATTAGCCTCCTGGTTACTTTAGATGTGGACAACAAAGGTACCCAAGCACACGCAGAAATAAAGTTTACAAGAATTAATGCGTTAATTAGAACATGTAACACAATAAGTGAATCTCCGTTTCTTTCTTCAATTTAATATTCTTGTTCTCATAGTAATTTTGCAGTCTTCACAGTGGTTTCCAAGCCAACACGTGTTTCGTCGCCTCTAGTATTATTGTACATGCGACTTGTTCACGGCTGAACACTGTCTAGTTATCAATCATTTATGTATGACGATAATCCTTGTAAGGTAGACGAATTTCTTCGGTAGCTGTGCTCAATTTGAGCCAGACGCGGATGGGGGCAGTCGCTGACAACAGATACACTCTCCACTACTCGGAGATGGGAACTTTCCATAAATATTGAGCACAGCTACCGAAGAAATTCGTCTACCTTACAAGGATTGGGCCCCCCCCCCCGTCGATTGACTGTATGACCTGGAATTATCGTCATACATAAATGATTGATAACTAGACAGTGTTCAGCCGTGAACAAGTCGCATGTACAATAATACTAGAGGCGACGAAACACGTGTTGGCTTGGAAACCACTGTGAAGACTGCAAAATTACTATGAGAACAAGAATATTAAATTGAAGAAAGAAACGGAGATTCACTTATTGTGTTACATGTTCTAATTAACGCATTAATTCTTGTAAACTTTATTTCTGCGTGTGCTTGGGTACCTTTGTTGTTGACCTTTGTGGATCTGACCACAATCCTTTTGGGAGGCTAGTGGTTCTCCCCTACCCTTGAGCACCGCCACTGATTTAGAACGTCACTAATACCAGGTGTACTCGCTACAAGCGCCTAGTCTCTATTAAAAATACCACTGCCTAGTTCAAAACTACTTTAGATGTGGAGGCTCTGTACACTAATATCCCACAACAGGCAACCCTCACAGTGATTGAAGCGGCCCTACGCAATGAGGAATGGACATCACCCACACCTGTGTCATTCATCATGGACCTGGCGTCCCTGGCATTGACGGAGAACTTTTTTGAATTCCGGAATGAGCTGTTCCACCAATGCCAGGGTACTTCAATGGGTAGTACATTTGCCCCTAGTCTGGCCTGCCTTTACATGGCCGCATTCGAAGAGGAGATCATCCAGAGCCCCACCAATCCTTTTGGTGATAACTTGATCATGTGGAGACGCTTTATAGATGATGTCCTCATCTTGTGGAAAGGACCGTGTACACTATGTGATGATTTCTGTCAATGGATTAATGTGCAGAACCCTTATTTGAAATTTACCAATCACATCTCCACGACTCACATAGCATTTCTGGACCCAGACATCAGATTGGCTTCTGGGGTTCTGTCAACCAGCCTTTACAAAAAACCAACCGACAGGAATAGCCTCTTGCTCTACAGCAGTCACCATCCCAAGGCATTGAGGGATAACTTACCTTTCGGTCAGTTTCTCCGGTTGAGGAGAAACTGTAGCTCAATAGTGGACTACAAAAAAGAGGCGGATATCCTAGCAAACAATTTAAAAGAAAGAGGTTATCCAACTAACACAATTACAAGAGCTATGAAACGCGCTAGGAATAATCCCAGAGAAGCACTGCTTGAGACCAGGACTAGGGAAAACACTGACATCCTGACCTGCGTTACCTCATTTACCCCTTCTTCAAATAAAATGAAAAAGGTGATCAAAAAACATTGGGGTATCCTAGCTTCTGGTGAACTTTCTTTACCTCAACCCAGATTCGCCTTTAAGAGGACACAGAATCTGAAAGACATATTGATCCATACCAGACCTGCCAGAAAAGAAACACAGAACCCCCAGGGCACTCTATGGGGGCTTCCACCTGTTGTTGGACACTTCCCCTGTGGTAATTGTACATCCTGTAAACAGACGATCACTACCAAGGAGGTTACCTTGTCCGACACCCTCACTTGGTCACTGACACGCCACACGAATTGTAACTCCACCAACTGCATTTACCTATTACAATGCCCCTGTACACTGATCTACATAGGGATGACGACACGAGCTATTAAAACACGCATCACCGAGCATAAAAGTAATATAAGATGCTTGAAGGAGACCACAAAACTGTATACCCACTTTAAGAGTTTACACCATACACCAGACTCCCTTAGATGGCTCGTTTTGGAGTCACATCCGAGAATCACTGCACAAGCACTGTTTAGACTAACCCCGGGCGTAGCACTACGCTTCGCCCACGTAGTGTACGTAGCGCTGCCTGCTTCGCACTTTCCGAAGTAGGCGAAGCAGGGCAGCGCTACGCACACGCCGAGGGCGAAGCGTAGCTGCTTGCCACCCGCCACCCACCTCCCGCCTGCCCTCCTTTTAATAATATAAGCAATGAAAAATAAATTAAAGTAAGTCGACTTACCGTAAGCGCGGCGTCTCCGGGGCTCCCTCTTTCTGTTTCTAATTTCTTCTGGCAAATGCGCATGCGCGGACACCCGCGCATGCGCATTTCTCGCGAGAAATGCGCATGCGCGGGCGTCCGCGCATGCGCATTTGTCAGAAGAAATTAGAAACGAAGAAGAGGGAGCCCCGGAGACGCCGCGCTTACGGTAAGTCGCTTTACTTTAATTTATTTTATATTGCTGATATTATTTAAAAGAAGGGCGGGCGGGAGGTGGGTGGCACGTAGTGGGGCTACGCGAAGCGCGTAGTGTGCGTAGATTTGGGCACACTACGTGCTGCTTCACGTAGCCCCACTACGCCCACTACGCCCACCCTTAGTTTAGACTCGAACAAAGATGGGTGTACAGACTTTCATCTGATACGAGAGGTTTGAATGAAGATATACCGTGGGGTACACTAACACACTGATATATCAACAATCTTCCACAGTATTGTCAATGACCCTACAGCCCTGCACCGCCCCTGACAGATAATGGGTGGACTGAATTATTGACTGTCACGGCAGTGACCCCCTAATGTCCCGCACCAATATTTGGACTCCCCTGGTGCGTGAACAATATAACAGTAACTCCGGAGATACCTTGGTACAACTCGCATTACATGGTCCTCTCCACGATGCATACAACCCACATTACCTACTCTGTCGAGTTGACCTTTACCCTATAAATTATATAACACAGGACCATAGTGAAGTGAGTATCATTACTCCTTCTGGGGTCCTTTTAGCCCTGAGAAATACCAATTACGACCTGATACTGAACTAGCACCCCGTTCCAAGATGGCGCCCATAGTTACAATGCTGGGGTGGGTCTTCCGACACGAGTCATTTGACACTAGACGCCCAATCAGTGTACGCCTACACTTGACCGAACCAGTTCTTATTGGAGCATTGGATAGTGAACACCACTTCCCGGTTTCGGCGGAGCGGGGTAGGTTTACAAACCACCCTTGGGCAACAGAACCGTAAGTAAACTACTAACTGGATCACGTAACAATGATCGAACGGTCTGGGATTCCCTAGACGCTGGTGGACGGGTGACCGCTGTTTTTGTGACTGACCGACCCTAACGCTGACATGGGCTGCCGACTTCTGTGGGCGGCACATTAGGCTCAGGGGTGGGTCGTTCCTCGAGCGGTGGTTCCCGGTTACCGGGGATCCGGGGGATCGTGCCTACCTGTTCCCTTGATAGCACCTAGCACCCAGCAGGTGTATTGTATTTATATACCTACCTAGTTGAGTCTCTTGTTTTAATGCACATTACAGCAGGCTACTATGCCATCCCAAGAGGCTCGCCACGCACCGACTGGAGCGGCACTAGCTCAATCCTTAGGTGAGCGTTTTAGACCTCGTTACTATAATCCAGGGTGCCCTGGATTGAAGTCTTTTAGATCACTTGACACGTTGTTTGACACTGCATCCACTTATGCATGATCACTATATTCGAGCACAATTGCTTCATGTATAGGATATGCATACGAGGAGTCTTCGGCTCCATATTACCATGTATATAAACGACAAAGTGTATTTTAATGTTTCGTGTTGGCCTGTTATGCTTCTTTTCTCCCTTTCCTTTAGGCCACTCCTATGCGGAAGTGTTAGATTTTTCCACACTTTCATAGGGTAGATTTGTCCAGGCACAAACACAATAATTTGATATCCTGTTATACACCCTCACGTTTGTAGATAGTTTACACCACATTGGTCCTGATGAATTGCCGTTGGATCCTCCTGACCATTAGGCGAGAAACATGTTGACCATCTGAGTTGAGCGGAGCGAGTCTTTGACCCACTGTGTCCAGACTACCGCCATTCATATCGTTTTTAATAGGGTGGTTTACTCGTTATTCAGACTAACCAACCCTGTTTTAAAATACACCCACCAATGTCTACACTTACCTGGCCCTCACTTGCACTCAACTTTCGGCGAGGAACAAAAGATCTCCGATAAAGAGCCCCATCTTTGGGTGCCCGTTGGGAATTGCAGCGCCGACCCGACGAGGAGCAAAACCCAGATGATGAAGCATGACACCTAGCTTGCTGGGTGTGTGAGGGTTTTAGTTCCACCAGTGTGGGTCCCCCCACCCACCACGTGCTTCAAGTCCTCAGGCTGTTTAGACATTTTCTTTCACTTTGTCTTCACCTTGGGGTAGAGTGTATACTTCACACAACCTCCCCTGACCAGGAGGAACAGCATACTCTTTCTTTCTTAATTATTCCTACGCGACTCATTGTTTTTTACGCATTCCCTGATGTATAAGACCTTGCAAACCTTGGAACGCGCCCAAAAGAGATGCATCCCCAGGAGAGGCGTAATAAGAGGAAATATCTTTATTTTTCTTCGTGACTACCTCTTTTTATGTGTGCTGCATTCTCAGCACACAAAGCAAAAGAAAAATGCCTCTCAGGATTGTTTTCATACAGGAAGGTGCCCCTTCCTGCAAAAGAAATCCTGCCTAAAAGACAGACTCCCTTGCACCCTGGTGCAAAGGGGTCTGTGTTAGCATTAGGCTGCCAAAATGGGACCAGCACAAGGAAAAAGCAGAGGAATGCGCTGTATCAGACAAATAAGGTACATTCTGCCCTTTCCCTGTAATGGGGCAGCACAGCAAGGTGACTTTCTGCACTGCACTGTGCCACTAAAAGCATGAATATGTCCCATAGGGTTTTGTCATCCTTGCCATGTACAGGGGTATACTGCCCTTAGTATTATTACGTAACAACTACTGAATAAAATTACTTCAAACAACAAAAAGGACCCTTTCCACACAATAAGCTATATTCCTGTACATTTTTATCAAAATCTGTTCCTTCTTTTTCAGCTCTAAGTGTGATGAAAAAGTATATGGAAAATGCATTGGAAAAATGTGTTTTGGGTCCCCCATTTTAGATTGCACCTCTTAACTAATCACTGCAAAACTTTTCATCATCAACCAATGCTGAAAAAGGTCACAATAAATAAGTTTTGTAGGGACTCGTATTACTGAAAAAAAACAAAGACTAATGTTACATTATTGATGCATTAAATGTAACAACTAAACTACTACATCACTTTTATCTTTGGGCTTTTTAGTGAATTGCTAGGGTTTTTTAACGTAAAGTAGGATTTTATTAGAATTCCTAACTATGTCAACTCACTACCTGCTGCCAAGCATACGCAGCATTCTCCCTCCCTCCAAGGGCAGACGACCCCCCTCCACATGGGCGAATTTGCAGTGAAGATTTCCATGTTCTTTTTTGGAAGTCACAAATTTCTAGCGGGACGAAGCTGGAGGCTGTAGCCAATAAGAGTTCCACAAGCCGGCTAACCTTTTGGCAATCGCCCGCTGAACAGAATTGGCTGGTTCAGACAAGAACGTAGCAGGAATGTAGCAGGGGCTGCTGCAAAGTAGGCTGACTGGCGATGCACTTTGGGCTGATAGACAAGCAGGTTGTTACCGATCTTCTTTCGGTTCTCAGAGCAGTTTTTAGCCAAAAATGTTATAACTCTCAAGTTTTAGGTTCCGGCTATCTGGGTACCTTTAACATCACCACAGATCCAGAACTGGAAGGGAACCTCTTGGGGAATTAGGACTCACTCAGGCTGGGTCCAGGTGTGGGTTGAAGATAGTTGGAGCTTTTTCTGCCCCTGAGGCTTTTATCAGGAGGTGAGCCAACTAACTCTTGAAGTCACTCTGGTAATCCTGGGATCAAGCAGCAGAGCAGTCCTGCAGGGTGGGGGATTAAGCACATGCACTAAATAGCACATTAGGGGCCTGATTACGAGTTCTGTTGAATATTCTGGCCCTAGTTGTTTACGCATGGGGCAGAATTACTGGATGCGTCCTGTTATGAGAATGTGATTTACTGCACAAGATAGCCCTCAAATAGTAGATGAAATGTATTGGGGATACCCTGGCGAAATGTAGGTGCTTCTGAATAAAGTCTAGTTGTTCTCTACAGCTTTTTGTATTTTCACAGACTGGTTATCATACCTATCACCTACTCCAGTTGGAAACAGATGTGAAAAACAGCGAGTTTCGAAACTTTTTTCCCACACACTTAAGGGAGCTCCTTTCATTTGAAAGAGATCAATAGCAGCAGCAAAAATCTCTTTAGTATTAAATCAATTTTTATTGGCAGAACCCAAGGCAAGGCAAAGCAAAGACAATGGCACCTACAACCCAGCAGGCCGGCTAACATTTGAACAGGTCATGACACCGAGACAGTGAATAGAAGCAAACCAACTGTTAGTTAACACAGCATGTCGCCTACAACCCGGAGAGGGCCGGCCGCATCTGTAAAAAGGAGGGGTAGTCGGCAACCACCTCCCCTACGGATGGATAGTCACATGGTCCAGTGTGTTGCCAAGCATGTGAGCAATAGGAGCCAACAGCCTGTGACAGATCGAAGCTTAGTGGTGGTTCTGCTTTTGACAAAAGACAAAGAATAACTGAAAGAAAAAGTCAACACGCTTTCCCACCCCCTCCCCCCGTCCCCAGTGAGCAAGAAACAAGCAAAAAGGGAAGTGTCCAGCCTGTAGATACTGTAGAATGCGGGACCTGTACTAGTTCAATGGATTTATAAGTCCAGCGGGGGCTACCGGATTAGGTGGGGGTATGGTCCTCAGGAATCAATTTCAGGATCCGGAGATAGATAGGGTAGTTAAGTTCCCGGAATTCAGTGGAGAGGATAGCTATGAAGGGGGCCCTAATCTATGCATAACTTGCGCAGTTTCCCAAGGTGGCCATCGAGAGTCTCTCCATACCTAAAAGATACCAGAGTTGATGCAACCATTGTGTGTGGTCCGGGGTCCTATGTGATTTCTACCCAGCCAGAATCACCCAGTGTGCGGCATTCAACGCAAGCGCTATCTGTCTCCCTCTAATAGAGTGCAGGGGGAAGGTCAGTGCATTGGGGAGGCCTAAGAGAGTGTAAGCCGGAAGCCTGGGGATGGTGGTGTGGAAGGCCCTATCAATGTCATCCAGTATTCTCTCCCAGTAACGCGTAAGCTTTGGGGAGTGCCACAACAGATAGAGGAGGTTACCAGGGCTACTACAACCACGTCAGCAGAGGCTGTCACAGCGAGAGTGCCACTAAGCTACGAGGGGTGGGGCATAGTACCAATAGGATACAATCTTAAAGGCCGTTTCGGTGTGACCCATGGAGTATGCTGTGTGACGAATACTATTGAAAATATATTCCCATTCCTTATTGGACAGTTTGCGCCCCAGTTCCGCCTCCCAGTGTCTGTCCCACAGTATGGACTTTCTGGATGCCTAGAGTGAGAAAAGGGTAGATTTCAGAGATAACCATGATAGTCTTTTTACTAGTGAGCCATCTCTTGAACGGTCACTTTGGTCGGTGTGCCAGGGGGTGTGTTGTGGCTCCTGATATCCAATGTGTCATTTGGGAATGGATGAAAAGATCAGAGCTCAGGAGGCCATAGTCCTCCTGGAGGTCCTTAAAGGGAATGAGACCCTAGATGTCGAAAAGATGCCCTGCGCGCTTGCAACCACCCTCTAACCAACACGCCGCAATCTTTTTTCTATCCCAGGCGGGAAGGCAGGATTCAAGAAAATCTGAGTCATTGGTGAGGGAAACATAGTCAAATTAGCCAGCAGTGAGACCCTGTCCCAGACTAGTAGAGAGGTGACAGGTGAGGAGTAGAGCCCCCAGGCACGAGTAGCCAGGCATAACACCAGATGTGGTGCACTGCCAACATCAGGTCAATGAAGACCCAGTATTTCTCCGTCATAGGATGATTCCATTCCATGAGGTACTGTAGTAGTGACGCTTGGAATTAACGGGTGATGTTAGGGACGGCGAGGCCGCCCTCCTTCTTAAGGCGTTGTAGTAAAGTCTTCTGCAAACAAGTGGAGATCGGACCCCACACAAAGCACTCGATCGCGGCCTGAGTATGACGAAGCGAATGCGGTGGGGGCTCTAAGGGGAGAGTTTGAAACAAATACAGAGCCCGTGGCAATACGTTCATTTTCACAGCAGACAACCTACCAAACCACGCGCAAAAGAAGGGTCGCATAGTTCACGTCTGCTGTTTTTGCAAGGCTTTTGTGGAGGACCAATCAAAGATACGTAATCCCGTCCGTCACCCAGTCTAAGTCGGAGCTCTCCTGTAAGGCGTCGACCGTAGGCTGGGCTGTGGTGAGGTTGAGAATTTGTGGTTTCTGCATGTTAATTTTAAAGCCAGAGACCTGGCTGAAGGTACGTAGGTCATCCACAATAGCCGACAATGAGGTCAAGGAATGAGCCACCGAAAAGATGACATCATCTGCATAGAGACAGACGAGATGGTGGTCTAAGCAGAAGGGGACACCTTGCTCTGTGGGGTTGTCCCAAAGTGTTAGAGCGAAGGGCTCCATATACAGGGTGAAGAGCAATGGGGAGAGGTGGTAGCCCTGCCTCTTCCCCCTCTCCACCGCAAAGCCATGTGAAAGCAGACCATTGACCCGAACAGCTGCTGTCGGGGCACTATAGATGCTTGCGGTCCACTGACGAAAACGAGGCCCAAGCCTGAAACGCTCAATAGCAGCAAATAAATATGGCCAATGCACACGGTCAAAAGCCTTTTTGGCATCGACCGCTAGCAATAGGGCTTCTTCTTTGGACTGCTGCACCTTGTCGATTAAGTGACAGTCGTTTGGTATTGTCCCCACACTGCCGACCCGGGATGAAACCTGATTGGTCCGGTCGACCAAACCCTGCATACGAGGGTTCAACCGGTACGCTAAAATGCTAGAGAACAGCTTTGCATCTAGATTCAATAGTGAAATTGGGCAATAGGAACTACAAAGCTCCGGGTCCTTACCCGGTTTGGGGATGACCGAGATAGAGGCCTGTAACATTGAGGCTGGAAGGGACCCCAAATCAGCGAAGGAGTTGAACAAGTGGATAAGCAGCGGGGCTAGCTCGACACAGAAGGTCTTAAAAAACAGAGCGCTAAAACCGTCAGGGCCCGGAGCTTTCATGGTCTTTAGTCAGGTGATAGCAGAAATCACCTCCTCAATGCATATAGGGGCCTCCAAGGCTTCTGCCTCTCCCGGAGGCAGAGGAGTGACCGCCGCTTCTTGGAGGTACTCAGTGGGGTCAGTTAGCAGGGAAGGGTCAGCAGCATAGAGAGTTTTGTAAAAAGAGCGTAAGGCCACTTGTATTCTGACATCATCCGTGATCGCCGACCCGCTCTCTTCCCAAATCGCTGTGATAGCCTGCGCTGCATGCTGGCTGCACAAGCAATGAGCTAGCATGCGTCCCCCTTTATTAGAACCCACGTAGTATTTGTGCTTCAGTCGTACCACTGCATGCTCCGCTCGGTCAAGGTCTAGGCGCCCTAGCTGAAGGCGTTCTTTTTCTAGCTGCCGCCACATTCTAGGAGCACCCGTGCATTTGTGAATAGCTTCCAGCTCCCTAACCGCAGCTTCTAAGAGTGTGCGCTTCGACTGTCTGGTCTTGTTTTGATAAGCTGCTTTGGCTATGAGTGCCTCCCTTGCTACCAATTTAAGTGATTCTCACTCGGAGGCTAGTGGTGTAGACCCAACATCATTTGTCACTAAATATTCAGTCAGGCAACGTCTGATGTCTTCTAGCACAATTGGGGACCGGAGCAATGAATCTTGCAAGCGCTAGTGTGCAGTGGGGGAGGATTGTACTGAGGGAAAACGCATGGTCAAAGTAATGTGTGGAGTAACAAGGAAGTGATCAAGGCATGGATAGGTCTTGTGGGCCGCTGAGTAGTATGAAAAGTCCCGCTCGTCGGGGTGTAAGCAGCAGCAGGCGTCTCAAATCCGTGCATCGCATAGCCAGTCCCCCTGCCCGCCAACAGGGCCGCCGCACCCCCGGTTCACGAGCCCGAAAGGTCCAATCCAGCATCCATCACCAAATTGAGGTCGCCCCTCACCACCACTATAGGGTCGGGCATGTGTAGAACGTCAGCATAGGCATCTAATAGGAATTTCTCCGGTCGTTACTTTGGGGAAAAAATAAATGCTATAGTGAGGTGAAAATGCCCCATACAGAAGCGCAGCGCTGAGAGGCGTTCCTTGATCTCAGCAATGAGACCCACCACAGAACCCCTGAAGCGTTTGGAGAGTAGGATAGCTACCCCACCCCATTTATTATTCCCAGAGGGCCAACATTGTAAGGGAAAGTGGCTGTGGTGCATGCTGTGTGTGTCATTATGAAGCAAATGGGTTTCTCGAAGAAGGCAAACATCCCCACCCGAGTGCTCAAGCAGGGAAAGAACCGCCTTCTGTTTGACGGGGTTATTAAGACCCTGGGAATTGAAGCTAACAACCTTGAGCTCCATTTGTAGGGGACAAGCCAGCTAGTGTAACTATGAAGGCCATGGGTGAAGCACAGGAGGGCAAGACTGGGGGAGAGGCCCCATGGGGGACGGAGGCCGATCCCGTCGGATAAGAGGAAAGGCTAAGAAAAAAAAGGCTCACTGGAGAGGGAACCCTCCGCATCCCAAAAACTAAAAGGCAACTCCGAAAGAACCTCAACGCGTAAGCAAAAAAAAACAATCCAAGATAACTCAGTCCCATAAGGGAACATTTGACATAAGTCCGTCTGTAAGGTAAAGTCTGGAAAACCATGAACAGTAGAGGGGCATTCCACTGAGTGAAAAAGGATGATCGTCCCAGGAGCCCCTCCAGTCTCACTCCATGACACCCATCCCGATATGTGTAACTGGGGTGCTCAAGGGGAACAGGGACGGTTGTGTGGCTGCGAGAGAGAGGAAACCACTGCTTCCCGTTCCTTCGCCATCTCCACCGTGTCTGGTTTCGCTCGGCGTCCGCTACGTTGTCCAGTCGAAGCAACTCAAGAGCCTCAGTAAGAGAGCGGATCTGGTGCAATTTCCCTAGGTGTTTGAATACGATGCAAAAGGGATGGCCCCGTAAGTAGGGAATTCCATTGTCACGGAGGTGACTACTCAAAAGTCTCTCCATTTGGCTAGAGTGGACGCGGCGAGATCCTGGAAGAGGGCCGGGGAGTGCCCCTGGAACTGGAGCGGCTGAGTCGCTCAAACCTTGGGGAGGATCTGCTCCTTCAGCTGGAAGACGTGCACACTGACGAGCACATCTGGGGGGGGCTTCTCTCCCCTGGGCGGACCCACGTTATGCACCCTGTCCATCTGTATTTCTTGCAGGCCGTCGTCCCCTAGGATCTGGCGAAAGAGAGACAGGTCATAGGATCTCAGGTCATCCCCCTCTGCTCACCATGGAATCGCTCGAATGCGGATATTGTTCCTTCGGGAGCGATTCTCCAGATCCTCCGCGTGGGCCTGGAGGTCTAAATTTTGGTCTCGCAGCCGGAGCACTTCCTGCTGTAGCTGGTGCAGGTCTTTTTCACGGCATTGCTCGTGGTCCTCGAGAAAAGCCCCTCTCTCTCCCACTTCATCTACATCTCGTCGGACTTCTTTGAGATTGGTCAAGAGTTGACCCCTCAAATCTAATATGTCCTCTTTAATGGTGGAGAACAGCTCGATCATGAAGGTCTTTGTGGCTGGACCGTCCCCGCCTTCTATTTGCTCCGGATGCCCCAAGTCCCGGGGTGCTGTGGATGCTATGTCTGGGCCCGAGGACTGTTTCAGTAGCAAGTCCTGATGTTCTTCTCCCTCTTCGCCATGGCTGTGTCATATTGTGGGCTGGATTCGCAGGGGGGGCAACGGGAGGTCCGTTAGGATGACGCCCAGCAGTCCACCAGGCACAGGGGTGCGAGAGTATCGAGGCACAGGCCGGGGTCCACGCCTAGGGACCGCAGCGGCAGCGAGCGTCACTGTAGATTGGGGGTATGCAGTGGATAAACTCTCCAGCCTTTTCCCGCCGGGCTGTGCGTGTCCAGCGTGATGTTCCTGGTCCACTAAACCCAGCACTCGCGTGACAGGGTGGTGAGTAGAAGAACCCATGCCCGTTTTGGGCCGCAAGCACAGGAGGGGCCTTGTGGTGTCGGAGGCAAACGGGTGGCTGGTACAGTGTCCAGGTGTCGTTCCCAGTCCACTCCCCGGCAGGGCAAGCCTCCCCCTGTCCAGGGGAACCGTCTCCCAGATGGTGGCTATGAACAGTCGTTAGAGGCTCTGGGGGGCGTCTGGGTGCCAGCTGCATTGCCCCCACGGTTAAAGCCAGGTGCTTAATGTAAGCCGTCCCCTGCCCAGGCCAGACTCGAGGGTGGCTGCCATGTCTTCCCCCGCTGTTAATGATGGTGGTCAAAGCGGTATTCCCTCAAAGAGCAGCCCCAACTGCGGGTGCCCGCTCCAACGCTGGGTCAGACAGTCAGTTGCCAGTCTGTTGCCTAGCTAAGATGCTGTTGGAGCCCCTCTCGTGAAAGGGTTCATTTACTGCATGAGCCCTCTCCCCAGGTAGCAGCCCACATCTGCGCAGGTAGTCACTGCGTATCTACGACTGACGTCCCTGGTTAGATGGACAGTGTGGGACTTACCACCCTGTCAATTGCGTGGGATTGCGCCAGTTTGTACCCCCAGTTGGGCCAGCCATCATGACCAGGAATTCCACCACCAACAGCTGAACGGGGTGCTCAATGGGTCTACGGGTGTCCGCTGCTGCGTCGTGCTGATATCAGATAAGTGCTGGCAGGCTCACTGTGGGGGTGTAGGCTGCACTCACCGGGGGTCCAGAGGGCTGGTGTGGTGCTCGTCAGCCTGTTCTCAGCATCAGCTGGAGCCAAGCATCACTCCCAGCTGGGTGAGCTGATGGGGCAGTTGCTCTCATGTGCTCCGTGTGCAGAAGTCCCCAGGCTACACAGTCAAGAGCGCATCGGCCCAGTAGGGCCAGGAGAGGGGACAAAATGGCGGACGGGAGGCCGGCCTCTCTCTGAGGAGTCACTGCAGACCCCTGCCGTGTCAGGCATCAGGCTTCATGCAAAGCAGGGTGGGTCGCCGGACCAGGTGCACCCACAGGCCCCGTGGCTGGAATAGCAGAACCCTGGGCGGATCACACACAAGTGCCGGCCCGTGCAGAGGAGAGGCAAGATGGCGGACAATGGACAAGCCACCCACCAGCCAGGAACAGCGCTCAACGTGGCAAGACCGCTCACCCTCTGCTGTCTGCGGCCGAGTCTCTGGGCGGGTCCAGCTCTCGTCTGTGTCTCTGATGCACGCCCACTCGGTGCTGGTACAGTGCTCCCTCGAGCCTCACCAGAGGCGCTGCTGCCGATGAAACCGCACCCGCTCCAGCTCCGGCACGGTCAAGGCGGGCACCTCATCAGGAGCGCTGAGACGGCCGCTGAGATCCTAGGCACTTGCACCGGAGAAAGCACAAACCGGTTCTACTCCGTGTTCGACTATCGGAGTACCGGGGGATGGTGCAATTACAATGCTATGGATCGGCGAGGCCATAGGGACAGAGTTTCATGTCCTACTGAGCCGCCATCTTGGCCACGCCCCAGCAATAACCTCTTTAAAATGTAGAGGATGAATACTGTAGTGTTCATACATTTCTTCCCTCCTGGAACAATACACTTTTTCAGTCTGACCTCTTGATGGTAATATGTCATCCTCCATATGTGTAATA
Source organism: Triturus cristatus (assembly GCF_964204655.1). Classification (NCBI taxonomy): domain Eukaryota; kingdom Metazoa; phylum Chordata; class Amphibia; order Caudata; family Salamandridae; genus Triturus; species Triturus cristatus. The sequence continues at coordinate 1,867,448,765 of NC_140589.1, forward strand.
TCTTGAAGAAAATCTACATTTTTATAGTAAATGTTATTTTGTACAAGATATAATGTTGATTTTGTACATTTACTAACATCTAATGACTTGTTGGTGGGGAGACCATTGACTGAAGTTACAAGTCCTCCTTCCAAATCTCTCTGCACCCCTACAGTTTCAATATTCTGCTTGAAATCTAATGTGAAATACACAACTCTACCTTTAAGACCGTTCTGGAACTCAGTTGGAGGTAACTTCCCTGTCTTTGGCTCCATACGGATCATAGCTTGAAATCGATGTTTACATTGGATGAGAATTGATTTATATACAATTAAATCTTGAAGTTCTTTTTTAATTGAAACTAGTTCTAACTTGTTGTTGTTAACATTTTATTATCATCCAACTTACTATAACAGTACTTACATATGAATTATCTTGTAGAACAGTCGAAGCGTTCTTCTAAAAATAAATAAGTTGCAAATTCTTATCATTGTTCTCTTTTTCACTTTTAAAGTACAAATGAACATTCTGAGTTTGACTTTTGTAGTGAGGACGTCAACAACATATACAAGCACAGTCCGGTCCCTCTGAACACACTGTTAAACTTTCTAATCTCTTCTTGAAAGCTACCAAGTGTAATACCTGAGTCCTGTTCCGCCCACCTGCTGTTACCAAGTCTTAATTTTTCCTTCACTCCTCTTCAGGACCAAGGGCCACATCTATATAGAGTTTTTCCCAGTTGCAAATGGGGCTGTTTGTGACCTGAAAAAGAATTTTCCCATGTACCAAACCCATTTTCTGATTAGTAAAATGGATTAGTGATTCAGTATTAGGAAGCGGCATGTTAAGGGCATCCCTTTATTATTAGTGGCTCGCAGTGTTATGTAGAAACGCTTTTTAAGACCAGACAGTGGTCCTTCAAGAAAAATTGTCTGAATTAAAAAAAAATAGTGCTTTATTTAAAAGCAAGCACAGATATGGTGGTCTGTTGTCCCCAGCAGGCCATCATCGCTGTGTTTTTAGTGATACCCATTGGGCTGCAAATTGCGACCTAACTCATGAAAATTATTGAGGTAGGTCAATTGCGAACCCATTAGGAATCACTAAATGTGTCAAGGACACATTAGGACATAGGTGTTTGCGATTTCCCAATAGCAGATCAAAAAAATCCACTGTTATCAATTTCACAAAACGAAACCTACGTATATGTGGCCCAAATGTGTCTAAAATCATCACCTGATGAATATCACGGCCACAGAACATCAGGAAGTGACCAATTGCAGGCACTGAAATTTTCTGTAGTGAGGAAATTAATCCCTACAGAACACAAACAGAGCAACAATCAAAAGGACCTTAGAGCATGTCAAAAGCACATTAATAACTCCTTCCTGTGTTTAGTGTGCAGACATTCATTTTTTTGAGAAAAAGCTCATTAATACAAAACAAACAGAAAGCAATGTCATTCTCTGATATCACTCAGTCATCACAAGTAGAAACCTGCCAAACCGTTCCAATATGCAATTTCACCCAATTCTTATATATATTGGGAACTTTCTTCCCAGGCAGGTGATCTGCACCAGTCATGATTGATCAGATGTAGCGTACATTGTACAAAGCAAATCTCAATAAATTCATTTTTATTAAAAATACCTTATTTTTCTTTAACAATGTCCGAACATGGAGAAGATCAAGTAGCTGCTCTAAATAGAAAATAGCAGACAGGCAGTTACTATTAAATTACTACAACATGGTCTCCTGGCAACGGTTGGAGATGTTATCTTAGTGGTCGATACACATGAAACATTCAGGACAGTAGTATTCTACTCTTGGGTTAGATTCCCCGATGCAGATGTACGAACAACATTGTTTCACACTTACATTGAAGATGAGACGCCAGATGAATATTTTGCATATGTGGACATAGAAGTCCCGATAACTTACCAAGAGCACATGAATTGGTTTAAAGGTGCCGTCCCCCACATTGTAGAAAATGTGAGACTCGGTGCAGTCAGTAAGGAAGGAGTGATCAAGCCGGTCTTAGCTTCTTGTACACCAGATCCAGGAATTCATACTTTACCAACTGTAGACGCTATACAAAGATTTAGTAAACATTTACTGAAATCTTACACAGTTCATAATGCAAACACTCACAGTTCAACCTGCGAAGACTGCTCAGGCTGCACAACCTCAATTGACTATTAGAGGTATTAGCCCTTAAACACTGAATGTTATCATGGGAAAAACTCCCACTAGTCAGGAGCAAATCCCATTCTGGATAGCACAAAAAACAGCACAGCTTGAAGCAGTATTTCCCCATATGGGCCTGCAGGAAAAACACTGAATTTTAACAATCTGCGTGCTGTTTATATCAAAACTCATGGTACCCCTTCAATAACGGTAATACCAGAGGTATTGAAACAAATACAGAATGATTACGGGGCAGAACCTGCCCTGGACTTGGGGATGAAACTAATAGGTAATTTTGCCCAGGTTTATGCAATTATGTTAAGTAACATAAAAGGGGAGGCAGCAGCAGTGGCTATACGCCAACACTTGAGGAAATTCTCTCCTATATAACAGTTGCGAGAGTTGCCCAAGATTATCAAAGAAACATGCGCTTCATTGGGTAGAGATAATCTGGAAGCGAGACCTGGGAAACCAATGGTTAAGAGCAGTTCTGAAAAGGATAGCTCTAAGCAAGCACCTGTTTCTTCTAAGAAGAAAGGGGATAACAAAAAAAAAAATACAAACAACAGTCACGGGGTGCTTCTCCTCAACAGGAACACACCAAGATATAATTTAAGAAACCGTGATAATATTAGGAAGCCTGACGGGTATCAGGATACTGATAAATGTTCCTCTTGCTCCTTTCAGGATCAATCCAAATTTTGGGGGGAAAGAGGCAGACGGTCAGAGCAAAGATCAGACGAGTGAGTCAAGCTGGAGAGTCACATCGCACTTCAGACTAGATTATCACACAAGAAGAGAAACTAAGGGCCATATGTATGAAGCTAAATTTTACTCGCAAACGCTGCGAATCGCAAAAAAACAGCAGAATGCGCGATGCGCATCGCAAATATAAGGAATCGCTAAAATAGTGATTAATCACACTACGAATCAGAAATTCTGCGAATATTGGTGCGAGTTCCAAAATAGCGATTTGCACCATGCGAAAATCGCTATATGAAAAATCGCTTTTTTGGTAATCGCAATGAAATGTATGAAAAAATCGCAAATTGCGAGTTCATCATAATCGCAAATTAGAGAATCGCAATTACCACCAACTCTGAACAGGTGGTAACCGGGTGCAAACTATTTAAGGAGGCCCACAATGCAACAGATTTTTCCACAATGGCTGTGCTGTATGTGATAGCTAGGAGGATGCGAATCAGAGCTGCTGCACAGAGGAGGAGACGCCAGAATGGGATCTTTTGTGCGCGCATAACCCTGTTCCAGGAGGAGATCCATACAAACTACAGGCTGGATGAAGAGAGCATTCTTGATTTAATTGAGGAGCTCAAACCTATCCTTGAAACCAGCACACAAAGGACACACACCATCCCCATCCACATCCAGGTCCTGTGCTTACTGCACCTCTTGGCATCAGGTAGCTTCCAGGGGGTGATAGCCTCAGCAGGAGGGGTCTCACAGAGTGCATTGTCGTGCTTTTTCCACGCGTTCCTTGATGCCATGCTCCAGAGGCTGCATCACCACATCCACTTCCCCAGCACACCACAGGCACAAGACCAGACCAAGCAGGAGTTCTATCAAATAGCCCCATTTCCCCACGTCATTGGATGCATAGATGGGACACATGTCGCAATATCCCCCCCTTCACAGAACGAGTATGTGTTCAGGAATCGCAAATCCTACCATTCCCTGAACATACAGGTGGTGTGTAATGCCAAGCACATCATCACCGACATTGTCACAAAATACCCAGGCAGCACGCACAACGCCTTCATCTTCCGCCACAATGGGATACACCGTCGACTCACAAGTGGGGAGTTTGGTGAGGGATACCTACTAGGTAAATGCATTTGTACAAAGGGCACACTAGTAAAGGATAGCATTGGCAGGACAGTGTTTAACCATATTCCTCCCACTCCACAGGTGACAGTGCGTATGCGGTCCGTGATTTCATTCTGACTCCCTACCTGAATCCTGCCAACGATGGGGGGCGGAGGTACAACAGTGCCCACATAGCAACCAGATGTACCATTGAGTGGACCTTCGGGATACTCAAGAGCAGATTCAGATGCTTACATAGGAGTGGAGGGGCACTACAATACAGCCCACAGACCTGTTGCAAGATAGTGGTAGCATGTGCCATGCTGCACAACATCGCCACCAGGAAAGGCACCCCAGTGGAGCTAAGTGAATCGGATTCATCCGATAATGAGGGGCCAGCGCCAGGACGCATGCCAGCCGGTTTAGTTGGTGCAGCTGCTGGGCGCCAGAGGTGAGATGAGATTACACGCAACTATTTCTAGGTAAGAATATATGACACAATGCTAAATATCAGTTGTGAGGCAGTGTTTTATTTCCTTAACTTCAGGATAAATGATGGCACACAGCCTGTGGTCCACACAATGTATAGTCAAATGCACAGCACATGTTATAATCACAGTGCGATTGCACAATCAGGAGCAAGTGTCCATGTGAACTGGGCTGAGGCACCCAACTCCTGGTCCAACTTAGTACAGCTCAAGCGCGGCGCTGTCGTGCCGGAGCCCCTGGCAGGGGGTGCACAGTGCCCTCCTCACATGTCCCAGTAGCCCTGCTGTGACACCCACTACGGCACCTCTCCGGGAGCGGCAGGGGGGTGATGCTGCTCCTGCCTGATTGTGCGTCCTCATCTGTTGGAGTGACGACTCCTGCTCCAGTAGTGAGAGCTGCCCGCAGCTCATCCACAGCAGATGTGATCTGTACCAGGGCCCTTGCCATGTCCTGGCTGTTGTGTGCCACCTCACGCTGCATACACATGCTTCGCCGTGACAGCACATTTGTTGCTGAGGACAGCCGGTTAACTGCCCGTGTGTACAGGTCTAGATGCTGCATCTCCCCGTGCCTAGCAGCACGATCTGCCCTCAGTTCCACACAGAGTGCCTCCAGGGCACCTGTCATGCCCATGAAGCCAGCCCTGACCTTCCTCTGTAATGAACGTATGTTTTTCGCCTGCAGGCGCTGTACCGCCAACATTTGCCCCTCCAGTCTGCCGAAGACTGGGTCCACTCTTGGGGCTGCTCGACTGGTGGATGTACGTGCCCTGCACCTTGATGGAACTGGCGGGATCGGATCAGCATGGTGTTGTGGCTCTGGCTGTGCTGGGACTGGTTGTACATCGCCATCTGTGTCCTGGCCTTCATCCTCCAATGGGGCAGTGGTGGCAGTACAATACGCCTTAGGCGTTTTGGAGGGATTACTGGACTGTCCATCTGCTCCGTTTCATCCTCTTGCCCTGCTGCCTCTGGGTTTGGTGATTCGTCCTCTCCTCCTCTGACTACCCCCTGTGTTTCTGATGGTGCTGTGGACGTAAATGCACACATTAATTTTCTGTCCAGACTTGCACTTGTAATGTATTAAATTTCACTGTTTGGAATTACATGGGTCCTGTCTGTCTGTATTTTGCCTTTCCTGATGGGCATATGCTGTTAGGGACTGGCTGGGTGTAAATGCACCACTGTAATGTGCATGTGACTACATCTCCCATAATGCATTTCTGTGTGTGCTTGGGTACCTGCAGTGGAGTTTTTGTTTTGTTCTGCCCATAGGTCGCTACTGGATGTGTGGGGTAGTTGGTGGGGATCAGGGGGGTGATGGCATGCTTCTTACCTTGTCTTGGTGCCGGGGGGTCGGAGCTGTCCAGGTCAGACACGCCCATCACACTCTCTGGTAGCAGGGTCCCCTCAAACAGTTCCTCAAGTGGTGTGGAGTCAGTGGTGGTGGAGGTCCCAGCACCAGTCTTTTTTGCTTGCTCCAACCTGGCAGCCACCTTCTCCTTGGAGTGCTGGCGCATACCATACCAGCGCTTTCTTAGATCTTCCACGCTCCTGTGGGTGATGCCTACTGCATTGACTTTGCGCTGGATGTCCGACCAGATCCTACGCTTGCGTGTCTCCGGCACCCTCAGGGACATCTTGCCAAAGAGCAGTTCATGGCTTACCACCATTTCCTGTATCAGGACCTCCAGTCCAATTTCAGAAAACGTATACTGGGTGTTTCCCCCTGCTGCTGTTTGTCCTGGCTGGCCATGTCTCCAGTGTCTGCCATTGGTTCTTGCACTGCAGAGTTCCCTCACCTCCACTCCTTCTCTCACACTGTGCTTCAGAAACTCAGGTACAGCATGGGTACTCACAATTCCTGGTTGTGATGTCATCATGCTGCACCTGAGTTTCCGATTCTCTAATTTGCGAATTTCGCTAATTTGCGATTTTTAAAGATAAGGAATCGCTATTTAAAATCTCGCAATTAAATAGCGATTTTTACGGAATCACTATTTAATTGTGATTTTTTTATTTACATCCCGTTTTGCGATTCTCAACTTGCAATTCGCTAAAAATCACAAATTGAGATTCGCTAAAGGGGGGTTTGATACATATGGCCCTAAAATCCACAAAACCTCATTTAAAAAAGGAGAAGGTACCCGGGATAAAGATTAGAAATGCCCAGGCTGCGGAGGACACTGCTTCTGAATGGGGAATTGGGAGTGACGATGCTGGACAGCACAGATACAAGAGTAAGTGTCCCACATCATTTGTATGACATACCGCTCCAAATGGAGGGGAACATACAAAGACTAGAAAAGGGTCTCTTTTAGGAGGACCTGACATATGGTTACAATATTATTTTGGCTGAAAAAGATTGCCCACCTGAGTTCATAATGGAATGCCCAATGGGGCAAGAGGTAATTTACCTGCCTTCTCCAACCTTGTACTAGAATCAGTTAAAAATTCATACGGTCAGGAGTGGATATTAGCCTTAGCTCCTGCACATTACCACAATTATGGTGGCTGAGATGATGAGTCATCTCATCATGGAATCCCATTAAAATCCGTTCCTCAACCACAGAGACAGTACCCAATAAAATATGAGGCAAAGAAACAAGTCAGGAAGATCTTAGATCAACTTGAGTACCAGAGTGTAATAGAGATTTACACCTCACCAAAGAATAATCCTTCGTTTCCCATAATGAAACCCGATAATTCATATAGTCCAGTATTCGATTACAAAAATTAAATGTTCGTGGGATATGAGTTATCAAATGAATGCAAGAGCCTGGCAAAACATTTTGTAGAAAAATGTGCATTGGGCCAACCTCGGACAACGATGAAAGACATTTTAGGATTTTTAAATTTTTGCAGAACTTACATTTTGGATTACGCAGAAAACGTAAGGCCATTCTACCACTTAAATAGATCTGATTTTTCAGTGCATCATCGGACACAGGAACATACAGATATTGTACGTTCTATACAAGCTGGTATAACAGCTTCCTAAACTGGTGATCCATGTAATCGCTAGACCAACCGGGTACACCTATACCACTTTCAATTAAGTTGATGCAGTACCTTTAGCATAAAAATCACATTTGTACACAAATTCTGAAAAGCGTTTTCACCCACTGAGAAAATTCTCACAGCGGTAAGACTGCTGTAGTGAGAGAGAGAGTACTGGCTCAGGGTAAACAAATAATTGTCGTTACCCCAGTAAGAGGCTGTTACAAAAGCAACCATTCCAAATGCTAAAGCTTCACGTCCAAGATGGATTCAATGGGCTCTCTCACTGCAACAGATGTAGATTGCAGATTTGACTCTACATTACAAACACAAGTATTCCTGCAGTACTGAAAAGAATATCCTCTGCCTAATGAAAAACACACTCGCACAGTGCAGTTGGCAGAATTAAATGGCCTGATACTGGCACTACAAATTTACGATCGCGCATTCCTCACACTTATTGTCTATGGTTAATTTTACTGTGTCCATTTTTATAATGAATATCTTCACTATTTGGGCAAAAAGGGATTTCCAGATTCCAAGGGTTGTACAATCAAGCACAAGTTGCTTTGGGAACAGGTGGCGAAGCTGAAAGAAGACCTGCCACGGGCTCATGTTATTTATATATTGAGTCATCAGCGTGTTGGTGTTCATGTTCAAGGGAATTTTATGACCGATAAAGCTGCCAAGGCAACAGTGCATACTGCTTTTGTTGCTGTAATCACTCGATCTAGTACGAGGATAGGTGAAACAACTATTATAGCTGTCAATGCCATGCGCAACAGCTCAGCACTGCAGAGAGGCTCTCCACTCAAGTACTCCTACAAGTTAGCTGCACAAAATATTCCGTAAACTCAGATTATAGGAGTGGGGAATAGAGTAATACCAAACACTAACCGTAGACTGAGATTAATACTAGCAGCACATGAGGGTTTGGGTGCAGAAAATGCAGGGGATTACTGCTACAGTATCCGTACTAAAGCAGCACTATTGGTGGCCATGTCTTACTAAACAGATCAAGGACTTTGTACCCATATGTTAATTCTGTCAGCAGATGAAAGGCTCTACCATAGCACGTCTACCACAAACACCTTTATTGATCTCCGACAAACCTCTCACATGTATCTAGTTGGATCACTGTGGCCCCTTACACTCCGACAGGGCTTCCAAGTACTTCTTGGTGGCAGTAGATTCATGCTCCAGATTCCTGTGGGTTTGGCCACAGGGCTGACGATCAAACTGTTATAAAATGTGCATGTTTTTATCAGGACATATGCAATTGGCACACTTCATTCTAACCAGAGTCTGGGGTTTAGCGCTCAGGCTTACAAAGAAGTCACGCTAAGTTTGGGTGTGGACTTGCAGTACTCCTCGGTTTTGGTAGTCGAGAGGAAGAACCGTGACTTAAAGCGTCCACAACAGCAAGAGTATTAGGCTTGGGACGCAGTTGGGTCAATCACCTATATGGGGTCCAGTGGACACTCAATAACATGCCAAGAAAATCCCTGGGGGTCATACACCTTATAAACTCCTGTTTGGGGTGATAATGTGGGTATCAGGCCTTGACAGTGTCAGCACAGTGCTGGCTTAAACCCCATTTGACATCAACATTCGTTTGGATGTTCTACAGGACCTAAAAGAATACCAAGCTTTACAAAGCAATATCCAAGTAAAACACATCACCACTGGGGAAGTGAAAGCAGTATTGTCAAGTCCCACCTAGGCCTGAAGATTGGGGACCTGGTCAAAGAAACGATAGTGAACAAGAAAGAATTTGGGTTATGTCACAGAGCGCCTGTACCTGTCCTGGCTGTTGAAGGTACCAGAACTGTACCTCTGATGCCTCTTACCTGCCGCTGAGGCATTAGGTGAGTCTCCATTGATTTGATCAAACCCCATTATGTGGCCGATTCTCAAAGGTAGGACATGTGGGCTCCTGCATAGCCACCGTACTCTCACTACCGTAAAGGAAGTTCAGATGGAAGCTTTAATTAAAAATTAATTCTCCAAAGAGAAGCAGTGAACAGCACTGAAACTATACTTCTCCCTCTTAAAACAACTAAAACTGTGCAATCAACTAGCAATATATCTTTAACAAATCAATATCTACATGAATACTCTGCATATCGAGTCACGTTCTGGTTGTATAAAACATGCTGAGCTGCCAAGAATAGACCAGACGGCGTCTAGCAACTTTGTGCATTATGATGACTTTGCATCGGATCCAAGTGAACCTGAATTGCCAACACAACCACTCCCTTTGAAGCTACGAGTTTATTCTCTCTATTTTTGGCTGAAAAATACATACTTTGTTGCTCCCTGGATATATCACTCAAATTACATTTGGATTACTTTTCTTGGTACTCTGGATTCGTTTGGTAACTGTCTTTTTCCTACTTCTAAATGGACACTATCTCCCAGAACGCTCTACAGTCCAACTTATAACCTTGGTTCTGAAACCACATGCATCATCACACCGTGAACTGAGGGACCTGTCCCTGCTCAACATTACAGCAGTTCCAGTTCCTGAAGGAATAGTGTGGGGCAGGGTATCGTATGATGTGTATAGTTCTACCAAATGTTTGCAAGTTTGATATTTGTTTCAAATTTCTTTAAGTGATATCATCATCTCTAGTACACTCTCTGTTGATTGGGACATTTAAACTATCCATAATTTGCTTGCTGCCCTAGAGCACTCAGCTGCATTTTCTAACGATGATTTGCAATTGGGCCCTAGGTACAAAAGTCATCCTATCTTCATCCATGAGGTAACAACGCTATCTACATATCCACAACATTACTAATCTAACGTGCACAGCGCATGGCTGCTTTTTATCATAAATAATGAGCATCCTGATAGATTGGTAAAGGCAGCCCTTGTGCTGACACCAAAGGTCTTTATTTGCTGAGAAGTCATCCCCACCGGTTTGACATTCCGTGAGGAGTGTCCAACTTGAGACCAGGACAGGGTCCTTCACTCTCTCCCATCAGGTAATTGGGTTGGATTTCCCTTGGGGGGATTCTTGGATCTACACCTGCACAGACTCTAGGCACACTTGTTGTAAATAAAACAGCGATATGATTAAGCATTCACTGAAGACATGTGCTCTTCACGTCTGAATTACGTTTTCTGCTTTATATTGACTAATGTTCAGACTCCATTTTGCTTAGCCATCCGCCATTTTGCATGGCCATGAAACCACGTGCTCTGCACGAAGAGAGTCTTACCTCTTCATTAGTCACTCCCGAGATCTGCCTAGCAACAGTCTATGAATAACTCCTTTGTGCATTTAGTGCATGTTCAGAACTGACCACATCTGTCACTGATTAGGCTTTGCTTGAATGTGTTTTCGCGGTTCTCAGGAACTGTTAACTCCACCCATGTATTGATCATGCACTGAACATGTCCATATAAGGCCATAAATCTTGCTTCATGTTGTATCCGCCTACTTATGAGCCCCCCTATTGTGTATAAAAGGGGACCATGTGCACAAGTTCTTTGTGCTACTCTGTGCAATACTGTAAAGTGTTGTATAGGTTGTAGGACCACCTTTGAAGGTTAATAAACGTTGTCTTTGTATTTGCAGTTTCCGTGCCAACTTCCCTCTAGTACTTTGTACACAAAAGGGCGAACCCTTTGTACTTGCGGGCCTAGCGGGGGCCTGTACTCATCAGTTGGCGCCCGTCAAGTGGGGCTCATCGGTGACTCGGATGCTCGAAGGACTGGTCGTGACGAAGGAGTGGAACCTTGCCGGGGAGGTGATCACTGCCAGCGGCGTCTTTAGTCCTGGCATCCAGAGGCTTTCTTCCTTCCGAGCTGACCATCTGGGTGGCGCTGGTCCTCGACTGAGACCCCTTCTGTCGGTTTTGCCGTGCAATGGCCGTTTTGGGCGAATTTGGAACTTGGCAGTTGGAATCTGGACGCTCTTGATTGGTAAGAACCGCTGTACGGTACTTGCTGCGAGCTTTTGTGAAGCCTGGGTTGGCAAGGATTTGATTTGTGATGACCGGTCATATTTTGAAATAAGTAATGTGAAAATATATGCGTTGCAACACATATAGCCAGGTAATGTGGAGATATTTCTCCAGGGTTGTTTGAATTTGAACGGCGCAACGTTTAAGTGCCATTTTTGGGATAATATTGCATATTTTGCACTATTCTTGAACATGCCTGCTTTGAGCGCACTCCGTAAGTGGTGCTGCTGCTTTGGAAACCGGTTAAGTCTTGAGGAATCTGAACCACTTCCCCCCAGAGGGGACTCCTAATAGGGACATGTACGTGAAGCACGGTCTTTCCCCTATAATGTACAGCACATTGTGGAGGAAATATACCAAGAAGGATCCTGAGTTGCGATGGCCTTTGTATGGATCGTTTGATATGCGTAAGATTGAGTATGTGGAACAGTGTATATGTAAGTGGCGTGCAAGACAAGACATCTTTGAATGTATACGATTGTGGGTGAAAGAAGTGCGTGAGCGCGAGAAACGTGAAAAAGCGCTGAGTGACAAAGAACAACAGAAAAAGGACCATGTGAAAGCACAGGAAGCGAAAAAGCGTGAGGAAAAAGAATGGGGGGAAAAACAGGAGAAAGAGCACAGGTTGCAAATATCGGGTCAATATGCTGTTCGGCAGCCTCTTTATCCTGTCCTTACTAATCTTGAAGATGATTTTTCTCTATTAGATCGTTCTCCGCCACCTTATGTTGGCCCGTCCGCTCCGGGAGTCAAGGATTCTGGATTGCTCAAGGAGAAGGTAGACACGCGGTCCATATTATCAACTCATCGCATGGGTGAGCTTCGGAAAGTTTATTTGCGTGCGCTTGAAAATAAACTATCTCTCGCTGAATTATTGTCGTCTTTGGAAGGATGGCAGGATAGGGAAAAGTTATACTTTGCTGAAACCTTTTCAGATGAAGTGGTTACTGCTTTTCGGAAATACTCTGATGTTTTTGAGCCTGATGATATAGTATTAGATTCTAAAGCATTACGTAACGGTGTCCTTTATCCCTCTAAGGTACCCGATGCGGTTCGATGTCTGTTTGCGTTACGGGACGCGATGTTTCAACTCAAAGAAAAAGCGCGCCAAAAAAAAGAGGAGGAGCAGCAATCGAATCCAAATGCAGGCGGAAAGCAGTCGTCTATCATTCATTCAGATAAGATTGAACTAGTGCATGCTAAGCCGATGCGAGAGGCAGCGCCTCTGTACGTTCCTCCTAAGGGAGCGGGAACTAGTTCGGATATGTCTTCTCCCGATGCTAGAGGATATTTTGTGTACAATTGGGTTTATACTCCTTGGCATAGGGCTGATGTTATGGCATTGAAGAATGCACTACCCGATCCCCGAAAGAATCCTGCCGCCTTTTATGAGGAAGTTGAGGGAGCTTTAAATTCTTGTACTATGACCTTAGCAGATATAGATTTGTTCTTTGGGCTTATTTTACCACTGGATATGTGGAGATCCGTACGAAAAGTAGATGATCTAGCTGTTTTTAAAGCGAAATGGTCTGACATTGAAGATGAGGAGAGAGAGAGAAAACCCGCGCAAAAGCCGCCCCAGGTTATTTTAGATCTCCCAGCTGCTATTTTGACTAAGTTAAAAACGATTACCCCCCTAAAAAGATCCATTGGAATATACTAGCCTCATGCAAACAGAAGGTTAATGAATCAGTTTCTGATTTCTTTACGCGGTTTGAGGAAACATTTCATGATTTTAGCGGTCAGTCACTTACGGATGATACGGGTCGACATCTTTTTGTTGATAAATATGTGACGAATTTATTGCCAGGAGTAGCAGCTCGATTAAAAACGAGTGAAAGCTCTTGGACAACATTGTCTCCGGCATCCCTCCTGACGATGGCTCAGTATTACGAGCGTCAGGAACAAGAAGCATAGGGTAACGAAGAGAAGAAGTCGAAAGATTTAAAAACAAAGGTGATGTTTGCGCAAGTGTATGGTCCGCCTCGCCGGGGTTCTGAGAGAGGTGGAAGAGGATTTTTGGGCCCCCCTTTTGGTCGCCCAGATGTAACTAAGGATCAATGTGCGTATTGCAAACAGTTGGGTCATTGGGCCAGGGATTGTCCGGTATTACACGCACAGCGCCAGGGGCGTGGCTAGGGGCCGGTGAGAGGTAGAGGGGGTTTTTCGGGCCCTAGAGGACATTCAAATGATCGTGCTCGATTTGATTCTAATATGCGGCCACGTGATGGGTCTAATGTGTTTGATCGACGAAACCAGTATCAAATGTCCGATTATGAACGCCCTGGGTATCACGATTCGCAACATGCATAGGATTGCGTAGGATGGGGGTAGGAATCAGTTGAAGTGCCAGTAGATCAGAGGGGTTCTTATGTTACAGCACATGTTTTGGGTTCTACTGATCGTTTTTTGGTTGATACAGGAGCTACTCGTAGCGCTCTGTCCAAACAATTGGTTCCGAGGGCTCCCCTGTCTGGCTTAACGGTTACATCGATAGGGTTCGATGGCACACCTTCACATAGCCCATTATCACAACCCCTTGCCTTTCATGTTAATAAGTTTTCTACACTCTGTCCGTTTTTGCTTTCCCCGAACACGCCTGATAACATTGTGGGTCTGGATATGCTCAAACATTTCAGAGCCACAATCCGTTGCTCCCCTGAAGGAGTGCATGTGATTTTAAACGATAACTATCCCATGACAGGAAGGATGTGTGTGGTGGCAGAGGATACCGCATTGGCTTCTCTACCCCGTACTCTGTGGGCCACCTCGGACACTGATGTGGGACAGATGTTATCCCACCAGTACACATTAGGGTGAAGGAGGGAGCTGCGTTACCACGCCTACCTCAATATCGCATTTCACAGGAGGGGGAGGAGGCACTCACGCAGATAGTGCAGGATCTCATTAAGGTTGGGGGTGGTGGAGGAAGTTCCATACAATGTCTGCAATAGTCCTATCCTTCCGATTTTGAAGAAAGACACTGATACTAGGATTTATCGTTTTTTATTGATTTGAGGGAGGTGAATAAGATAGTGATCCCTCAATACCCAGTGGTTTCTGACATCACGACATTGCTTACTGTGGTCCCGCCAACGGCGACCACGTTCTCTGTTATTGACTTGAAAAATGCTTTCTTTTCGATTCCTATTCATCCTGATAGCCGAAACCTTTTCGGCTTCACTTTGAATAATCGTTCATATCGATTTTGTAGAGTTCCTCAAGGCTACACAGAAAGTCCTAGCATTTACAGTCAAGCATTGAAACGACAGTTGGATTCCTTTGTTTTACCTGAAGGGGTGGCCCTCATACAATATGTCGATGACATCTTGTTGGCGGCCGATACTCCTGAGCAATGTGAAAAGTGCACGTTATCCTTGCTTTCCTTTTTGGCATCGCACAATCACAAAGTATCAAAGAAAAAATTACAATTCTGTAGACCAAAGGTAACCTACCTAGGTCACCTTTTGTCTAAGGAGGGGGTTGAACTCACATTAGATCGCATTGAAGCAATTTTGGACACACCAGTACCTTCCACACAGAAGGACGTGCGTGCATTTTTGGGACTCACTTCTTTTTGTAGGCAATGGATACTGGGTTTTTCACACATAGTTAAACCGCTGTTGGCACTTCTGACGAAAGACACTCCAATTCCCCTTCCCTGGTCAGACGAGTGTGGAAATGCTTTTCAACAATTACGACAAGCCCTTTGTTCAGCACCAGTGTTAGGCACCCCTGATTATATGAAGCCCTTTACATTGTATGTACATGAAAGAGATGGATGTGCGTTATCAGTTTTAGTGCAGATGCACGGCGACAAGCAGCGCCCTTGTGCATATTTCTCGGCAGTACTTGATCCTGTTGCCCGAGCCTTGCCTTGTTGTTTTCGCTCGGTTGCGGCAACAGCTGTGTCAATACGCCAAAGCGAAGGAATTGTGTTATCTCATAAGCTATTGGTGCTGGTCCCCCATGCTGTTGATGCCCTGTTGAATCAGACAAAGACGCAGCACTTAACTAGTGCTCGTCTAATAGGATATGAGCTGACGTTGTTGGCTCCTCATATCACATTGAAGAGATGCGCAACACTAAACCCAGCCACATTGTTGCCATTTCCGGAGACTCAGCCAGAGGCACAAGAAGCACATGATTGCATCTTTGTAACTGAGGAACAGACAAAGGGTCGCATTGATCTCCAGGATACACCCTTTACATATGTAGATGGAGAACTGTGGGTGGATGGGTTGTGCCTGAAGCTACCAGATGTTACGACTTCAGCGGCGTATGCAATCACCACATTACAAACAGTAGTGGAGACAGCACGCATACCACAGAAATCAGCTCAAGCAGCGGAACTGATAGCATTAACACGAGCATGTGAGCTTAGTGCAGGATTGTGTGTGAATGTCTATACAGATAGCCGCTATGCCTTCGGGGTAGCGCACGATTTTGGCCTACTCTGGAAGGAGAGAGGGTTTCTAACGTCACATGGAGCACAGATAATGAACGGAGAGTTAGTTCACAACCTCTTGACTGCATTAACATATCCAAAGAAGATTGCCATAGTTAAATGCAATGCACATAAAAAAGTGATAGATAAAGTGGGAGAAGGGAATGCTCTGGCAGATCGAGTAGCACGAGATACTGCGATGCAGCCTGACTCCACTGCAATGTATGTTGTGAAGTCACAGGCAGAAAGATGGCACGATGCTAGGAGAGAAGTGTTAGAGATACAGAGGACAGCTTCCGATAAAGATTGGGAGCAATGGTCTAATGACGGAGAATTGGACGATGAAGGTTGTTGGAGAAATAAGCAGATGGATAAATGGAAGTTACCCATAGCTTTTGTACAACCTATGGTTCAGATGGCACATGGGCTAGCTCATGTTGGAGCTTCCGCAATTATAAAATTGCTCACACGAGTTTGGGAGCATCCAGAGATTGCTAGCACGGCAAAGAGAGTGGTGCAGACTTGCATGATTTGCCTAAAGTACAATCCAGGAAAAGGGACACGAACTCCAGCAGGAGGATTTGCGAACACCCACTTCCCTCGATATGGGGTTTGTAGATTGTTATGGAGTGATAACGGACCTCATTTTATAGCAGACGTTATCAAGTATGTCCTGAGAGGATTGGGAATCACACAGAAATTCCACGCAGTGTTTCACCCTCAGTCTGCGGAATTGGTTGAGAAGTATAATGGCACTCTGAAGCTTAAGATAGCGAAAATACAAGCTTCCACTTCTCTGACTTGGCCGGATGCTTTACCTCTGGCATTATTGTCAATCAGATCAGTACCGCATTTTCGAACCGGTCTCACGCCATATGAGATCGTGTTTGGACGTCCGATGAACATTTGGGGCCCACCGAAACCAAAGTCAGTGTATGATGTACCTTGTGTAATGATGAGTGATTATCTGGCACAGTTAACTGATAAGTTGGTCTCTATTCATCAACAGGTTCGAGAAGCGCTCCCTGACCGGTCCACAGGTGAAGGCCACGATCTCTGGCCCGGAGATTTTGTTTTGGTGAAATCGTTTGAGAGAGCGAGCAGTCTAGAGCCGAGGTGGTGCGGTCCCGAGCAGGTCTTGCTTGCCACAAGAACGGCTGTCCGGGTCTCCAACCGTAAAAATTGGATCCACTCTATACACTGTCGTAGAGTGCCACCCGGATTGGTGGAGCCTGCTGTATTGACCGACCATCGAGAAATCCTGACTGCGAAGAAAGGCCGTGCTGTGGAACCGGATGACACTGAGGAGCTCTTCCCGGACCAAGCGACCCCTGAAGTAAGAAGATATCACCTCAGACCGAGGAAGTGAATTTCTGAGTATCAAAATACGTTGTCAGAGCAGCCCCTGGGTTAGTGAAACGGAGAGCCGATGAGGCAAGGGGGGGGATCAGCCCTGCATTAGTGTAGCGACACCCGTCTTGGCCCGATGGTGAAGAAATCAACCGCTGCCTAGGGGGTAGAGTTCTGACAACCTTTCTAGTTTCAGGAAGATATTGATATTTGTTTGAAAATGGAGAAGAAGAAAAATTTTTGTGCGACAGGTTTCGTTATAGCAATTGCTGCTACAACCACGTGGTTTGTTGAGGATGTAATTCCTGCCCGTGAGTTGCTTGTTGTGTCTACTCCAGTGCCTGAGGAGCACTACTTCTACACCCTTCCATACCAAGAATTGAAGCATCGCCAGTCCTATCTGAATAATACTTTCATCCAGATGCTGCATCATACCCACGTTGCTACAAATGCTACAAACTGTTGGATATGTGGTATGATGCCAGCCCATGAGAAGAAAGGGGGAACACCATTTATACCTCTCCCTTTCTCCCATAATGGCTCTTGTAGAGCATGGTACACTTTGCTTTTTGCCACACAAAAACCTACAGTGGGACGATTACTCTTCAGACTTAACAAAGAGTGTCATCAGGATAAAGAAGGCTACCCACAAGCCAATGGAACAATAAGGGAATGGGAAGAATATCGACCAGACAATGAATCGATTCCCTACATCTTTACGAATACTAGAGACACTAATGGAAACGAGAAATTTGTAATTTCAGTGGCACAAGCCCAAGTGGACATGTGTATCCAAAGCGTTGGTCATATTCCTGTTGGTGTCAGTGATTGTATTGTTGTACTAAATATAGACAGATTAAATAACAGTACATTTCTGGCCTCCCACAATACCTATTTTGTGTGTGGTAATAAAGGTTACTATCGTTTGCCTGCCGGATGGTCCGGGGTATGTTATGTGGCATTTTTATTACCCCCTGTATTCTTAGCACCTGCATCTTATCATAAAGACTTTAAGTTATTAAACAATGTAACCGTACATAGGTATAAACGCACTCTATCTGTTGATGACGTTGACCAGACGGATACCAGTTTGCAACAGTATATTGATTTCAATCTAGGACTGTTTTTCTTTGTTGGAGCTGCCCTGAATAGTAGGAAGGTTCGACGATTAACTAGGGTTGTAGAGGCTGTGACGAATCAAACTGCTGCTGCTCTCGGGAACATTACGGAAGAATTGCAGATCACCAGAATTGTTGCATTAGAGAACCGTATGGTATTAGACGTTATGTTAGCAGATAGAGGTGGAGCATGTAGAATTATAGGAAGTAGTTGTTGTGTGTTCATCCCTGATCACACACCATCAGTTTATAAAGCTATTAATAAATTGCATAAAATTGCTGCTGACCTTCATACAGAAAATGGCACTTGGACCTTTTCTGGATGGTTTTGGACCTTAATTACTACATGGGGATGGAAAGTTCTTACTGGTCTATGTATTATTGTAGCAATTTTGTTCACATGTTGTATGTGTATTCAATGTGGTCCTATGATATGTTCCCTATGTGTTTCATTCTGTATCCCCAATAAGAAAGCTGTTGCCGATGTCACCTATCAAAAGAGCATAAACAAGGAAATAACTGAGATGATGAGAATCGATATAAATGATGATTATCTCGATTATCCTAGCAAGCCGAATGTCTTCAGGAAATGCTGAAAGGGTCGTCTGTTGTAAATAAAACAGCGATATGATTAAGAATTCACTGAAGACATGTGCTCTTCACGTCTGAATTACGTTTTCTGCTTTATATTGACTAATGTTCAGACTCCATTTTGCTTAGCCATCTGCCATTTTGCATGGCCATGAAACCACGTGCTCTGCACGAGAAGGTTCTTACCTCTTCATTAGTCACTCCCGAGACCTGCCTAGCAACAGTCTATGAATAACTCCTTTATGCGTTTAGTGCATGCTCAGAACTGACCACAACTGTCACTGATTAGGCTTTGCTTGAATGTGTTTTCGCGGGTCTCAGGAACTGTTAACTCCACCCATGTATTGATCATGCACTGAACATGTCCATATAAGGCCATAAATCTTGCTTCATGTTGTATCCGCCTACTTATGAGCCCCCCCTATTGTGTATAAAAGGGGACCATGTGCACAAGTTCTTTGTGCTACTCTGTGCAATACTGTAAAGTGTTGTATAGGTTGTAGGACCACCTTTGAAGGTTAATAAACTTTGTCTTTGTATTTGCAGTTTCCGTGCCAACTTCCCTCTAGTACTTTGTACACAAAAGGGCGAACCCTTTGTACTTGCGGGCCTAGCTGGGGCCTGTACTCATTACACTTAGAGTAGGGTCCGCAGCATAGGTGTAAGTTAGATTACTATTTTGCATACAGCCTGCATATATATTAATTTCTGCCGCACCATGGTAGAAATGTATCTACTCTTCACTCTTTTGGAGGCTCCTAATCACTTTTACTTGCTTCTGTCTCCTTAATCATTGCAGCAAATATATTTTATACAATAAATTCAATAAATATATTGAAAACGTCGCACTGTGTATTCTCTGTATATTTCTCTGAGAATTAGGTAAGCACAAGCTACTAAGTGAAAGGTTCTATACTGTTTCCATGAAGGATCAGTGTTGTCATGTTCAATGGTTGCCAGAGACCATTTGCTCCCTGGTCACGTTAGGGGGGCATATTGTGGCACTGTGAGCTGGCTGGTCTATAGGACAAAATATCCTGTGGGAGTGCTGGAATCAGTCTAGGCACAAAACTCTTGGCTTATGTTGTCTAAACAATGCGCAGATCCTACAGATTTGTAGGAACTACATGGCAGTAGCTATTTCAGAAGGCGGGGGACCTTTCACCTGGTTCTGGGGTTCCGATTGCAGATTTGAGTCTAATTCACCCTGCAATCTTGTGTAATTGCACAGTATTCTAATCTTTTGATTTTATTTCTTTATTTGGTTTACATATATAATACCATAAAACTACACAATAAAAGCAATACAATTGGTAAATTAAAATAGGAGACATAGCTCATGTCTCAATACCTACTCCCAACGACAGAACCTATAACATTTGTATATAGCAGCACAGGCTCTCCATACCTAAGACAAAAACCTACTTAGTGGTCTGCCATATTGATGGTTATAATCCCCCGGCGCTCTCCTTGCATGTTCAAATAAATTTGCTCAATCAATCAGATATCATTATAATCGGAGACACCAAAATCCAACAAATAATCTAATAATTTTAAACATTTGTGTCAATTAAAAGACATTTCACTCACTTTCTCCTTTCATTAGTCAGAAGCTGCTCAAATGTGTGTGGATTAACTATATTTATATCGAGAGCAACATATAATGGCCGTTTCTTTGCTCTAGATAGAGGCATCCGTATTAAAAGGGATGAATAATCCACTGAATGTAAGGCTATACAAAGATTGATTGAATTCAAAAGTTCTACTAGAAACAAAGTCTTTTAAGAGGCACATATGAGGTATCTTCAAAGGATCTATAATGCGGTCTCAATAATAAGAACTTCAAAATGTGCAAGATGTTTCCTTCTACCCAGGGCAAATATAATGAATGAAATAATAGAAAGACAAATGTCCACATTTTCTCAGGCACATAAATAATTTGAAACATTCTGATAGTAAATCAATTTACCAGTTTTAAAAAATGGCGCTAGGAATTGTTTCCTAAGAGCCTTATAAAAGGTACAAAACAGAATAAAGTGCATTGTGCTTTGGCCGGTTCAACCATAACATGGTCATTTTGGTAATATATCAACCCGGGCCGCTATTTTTGTAAAGGCGACCCTCAAGTACAATGTTCCTAGATGTAATCTGGTGAGGTTGAACCTATGTTGGGTGTTCTTCACCATTAACAGATAGTTTTGCAGGCCGACTTGTTTGGGGCATGACAGGTATCTACACACTGTAGAGATGAGTATCTCTTTCTATCTCTCTCTCTCTACAGAGTATGGATTTGACCTAAGTTTTGCTGTATTGTAAAATTTTAACTGAATCCATGGCTCCAATACTGCTATCCACTTTTCGTAGGTGGTTGTCTATAGAAGTCAGCCATCTTATTTTTCTCCATGCGTCTAAAGTTAGGCAGTCTGATATTATATCCTTTGTAAACTCTGTCCTTACTTTGCTCCAAATGTTGCACCAAAAAAGGACAGGGCAGGCATGTAGGGCATTCTCTGACCCCTGACCCTCCTGGTAGGTCGCTCCCCCTCCGCACAGCTCCGCCTGTGCACTCCTGCCCCAACTGCCGCTGCTAAGATCTCGCCCGTAAGTGTGCTTCCTCCGTTTTGGTGCCCCGTTGTTTTGCTTCTGTGCCACTGTTTTTCCCCCTTTGGTGCCCCGATTTCTGCCTTCTGTGCCACTGTTTTTCCCCCTTTGGTGCCCCGATTTTTGCCTTATGTGACACTTTTTTTCCCCCTTTGGTGCCCCGATTTTTGCCTTCTGTGCCACTGTTTTTCTCCCTTTGCTGCCCTGATTTTTGCCTTCTGTGCCACTGTTTTTCCCCTTGCTGCCCTGATTTTTGCCTTCTGTGCCACTGTTTTTTCCCCTCTTTTGTGCCCCATTTTGCTTTCTGTGCCCTCGTCTCCCCCGCCGCTGTGCACCCTGCGGCCCTGTCCCCCTGACTGCCCACTGCCCATTCGCTAATCCCACCTCCCAGCTGTCCTCCCTCCCACCTCCCCATATATGCCGGACACTGCACGGCTGCGCAGTGGACGCGCGGTGAAGGCATGCCTAAGGCAAGCCCGTCTGTGCCCGTCCACGCCCAGCGCCAGGAACCCTGGCCCCGGCACGGACCACAACGCCCGCCTCCGCTACGACTCCAGCACCCTCCACGCACTCAACGCCGGGCGATCACGCACCTGCTGCCTGGCCGTTCCGAAGCACACCCAAGGACCCTTCTCCTACCAGAACTGCAGCTTCACAGGCATCCAGCCCGCCAACCCACCCAACATGGAAGCCAACTTCCTCAGATGTATCCTGCTCAACACCCGCTCTGCCCGCAAACACACCATTGAACTCTGGGACCTACTCGACTCCACCTCCCCAGACGTCGCCTTCCTGACGGAGACCTGTCTGACCCCCTCCTCGGCACCCGGCATCGCCATAGCCATCCTGGAAGGCTACAAGATCACCCGCAAGGACCGCACGAATGGAACAGGAGGAGGAATCGCCATCGTCCACAGGAACACTTTCAAAATCTCAACACACGCCGACGACACCCTCAGCACCGCTGAACACCTGCACTTCCAGATCCACACCGACCCCAACACCACCCTCAGAGGCACCCTCATCTACAGACCCCGACCACAGTTCAGCGACTCCATCACCGACCTCGTCCGCACACACGCCCTTGCCTCCACGGACTACATCCTCCTCAGGGACCTGAACTTCCACCTCGAGAACAACCTCGGACTCAGACAACTCGTCACAGCACCCACACACTCTGCCAGCCAAACGCTTGACCCCATCTTCTCAGCGAGCACCCACGTCTTCTTCGACCGCACCACCGAACTCCACTGGACCGACCACTGCTGCATGCACTTCACCTTCCGGAAACCCACCACATACCACCACACCCAGCAGATGCCTCGCCGCAGCTGGGGCAAGATCACCGAGGACCAGCTAACCGCCACCCTCGCCCAGAGCCCACCCACAGACCCAACTGACCCCGACACCGCAGCCCGCAACCTCAAACAATGGATCAACAACTGCGCCAACTCCCTCGCCTCGCCTCGCTCAAGAAACCCCCACAACACCCACACCAGCAGGAGAGACAGCTGGTTCACTGAAGACCTCCAGGCCACCAAGCGAACCTGCCGAAAACTAGAAAAAAACTGGACCCGCGAAAGAACACCGGAAAGCTACACAGCCCACAGGAACGCCACCCGCCGACATCACCAACTCATCAGATCCGCCAAAAGGTCTGCCTTCAGAGACTGCCTCGACAACAACGCACAAACAGCAAAGAGCTCTTCAGCATTGTGAAGGAACTCTCCAACCCCAGCTCCAACACCAACGACATCCCACCGTCACAAGAACTGTGCGACTCGCTGGCCACCTTCTTCCACCGCAAGACCGCAGACATCCACGACAGCTTCGACGCCATCACAACCCTGACAACAGCCGACACCCCCGCTCCCACGACCACCACCCACACCAACCGCCTGCTCGCCTGGACCAACACCAACGACAACACCATCAAGATCATGAACACCGTCCACTCTGGATCCCCGGAAGACCCCTGCCCACACCACATTTTCAACAAAGCCAGTAGGACCATCGCACCCCACCTTCGGAAAACCATCAACATCTCCTTCGAGACAGCGACCTTCCCAGAGAGCTGGAAGCACGCAGAGATCAACGCCTTACTAAAGAAACCCAAGGTGGACCCCAAGGACCTCAAGAACTTCCAACCCATCTCCCTGCTCCCGTTCCCGGCGAAGGTCAACAAATAACTGACCAGCTTCCTCGAAGAGAACAACATCCTGGACCCAACCCAGTCAGGGTTCTAAAGCAGCCACAGCACCCAAACTGCCCTCATTGCTGCCACCGACGACATCAGGATCATGCTCGACAATGGAGAAACCGCAGCCCTGATCCTCCTGGACCTGTCAGCCGCCTTCGACACAGTCTGCCACCGCACACTAAGAGCATGCCTCCACGACGCCAGAATCCAAGAGAAGGCCCTGGACTGGACCACCTCCTTCCTCTCCGGAAGAACCCAGAGTGCCCGCCTACCCCTCTTCCCCTCCAAAGCCACCAAGATCATCTGTGGCATACCCCAAGGCTCATCTCTCAACCAAACGTTATTCAACATCTACATGGCACCACTCGCCCACGACGCCCGACTGCACGACCTAAACATCTTCTCCTACGCCGACGACACCCAGCTGATCCTCTTGCTCACCCCACACTGCCAAAACCAACGTCCATGAAGGAATGAAGGCAGTCGCCGACTGGATGAGGAACAGCCGACTGAAGCTGAACTCGGACAAGACGGAGGTCCTCATCCTCAGCTCCACCCCCTCGGCCTGCGATGACTCCTGATGGCCGACGGCACTAGGAACACCCCCTACACCCACCAACCACGCACAAAACCTAGGGGTCATCCTCGACTCCACACTCTCCATGACAAAGCAGGTCAACGCCATCTCCTCCTCCTGCTTCAACACCCTCTGCATGCTTCACAGAATCTTCAAGTGGATCCCCACCAAAACTAGAATGACGGTCACCCAGGCCCTCGTCAGCAGGAGACTTGACTACGGCAATGCACTCTACGCAGGAGCCCCGGCCGAACTCCTGAAACGACTCCAACGCATCCAGAATGCCTCCGCTCGCCTGATCCTGGACATCCCCCGCCGCAGTCACATCACATCCCACCTGAAAGACCTGCACTGGTTCCCCATCAACAAGAGGATAACCTTCAAGCTCCTCACCCACGCACACAAGGCACTCCACGACACAGGACCAGCGCACCTCAATAGACGACTTAGCCTCTACACCCCCACCCGCCCGCCAGCTCAGCTCCACAGACCATGCTCTTGCCACCATCCCCCGCATCCGAAGAGTGACCGGCGGCGGCAGATCATTCTCCCACCTCGCCGCCAAGACGTGGAACACCCTCCCCATCCGCCTGCGGCAGACCGAAGACCTTCTATTCTTCAGGAGACTCCTCAAGACCTGGTTCTTTGAACAGTAGCAGCTTTTATGTAGTGCGCTTTACAAATGCTATGATTGATTGATTGATTGATCCTCTAGAAAAGGAACTACTACTTTTGTATTAGTAATATAAGATGAACAAGTTTTTGGCACAGCCAGTAATCGAGCTATAAACAGGTTCTCTAAGGTTTGCAAAGGGGCACAATGTATCCACCCCAACAGTGCAAAACTGTAACCAGCACTTGGGAGGCATTTACTTTTATATAACATGAGTATTTCCCTAATCAGTTTGTGACCTACTTTAGTCACAAAGATAAAGATGGATTCTGTGGCTCTCAGGAATTTCATTTTGGAGGTATTTATTTGGCTTTCCCAGTGCCCTGATGCAGTAATTTGGACTTCTAAATCTAAAAATAATTGGGTCTCGGCTATTTTCTCCTCCCTAAGATGGTGTGTCCTGTATTTTGCCCTTCCTTTTCCACTCACCATGATAAATGTTTTCTCTAGATTTATTTTCTTATCTTTATTTTCCACCGTTAGCAATCAGGAGCTACAAACCGTTTGCTGTTCTAGGACAGCATCGTCTGCATTTAGTAGTATTGGAGCTGGGCGAGATCCAACCTTGGGAGCGTCGGCCTACATTTTCTGTAGTCTCAACCACCCCATTTATATAGAGTGAAAAGAGCAGAGAAGCAAGGACACACCCCTGTGTAATCCCCTGAGCAACATTAAATCTTTGGGTACATTCCCCTTTCGGTCCATAGCGTACCTGTGCAGTCAGATGGGAATACAATTGACACAGATAAATAATAATACCTATTGGGACACCCATGTCCAAGAGAGTTTTTCGTAGTTTATTATGGTTTACCCGAACGCACTGCTTAAGTCATAGACATGCCTCTCTTTTGAGACTGCATATTTCTTAACAAGCAGATGCAAGTTAACACATTGTTATATCCAGCCAACATCCCTCTTGAACCTGTAGTGGGTATCAGTGAGGATATGTTTTTCCTCTACCCACTGTTCCAGACTTTCCAAGAGAATTCTACCCATTAACTTGGCACTGGAGTCCAGGAGGAATATTTGGCGGTAGCATCTTGGGTCCCCTCTGTATCCTTTTTAGAATTTTGGAACAATTGTGCTTTCTGTCCAAAGTAGAAGGGAGGAAACCTTTAACTGTTGTGTTACACACTTGTGTTAGCAAAGGGGCCCATAAAGTGCTATGTATCTTAAAAGGTATCTATTGGGACTCCATCGGGGCCTGAAGCCTTTCCGTTAGCTGCTTTATTTAGGGCATTAATGACGTCTTCTAAACCTATTGATGGGATATTTAGAGGAATATAGAGTTGTGGTGGGTAGCTCTATAGAGGATTACAAATAGACCCAAAATGTTCTATGAAGTCCCTCTGTTGTAAAAATACCTCTACCCTAGGATCCGCTATATCATTCAAGAAGGGCTAGTTTATTGTCCTCCAAAAAAGGATATTATCATTAGCCTGTAATAGATCATCCCAGATCTTATCTTTCATCTCTCTGTTCCTTTTATCCCGGGCAGATTTGTACTTGGCTCTTAGCCAGCTAATTGTGTCCCTATCTCTCGGGGCATCCCGTAAGGTTTTTCTCAGTTTTTTGTTGGTCTGGGAACAATACTTATCAAATCAACCCTGACTTTTATTTCCTTTGCTTCTGGTGGTGTAGCTTAGTTTTTCAGATATTTCTGCCTTTATTTTACAAAAGCCTACAATGATACACACGCGCAATTCTTTTACTTTTCCTGGGGGTTGTGCTGCTGGCCGGGCTTTGCTCCGCCGTTCTCCTGGGCCGGGTTGGACTCCGCCTAGTTTGTACCCGCGATCCCTGGACCCCTGGCTCACCTGCAGCTGCTTCCTGCTCTCTGCTTTCTGCTTGGCGCAGAACTAAGGCCCTGGCCTGGCTCCGCCGCTCTCCTTGGCACTACATTTCCCGTCATCCCCTTGGCGAGGACGCTGCAAAAGCCATCTGGTAGCGCCAGAAGGCGCATAAAGGACTGGTTGGGGCTGAGTCCTTCGCGATTCTTTTACTTTTCCTGGGGGTTCTGCTGCTGGCCGGGCTTTGCTCCGCCGTTCTCCTGGGCCGGGTTGGATTCGCCTAGTTTTTACCCGTGATCCCTGGACCCCTGGCTCACCTTCAGCTGTTTCCTGCTCTCTGCTTTCCTCTTGGCGCAGAACTCCGGGCCGGGTTTGGCTCCGCCGTTCTCCTTGGCACTACATTTCCCGTCATCCCCTGGCGAGGACGCCGCAAACGCCATCTGGTAGCACCAGGAGGCGCATAAAGGACTGGTTGGATCCTCGTCCCGCGGGAAGCGCGCGGGACGTGCCGGGTGAAGCCCGGGACCAGGGCGGGCCGTCTGTTGCCGTCAGGGGCTGTCTGAGGCTGGACTGGGCCACACCTCTTTCAAGTGTGCTTTGTGCTTATCATCTGTAGCCGTATACGACCACAGAGAGAGGTACTTTATTGTTGTACGTGAGGGCCATTGTATCCATACAGTCCAGTTACCAGTGAGGTCTTGTGATAGACCCTGTTCTTGGTGGCGGGTGTTGTATTGTCCTTTTTAAGAGTGGTTGTTTATAATGGAAAAAAGGAAATCGCCAGAGGCATCTGATAGAGCCCCTAGTAACATCGGTGGGGCTGCCAAAAGGATAAAGGCAAGGAAGCCTACTAAAAAACAAACTTCTACTGGGACAATGGACCGTATCGAGTCATTGGTTAATGATTGTGAAGTGATTCTTGATTCTGATCAACACCCGTTGTTGAATAATGTAGCTACTGGCGTATGTTTGAGCAAAAGTCCACTCCGTTCAGTGACAATTCTGCAAATGTTTTGTAAATTGCCATCCCGCCATCCAGCCTCTAGTAATGAAGATATGTGTGAAAATGTGATTTCCCCCAAGGTAGCTTCTCCTGTCCCTAATACAACTTTAGATGGTAATAATCACATACCCCTTGAACCATTAGTCGTTGTGTGTGCAAACCGCTAAGCGGTTTTGGCTGATGCACTTGATACTCTTGATGTATCAGATGATTCTGAACAAGTTAAGGATTTAGATCCACGAGCTACGGTTTTCAGGGGTGTGGTGGGGAATCTCCCTGATGTGGGTGGAAGGGAAGCATCTGATGTTATGGAAATTATTGCTTCCCATAGGCAAGAAGTTGGCGAGATGAAGTTACTGATCCTAGAATTGCTGACTATTGTGAAAAAAAAAACACTTGAATACTTCTGATCCCAGTCTAGGGGGCCCTCCTCTACCTCCTCTTTACAATCTCACTTCTTACTTCCAAATCACGCTGGCAAAGAGTTCCCCTCTGTTATTTCATCTAGCAATGGTAAGAAAGACTAAAGGCATATAGGTAACTCGAGGGTTTACCCCCCCAAACCAATTATGAAGCCTTCTCTGTCTTCTAGCACGACAAATTTGTCCAGACCGCTTAAACTATCTAGTGACACTTCTGAGCCTTCTGAGCCTTCTTCCTCCTTTCCCTTTCTTAAGAACCAGATCCCTATTGTCCCCAAGCAGCCTACTGTATTCATGGTTCGTGTTCCTATTTACACGGGAGGTGAAGATGAAGGTTCTCTTATAAACAAGGTTACACATTGGATCCGCCACGTTAGGGGCTGCCGGTCTTTAATAAGGGAGGATATAGTTAGAGCCCAAAGGTATAGATCTGAAGATAATTCTACTGATACTATCAAACTTACCTTGGCCAGTCACCCATTGGCTGAGGGTCTCTTGGCACTGGAATTTAGAACTTCTTCTCCAGGTTCCTCGCCTATTCAGTTTAGGCGTTTTCCTCTTGTTGAACCACTAACATCAAGGGGCTTTGAACCAGATCCATTGAAAGAGGGCCAATCTACTCTTGACAACAATGATTGACTTACTTCTGTATCCTTAGTTGCGCATTCTAATATTGTTATTCCATTAGCTCAACCCCATAACAACATAGTTATACCCCGCACTTTCTGTGAGGATAATGGTGATGGATGTAGTGATTCTTTATCGTGTGAAATGTCTGATCATGTTGATGACATCTTAATGCTCTCCACTTCAAATCTTAAAATAATTTCATGGAATATTGCGGGTTTATGTAATAAATTGTTGTTGCCAGACTGGAATAATTATATCGAAGAACAAGATATATGTATTTTTCAGGAGACCTGGAGCCTTGTGCCATTATATAAATCCGGCTTTACTTGTTTTTTTTTACCAGCAACTTCTATTGGTCGTGGGCGACCTTCGGGGGGCCTCATTGTCTGGGTTAGTATTAACCTTAATTGTAGAGCAAAACATCTTCAGACTACATCTTAGGATTTGATGCGGCTAACATTGACAGGGTCAAGAGGGGGTCCTGTCATCGAGCTTTTTAATGTTTATGTCAGAGGTACGAAGGGTGGTCAGAAGTCGCCACTTGTTACAGCTCTGGGTGACGAACTTACCTCCTATCCGCCTGACTCATTAATTTTGGTGGCAGGGGATATGAACTGCACCTTCGAACCTTTGGCATCAGAAGATCTGCTAGAGACAGAGGTTGAGGATACCAGGTGGGGCATACCATCACTCACTTTACCGCCAATCAAGAAGTGGACGCAGCAGGCCATCCAAATGAACGCTCTATCACTTGAATTTGGCCTAAGAGCTGCTAACGGCAGAATGCCTTCTGATACCCCTGGTGCTAACACCTTCAATAGAGTATCATGCCCATCTCGATTATATCCTAATTGATCGTAGATTATGGAGATATTTAGTGGATCTGGTCATAGTTCCTACCACTGAAAGTGATCAAAATTCTCTATGTTTGTCTATGAAGAATCCATGGTCTTCTGATTTCTCTCATTATTGTTCTGATCGCATCATGTCTTCAAAAGAGGTAGTTCCTTCTAACTGCAGGAGGTATCTGTAATGGCCGAAAATTGTCTGTGATGCTCAAAAACTGAATGCTATAAAAAATGTCCTGCGGGCTAAAACCAAGGAACTGCACACAGTATGTAGCGTCGTGGGTGGACCCCCTAATATTGGGAATATCTATCTGGAGAGTTGAGTCAATGGGTTCTTTTTTTGTGGCATCACCAACCTCTAGTAATTTCAATAAGTCCCTTAAAGTCTCATGTTTATGGTATAACTCGGCGTGTAGACAAAACAAATGTACCCTGATAGCTGCTGTTAAAAAATGAGATTGCCACTTGGTCCAGAGCGCTAGGAAGGACTATAAAAAGACAGTCTCACCAATCTGCAGCACTCCCTCGAGGAGCCGCCACTGTTTATAGCCACAGTTTTTAGATCCCATCCGATTACATTAGCTTATATTAAAATCCCCTAACCATATTAGTAGATATTCTTCCTTAATATGATTAATGAAAGATCCAGTCTCCCTACTTAAATCCATAATAACATTAACTTTGGTTTTGTCGAAAACATTGTTATAAAAGTTAATTAAAGCCAGATTTCACTTTTCCTCCATTTGCAGATGGAATAGTTGAAAGTAGGGGAAAGACGTATAGGAACTCAATTTCAGAGGTATTGTTTTAGATATTAAAAAGGCGATGCCCCACTTACACCGCTTTCCCTCTGATGGGTTTGCTGGGGTTAGAAGTGAAGTAAAGCCCTCCACATGAAAGTTGTCAGTTGTCCATGTCTCTTGTAGGCAGACTAAGTTTGACTGATTGTCTCCAGCCACTAGTTTATTTTTTACTCCCGCAACATTCCAAGTCTTAATTACGAAGTCAATGCTTGCATTTTTTTTGTACAGGTCAGTATACCCCTATCTATCTTCTGTGATTCACAATCTACATTGTGTGTATCAGTTGGATTATGACCCTTCCTTCCCTCCCCACCCGGTTGTCAATCCTTTTTATCGTCATTGGAGAGGGTAGAGAACCTATTTGTAGTTGTGACTGTTAATGGTCTGTGGTTCGATTTTATTTGCTTTTGGGAAGTGTTCTGGTTTGCTGATATCCCTATTTGGGGGGGGGGAGTACTACCCCTATCAGAAAACATTCCTGGTCTATAAAAAAAGCCAAGGGGTTCAGCAAAAATGTTCTGTCTAGCATTCTCAGGACGTAACCTACAACTCAAACCAAAGAGTAAAGTTTTTGTCAACTTAGGTGATTGAAAACTTCCAACGATACAATTGCCTTGACCAATATTCCCAGAGGGGCCTAGCCAAACGACTCTTCCGACCTTTATTACTTTTTGGAAAAGGGAGTTTGTACTCGAAAACTGTTTGGCTAGCCAGTGAATCACCTTCTTTTTAAGTTCAATCCATGTTTCTGTTACACAGGGAATTCATTTAGGGACATTTCTCAGTTTAATTACATATGGAGTTGCATCCGGTGGAAGGCGCAGAGTTGTATTTATATATGTCTCTAAGGGGCATATGTATCAAAAAACTGAATTGCATTTTGAGAATCGCAATGTAAATAAAAAGTTGCAAACATTTTGCGATTTCTAAAAATATCGCAGAATATAAAGCAAATCCTGTTTTTGTGATTCCTTATTTGCAAAATTTACAAATAAAATATCGCAAATTTAGGGAATCTGCAATTCAGGTGCAGATGGATGACATCACACCCAGGAAGTGGGAGTGTGATGCTGCACCTGATTGCCTGAGGCAGAGTCAGAGGCTGTGAGAAGGGGCAGAGGAGTGAGCATAGCATTACCAAACAGCTACAATGGAGTCACAGGACAAACAGAAGGACAAGGAGGTGGCGGGGAGAAAGAGGAAGTACAATTTCAGCGAGAAGTAGCAGGAGGTGCTGATTGAGGAGATGGTGTGTAGCCAGGAACTCCTATTTGGCAAAAAGGCATTCCGTGTACCTGAGGCCAGAAAAAGGAAGATCTGGCTGGATATACAGGAGAAGGTCAATGCTGTTGGTGTGACCCAGCGCATGGTTGAGGAGCTAAGGAAGAGATGGTATCACATGCGCCAAAGGTCCAAGGAAAAGGTGGAAGCCAGGCTGGCAGAGGCCAAGAAGACTGGGGGTGGAACATCAACTGCAACCGACTCAACACCCCATGAGGAGTTGGAGTCCACCCTCCTGCCCGAGAGCGTCAGTAGTGTGACTGACATAGACAGCTCCGACCCTGCAACCACCAGCCAAGGTAAGATGCATGCCAAATGCAGCCGCACACATCACCATCCCATTCACACAGTCAGGAATGCACCAAACACAAACTACACATTGCACTCCGGTCCACTTTTTCCAGCACACACAGCAATGCATCATGGGAGACGTAGTCAGATGCATAACAGTGGGGCAATGAGACACAGCAATGTTGAAGCAGTATGTGAATTCCTGTGAAGGGAAAAAGCAATAGATAGCAGTTAGCCAATACAAATTGAGAAATCTTTATTGAGTGAGAAATGCAGACAATGTCACAAAATCAAAATGCCCCTTTCCATCCACAGCACAACATAGGACACAGGATGACAGTGCAGGAGCTGAGGAGGTTGAACATATGGATGAGCAGGCAGGGCAGGGGGACTCCGACGATACCACAGAGACCACACCTATCCAACTGAGAAAGCGCACCATTGTGGCACCACTGCCACCACTGGAGGTTGATACACAGTCCACAGGGGAGGATGATGCTCAGGCAGAGTCAGGACAGCATGTGACACAGGTGCACAAAGAATAGACTTGGTTTCAAAATGGATGTCGGGTTTAGGCTTATTAAGCAAGTATATAGCGTATTTGCATAGGCCGTACATCACCCATCCCTGGTTAGTCTGGAGACGTAAGGGTCAATAATGAAAACAGAGTTCAAATGCCTGAGTATACTTAGAAAGTTATTATATGAAAATAGTTCAATTGAAGTGTATTAAAAAAATGTATAGGAAAATGTCAAAAAGGTTGGAAAAAGTAAATCCAAGGATAACGTGAATTTCTTACAAGTCTTGGAGATTGCAGTCCGGAAGTTCTTCAGCGGCTTGACATGCGTATTGTTCCAAGATGCGATTGTAGCCATCGTGTGAGAAAAATGAATCAATCCAATTCATATCCTCGAAGGGGCAGTAATGTTCCTCGAAAGTTGGAGCGGCAATTTGAATTGGCAGGCAATCTACGATGTTGTCAAAGGTTGCACATTGCAGGAGATCTTTCGCGGCTGCGCAGGAATCCCATTCCGCCTGGATACCTTTTTACGTTGCATCCGCCATCGCTCCACTGCCCGAACAATCAAGTTCATGGTTTTCAAGATACTCCATTACCTACAGGATATCGGGAGCGATTGTTGGGATGTTGGCAATGCATAGATCCATTTGCCAGTCGAATGGGCAAGTTTTGCAATAAAAAGATGGTTGCACACAGATTGCTTATGTGTAAATAAATGTCATGTTGTAGCTGGCTCTGATAATAGTTAGAGGCAGACAGCCGAAAAGTCGTTCCATTTTTTCACGATATTGATAGCTTCACATAGAGGCGTATTCTGTTGGACATGATTGTTACCACAGGGAGCGCCGCCATTTTTTACAAGCAAAAATAATAGTAGGATGGCTGCAAACAGAGCGAGAATTATGGGCACTGTTCCTGTTATTCCAGAGATGATCGAATGAATGAAGTCTGGTATTAGACTAAAAACAGTTTGAAAGCCTGTAAGAAGGCCGGAGGAGACAATGTTAAAAAGTGTGCCAGACCTTAAATGTCAGATGTGTTGAAAATTGTGTAACAATTCACAAAGTGTAATGGGAGGTTCGTTTTTAAAAGGGAGTGTATTTTACTTGAAGTTCGTGCTATCTGCAGTTGATAAATTACTTTTGGAGAAGTATTTGCTCCGTTTAATAAAATCTGTTTTCAAAGTAGGTATTGAAGGCCAAGTTGAACTTTGGGAGTTACTTTGTGTGGGTGGGGATAGAGATTGCAAGAGAAAGTTATCCGGTTTGAAACAGTAAGGACATACGGTATGCCAGCTCACATTGCATAGCAGTACATCTTATTAAGAAGGAGATAACTGCCGTTAGAAAGCTGTGTGAATGTTGGTCTGATTGTGGGAGTTGGCGTGTTTTTAAGAAAGCACGCACAATTGGGGGCTGTAAGCTTAGAAGCGTCGTGCAGTTGGACATTCTTGCATAGTGATGAATGATTGCCATTGTGGTCCCACTTTTCACCTGTGAGAAAAACTTCGGTATCCTCTTTAAGACAGCGATATGTAAATGGGAGAAACCACTGCTCGTGAATAAACGTGCTACCTTATATAATCACATACAACATGACAAAGAACATGTACACCTAGCAGACACAGCGACACTATGTACTGTGGGAACCGTGGCTAGCCATGTACAGAAACCAAACATAGCACCTCTGACACACAATGCAGAATGTGGGGACAGATGGGAGCAAAATATGTGCGAAGCTGGCAAGTGATTCTCGATTATAAAAGTATACAATGCAAAGTGTTAAGGGGATGTGCCGGACAGACAGACAGAGTATGCAGAGCACAGACATTTACATGTCAACATAAACTGATGGTCTATTGAGTGAAGTCGACAGTGGACGCAACCATGATAGTACAGTCAGCAGGGAAGATTACGAAATCATAGCGCGTACGTGCCTCCTCCCCCCAAAATCTTTAGCATAGTGGGCTGGATCGGCGTACGCAAGGCTAGCGTATGGGTATGAATAAAAGGCACGTTTCTCTGGGTGTGGTGTGGCGAACATGTCTGTCAGGTCTGTGCAACTTACACCGCCACAAGGCTGATGCCGTGAGCAAAGGTGGCTTCGGGAATAATGCTCTCAGCCTGCTGCTACCCAGAAACTGTCATGGCTGCTGCAACGCACATATGCCCCACAGTTCACCTTTCGACACCGTCGTATGTGAAAGAGGGTGCACCACGTGCTGGCGGAAGCTTTTGGGCCGAGGTCTGCGAGCTGGGAAGGCTCCTGAGATCAACGCACGCTACCGCGACACAGGCAGACAGTGCCCAGCCTGAGGCCCAGCACCGTGAAGTGCTCTGTATACTTCTAGCACAGTAGTCGAAGAGGTACCAACAGTGGAAAGGTGTTTTGATCCCACAATGGACGATGTTAGAACTGCATCTGAGAGTGCAGATGAAGGTACTCCTTTCGACCAGCTGTCACAACTCTAGGTCCCAACAGTGGAACGGTGTCTTGATCCCACAATGGACGATGTCTGATATTACCTGCTGCTTGGTTTTCACAGAACTCCCTCCGTTGAGGTACATCACACTCTGTGCTTCCGTAGCTAACTGATGCACATGATTATTGGGCTTGGTTGACTGCAGTCGCTGGAGTACACTGTGGTACAGCAGGTCCGAACAGTGAAACGGGGTCTTGATTCTATGATTGAGGATGTCAGAGGTTAAAGTCTGTGATGATTTCTGTGTACCCCCTCCGATCAGGTGCAACCAACTCCGTGCTTCCGAATCCGACGGCACGTGGCTGTGAGGCGTTAATGACCACAGCCTCTGGCCTGCACTGCGGTCAGCAGGGCTGACAATTCAGATCGAGTGGTGATTGTTAAATTACGGAATCCAGTAGGCAACTAACTACAACGTCTATTGAAATATACACAATATCCTTTTAGTATACTTGCTTGAAGAACTTTTTTTAGATGAGTTATAGGTTTAGTACAATGACCAAATTCTTCTTGGTAATGGAAAAGAACACTGAATAACAGTCTACACTGTGGACAGCAGAGATCGCAATTCAAATTGTTTTGATTTATTTATTGCTGAGTTTTTTGTAAGGTATGTTGTTGTATTTTGTGAAGAGGAAGTGAGAAAAAGTATTCATGGATGTCTGTGCTCACTACTGCCTTCAATTTACACTGCAGACAGCAGTGTTCACAATTAAGATCGAGTCGCTATTGTAGATGACGCAGTCCTGTAGGCAAAAGACACTGCTCCAGTGCGCTCTGTCCACACTACACATACGCGTCATCGCAGACTCCGCATACGGTTTTTGTTGCTTTGTGTACTGCAAACAGGATAGCTCAAGTCAACGCCACGTGGCTGTGGGCCTTTGCTGACTGCTCTCTCTGGCCTACACTGTAGACAGCAGTGTTCACTATTCAGAACGAGTTGCTATTGCAGATGATGCAGTCCTGTAGGCAACAGATATTGCTCCTAGTACGGTCCACCCGCAGCACGGATCATCGCTGGCTGTGCACATGCTGAATGATTTTGATGTGGCTATCTGAGTGCACTAGAACTGATGGACCCTTTATGATACAATCTTTTTGTGTATTATTTCAGCTCTACTGCCTGTATCTCAGTATACCACAAGTTATGGTTCTTTTACGATAGAATCTCTTGTGTATTATTTCACATCTACTGTCCCTATCTTACTGCAGCACAAACTATTGACCCTTTTATTATTGAATCTCTGTGTGTGATCCAATGATTACTGTTGTAGTTGATGCTAGCAGCAACCATTCCCTGAGGGCTGGTTTACACTCACTCCACACGCATTCAGCACCGACGTCACTGGATATGTGACCCTAGTAATAAAAAGGAGTCGAGCGCACGTGCCCGTACCAACTTCCACTATCTATCTGTGTCCGTGTGTTCATTATCTATGCACCCCCTGCCCCTGGATAGCGTATGCAACCGTGTTACCTCTGGCAGTGGGGAAAACGTCAGTTATGTAACTTTTAGGTGCATGGCTATCACAGGTGGAAGGCTACTTTACAGACCATGAATATTGATGAAGATGATGGTTGCATGTTGTGTGTAGTGTAAGATATGTGTAAAAAGTTTTCAAAAAAGCTCTCTAAGCAGAAGAGGTGTGTCTCATCAAATGCTGTAGAGAGAATGACTAAAATGGGTGGCGTTCTCCAACTGCTACAATGGGAAATGTTATGAACTAATCAAATGCTTTTTTGTAAGGTCACATGGCAATCGCGCAAGGAGACCGCACCTGAAGCAATTTTGAGAAAATATATTTCCCATTATATAAGTTTATTACAGTTAGAAATATATAAATGTTTAAAATATTTTAGATTATTGCTTGCTCTCATATACACTTTAAAGTTATTTAGATATAGTTATGAGACATAAAGAAACTAGCACACTGTCAGAGTTTAGGACATATTTCTTAAAAGAAAGGCAAAACTGATTTCAACTGCGTTAGGAGTGTGTTTACAGCAATCAATAAATGGTTGACCGCCCGTGTTTAAGAGTGCGTCGTACTGCGCTATGAAGCCCCGCTGGGTGGAGTCGATGCTACATAAGATATTACATAAATAAATATTATGGGGCTGTTAACTTGTTATTCTGTTCGGAGGTGGGGGTCTGTCCTTTAACTGAAGACCCAATAAGAGATGGCAGCTAACACTTGTTTGAAGAGGCGACCCCTTTCACTTGACCTGCTTACCTCTCTTATCATAAGAGCGGGCCCCCTGTCCCCAAACCAACCCCTTTAGCCACCTTTTCAGATCTCTTATCCGTCACCAGCGGCCTCCGCCCATGTGAGGGACATTAAACCTCTTTTTGCACAGTCAGGCCGAGTGTCTGGTGT
Source organism: Triturus cristatus (assembly GCF_964204655.1). Classification (NCBI taxonomy): domain Eukaryota; kingdom Metazoa; phylum Chordata; class Amphibia; order Caudata; family Salamandridae; genus Triturus; species Triturus cristatus. The sequence continues at coordinate 1,867,486,226 of NC_140589.1, forward strand.
AAAAGGACGGCTGGTTATACAGGGGCTTGTTCACAGGCCCTTGGCACCCGCTTTGAAGAGACGTGAGGCAAACACGCCTGCATCCTGCAGCCAGCCAGCCGACCGTGGTTCGAGTCACAGCGTGTCGAGTCGGAGGCAGCCGCTGCACTACAGAGTAACACTTTTGGCGTGCATGCTCATGATGTAAAGCATTGCACGCATGCGAGAGTCTGGAAGGGTCAGGCAAAAGAAAGTGCGAATGCAGACAGCTAATCATATGAAAAAAAGCATTTACAAATGCAATAGGACTCGTATTTACGTGAGTCCTTTTGCATTGTAAACAAAAATGCGGGAGCCGAAGAAGGCAGGAACGGGAGTGGGTGGGGGTTGGTGGTGGTCAGAGCAGTCATGGACTTTGGGAGGGAACAGGGGGAGGCAGGTAAACAAAAGAGTTGCTGAAGTAAAGGGGCCGATAGCCATGGAAGGATAAAAATAACGCCATGGCAGTAAGGAGGCGGGACTAATACGCCGGCAACCAATGAGAATGCAGCATTTCAGATTTGAGCCAATCAAAAGCATGGGCAGAAAGTGGGCGCAGCTTCCCCACAATACTGTATACAGCATCTCTTGCCGAGACAGCGCATGCGCTGCCTAGGCGAAACCTAAAAATGAGGGAATGGTGTACCCGGCACGACACCACACATCTATGACGTAACACAGGGCCTGGCAGCGTGTACTCATCGCATACGGAACGCGCAGCTGGCATGACCCCATATGTATATGATGTAAAGCGCGGCTTGGTGCCACGCACCCATCGCATACCAAACTAGCAGCTGGCGCGACCTCATACGTATATGATGTTAGGCGGGACGCTGTGTCACGAACCCGTCGGATACAAAATGCTCTTCGTTTACGAGTGTAGCAATATGGCAGATAGGATTTGCGTGCTGATGGAGCGTGGTACACTACCGGTACGGGACTCCAGTTTTATATACATACTTTTTTTTGAAGATATAAAACATTATATATTTTTTAAAAATTTAAAAAAAGGATAATAGAGTTCCAAAATTATTACTAAAAAAAATAGAAAAAATATAGTTTTTATAAATATTAAAATATGAAATTAACATTTAAAAAACCTTCAAAATTCACTGAAAAATCCATAGATTTTACAGACGTAATAGTTAGTTGAACATTTAACTCCTATAAACCCAGAGAAATTCACCCATTATAGTTAGTTGAGCTAACTATTACTCGCGCTCCCGCAATGCATTGGTGATGACGTCACATATTACATCACTTATGACATGGTCAGTGACATCACTCATGACATCACTGATGACATCTCAAATGACATCACTGATGAGATCACTGATAACATTATCTATGTGATAATCTGATGCACATACTGATGCCCTAATATAAACTTTGATACACGCACTCTAAAATACTATTTTTGAAACCATACACACAACAATGCCAGATACTACATACCACCCACTATTTCCTAGGTCTACACACAAATCCAGTCACTTATACATGCAGTTACTCATCAATACAGTACTATAATATGCACTCATACACCTATGGATACAGTCACACTCTGCCACTCATCCATAAAGTTACTCACACACCTAGTCAGTCATGCAAAGAATCAATCACATACCCATTTACTCATGTATACAGTTATACACACCAACTCCGTTATTTATACACACACCACATCACTTATTTATGCAGATACTAACACATACTTACTGTCTTATACAATCACTGATACAAGCAGACACTCATTTATACACCCACACTTCAAATACCTTACTCTCACGTATAGTCATTTATATACTCCAACACTCACATATACTGCCTTAAAACATATGTAGTTACTCACACATATACCACTTAGACATTCATTCACTCACCAACACACCCATACACACACTAACTCACCCATACAGCCCTTCCCAGATGCACTTTTGAATCCATACAACCAGGGAATCACCCACTTAGACATCTATGCACAGAGTCACACACCCCCCACCCACCCACACAGACACTCAGGCACCCATACAGATACTCAGACAACAAATCAATAACCCATATAGACACTCATGTAGCTACTCACCAACCCATGCAGCCGCCTACACACCAACTGAGAGACTAATACAGACTTTCACACAATTTAGTCACTAACCTATGCATTCAGTAAGACACGTTCAATCACTCACTTATACAGTCAGTCACACACCTACTAAATAATCAATTCAGGCACTTGTAAATCCGCTCATTCTTCAATACACCTTGGCATAGATATATATGAAAAATATTTAAACTTTACAGAAACACACATTCACTGGATGATGTCATTTGAGATGTCATCAGTGATGTCACTGACCATGTCATGAGTGATGTAATATGTGACATCATCACCAGTGCATTGCGGGTGCCCAAATTATAGTTAGCTCAACTAACTATAACAAGTGAATTTCTCTGGTTTTATATGAGTCAAATGTCCAACTAACGATAACGTCCCTGAAACCTATGGTTTTTAGTGAATTTCAAAGGTTTTTTAAATGCTAATTCCTAACTACGACGTCTGTAAAGCCTATGTTTTTTTCAGTGAAGAAAATAAATAAAAATATATATTTATATATATATATATCTATATATATATATATATTCACAGAAAAAAACCATAGGTTTCAGGGGTGTTATAGTTAGCTGGACATTTCACTCGTACAAAACCATAGAAATTCCTCCGTTATAGTTAGTTCTGCTAACTATAACTCGGGCACCCGCAATGCACTGCTGATAAAGTCACATATCACATCATTCATGACATGGTCAGTGACATCACTGATGACATCTCAAATGACATCACTGATGACATCACTGATGACATCATCTATTGAATGTGGTTTAGTTTGAAATTTAAATATGTATGATATATATAGCAATCTGTATTGAAGATTGAGTGGATATATAAATGTCTGGATGGAGGATTTAGTAACTGTCTGTTTAAGTGAGTAATTAAAAGTGTCTCACTTAATACATGGATTAGTAACTAAACTATGTGAATGTGTGCATCACTGTCTCTGCTGTTGTATAACATGCTGCATCAGTTGGTCACTAACTACATGAGTGTGTATATTAGTTATTGATTGGTTGGGTGAGTATTTGTATGGGACACTGAGTTTATGTGTGGTTTGATGGGTTGTATGTAACTCTATGCATAGATGTGTGAATGGTTGATTGACTAGGTGTATAGGTTTAATAGTGCATGTGTAAACAGTTGTTTGGGTGACTGAGTGTATTTATTTGTGTGTTTGTGAGCGAATATAAGTTTTAGTTGTACATCTTCAACAAAGTAAAAAAATAAAAGGCATTGTATGTGAGAGTTGGTGTATATAAATAAGTATACGTAAGAGTCAGTGACTGTGAGAGTAACTATATGAATGAGTGTATAATTGTAATGGTGATTTTTTAACATATTAACTATGAGTTACTAAGGGGCCAATTCCTATCCGGGTCGGAATTGCACTGAACGCGATACGGCCAGAAAAACTACTAGCCGTACGTGTGTTTTCCGGCCGACTCATACAGCTGTACGAGCGAGCAAGTACGATTCGAGCTACGTGAGATTAACCAACCGAGTCGTTTACAGGTCCGAACCGCTCCGTACGTCTCAGTCGGAAGCTATCTGTGGCGTGCAATGGATGCAATTTACAACCGAGCCAGTACGATGCATGCTTCGGACAGTATGTGCGAGCCGGAGTGTCCGGCTTGCAAAAGCTCCCAGAGTCAGACTTCGGGGGTCCGCGTCGGACCCCCTAACACCCGCAGCCCTACAACTCGGGCACAGGGGGAGACCTATGGGTCTCCCCAACACAGGTATGTACGGTGCGGATGGCACCGATGCGTACCCACTGAAGGGGGCGCACTTGTTCGAGACGTACCCATTCAGTCAATGGGAGCGCATGCACGCGTCGTACAACTAGCTCCCATTGACTTCTATGGGAGTCCAACTGAACCGAGTCCGACAGCACACGTGCGCATCGTACTCGCTCGGTCGGACTGTAGGGGTCCTGCTCGGTCGGAAAACACTCCGGATCCGACTCGGTCGGAGTGCTTTCCGACCCGGATCGGAATCGGCCCTTATGTGTTTGAATAAATGAGGTGTTGTGTGTATAACTGTGTATAACTGTGTAAGTGAGTAAATGTAAGTGTGATTAATTTTTTTCATCAGTGATGTCACTGACCATGTCATGAATGATGTAATATGTGACATCATCAGCAGTGCATTGCGGGCGCGCGAGTTATAACAACCCTGAAACCTATGTTTTTTTCTGTGAATATCTAAGGTTTTTTAAATCCTAATTTCAAACTATAACGTCTCTGAAACCTATGGTTTTTTCTGTGAATTTCAATGCTTTTTTAAATGCTAATTTCTAGCTATAACGTCTCTGAAACCTATGGTTTTTTCAGTGAATTTCAAAGTGCTAATTTTTAAGTGTAATAGTATTTATACCTATTTTTTTGTACTGATTTTCTACAGTTTTTTAACTGTTTATTTATAAATATTTTATTCATTAAATAACATTAAATATTTTTCTGAAAATTTTCCCCCCAAAAATTTAAATTCTAACTGAAATATTGTTTCATTTTTTTTATTTTTTATTTTAATATATTTATATTATTTTCTTTTTCCAAATTTTTTGGGAGTAGCGCACCCAAAGCGTACAAATCATGGTAGGTGCGTGGATTCTAGCCGCTATTTTAGAAAAGTCATGAAGGATCTGCGTATGGTGTGCGACGGCTGCGTGTTTTTCAGTTACATCATATACATTTAATATTACGTGATGTGAGCAATTGGTATGGGACCAGTCCGCGACTCCTGCGCATTCGTGACCCATGCGCATTACGGTACGCGATGCTTGCGAGGTGGTGGGTCCCGCCTGTCGTCATATACGTGCTGGGGCTTGCTGGGTGCGCGACTCCCGCAAAAAAAATGTATGTTCTAAAATGATATGTATGTGTCTTTAATATACATATTAGGGCAAGAGATTATCTAAGATATTCATAAAGATAATATATTTGTGCTTATAATAAACTTATATTATTTTTTAATATATTTTTGCAAAGTCGCGTCGGGTGCGTGCTTCGTGAGCGCAGAGTGCGCGGATCCCATGTGACCTCAAAAAAAAAGATTTCATTGGTTCATAACATTTCCCACTGTAACTATTGAAGGACCCCACCCATTTTAATCATTCTTGTTGGAGCATCTTTAGAGAGACATCTCTTTTCCTACAAGAACCCTTTTTGCTTGTTTTTTTGGTGTTTTTCAAAAAATATCAAACAAAATGGTATCTGGACAGCAGCTGCAGCAGGGGGAAGTATCTTCTGAAGAAGAATTCTTGCAGGAGGCACCACGTCCACAGAGGCCAGAATCTGTCGTGTGGAAATTCTTCACTTTTCAACCTGGAGAGAAGAAAGTAAATGTGAGAAAGGTGACGTGCCAAATTTGTGACTGAGTCCTGTCAAGAGGCAGTGAAAAAAAATACTCTTATGGCACTGCTTCTATGTACAAGCATCTCCGGACCACACATCCTCTCAAACTTGCTCGGGAGGAAATGAGGCGAGCTGCTTTGAACCCCTCACCTGATGTGGCAAGTACGTCTGGAGCATCTTCAGGAACACCTGCAATGGACATTAGGCCAGAATTCGCCTTTCTCGAGCAAGTGTAAGAAACATATGCTTCGGTGAGCTGTCAATGGATGCAGTTTGTGCTGCGCAACGCAACAATCTTTGTTAATTTTTTTTTGTTTGTTTTTAGAATGATAAGTAATTCCAAAAGTTTCCTGTTTCATTCGTTCTTGTTTTTCTTCATTTTTTGAAAAAACACCCAAAAAAATACAAAATTGTAAAAAAAAAAAAAAAAAAAATACAAAAGAAAAAAGAAGTAAAGAAAGTTCTTATCAGAACTACCTTATCTGGTTAAAGAAAGAACTATAATTGCAAGGTAATGTGTGAAAGTTTGGTTGGATATATGTGTACAGCATGATTGACTGAAGGAATGCATTAGTAGTGTATGGTGAATTTATAGGTGAAGATTTATGAGGAAGTACTGCAGCGTGACACTGCAAGCTCTTTAGCTGCACTGCACTGTGACACTTCCGAAGCACAGGGATGTGACATATGTACATGAATATGTTGCAACTCTGTGCTTCCCTCTGCACTGCTGCACAAACTGCAGTCATGCGGTGACACAGGCACCCTTGCACCGTGGTGCAAGGATGTCTGTGTAGTGCGGAGATTGTTTTTGTGCAGGAAGAGACACCTGCCGCCGCATCTGGAGACACACGCTGATCTATCGATGGGACTACAGGTCCCAGGAGTCCTGTTGGGCAGCACACCTGAGCTGCATTTCCCTCTGCCTGCCTGCATTTAACAGCTTACGGCACCTGCTTCGCGGGAGCTGCATCTGGAGACACACGGAAATCTATCGACGGGACTACAGGCCCCAGGAGTCCTGTTGGGCAGCACACCTGAGTTGCATTTCTCTCCCTGCATTTAACAGCTTGCGGTATCCGCTTAGCGGGACGCGTGCGGGCGCGCTCTGGGCGAAGCCCGGGCCAAGGGTGGGCCTGTCTGAGCCCGTCAGAGACTGGAGGAGGCTGCACTGGGCCCCCCATCAAAAAATCCCTGACAGCAAAATGTTAGTGCTATAAACTTCATTTTAGTTTTTTTTACTAACACCTCGTATTAAATCTACAGTGAGGTCATAACACAAACGATTAGGATGAATAAATGTGAAGGAAAGAGGATAGTGGCATTTCAAGGTGATCGTATGGCAGGGACTTTGGACCAATTCATACTGCGAGCGACCTCTGTCCTGGAAAAAGAGATAGCAATTACTGAATGTCGCCTATCTCTTGAGCCGCTATCTTCTAAAAGATCTTCACTGGGAGCCTTGGCCATGGCCCGTACACCTGATCACTGTATTATTAATGCTACTATGATTACCAACTCCGAGGAGGTGTGTGGCCTGATATCTCCATCAGTAGGGACAGTGGAGGAACTAGTTACATCGCCTGCAATGAAGCCCCATCGAACCTCCGCTAGGTCTATGGCTATTACTAAAAATAGAACCAATCAAGCCATCCTTGACCCGTTAGTAAAGAGGAAGAGGGGCGGAGGTCCACAGAGACCAAAAACTGCAAAAGCCCCAAGGACAAACCAAAATGGAGGTGCTACCTTATTGGATGAACATAACGCTATAGAAAATGCAGCCCCGACTAGTGCAGACCTGAATTTTGACTCTTTGGGTGGTCCCTGTAATAAAAATAATGATGAAATGTGGAGAAGACTTGAAAATGTATAGTCAATATTACTAACTCCCATTACTTACAGACTGGGTCGGATTGAGGAACGCCTAAAGATCCTTGAATCTCAGGTTAAAACTGACTATCCTGTCCATGAGGGCTCACTTGTTCAAACCGAGCCTCCTGTATTGCCTAGTTCAAGAAACTTGTGTAAAAGCGTTCCTGCTCTGGTCTTAGCACCCCCAAATCTTTCCAGTCTACCCTCAAGGAAACCAAACAGCCCTAGGAAATTTAATGACGAAGCCACCATCCCACACACAAGATCAGTTTCATTGCCTGGGACTTCCATCGACAATGGGAATATTGCCAATGAATTTGCTCAATCTATTATGAGTACCCCAGGCGATGGAACTGTGGTGCCAGTGGCGAGTGTAACTAATAACATGCCAATGGGTAACTTTAACAAAAGTAGTGCCCCTAGAAAAAGGGCTAGTACCCTATTAGGATCACATGGTCGTAGTGGTTTGGTAGACAATGTACCCCCGAATGATACGGGGTCTTTGCACCTTCCCCCGGCTGCTGCTCCATTAGTGGTAGTCTTAATGAACGTTCCAGTCTTGCGGAAAAGGTCAATTAGAAAACACCGAACAGTTATTACTCAAAACCTTGCATTGGCTCAATACCAAATTGAAGAAAGTTGGGATCTGGGAGGAGGGTATTTGTAACCACATGATCATGGCTAGACGTTCATCGTGGATTGGCCCTTTTAGTAAGGAAGGGAAAGGTGACTGTATTGTTGTTAATTTTAATAATGAATATGTAAGTAGCTTTTTATTGGACAACTTGGGTTGGCATATTGGGAGTTGTACAGACAAAATTTCAGTTTTACCACTAGGGTATTTTTACAAACCTGGACCTCATCTTACCATTGAGTAGAGATGCAGAAGGGGTGCAGGGCAACAGTGGATACCTCATGGATTGAGGAAAAGAACCTTTGAGGCTAATTTTGGTAACTCTATTAGAGGTAGGGGCCCACTGAGGGATGTTTATTGTGCACAAGGTATTGATAATTATGCGGTTCCTACATGTAATAGGTTTGAAATGCTCTCTACATTAGAGGATATTGATTGACTTGGACATAACTCTACTGCCATAAGTCACGAAGTGCATATGGCGGCCCGTCTACCAATTTGGGGCATTAATGGGGCATTTTTACCAACCCCATTAAATGATAACAGAACGGATAGTTCATTGGACAACCATATGGTGTGTGAAGTAGGGGAATGTGGTTCACCACAAATGGAAAAAAAGATAGGTGAGGGGTTCCCAGGTAGTGTCCGTGTATTTAGGGTCAGTACCGGGTAAAGGAAATAAGCACAATTCCGGGCCACATTTGAAACTAGTTTCTTGGAATGTAGCAAGGCTATGTTCCAAGATAACCTCGGTGGACTGGGATACCTTTATCGAAGGCCATTGTCAAGTACCCCACAAGGCTCACCTGTGGCTTGTGGAGTTCTCTCGCAGAGACGACATGAGCTCTCGCCCCCGTACCCACCTCACCCCAGCAGGGAACTGACACCAACGGGGATAGAGATGGATAGGGGAAGGCAGTCAAAGGAAAATCAAAATGATATGTGGAGGGGATCACCCAGGAATCTGACCTCCTTGTGTCTGCCTGTGAGAAAGAAACAAGGGAGACCTGTTAGAGCAGGGACGCGCAACCCCCTATCTATGTTACCTCCCAGGCGCCATGGGGCTTGGATAATTACCTGGTGAAAGACAGCTGGAGGAAAGAAACCACAATGTTAAGTGCTCCTGCGCGTCTCACTTCCCTCCAACGGAAATGAGGAGTATTAACAACTAGCGTCTTGGCGCCAAAGCGTAAAGTACAACATAGCGCTCCTGCGCGGTGAAAACAAAAGGCAAGCGCTCCTGCGCGGTGAAAACCAAAGGCAAGCGCTCCTGCGCGGTGAAAACAAAAGGCTAGCGCTCCTGCGCGGTGAAAACAAAAGGCTAGCGCACCTGCGCGGTGCAACTGTTCTGTATGTTTTCCAGCGCGTGTCAGCAATGTGCCCCCAGATAAGTTCAGGCACTGTGCAAGGAATACAACAAGCGCTCCAGAAATGCCCCCTGGAAACGATCAGCGGAGCGTATACAACGATTTCAGAAGTGCACCAACCTGAAGCAGTCCGTGAGGGCGAGGCTACTGGAACTGGCAGCGTTAATTCGAAGCGCTGACCGGCGGGAATCGCCGTAGTATATGCGGCGTCCCCCGGAAGCGCTTGGGTGACGCAGCAGTGGTTCTGGTCGGAAGCTAGACCGCTAACCGCTTGCTGCGTGTCTTGCACCTTACCCGATCCCGCATGCGCCAAGGAAGTAACGCGCTGCGCGAGCCGGGAAACTGCACCACCACCCGAACCCGCATGCGCCAAGGAGGCAGAGCGCTGCGCGAGCCGGAAACCATGACAGTACCCCCTCCCAAGACAGATCCCCCCACTCCCCAACACGCAAGTCAGATAGGAGTGGCAGGGCGAGGGCTAAGAGGGTGGCCTACGTGGAAGGCACGCACCAGAAGGGGGGCATGTCGGACATGAGACAGGGGCTCCCAGGATCGCTCCTCCGGACCATACCCTTTCCAGTCCACCAGATAGTAAAGCTTCCCCCGGGTACAACGGGAACCTAGTATTGCCCTAACCTCGTATTCAAGGTGATCATCCCTAAGCACAGGGGAAGGAGGAGAGGAGCGAGCGCCATCGGGGTGAACCGCTCGCAACAGAGATACGTGGAAGACAGGATGTATTCGCATGTGAGGGGGCAACGTGAGTTTCATGGCAACTGGGTTCACCACTTTCTCAATAACGTAGGGCCCCACAAAGCGGGGCAGGAGCTTCTTGGGACCATGCACATTGAGGTTACGGATGGAGAGCCACACTCTGTCCCCTTTCTTGTACTCCGGTTCCTCCGTCCTCCGGTTGTCAGCCTGCTGTTTGTATGTTTCCTTGGCTTTAGCCAGCTCAAACCGGGCCTGTTGCCAGAAGTCACACAGTTTGGCGTGATAGTTCCGGACAGTAGGCAGAGGACTGTGCAGAGGTTCCTCCCAAGCGGTGGTACGAGGATGCCGTCCCTGAAGACAAAAGAAGGGGCACATGCCGATGGCGGAATGTCTGCTGTTGTTGTAGGCGTATTCCACCATCCATAGCGCCTCCGCCCAGTCGCGATCCACCTCCAGCAGCAAGCAACGCAGGTATTGTTCCATGGTGTGGTTGGTCCGTTCTGCCTGGCCATCGGTTTGGGGATGGTAAGCGGACGACAAACGGATATCCATGTCGAGGATCCTGCACACTTCGCCCCAAAAACGAGACACAAACTGAGAACCACGGTCCGTTATGACCACCGACGGAATGCCATGTAGTCGCACGATGTTGTGTAGGAACACCAAAGCCAAGGCAGCGGCCGAAGGGATTCCCTTCAGTGGTACGAAATGGGCCATTTTAGAGCGATGATCCACGACGGTAAGGACCGTGGTATAGCCTGCTCCTGTGACTGGTAATTCCACCACAAAATCCATGGAGATGGTGTGCCACGGGTACGGAGGCACAGGAATGGGATGCAGCAGTCTGGTGATGGGCAAAAACGTGTTCTTTCCTTGGGCGTATACCGCACAACGTGCTATGTAGGCCTCAGTGTCGTCTTTCAGAGTTGGCCACCAGAAGTGCCGTTGCAACAGCTCCATGGTTCTGTAGCGTCCGGGGTGGTTGGACAGAACATGATCGTGACACATGTATAGGGCCTGTTGTTGGTGACTCACCAACGGCAAGTAGTATTTGTCGTCCTTGTACCAGAACCCATTCCTCGTGACTACGTCCCTTCTTCCTTCCAGTAAGGTGGCGGCATCGTTCTGGGCGATGTCCTTTTGTACTTGGTTAAGGAAATCAAAAGACATAAGCGCCCCCTAGAAATGGTGTTCAGGAATAACAGCTACGGGTTCTGGGGCGATTGGAATGCAGTTCGTATCATCCAGACGGGATAAGGCGTCAGCCTTGGCGTTCTTTTTTCCGGGTCGATAGGAGATATGGAAATCGTACTCGTTAAAAAACAGGGTCCACCGCAGTTGTCTGGATGTGAGGGCCCGGGCTGAACGAAGGAACTGCAAGTTCCTATGGTCCGTGTAGATGAGCACTGGGTGTTTGGCGTCCTTTAGATAATGACGCCATTCGCTGAACGCGTTCTTGATAGCCAGGAGTTCCCTGTCGGAAACGGTGTAGTTGCGCTCAGCCGGTTGTAGTTTCCTGGAACAGAACGCCACTGGATGGAGGAGGCCCGTCTCGATGTCTCTTTGCGACAACACACCCCCCAGAGCGTCCTGTGAGGCGTCGGCTTCTACGATGAACGGCCGTTCAGAGTCAGGGTGTCATAAGACAGGTGCTGTGGTGAATCGTCTCTTCAGTTACAGAAAGGCGCGTTCTGCATCAGAGTCCCAATGGAAGAGGACTCCTTTGCATAACAACCGGGTGATGGGAGTTACGATCCTAGAAAAACCAGTGATAAAGCGGCGATAATAGTTAGAAAACCCCAAGAACCTCTGGATGCCTTTCACGGTGGTGGGAGAAGGCCATCGCAGTATCGCTTCCACCTTCTTGTTATCCATTTGGATGCCAGTAGGGGTTATAACGTGCCCAAGAAATTAGACCGTTGTGGTGTGGAACACGCTCTTCTCCAACTTCACGTATAGACGATGATGCTCTAGCTGCTGTAGTATGGTATGGACATGCTGAATGTGTTCTGTGAAGGAGCCGGAATAGATCAAAATGTCGTCTATATAAACGATACAGAAGACGTTGATGAAGTCCCGCAGCACCTCATCAATGAAAAACTGGAATGCGGCGGGGGCGTTGCAAAGCCCGAAGGGCATGACCTGGTATTCGAAGAGGCCGAACCTTGTCCGAAAGGCCGTCTTCCACTCGTCACCCCTTCGGACTCGAAGAAGATGGTACGCCCCCCGCAGGTCCAACTTGGTGAAGATGGATGCCTTCTTAACCTGGTCCAGAAGAGTGGATATTAGTGGAAGGGGATATCTGTTCTTTATCGTGATGGCGTTCATCGCCCTGAAGTCTATGCAAGTCCTCAGGTCTCCTTCCTTCTTGGCCACAAAAAACAGAGGGGAAGATACTGGAGACCGGGAATGATGTATAAACCCATTACGTAAGTATTCGTCCGAATAGGAACGCAGATGCTCCGTTTCTTTTTCCGTGAGGGAGTAGATTCGGCTGCACGGACGTGTGGAACCTGGCTGGAGATCAATCCTGCAGTCGAATGAGCGGTGCGGTGGTAGAGTGTTAGCCCCCCTTTTATCGAACACCGAGGCCAAATCACGATATTCTTCGGGAACGTCTTCTCGGAGTACTGCACCCACGCCTACCAAGGGGAGAGAGCACCCTTGGATGGTGTTGTCCTCGATGGAGGCGGTCCGAGGATAGCAAGTCTTGTTGCAATGTTCCGAGTCCAGAGCTATGGTTCTTGCTGACCAATTGATCCGTGGGTGTGCTTCACTAGCCAGGGTAGGCCCAAAATGACCTTGAACTGCGGTGCGTCGATAACGTCAAAACCAATGTTTTCCGTGTGTGTGTTCGTGAAGGACATAATCAGTTCTTCTGTTTGATACCTGAGGAGACCGGAGGTGAGATCCGTGCCATCCACAGCCTTCACAATTTCGGGTTTTGCCTTAGGTATGTTATTAATGCCTAGTGTCTTCGAGTACTGGGTGTCTATGAAGTTACCGGTGGCTCCGGAATCAAGAAGAGCCGTAACCTGCCATACCTGGCCCGATTGGGCTCGTAACACCACCTCCACGCCTAAATGGCGATTGTCACCGAAACAGGCAGGGATCGCTGTCCTGCAGGACGATGAATCCAGTAGCCGGACCCCTCTGTCTACTGGGTTTCTCCGTTTCCCGGCTTTTCTTCTTTGGATACGGGCAGCGCAAAGGGCCTCCTGCTCCTCGTTCGCGTGGGCTTGACCGGGCATTCTCTCACGAAATGGCCGTTCTTTCCACAGTACAAACAGAGGTTTTGTTTCCTTCGCTTCTCTCTTTCCTCATTGGAGAGAGGACCCCGGATTCCACCGATTTGCATGGGTTCTGGTGTGTCGTTTGTCGGCGCTGGGTCCTCCTTGGTTTTTTGTCTACAAGGCAGGAACCGGCTATCGCCTCCTCTGTTCTTATCGGTTGTCCGCTCCTGTACCCTGAAGTTTAATTTAACGACGAGGTCGATGAACTGCCCGATGTCTTCTGGTGGATCTGGTATTTGTGAGATCAGGTCTTTGAGCTCATCCCGTAAACCCCTGTAGAAAACGGATACCTTTTTGGATTCAGGCCAATGGACCTCTATGACCAGCCTACTGAACGTGATGATGTAATGCAGCAGGTCATTGGTCCCTTGTCTCAAATTAAGTAGTTCATTGTCAGCTGCTTGCACGAGCGTGTGTCGGGCGAACATGCGCCTCATCGTCTCTTTGAATACGGGAAGATTGTACAACATGGGATCGTCGTTCTCCACCAAAGCTATGGACCACTGAGCGGCGTCTCCTCCCATATAGGATAGGATGAAGGCGATCTTGGACGCGTCATCTGGAAAGGCGGAAGCCTTGGCCATGAAATGAAGTTGGCACTGATGCAGGAAGACGCTGTATTTCGTACTGTCCCCATAAAAGTGTTCCGGTGGTGCTAGTTGCACTGGATGGGGCGTCGTAACCTGAATGGCATGGTCCTGAGGAGAAGCGGAAGAAGGCCCCCCATAGGTGAATAGGGGAGGTCGTATCAACCCATCATGTCTGGCCCTGGTGGCAGGAGAGGTACCCCAAGGACTCGGTACCCCGGCTGCCGCTTGGCCTTGTAAGGCCGTGATGTCTTGGCGTAGACTAAGGTTTTCAGCCTGCATGCTAGAGAGCATGGCTGCTATGTCCTGCAGAGAGATTTCCATATCGCTCATGTCGCCCGGGCGAGAGTATACTCGTGGGCTTCGAATTCTGTCAAGTACCCCACAAGGCTCACCTGTGGCTTGTGGAGTTCTGTCGCAGAGACAACATGAGCTCTCGCCCCCGTACCCACCTCACCCCAGCAGGGAACTGACACCAACGGGGATAGAGATGGATAGGGGAAGGCAATCAAAGGAAAATCAAAATGATGTGTGGAGGGGATCACCCAGGAATCTGACCGCCTTGTGTCTGCCTGTGAGAAAGAAACAAGGGAGACCTGTTAGAGCAGGGACGCGCAACCCCCTATCTATGTTACCTCCCAGGCGCCATGGGGCTCGGATAATTACCTGGTGAAAGACATCTGGAGGAAAGAAACCACAATGTTAAGCGCTCCTGCGCGTCTCACTTCCCTCCAATGGAAATGAGGAGTATTAACAACTAGCGTCTTGGCGCCAAAGCGTAAAGTACAACATAGCGCTCCTGCGCGGTGAAAACAAAAGGCAAGCGCTCCTGCACGGTGAAAACAAAAGGCAAGCGCTCCTGCGCGGTGAAAACAAAAGGCACGCCTCTCCTGCGCGGTGAAAACAAAAGGCTAGCGCTCCTGCGCGGTGAAAACAAAAGGCAAGCGCTCCTGCGCGGTGAAAATAAAAGGCAAGCGCTCCAGAGCAGTGCAACTGGTCTGTATGCTCTCCAGCGCGTGTCAGCAATGTGCCACCAGATAAGTTCAGGCACTGTGCAAGGAATACAACAAGCGCTCCAGAAATGCCCCTGGAAACGCTCAGCGGTGCGTATACAACGATTTCAGAAGTGCACCAACCTGAAGCAGTCCGTGAGGGCGAGGCTACTGGAACTGGCAGCGTTAATTCGAAGAGCTGACCGGCGGGAATCGCCGTAGTAAATGCGGCGTCCCCCGGAAGCGCTTGGGTGACGCAGCAGTGGTTCTGGTCGGAAGCTAGACCGCTAACCGCTTGCTGCGTGTCTTGCACCTTACCCGATCCCGCATGCGCCAAGGAGGCAGAGCGCTGCGCGAGCCGGTAACCATGACAGCCATGATATAATGACCTTTCAGGAAACCTGGGCACTGGACCCTGTCTATCGTGAGGGTTACATAAACTTTTCTAAACCCGCGCAAGGCGGATAGAGGGGAAGACATATGGGGGGTTTGAGTACATGGGTAAGGCAGTCTGATTATTATAGGGTGGATGAACTGTACATCGACAGCAAGGACATTTTAATAATTAGAATACGGCTGTTAGAAGTTCCTGGAGCGCTAGGTGGCGCTAGCCAAGATGGCTGCAATGGAGTGAGGCTCCTGGATGCCGGACCCCTCGCATCCGCACCACATCCGCGGTGGCAGTCCTAGGTCTGACCTGAAGACCGGCGAGTGTAGGGGAGCCGCTGCCCTGTCCCCGGAGCAATTTTGAGCCGTTTCTGAACCATTGGGGCTGAGCTAGATGGCCTGTGGGCCGCGCCGGTGGCTGGGGCGCGCCCACCCGGTTCCCTGGACGGCAGCGTATGCTAAGAGAGCCCCCGGCGCGCCATGAGGGGCGAGGGCCGCAAGATCACCAACGGCTGCCCCGGGACCGGAGGAAGTGCGGCCGGACCCGCGCTGGTATTTGCCCCGCGGTGAGCGTGGGGGAGCGACGGATGGCGGGCGCCCCCCGGTAGTGGAGAGGCCCTGCTCGGCGGGCAGATCGGCCCGACACGAACTAATCTGCACGGGTCTGCCTGAGGGGCCAGACCCACCCATACTGCTGCCTACACCCGCTCTTTCCTAACGCCTGGGCCGGCGCTGCCGTGGGGGGCGGCTCATCCTGGTCACCCTGCCGTCTTCTCCTGGTGGGTCCCTGTCTGGGTGATCCCGGAGGTGGTGTGGGCGAGGGCCGCAGGACCGCCAGAGGCTGCCCCGAGACTGGAGGAATTGCGGACCGGACCCGCGCTGGCTCTGGACCTGAGGTGAGCTGGGGGGGCGATGGATGGCGAGCACCCCCCGGGGGTGGAGAGGCCCTATTCGGCAGGCGGATCGGCCCGCACAGAGCGTGTCTGACTGAGGGGACAGAGCCGACCTACCGCTGCTTGCGCCCGCCCTTTCCCGGCGCCTGGGCCGGCGCTGCCTGCGAGGGATGACTCCTCCTGGCCCTCCTGCTGATTCACCCTGGCGGACTCCTGGTGGGGTGACCTCGGAGGCAGTGCGGCCTCACCGGACCCCGCGGACAGCCGCTGCACTTAGGGCGGGGACGTACTCTTGGCGCTGACCTGTGTGGGCTGCTGTGGCGGATCTCCCTGGCCCTGTACCACTGCCCGGGGACCCTTGCCGGCGGGGAGGGGTCCCCCCCGCCACACCTTGATTGTCTTCCCCGGCACTGTCCCTGGCCCCCGGAGCTGGGGGGGGTTCGGCTGTCGGCTCCGGGGCGGGGTGGAGGCGGAGCCCCCTGGTGACTTGGTCAAGCCGGTGGACTGGGGTGATGGACCGCGCCTCAGTGGCCTCCGCGCAGTACATCGCCGGGAGCCATTGCGGGCGCGAACTCTAGCACGAAGCTCACGACATGGTGACGGCGGCTTGGCCCAGATCTAGAATTGAGGCCAGGAGGCGCCCTTGCCCTTCCCCTTTCTCCTCGATCTCCCCCCTCTTTGGCCTGGTGCGGGGGGCTGCTTCGTTTGCCGAGTGGGAGCCGCCTGCTGGCCCACTGAGCCCACTCTCGTGCCCGGCCCGTGCTCCCTAGGTCCACCATGGGCAAAGAGAGGGGCTCCAAGCCACCAACCGCGTCCCATCAGACGAGGATTGACCAGTTCGCGAACTCGGATCTGCCGGGCGCGGGTGGGGGGGGCTCCGGCCCCGAACAAGGACTTGCCCATCATCCTTCAAGCAATTGATGCCTCCCGCACCTCCCTGAAAGGGATGGTTGGGGAGGTGAAGGTCGATGTTGCGCTCTTGCGGCAGGACCTCCGCAACGCCACGGCTCGCATTACGGAAGTGGAGTCCCGGATCTCCACGGCGGAGGAAGACATTCACCTGCTACAGGACCAGGTCCGGGAGCTCACAACCCACTCCAAGGAACTGCACAGGCGAGCAGAAGATGCCGAAAATCGCGCCCGTCGCAATAACCTTCGCCTGGTGGGCTTTCCGGAAGGGGTCGAATCTGGCCGAGCGGATGACTTCCTCGAGACGTGGTTTAAGTCCTGGATGCCGGCGACCGGGCTGTCGACCTGGTTCGTGGTGGAGAGGGCACACCGGTCATTGGCGGCCAGACCTCCCGTGGGGGCACCTCCGCGCCCCTTTATCCTTAAGATCCTCAACTTTAGGGACAGAGACGCTATCCTGCGGGAGGCACGGGTGCGCGGCCATTTGACTTTCAATAACCATACCATTATGATCTTCCCGGACTACACCCGGGAGGTCCAAGCGCAACGCCGCTCCTACACGGAGGTGAAGCAAAAGCTGCGCTCCCTGGGCCTTCAATATCAGCTCCAATTCCCGGCCCGCCTTCGTGTTGTTTTCCAGGACAAGACGCTGTTCTTTGATACCCCCCAGGCAGCCTGGACCTGGCTCACTGAGGGAAGGCCTCTGCGCCAGCCCGCGGGGGTGTCGTCCACTACGGTGCCCCGGGGCCGTGATGCAGCTGGATCCCGACAGCCACGGCGCAGGAAGCGCACACAATCCCGACTGCGCCGAGGCGCGGCGATGGTTCGGACCCGGTCTGCAAACACTTCTGGGAGACATGTGAGGGCCTCCTCTGGCACATCATCTCATGCGGCTGGGGGGCCCCGGCGCCGCTTGTCGCCCCGGCCGGGAGGATCCCCTGCTCCTCTCAACGTACAGACTGACCTGTCCGACCTCTCCCGCAGTCCTGCCCTGTAACTCACTGTCTGCTTCATACATTCACAGGGGGAGGCGGCGGCCCTGCTCGGGGGCGGGGATGGGGGGGCTTTGCAATCTTAAGCTTTCCCACAACAAGCTAGGACGCAACACTGAAATCCGTGCTTCAGGAGGGGTCCACCACGCTCTTTACACCCGAGCATCTAGGCTTGGGGTCTTGTAATTGTTGGGTCAGTTAGGGCGACAGATGCTTCCGTTCCTGAAGTGTAAGGTGGGGGGTGGGGGTTTGGGGTTGGGAGACTGTTGGTTCTTCCTCCTTGGGAGATTGTTTTGTTTGGGTTGGGTTTGTTTTCCTTTGAGCTTCCTCTGCTGCACCACACTCCGCGCATCACCACGCCTCTCCACGCAGTCGCCCGCACGGGCTCCGCCGCCGCTCGCTCTCCTGCGCTGTCCACTGGCCCCCCCTAGCGTGGGACCCGTGGTCCTGGCCTCCTCTGGCCACTTCCTTCCTAGCACGCTCTGCTTCCATCACTCCCATGGGTGACCTCACCTCCAAAGCTCGCGTGCGCGTTCTGTCATGGAACGTGAACGGCTTATTGGATAGACTTAAGCGCACTGCAGTCCTTAAGTATGCCCAGAGCGCAGAGGCCGACATGCTCCTTCTCCAAGAAACCCACCTGCTTGGCGAGAACTGTCCCTTTTTGGCACGATATGGGTACGACCGGGTGTGGCACTCGGGATTCTCTCGCGGATCTCGGGGGTTCGCCGTCCTGTTGCGCCGCTCCTTCCCTTTTGTCTTTACCCGGGTGATTCGCGACCCCCACGGGATGGGGATCGCTGTTTGCGGCACGCTGGAGGGTCGGCCGCTCAATCTCCTGTCACTCTACGCGCTGCCCACCGGGTTGTCCCAGGCCTTATCCCACGTCACATCCTTGTTGGCTGCTCTCTTGCCGGGCGCTATTCTTTTGGGTGGGGACTTCAACGCTGTATCTGCCCCACAACTCAACTCCTCAGGTCCGGTCTCCACGCCCCGTGCCGCGCGGGCAAAGCAGCAGGTGGGTTGGGCGGAGGCTCAGGGCTTATGTGATGCGTGGCGTATCTGGCACACGCGCGCGCGGCAATACACTCACACCTCGGCCGCCCATCACACTCATGCATGGATTGATGCGATCTTTGTCCCCTCCACCGACTGTGCGGGCATCCAGGATGTCCGCATCCTTCCCAGGGGGATATCCGATCATTCTCCAGTCCTACTGGGTCTGTGTCCCCCGCCCCGTGGGGCCCGCCAGATGTGGCGCTTCAATGCCTGGTTTCTCCAGGATAAGAAGCTCTGTAAGAAGGTGGGGTCCGCACTGACGCAGTATTTTGGCGACAACGACGGGTCGGTCTCCTCGGCGGGGACCCTGTGGGAGGCTTGTAAGGCCACCATCAGGGGGGCTGCCAAGGCACTGGTGGTGCGGCACCGCCAGACGCAACTCCAGCGACTCACTGCCTGCGAGGCCCGGGCGTTACGTCTGGAACAATCTCTCTACGCGGTTGGGGATCCGGCCGTGGACCGGCAACTGCGGCTTTTGCGGGAGGAGATTCGTCAACGGTCGCTCGATGCGGCAAAACTCCTCTGGCAGTCCTCGCTGGCGAGGGTCTACGGGTGGGGTGATAAGAATGGTGCGCTGCTGCATCGGCTGGCTACCTACCCAAGGGCGTCGCACATCATCCCAGCGGTCGCTGATTCGGATGGCCTGCTCCAGTCCTCCTCCGTGGCAATGGCAGACGCCTTCGCTCAATACTACTCGCAGCTGTACCGGGCTCGGGCGTCGGACTTATCCTTGGCTTCGCTGCTTGCAGCTAGTAATCTACGGCTTCCTTGTCTTCGGTCCAGTGATTGGGAGAGTCTGGAGGTGCCTATCTCTCCTGAGGAGATTGGGGATGCGATAGGGCGCACGTCTGCGGGGAAGACCCCGGGACCGGATGGCTTCCCTCAGGAGTTTTATGCCACCTACAAGGACCTTCTGGTCCCACGGGTGGGTGCCCTCTATGCTGAGGCGGTCAAAAACGGCTCCTTACCTCTGGAAGCCGACATGGCCACGATTGTGGTTCTGCCCAAGTCTACGCCGCCCTCTTGTGATAGGTCGGCATACCGGCCGATCTCACTTATTAATAATGATATCAAACTTTACGCAGCGGTCCTGGCCCAGATGCTCCGGCCCTTTCTGTCAGGCCTGGTGCATCCGGACCAATGCGGCTTCATGCCGGACCGGGCACTCGCCACTGTCTTCGTCGCCTTCACGTGGCCCTGGTTCATCGCCACCGCATATCCCCATATCTCACTCTCATACTTGCCGATTTCGAGAAAGCCTTCGACTCGGTTGGGTGGCCCTACCTATTTGAGGTCCTGGCCCACATGGGTTTCGGCCCCAAGTTTGTTGGAATGGTGCGGGTCCTTTACGCACGCCCCCGTGCCAGAGTGCTGGTTAATGGGGCGCTGTCGCGGCCGTTTCGGATCGGCCGGGGAACACGGCAGGGGTGCCCACTGTCACCCCTCCTCTTTGCTCTTGCTATGGAGCCCCTTGCTGCCCTGATCCGAGCGGATCCTCTTCTTCGGGGCTGGGAGTGGCCAGGTCTTGCACCAGACAGAATAGCCCTCTACGTGGACGACGTTTTGTTGTACCTTAGCGATCCGGCGCGCTCGGGTCCCCGTGCGCTCCATATCCTAGGCCGCTTTGGCCGCGCATCTGGCCTCTATTTAAACCCGCAAAAATCGGTCCTTGTGCCTCTACACCCCTCCCGGGAATGCTTTGACTGGCAGAACAATATTCCCCTCCGCCGGTTGTCTTTCAAATACCTGGGTATTTGGGTCTCCCTTCTCCCGGAACTGAGTTGGGCCCTTAATGTGGCCCCCCTGGTTAAGAAAGCCAAGGTAGACCTGGCACGATGGCAATCGCTCCCGCTCAACCCGCTGGGGAGGGTTGCACTCTACAAAATGATGATTCTCCCCCGGTTCCTTTATGTATTACAGAACACTCCCGTGTCCTTCCCGAGGCCTTGGTTCCGCGAGCTGGATGGGTTGGCGACTCGATTTCTCTGGGGTGGTGGGAGACCGCGGGTGGCCCTGTCGACATGTCGCCAGCCCATCTTTGATGGAGGGCTCGGTATGACCAATCTTTACCTCTACTATTTGGCCACTCGCCTCCTCGTCATTCATGATTGGTTTGGAGGGGGATGGTCCGACCCGGCCTACAGGGTGGAATTAGACGACTTGGGTTTCTCCCGCATTCTTGACCGCCTTCCTGCCCCGACATCACTAGAGCGATCTTCCTGGCCTGGCGAGCGGCGCTTCGCCATACCCGGTGGACCGGGCGGCTGACTCGCGCCACTCCCCTCTGGCATGGGGCATGGCTGCGGGACGTTGCGGACCTGAAAGGTTTTAGATCATGGGACCTGCTCGGCATCTCCCAGCTGGGGGATGTCTGGCGGGGGGACGCATGTGCTCATACGCGGAATTGCAGGCGTGCTTCTCCCTTCACTCATCTCAATTTTATAAGTACCTCCAACTGTGACACGCCATATGCACCTACACCCCTCTGGACGTTCGGCTGCCGGACCACAGCCCCCCGGAGGCTCAGGTCTTGCTGGGTAACCTAGGGAGGGGGGTATATCCCGAATACACCGTTCTCTTATTAACAATACCCCCGTGGTCCAAGATGGCTTGAAGGGAAGGTGGGAGGAATGGGTGGGCCCCCTGGACGAGGTGGACTGGCGGGATGCCCTTATGGCCCCCCGGCTGGTGACGGCCTCCGCCAAACTGCAGCTGATTCAAGTTTATTATCTTCACACTGCCTACCTCACACCGCCGCGTCTGCACCGTGCGGGCCTCTCCGTCGACGCATCTTGCCCCCGCTGTGGTTTTGACCCGGCCGACTTCATCCATATGGTGTGGTCATGTCCGGAATTAGGGGGCTACTGGAGGGGCATAGAAGCCGATCTCACAGAGGTATTGGGCTGGGAGGTGCCACACAACCCTAGACACACCCTTCTGGGCATCACTGACGGTCTAGATGGCACACGTGCTGAGAAGCTATTCCTTATGACAGCGTTATTGGTGGCGAAAAGAGATATTGCAGCGGCATGGAAGCACCCACAGCCACCTACCCTGGCCAAATGGAGTGCTGGTGTTGACTGGTGTGCGGCACAGGAACGGACCCTCTATCAGACATGGGGCTGCCCTAAGAAATATCGTAGGGTATGGGGAAATGGTTGGGCAATGTATTCTGAATAGGTGCTTCGGGGGGGTGGGGGCGGAAGAGGGGGGCTTCGGGTGGGGGCGGGGGGGTGGTGTGGTTTCATACCGTGCGATTGTACAGTGGTGGCTTGACAGGCTCAATGTTTCTTTTGTTGTGTCTTTTAAAACCAATAAAAACTTGTTTATCAAAAAAGAAGTTCCTGATGTGTTGCTAGTTAATGTTTATGCTAGGGGCCTGTCAGGGGGGAAAGCTTCACCTACTGTAGCCCTTTTAGACTTGTTTTTAAATGATTACAAGGGTGTAAGCAACTTGATTATAGCTGGAGATTGTAATTGTGCCTTCGTACCCCTCGATGATAATGATATTAGCCTTAGCTCTGAGGAGGATGCCCAGTGGAACATACCACAATTGGACCTTCCTCCCATTAAAAAGTGGACAGGGGCTGCTCTCCAGCTAAAGGTGTTCTGTCTGGAACAGGGAGTAAGGGCTGTAAACGGAAGATCCATTTCAGATAGACAGGGCTCACAAACTTTTAACAACGGGTTGTGTAGTAGTCGCATTGACTTTATTTTCCTAAATAAAGAGTTGTGGCCCTCCTTAATAGATATGGTAGTTAGGGAGCGGGTTGAGAGCGACCACAATCCTTTAGTACTCTCCTTGCAGCTCAAAGATATTCCTATTATTGTTAAACAGGTGCTGGGCACCGCTCATGTGGAAACCCACCTAACTAACGATTTAGGAGAGTTAAATGGTCTAAAGTTATTAACAATGAAGAGCACTTACAATTGATGAGGGAGTTAGTGATGAATGCATTAGTTATTCTCCAAAATTGTTCTACGCAAGAGGAGGTGAATTCATAGATTGAACAGGTCCATAGTGAGTTATTTAGTAAGTTAAAATCCTTTTTTACCACTAAGGTTAAACAAGCCAAGAGTAATTTGTGTGCTAAGGTCGCCAACTGGTATGGTGAATCATGTAGAGAAGCATATAGACTTTTAGCAAAGGCCATACGATCTAAGAACTAGGAAGATATAAGGAAGGCAAGGGAGAGGTATAAGCTGGCCCGATATAGAGCAAAAAGAGATTGGGATGAGCAATATTGGGTAGAGTTGCTCAAATCCTGTACAGGGAGAAGCATGGTTGCATCCTGTATTTTACGAAAAAAGAGGTGGTAACAGCGTTAAGATCAGTTCCAAGAGGAAGGGCTCCCGGGCTGGACTGTATCCCGGCGGATCTGTTCCTTCACGATATAGATAATTGGGCATCTTATATACAGCTCCTTGTTAATGCTATTGCTAGTGGAGCGACTATGCCCAATACGTGGTCAGGAGCAGCAATTCCCTCGATTTTTAAGAAAGGAGATCGTTCCAACCCGGGTAATTATAGGCCAATAAGCCTCATCGATTGCATACAGAAAGTTTCAGCTAGAATGGTACTGCGCCGTATTCAGGCCTGGATTGAGGAATTTGATATTTTGTCACCACTCCAGGCGGGTTTCCGCTCATGTACCAGTACTATCGACCAGGTTTTTAGGTTTATTGGCGTGTGGTAATTTTAGATGGAGGTACAATCTATGCCGCATTTGTAGATCTCAAATTGGCTTTCGATCTTGTTCTCCGAGCCAAAATGTGGAGAACTTTTCTGGCAATAGGTATGCCATCAGAAATTTTGGCTTTTTTAGTTCCTCTTCACGATGCAAATTTTGCACAGGTACGTTGGGATATGCTAGGGAGTGTTACGGAAATGTTTCCAATAGTCAAAGGGGTACGCCAGGGGTGCGTTTTAGCACCAACCCTTTTTTCATTACACATCAATAGGGTAGTCCAGTATTTCCAGAATTTCCCTACTAACGCTCCCACTCTAGCAGGATTGAAGATCCCCCTGCTTATGTTTGCAGATGACACCCTAATACTCTCCAAGACTCGGAAGGGTTTACAATCTGCTCTGGGGAGATTTGAGGAGTTTTGCCAGGACCATGATCTCCTTGTGAATGTGGAAAAAACTAAATGTATGGTCTTACACAGGCATAGGGTGATAAATGGTAGACTGGAAATGAAAGAAGGTATTCTGGAACAGACCCAGAATTTTACTTATTTAGGGGTAACTATTGATAGTAAAATCAGCTGGAAGCCCCAGGTCAATCTATTGACCCTTAGGCATGCTCAGTTGTCAGGTGCCCTGTTGAAGGAGCAGCGGTTTTCGTATACTAAACCTGTTGCTCCAGTCTTAAAAATTTACAATACAAAAATGAGTGCTTCAGTTTTCTACGGTGCTTAATTATGGTGCTGTGACAATCTTGCCCCCTTTCTATAGCCCAGAATAAATTTATGAGGGCATTAACTGGTCTTCCCCAGTCATCTCCTTTATTGCCCTTATTTTTAGATCGTGGGTGTAATTTCATAGAAGATACAGCACAATTTATACCAGTAGCCTACTGGAGAAGACTATGGGTTACCCCGGAGCTGTCCCAGTATGCTCATGCACTTTTGGAAGTCAGGGAGGCTGACAGCAAGCATAAAATTCCATGGCTGAGCTGTGTTAAAACTATTCTGTCAGAGATGGGAATGAGTAGACTGTGGGTAAATCCCATGGAAAACTCCTTTCCATCCAAGAGTGATTTTAAGGCAGTATATTGGAACATGGTTAAGATTAAGCGTTTCTCTGCCTTTACAGGATCATCGTTATCTAGAGATTTCTTAGAACTTAAGCATGAGGTAGAGTATGAAAAGTACTGGGATTTTATCACCTCCAAAAAAGATAGGAAACTATACCACCAATTTAGGGTGGGATCTCTTCCCACCAATTTGTTTGCTAGGAAGTGGAACGCTTCGAATAACAGCAAATGTCCATTTTGCCCCACTTTGAACGAATCATTGGCACATATTTTATTTGCTTGCCCAGCCTATAAAATACCTAGACATAGATGGTTAAAACCCATCTGTTTAATTCTTGGGACCAGGCTAAGTAGCGAAGCCTTTAGCATTTTAAAAACCGCTACAAATGAATCCATTGTAATTGCTGTCGCTACATTTTTAAGCTGGACTTGGACTATACGTGCCAAGGAGATGAGGCATTGTTAGCCCTTACTCGTGCATACCAATGGGGGCATATAATGAAATGGCTTATGTTTACCCAATAGTAGGACATCCAATATGGATGCATATTTATAGGAATATATGTCTGCTATGTTAATTTTGGTGGGAGTCATTCCTTCTTTTTAAGGTTTTTTTGTTAGTGAATTCTACTATTTATTAATTTTAAATTTGTTATCTGTGGACCGTGATTCCTTGTCCTTACCTCATGAGTATATTTTTTGCTAAAACGCCCTTGATGAATTTTATAGCATCTGTAATAGTTATATTTGGTTGTATTTTTGATGACTAAATTTGGTTTTAAATGGTATTGTCTTTTATGAATTTTATTCGAAATAAAGACTTAATGATGATGATGACGTACTGGTGGCGCAGGGTGCTTGTAAATCTGCCCCATAAGTGCTTAGGTATTGGCAGACTGATACAATAAGAACATAGTGCTGGATGGGTGATTGAAGAATTGCATGAGACTGACAGGAGGAATCCTACGCTGCACGGGTACTACTTCAGTATTTAATGAAGTGAACCAATAGTATGTTTCTGCTTAGAGATTTGTAGGGATTAGGCACAGAATATTTTATGTGTACTTGTGTTGGTGCCTAGGTCATTGTATAAGAATACCACTAGTAACTGGAATGATGACAATGCTGCAAACAGAGTGAACACTTAATTTATAAGTGCTCAAGTATTGGTGGAGTGATAGGATAAGTAGATAGTGGTGGATAAGTGATTAAAGAAGTGCATGGGACAGACTGGACGATTCCTACACTGCATGAGTGCTAACTGGGTATTTAGAAGAGTGTATCAATAGTATGTAGCTAGTTAGAGGTCTGCTTGGATAGTGCACAAATTATTATAGCTGTACTTGTGTTAGTAGCTAGGCCATTCCATAAGTTCATGACTAGTAACTAGAATAATTACAGTATTACAAACAGAGTGTATAGTGAATTTATAAGTGTTTAGGTATTGGTGGACTAATAGGATAAGTAGATAGTGCTGGACGGGTGATTGGAGAAATGCATAGGGCAGAGAGGAGGATTTCTACACTGCATAGGTACTAAGTGGGTATTTAGAAGAACGTATCAATAGTTTGTAGCTGGTTAGAGGTGTGCATGCATAGTGTACAAAATATTGTGCCCGCACTTGTGTTAGTGACTACACCATTCCTTAAGTAAACAACTAATAACTGGAGTAATTTCAGTGTTGCAAAGAAAGTGCGTGCTGAATTTATAAGTGCTTAGGTATTGGTGGAGTGATAGGATACGTAGATAGTGCTGGATGGGTGAATGGAGAAGTGCATGGGACAGATAGAAGGATTCCTAGAGTGCATAGGTACTAACTGAGTATTTAAAAGACTGCATCAATGCTATGTAGCTGATTAGAGGTCTGCATGCATAGTGCACAGAATATTGTAGCTGTACTAGTTTTACTGGCTAGGCCATTCCTTAGGTACATGACTAGTAACTAGAATAATTTCAGTGCTGCAAAGAGAGTACATGTTGAATTTATAAGTGCTAAGGTATTGGTGGAGTGATAGGATACATAGATAGTGCTGGATGGGTGATTGGAGAAGTGCATGGGACAGACAGGAGGATTCCTAGGTTGCATGGGTAGTACTTTACTAAGTAGCTGGTTAGAGGTTTATATATATAGTGCACAGCTGAATGTAGTTGTGCATTGATAGTGTTTGCATTACTTAATATTACCTTGACAGTAGTACATATCAAAAAGTGCTAAACAATTGTTTCAGTTATTATAAGTGCTTAGGTATTGCTTGAGTAATAGGATAAGTAGCTAGTGCTGGATGGGTGATTGGAGAAATGCATGGGACAGACAGGAGGATTCCTAGACTACATAGGTACTAACTGGATATTTAGAAGAGCGTATCAATAGTATGTAGCTGGTTAAAGGTCTGCATGCATAGTGTACAAAATATTGTGCCTGCACTTGTGTTAGTGGCCAGGCCATTCTTTAAGTATATGCCTAATAACTGTAATAATTTCAATGCTGCAAAGAGAGTGCATGCTCAATTTATAAGTGCTTAGGTATTGGTGAAGTGATAGGATACATAGATAGTGCTGGATGGATGTATGGAGAACTGCATGGGACAGACTGAAGGATTCCTAGACTGTATAGGTACTAACTGAGTATTTAAAAGACTGTATCAATGCTATGTAGCTGATTAGAGGTCTGCATGCATAGTGCACAGAATATTGTAGCTGTACTAGTTTTTCTGGCTAGGCCATTCCTTAGGTACATGACTAGTGACTAGAATAATTTCAGTGCTGCAAAGAGAGTACATGTTGACTGTAACCTGTACCTGCCACCTCCACCCTGCCTGTCCACATTCCATGCCTCTATCCCCTTCCTCCTATCCTCCATGGTCCATTTTACTGCCACACCCTTCTGCCCTCCCTGGTCTGTTGTGCTGCAACTGCTCCTCCTGCCTGCCCCGCATGGTCTGTTGTGAGGCCCCTTCCCCTGAACTCTCTTGTATGTGCCTAGGTCCTGACCCTCCCTTCTATCCTCCATGGTCCTTTGTGAATGCCCCTGCACCCTCCTTCTTGCCCATCATAGCCATTGTGCCGCCACTAACCCTCCTGCTTGCCATGCATGG
Organism: Triturus cristatus; assembly: GCF_964204655.1. Lineage (NCBI taxonomy): Eukaryota > Metazoa > Chordata > Amphibia > Caudata > Salamandridae > Triturus > Triturus cristatus. The sequence continues at coordinate 1,867,514,266 of NC_140589.1, forward strand.
TCTTCTGTGCTGCCACAGCCCCTCCCACCTTCCCTGTGTGGTCAGCTAGCTGCCCCTGACCCCCTCCCACCTTCCCTCCATGGTCTGTGTGTATGCCATTATAGTCTCACTGTTGCTCTCCATGGTGTGTCTTGCTGCTAGTGCCCATCCTGCCTGACCTCCATGGTCATCTTGCTGCTCCTGCCCTGCCCCCTTGCCCCCAGCCCTCTGTTTCCATGTGCAGACCCCTATTCCCTCCCTCCTGGCTTGTCTGTTCCATTTTAATGCCCCTGACCCATCCCTACTGCCCTTTATGGTCCGTTACGCTGCAGCTTTCTCTCCTGTCTGTCCATTATGGTCAGCTAGCTACTACTGCCTCTTTCCCCTCTGTTCTCTGTTGTCCATGTGCATGGTCCTGTCCCCTCCCTAATGCTTTCTATGGATTGTTGTGCTGCACTCCCGTCCCGCATGCCCTGTGTGGTGTATTGTGCTGCTGCAAACCCTGATCCCTGCCCTGTAGGGTCAGTTTGGTGCACCTCTCCATGTCCCTCCTGTCCTCTGTTATCCAAGTCCATGTCCCTACCCCAATTCCTTCTGCCTTCCATGATCCAATGTACCATACTTGCTAAAAATTTGAGCTTGATATGAGGGAGATTTTGAAAAAGAAAACGGGGGTGTTGATTTTCCCCTTTGACTTACATTGAAAAAGAGGAGATTGTAGACAGGAGACAGATCAAATAAAGCCCATTTGGGCTTAAAAACATTGGACGTTTCCTGGCTGAATCGGGTCTGTTGGCATGTATGGTTGTACTACCACTGCCTCTTCCTTCTGCCCACAATGGTCTATTATATTGCCACAACCTCTTTTGCCAGTCCTGTATTGTTGGTTTGTTGCCCCTGCCCCCTTTCCACTGCCCTCAATAGTCTGTTGTGCTGCCATTGCCCTTCCTGTCTGCCCAGTGTGATCAAATTGTTGCTTCTGCACCCTCCTACCTGGCTTCAATTTTTAGAGTCCGTGCCCCTGGTCTCTGCCTCTCAACAGTATCCTAATGAACAACTAGATTGCTAACATTCTATATTTAATACAAAAGTGTTGAACGCCTGACGTCATCTTGATGTAATCAAAACTGTAATGCCTTGAGCATTTCCTTAAGAAATTACATATATGACAGGGTCTTATTTGCAACAAAATTATGGTTAGTGCTCTAAAAAACTAAAATGAGGACATATTTTCTGAGTTTTCAAATAGCGGCAAAGCACTTTATGTTTTTTTATCCAGTTGACCACTTGATTAAATGTTGCACTTAGGAGAGAGGATGTGGTGTTACTTCCAGAGCTGCAGACTTTGCAACTGGGGAACCAGGTTGAAGTTTCTGCTTCAGCTCGACATTCTGTGATTCTGGTCAAATCACTTAATCTCCCCATATCTACAACCAAAATGAATTTGTTCTTGTGTGATGTAGCCATTGCTCATGTAAAGCACTCCAATACCTGACAAGTCTGCACTATATAAAACTGCAAAAACACAAAAAATAAAAAGTGTTTTGCACACTTCTGTCATTGGGATACATGTGGGCTACATCTGGGTGATATTTGTGCTACATTTGGGCTCTTTTTTCTCTGGTGGCCATTTTGGGAGATTTATTTGTTATTAAGTTTCCTAATTTCCTCATTTACTGCAGTCTCCTCAGTAATAAATGCTTTCAGTGTTTTACTTTGGTTCCATCAAGAAGGCATTCAGATGTGTCACACATTTGCCATAAATTCTGAATGTTAGCACTCTAGTTGCTCATTAGATCACTGTAGTAAAGCTACTGCTCACCAGGGAAGTCTGCTGCTGGTATTCAAAGTGCATGTTTTAGTCTGCATGTCAGAAATGTTTAATGAAATGGAAGAGAATTTGAGAAGTCACTCAAAATGTGCCCTCATTTTTCTTTCTGCAGCACTAATCATACTTTCTATGGCAAAATGAACCCCCTCATTTTGTTCCTTTTTAAATTAAAAGTTTTAAGAGTTACCACTTTACTCCAATCAAGATGGTTTCAGGGGTGCAATACTTTTGTCATAAGTAGGACTGTTAGCGCTCTAGTTGTTCTTTAGAACACTCTGGGAAGCTGTAGTAGAACACAAAGGAATCAACTGACAGTCTCTGCCCTTGTTGGATGTACATGTTTTACTGAGAATGTCAGACTTCATTCTCACATGACTGAGAAAGATAATGTGAATTTACAGAAAATATGCTCTCAGTTTAGCTTATAGATCACCTTCCAAACCTCTGTGGGAAAAGCATGAGAAAATAGTTTTCTCTCAAACATGATTATTGATATCCCAGTAAAAGGCTTTTCCCCATGGTAAAATCACCTTAGAACACACTACAATTCCTAAAATGAGTATGGTACCATCAACAAATGATTTATAATGTAACTAATGTCTTAAAAAAGTCATATATATATAATGTAAAAACTAATTAAACATATGCATATAATATATGTACTTATTAATATATTTTAATAATTATTTTAATACGCGATGTTGGGTGTACGCACCATACATACGTGATGTTGGGAGTACGCACTGTACATACAAGATGTCGGTGTATGCACCGTACATAAGCAATGGCGGTGTAGGCACCCGCACCGTACATAAGCAATGGGGTGTACGCACCGTACAAAGCAATGTCCGTGTACGCACCGTACATCCACAACGCATTGGGGTGTGTGGCTGTACGACTCGTACCCCTGTACCGTACCGCACCCATCAGAAGGACCAGGACCAAATGCCAAGCCAGGTGGTACGATCTGCTGAGGGCGGTCAAGAGAAAAATGAATGACGACTACGCCCAGAGCTACATCACTGGAGGTGGTGGGCCCTGCAGACCAGTACATTTCCATCCCTGGGAGTAGAAGGTGATGGGCATGCTTCCGCCGGTGGGAGTACATGGACTACAAGGAGTTCCAGAGCCTGGTGAGTACACAAACAACTTACCTAACATGGGGGTAATGGCATCCACACCCCAACTACACCAAATACATGCAACTACCCCCAAGCCCTCACCGGCCACAACCACAGTCAAAAACAACGCTAATGCCAATATCATGTGTATGCCCCATTGAGAAAGCAACGCCATGCTATGTCCCATGCTACACGAAGCACCAAACCAAGAATGGATGTCCGGTATGCTGGGAGGGTGTGTGGCACAAAACGCATTGGTGAACTCCAAATCAGACACAATTGCCCTCATCTCATATGGCCCAGCTACATACCCATGCGCAATGCACAGGGATTGGGAAAGTACTGACAAGATAGCTCCCACTCGGCCCTGGTGTAGGCAGCACAAGGCCCTCCTGTGACCAGTGCAAACACAAACACCAGGACAGCAAGGTCAGATATCTAGGACAGGAACTCACACTCACTGTCATGGCAGCATGCTCCTTGAGGGGACAGCTACATCACCTGGGAGACCCAGGGCCAAATCACACTACACACACCAGCAGGACCTGTCACACACACACCCCTTACACAAGCAGACACCCCTGGGACAGGCAATGGATTTACCCACTGTCACAATGGACATATAACACAACAAGACCACTACATAGCCGAAGAAGCATCCAAGCCACAAATCTACATGTTAAAGACTCAGGAGAACATATCAATCTGTCCCCCGCAACATACCCATACACAAGTGAACATTGAGGAGAATTCTAGGCACATACAACTACCTGGCAACTTGAATGTGTATGAAACATGCATGTTGCATGAAACAGCATTAACATTGTCTGTCTCTCACACACAGGGCATCGTGATGAATCTCCCCCCAACAATGGGGGGGAAGAATCACAGTCTCAGGCTCGGGACAAACCTGATCCCACCGGCAGCGACGCCTCTCAACACTCCGCGGATGACCCCGACCGACCTGGACCCTCTGGTGTCCAAGCCCCTGCAGCACCTGGTTCAGGAACATCTGTGACAACCACCACCCCCAGTCCTGCCACATCCCAGGAGACACAGAGGAGCCCTGCCCGCAGTGAACAACAGAGCCAGTCGAACCAGGAGGGACAAGGTGCGTCGGGCACCCAGGCGGAGGCAGACAACACCGCCACTGCCATCCCTCAGGGGTCCAGTAGACCCGATGTGCCCACAACGGCAGGCCAGGCTTGTGTGAGCAGGGGTGGTGGGAGTGGAGGCAGGCGGAGGTAAGAACCTGACCAGCCAGCTGAAGGGACCAGTATGTCACACATACACAACATCTTGGATGCATACCGGCGTGACACCAGGGAGTTCAGCCAGGTAGTGGTGACCCTCACAGAGATCAAGAATCAGCAGGCCGAGCAACACGCCAGTCAACAAGGACACCAAGGACGGATGGAGGCAAGACTGGTTGAGCTCCTGGCGGTGCAAAGGGTCATAAGCCATTCACTCCGTCGGATCGCCGACAACATAGGCAACCCTCCCTGTGCCACCAGGCGAAGACCACCACCAGCCACAGGGAGGGAGGAGGAGGAGGATTCGTCCGACGGAGTGTCCCAAGCATCGTCAAGGCCTGCATCTGAGGATCCCGCGAGGAAGGTGGGTCGTCCACGGAAAAGACCGTGAGAGGCAGCGGCCCACCCACATCTCCCAGGTCACCTGGGCTGGCACCTGGCCTTCATGTGCGACAGCATCACCTCATTGACTGACATCATCTGCCACATGGACCTGCTGGTCACAGTCTGACCAATGATGCCAAACACTGTGGTCTGGACTCTGATTACTTCAAATGCCAAGGTTCCCATCTCCCCCTGTGAACTTTGGATTCTATGGTCCCTGCATTGCACCTTTTTCTGTGCACAAATCACGCCCCAGAGCTATAATTAAAAGATTAATACTTGAAATTTTATGTTGCAGTCATTTAGCATGAGTCCACAACATACGTGTGGGGATATGTCAAAGTATGCCTGAGTGTGGAACTAACTCCAGCCATCCATACACTTGGATCTGAGTCTGCTCGAGGACACACATAAGTCACAATGTATCGCCAAATACAGACATGGAGCACAATAGTCACCTGTGATGGCCTCAAGCTGCTGAGGGTGGGCTTGCAATACTGCTCAGACAGACCAATTTGGAAGAGTATCATGAAGGTGTAGAGGTCATGTGTCATGTTGATGTGCGCGGGGAGGGAGTCCCAGGTCTGTTTGGCGAGGTGGGATAACTATCTCCTGCATGTAGTTTTCATGTGGATATGATGAATGGTGGCCAGGGCAAGGTGGTCTGCATGGAGTTGGGCCAACTGGGTGTTGGATGACAGACGTCCAAGGACGGTTTTGGGTCAGGGGTTGTGGACTGCCTCCTGAGTGTGGTTGAGGAGTCTGAAGGTGATCCAGCAGCAGACAGTGAGCCATTGTAGCTATCTCAGGTGGACGGTGATGTGGCTGGGGCGGGGGATGTTGGAGATGAGGTGTGCGGATGCACCCTGGATGTGGACAAGTTCTCCTGCAGTTTTGCTGTTGTTCTCCGCAGAGGCCGGTGCTGTAGTTGAGCCGGCTGGTGTCGTGGACCTGGGGGACGGTCTGTCTTGCCTTGGAGTGGATCTATCTGTGGATCATTTGCAGCATGTGGAGGGTGTTGCAGCATGAGGTACAGATGGTGGTGAGTTGCTTGGTAATTGTGAGCGATGGGTCCATGATGAACACCAGCTTACGTGCGTGGCCACTGAGTGCTTGTGCGGTGCCCAGGCCGGTGGGACACAAGGAGTTGACCAATCCGTAAGGGGACAATCCTCAGATGATGACCTCAGTCCTGTCCAAGTCCAGCCTCAGGTGGCTGATGTTCAGCCATTCGTCAACGGATCTCATGCCTTCTTGAAGTTTGGATCTGGCAATGGCTGGGTCTTTGGTGAGTTTGAGGAGCATCTGGGTGTCAATGGCATACGAGATGATGATGAGGTTGTGTGCGCATGTGATGGTGGAGAGGGGGGTCATGGAGACATTGAAGATCGTTACGCTGAGAGAAGAGCCCTGGGGCATGGGCCAGATGACCCCAGTGTACTACATGCTGCAGGGTGGAGGCAGACTCCCTGGGCCTTGCTGGTGAGCTACTTTCTGATTTAATCCTGGGCCCTCCTCTGGATACCAGAGTTGGAGATGTGTGAGCTGACAGTGTGGTAGTGCTGGAGCAGGGTTTTCTATTGAAAATTTATTGAACTATAAACTACAGTTTATGTTTATATGTCATAATTTAAATTACTGATAATTAATTATTAAGTATTAATTTTGTTGAAGTTTTGACTAATCAACCTTACTAATGAAAGAATTACACGTGGGGATGCATTTGTGTTGCTTTATTAATACGTGAACTAAGTTGGTGAGCAAATTAATAAAATAAGTGTTGCTAAAGTGCTATTTGTTTTGTGTTTGCGCTTTAAAATAACGTGCTTTAATGCTTCTTTATGTCGCAGATGGCTAGATAATTACATACACATAAGGGTATTAGTGGGGATTAACACTGTATAATCATTACGATGTAGTAACGTTGTTTTGTGTTTCTTTTAATTAAGATTGTTCATTCTGGCCCAGTCAAAGATGGCCGATATTTACAACCTGCATTTGAGTTGCTGAAATACGAAGAGAGGCCTCGCTGAATATGGATGAAATCCTGACCTCGGCCTCTGTCTGTATTGAAAGTTTCCGTGAGGACAGTAGCTCTGGGCTAGTTGCCAGATGTCACCAGTTATCCTTGGAAAAGAATAAAGCCACAATGAACTTTGATAAACTTGCGGTGGCTTCACTATGGTTCCGAGGAAGAACATTCATGGATGTTTCATTTTTTAGTTTGAGCTTCCTTCTTCCGTGTTTTTATTTTTGTGATTTTCGAGAGCGGAGGTTTTTCTAAATGTTGCGAGTCAACATCCTTTCCTGCTCGCTCTGCTCAACGGCTCAACGGATGTCCATAGTTTGTTTGTAACTTTTAATTTGTTAGTTTCCCTATAAATATTGTTAGACTAGTGAGGGTCTAAGGCCACTTCTTCCCGAACCTATGCTCGAGAGGATCGGCGCTGATTGAGAGGACGGCGACTCGTGAGACTTTACTGAGAGACCTGTCCTGACCTTAATGACACTTAGCTAGAATAGGTAACTATGAGAATAATGATTTTGCTATTGATTGACTTTCATTTGAACTAATTTAGATAAAATAACCTTTTGTTTGAATCACAGTGTCGGGTGGTTATTACTTTGTCACTTATTGAATTTTCGAGTATGTTCTTATTGTTTAAATCATGACTCAAGACATAACAATTAGGTCGCATTGACCTCAGTTTAGATGCAGATTGGTTTAGGAGTTCTCTCGTATATCCAGTGTGGATAGAGTAATAGGATGAATATTAGCGTGATGGGCCCCAGCGTATGATGAGTGTGTGTGCGTTTGACTGTGGAATTACTTTGTCCGTGGAAGTAGGGAGAATTTGTATGCTTCGATCTGCAGCAGTTTCCTGGTAGCAGTATGATGGTTTTCATTATTGTCTTGATCTGATAGATTGCTTGTACATAGGCTTTTGGATTTATTGATTTATTGATTGATGTTGATATATGTACTAACAGTATATGTTGAAGTCGTTGTATTGGGTTCTATGTAGTGTGTACGGCTTATGGAACGTAGGGAGCTGGTGACGGTTCCGTAGTAGGGCAGAGGGAAGTGAGTGCTGCTCTCGGGAAAGACGGGATTGTTGGCCCTGTACGTATGCAGGGAAAAGCGTGTGACAATTGAAGCTGCGCGTCGCATTGTCTGGGTTCGGAATCAGTGACACCGCCGTGTGTTACTACTAGAGACATATTTTCAGTATAAGAGGAGTGTGTATGGTAGCGAAGGTTATCTGTGAAACTCTGGTCTTAAGTCCCAGGGATCCGTAAGGTTTACCGTTAAAGCTTACTGCTGGAGAAGTAATAGGTATTCTCTGAGCTTGTCTGAAGGACTGAGCAGAGGTAAGCGCTGCTTGGTTAACGTGTGTTATAATTCTGTAGTGGGACAGACTGTTTGCTGTTCTCGGGAAAGGCAGGATTCTGTGTGGATGTGCTACATTTTCTGGTGTGAAAGTGCGTGAATGTATGAGCATTTAGTTAATTGTGAGACTCTTTGGACCATTCCTAGAGGAAACAGTTATTGGATGCATGTTAGAAGGGCAGAGTAGAGGGATGTGCTACTGTGTCAACGAGAGTAATAATTCCGTAGTGGAGCAGAGGTAAGCGCTGTTCTAGAGAGAAGCGGGATTCTTGTGAGAAAGATTTTCCTTTACTATTCTGTGGCTAGCGAAGCAGACAATGGAGATGTTTATATGTTGTAACTAATAGATTTTGTAGAATCTGAAACGAAGTCTACTGAGAAGGCTTTGTAAAGGAGGGGTAGACGAGTGACAGGAGACAGAGTAGAAGCGACTGCAGCGACTACTGACGTCAGACAGACCGTGCTGTGATTGGGCAGTGGATTGGAACAGTGCTCGCGCTGTGGTTGGTGCGTTGGTGTGAGCCGCGCAGGGATTGGAAGGAGTACAGGGTGACGTAGACGCTCCAGGATTGGTGCGTTGGTGTAAGTCGCGCTGTTATTGGACAAAAGATCGTACAGTTGCGGAAAGGACTAGAGGGTTGTAGTAAACGTGAAAATGTATTACCAAACAGAGGAAAAGAAAAAGAAATCCTTGTTCGGTAAAATTAAAAGGTGGTTCGACAAGGATAAGGATATAATAACTAGAGAAGGCGAATTGCTACCTCCGACAAGAACTCCTGCATCCTTCATGGTTGCGAAATATGGGTATCATACCTGTATATGGTTAGACAATTGGGCTAAGTACACTAAGGAGGATGGTGTTTTAGCGTTTCCGGAACATGGTTCATTTAATCTGGCCGTGTTGAGAAATTTACGGGAAAAGATGATGTGTATAGAGCCTAGACCAAGGCCGACACAGTTTGAGGCATTGGTGGAATAGGAAGATGAGGTGCATGAGCGAGAAAAGCAGAGGAGTGGAGGCAATTATAGGTATATTTTTGGGAGGAAATATGATCGTGAAACTCATCATGATCGAATGAGGAGATGGCGAGATGCTAGTATGTCAGAGGGATTATATCCTATGAGAACTGTTGAAGAAGCAGAAGGGAGGAAAGGTGCAGAAAAGGTACCTGATGCAGAATTAAGGAGGTATGGGGCTAATGATTATGAGGATGAAGTCATAGATGACATGATTTACAAAAGACCACCTCCATATAGACCAGAACCAGAAGTGAGAACACCAGTTGCTACTCCAATAAGAGATACTTTGCAGATCATTAAAACAGAGGTTGCAACACCTGATGTGAAAAGTGGTAGCTCTTTCACGGAAAGAGAGAGAGAGAGAGAGAGCGAGAGAGAGAGAGTGCAATTGGGGATGAGAAAACAAGAGAGTTAGCAAGAACAACATCTGAGTTGACAGAAAAGATCAGGGAATTAACAAAGAATCTAGAAGCTGTTACAGTACCTGTAACCATTGGTCCGGTTATGCCTATTTTTGGGTGAAAATGGTTTGACAGTTCCATATGTAGGAAATGGTTTGGTTGGTTCTTCGGGAGAGTCAGGAATGAGGATGGAAGAAAATAATTTGAGACAGCTGAGACATGACACATGTGGTGGAGGGTCCGATGTACAGCCTAATTCAGGATTGAATATTGGTTGTTTAGAAAGATCAATTTTAGAACCACAGAGGATGGCAGAACGAGTGACTACAGTGAAAAGATCTACAGAAATAACAGCTGAGGATTTGAATGATTGGTTGAAAGTTCTCCAAAAGAAGGATAAAGATTCACAGGCAGTTGATGTAGCTAGGTTACGCATAGAACTGGAAGAACTCATAGCAGGGACAATTCCTACAGAGATGTTGAAAAATCATCATGATGGAGAGTTGTTATTCATGTGCAAGAGTATTACATGGAGGGCTAAGAGTACACATGACAGGTTGAGAGGAATAGCGAGTGAAATGGGAGTTGATATGGATAAGGTGAAAGCTTTGCAGAAGCCTTACAGGGTGGATTTCTCCGACAAGGACATTGAGAATCTAAATGATATTGGTAGAACAGGGCAGATTAAGGAAATGATTTCCTTATTGCGAAAATGGGGTGATGTGGAAAAGTGGAAGGATAGGTGGTACAAGAAAAGGGAAGATTCACTGGACAGGACGTACTCAGCTTTTCCTATGAGAGAAAAAGAAAAAACAGTGGATGCTTATCCTATGAGAGAGATTCCTGGAGGAGGATATGCACATGTCCCATGGACTAGACAGGATATTTTGTCATTTACAAATGATTTCCCTCGATTGAGAGAAAAGCCCGTCGAGTGGTATAGGCAGGTAGACAGGTTTGTGAAATTGTCAAAAGTGCTGTGGATTGACCTGAATAGTCTGTTTGATATAATTGTTCCAGCAGACTTGTGGGCAGAGTGCAAAATAGTTGTAGATTGGCCTGCTAAGGAGTATCCAAGAGATCAGAAAACAGGAGCACCAGACCCGGAGGTCATGAAGAAGTACGAGCAGGTTATTGTGTTCCTGAAAAATAAGGTACCGCCTAAAGAAACAGACTGGGTTAAGATAGATCGAACACATCAGGAAGCAAAAGAATCAGTTCATGCTTTTTATGAAAGGCTGATACTGGCTTTTAAACAGTTCAGTGGAGATGAACACCTGGGTGATAAGGATTTTAGTCATTTTGTATACAGATTTGTATATGGCTTGAGACCTGAAATCAGTGAAAGGATTCGAGAGCACACAGTTGATTGGCAGAGTAAAAAGATTGATGAAATCTTGAGACATGCGAAGTACTTCAGTGATGAGATTGAGGCAAAACAAAGAAAGCTGAAAGAAAAAGCAATGTGGGCACAGGTGAAAGTTGCAGAAAGACAAGAAGCACAGATGGTGGAACAAGCAAATAATCCAGGAAATAGGCCCAGATATGGTGTAGGAAAAGGAAAGGGGAATTTAGAAGAGGCCAAGAAGAAGTTCCCATGTCACAACTGTGGACAATTGGGGCATTGGAGATCCGAGCGTACCAATCCACCATTAGTGAGTAATGAGAATAAATCATTGAATCAACAGGTGCAGAACGAGGGGTGTAATCATCAGCAGCAACAGCAGAAGGTTGTCAGACAGCAGAGTCAAGAGCCAAAACCGCCCTTGCCGCAGAATAGAGGGTCCCAGAAATATAACCAGGACTCAGGATTCTACAATGATGAGCAGGTAAACAAACCGAGACGTTCAAACCCGGTACAGCAGTACTGGTTAAAGAATGAGGGGAGTGAGTCTGAAGGGGACTACTGACGGTGCCGAAGAGAGGAGGAAGAGTGCATACTTGGTGCAACTCTAGAAATAGACCAGGCAGGACCATTTGTAGATGGGAAAATAAATGGGGAAAGTGTTACTTTTTTGGTAGACACAGGAGCGACGAGATCAACTGTCAGGTCAGCAGATATAAGAAATCTTCCTCTCTCGGACAAAGCAATCCAAGTGGTTGGTGTAGCTAATACACAGATTAAGACTCGTCTTACCGAACCAGTAAGGGTAAGAATAGGGAAATTTTCAGACATGCACAGATTTGTAGTGTGCGACACTAGTCCAGTGAACTTGTTAGGTAGGGACTTATTGTGTAAAATGAACTGCACAATTTTTTGTACTCCGGATGGAATAGCTTTTGAGAAACCAGATGAGGATGTCTTGTACAGGATGACTCTAGATAATAGAGAAAGTGAGATTGTTGGGACATATGCTGTATTTAATCCACATGACTTGCCTCAGGAGTTGAGGAATACAGTAAAGGTAGCAGTTTGGGATTTTACTGGAGAAGATGTGGGATTGATGAATAATGTAGATCCAGTCAAGATTTCAGTGAAAGAGGGAATCACTTACCCTAATATCCCACAGTACAGATTGACACCAGAGATAATTGAGGGAATAACCCCTATAATTGACAAGATGATTCAGCAGGGTGTTTTGAGAGAGTTACTGAGTAGCCCATGTAATTCACCGATAATGGGGCTGAAGAAACCTAATGGAAAGTTCAGGATTGTACAAGATTTGAGAAAGATTAACAAAATTGTGGTAGCATGCTGTCCCATTGTGCCAAATCCGTCAGTTATTTTGTATCAGATCCCTCATGATGCTGAATGGTACACGGTGATTGATTTGTGTCATGCTTTCTTTTCAATTCCATTGCATCATGACAGTCAGCCGATTTTTGCATTTCGGTTTGGACAGCATATTTTGGCATGGTGCCGTATCCCACAGGGGTATACAGAGAGTCCATCAATATTCAATCAGTTGTTAAAAAAGTCTTTGGAAAGTTTGATCATGCCTGAGAGTTCAGTACTAGTACAGTATATCGATGACCTACTTGTGGCATCGAAGACACGTGAAGCTTGTGAAGTAGATACCATAGCTTTACTGAATCATCTGGCAGATGGAGGGTTAAAGGTATCTCCAGCCAAATTGCAGTTTTGCAAGAAAGAAGTGCATTATCTTGGACACAATATTGAAAAAGGTCTGAGAAAGGTGACCAATGACAGAATCAAAATTATCAGAGGAATGAGAGCCCCAATGACCCAGAGAGAAGTGAGAATGTTTCTGGGAATGGTGGGTTATTGTCGTCAGTGGATAAGTAATTTCTCCCCGATAGCAAAGCCACTGATTAAATTGACCAAAAGTGAAGTGAAAGACCCATTGGAACTGAATGCAGAACAAATGGCAGCATTTGAAGAATTGAAGAGCAGAATGTGTGAAGCTCCTGCTTTGGGAATGCCAGACTATGAGAAGGAGTTTGAGTTGTACTGCAGTGAGAGAAATGGATGTGCACTTTCAGTGTTAATCCAGAAACATGGACGACTGAGAAGGCCAATTGCGTATTTCTCATCAACACTTGACCCAGTAGCTGTGGGTTTACCAGGTTGCCTGAAAGCAGTAGCTGCTACATGCAGAAGCTTGGAACAGAGTGAGGGCATAATAATGGGATATCCAGTACGGGTATTCGTACCTCATGATGTGGCAATTCTTTTGACAAGAAGCAGGACTCAATATATGTTACATAGTCGGCTGACTAAATAAGAGAAAATCATTCTGGGAGCATCAAATGTGACTCTTGAGAGATGTGTAAATGTGAATCCAGCAACACTCTTGCCAGATGCTGAAAATGTGAGTGTGAGAGATGATGTTGATCATGATTGCTTGGATGTGCTTGACTACTGCACAAAACCTAGACCAGACATAAGAGATCTGCCACTACCTGAGAGTGATCATGTGTTGTTTGTGGATGGATCATGTCTGAGAACTGATGATGGTGTGCTGAGTGCAGCATATGCGGTGTGCAAGGTTTCAGAGGTTCTGGAAGCTTCGTCTTTGAAAGGAGTAAGGTCTGCTCAAGTGGCTGAATTGGTGGCATTGACGAAAGCTTGCAAGATTTGGAAGAATTTGAGAGTGACTGTGATGACTGATAGTCAGTATGGATTTGGAGTGGTTCATGATTTTGGCCAACTTTGGCTACAGAGAGGTTTCTTGACGTCGGGTGGGACTCCTATAAAGAATGCTGAAGTGATTGGGAAGTTGCTTGAGGCGATACAGCTGCCTAAAGAACTAGCAGTTGTGAAATGTGCTGCTCATGGACAAGGAGATGATTTTGTTACTCTTGGTAATCGTTTTGCAAATGACATAGCACAGTATTGTGCAAAGCACGATCATTCGATTAACAAGGGACGAGAAAAAGAAATGTCTTTTTGTTCTGTGATGTTTACTAATGTCCTGGAAACATGGGATGAGGTGAAACAGTTGCAGGATGAAGCAGGAGATGAGGAAATGAGGGATTGGATCAAGGCAGGTTGTGCACCAAGAGAGAAAGATCATGTTTGGATCTATAGAGATGGGAGACCAGTTATGCCTAACTCGATGCTATCAACAATGGCAAGAATGTATCATGGCCAGGGACATCTGGGGAGGGACGCTATGATTAGGTCCTTTAAACAAACCTGGTACAATGCAAAGTTCAGGCTGATTGCAGAGAGCATCTGTCAGAGATGTTTGATTTGTCAGCAGTTCAATACTGGAAAAAAAACAGTGGTGAGCCTAGGAACAATAGGCAGAGAAGGAGGTCCTTTTACCAGAATGCAAATAGATTTCATTAAAATGCCTCAGGTCAATAGATTGAGGTATGTTTTAGTGGTAGTTTGTTTGTTCTCAAGATGGGTAGAAGCTTATCCGACTAGGAGAAATGATGGAATAACAGTGGCAAAGTTATTGCTAAGAGAGTTGATTCCTAGGTACGGGTTCCCAGTGACAATTGAGTCAGACAGAGGGGGACACTTTTACAATGAGCTGATGGGTTTGATTTGTGAAGCATTGAGCATACAGCAGAAGCTACATTGTGCATACAGACCAGAGGCATCTGGCGTCGTTGAACAGATGAATGGCACAATAAAAAACCGAATTGGTAAGATGTGTTTAGCCACTGGAATGAAATGGCCTGATGTCTTGCCTCTAGTGCTAATGACTATTAGGTCTACTCCAGACAGAACTAAGGGGTTGAGTCCACATGAAATATTGATGGGATGAGCAATGAGACATGCATTTGTGCCTGTCAACAAATTGATGACAATAACTGATGACATGATTTTGGATTACTGTAAAGGCCTGGCTGACGCAGTTCATTCTGTGTTTCACCAGGTTGGAGGAGACGCCACCACACTTGAAAAGAAGCAAGCCCATGATCTGAGTCCAGGGGACTGGGTGAGGATAAAGGTGCACAGAAGAAGAAATTGCTTGGTTCCAAGGTGGGGAAGGCCAAGACAAGTCATTTTATCTACGACAACTGCTGTAAAGTGTGCTGGTGTGAAGAACTGGGTTCATGCAAGTCATACTCTGAGGGTTCCAAATCCAAAGGATGGGACTGGGAAAGAGTATTTTGAAGAGTCAGATTCCAGTGATGATCCAGACACTGAAACAGTGGGAAGAAAAAAGAATCCTGAAAGGGGGGAAGAGTTGGAAAGAGAGTCAGGTGATTCTTTTTTCTTACCAAGAGCAGTTTCAAGAGAAACATTGAGAGCTTCAGAGGAGAGTACAGATTCTGTAAGAGTGCCTGAAGTTGTGCCAACAAGCAGTGGAGAAAATAACGGCGGAAAAAGGAAAGAAAAGAGCAATTCCACAGGGACTACACCTGAATCAGATGAGGAGGTTGAAGATCCACCTGAGATTATTTCTGAAGAAGTAGGGTCAGAAGAAGATAGAGAGGGACAGATTGCGGAAGACCCCCGAGGAGGTGTAGGGAACATTCCTGATAAGCAAGGTGAAGGGACAAGTAGACAGCAAGAAGATTGCGTGTCGGAGACCCGAGGAGGGACAGTAGCAGGGAAATCTCAATTGGTGAAGAAGAAGTCTGTGGAGTAAAAGAGAATTGTTGAGGAACAGGAGGCAAATGAGACAGAATCGGATGAGAGTGAGAATGGAAAATCAGAGGGTCGAGTTCTGAGAAAGAGAACTTGGATCGGAGAAAGAAATAATAAAGAAGTGAGACCGAAAAGGAGTGTAAGAGGAGATCTTTGGCCCAACAAGATAAAGAGGCTAAAGTACAGACTAACACGAGCAAGTTCAAGTTCATCGAAAGCTGAACAGGTGAACGAGGTGTCGAGTCAGAATCAAGCAAAGGGTGAAAAACAAAAAGAATCTAAAGAACCAGAGGAGATCAAGAGAATCAGAAAGCCTAACCAGATGTATAGGTCACCGGAATGGACGTATGTGGCATTGCCTGAAGAAGAAGAGGCAGTAAGTCAAGGAAATCCAGAGGGGGCCTTACGAGAAGTGGTTGAGGAAGAGAAAACAGTCGGAGTCCTGAAAGTTATCTTGACTGAGATTGGAGAAGAGTCAGATGCTCAGGATATTGAAGATCTGATACAATTTGATGTTGCTGAAGAAGAAGTAAAAAGTGATGAAAATCCAAATTGAGTGAGCTAAAGGAGTCGCTTGGGGAAAAGTGAAAAAGAAGAAATCTAAATTGGCAGATTGAAATAATCTAGTGATCTAGTGATTCAGTAGTGGAGTAGTAGAGGCTAAGTCAAAAGACACTGCCAAAGTAATAAGATGGCTAACACAGAAACTAATCAAAGTAGATGTACCTTCTTGAAAAGATGGTGTAGAATGTGCTGCTGCTGTACAGGATTATTAATGCTACTATGGAGTGTACTTGCTTTATTAGTTACCTTTAGGGTTACAATAGACACTTTTGGAATACATACTGAGAATATGACTAATATAGGGAAGAGTTCACAGAAAGTACTGCCAACTAGAATTAGTAACATTTCCATACATAAAGATAGATCGATTAATGATTTTTCTAGCAATGTTTTTTCGAAGTTGTTGTACGAATACGTAAAGACAATGGAAGTAAGGGATTGCTACGTCTGTATGCAATTGCCTGCATCTGTTTCGGAGGGAGTTACTTATCATCATTTTCCAGCTACGTATGGGATTTCATGCAGTGTGCTAAGTAGTGTTTTTTATCTGTTAGGGAAAATAGATTATGAGATGTCTAACAAAGATAACATTTTTGGGCAATTGCCTATGAATAAGAAACTAAATCCTGCAAAAGAAGCTAACATTTTTGGTGAGATTTTTATTGATACAGAAGAATTAACATTAGATTATATTTTTAGAAACAATTTAACTTGTAGTTTGAAGGAAGAAGAAAAAGCTTTCCTGGATATGGTAGAGAAAAGGAGAGTGAGCATGCATGAAAAGGCAGGAGAATATAAGATGAGTGAGACAGTGTGGGACATTGAGATGGGAAAGGAGTTGAAAAATGGGGCTAGTCCAACTTTGGCTTTAGATGCACCACAGAAGGGTAAACTATGCATTACCAGAAGGAAATCCCAATATGATAATTATTTCGTTGGGACTAGTGAGTGTCATGATACATACTTTATTGCAACAGGATGGGGATTCAAGGGTGGAGAGGATCCAGTTTTCCCAGGAGTGTATTATATTTGTGGGAATAAGGCTCATTACAGGTTGCCTGACCATTGGTATGGCACGTGTTATGTTGGCCTGGTCTTTCCAAAGATTTTTCATATAGATAAGATAGAGGATGTAGAACACATTAATTTACTAACACGCTTTAAGAGAGAAATTGGTCAGAAATTGTAGGAGATATTTTTGGAGCTTTGATTCCAGCAGTGGGAATTTCATTAAATGCATATGGAATTCGGAAGCTGTCAACAGTGGTGGATCGCTTATCGACAAGCACCGCTGGAGGGTTTCTATTGGTGAATACGGAGATGGTTGCCTTACGCGCCATGTCTATGCAAAATCGACTTGCCCTTGATATTCTATTGGCCAAAGAGGGTGGAGTCTGTGGAATGCTGAAGGTTCAACATTGTTGCACTTACATTCCTGACGAAAGCAAAGATCTAAAGATCTATATCAAAAATATTACTGATTTGCATGAAGAATTAGTACCACTGGAAGCTGAAAGTATCTGGACTAAAATGGCTAATAAGATGATTGCTGTTAAGAACTTTATAGCTAAAATAGGTAGTACCATATTTGGTAGAATATTGTTTCCTTTAACATGTGTGATTGTTGCTTTATTGATACTTAGATTAGGGTGTTTGTGTTGTAAAAACAGGGGAGGGAAAAAGAAAATTATGAGGGAAAATTCTGAAAAGAAACAAAAGAGGTCAAAGAGAGACCCACAAGAAATAGAATTAGAAGAATTTAGGGAGTGTGTAACTGGATTCAAAGAGGGATGATGAAAGAGAGGCTGGTGTTTAATGTTGTTTATGAAAGACATTTCAATTTCTCGTAAAAATGGGGACCACATTTTTTTTTTGGGTTGGTTTTTTGTGGTGATATATATCACCAAAGGGGGGATTGCTGGAGCAGGGTTTTCTATTGAAAATTTATTGAAATATAAACTCCAGTTTATGTTTATATGTCATAATTAAAATTACTGATAATTAATTATTAAGTATTAATTTTGTTGAAGTTTTGACTAATCAACCTTACTAATGAAAGAATTACACGTGGGGATGCATTTGTGTTGCTTTATTAATACGTGAACTAAGTTGGTGAGCAAATTAATAAAATAAGTGTTGCTAAAGTGCTATTTGTTTTGTGTTTGCGCTTTAAAATAACGTGCTTTAATGCTTCTTTATGTCGCAGATGGCTAGATAATTACATACACATAAGGGTATTAGTGGGGATTAACACTGTATAATCATTACGATGTAGTAACGTTGTTTTGTGTTTCTTTTAATTAAGATTGTTCATTCTGGCCCAGTCAAAGATGGCCGATATTTACAGCCTGCATTTGAGTTGCTGAAATACGAAGAGAGGCCTTGCTGAATATGGATGAAATCCTGACCTCGGCCTCTGTCTGTATTGAAAGTTTCCGTGAGGACAGTAGCTCTGGGCTAGTTGACAGATGTCACCAGTTATCCTTGGAAAAGAATAAAGCCACAATGAACTTTGATAAACTTGCGGTGGCTTCACTATGGTTCCGAGGAAGAACCTTCATGGATGTTTCATTTTTTAGTTTGAGCTTCCTTCTTCCGTGTTTTTATTTTTGTGATTTTCGAGAGCAGAGGTTTTTCTAAATGTTGCGAGTCAACATCCTTTCCTGCTCGCTCTGCTCAACGGCTCAACGGATGTCCATAGTTTGTTTGTAACTTTTAATTTGTTAGTTTCCCTATAAATATTGTTAGACTAGAGAGGGTCTAAGGCCACTTCTTCCCGAACCTATGCTCGAGAGGATCGACGCTGATTGAGAGGACGGCGACTCGGGAGACTTTACTGAGAGACCTGTCCTGACCTTAATGACACTTAGCTAGAATAGGTAACTATGAGAATAATGATTTTGCTATTGATTGACTTTCATTTGAACTAATTTAGATAAAATAACCTTTTGTTTGAATCACAGTGTCGGGTGGTTATTTCTTTGTCACTTATTGAATTTTCGAGTATGTTCTTATTGTTTAAATCATGACTCAAGACATAACAATTAGGTCGCATTGACCTCAGTTTAGATGCAGATTGGTTTAGGAGTTCTCTCGTATATCCAGTGTGGATAGAGTAATAGGATGAATATTAGCGTGATGGGCCCAAGCGTATGATGAGTGTGTGTGCGTGTGACTGTGGAATTACTTTGTCCGTGGAAGTAGGGAGAATTTGTATGCTTCGATCTGCAGCAGTAGCACATGGTGTAGAATGGCGTTGAGAGGTCAAGGGGGGTGGGCTCACCATTGTTGAGCATGGCAAAGTTGTCGTCGGTGGTGGCAATGATGATGGTTGCAGTGGTGATTACTGTGAAAGATGGTCTGGTGCCGGTTAGCTGGAGCAGTTTGCGTGGAGGAAAATTGTAATTTGCTTGTTGAGTGTCTTCGTGATGACATTTGCTGGGTAGGTAAGCAGACTGATGTTCCAGGAGATCATGCGGTACTGCCGTCTGTTGTTTAAGAAGGGCCTAGGTCTCTGCATGCCTCCAGCACCCATGGAATGTGGCAAACTCAAAGGAGACATTCATGATGCGCTGGACGTGGGCTCCAAGGATGGGGAATGATGTGGTTGAGATGTTGTGTGGTTAGGGGCCTGATGGAGAGCCAGAGTGGATGGTGCACATGACCCAGGTTGTGTACTTGCTGCTGACGGGAGTCCAGAGCCTGAGGGGGGTTTGTCCTGCGGATAATAGTGCTGTCTGCCTCTGTGTGCCAAGGCTGTCGTGTATGGTCATGAGCTTGCAGTGGTACAAAGTTGCAAGGGATGTGATATCCCTTGCAAGGGTGGGGTGTCTTGGATGGAGATCTGCTGTCAGTTCACTCACAATGCTGATGAGCTCCTTGATGTCGTGTGTCTAGGTGTCTCGGGGCTATCTGAATGATCTCCACTTGTCCTTGCTTAAGATATGGTGATGGCTGTGTGTGGTGATTTCCAGGGTTGTAAGGTAAATTATGGCTCTTTGTGTTGCAAGCTTTGCACAAGAGTCCATCTAGGTCTGTAGGAGTCCAGTACGTCAGCCTTGTCCCAGGTGCCTTAACTGTTGTTGTGCTTCACAGGAAAGTCAGTCAATGTGGCAAGATTGTTGGATCAGCTGCTTATCCAGTGCGTGAGGTTGCAGGGTGTGGCAGTGGTGTTGTTTCAAGTGTCCCACACAGCTTGTCTGTCAAGCATCTTTGGGGTATCGGTAGCGGGGGGTGGGGCAGTGTGTTGCTTGTCTGAGACGTGGATTCAAATGTTGATGGACCAATGATGGATGGTGGTGTGGTTCTCCTCCAGGAAGAAGTTACTGGCCCACAGCCACATGTAGCCTGTGGAGGTGAGGGCGTGCGTGCAGATGTACGTGCTGATGGCTTAGCGGAATTGTGGATGTAGGCCTGGAGATCTGTAGATGAGTGTTACTCTGAGGGTTGCCATGGATTTGCTGTAAAACCGAATTAGTGACTCTGAGGGTGTATTTGTGAATAAATTGCAATTCATCCTCCGGGATTGTTGGTGCCGTCCCTGCGGGTGATCATGGATCCGTCTGAGATGGCAATGAAGAAGTTGTGTGCTGAGGATGCTTGTGTCCAGGTTACTGTCATCAAGGTGATGTGTGGGGCTGTTGTGTTGAGGAGGTAACAGAGTCCAATGGTGTGCTGGTGGACGGAGCGGGTGTGGAGTAGGAGGCACATGACCTGGTTGTTCTGACAGGGTCTGGTAGGCTGGGCAACGCTGTGTAGGCAGTTGGAGTTGCACATTCAGCATGCGAAGGTGTCGTGTGTGTGCTTAGGGGTTGCCTGATAGCAGGCGGATGATTGTCTGGAGGACATTGCTTGGAGTTTGGCTGCAGCATGAGCCTGTTGTGTGACGTGGGTCATGCAAAGACCAGAGGGTCGTGCACTGTGCTCGTTGCAGGTGCAGACGGTCCTGCCTTTGGCACGGCGTTGGCGCAACAGTGGCACAGAAAATCTGCTGGCTGCATTTAGAATGGGTGGAGGGGGAAGGGCTGAGCATTTTGGAGGCGTGTGGGTTGCAGAATCAGGGCACTCGGTGGGGCGGTGCCTCAGGTGAGGCAGCAGCAGGTGGAAGGGATGAGAAATTAGGCAAAAAGTAGGCCACAAAGACAAGGAGGTCAGAAAGGCACAGTGCAACAGATGTATGTAAAGGAAGGAGTGTCAGGTTACTCATGGGTCACTCCAGGAAAATGTATGATCAATCACCAAAAATGACGGCCACAGGATCAGGCAACAAAATGCGGAGCTGCGCACAGGAGACACACCATCAGCATGCGTTCACATCCTGTTGTGGGGAACAAGCTGCACAAATACATACACAACCAGGTACTTCATGCACAATAGATATCATTAGCCATGAAGAACTGCATGCATGTTGCCGAAGTACACATACACACATATGCTCAATCTTTGAGAATTATGCCATAGATGACGCATGCAAACTGGCAAGAGATCGGCAGTGACAGAGATGTGGCACTTTGGATTGTGCTGAACACCTTTATTCCACATACACACACAAAGGGAAATGCATCCATATGAACAGACTCACAGGTCAGTTGACAAGTGGGACATACGCTGGACCCCCCTTCACCACATGGATGATGTAAATCCCAATGAACTGGCACACAAGTTAAGGGGATGAGCCAAACACATCCTGCTGCACATGGGGAGGCTGCAATTACCCATAGAGCCTGTTGTTGTGATGTCCCACACTATGTCCACGCGTAGCATCCGCAATGTTTCAGAGGCAACGTATACACACATTGATGCCTTCATCAGACGCCACACTCCACTACAGATGACTGTCAAGAAGGGTGACTATCATGTCATGGGAGTGATGCTACATGTTATATGCTCTATGGTGAGAAGACATGTATGCATGTTACCACAACATGCACAGAAGCAGGCCCACACATTCCCAACCCGTACCAACACCAAAAAGCCGTGCTGCAATCCTTACCCAAACTGACATTTCTACATGTCCGTGCATGGAACGCTGATTCAGCACACGATGCAATCCTCATGAGGAATAGCAGGAGGACAACGATGACACGAGCAGACAACATGCGCAAACACCTGGGAATGACAGACACACAAGAAGTCACCGAAAACAATCCTCGCCGCACACATGGACATTTACAAAACATGAACAATGTTGGACACATGTAAATTTCAAATAAAGTCTCTCTGCAAAACTGTATGGCATGACATCATCACTCGAGTGACACATCAGAACACACATCAAAGTCACTTTGCATTCAGTCAGCTGGACACACACATTGTTACACATGCCACTCAATGCTACAAGCTTGCACACTCATACCCAGTGACTCACCATTATAAGAAGAAGTTGCGTATGAGCTGACTCTGGATATCATCCTCCTCCTCATCACTTGCCTCGTGACCAAGCCCTTGATCCTCCACGGGTGGATGTTCCTGGTCATCCGGATCCAGGATGAGTGGCACTGCCTTCTCAACTGCCATGTTGTGCAGCATGCAGCACACGAGGAAGATTTGGCACACCTTCTCCGGGGCATAAGGGAGGGACCCGCCTGTCTTGTCCAGGCACCGGAAGTCCAAACGTCCTCTCAATCACTCGCCTGGTCTGCCCGTGTGCATTGTTGTACCGGTGATCTGCAGCTGTTCTTGGGTGGCGGAGAGGTGTCATCAGCCATGGCATGTTGGGATATCCAGAGTCCCCTACATGGAAACATCATGTAAATAAGTGGGTCAGGAGATGCCGTAAGAGCCAAAGATACCGCAACACACAGGACAAACAGAGTATACCCACCAACAAGACATGCTCGTTCGTTGTGCAGCCGCAGCATCATTTGTGGCACCCTGCTATGCCTCATGGTGTAGGCATTGTGTGCTGATCTGGAAAACGTGCACAGAAATGGGAAATCAGCATGTTAGCAAGACACACCACAAGGGCATTAATCGAGTGGTAATGTTTTCTATTGCGATAGGCTTGTTCCTGTGCCTGTGGTGGTACCACCGCCACATGGGTACCATCAATGGACCCAATTACATGGGGCATCCCTCCCAGGGCAAAGAGCTCACCCTTGACATCTGTCAACTCCTCAGGAGTAGGAAATTGCATGAATTCATCAAGGTGCTCCAACATGGCTGCTAAAACATCACGCAGGACAAGGCTGAACATTGTCTGTGACATACCACCCACATCAGCTATGTTCAATTGAAACGTACCTGTTGCAAAAAAATGTAGGGCTGCCATCACCTTCATCTTGGGGGTCAGCGCAGTAGGATACCTGTGTTGCGGTTGGAGGTGTGTTGCCAGCTTGTCTGTCAAGTCCACAATCAACTGGCGAGTGAATCTGTAACGGCGGATGCAGGCACGTTCCCTCATGGCACACAAGTCTGGCATTGTTCTTGGGACAGGCGGTGCCCTGCAAGAGATTGTTTGCAAGAATGAAGAGTGAGAGTCTGCCAATCTCAATGTCAATGAACATAGCACATGCTACACTGCTAATACACACATCATGTAACTATGGAGTCGGGTGTGTGCAATACATACAGGACACATATGCCAGCTTGCTGGCACTCCTACAAAAAGCAAGATACACCTGTTGATTGTCAAGTCTACATGACATGCCCTGAAATGAGCTGGGGGCCAGTCTGAGTGAAGAGCTACAGATATCACCTGAGTGACACACAACCACATAGCTGCATTGGAAGGATGTCATCTTATCCAGACAGCTGACTGCAAGGCACACGCACAGGTCACATGGAATGTCAAATGTACATATCAAACACAGTGTGATGAAGGGGTACACGTGACAACACAAAGACACAGCCATTGAGACAACGCACACATGTATGACTGGGAAAATATGATGTCCGATGCACACAGACCCTACAGCCGTTGGAATCCACATGTGGCATGGTGTGCGTAGATGTGTTCCATGCCCATCTCCACACAGACCCCTGTTGGATGCACCAACAGCAGATGCAGTTGACGGGACACTGACATCAAGCTCATGGGAACACATGACACACCTGACATAGTCACAAAGGGGCACGCTGATCGTGACATGTCAGTTGATAGAGTGTCCCTGTCCCTGGCATCAGGAGACAGGTGCAGGTGTTGATGACTGTGCCATCCCACTGCTGCTGTGCATGACACAGTTGGACTACAGACACACATGTGGCCAGTGGCAAGGTGATGTGTGCCACATAGTGCCCCATCACACATGACATGTGTCCACAGGTCATCACACATCAATTGTGCAACTAGAAGAGATGACCTGTGCAATACCACTGGATGCCACACCTAGGGTTTGCACATGAAAGTATGCAATGACAAGTACTTGATGGACATCCTTGTGCGACTCGTAGCCCTCAATTCCTGGCATGTGTACACCTGTATTACCATTGTAAGCGTGTGAAATGCGTACCCGTACGTGTACTACTAGTGCGTACCCGTACGTGTACTACCTTACTACACATACGTGTACGTACTAGTAGTACGCGTACGGGTACACACTGTACTACTAGTGCATGCACAGTACGTGTACTACTAGTGCGTACACGTACGTGTACTACTAGTGCGTACACGTACGTGTACTAACTTAGTACATGTACGTGTACGCACTAGTAGTACACGTACGTGTACTAAGGCAGTACACGTACGTGTACGCACTAGTAGTACGCGTACGGGTACGCACTGTACTACTAGTGCATGCACAGTACATGTACTACTAGTGCGTACATGTACGTGTACTAAGGTAGTACACATACGTGTACGCACTAGTAGTAAAGTGCGTATCCGTACGTGTACTACTAGTGCGTACACGTACGTGTACTACCTTAGTATATGTACGCACTAGTAGTACTCGTACTGTGGCATGGTGTGCGTAGATGTGTTCCATGCCCATCTCCACACAGACCCCTGTTGGATGCACCAACAGCAGATGCAGTTGAAGGGACACTGACATCAAGCTCATGGGAACACATGACACACCTGACATAGTCACAAAGGGGCACGCTGATCATGACATGTCAGTTGATAGAGTGTCCCTGTCCCTGGCATCAGGAGACAGGTGCAGGTGTTGATGACTGTGCCATCCCACTGCTGCTGTGCATAACACAGTTGGACTACAGACACACATGTGGCAAGTGTCAAGGTGATGTGTGCCACATAGTGCCCCATCACACATGACATGTGTCCACAGGTCATCACACATCAATTGTGCAACTAGATGAGATGACCTGTGCAATATCACTGGATGCCACACCTAGGGTTTGCACATGAAAGTATGCAATGACAAGTACTTGATGGACATCCTTGTGCGACTCATAGCCCTCCATTCCTGGCATGTGTACACCTGTATTATCATTGTAAGCGTGTAAAATGCGTACCCGTACGTGTACTACTAGTGCGTACCCGTACGTGTACTACCTTACTACACATACGTGTACGTACTAGTAGTACGCTTACGGGTACACACTGTACTACTAGTGCATGCACAGTACGTGTACTACTAGTGCGTACACGTACGTGTACTACTAGTGCGTACACGTACGTGTACTACTAGTGCGTACACGTACGTGTACTACCTTAGTACATGTACGTGTACACACTAGTAGTACAGATACATGTACTAAGGTAGTACACGTACGTGTACGCACTAGTAGTACAGTGCGTACCTGTACGCGTACTACTAGTGCATACATGTACGTGTACGCACTAGTAGTACACATACTGTGCATGCACTAGTAGTACAGTGCGTACCCGTACGTGTACTACTAGTGCATACACGTACGTGTACTAAGGTAGTACACGTACGTGTACGCACTAGTAGTGCAATGCGTACCCATACGCGTACTACTAGTGCGTACACATACGTGTACTATCTTAGTACACGTACGTGTACGCACAAGTAGTACACGTACTGTGCATGCACTAGTAGTACAGTGCGTACCCATACGCACTAGTAGTGCGTACACGTACATGTACTAAGGTAGTACACATACGTGTATGCACTAGTAGTACGCGCACGGGTACGCACTGTACTACTAGTGCATGCACAGTACGTGTACTACTAGTGCGTACACGTACGTGTACTAAGGTAGTACACATACTTGTACGCACTAGTAGTACGCGCACGGGTACGCACTGTACTACTAGTGCATGCACAGTACGTGTACTACTAGTGCGTACACGTACGTGTACTACCTTAGTACGCGTACGTGTACTAAGGTAGTACACGTACATGTACGCACTAGTAGTACAGTGCATACCCGTACGTGTACTACTAGTGCGTACACGTACGTGTACTAAGGTAGTACACGTACGTGTACGCACTAGTAGTACACGTACGTGTACTAAGGTAGTACACGTACGTGTACTACTAGTACTACTGCTGCACAGTGTGTGGCAAGATCAGTGAGTGTGTCGCACCCCTCATGCCAACCTGTTGATTTTCAATGCCATGTAGTGCATTGGAAAACCAAAGCAAATGATGGACGGAGTGTTGAACATTGCAAGCACTCACCCCCAGTCAACTGATCTGGGTTTAATCCATCACCGTTCTTTAGCCCACTCTGCCACCCCAGTTCAGACATGGCCATATGCAAATCAGTCTGACCCTGTGCCTCCTCGGAACAGTCCAGCCCGAACTGCCAAGCCATGTCTTCCCTGGACCGGAAACAAGCTTCCTAGGACCGGTTTCTGGAATTTCAGCCGTCTTCAGCCAGGCTTGCTTGAATCCAGTGGCAAAGTGAGCAAGAGACTCACGTCTGAGCATACCCTGCCAACTTATGGCGAACAAAGCAAAACCAAAGGAAATGATGGACGGAGTGTTGAACATTGCAAGCACTCACCCCCAGTCAACTGATCTGGGTTTAATCCATCACCGTTCTTTAGCCCACTCTGCCACCCCAGTTCAGACAAGGCCATTTGCAAATCAGTCTGACCCTGTGCCTCATGGGAACAGTCCAGCCCGAACTGCCAAGCCATGTCTTCCCTGGACCGGAAACAAGCTTCCTAGGACCGGTTTCTGGCATTTCAGCCGTCTTCAGCCAGGCTTGCTTGAATCCAGTGGCAAAGTGAGCAAGGGACTCACGTCTGAGCATACCCTGCCAACTTATGGCGAACAAAGCAAAACCAAAGGAAATGATGGACGGAGTGTTGAACATTGCAAGCACTCACCCCCAGTCAACTGATCTGGGTTTAATCAATCACCGTTCTTTAGCCCACTCTGCCACCCCAGTTCAGACATGGCCATATGCAAATCAGTCTGACCCTGTGCCTCATGGGAACAGTCCAGCCCGAACTGCCAAGCCGTGTCTTCCCTGGACCGGAAACAAGCTTCCTAGGGCCGGTTTCTGGCATTTCAGCCGTCTTCAGCCAGGCTTGCTTGAATCCAGTGGCAAAGTGAGCAAGGGACTCACGTCTCAGCATACCCTGCCAACTTATGGCGAACAAAGCAAAACCAAAGGAAATGATGGACGGAGTGTTGAACATTGCAAGCACTCACCCCCAGTCAACTGATCTGGGTTTAATCCATCACCGTTCTTTAGCCCACTCTGCCACCCCAGTTCAGACAAGGCCATTTGCAAATCAGTCTGACCCTGTGCCTCATGGGAACAGTCCAGCCCGAACTGCCAAGCCATGTCTTCCCTGGACCGGAAACAAGCTTCCTAGGACCGGTTTCTGGCATTTCAGCTGTCTTCAGCCAGGCTTGCTTGAATCCAGTGGCAAAGTGAGCAAGGGACTCACGTCTGAGCATACCCTGCCAACTTATGGCGAACAAAGCAAAACCAAAGGAAATGATGGACAGAGTGTTGAACATTGCAAGCACTCACCCCCAGTCAACTGATCTGGGTTTAATCAATCACCGTTCTTTAGCCCACTCTGCCACCCCAGTTCAGACATGGCCATATGCAAATCAGTCTGACCCTGTGCCTCATGGGAACAGTCCAGCCCGAACTGCCAAGCCATGTCTTCCCTGGACCGGAAACAAGCTTCCTAGGGCCGGTTTCTGGCATTTCAGCCGTCTTCAGCCAGGCTTGCTTGAATCCAGTGGCAAAGTGAGCAAGGGACTCACGTCTCAGCATACCCTGCCAACTTATGGCGAACAAAGCAAAACCAAAGGAAATGATGGACGGAGTGTTGAACATTGCAAGCACTCACCCCCAGTGAACTGATCTGGGTTTAATCCATCACCGTTCTTTAGCCCACTTTGCCACCCCAGTTCAGACATGGCCATATGCAAATCAGTCTGACCCTGTGCCTCATGGGAACAGTCCAGACCGAACTGCCAAGCCATGTCTTCCCTGGACCGGAAACAAGCTTCCTAGGACCGGTTTCTGGCATTTCAGCCGTCTTCAGCCAGGTTTGCTTGAATCCAGTGGCAAAGTGAGCAAGGGACTCACGTCTGAGCATACCCTGCCAACTTATGGCGAACATCGCAAAACCAAAGGAAATGATGGACGGAGTGTTGAACATTGCAAGCACTCACCCCCAGTCAACTGATCTGGGTTTAATCCATCACCGTTCTTTAGCCCAATCTGCCACCCCAGTTCAGACATGGCCATATGCAAATCAGTCTGACCCTGTGCCTCATGGGAACAGTCCAGCCCGAACTGCCAAGCCATGTCTTCCCTGGACTGGAAACAAGCTTCCTAGGACCGGTTTCTGGCATTTCAGCCATCTTTAGCCAGGCTTGCTTGAGTAGTGCATTGGGGCTTGCGCACAGGCCAATTTCTTATTGTGTATGATGTAATTCCTTTCTGCATCCTATGCCCTGTTCAACATTTCAAAGATGTTCAAATGTGTGTCTCTGGGACATGGAGCAGGTGTATTGATGTTGTGTCACTTTGTCATCCTGACAGGTAACTGCCTACGAGAAGGGTGTGATCCACATCGTCAGGGCCGTGAGATCTGAGGGGGAGCGTAGTCGGCAGCTGCCACAGGTCCGCAAGAGGTGTCAGGACATCCGGTGCTGGACCCAGCGGATCGCCCAGGTCCAGTTGGGGCTTGACAGTCCTCACCCCCACGGCGGACGCCGATGGCTGACCCCCCAAATGAAACGTGTCCTGGCAGTGGTCTTTCCTGACCTCGATAGGCAGTTACAGGAGAGACTGCAGCAAGGAGGATGTAGGTACATGGCTGTTTGTCGTGTTATGTGTCGCAAGCTTTTGGAAGTGCTCTGTAGCCTGGATACAATCCCAGAGTTGATATGTGCAGTGCATTTTCTGTTCCCCAATGTCACCTGGTGCTCTTTTTCATCCCTTCCCCTCCTTGACATGTGTCTCCTGGTCTGTGTGTAATCACATTTGCACATGGTCATCTAGGGTGCCAGTAAATCTAAGTGCACATTGCTTTCTGCGTCATGTGGGAGGGTGGCCTGTGACTTGTGTTGGTACCTTGCCTGTGCCATGACCTGTTCACTATGTTGGGGGTCCATATTTGTTGTCACTGATAATGATTCTCAACATAGGAGTGTGAGCTTTCAACTGAACACCCTTGCAGCATGCATGACCAATGTTGTGGCCTCAGACATGATGTGCATGAGTGGGAGATATTCATAATGCCATGACGGTTGAACATGGTACAGTCAGCTCATTCCAGGACCACGGATCAGTGTGCCCACTACAGTCCCCTGAGACATCCTGGCATCCTAATCATGTGTGTCATCCAACACTGTGCACATTCTCTGTGGGTTCTGCAGAGGTCTGCCTCTGTGGCATTGTTCCCTGGCCTAGTTTGTATTTTGCTAATGTGTGCTACATGTGTCCACTGGATAGGGATACACCATTTTGCTTGTGCATACTCACACAGGGCAGTGCCTGTGTGGCTATTCACAACAATCTGTTGATGGTTGATTGTCACAAATATGTGTGGCCAGCCCTACGATGCGATGTTGTGTAAATGAAGCAATTTTTCATGCCCAGTTATTGTAACCCTGAATAAGAGGTGTCACTTCTTGATCTGTATCAATCACATTGACTCAGGTATGGGGGGTGGTGTGCGGGAGAGGCATCCATGTGCAACCCTGATTTTTCATTGCCAGGTCTGACTCGTGTGTGAGACTTGGCTGTACAGAGATTCACTGTGCAGTGCCCCTGTGATGCTGGCCAGTGCTTGATGTTCGTGCTTTGCAGCCTGTGTCAGTTTTTTAAAAACATGAATCCTGCTCATACATTTTTGGCACCTGTGTGTGGTTGAGATGCAACGCAGTTTGGACTTTGTGTGCTGACATCTGTGTGTACATTCTGGCTTGCCATGAGGGTGTCCCCACAGTACAGCTAGGCTTTTTTTCAAACCAATTGCAGGCCCATTAGCTTATGCATTGTCCTGGGTGTGGACATGTGTGCCACTCCAGATGACAGGCAGGAGGTCATATGTGTAGCCAACTGTGTAATCAGGTGACGGATGTCCATGTGACAACTGACATAATTCAAGTTGTTACTACCAAAAAATTGTACCTTGGCACTCACAGCACTTGTCAACATGTCTTCATGTTTTAAATGTGGTAATTTGAAGATTTGTGTTAAGAACACTGATGTGCCTGCATGAAAAAAGTCTACCAAGGAAGCGCCACCCAAACGACATTTCCACTTTCATGGAACACGCTGGCGCCTTTTCAAAGAAGCCACTGTTCTAATTAAATGGTGTTGCAGATTCTACATCTACATGTTCCCACAGTGGTCTTGATTTTGTGAGACTCCTTTGTTGTTGGTGATACAAACTAACGAGTCTCAAGATATCAAGACCTCCGTGGGCCCATGTATATGTACTTTCTGCAACACCATTTATTTCTAACAGTGGCTTCTGAGAAAAGGTGCCAGCTTCTTCAATGACGGTGTCAATGTACTTTTGTGTGCACTGCCTTGTGCGACATATTGCATGCAGGCACATGAGTATTCTTTTCACGAAATGGTCAATTGGCACACTCAAAAGATGTAGATTGGGTAAAGTATTGTGAGTCCCAATGTACCAACATTTGTTCGTTTTGTGTTCTAAAGGACTTACAGGCCTCTGAGTGTGGTGACACCTTGAGTATTGAGGTGTGTTAGTTTACCTTGGGTGCACCACTACTGTTTCTTTCAGGATAAACAAGAGGTGGCATGACTTCATCGTATTGCTGTGCTCACCGGTTCACAGACACTAGTTTCTCAGTGTATTTCTCATTCAAGTTGTGGCCTTTTGTGTATTTATTTTCCTGGTGTCCAAGTGGCATAGTGGGTCTACCAACGGGGCAGTACAGGGCTTACATATGTGTGGAGTAATCTAGCTGTTACTCATGATGCATTGCCTGATATGCACTGTGACCAATTGTTCTTGTGCTCATGTGTCAGATGTATAAAGGTGACTGATGCATTTTGGTTTCTTCTCCTTGCCCACAGCATCATCATCCGCAAGCGAGGGAGACACCTGCATGGACCTTGAGGAGGGACCCAGCGACAGTGCCACCAGTGCTGTAGAGGCAGAAGGAGCCAGTGGCACGGAGGGTGAGGGGAGTCAGTCGGAGGACCTGTCTGGAGGCGAGAGCATCTACGACGCCGACGGGTCCGAGGATGACCTCCTTGAGGCGGAGGATGCAACAACAACTGGCAGCACCCCACCATCTGTACCCGCCTCCTCCATTGCCATCTCCGCCCTCCCAGTTGCTTCTGTCCCTTCTGATCGTGCAGGGTCCCACTGTGTCTCCTTCGGACCAGGCATCGCACCCCCGGCCCACACAGTTGGTGTCGTTCGTGGAGGGTATGTCATCAACGATGTCTGAACAACGCAGGATTCTGCGGTCCATGGACTCTTCACTGAAGGAAGCAGTTTCTCTCCTGCGGCACTCCACACTGCCCTCTCCCATGCCTGCCCAACGCACAAACAGACAGTCACGGGCACACACCCCAACAGACACATCCAGCACACCCCCAAGTAAGGTACAGCGCACACCTCCTGGCACGCACACTCAGGGGGATGTAGGCACACCCACAGGGTCTGGGGGCAAACGACAGACACGCAGCCACAGTCAGAGTCCGCAGTCCTCACAACCCAGTTCCTCGAAAACCACTCACCTTAGCTCCCCAGCCAAAATGTCACCCAAGGAGGTCTACATGTGTGAGCTGGCCCTCACCCCCACTGTGACACCACCCCACAAGCGTGTGAGGAAGTCCCCGGGCAGGGTAGTTGAGTCCCCCCCATGTCCAACCCCTCCCCCATGAGTGCTGCACCCCATGCCTCGGCCACCCCCCCTCCGTTGGCCCTGGGGTATCTTCAGGTGCAGGGGTTACTCTGGACGCCCTGGCAGCAGTGTGCAGTGTGCAGCGCCGAGCTCACCTCCACCTTTGGTGCTGCCCCACCCCCTGTGGTGGAGACGTCCAGCCCTACACCCACCATACCTACCCAACCCCCTCCTGTCCCTGCGTTGAATGGTACTCCCACAGATGATGCCCCCCCGGTCGACAAACCTTGAGGTTCCTTTGTGCAAGCAAGGTAGGGGTGGATGCGGTCCCCTACGTCCACCCTTGGACTTGATAAATGGACTGGCCATTGGCCTTTGTACATAGTGTATTATTAATTTATTATTTTTGTGCGCTAAATAAAGCCTTTTCTTTTACTTTCAACACTATTGCATTTCAGGTACTTGATGTTGGTGATGAGGCTCATGAAGTTGGTGTTCTGGTAATGTGTTAGGGTTCTGAGAAATGTTTTTGTATGATGGTCATGAGGTAGACCATGGTATCTCTGTGCCATCACAATGTCTGTGCAAATAATCATTGGTAGTGTGTGTTCATTTTGTTTGGAGACATTGTCCAAAGGAGTGTTCCTTCCTCTGTGGCACCTGACATGTTCCCTGCAAAAAGTTGCACAATTGTTGTGCTGACCTGTGTCAACATTTACTTTGTTGGTGATGGATCCCTTCAACAATGGCCATGCCTGCTCACCGATGTCTCCTGCTGAATCGTCTGTGCCATCCTTGCCAGTCATTGTGTTTTGGGTATGTAGGAATGGCATCAGGGACCAATTGCCCCTTTTCAGCACTATGCATGTGTGTAATCACGGCCTAGCACACAAATGGTATGTGTTATGCAGGGTATTTGGGCACCTGACTCACAATTGTGGGCATTGTATCTAGTGGCATTGAACCCTATTCCTTTCATGAGAGACAACATCTTGGTGGCTGGACCAGCACCTGGACATTCCTATCACTCCAGGGATGTGCATGACAGTGTGAGTTCCCTTTGGGTATCTTAGGGCCCGATTCACAGAACTAACTTAAGACAAAATCCTAAACGTACTACCATTTTGGTATTCACAGAAGGCACTTACTCATTTTGGTATTCACAGAAGGCACTTACTCATTTCGGTATTCACAGAAGTTAGGAGTCCTAACTTTAGGACTCCTAAATGCCTTCTGTGAATACCGAAAGCCTTAAAATTAGGATTTTTCTCAGTTTAGTAGTAGTATAGTTAGGACTCCTAACTTTAGGACTCCTAAATGCCTTCTGTGAATACCGAAAGTCTTAAAATAAGGATTTTTCTCAATTTAGTAGTAGTAAAGTTAGGACTCCTAACTTTAGGACTCCTAAATGCCTTCTGTGAATACCGAAAGCCTTAAAATTAGGATTTTTCTCAGTTTAGTAGTAGTAAAGTTAGGAGTCTAACTTTAGGACTCCTAAACTGAGAAAAATCCTAATTTTAAGACTTTCGGTATTCACAGAAGGCATTTAGGAGTCATAAAGTTAGGACTCCTAACTTCTGTGAATACCGAAGTGAGTAAGTGCATTCTGTGAATACGAAAATGGTAGTAAGTTTAGGATTTTGTCTTAAGTTAGTTCTGTGAATCGGGCCCTTAGTTTTGTATGCAGTTACATGACTATACAGTCTGTTGGCATGAAATCAGTGTGTGTATTGTGCTGCATCCGCCATGGGTGGGTATGCATGTGTTATATGTCCTCACACCCACATGTGGTGTGTCATGCAGTGTGTGAAAGACATCCATCCTCCTGGGAGTGGGACACTGCTGGGAGTCCTCTGCACCCACCCCTCATATGTCTGTCCACTGCTGGTAGTGATATGCACCCACCCCTCATATGTCTGTCCACTGCTGGTAGTGATATGTACCCACCCCCATATGTCTGTCTATTGCTGGGAGTCCTCTGCACCTGTTGTAAATTAAGGCAGAATGTGATTAAGCATTTACTGAAAACATTAATGCTTTCCCTTTAGATCATGTTTTCTTCGTTATGTTGACCGAAGTCCGGGCTCCATTTTGTATTGACATGCTGCCATGTGTTCACCACGAGGAGAGTCCGACCTCTGTGTTAGTTGCTCTTGTAATCTGCCTAGCAACAGTTTATAAATAGCTCTCTCTCGTCCGTCTGGCGCATGCCCAGACTTGACCACATCTGTTATAATTAGCCTTGCTTGACCATGTCCTTTTGCGGGCTCGAGGAATGTGTTAGCTCCGCCCATGTATTGATTCAGTATCGAGAATGACCATAAATGGTAATGTTCTTCGGCCTCATGTTGTATCCACCCGCTTATGAGCCCCTCTGTTGTGTATAAAAGGGGACAATGTACGCAAGCTCTTTGTGCTACTCCTTGCAATACTGAAGAGTGTTGTGTGGATTGTAGGACCACCCTTAAGGGTTAATAAACGTTGTTTTTGTACTTTGCAGTTTCCGTGCCAACTTCCTTATAGATTTCGTTACAGAAGAGCGAACCCTTGTCTCTTGCGGGCCTAGCTGGGGCTTGTATTCATCAATTGGCGCCCGTCACGTGGGGCTCATCGGCGACTCGGATGCTCGAAGGACTGGTCGCGACGAAGGTGAGGAGTTTGGCCGGGGACGTGATCACTGCCAGCGGCGTCTTAGCCTTGGCATCCCGAGGTTTTTCTTCCTTCCCTTCCGAGCTGACCGTCTGGGTGGCGCCGGTCATCGACTGAGACCTCTTCTGTCGGTTCTGCCGTGAGAGCCGTTTGGGCGATTGTGGAGCTTGGCAGTTGGAACCTGGACTCTTGATTGGTAAGAACCGTTGTACGGTACTTGCTCCGAGTTTTAAAGCCTGGTCTGGCTATTTGAGTTTGATTGATGGTGACTAGTCATACTTTGAATTTGTCTTTGTGAAAATATATGCGTTGCAACACATATAGGCAGGTAATGTGGAGAAATTTCTCCGGAGCTGTGTAAACTTTGAACGGCGCAACGATTAAGTGCCATTTTTTCTTGATAATACTGCATATTTTGCATTATTCCTAGCATGCCTGCTTTTAGCGCACTCCGTAAGTGGTGCTGCTGTTTTGGACACCGGTTGAACCTCGAGGAATCTGCTCCAGCTCCCCCAGAGGGAACTCCTAATAGGGATATGTACGTGAAGCATGGTCTTTCTTCCATAATGTACAGCACGTTATGGAGGAAATATACGAGGAAGGATCCTGAGTTGCGATGGCCTTTGTATGGATCGTTTGATATACGTAAGATTGAGTATGTGGAACAGTGCATGTGTAAGCGACGTGCTTGTCAGGATATGTTTGAGTGTGTGCGATTATGGGTGAAGGAAGTGCGTGAGCGAGAGAAACGTGAGAAAGCGCTGTTTGATAAGGAGCAACGAAAGAATGATCATATGCGAGCGCAGGAAGCGAAGCGTCGGGAGGACCAAGAGCAAACGGACAGACAAGAGAAAGAGCGAAGGCTACAAGTTTCGGGTCAATATGTTGTTCGGCAGCCACTTTATCCTGTCCTTAATAATCCTGATGACGATTTTTATTTACTAGATCGCTCTCCGCCCCCTTATGTTGGCGCATCTGCTCCGCGGCCGCAAGATTCTGGCCCGGCTCCGGGTAAGGTCGACACACGGTCCATGTTATCGGCCGAGCATATGGCTGAGCTTCGGAAACTTTCCCTCCGTGCACTTAAGGGCAAGATGTCTAAGGATGAGTTGTTCCATACTTGGGGGTCGTGGCAAGATAGAGAGAGGGTGTATTTTCTGTCTCATTTTTCAGAAGAAGTAATTGCTGCTTTTAGAAAATATTCTAGTGTCCTTGAGCCTGACGAAGTGTCTTCGGATGCCGGAGCATTACGTAATGGTGTTTTTTCTCCCCCTAAGGCTTCTGAGGCGGCTCGGCGGCTGTTCGCTTTGTGGGACGAGGTGCTGGCCCTTAGAGAGAAAGCACGTCAACAAACGGAGGAGGAGAAGCAGTCGGATTCGTCTGCAGCAGGGGGCCACCCATCCACCTCCCAGTCAGATAAGGATGACATAGTGCATGTTAAACCAATGCGAGAGGCGGCGCCTTTGTATGTTCCTCCCAAGGGAGCAGGGACTAGCTCGGATATTAATTCTGTCGATGCTAGGGGATATTTTGTGTATAATTGGGTTTATACTCCATGGCATAGGGCCGATGTTATGGCATTAAAGAATGCGCTGCCTGACCCCCGCAAGAATCCAGCGGCCTTCTATGAAGAAGTCGAGGGGGCCTTGAATTCTTGCATTATGACCTTAGTGGATATAGACTTGTTCTTTGGCCTTATCCTACCGCCGGATACGTGGCGCTCTGTCCGAAAGGTAGATGATGCGGTTGCCTTCAAGGCCCGGTGGTCTGACCTTGAGGATGAGGATAGGGAACGGAAGCCCGCACAGAAACCACCCCAGAATATTTTAGATCTCCCTGCGGCTATTGTGGCTAAGTTGAAGACGATTATCCCCCCTAAAAAGATTGATTGGAATATGTTAGCTGCGTGTAAACAGAAAGTTGACGAGTCAGTCGCGGACTTCTTTACGCGTTTTGAGGAGACGTTTCATGATTTTAGTGGCCAGTCGCTTACTGACGACACGGGCCGCCACCTTTTCGCGGACAAATATGTGGCTAATCTGCTGCCGGCAGTTGCGGCCCGGTTAAAAGCGAGTGAGAGTTCTTGGTCCTCCGCGACACCGACGGCCCTTCTGACCATCGCCCAGTATTATGAGCGTCAGGAGCACGAGGCGAAGGGCCAGGAGGAGAAGAAATCGAAAGATCTCAAAACCAAAGTGATGTTAGCACAAGTATATGGCCCGCCCCGACGGGGTAATAATAATAGGGGAAGGGGCGGATCTTATGGTCCCCCTTCGGGCCGATCTGATTTGAATAGGAACCAGTGTGCGTATTGCAAGCAGTTGGGCCATTGGGCCAGGGATTGCCCAGCGTTGCGTGCTTCGCGTCAGGGGCACACTCCGGGTGGCCCGAGAGGTAGAGGGGGCTTCTCGAACTTTAGAGGGAATTCCAACGATAATGCCCGTTTCGATACTGCCGGACAGCACCGAGATAGCTCAAACGTTTTCGATCGCCAGCACCAGTATCATGTATCGGACATCGATCGATCGGGATATCATGATTCTCAGCATGCATAGGAGTGCGTTGGATGGGGGTCTGAATCAGTTGAGGTGCCGGTCGATCAGACGGGTCCTTATGTATCGGCTGAGGTTTTAGGTTCTACTGATCAGTTCCTAGTGGATACAGGAGCGACGCGTAGTGCATTGTCTAGGTACTTGGTTCCGGGGGCTCCCCCATCCGGCTCAATAGTTACATCGGTAGGGTTTGATGGTACACTCTCCCGAAGCCCTCTTTCACAGCCCCTTGCATTTAAAGTTGATTGTTTTTCTGCGCCCTGTCCGTTTCTGCTTGCTCCGTACACACCGGATAACATTATGGGCCTTGATATGTTAAAGCATTTTAGGGCTACAATCCGCTGTTCCCCTGAGGGTGTGAGGGTGATTTTAAATGACAACTACCCCCGCTCTGGGCGGATGTGTACGATCTCAGAGGATGCGTTGTTGGCTACCCTCCCCCGAGCTTTATGGGCGACTTCGGACACAGATGTCGGACAAATGGTGATTCCTCCGGTCCACATTAGTGTCCAGGAGGGGGCGGTACTACCGCGCCTCCCACAGTATCGTATTTCCCAGGAGGGCGAGGAAGCTCTCATACAGATTGTGCAAG
Organism: Triturus cristatus; assembly: GCF_964204655.1. NCBI lineage: Eukaryota > Metazoa > Chordata > Amphibia > Caudata > Salamandridae > Triturus > Triturus cristatus. The sequence continues at coordinate 1,867,552,203 of NC_140589.1, forward strand.
ATTTGATCGCAGTAGGAGTAGTGGAAGAAGTTCCCTATAATATCTGTAACAGTCCGATTCTCCCTATTCTGAAAAAAGACACGGATGCAAAGGTCTATCGGTTCATAATTGATTTGAGGGAGGTAAACAAGATCGTGATACCTCAGTACCCGGTGGTTTCCGATATCACGACGTTGCTTACCTTGGTCCCGCCTACGGCGACCATGTTCTCAGTGATTGATTTGAAAAATGCCTTCTTTTCCATTCCCATTCACCCTGATAGCCGATTTCTTTTTGGGTTCACATTAAACAATAGATCTTATCGTTTTTGTAGAATTCCCCAAGGTTATACAGAAAGCCCTAGTATTTACAGTCAGGCTTTGAAGCGACAGTTGGACTCCTTTGCCTTACTCGAGGGGGTCGCCCTCATTCAATATGTCGATGACATCCTGTTGGCGGCTGACACCCTGGAGTTGTGCGAGAAAAGTACGATAGCCTTACTTTCCTTTTTAGCATCCCACAATCACAAGGTCTCTAGGAAGAAATTGCAATTCTGTAGACCAAAGGTGACTTATTTGGGTCACCTTTTGTCTAAGGAGGGGCGTGCACTCACACCAGATCGTATCCAAGTAATTTTGGATACACCGAGGCCATCCACGCAGAAGGATGTGCGTGCATTTTTGGGTCTTGTTTCTTTTTGTAGACAGTGGATATTGGGGTTTTCACACATAGCTAAGCCATTACTAGCTCTCTTGACAAAAGACACGCCCATCCCGATCCCCTGGTCAGATGAGTGTGACGCTGCTTTTCAGCAATTGAGACAGGCCCTTTGTTCAGCACCAGTGTTAGGGACCCCTGATTATGCAAAACCCTTTTCGTTGTATGTGCATGAGAAAGATGGATGTGCATTATCAGTCTTAGTGCAGATGCACGGCGATAAGCAGCGCCCTTGTGCATACTTTTCGGCTGTACTTGATCCTGTCGCCCGAGCATTGCCAGGGTGTTTTCGCTCGGTTGCGGCGACAGCTGTGTCAATACGCCAAAGCGAGGGAATTGTGTTGTCCCATAAACTGTTGGTGTTAGTTCCCCACGCTGTTGATGCCCTGCTTAATCAAACAAAGACGCAGCATTTGACCAGTGCCCGTTTAACGGGATATGAGTTGACGCTTTTAGCTCCTCATATTACGTTGAAAAGGTGCGTGACATTAAACCCGGCCACATTGTTGCCATATCCCGAGACCCAGCCTGAGGCACAGAAAGTGCATGATTGTATTCTTGTGACTGAGGAACAAACAAAGGGTCGTATTGATCTCCAGGATACGCCCTTTTCAGACGTAGATGGAGAGTTGTGGGTGGATGGATCTTGCCTGAAGCTACCAGATGGTACGGCTTCAGCAGCGTATGCAATTACCACGTTACAGACCATAGTGGAGACAGCACGCATACCACAGAAATCAGCTCAAGCAGCGGAACTGATAGCGTTAACACGAGCGTGTGAGCTCAGTACAGGATTGTGTGTGAATGTTTACACAGACAGCCGTTATGCCTTCGGAGTAGCGCACGATTTCGGCCTACTCTGGAAGGAGAGAGGGTTTCTAACGTCACATGGGGTACAGATAATGCATGGGGAGTTAGTCCACAATCTTTTAACTGCATTGACATACCCAAAGAAAATCGCCATTGTTAAGTGTAGCGCCCATAGGAAAGTGGTTGATAAGGTTGGAGAAGGGAATGCGTTAGCGGATCGAGTAGCACGGGAGACTGCGATGCAGCCCGGTACTACTGCCATGTATGTAGTGAAGTCACAGGTGGAGAGATGGCATGATGCGAAGGAGGAAGTGCGAGAAATACAAAAGACCGCTTCTGACAAAGAGCGGGAACAATGGGCTAGCGAAGGAGAACTGGATGACGAGGGTTGCTGGAGAAATAAGCAGATGGATAGATGGAAATTACCCACGGCTTTTGTACAACCTATGGTCCAGATGGCACATGGGCTAGCACATGTTGGAGCTTCTGCAATTGTGAAATTGCTTACCCAAGTCTGGGAGCATCCAGAGATTGCTAGCACGGCAAAGAGGGTGGTGCAGACCTGTATGATCTGTCTGAAGTATAACCCAGGGAAAGGCACGCGAACTCCAGCAGGAGGATTTGCGACGCCCACTGCACCCTTTGAGGTTCTACAGATGGATTATATCCAGCTTGAGCGCTGTAACAATTTGAAGTATGTCCTAGTAGTGGTCTGCGCCTTCAGTAAATGGGTTGAGGCGTACCCTGCGAAAGACAATACTGCAATGACTACAGCGAAGCTATTGCTGAAAGAGTTTTTCCCCCGATACGGCGTCTGTAGACTTCTGTGGAGTGATAATGGCCCTCACTTTGTAGCGGATGTTATAAAGTATGTCTTGAAGGGCCTAGGCATCACCCAGAAGTTCCACGCCGTGTTCCACCCCCAGTCTGCAGGACTAGTCGAGAAGTATAATGGTACGCTGAAGCTTAAGATCGCCAAAATCCAAGCTTCAACGTCTTTGACTTGGCCAGACGCCTTGCCACTGGCGTTATTATCAATTAGGTCGGTGCCACACTCTCGAACCGGCCTTACACCCTATGAGATTGTATTTGGACGCCCAATGAATATTTGGGGTCCACCAAGGCCTAAGGCTGTGTATGATGTACCTTGTGTGATGATGAGTGATTATCTGGCACAGTTAACGGATAACTTGGTTTCTATTCATCAACAGGTCCGAGAGGCGCTCCCTGATCGGTCTACCGGTGAAGGACATGGTCTCCGGCCTGGAGATCATGTGATGATAAAGGTTTTCGACAGATCGAACAGTTTGGAGCCGAGATGGGTCGGACCTGAGCAAGTCCTTCTTGCAACGAGGACGGCAGTGCGAGTCTCGAACAGGAAGAATTGGATCCATTCCCTGCACTGTCGAAAGGTACCGCCCGGATTGGTGGAGTCTGCCGTGCTGACCGATCAACGAGACATCCTAGCAGCAGAGACAGACCGTGCTGCAGAGCCAAACGACACTGAGGAGCTCTTTTCGGACCACACGACTTCTGGAGGAAGGCGATATCATCTGCGACCAAGGAAGTGAGATTTCCAGTACCGGGACATACTGTCAGAACGGCCCTTGGGTTAGTGAAACGGAGAGCCGATGAGGCAAGGGGGGGGGATCAGCCCTGCATTAGTGTAGCAACACCCGTCTTGGCCCGCTGGTGAAGAAATCAACCGCTGCCCAAGGGGAAGAGTTCTGACAGACCTTCTTAGTTTCAGGAAGATATCAGGGTATTGTTTCCTTTGACATGGAGAAGAAGAAAATTCTTTGTGCGTTGGGGTTCCTGCTAACAGTAGCTATCGTTGGTATAACCACATGGTTTGTGGAGGAGGCAACTCCTGCTCGAGAGACGCTTGTATTGACGACTCCAGTGCCTGCGGAGCACTACTTTTATACATTGCCATATCAAGAGTTGAAGCATCGACAGTCCTATCTGAATAACACTTTCATTCAGATGCTGCATCACACCCACGTTGCTACAAATGCTACGAACTGTTGGATATGTGGGATGATGCCAGCCCATCAGAAGAAAGGAGGTACGCCATTCATACCACTTCCTTTCTCTCACAATGGCTCTTGTAGAGCATGGTACACTTTGTTGTTTGCCACTCGGAAACCGACAGTGGGACGATTGCTTTTCAGACTTAATAAAGAATGCCATCAGGACAAGAATGGATATCCACAAGCGAATGGGACAATTTGGGAATGGGAAGAGTACCGACCGGACAATGAATCCATCCCCTATATCTTCACGAACACCAGAGACACTGTGGGGAAGGACAAATTCGTAATCCAAGTAGCGCAAGCCCAAGCGGACCTGTGTGTCCAGAGTGTGGGTTTTATTCCTGTGGGTGTCAGTGATTGTATAACCGTACTAAACATCGATGGGTTAAACAACAGCACCTTCTTAGCGTCCCATAATACCTACTTTGTATGTGGAAATAAAGGTTATTACCGTTTGCCGGCTGGGTGGTCTGGGGTATGCTATGTATCATTCCTATTACCTCCTGTATTCTTAGCACCCGCGTCATATCATAAGGATTTAAAACTGTTGAATAATGTGACTGTAAATAGATATAAACGTACTCTATCAATTGATGAGGTGGATCAAACAGATACCAGCTTGCAACAGTATATTGATTTTAACTTAGGATTGTTCTTTTTTGTTGGAGCTGCTTTGAATAGTAGGAAGATCCGAAGATTAACGAGAGTGGTAGAAGCTGTGACTAATCAGACTGCTGCTGCTCTTGGGAATCTTACGGAAGAATTACAAATTACTAGGATTGTTGCATTGCAGAATCGTATGGTATTGGATGTAATGCTAGCTGATCGAGGAGGAGCCTGTAAAATTATTGGAAGTAGCTGCTGTGTGTTCATCCCTGATCATACGCCATCCGTTTATAACGCCATTAACAAACTGCACAAAATAGCAGCTGAAATCCACACAGAAAACGGCACTTGGTCCTTTTCTGGATGGTTTTGGGCGTTGGTTACTGCCTGGGGTTGGAAGGTTCTAACTGGTCTCTGTATTATTGTAGCAATTCTGTTCCTTTTCTGTATGTGTATTCAATGTGGACCATTGTGCTGTTCCGTATGCATTTCATTCTGCATTCCAGATAAGAAAGCTATTGCCGATGTTGCCCGCCAGAAGGGTCTAGCTAAAGAGGTTAAAGGAATGATGATAATTGACATATACGATGATTATTCTTGGAAACCAGATGTCTTCAGTAAATGCTGAAAGGGTCGTCTGTTGTAAATTAAGGCAGAATGTGATTAAGCATTTACTGAAAACATTAATGCTTTCCCTTTAGATCATGTTTTCTTCGTTATGTTGACCGAAGTCCGGGCTCCATTTTGTATTGACATGCTGCCATGTGTTCACCACGAGGAGAGTCCGACCTCTGTGTTAGTTGCTCTTGTAATCTGCCTAGCAACAGTTTATAAATAGCTCTCTCTCGTCCGTCTGGCGCATGCCCAGACTTGACCACATCTGTTATAATTAGCCTTGCTTGACCATGTCCTTTTGCGGGCTCGAGGAATGTGTTAGCTCCGCCCATGTATTGATTCAGTATCGAGAATGACCATAAATGGTAATGTTCTTCGGCCTCATGTTGTATCCACCCGCTTATGAGCCCCTCTGTTGTGTATAAAAGGGGACAATGTACGCAAGCTCTTTGTGCTACTCCTTGCAATACTGAAGAGTGTTGTGTGGATTGTAGGACCACCCTTAAGGGTTAATAAACGTTGTTTTTGTACTTTGCAGTTTCCGTGCCAACTTCCTTATAGATTTCGTTACAGAAGAGCGAACCCTTGTCTCTTGCGGGCCTAGCTGGGGCTTGTATTCATCACACCCACCCGTCATATGTCTGTCCACTGCTGGTAGTGATATGCACCCACCTCTCATATGTCTGGACACTGCTGGGAGTCATATGCAGCCACCCACACACCCCCTTGGGGCTGTACACTGCTGGCCTGGACCTACACACACACCAATATGTAGGTAACATGCTGGGCCAGTCCTTTAGACCCACATTCCTGGCGTGTGTACGCCTCGTATTTACAAATTTACTGCTGCCGTAACGGGGAACGTGTGGTATGCACCGTATCCACGCATTCATGCATGGGTACGATCCGTACCTGAGTTGGCATGGTGCCGTAGGGGTATGTGTGGTACGGTGCATGCACTCATGCGTGGGTACGGTCCATACCAGAGTTGGCATGGTGTCGTAGGGGTACGTGTGGTACGCACCATACCCACGCATTCATGCGTGGGTACGGTCCGTACCAGAGTTGTCATGGTGCCGTAGGGGTACGTGTGGTACACACCGCACACGTCCACTTCCGTTGTTGCGGTACACAGGGGTTGCTGGACAAGCCCCCCCAAGTGACCAGACCCTGGTGGTAATGTATGGCCTACATATTATAAGTTTGGGTTTGTGTATGGGGTATGTTTCCTGCCCCTCACCCCCACCCTGGCCCCTGGGTGTTGTTCTCACCTTCTGCTGTGTGTGCGTCGGGTGCGGTGCATAAGGTCCTAGGCCAAGAGGACCAGGATGACACGTACGATGGGGTTCATGGCTGTACGTCATGTATCGGGGCTCCGTTGCGTAGGATTCTGCTTTCCTGGCTGTTTTTCGCTCCCGTAATCAAAGAGACGTACGTAGTGACGTAGAGAAGAATCGTACTTGCTGGGCCGGAAAACGCTGCCTAAATACGTGCGGACGTCGCGTACAAGCAGTTCCAGATCAGAATCGTTGTATTTTTTTACCCGTATGGTCTTTTGTACGTTTCGTACAGAAAAAGGCTTTCTGTACGAATCGTACTTCCTAGGTTGTAAGATGAATTTACCTGGTACAAGTCGTACGGAGAAAACGCTCCCTACGACAATTCATACTGCCTTTTTACAGGATCGGAATCGGCCCCTTGATGTTAAGGCATTATATACCTCCATTCCTCACCTTGGAGGAATTGAAGCAGTGGAATGGGCTTTATTAAGACAATCTGCCATAGGAGCTGATGAGGTATTCATTTTGGAAATGCTGCATTTTTGTCTCCATCACAGCTATTTTAAATGGGAGAACAGGTTTTATCTGCAGATAAAGGGAACTTCAATGGGGTTTTCTGAGGCCCCAGCACATGCTAATACTTATATGGCAAAATTTGAAGAAGCATATCTATATAGCGACAAAGGATAGACAGACAATATGTCACTTTATTGCAGATATATAGATGAAATTTTTTTAATATGGAGTCAAGGTTGGGAATTTCTCGAAAAGAAAATATCCCAATTGAATTCTTTTGACGAACACATTCAATTCACCAGTACCATGAGCAAGCAGTCACTACCTTTTTTAGATGTACTGGTTAAAGTGGATAATCAAACTATCCAAACTGAGGTTTATCACAAAATGACGGACAAGAATAATGCTCTATCATTTTATAGCTTTCATCCTCAAAACCTGATTTACAATCTTTCATTTTCTCAATTTATACGTGCGAAAAGAATATGTTCTGATGACACTTCACTACAAAAAAACATCTGTACACTTAAAAGAAGATACCTGTCGAAAGGGTATCCAGAAAAGATTCTGAATGATTCTATAAAAAAAATGGAAAACAGGTCACGTGTTAGTCTGTTGAAGAATAAACCGAAAACTGAAATGACTAGACAAGTATTTGTCTCTAAATTTTCTACCTGCTCTAGACAATTAAAGAGGATCATCAACAACAGATGGGAAATTTTAGAAAACAAAAGTGATTTTCGTAATTTGTTCAAGGAAAAACTATTACACGCTTATGAACGTTTCAAAAACCTAAAGGAACTGCTGACATATAAACCTAAAGTACCTTACAAGAATTTAAGGGCACCCAAAGGTGCTCTAATTGTGTGCACTGCAACAACGTAATATGTGGTAATGTTATTAAACATCCAATGTCAGGGGAAACTATAAAATTCAAACATAACGCTGACTGCAATTCCAAAAACTTGATTTATGGCATGAAATGCCCGTGCGGTCTGTTTTATATTGGTAAAACCGAACGCAAAATAAATACCCTCATATCTGAACATAAAAGTACCATTAGAAATAGCAACACCAAAAGTAGTCTAGCACTTCATTGGTTAAAGGCACTGCATTCAATTGCGCAACTTAAATTCCAGGTCATAGAAATTATAGATCATATACCTGGTAGAGATCTCACTAAAACTTTGCTACAGAGAGAGGTCTTCTGGATAAAAAAATTGGACACTCAGGACCCGAAAGGGATTAATGATAAAGTAGATTTAGGCTGCTTTTTGTGAGCGCATCATTGTGGATTGCGCCTGTGGGAGTTGTGTGAGTTTTTGATTCACACATGAATGTCGATATCACGCTGAACAATTTATGCCACAAATGGATTGATGTTGTTACATCTAAAAACCTTTGTATACACTTTTTTATGTTGTCCTTTGTTTATGTTTTAGTGTTCCCACTTACTAACCTCTGTTGTTCACTTTGTCGTTTTTTTTGGTTAGGATATGTGTCCCTTTTTTGGTGCCTCTTTTCAATTCACTTAGAGATTTCTCACGGTGTATTTGTCTTAGGTTTACTTTGTTTCCTGATACAGGATGTTTGCTTTAGGTCGAGTTCATTTATTATTATTTTTTCATTTTCTTCATGAATCGGGTAGTTTTTATTAGTATTGCAAAGGAGAACTACAACGTTGTAGTCCTATGTCGGTTTCCATGTCAGTTACGTATTGGAGTAGACGTCACTGAACTTGCGGTATACTGGCGTCCAACGTAGGATGGTATCCACAAGATTGTTTGAGAAGTAGACAAGACGTAGATATACTCTGGTAGCTAAAAGCTTTGAAAAGGTAAGAATATTAGGCTTGAGATGGCGGTTAGATTTGGAGGTGTGAATCGTTGTGATTTCTTGATGGGGAGAACAACTTTCTTGTACCATTCTTGTAGGTATTCGTATTTGAGTAAAGCGAACTAATCTCCACTTTGACGGCAGCATTTTGCAAGGTCAGTCTTGAGCACAAGCATGGTTGTTGGCTTGTTTCACGGTTTCATGATTTAACATCAGCACAGTGTTTAAGGACTTATTCAAATTCTTTTCATAGGAGCTTATGTGTGGTAGCTCGCCAAAAGAGATTGTCCTCGTGAGTTGTTTATATGTGTCGTTTTCTGGTGTTTAATCCTCACTTGGATTTGTGTTTGGTTTATGGTGGCAGTTTCCTTAAGAACACTGTTTTTTGAGTTTTCTTTCTAAATAATTAATTTTTTTGGATTCAGAATGTAACAACGTTTAACAAGCTATGGGGTCAGTGTAATATTGATAAAATATGTGTATTCGTGTTTCTTTGGTTACAGTTATGTATCATTGGAATATATGTTAGGCCTGGGCTAAAATTGCGATAATTTGACATTTTCGCGTTCCGTGGAAAGCGCGAAAATGTCAAAATTTCCGCAATCCGCATCTTACCGGTAATTTTTTTATTGCTCGCACTGTAAAAAAATACATTCTCGCGTGCGTGCGATCACCTTAACTGAATCACAGCGTTCGCCGACAAGTTTTCCCGATCCGGTCGCATTTTCCACGAGATGTTGGATTGTTGGTAGCCATTTGTGCTGTCTCGCGACTGTTCGCGCCCGCATTAATGTCATTTGTCGCACGATCACGTCATTTATCGCGCGATCACGTCTTTCTTCTCGCGATCATGCACCGCAAGAGTATGAGACGATTGAGATCTCGAACACGTCAGTCTCCACCGCGAGTGAGAGTGTGAGGACGTGGGCATATCATATCGAACGCGAAAAGGAGCAAGAGACCCAGAACACGTCATATCCAACGCGACAGGGAGCGAGAGAATGCAATCAAGTCATTTTGGACACGCCATCGACATCCGGCGGAAGTAATGTGAAGCTCGAGAACTCGAACATGTAAAATGTTCAATTTGGAGAAGAATATCAGCTCTAACAGCATGAAACCTTCTGCAAATGATGATTTGGATGTAAACAACTCCTCAGATTGACATTTGGCTGTCCTTTTTTGTGCAAGGAGTCCTTTTTTAAAAAAGTGGGGAGAGGGAGGAAGTGCCACAGAATCTCCAACTTTCTGTTCCTGTCCAGCAGGCTCCTCCCAGTGCTTTGTCCATCTCCTGCTCATTCTGCCTTTGGATTTTGAGCTGGAAAGATCACTCTTTTTGTCTGCTGCATCATTGCAATTGGATTTGAGGATTTTTTAATTGGATATTTTACAAGTAAGTGGTTGTTGTGTCTGTTTGATTGGGGGCATTGCAGTTGTTGTAACAACAATTAATTTTTGGTAACTATCATTCCTTTTTTTTAAATGTTGTGGGTAGTAGTAGGCCCGAGCTAGTCATGGCCTCATGGGTGTGTGCATGATGAAGCAACTGTTCCTTTGGTGTTTTTTGAATGTATTTCATTTTCAAGCATCATTTAGGGCCTGGATGGCATTGGATTGAGTTGGGAAATGTGTTTTTTTGGGGTGGGCTTTCTGTTGTTGGGCCTGGCCTTGTGGCTGGTGGCCATTTTGAAGCCTTGGCCTGCAAGCTTGTCTGGCTTTGTCTACCAACAGGCCTGCTTTCATCTGGTAGGATCAGAGCAGGTAGCCACAGCTTTATTAATCAAGTGTTTCTGTGTGGTCTATTGAATTTAGACATCATTTAAGGCATGGATGGCATTGGATTGAGTTGGGAAGTGTGTTTGTTTGGGGTGGGCTTTCTGATGTTGTTGGGCCTGGCCATGTGGCTGATGGCCATTTTGAAGCCTAGGTCTGCAAGCTTGTCTGGCCTTGTCTGCCAACAACAGGCCTGCTTTCATCCAGTAGGCTCAGAGGCTGAGTAGGTAGCCACAGCTGTATTAATCAAGTGTTTCTGAGTGGTCTGTTGAATTTACACATCATTTAGGGCATGGATGGCATTGGATTGAGTTGGGAAGTGTGTTTTTCCATGGTGGGCTTTCTGATGTTGTTAGGCCCGGCCATGTGGCTGGTGGCCATTTTGAAGCCTAGGCCTGCAAGCTTGTTGTCTCTTGTCTGGCCTTGTTGTCTGCCAACAGGCCTGCTTTCATCCAGTAGGCTCAGAGCAGGTAGCCACAGCTGTTAATCAAGTGTTTCTGTGTGGTCTGTAGAATGTAGACACCATTTAGGGCATGGATGGCATTGGATTGAGTTAGGGAAGTGTGCTTTTTTGGGGTGGGCTTTCTGATGTTGTTGGACCTGGCCATGTGGCTGGTGGCCATTTTGAAGCCTAGGCCTGCAAGCTTGTCTGGCTTTGTCTGCCAACAGGCCTGCTTTTATCCAGTAGGATCAGAGCAGGTAGCCACAACTGTATTAATCAAGTGTTTCTGTGTGGTCTGTTGAATTTAGACATCATTTAGGGCATGGATGCCATTGGATTGAGTTGGGAAGTGTGTTTTTTTGGGGTGGGCTTTCTGATGTTGTTGGGCCTGGCCATATGGCTGGTGGCCATTTAGAAGCCTAGGCCTGCAAGCTTGTCTGGCCTTGTCTGCCAACAGGCCTGCTTTCATCCAGTAGGATCAGAGCAGGTAGCCACAGCTTTATTAATCAAGTGTTTCTGTTTGGTCTGTTGAATTTAGACATCATTTAGGGCATGGATGGCATTGGATTGAGTTGGGAAGTGTGTTTTTTTGTGGTGGGCTTTCTGATGTTGTTGGGTGTGGCCATGTGGCTGGTGGCCATTTTGAAGCCTAGGCCTGCAAGCTTGTTGTCTCTTGTCTGGCCTTGTTGTCTGCCAACAGGCCTGCTTTCATCCAGTAGGCTCAGAGCAGGTAGCCACAGCTGTATTAATCAAGTGTTTCTGTGTGGTCTGTTGAATTTAGACATCATTTAGGGCATGGATGGCATTGGATTGAGTTGGGGAAGTGTTTTTTTTTGGGGTGGGCTTTCTGATGTTGTTGGGCCTGGCCATGTGGCTGGTGGCCATTTTGAAGCCTCGGCCTGCAAGCTTGTCTGGCTTTGTCTGCCAAAAGGCTTGCTTTCATCCAGTAGTGATCAGAGCAGGTAGCCATAGCTGTATTAATCAAGTGTGTTTGGGTGGTCTGTTGAATTAAGACATCATTTAGGGCATGGATGGCAATGGATTAAGTTGGCAAGTGTGTTTTTTTGGGGTGGGCTTTCTGATGTTGGTTGTCTTAAAGACATGCTTTTGTTGTGTGTGTCTGGTGTGTGTTGGTGTGCAATGCATGCACCCTGCTGACCTTTTTGGGGCCTGTGAATTTTCGTATTTGCATTTTGTTGCATTAAAAAGGCAGAGCAGTGTGCTTTAGCATACATCCTTTGCCTGGCTTTTATAGGCCTTTTGTCAGCTCCTGGTGTTTACCAGGCCCCCTGGTTGTTTGTGATTTGTGAGTGTCCATGTGGCTGGTGGCGTTTTTTTGTGTTGGGAGTTATTAGTGTCCTGCTTTTGCCATATAGGCCTGCATGGTTTTCCTATTGGCTTACTGCTTCCATCCATCCACCCCCTTTGCCAGCAGCAGCTCCATGGATGATGAGATGCTAAAATAATTTAATGGCAAATAGGGTCCACCCCACTTCCATTACATTTTTATTTTGGTGGTTCTTATTATCTTTCCTATCCTTCCTGAGAGTGTAGTGTGTGACTGTACACAGTGGTATAACATAGCCCTTGTTGAAAAAAAGTCAGAAATGGCTAGACTATATCTCTTGTTTGCACTAGTACAGTAGTAAGTAACTGAACCACAACAGCAAATGCAACATTTCACTGATTTTCTTCTCCTGGCTTATTTGCTTTTAGGTGCACAAAAAGCCAGAGGAGGAGGTGTCATCATTATCACTCGTTGTACTGCCAGCCAGACAGAAGTCCTGCTGTGCATCAAGTCCACGTGTGACCAGAACTTGTTGTGCATCTGCATCCTGCCTGACATCTAAAGAAGATGGCCCCAAAGAAAGGTACCAGGTCCAGTACCAAGAAAGTTGCCGGTGAGAAGTAGGAACAGAAAGAGGAAGTGCCATTAACCACGACTGGTGTGCCGGCCAATGTTTTTTTTGGCACCAAAAAAGTTATGCCTGCAGCAGCGTTGTCCAGAAACCAAGCTGGGAGCATCACCTCAGCAGGAGCGGTCCAACCTCACCAACCTAGGCCCAAGGCCTTGAGTGTCGCAGAGGTAGCCAGTCTACTAACGAGCAGCGATGTTGAAATGTCATTATCGCAAAGTAGTACACAATCAACGCAGGCGGAAACTCAGCAGATAAGTGTGCAGCCGCAACAAGAACAGCAGCAGCCGCAACAACAGCCCACCATAGTAGTTGTTGCTCCTGACGTAGGGGCATTTCAGGAAATCGAGCTTCCTGCAGACAAAGTGGAGCAAACCACTGTTTCGGAAGATCTATTGTCTTCCAGACCACCAGCAAGGAAAAGGAGGCTTAGTCCATCATCTTCTTCTTCAAGCCCCGCCACTTGGCAGCCACCAGCTCAGTCTGAGAGTGATGCACGCCACAAGACAATGCTTCTGAAAAGGAAGGTCCCACAAAAACTTAGAGTTATGGAGGAAGATGTAGAAGAGGGGGGTGATGTTGATGAAGACGAGCCAGTCATCACGCACATCACTCCCGCCCCTAAGGGATTGGAGACCAACATTCTCACCCTATCCAGAAAGGCTGCTACTGAGCGGAATGTAGCACGGATATCACCAACACAGGTTACACCACCACTACTTCCTGCTGCCATATTTTCCAAGGCCCAGCAGGGACCTACATCCAGCTCAACCATCTCAGTAGGTAGTGGTAGTAAAAGTCACAGTGTAGCTGCACAGGGTCACAATCCAAGCACAACCTCCAGTTCATCTGGTATTGGAAGTGGCACATCCAGCAGTGCCAGAAAGTTCTCCTCCCCAGTTTGGGACTTCTTTTCTGTTAGCACCAAGGAAGAGAACGTTGCTATATGCTCAATTTGTCGACAAGGTGTTCGGCGGGGTAAGCTTGGTACAAACTATGGTACCGGAGGCCAAGCAAGTCATCTCAGAATACACCACACTATCGTGTGGGAGAATCACCTACTTCAGTTAAAAGAAAGTAGAAAAACTCAACCCATTGAAGTTGGTCAAGAAGAATCAGGGGGCGTTATTATTGCGGTGGAAGGTGAAGAAGAGGGAGGCATTTCTAGCCCTGTCCCCAGTAGTGTAGTGGTCCCGCCCACATCCTCCTCAGTAACATCTGAGTGGCACCGCAGTAAGAGCCATACTCAGAGTCAGGCTGAGACACCAAGGCGACCGAGTACCGCAATGAGACAAACTGCGTCGTTGAGCCTAAGTGGGTTAATGAAAACAACAGCACCACAAAGGAAAGTAATCCAGCCTACCATTGAGAGCATGCTTAGGTTGGAGGGGCAGTTCCAACGCAACCACCCTGTGGTAAATATTTTATTACCGGTACTATTTTTTATGCGGTAAAATCTAGTAAGAATAACTCAGTATAAATAAGAGGCAGAATCCGTGGTATTAGAGGTTCTGAAAGGCTTTATTCCTCTACAAAGGAATTATGGTTCGAACCATAGGCTTCAAATTCCATCACCACGGGGGTTCAGGAAGGGAAGGCAATACATTATTGACAAGTAAAGATATTTATATGAAAAGCATTACATTAAGACAGATGCAGGAGGCGTAACAGCTGATAATACAGATAATGATACACATACGTAATGAAAAAGGCGTACATATGGGCGTAACTAGATACGTCATTAAACATGATGTCACAAGTGGGTGGATCCATAAGAGAATCCTGCAATGTCAGCAGAAATATTTGGCAGAGATGCGCGCGCAGCCGCATGACGTGTGATTGACGTGCAACTAGAGGGTGAAGGGGACTTGACATTTAGCTCTACATGTGGAGACAGAAGTCTGAGGGGTCATGTCAACCTAATCCCAAATCATATCTAATATCTTATGTTTAAAGAACTGTATTATCCAAAAGGAAAGGTCTCTAGGACGGAATCTATTCTATACTGACTGTTAGTGCGTGTACAAGCGTCTAAGTGTCTACATGAGATGCGAGGGGGCAGGAATCTTCCATGGTAACAGGGGCTATGAATTACTTGCATGAAGACCGTGAGGCCTGGCCCTTTGCTCGGTAGCTGGAAGGATGTTTATCTAAACTACTAGACAGGAATGCATCGGGTGAGGAGCGGAGCAGATAATCTTGAAGGTGAAATACAGTTTTTGGCAGGCAACAGGCTGGATCAGGCACCGTTAGCCGCGCAGGGAGTAGGACAAAGTTCATGGATACAGATGCGGGCTCGGACTGGAGCTGTCAGAGGCAGAAGGCAGGAAAAGGCTTGATGGCAGAATTCAGGGCCTACTCGCCTGAATCTGTAAAATGTGGAAAGTGAACCACATAAAGTCGGTGGCCTTTCATACTTAGGAATGGAATATCTGACCCATTCATGGCGGATCTGAAAGAGGACATGTTGACGGTGGACGCACATATATTTGCGTCTTCATAACTGGAACTGGAGGGAACATACATGTACTTGTAACATGCACATGGAGCCGTTGGGGTCTACGATAGGGGACATAACTGATCACAAAATTCATATTTCCTCATTCCCTCCTTGTCCCCTACGGACCCTCAGGAGATATCGATCTTCATCAATCCATCGATCTGTTCATATAGCATCATTTGTTCTTCTTTCTTCTTCCGGGATCTTGAACGAAAACTTGGATGCGGGATACACGATGTGGCACACAGACCACAAATCGCTGGCCCACATTGTAGACATAAGCAGCAACTGAATAGTATGAGGAAGCCAATACCCAGGAAGGATAGGATCCTCCATCCCCAGGCTGACAACACGCTCCAGAACCAACCGGACCAAGTCCAGGTGCCTGGACTCTGGTGTATCTGGCTTATAATCTTATGAAGGCGAGTTATGGCTTTATATACTGACGGCGAGTTTTCTGGTATGAAAACACAGCAACTTGATCCGATGACCCTACAAGCTCCGCCCCTATCGGCCAGGATGACGTCAAGGACAAGACGATTTTGAAGCACAACAATCCGCATCGCAGACTGCTCTTCTGTTAAATTGCCTAAGGCGGAAGTAGTCTCGTTCACTACTGCTTCAAGGGTTCTAGTTAATCTACGTATCAGTTTACTATTAGTGACTGTACCTATATAGGGAAAGAAACCTTTATTGAAATCTGTGTATTGCTCCCATGCCGTTTCAGTGTAATCGACAATCGGGAGATCTCTCTGCGGTCTATTGTGTACTAAATGGGTATTTCTGTGATAGTCAGGAGGTGCTAGGAAAACAGGTGGCAGAAGGAATGCTATGTAACAGGTACCATCCCAATCTAGAGGTAAACGTATATATGCGGTCTGGCCACATATGAAGTAGGAATGACGGGAAGCTCTAAATGTAGACTTGCCTTGATCACTGAATTTTATTACAGTGGTGCATTTACTATGGCCCATGTGTATGGAACCATTCTTTCTTACACATAATTCTCCTTTAACTGGAAATACTGACATAGCGGGCAAGATTGGTGTAGCTTCGGATTCAACATTCAGAATCATGAGGTTAAGTGTAAAATTACCTAATCCATATACTTCATTTTCTAGATCAGTTCCTGTTCTTTTGGGAAGTCCCTCCTTGTTAGGGTAGCAGACTTTAAGCAAAACTAGGTTCAGGTTTCCCCATACCCAGTTGTCTTGATAAACTACTGAATTTGAATCTAGGGAATTAATCAAACTAAACCATGCTCCACAGGAGCCATTGTGTGTGAACGGATACGGAAAGAGAGGCAAAACTCCCTTATAGTTCTGATAGGGAGGGAGTCGGCCACATATCCAACAATTTGTAGCATTGCTGGTCTGATGGGAATGATGTAACATACTAATAAAAGTGTTGTTGCGCAGCGCAAATCTATAAGACAACTCATGCGGAGGTAATTCGCTAAAAGAATGTTCAGCAATAGCATTGTAAACACGCTTAGAAATAGGGTAATACATATGTAGCAATACACTAGAAATGATGATCAGAAGACTTAGAAAAAACAAAATTAATAATGTCACTATGCAATGACTACAAAGCGATTTACAGTACGCATGTTTTCTAAGCTGTATCTGTCTATTTCTCTCTCTATTTCGGTCTAGAGGATACATGTCAGAGACAAATTCAACCGATTCACCTTGGAGAGGACTTAAACAATCAAATTGTCTGACTTGCTAGACCTTAGTTTCAGTTTATAGAGTTCGTTCTTTGTCTGTTCAACCAAGGGGAGCTTTGAGTCTGTCTGTGAGGGAATGCGGGGCTGAGTGTTCACATCGGACGGAAGTCCATAAAATTTCTTGATATGGCTCGAGTGCAACCACCCTTTACGTCCCTCAATCTTCACGGCTGTCCTTGTTGTCAGCAAGACGAGTTTGGGCGACTTCCACCTGGGCTCCAGCTGGGTCTTCCGGTCGAAATTCCTCACAAGAACCAGATCACCTGGAACCACGTCATGGGGCTTTACCTCAGTGTTATCGGGAAAAGCTGCAGCTACCTGTGAACGACAAGATTGTAGTGCAGACATCAAGGAAGCCAGGTAATCTGTCAGCATATTACAGTCAAAATCGGTGATTTTACGAGGTATAGGCGTCCCCCACATATTTGGTGGTCTACCGAAGATCACCTCATACGGGGATAGCCCTGTTCGAGAATGTGCTACCATTCTCATGTAAAAGAGCGCAACTGGTAAGGCTACTATCCAATCGACACCTTTTTCTCTACATATTTTGGACAATCTAATTTTCAGAGTTTGGTTATGACGTTCCACGAGACCTGCTGCCTCGGGATGTCGGACACAGTGGAATTTCCATTGGTAACCTAACAAAAGCGAAACGTGTTTCATTATTTCGGATGAGAATGGCTGGCCGTTATCTGAGTACACGACACGTGGTAAACCGTACCGTGGGAAGAATTCTCGAACTAACTGTTTGGCAGTAGTCGGGGCAGTGTAATCTGAAACCGGGTAGGCTTCTGTCCAACGGGAAAGTGCACAGACAACTACGAGAACATATTTGAATCCTCGACATCGTTCCATCTGGATATAATCCATCTGGAGGACTTCAAAAGCATGATCGGGAGGTTGAAATCCACCCTGCTCTAAGGGGATGCTGTCTAGCATAGCTTTTTCTCCTAGGTGCGCTGGACTATGTATTGTGTTAATGATGACTTGAACCATGGAGTCGGGAAGAAACCATATAGATTTTCCCTTCGTCATCCATCCTTGATCCGTTTGGATCCCTCCTAATTCAGTCCATTTCTTTATTTCTTCTGGTGTAGCATGTGTCTGTATGTCAATTACATCAAGGGCGGGATCCTTAACTGTCATGCAATGTGTTGGTGTCGGGACTATTGTCTTTGTCGTGTCAGTTGTATGAGTCTGGTTCTGAGCAGTTTGTTTAGCTGTTCTGTCAGCTAGGTCGTTACCCTGAGAAATGATATCGGTAACTTTTGTATGGGCTTTGCATTTCATAATCGATATTGCAGTAGGTAGATGAATCGCGTCTAATAGAGCTTGAATGAGGGGTCCGTGTTGGATGTGGGCACCGTGAGAAGTTAAATAACCTCTCTCTCGCCACAGTACGCCGAAGTCATGGACGACTCCGAATGCATAACGTGAATCTGTGTATATGTTGACTTTCTTATTTTTGGCTTGAATACAGGCTTGTGTCAGAGCGATGAGCTCTGCTGCTTGAGCTGACAAAGTGTTAATACAATTTGTTTCAATGACTTCAGTGTCTGTTGTGACTGCGTAAGCGGCCACTAACTCTCCTGTACTTGTTCTCATACATGAACCATCTACATACAATGTTAGGTCCGGATCTGATAAAGGGATGTCTGTCAAATCTTGTCTGGGTTTCGTCGTGATAGTAATGACTTCAATACAATCATGTGCTAATGGATCTGTTCCGTTTACTGGCAAAAGTGTGGCAGGATTTAATGTATTACAACGTCTGATTTCTATGTGTGGCTGAAACAATGTTAATTCATAACCTGTGAGTCTTGCTATAGTCAAGTGTTGTGTTTGTGTGCGGTTCAAGAGAACCTCTACTGCGTGTGGTACTTGTACTGTCAATTGATGTCCTAACACTATGGCATCGCTTTGTCTGATTGCTAAAGCTGTTGCTGCCACTGATTTCAGGCACGCAGGAAGAGCCTGAGCTACTGGATCTAATGTACTAGAGAAATAAGCACATGGTTTGTGTGATCCTGCTTGTTCCTGAGTGAGTACTGACAAGGCAGTACCTTCGCGTTCTGTAACAAAGAGTGTAAAAGGCTTACTGTAACATGGTGTTGCTAAAACAGGTGCTTGACACAAAGCTTTCTTTAAGCTTTCAAAGGTTTGCGTATGTTCTTGAGTCCAAGGGAGGACAGTCGATGTGGCTGCCTCCTGTGTTGTCAACTGGATGAGTGGTTTTGCTAGAAATGCATATTGAGGGATCCACTGCCTACAGTATGAAGTGAGGCCTATAAAAGCCCGCACCTCCTTTTGTGTCTTGGGTGGTGACATGTTAGCAATTAACTGGATGCGGTCGGGTGTAAGCTGTCTTCCCTCCTTGGACAGCAAGTGCCCAAGGTAAACAACTTGCTGGACACAGAATTGCAGCTTAGAAGGGGACACCTTGTGCCCCTTGTCGGCCAGAAATTTTAAAACCGTCAGTGACGCCCTTTCACATTCAGGTTCGCTTCGGGCGGTGATCAGCAGATCATCGACATACTGAAGCAAGGCAGTGTTAACTGGCATGTGGATACTGTCAAGTTCTCGTTTCAGTGCTTGGCTATAGATGCTGGGGCTTTCTGTGAATCCTTGAGGTGCGCGTGTGAATTTAAAACTTCGTCCATTTAAACTGAATCCGAACAAATATTGACTTTCCGGATCTATTGGGACACTAAAGAAAGCATTCTTGAGATCAATTACAGTAAAGAACGTTGCTTCTGAATCAATAGCTGTTCGTAATGAAGAGATATCTGGGACCACAGGGTATTGTGGTACAATACATTTATTTAATTCGCGTAGATCAATAACTAATCGATATACTGGTGGTGCTTTTGGATCCGTTCTCTTAAGAATCGGAATTATCGGGGAATTACATACATTGGAGTCGGTTTCTACAACCACTCCTTGTGCAATGAGCTCGTCAATGATTTGCAGCAAAGCCACAACAGCATCTGGTGGTAACTTGTATTGTCGCATTCGTGGTAGTACTACTCCTGTTTTTAGTGTGACTCGATATGGTGTAATGTTCATGCAACCAACATCAGTGGGGCCTTGTGCCCATAGATGTGTAGGTAAATTCTGCAGCCGGTGATCCATGTCTCTGGACACGTAGTGACCTTTGAAGTCACGTAAAAATAATCGTACTCCTTCCGGAGAACAACATATTATAGCTCCTAGAGCTTTCAATGTTTTTATACCTAACAAGTTTTCTGGACATGATTTAGTAAGCAATAAATCTGTAGTTCGTGTCAATGGACCAACCGTAAGTGGAAGGGGTTGCGTTACTTCATTAATGATAGGCTTTCCTGAGAATCCAAGGGAAATATTCCGTGAGCCTGAGAGGGGTGCCCCTGGAACTTCACTGCGTCGTATAGTTGTTCTGCTTGCCCCTGTATCAAGTAAAAACTTTCTGTCTTCCCCTAATAGTTCACTATGTACATAAGGTCCCTCTTGATCTACAGGAACCTCGATAAGGGGTAAGCCAACTTCCCTCTCTAGGCTATTTCATGTGTATCGCTGATAATCGGGATAGTCATTTTGTGCATACTGGTACATCTGTTGCGTTGTTGCTTGTGTTGCAGCAATAGGCTGCTGCTGTGATGGTGCTACGGTCTGTTGTGGAGCTGCCTGTTGCGGAGCTGGCCTAGATTGTGCATGCTGAGGGATTTGTGGTTGGTTCTGATCCTGTCTAGGTGGACGTGGTCTTTCCTGGGTTCTACCCGTGGCGATATTATGTTTCAGAACTAGACAATCGTGTATATAATGACCTTGTTGTTTACAATAGTTGCATGTCCCTTTCGTCGGACCTGCGGAATCACCTTTTTTATGACCATCAGCTGGAACTGACTGGGCAACAAGCATTTTCATTTTCGTATCTTTCATACGTCTTTGTTCATGTTCTTGTTCTTCTCTAATTCTATTGTGGTGATATTGTAACATCTGTAACATCTGTGACGGGGTGTTACCTTGCCAGGTGCTCTCAAATTCTAATACTCTATTCTTAACTTGCGGTAGGGAATTTTCAACTAATTTTGTCACAAACAGATGTGGATATGACTCACTACTTGCTTTTATGCCACTATTTATACCAAAACATTTTTCAAATCTGGAATAGAAATCACTAGTGTCTTCATCTTGCTTTTGTTTACAGGCTGAGATTGCACCCCAGTCTTCTTTTTTCGTAGTTAATAAACGTGGCAGTACCTGCACTAGTAATCCTGGTAGTGCTGTAGTCTTTTCCCCAAGCCCTGATCCTGCAGCTCGAGCCTTTTCTTCGTTTTCTAATGCTGTCCAATCTATCTTTTGGTCTCCCACCTCCCATTCCTTTTCTTTGAGTTTCTCGTAAACACCGGCAGGCATTAATACTTTTAATATTTTCATGATGTCGGGGTAGGTATACTCTCCCATGAGTAACATGTCTTTTATCTCACGGTGGAAACCTGCTGGATCCTTGTCATGGCTGGGTACTACTTACTTCATTTCTAATAATTCAATTTTAGTTATAGGCGTGTACACAAACACGCGTTTAAAGATATTATCTTCACCTCTGATGGGGTGTACTTCGCGTAAGGGATTCTGTCTATGTGATACATTTTTCTCCCCATGGTGGGAACTGGAACATGTTCTGGGCATACGAAAACTATATACTGGTTTCGAAATTCTAGAATTACTTTAATTAAATCAGTACCTGACCCTCTCCATTTATTCGTGAGTAATTCTGTCAATATGTCAGGTAAGGGTCCAGGATCGGAGTGTTGGCTTTTATATAATATAAGGAGGTGTTGAATAATGTATATACTAGCTAAACGCTGTTCGTATGGGGTAAGGTTCAGAAACGTGTGTGCTAGTGCATCATCACTGTATTTACTGGGACTGTCAGCCCATTGTACTGCTGACCTGGCTAATTCTTGTTCGTCCATGGAATCGAGCATATGGTACCCCCTTCGGTCTCGGAGTAATTTATCAGCGGCTTGGAATAGGTGTTCAGGAGACCTTGTATTTAACATAGGGGCTTGAAAATGTCTGTTACATTCTGGACGTATCGGATGTATTGGATCATTTAGGCATCTGGTATTATTAAAAGATCTTCCTTTACCTACATAAGCCATCGTTTCTAATTGTCCTGCAGGCATTTCGTCCTCCTCCCCCTCTGATTCATGTTGATCTGACTCTAATCTTTCTGTATGTATTCGTTCTACTTCTTTGCGAATCTTACGGCACATAACTACTATACATGTCTGTTTATCATGTTTCCCTTCTGATATATTCTGGCCCCATCTGGTAAGTACTTGCATTTCCTCCTGATCTACCCCAGGCCTATCTCTGTTTCTGATCACACAGTTTATGAAGAAGCGTAACAGTTGTCTCTGTACATCCACTTTCTGGTATTCCATGGCTTCGTCAATACTTTCAGGGCCTCGCCCTGATTGGACAAAGTGATATATATTGTCTAAATGTGCCACCATTCCTGGTAGCGTCGCTAAATACCTTGAAGCTCGTCGTATACGTAGTGATGACAGCAGCATACCGTCCCGTCTACCGGGCACAGGATCATATCTACAATCCACTAGATGCTCTTTAAACAAGTCTGAAGTTGCTAGTTGGGGTGTACGTTCGTATGCTAAATCTCTAAGGGATAATTTATTTCCTCGGGGTGGCGTGGCAAAAATGTCTGTCGTACCTCCTGTCGCACCGTCTGAGGTGCTAGGCACGAAAGGATTTGTTGGATGTAAGATAGAAACTGTAGATGTAGGAAAAGCGGTAGAAACAGATGGGCCTGTGGGAATGTGCGTAGGAGTTTGTTGTTGCGGGGATACAGACGGATGATCTTGGCGTTGAGCACCATCGGTGGGCGGTGTGTGTGGTGGAGCATTAGCATATTCAGGAGCTACATCGTCTAAATAGGAAGAAAGGAAAACGTCTTTTGCTGTTTTGGGATGTGCTTTTATCGGGAGTAATGGAGGTGTCAAGTTTTTCGGTATTTCCGGGGTGGCCTGAGGTAACCCTTCGGCCAAAAGAGGATACATACCATTCATAAGAGTGTTTCGTTGTCTGTCTACTTGTTCTGCTTTTACTCGGGTACCTTCCTCAATTAATAAATTTTCTCGGGTTTTATTCGAATTCTCCCTACTTTTTTCTTCCTGCGTTTTTTCCGTACGTCTATATGATTCTTTACGCCATAATTCAATGGCATCTTTCTGTGACTGTCTGGCTTTCTTTTTCCATAATTCTTCTTCTACTCTCATGATGCAATCTGCATCCCAGGTCCCAGCTGCGGGCCATCTCTGACTTTCTGGTAAATCCTTGGTGTAGTCCACCCATAAATCAAGAAATAATACGGCGTCTAGGCCATGTTTATGATACATAAAGTACCCTGGAGTGTCCCTAGGTGGAATGGGAACAGCTTCTTCGAGTACCCCTTTTCTGGTTTTGATCTGTCTTAATTTTGAAAAGAGCGGCATTTTTAAACCTTATTATTTGAACACGCTTAATACAATAAACACAATAATGAACAATCATTCACACCACAATATGTAGAACGTATTAAAAACATTTAACATTTAACAGTTTTAACGAACGATGATAACTAATAGAAAACTAGTTACTGACATAATACTAACACTAGATAATACTTAATTATATGCAAGACATACTAGATATACTGCTAAACAGTACAGATACACTGCTGAAACAGTGCAGACCGGATTTGTGTACCCAAACCCGTCTTGACCGGCACAACCTATGTGCACGTTTAAATGCCTCCCCGGCAACGGTACTCACCGGGTAGCACGGAACGGAAGGCCTCGGAACTGAACTGGACTGGACCGGACTGGACTCGACTCGACTGGACTCGGAACTTCGGAACCTGGTGGGCCTCGGTATACCTCGGATCTTGCTCTCTCAGCTAGGCTCTGGTCGGGATACTTCGCACTTCTCACCGCCTCGTCTGGGTGTTGATCGCAGCCTCAGTCGCCCCCGCTTGGCCGGAGGGAGATACAGGAAATCCTGCGGGTACGCGTTGTTGTCCGTCCAGCTGTGGCAGGAGACCGGGCCTGCAACGCACCTCCGGCGCATGAGATGAGAAAGTGTCCCTGTTCGGGCGCCAATTTATGTGGTAAATATTTTATTACCGGTACTATTTTTTATGCGGTAAAATCTAGTAAGAATAACTCAGTATAAATAAGAGGCAGAATCCGTGGTATTAGAGGTTCTGAAAGGCTTTATTCCTCTACAAAGGAATTATGGTTCGAACCATAGGCTTCAAATTCCATCACCACGGGGGTTCAGGAAGGGAAGGCAATACATTATTGACAAGTAAAGATATTTATATGAAAAGCATTACATTAAGACAGATGCAGGAGGCGTAACAGCTGATAATACAGATAATGATACACATACGTAATGAAAAAGGCGTACATATGGGCGTAACTAGATACGTCATTAAACATGATGTCACAAGTGGGTGGATCCATAAGAGAATCCTGTAATGTCAGCAGAAATATTTGGCAGAGATGCGCGCGCAGCCGCATGACGTGTGATTGACGTGCAACTAGAGGGTGAAGGGGACTTGACATTTAGCTCTACATGTGGAGACAGAAGTCTGAGGGGTCATGTCAACCTAATCCCAAATCATATCTAATATCTTATGTTTAAAGAACTGTATTATCCAAAAGGAAAGGTCTCTAGGACGGAATCTATTCTATACTGACTGTTAGTGCGTGTACAAGCGTCTAAGTGTCTACATGAGATGCGAGGGGGCAGGAATCTTCCATGGTAACAGGGGCTATGAATTACTTGCATGAAGACCGTGAGGCCTGGCCCTTTGCTCGGTAGCTGGAAGGATGTTTATCTAAACTACTAGACAGGAATGCATCGGGTGAGGAGCGGAGCAGATAATCTTGAAGGTGAAATACAGTTTTTGGCAGGCAACAGGCTGGATCAGGCACCGTTAGCCGCGCAGGGAGTAGGACAAAGTTCATGGATACAGATGCGGGCTCGGACTGGAGCTGTCAGAGGCAGAAGGCAGGAAAAGGCTTGATGGCAGAATTCAGGGCCTACTCGCCTGAATCTGTAAAATGTGGAAAGTGAACCACATAAAGTCGGTGGCCTTTCATACTTAGGAATGGAATATCTGACCCATTCATGGCGGATCTGAAAGAGGACATGTTGACGGTGGACGCACATATATTTGCGTCTTCATAACTGGAACTGGAGGGAACATACATGTACTTGTAACATGCACATGGAGCCGTTGGGGTCTACGATAGGGGACATAACTGATCACAAAATTCATATTTCCTCAACCCAACGGCACGGTTGTACAATGCGAAGCTGGCTAAAATGTTAGCGCTGGACCTTCTCCCTTTTTCATTTGTGGAAGGGGTGGGTTTCCTTGAATTTGTGTCAGCCATCTGCCCTAAATGGAAGGTTCCCAGCCGGTCCTATTTCGCAAGAATTGCTGTTCCGGCACTACATCATGATGTGTTGGAATTTGTTGGACAAGCTTTGCAGCAGAGTGCTGTTCACAATATCCACCAACAACCGACATGTGGACCAGTTGCCAAGCCACAGATTACATATGCATCACTGCACACTGGGTCTCTTTTGTGGGAGTTAGAGAAAGCTATCTGAACGAGGTGCTGTTGACACAGCTGCGATTTTTAAAGGTACTCAGAAACATGCAACTGTAGCCATGTTTGCCATGGAGAAATCTCATACTGCTATAAACATTTTGCAAGAGTTTCGCAGCAAGGTTTTTGAATGGCTGAGCCCAAGAGGGCTTAGTATTGGTTTTGTTGCCACAGACAATGGCAGTAATGTACTTAAGGCCATGGATCTTGGTTCCTATTTCAGGGTTCCGTGTTTGGCGCACTGCATAAACATTATAGTTCAAGACTTTCTGAAAAAATAACCCATAGTCAGCAACTTATTGGCCATCTGCCGAAAAATAAACACTCATTTCAGCCATTCTTTTAAAGCTCGGAAGCAGCTGAGGATCATTCAACGTGAATATAGGATGCCAGTCAAAGCACTTATCCAGGAGGTGGCAACACGTTGAAACTCAACGTATTACATGCTTGATCGTCTGTTTGAGCAGTACAGGCCACTCAATGAATATGTCTGGCAAAGAGGGGATGCTACTGTTAAAGGCATGACCCTTCAGATGGAGCAATGGGGCCTAGTTAAATGCCTGACTGAGATGCTTCGTCCTTTTGAGGTCTTCACACGTGAAGTCAGCAAGGAGGACTGTACAATGGGCCAAGCTATCCCATTATTGCAAATGCTAGCGCATCAGCTGAAGAAGGTGTCTGAATCATACAAAGGTGTAGAGGACAAAAAGGGAGCCTATGAATTGGTGGAGAGCTTAGCCCGTCGCTTAGCTGAAAATACAAGGATAGAAAATAAAATTTTGTCACCAGAACATTACATTTGTGCCACAATTCTGGATCCACGGGCAAAATTTGGACTGAAGACATTCTTTCCTTTTTCAGTGATTGATGTTGCCCGCTACAAAACTTGTATAGCTGAGGCAGCGAGTAAGTTGGAAAATGAACGGCTGCTAATTAAAAGCCCGCAAGATCAACCCACAAGAAGTACTGCAGCAGGGCATGCACCATCAAGTGCAACTTCGGAGGCTGAGGGCAGTGCGTTTGGATCACAACACTCACCATCAACAACAGCAACAATACCTGGATCATTAGGCCCAGTAGAATCGTTAGACAATTGTTATGTACAGTTAGGCATTAATAAGCACATTGCTGATGCACAGAGGAAAGAGCCCGAAAGCTTACCAGCAGCACCCCTGAACATTGAGCGGATGGTCCAGGCCTATCGGGACGACCCAACAGAGGTGTACATTGATCAAAACCCATTGCCGTATTGGTATAGGAAAAGGTCTGAATGGTCATTGCTCAGCAGGCTGGTGATAAGCTATCTGGCTTGCCCTGTCGCAAGTGTCTCTTCCAAACGTGTTTTCAGTGCTGCTGGTTCCATTGTACCAGTGAGAAGGACCAGTCTCTCGCCCAAAAACGTGAAGAGGTTAACAATGATCAAAATGAATCAGCACTTCATACCACCGAATTACACAATACATGAAGCAAGGGAGGAAGATGAGGACAGCGGCTCATGTGACGGAAGTAGTGTGTCATATGATTACCTACTACTGGCTGAACCCCCAGAGTTTGAGGACGAGCTATACTTCCCTGACAATTAGGCTTGCACTTACTGTCTTCCTCCCTTTGTTTCACCTTTATTTGTGTGTCTGTCGTTTCGGTTACAAACTTGTGAATCACAACAAATCCATTACCACCGTCTTCTACTCTTCTTATTTAATATACAAGCTTCAGGTGTCTGCAATTTGACAGTACAGTCCTCCGAATCCAGCTCCTCCGCTCCATCATACTGAATCTCCCGCCTAAATCCATTGCCCTCATGAATGATGATTGGATGATAGAAAATAGAAGAAAAATAAAAACTTTCCTAGTCCCGCCAAAAGAAGTGGAGCATGAATCAGATGACTACTAAGGCTATCCTCCTTTCAGAGCCGATAGAGACTGCCCATTAACTGAAAATGAGATGGAACAGGTAATGATTGATGCCATGCATTGGACGCAGAGTCGCAGACTGAGTGATTTTGTTGTTGTTTGTTGTGCATGAAGTTATGTCATTGTGCACTAATCATCTTTCTACAGTACACACTAAACATAACTCAAGGTGAATTTTCCCCTTGTTGCAAATAAGAAATGTGTACTTCTCCAGCAGCTTGATACATTGCTTTTAATTGAATACAGGAAGGGGACTCAATCTGTGCACTGAGTATGATTGACAACAGCACCGTCCATGATGATGATGGCGAAAACACCGGCCCGTTAACTTAAGATGAGAAGGAACAGGTAATGACAATTAATGGCATGCATTGGACACCTGACTCTGAGCGATTGGTGTTTGTGTTTTTGTTGTTTGTTTGTTGTAAACGAAGTGAAGTCAAAGTGTACTAGTAGTCTTACTGTACACACTAAAGAGTGACTCAAGTCAATAATATTTCTACTCTTGTTGTGTAATAACAAAATGTTACTTCTACTGCAGGCCGATCTTCACAGTCAGTACACGTATCGTAGATGATTGATGGAATAATAACAAGTCAGGAGGACGTTTCATGAGTGGCATAAAAGCCTAAAGGTAAACACGTCAACAACAACCACAGCAGACCCAAATGTCTGTGTAGAAGTGGAGTCGAGTGTAGCGGTGGGATGACTGCGGTGCATTGATTTAACTAACTTAAATTGTAAAATGCTATGTTTGGAATGGATATGTGCTTTGCCTTTGTCCAACTCTTTAAAAAAAAAAGTACTCTAAACATAGGATGTGCAAAGCAACGTGCCGTCAGGCCTGTCACTGTGGGCCTGCTCTCTCCTGTTGTTGTTTAAGGTCAATGCTGGAAACAGACTAGAGTAGAGATGATGCATACATGCCGCCTCGGAAAGTGTTCTTGTTGCACTACACCATAACTTGTGCATTTGTTTCAACTTTGTTTCTCAATATCCCCTTTGTTTTTCCATCTACAATTACAGGCCGGGCCTTACCCTATACTTGGGAAAACACTACAATGCACACTTACCTTACCAATAAATCTACATTTTTTTCCAGCCGGGCAGTGGCGAGTGGCGACACCCAAGATTGATGGACGAGAGGACCAAGAGGAATGCCGAAATGCAAATCCAGTCCACATTTTTGACCAGGATAACACAGTAACTGTATCAACTTTCATCTTCTTTTAAATATTTTGATTCATTTTTTTGTCTACAATCTTTACAACAGTGTGTTCTTGTTGTTGTTATTATCAGCATTAGGTTTTCTCTCTGTTTACGATTCATCCCTACCAATATTTAACATTTCTATTTGCTATCTGTAAAAGTATTAAGGCCGGAACAACAGAACAAGAAGTGTATGTAATCCGGGTCTCCTTATCAATCATCATCATGCATGCATTTCCTTTTTCTCCCTTAACGTATGGATATGGTAGTCTTCATAGATTGTCGTTTGTTTGTCCATGCGTACTGTTTTTCACTGTCAAACCTTTCCCCAAACCCCCTTCCCATCCATTCAAGAAACCCTAACCCTCTTCCACCGGGCTGTGTGACTTATTGTCGAGGTGTGACTAAATTAAATGTACACCAGTACTTAATCACACGCTTGCTGGGGCGGATGTGGCGAAAGCAACAGTACTTCAATTTCAAGGCAGAGCGATGATCTTCTTCTGCTTGCCCACCCATGAGTAGTATATTTTAGAGGTGATTTTATTTAACAAAGGAACATATACCTCAGCATTAATTGCCGGCATTGATTGGATTTGTTGTCATTCCTCATACACAGCACTAACTGTTACGCTGTAGGCCTAGTCAAGTGACTCGACACAACTATAGATTGTAACTCTGTCTAGTAGGCTATCCCCACCACCATTATGTTTTGTTGTAAAATATTTTAGCATATTATTGTTGCTTGGTAAGTTCTGTACTGTACTTCATTCTACTACTCCTCGAACAGTCTCTGAAAGGCGACTGACTGTCTCATTTTCTTTTTTTGCAAATGCTGCTGCCCTGCCAGTGTTTACTACTACTACCATACTACCACCACCACCCCAATCATGGCATGTTAGAAAAAGTAAACCATCTTCACCATGCAGCCATTGCTGTGCCTAAGTTAAACATCAAGCAAAGGTAAGAGAAGTTTGGGGGAGGCATAATTAATAATGAACATGTTTTCAATGAATTCAATTTCACACACCCCTTTGAGTCGAGATAAAGAATGCATAGACTAGAAGAGAGACTGAAAGTACTAGTAGGACAACTCAATCAGTGAGGGGTGTCGCATCTATCTGTTTGTGTCTTAAACAGTCAGCCAATTATTTAAATCAAACACTGGCTATGGGCGGGCCTGCACCAGCAAGGAAACAGCGTGATGTAAAACAGTAACCCCACCTACAAAACATTAACCACATTGCATGTAACGTAGAAAAATAGATTTAATTGACCCTAACAAAAATAAACTAAAAACCCACACAAGCTGACCCACCCCCCTCCCTAACCCCAACCAATGTCTGTAAGAAAGTCCAGAAAATAGTCCAAAACCCAACGCCCAATTCCCACCCACCCAAACGAGAATTAAAAAAGGGGCAGAAGACAGGGACTAAGGTGTGGGGCGGGATTGCAGGAGGACACGCATCTGCTCCTCTAGACGGGCGACGCGGCGTATGAGGGCACGGCAGTTGCAGCCACAGTGGGGGGGCACCAGAGATGGTTTTGCGGTGGCGGCAGGCAGCCGCCAGACGGTGGCGCTGTACCGCTGGAGGGCAGTGTCTGGGGCCCAGGGCACTGGAGGAGGCTTGAAGTGCTGCTGCAGTCTCCTCCTCCTCCTCTGCCAAGACCACCAGTCACCGATATTCCTGCTGGATTGCCTCCAGCTTCTGGCGCCGTGCCTTGGCGGCCAACTCCTTCCGATTAACATTGGAAGGAGTAGCTGTGTATCAAAAAGAAAAAAACAAGACAATTGTAAAATATACTCTTAGAAAAACAGTAAGACAAGATAATTATACACATAGTGGCATGGTAGCACTATAAAGCACAGCACATAACATTTTAAATCTCGCCCGTCCTTCTTCCTTCCACCCGTCTTTCACTTTTTAGTTGAACACCAGGTGATCTGATCTGACTTTTAGTCTTCTCCATAAAACTTTAAACGCGGAGTTGAAATCAGATAGATAAGGCCATTGGTTACTCAATACTCCCGCCCCTATGCCAATTAAAGGGTGTCTTCACTCTTCAAACGTTCACAACAACTCTTACTTACTTAGGACATCGGATGGCGGGCAGACTTTGTCCGGCCGCCATCCTCACGCTAAAAAGGGCGGGGGTCCCGTGGGGACAATTAGGATGCGCCCGCCACAGTGGCAGGCGCATCCCATTTTTTTTACATTGTGGTGGGCGGTGCCGAAAGTAATGCTAAAAATACATGCTGTGCTTTTTCAAGCACAACGTGACAGGCCCCGCGCGGAGCCTGCCACGTTGTGCTTTGAAAGGCAGGGGGGTACCATAGCATAGGTACCCTCCATGGGGCCCCCAAGCATACTCCGCATGCCTTTCCGTGGCGGCAATGCCGCCACATAAAGGCATTTCAAAATGCAGATTATATGGCTGGCAGAGTGTTCAGACACCGCCACCATATTGAACCCTTTTCCGCCCGGTCGACATGTGGGGGGTCTTTTCTACATGGATGGCGGGAGGTTTGCCCCTGCGGGGTCGGCGGTGACTACCGCCAGCCCGGCGGGGGCAATCCGCCCGCCATCCTAATGGGGCCCTAAGTCTCAACAGTACAGTATACATACAGTACACCCTTTCAGTGAGTGTAGTATCAACAATAGTTAAGGATTATGAATCTAACTTACCACTGCCCGCCACTGGGGCTGGCACTCCCCCTATCGCTCCATCGTCGGTATCGGCAACTGCCGCATCCTCTCCCTCTGCGTCGCCTTCGCTGGCCCTGGCAATGGTGGTCGTGGTCGGTAGTGCGCCTAGAAAACATTACACATTTTTTAGGCGTCATATCACCTCCCCCTATTGGTCAGTAGCAAGATTGAAAAATTAGTCAATAGTATATAACATACATCACTAGTACAAATCAGGTAATAGTAGAGTAGACACTAATAGTTATATATGGTCCCCCCTAGGGTCATTCTAGCCTTTGCTTAGTTAGCCCGAGCCATGCAACCATTTTACCTTTGTGTCTTTTATTTTTGCAAATGTGACGTTACCTTGTAGCTTGTTGTACAAGACACCTTTGAGCCCACATGACCTCACACTGCTACTGTCTACGCGCTGCGTACAAGCGGTCAACCAAAACATTAACAAGCCACTTTTTTATGAAGTACTGGTGTACTGTTAGTCCATATTGGTTATCCATAAATGCTACACTTTTTGGCACGGCTGAGTAATGCTTGCAAGTTGCAATATACTAACGCGCACCATTTCATTTTTCGCATTACAGACGAAAGATTCCCTTCTACGAACCAGAGCTTTGCAGAGCTTATGATGCAACAACTACCAGTACTAGGTTCTTCTAAGGTGAGGGGTCCCTTCACTCAGAGATCTTCATTTATAAATTTATATAAACTAAATTCCTAGGGGATGGTGGTGCTTCCACCACTATTCAGTTATCATGATTTAATTCCCAACTGTAAGTAAGTGTAACAATGTTTATTGTTTTAATGTTATTGACTTTCCTGTTGGTGCTGCATTATATAATAGAACAATGTACAGAGCTTCTCAATTCAAAATAAACATTTTGAACGTACATAGACTTGGTGGTATTTGGTGTGGACTTACACGAGTGAGCAAATTAAAGGAAGGGTGTGCATGTGCATTGCTTCCACGACTGAGAGGTTGGGTGTGTTATGTTCTGGGTTGTCTACTTGTTGGGAATCTTGGGGGGAGGGTTTGGAGACCTAATAGTTATGGCAAGACACTACTATAACTAGTCGGGCAGGGGATTGTGGTGGGTTCTGAATTTCTGATTGAGGTGTGTGAGGAAGGTCCAACCTACCATCACCAACATTCTATTTTCTTGTGCAAAGGTCTGTATGTGCAAAATCCCTACAACAGTAGTAGTATGTCCTATCATATCAAAATAGTAATAAATCTGGTTGGGCATTTGTTGGTGTGAATTGTCAAAGCCTCAAGATTAACAAAGACTCAAGATCAATAAGACTAGAAGTAGTACAAGAGGACGACCCAAAGGACTGGACTCAATGGCTAGAGCTACTGGTGAATCTGAGTTTTATTTACAACCTTTCAAATAAAGAGTGGCCAACTGGGCAAGCTTAGCTACTACAGTACAGACAGACTGATAGTAGTAGTAGTGCAGAGAGTCATCATAGCAGAGGCAGGGATAACAAGATTTTTGAAACCGTAGAGATCGAAGGATAATTGTTGGTAAAAAATAGCATTGGGAAACTGAAACAATAGTTTGTGAAAATATGGTGCAGTAAAAGTTATGGAATAAGAATTATTATTAAAAACAAGAAGACTTACTAGGGCCAGCAGAGGATCACTCGTTGGTGTCCTCCTGGTGGTGTTGTTCTCCCACCGACTGCCTGCCCCTGGGTGCTGAACAGGAAAGATATAAGAAAGAGACAAACATTGATGGATGGTGGATGGTGTCAAACAAATAAAATATTTTTAAAGAACGGTCAAAAAACACTTATGTAAACAACAATTTCAATAACTAAATTGACCGATCTCATCTGGTCAACAAGTAGTATCGGGGATTCGCGGATCGACTTATTACTATTTATCAACGGTAATCCAGTCTTCCATTCTGATTCCAGAATACGAACTAAGCCTAAGTACGACGTACCACCCGACCTAGCCCACCTATTCCAGGCGTGCCAATTGTACATTAAGTATGCATTTCCACTTCTTTTAGTCCTCAACAATGCATATGGTCAAATGGAGGACACATGACTACATTTTCTGTATTCACCAAATTTTGGGTTGATTGATTGATGCTGATGTTCTGCTAGTGCTAAGCCAATTACCACCATTCTTTGAGCAAACTGGAAAAGGTTCTAATAAAGACTGGCGTACTAGCAGCACGTGACGTAACTGAGGGGGCGTCACGCATACCACAAAAAAATTACAAACTCATACAAAGTAACTAAACCTAAGTATCAATCCGCCCCTATCTCTTAGTGACAGGACAAAGTAAGGACTAGAGTCACTATACCATTACGTAAGTTATTTTCTCTAAAATAAACTCTTACAGAATCACGCTAAGCGAGCGCAAACGCAAAGATGCAAACAAGTAAGATTTGTAGTAGCGCAGAAGAGCACCTGTGTCATAACAATCACAGAAGACTTTTAAACGTAATTAACCTGGAATGTAAGCAGCAACATTCTATCTGGTTGGAAGAAAAAAAGATATACGCAATATATAACACGGAGCGGAAGAACAGACACAAAGTAGTAATAATTAAATAGTTACTCACCAAGACCCGGGACATCCACTCCTAGCAGGTCCAGCAGGTCCTGCTCACGGTCCAGGATGTCGGACCACCAGTGCGTCAACTGCGCCTGGGTGCGCCGGACCCCAGAGCAGCGCAACACTGCCCGGCGCACCTTCCCCCTCCGCTGTCGACGCTCCCGGAGCCCGTACCCGGACCCAGGCCTGCCACCTGCTGCCACGGTTGAGGGGAGGTGGCGCTGCACAAAGAAAATGAGTGCAGCCAACTCCACCTCCCCAAATAAGGCCCGTGCCTGCACCCCTTGTGGGCGCCGCCATCCACAAGGAAGGCGGTCGCGGCTCTGGCTGCGGCGAGCCCTACCCTTTGACATGGTTCTGGGGATGAGAGACGGGGCGGGAAAGAAAAGGTAATAAAATAAAAAAAGTAAGTAAAGGAAATAAATATCAGGCAATAGAAAGAGTGAAAAAGTAGCTAAAAAACAAAAAAAAGTAGACAAAAACCAAAAATATAGAAGCAGGAAAATAGTTAGAGAAATAATAAATAAAAAAGATTTTAAAAAAGTGGCTTCAAACAAAGGATTGGAAAGATGCAGGGAGGATTGAAAATCAGGTCCCAGAACCATGCAATAGAGTGAAAAACAAGATGGCCGCGCCCATTGCGACCACGTGCGCAAGTTCGCGCGATATTTTCTCTCCGAGCACGCAAAAAGCAACGCGAACAAGTAAAAGCGTTCCTGAACAGGAAATATGTACCGCGAACGGGCGCGAGCATGCATTGCGCGACCCGGAGCAGGAAGTAAGCATCGCGGGCGGGCGGGACAAGTGAAAACAAGATGGGCGCGCCCATGAGCAACGGCATGGGTAAGTTGGCGAGTCGCGATCACGCAAAAAATACCGCGAACAGGCGGGAAAAAAACATCCGCGTCTTCACGATATTTCCGGCGTGTTTGCGGAGATTTTCAACATTTTCACGATAGTTTGCTTTCGCAAATTCCGCCCACCCCGTTTGTTAGTAATTTTTAATTGCTTCCGTGCATATTAAAGTGGAAATATCATATGTATGTGTTTTTTTAGAGAATCAAGCCCCTGAAGAAGGGCCACATCGGCCTGAAATGCATTGGGCATATCAAAGTAGAGAAGAAATTAATTTTTCTTCAAGGGCAGCAACAAGATCTCTTCGATATATGAATAAATATATGAATGCATTTATTTGAATTTTGTATGACTTTGTACATATTCAAAGGTTGAGTAAAATTAAAACAACTTTTTGATGTGTTATTTTGGTGATTTATTAAGTAAATGGTAATTTGGCATCGAATTGTAAATAAGAGTTAGTAGCAACAGCCTAATAGCTACTGTGCGCAGAGGTCAAGTTTTCAACAACTTGTAAAGCTAC
The DNA here is from genome assembly GCF_964204655.1 of Triturus cristatus. Taxonomy (NCBI): domain Eukaryota; kingdom Metazoa; phylum Chordata; class Amphibia; order Caudata; family Salamandridae; genus Triturus; species Triturus cristatus. Next base: position 1,867,587,406 of record NC_140589.1, read on the forward strand.
ATTCAACAGTAACACATCAAGGGTATCCTGCATAGTATGCATTACCAATCTATATGTTTTTAAGATTTCGCTTTCACTCAGGTTCAGTGGAGCTAACCTTTTTTAACTATAGGCCTTCTCTGGTGTCTTGTGGCTATCCCTTGCCTGCAACACGGTTCAGCTTGATTACTTGTGTGTTCTCTTGCTGCTTGGAGCTGTGGAACTGTGATGTTGTGTACCTGAATGAAGTGGCCAAGCTGAGCTGCATCCATGAGTTCAGCATTATGTAAAAGATAGAAAATTAGAAGGACATCTTCACAATAGCCCTTCTTTATGCAAGTTAATCTTCTGCCAGGTGCAATTGCTTTCATATTTTCCCCAAAAATGTTTTGCACAATTTTATATAAAGGCATTACCCCTACATCCCTCTCATTGTGATGCCTCACTAATTGAGGCCCCTGTGCCTCCAATCAAAACCCTTTCCCACATATAGAAAATCCCCCCTCTCGCTTCCTTTTTTAGGTCAAGCCTGGGCAGCGCATGCACTCCTCTGTGAGGCATACTGTATTCGAGTATGGAGTTAAAGCTCCGCCCACTCTCAGGTCATATTTTTGTTTGGCTTGTGTCATTGTTCTTTGTAAATGCTAGCTTCTGTTTCATTAATAGGCGTGTTAGTCCCTCTTAGGACCGCCTTGTCTTCATTTTTAACCTCCCATGAGGACTCGCCCTATTACTTCTGTTGTTACATGGTATGTCTTATTTAGTCTGTAAGCACTATTTTCTTTAATGAGTTTCTCCTACTGCAGGCACGACATGCTTTCCTGCAACATTCAGTGCGCCATGCGCGCTTTCACTTTCCAAGCAGCCTGGGACAACTTCTTTGAATGAAGTAGGTCTTGCATTTACAAGCGTTTCAACTTTTGGGATTGTAAATGACAATGCCTTTTGTTTGTGTGTTAATGATCAAAACAGATAAATAAAAGGCATTGTCATTTGTAATGCCAATAGCTTAAACTCTCGCAAATTTGAGACATATTGCATTGCAAATGCTTGTTTATGCTCCAAACAATCCATGGGCAGGCGCGGTGTGCATGCTCCAGCAACTTTCAGCTGCTCCTTTCCTGCCACGGTGCTGGCGAGTTTGGGAGGTCACTCGGACCTGTTTCACAGCTGCATGCATGCAAGCATATTTCGGCAATTTCTACGGCAGAATACAGGAGGAGCTGGCAGGTTTAAGGTGAGTGAGGGAGAAGAGTCTCCCTGCAGTGCGGCAGCATCTAAGCCTCCTCCCTTCAGCCTTCTTGAATGCCTGAGCTGGAGGTCTGCTGTACTTGCCTCCAGCCATCTGGGGGGGGCCTTTCTTGGTTGCCGAGGCACAGAAGGTTGCCAACCAACTGAAAATTCTGGATGCTCTGGGCATATTTCTTATGCTTTTGCCCAGCCGGATGGAAACTGCTGCAGATCGGCGCATATAAAATCTCCCTGCTTCCGCGGACAGAGTAAATCCACAGTCACACGCACAAACATACATCATACGCTAGGGCCCATCACACTAAATTCACACTATTTCTCTATCCACACTGAATATAGGAGAACCAATCTGCATCTACAATGAGGTCAATGCAACCTGAATGATATTGCCTTGAGTCATGATTTTAAACATGAGAAATACATCTGAAACTCAATAATTGACAAAGAATAAACACCCGACACTGAAATTCAAACAATGCTTGTTTATCTAAATTAATTCAAATGGAAAAGTCAATCATTAGCAGAATTGTCATTCTCATAATTACCTATTCTAGCTAAAGGGTCAGGTCAGGTCTCTCGGTAAAGTCTCTCAAGCTGTCGTCCTCAGCATGGGTAACATCCAAACGCGATGATCACCAGGAAAGAATGAATAAACGAACGAACGTGGACCCTCTCTAGTCTAACATATTTATAGGTTATGTTGCAAACAGAAGTAACAAACAAAAATTAGGTATCCATTGAGACGCTGAGCAGAGTGAGCAGGAAAGGAAGTCTCTCGGTTACATTTAGAAAACCTCCGCTCAGGAAAAATCACAAAAATAAAAAGACGGAAGAAGGAACTCAAGTTTGCAAATGTATCTTTCATAAATGTTCTTCCTTGATAACTTAGCAGAGTCACCGCAGACTGGACAATGTTCATTGTACTTTATCCTTGTCCAAGGCCAGCTGGAATCACGCCCGGAGCTGCCATCCTCACGGAAGATTTTCTAACCAGGCAAAAGCTACGGTCAGGTGACTCTCGACCATATTCAGCAAGGCCTCCCATCAAAATTCACTCACTCGAGCGCAGGCTGTAAAAGGCAGCCATCTTGGTTTAGGCCAAAATGGACCATCTTAATTAAAAGAAACACAAAACAACGTTACCACAGCATAATGATAAAACAGTGTTAATTCCCACTAATACCCTTATGTGTATGTAATTATCTAGCCTCTTGCAACACAATAAAGCATTAATACACGTTATTTCAAAGCGTTTTGTGCTCTAAACAAATAGCACTTTGCGACATTCATTTAATTAAAACTGCACATTATTATTAAGCAACATATATGCATCCCCACGTGTAGTTTTCTCTCATTAGTAGTGTTGGTTAATACAACTTCGACAAAACAAACTATGAATTAATGATTTTAAATTAATAATTTTAGTTAAACCATATAAACGAAACTGGAGCTTAAAACACGATAAATTTTCAACAGAAAACTCTGCTCCAGCAATCCCCCCTTTGGTGATATCTTATCACCACAAAACCCCCCAAAAAAAACAACCCAAAAAACAAATTTTAAGTCCCAATTTTAGGAGAAATCGGAAATGTCTTTTTTTTTTTTTTCAACACAACATTAAACAACATCAAACACCAGACTCCCTCACATCATCCCTCTTTGTCTCCAAGTAAACACTCTCCCTCAACTCTTCTAATTCTATTTCTCGTGGATCTCTCCTTGATCTCTTTTGTTTCTTTTCTGCCTTTTCCCTAATTAATCTCTTTTTCCCTCCCCTGTTTTTACAACACAAACACCCCAATCTTAGTAACAATAAAGCAACAATTACACATGTCAAAGGAAACAATATTTTACCAATAAAGGTACTACCTATCTTAGCAATAAAACTCTTAACAGCAAATATCTTATTAGCTAGTTTAGTCCAGACACTTTCAGCTTCCAGTGGTACTAATTCTTCATGCAAATCAGTAATATTTTTGATATAGACCTTTAGGTCTTTGCTTTCGTCAGGAATGTAAGTGCAACAATGTTGAACTTTCAGCATTCTGCAAACTCCACCCTCCTTGGCCAATAAAATATCAAGGGCAAGTCGATTTTGCATAGAAATGGCACGTACGGCAATCATCTCCGTATTCACCAAAAGAAACCCTCCAGCGGTACTTGTCGATAAGCGATCCACCACTGTTGACAGTTTCCGAATCCCATATGCATTTAAAGAAATTCCCACTGCTGGAATTAAAGCTCCAAATATATCACCAACTATTTCTGACCAAGTTTCTCTCTTAAAACGTGTTAGTAAATTAATGTGTTCTACATCTTCTATCCTATCTATATGAAAAATCTTTGGAAAAACCAGGCCCACATAACACGTGCCATACCAATGGTCAGGCAACTTGTAATAAGCCTTGTTCCCACAAACATAATACACTCCTGGGAAAACAGGATATTCTCCACCTTCAAAACCCCATCCGGTTGCAATGAAGTATGTATCATGACACTCACTAGTCCCAACAAAATATGTATCATATTGAGACTTCTTTCTGGTAATGCATAATTTACCCTTCTGTGGTGCATCTAAAGCTAAAGTTGGACTAGCTCCATTCTTCAACTCCTTTCCCATTTCAATGTCCCAAATTGTCTCACTCACTTTATATTTCCCTGCCTTCTCATGCATGCTCATTCTCCTTTCCTCTACCATATTTAGGAAAGCCTTCTCCTCTTCTTTCAAACTGCAAGTTAAATTGTTCTTAAAAATGTAATCTAATGTTAATTCTTCTTTCTCAATAAAAATCTCACCAAAAATGTTAGCTTCTTTAGCTGGATTCAGCTTTTGGTTCATAGGCAATTGCCCAAAAATACTATCTTTGTTAGACATCTCATAATCTATTTTCCCTAACAAATAAAAAACACTACTCAACACACTACATGAAATTCCATACGTAGCTGGTAAATGGTGATAAGTAACACCCTCTGAAACAGATGCAGGTAATTGCATGCAGACGTAGCAATCCCTAACTTCCATTGTCTTTACGTATTCGTATAACAACTTTGAAAAAAACATTGCTAGAAAAATCATTAATTGACCTATCTTTATGTATGTAAATGTTACTAATTCTAGTTGGAACTACTTTTTGTGAACTTTTCTCTACATTCGTCACATTCTCAGTATGTATTCCAAAAGTATCTATTGTAACTCTAAAAGTAACTAATAAAGCTAGTACACCCCATAATAGCATTAATAATCCAGTACAGCAGCAGCACATTCTACACCATCTTTTCAAGAAGGCACATCTACTTTGATTATTCTCTGTGTTAGCCATTTTACTACTTTGGCAGTGTCTTTTGACTTAGCCTCTTCTATTCCACTACTGGGATTTAAAACACTAGATTAATTCAAAGAGCTAATTTCAGATTTCCTCTTTTCACTTCTCCAAGTGACTCCTTTAGTTCACTCAGTTTGGATTCTCATCACTTTTCACTTCTTCTTCAGCAACATCAAATTGTATCAGATCATCAACAACATCCTGTGCATCTGACTCTTCTCCAATGTCAGTCAAGATTACTTTCAGGATTCCAACAGTTTTCTCCTCAACCACTTCTCGTACGGTCCCCTATGGATTTCCTTGACTTTCTGCCTCTTCACCTTCAGACAGTGCCACATACGTCCATTCCGGTGACCTATACTTCTGGTTAGGTTTTCTGATTCTCTTGATTTCCTCTGGTTCTTTTGTGACCTTTTGGTTTTCACCTTTTGCTTGATTCTGACTCGACACTTCGTTCACCTGTTCAGCTTTCGATGAATTTACTCGTGTCAGTCTGTATCTCAGCCTCTTTATCCTGTTGTTAGGCCAAAGATCTCCTCTTACAACTCTCTTCGGTCTCACTTCTTTATTATTCCTTTCTCCAATCCAAGTTCTCTTTCTCAGAACTCGACCCTCTGATTTCTCATTTTCGCTCTCATCTGATTCTGTTTCATTCACCTCTTGTTCTTCAACAGGTTTCTTTTGCTCCACAGTCTTTACCACTACTGATTGAGATTTCCCTAATTCTTTCCCTCCTCGGGTCTCCAACACGCAATCTTCTTGCTGTCTACTTGTCCCTTCACCTAGCTCAACAGGAATGTTCCCTACACCTCCTCGGGGGTCTTCCGCAATCTGTCCCTCTCTATCTTCTTCTGACCCTGCTTCTTCAGGTGTAATCTCAAGTGGAATTTCAACCTCTTCATCTGATTCAAGAATAGTCTCTGTGGAATTTCTCTTTTCTCTTCTGTTTTCTCCACTGTTAGTTAGAACTTCAGGCACTCTTACAGAATCCAATCTTTCCCCTGAAACTCTCAATGTTTCTCCTGACGCCTCTCCTGGAAAGAAAGAATCACCTGACTCTCTTTCTCCTTCAGCTCTTTCAGGATTCTTCCTTCTTCTCACAGGCTCAGTTTCTTCATCATCACTCGAATCTGACTCTTCAAAATACTCTTTACCAGTTCCTTCTTTTGGATTTGGAACTCTTAGAGTATGACTTGCATGCACCCAGTTTTTCACACCGGCACACTTCACTGCAGTTGTCGTAGTCAAAATGACTTGTCTTGGCCTTCCCCACCTTGGAACCAAGCAATTTCTTCTTCTGTGTACCTTAATCCTCAACCAGTCCCCTGGACTCAGATCATGGGCTTGCTTCTTCTCAAGTGTGGTAGCGTCTCCTCCAACCTGGTGAAACACAGAATGAACTGCGTCAGCCAGGCCTTTACAGTAATCCAAAATCATGTCATCAGTTATTGTCATCAACTTGTTGACAGGCACAAAGGCATGTCTCATCGCACGTCCCATTAAGATTTCATGCGGACTCAAACCTGTGGTTCTATCTGGAGTAGACCTAATGGTCATCAGCACTAGAGGCAAGACATCAGGCCATTTCATTCCAGTGGCTAAACACATCTTACCAATTCGGTTTTTTATTGTGCCGTTCATCTGCTCAACGACACCAGAAGCCTCTGGTCTGTATGCACAATGTAGCTTCTGCTGTATGCTCAATGCTTCACAAATTAAACCCATGAGCTCATTATAGAAGTGTCCACCTCTATCAGACTCAATTTTCACTGGGAACCCGTACCTAGGAATTAACTCTCTTAACAGTAACTTTGCAACTGTTATTCCATCATTTCTCCTAGTTGGATATGCCTCCACCCATCTCGAGAACAAACAGACTACCACTGGAACATACCTCAATTTGTTCACTTGGGGCATTTCAATGAAATCTATTTGCATTCTGGTAAAAGGACCTCCTTCTCTGCCTATTGTTCCCAAACTCACCACTGTCTTTTTCCCAGTATTGAACTGTTGGCAAATCAAACATCTCTGACAGATGCTTTCTGCAATCAACCTGAACTTTGCATTGTACCCGGTCTGCTTGAATGACCTTATCATCGCATCCCTCCCCAGATGTCCCTGACCATGATACATTCTTGCCATTGTCGACAACATAGAGTTTAGCATGACTGGTCTACCATCTCTATAGATCCAAACATGACCTGTCTCTCTTGGGGCACAACCTGCCTTGATCCAATCTTTCATTTCCTCATCTCCTGCCTCATCCTGCAACTGTTTCACTTCATCCCACGTTTCTAGGACATTAGTAAACATCACAGAACAAAAAGACATTTCCCTCTCTCGTGCCTTATTAATCGATTGATTGGTTTTCGCACAATATTGTGCTATGTCATTGGCAAACCTATTACCAAGAGTAACAAAATCATCTCCTTGTCCATGTGCAGCACACTTCACAACTGCTAGTTCTTTAGGCAGCTGTATCGTCTCAAGTAATTTTCCAATCACTTCAGCATTCTTTATTGGAGTCCCACTCGACGTCAAGAAACCTCTTTGTAGCCAAAGCTGACCAAAGTCATGAACAACCCCAAATCCATACTGACTATCAGTCATCACAGTCACTCTCAAATTCTTCCCAATTTTGCAAGCTTTTGTCAATGCCACCAATTCAGCCACTTGAGCAGATCTCACACCTTTCAAAGGTGAAGCTTCCATAACTTCTGAAACCTTGCACACTGCATATGCTGCACTCAGCACACCATCATCAGTTCTCAAACATGATCCATCCACAAACAACACATGATCACTCTCAGGCAATGGTAAATCTCTTATGTCTGGTCTTGGTTTTGTGCAATAATCAAGCACATCCAAACAATCATGATCAACATCATCTTCCACATTCACATTCTCAGCATCTGGTAGAAGTGTCGCTGGATTCACATTCACACATCTCTCAAGAGTCACATTTGATGCTCCCAAAATGATTTTCTCATATTTAGTCAACCGACTATGTGACATGTACTGAGTTCTGCTTCTTGTCAAAAGAATAGCCACATCATGAGGTACGAATACCCTTACAGGATATCCCATTATTATACCCTCACTCTGTTCCAAGCTTCTGCATGTAGCAGCTACTGCTTTCAGACAACCTGGCAAACCCACAGCTATGGGGTCAAGTGTCGATGAGAAGTACGCAATCGGCCTTCTCAGTTGTCCATGTTTCTGAATTAACACTGAAAGTGCACAACCATTTCTCTCACTGCAGTACAACTCAAACTCTTTCTCATAGTCTGGCATTCCCAAAGCAGGGGCTTCACACATTCTGCTCTTCAACTCTTCAAATGCTGCCATTTGTTCACCATCCAATTCCAATGGGTCTCTCACTTCACTTTTTGTCAACTTAATCAGTGGCTTTGCTATGAGCGAAAAATTACTTATCCACTGACGACAATAACCCACCATCCCCAGAAACATCCTCACTTCTCTCTGGGTCATCGGTGCTCTCATTCCTCTGATAATTTTGATTCTGTCATCGGTCACCTTTCTCAGACCTTTTTCAATATTATGACCAAGATAATGCACCTCTTTCTTGCAAAACTGCAATTTGGCTGGAGATACTTTTAACCCTCCATCTGCCAGATGATTCAGTAAAGCTATGGTATCTACTTCACAAGCTTCACGTGTCTTCGATGCCACAAGTAAGTCATCGATATATTGCACTAGTACTGAACTTTCAGGCATGCTCAAACTCTCCAATGATTTTTTCAATAACTGATTGAATATCGAAGGACTCTTTGTATACCCCTGTGGGATACGACACCATGCTAAAATACGCTGGCCAAACCGGAATGCAAAAATCGGCTGGCTGTCATGATGCAATGGAATTGAAAAGAAAGCATGACACAAATCAATTACTGTGTACCACTCAGCATCATGAGGAATCTGATACAAAATCACTGAAGGATTTGGCACAATGGGACAACATGCCACCACAATTTTGTTAACTTTTCTCAAATCCTGTACAATCTTGAACTTCCCATTAGGTTTCTTCAGCCCCATTATTGGTGAATTACACAGGCTACTCAGTATCTCTCCCAGAACACCCTGTTGAATCATCTTGTCAATTATAGGGGTAATTCCCTCAATTATTTCTGGTGTCAATCTGTACTGAGGAATATTAGGATAAACAATCCCCTCTTTCACTGAAATCTTTACTGGATCTACATTATTCATCAATCCCACATCTTCTCCAGTAAAATCCCAAACTGCTGTTTTCACTGTGTGTCTCAACTCCTGAGGCAAATCATCTGGATTAAACACAGCATATATACCAACAATCTCACTTTCTCTATTATCTAGAGTCATCCGGTACAAAACATCCTCATCTGGTGTCTCAAAAGCTATTCCATCCGGAGTACAGAAAATTGTACAATTCATCTTGCACAATAGATCCCTACCTAGCAAGTTCACTGGACTAGTGTCACAGACAACAAATCTGTGCATGTCTGAAAATTTCCCTATACTCACCCTAACTGGTTCCGTAAGACGAGTCTTAATCTGTGTATTAGCTACACCAACTACTTGGATTGCTTCGTCCGAGATAGGAAGATTTCTAATATCTGCTGACCTGACAGTTGATCTCGTCGCTCCTGTGTCTACCAAAAAAGTAACACTTTCCCCATTTATTTTCCCATCCACAAATGGTCCTGCCTGGTCTATTTCTAGAGTTGCACCAAGTATACACTCTTCCTCCTCTCTTCGGCACCGTCAATAGTCCCCTTCAGACTCACTCCCCTCATTCTTTAACCAGTACTGTTGTACCAGATTAGAACGTCTCGGTTTGTTTACCTGTTCATCATTGTAGAATCCTGAGTCCTGGTTATACTTTTGGGACCCTCTATTCTGCGGCAAGGGCGGTTTTGGCTCTTGACTCTGCTGTCTGACAACCTTCTGTTGTTGCTGCTGTTGATTACACCCCTCGTTCTGCACCTGTTGATTTAATGATTTATTTTCATTACTCACTAATGGTGGATTGGTACACTCGGATCTCCAATGCCCCAATTGTCCACAGTTGTGACAAGGGAACTTCTTCTTGGCCTCCTCTAAATTCCCTTTTCCTTTTCCTGCATATCTGAGTCTATTTCCTGGATTATTTGCATTATTTGCATTATTTGCCTGCTCCATCAACTGTGCTTCTTGTCTTTCAGCAACCTTCACCTGTGCCCACATTGCCTTTTCTTTCAACTTTCTCTGTTTTGCTTCAATCTCATCACTGAAGTATTTTGCATGTCTCAGGATTTCATCAATCTTTTTACTCTGCCAATCCACTGTATGCTCACGTATCTTTTCACTTATCTCAGGTCTCAGGCCATATACAAATCTGTATACAAAATGACTCAAATCCTTGTCACCCAGGTGTTCATCTCCACTGAACTGTTTAAAAGCCAGTATCAGCCTTTCGTAAAAAGCATGAACTGATTCTTTCGCTTCTTGATGTGTTCGATCTATCTTAACCCAGTCTGTCTCTTTTGGGGGTACTTTATTTTTCAGGAATACAATAACCTGATCATACTTTCTCATAACCTCTGGATCTGGTGCTCCTGTTTTCTGATCTCTGGGATACTCCTTTGCAGGCCAACCTATAACTATTTTACACTCAGCCCACAAATCTGCCGGAACAATTATATCAAACAGACTATTCAGGTCAATCCACAGTACTTTTGACAATTTCACAAACCTGTCTACCTGCCTATACCACTCGATGGGCTTTTCTCTCAGTCGAGGGAAATCATTCGTGAATGATAAAATATCCTGTCTAGTCCATGGGACATGTACATATCCACCTCCAGGAATCTCTCTCATAGGATAAGCATCCACTGTTTTCTCTTTTTCTCTCATGGGAAAAGCTGAATAAGTCCTGTCCACTGAATCTTCCCTTTTCTTGTACCACCTATCCTTCCACTTTTCTACATCACCCCATTTTCGCAATAAAGCAATCATTTCCTTAATCTACCCTGTTCTACCAGCACCATTTAGATTCTCAATATCTTTGTCTGTAAAATCCATCCTGTAGGACCTCTGTAACACCTTCACTTTATCCATGTAAAGTCCTTGTTCATTCGCTATTGCTCTTAACCTGTCATGTGTACTCTTAGCCCTCCAGGTGATGTTTTTACACATAAATAACAACTCCCCATCATGATGATTTTTGAGTATATCTGTAGGAATTGTCCCTGCAATAAGCTCCTCTAACTCCATGCGCAACCTGGCTACATCAATTGCTTGTGAATCTTTATCCTTCTTTTGAAGAACCTTCAACCAATCATTCAAATCCTCAGCTGTTATTTCAGTAGACCTTTTCCCTGCACCCACTTGTTCTATCACCCTCTGTGGTTCCAGAATTGTTCCTCCCAAACAACCAGTATTCAATCCTGAATTAGGCTGTACATCTAATCCTCCACTATAGGTGTCATGTCTCAATTGACTCAAATTATTTCCTCCTGTTCTCATTCCTGATTCCTCCAAAGAACACGTACCCACCAAACCATTTCCAACATAGGGAACTGTCAAACCATTTTCACCCATTCTTTGTTTATCAAAAATAGGCACAACCGGACCTATAGTTACAGGCACTGTAACTGCTTCAAGATTTTTCGTTAGCTCCCTAATTTTCTCAGTCAGCTCAGTTGTGGTTCTGGCTAATTCTCTTGTTTTCTCGTCACTAACTCGATGCTCTCTCTCTCGCTCTCTCTCTTTCCCTTTCCGCGAAAGAGCTACCACTTTTCAAATCAGGTGGTGTCACAACCTCAGTTTTAATAATCCGCAAAGTATCTCTTACAGGAGTAGCAGCTGACATACTCTCTTCTGGTTCTGGTCTATACGGAGGTGGTCTCTTGTAAATCATGTCATCCAAGACCTCATCCTCGTAATCATTAGCTCCATACCTTCTCACTTCTGCATCAGGCACCTTTTCTGCACCTTTCCTTCCTTCCGCTTCTTCAACTGTCCTCATTGGATATAATCCCTCTGACATATTAGCATCTCGCCATCTCCTCATTCGATCATGATGAGTTTCACGATCATATTTTCTCCCAAAAAAGTATCTATAATTATTTCCACTCCTCTGCTTTTCTCGCTCATGCACCTCATCTTCCCATTCCACCAATGCCTCGAACTGTGTCGGCCTTGGTCTAGGCTCTAGACACATCATTTTCTCCCGTAAATTTCTCAACACGGCCAAATTAAATGAACCATGTTCCGGAAACGCTAAGACACCATCTTCCTTAGTATACTTAGCCCAGTTCTCTAACCATATACAGGTATGATACCCATATTTCGCATCCATGAAGGATGCAGGAGTTTTCGTCGGAGGTAGCAATTCACCCTCTCTGGTTATTATGCTCTTATCCTTGTCGAACCACTTCTTTATTTTACCGAACAAGGATTTCTTCTTCTTTTCCTCCGGTTGGTAATACATTTTAATGTTTACCAATATTCTCTAATCCCTTTCGTACAATTACGATATTTTCTCCAATAACAGCGCGACTCACACCAACGCACCAATCCTGAAGCGTCTACGTCACCCTGTACTTCTTCCAATCCCTGCGCGGCTCACACTAACGCACCAATCCTAGCGCGAGCACTGTTCTGATTCACTACCCAATCAGAGCGCGGTCCGTATGACGTCAGCAGTCGCTGCAGTTGTTTCTGCTCTGTCTCCTGTCACTCGTCTACCCCTCCTTTACAAAACCTTTTTCAGTAGACTTCGTTTCAGATTCCACAAAATCTATTAGTTACAACATATAAACATCTCCATTGTCTGTTTCTCTAACCATAGAATAGTAAAGGAAATCTTTTTCACAAAAATCCCGCTTTCTCTAGAACAGCTCCTGCCTCTGCTCAACTCTTGTTGGCACAGTAGCACATCCCTCTACTCTGCCCTTCTAACATGCATCCATTAACTGTTTCCTCTAGGACTGCTCCAAAGAGTCTTACAATCAATTTGCACCCTTATGCATCAAGCCAAAATCCAGTCGGTAAAATACCGATTCCTTATTAGCTCCCGGTATTAAGTAAAAAATACCCAATCCCAATGCATCAACCCAAAAGCAGAAATCGGTATTTAAGGAATCCTTAAATAGCGATTCTTTAAATAGGGATTCCTTAAATACCGATTCCTTAAATAGCGATTGCATTTAAGGAATCCCAAAGTGAGATTCCTTAAATGCAATGCATCAAAGTTAAAAAATTAGCGATTTCGCTAATAAGGGGAGCAAATTACCATGAAGATGAACTGCATGGTAATTTGCAAAAACTTTGAAAAATGCACTTTTGTGCATTTTTCAAAGTGTCATGTTGCGCACACACATGCCCTTAGAGCATGTGTGTGTGCAACATATGTGCACATATCAATTTCAGGGGTGCAACAGGGTGTCCTTTTGACACCCTGGCACCCTTGAAAGTGCTCCAGCTATTAGCGATTCGGTAATACCGAATCGCTAATACAGATTGGCTTTACATTCATTCCTATGGGCCTCCAAGGCCATAGGAATGAATGGGTAGGTATTCCTTATTACCGATTCGGTATTACCGATTCGGTAATAAGGAATGTTAAGGAATCGCTATTTGAATAGCGATTCCTACATGCATAGCCTTTTGCTATTCCTTATTAGCGATTCCTTATTTTTCGCTAATAAGGAATCGCAAATGCTAATGTTGATGCATATGCCCCTAAATGCTCATACTTTCACGCACTTTCACACCAGAAAATGTAGCACGTGCACACAGAATCCTGCCTTTCCCGAGAACAGCGAACAGTCTGTCCCACTACAGAATCATAACACACATTAACCAAGCAGCGCTTACCTCTGCCCAGTCCTTCAGACAAGCTCAGAGAATACCTATTACTCCTCCCGCGATAAGCTTTAACGGCAAACCTTACGGATCCCTGGGACTTAAGACCAGAGTTTCACAAATAACCTTCGCTATCATACACACTCCTTTTATACCAAAAATATATCTAATAGTAACACACGACGATGTCACTTATTCCGAACCCAGACAATGTGACGCGCAACTTCAATTGTCACACGGTTTTCCTGCATACGTACAGGTAATTCCAACAATCCCGTTTTTCCCGAGAGCAGCACACACTTCCCTCTGCCCTACTACGGAACTGTTACCAGCTCCCAAGTTCCAGAAGCACTACATAAAACTCAACACGACGACTTCAACATATAGTATTAGTACATATACCAACATCAATCAATAAATCAATGAATCAAAAGCCAATGTACAAGCAATCTAATCTGATCAAGACAATAATCAAACCATCAAACTGCTACCAGGAAACTACTGCAGATCGGCGCATATAAAATCTCCCTGCTTCCGCGGACAGAGTAAATCCACAGTCACACACACAAACATACATCATACGCTAGGGCCCATCACACTAAATTCACACTATTACTCTATCCACACTGAATATAGGAGAACCAATCTGCATCTACAATGAGGTCAATGCAACCTGAATGATATTGCCTTGAGTCATGATTTTAAACATGAGAAATACATCTGAAACTCAATAATTGACAAAGAATAAACACCCGACACTGAAATTCAAACAATGCTTGTTTATCTAAATTAATTCAAATGGAAAAGTCAATCATTAGCAGAATTGTCATTCTCATAATTACCTATTCTAGCTAAAGGGTCAGGACAGGTCTCTCGGTAAAGTCTCTCAAGCTGTCGCCCTCAGCATGGGTAACATCTAAACGCGATGATCACCAGGAAAGAATGAATAAACGAACGAACGTGGACCCTCTCTAGTCTAACATATTTATAGGTTATGTTGCAAACAGAAGTAACAAACAAAAATTAGGTATCCATTGAGCCGCTGAGCAGAGCGAGCAGGAAAGGAAGTCTCTCGGTTACATTTAGAAAACCTCCGCTCAGGAAAAATCACAAAAATAAAAAGACGGAAGAAGGAACTCGAGTTTGCAAATGTATCTTTCATAAATGTTCTTCCTTGATAACTTAGCAGAGTCACCGCAGACTGGACAATGTTCATTGTACTTTATCCTTGTCCAAGGCCAGCTGGAATCACGCCCGGAGCTGCCATCCTCACGGAAGATTTTCTAACCAGGCAAAAGCTACGGTCAGGTGACTCTCGACCATATTCAGCAAGGCCTCCCATCAAAATTTACTCACTCGAGCGCAGGCTGTAAAAGGCAGCCATCTTGGTTTAGGCCAAAATGGACCATCTTAATTAAAAGAAACACAAAACAACGTTACCACAGCATAATGATAAAACAGTGTTAATTCCCACTAATACCCTTATGTGTATGTAATTATCTAGCCTCTTGCAACACAATAAAGCATTAATACACGTTATTTCAAAAGCGTTTTGTGCTCTAAACAAATAGCACTTTGCGACATTCATTTAATTAAAACTGCACATTATTATTAAGCAACATATATGCATCCCCACGTGTAGTTTTCTCTCATTAGTAGTGTTGGTTAATCCAACTTCGACAAAACAAACTATGAATTAATGATTTTAAATTAATAATTTTAGTTAAACCATATAAACGAAACTGGAGCTTAAAACACGATAAATTTTCAACA
This sequence comes from Triturus cristatus, assembly GCF_964204655.1. NCBI lineage: Eukaryota > Metazoa > Chordata > Amphibia > Caudata > Salamandridae > Triturus > Triturus cristatus. The sequence continues at coordinate 1,867,602,582 of NC_140589.1, forward strand.
GAAAACTCTGCTCCAGCAGTCTGTGGTGCCTTTTTTTGGGCAGGGTGGGCGTGTCCAGGGTGCTGAGGTTAAGGAGCTCCTTGTTAATCATCTGTTTGGTCTGGGGGCTCATTGTGCTGTGTCAGGACAGAACAGTAGCTGTACGAGCTGTACAAATGGAGCTGAGTGTTGGGGCTCATAATTTCAAATCTAGTCAAATGCAATGTGATGAGTTCTGAAACAGGTGGATGCTGTAGCTCTTAATTTGGGCCACCCTCCAGTTTCCACTCCAGTATGCTGTGCAGCATTGCTTACCGGTTGTCGGTTGTACTTTCACTGTGTCCCTGTGTGTACCATTTGTCGCTGTAGCAGGATGTCTCCCCAGGTGTTGGTGAGATGATTCCTTGTTGTGGGACCAGTGCAGTGCGGCTCCTGACTGTTTCACTAAGTCTGTAGACAATGTCTGTCAAGGGTTGTGTGCTCTCATTGCACTTGTGGGTTCTGCTCTGCTTTATTCCGTATGAGTGGCTGTGAATTTGCTAGATCTGCCTTCCTTTATTCTATGTTGTTGCTATATATGTCAGGCTCTGCTGTAGGCACTTGACCACTGATTCATCCACTGCCATAAGTCGCCCTAGCTTGTTGACATGCTGCCTATGCGTGGCACATGGGATGTCATATCCATGGGCAGCGGAGAGTTTACTATGGCCTGTCTGTGAGACTGGGCAGGTTTTTTGCATTTGAATTCTTAACCCCTTCGCTGCTGGGCCTTTTCCCCTCCTGTGCTAAGCCTTTTTTGGGCTATTTGGGGTAGTGCGCGCTTAGGCCCCTGTAACTATTTGACCACATTAGGTATCCACGCCAAATTTGCGTCCTTTTCTTCCAACATCATGGGGATCCTAAAGGAACCCAGGGTTTGTGGATTCTCCTAGAGGGTTCCCAGAAATTAGTCAAAATAAAGCAAAATTTTGGTTTTTTTGTGAAAAATGGGGAAAAGTGGCTGCAAATGAAAGCGTCTGGGTTTTTCTCTGCAAATGATATCAAAAAAGGGTTTGTGGGGCTGAAATCAAAATTTCTCCAGCTTTTAGGGAATGACAGATTTTTGTCAGAAATCCAACATTTTTTACACAGTTTTGACATTTTTCTGGGACATACCCTTTTTTTGCTATTTTTTGTGCTTTCAACCTCCTTCCAGATAATGGTAAAAATGGGTAGAAAAGCAATAATGGATCCTGGAAAGCTATACATTTTTGAAAAGTAGACAAAATTCTGAATTCAGCAAGGGGTCATTTGTGTAGATCCATCAAGGTTTCTTTATAGAAACTAACAGGTAAATATAGGAAAAATTAAAAATTTGTTGAAAAAAGCAGCCTTTTGAGTCAACGTTTTCACCTGTAACTTCTTCGAATTATGACATCTCTTTGAAAGCAATGTAACGTTACATCCGGTGGACCTTCCTGGTTGTGGGGATATATAGGACTTGTAGGTTCACCAAGAGCCCAACGAACCCAGAGTAAAAAACTGAGCAGCATTTTCTAATGGTTTTTTTTTTTGTTCCGGGTATATAGCAATTATTGTGGGAAAATGTATACATGGAAAAATCGGTATGAAAGACACCTATGTATTTGGCAGTGAAAAATGACCCTTTTTTGGCAAAGTGACTAGCTGTAGTTTTTTAACCCTAGCCCTGCCGGCACCTAGGGAAACCTAGCACACCTATATATTTTTGAAAACTAGATACCCAGAGGAATCCAGGATGGGGTGACTTGAGTGCCTCCCACCATGGTCTGTTACCCAGAATCCCTTGCAAACCTAAAAAATTGACAAAAAAAAACACATTTTCCCCAAATTTCTGTGATGGAAAGTTCTGGAATCTGCGTGGATCCCCAAATTTCCACCCACCCCGCGTTCCCCAAAGTCCTACGAGAAAAATGGTACCTCACTTGTGCGGGTCGGCCTAGTGCCCACGACAGGAAACGGCGCAAAACGCAACGTGGTCACACCGCAATTTTGCATTGAAAAATGACCCTTTTTTGCCAAAGTGACTAGCTGTAGTTTTTGAACCCTGGCCCTGCTGGCACCTAGGAAACCTAGCAAACCTATATATTTTTCAAAACTAGACACCCAGGGTAATCCAGGATGGGGTGACTTGAGTGCCTCCCACCAAGGTCTGTTACCCAGAATCCCTTGCAAACCTAAAAGATTGACAAAAAAAACACATTTTCCCCACATTTCTGTGATGGAAAGTTCTGGAATCTGCGTGGATCCACAAATTTCCACCCACCCCGCGTTCCCCAAAGTCCTACGAGAAAAATGGTACCTCACTTGTGTGGGTTGGCATAGTGGCCGCGACAGGAAACGGCGCAAAACGCAACGTGGTCACACCTCAATTTTGCAGTGAAAAATGACCCTTTTTTGGCAAAGTGACGAGCTGTAGTTTTTTAACCCTATCTCTGCCGGCACCTAGGGAAACCTACCAAACCCACGCATTTCTGAAAAGTAGACACTCGGCGGCTTCCAGGGAGGTATGGCTTGCGTGGATCCCCCAACGTTTCCTTACCCAGAATCCCCTGCAAACCTCAATTTTTGCTGAAAAAATCACTTCTTTCACACATTTTGGGGTGGGAAAGTTGTGGCATCACCGGGCTCACACAAATTTACCACCACCCAGCGTTCCCCCAGGTCTCCCGGTAAAAATGGTGCCTCACTTGTGTGGGAGGCCCAAGTACCCGCGACAGGCAAGGGCCCAAAACGTAGTGAGGCGACATCAAAATGGCCTATCGCAAAACCACCTGGTTTTGCAAGGGGGGTCACTTGGGTTTTTGGCCCGGTGCTCGGCGGCCATCTAGGGAAACCTACCAAACCCATGCATTTCTGAAAACTAGACACCCGGCGGCTTCCAGGGAGGTATGGCTTGCGTGGATCCCCCAACGTTTCCTTACCCAGAATCCCCTGCAAACCTCAATTTTTGCTGAAAAAAACACTTTTTTCACACATTTTGGGGTGGGAAAGTAGTGGCATCACCGGGCTCACACAAATTTACCACCACCCAGCGTTCCCCCAGGTCTCCCGGTAAAAATGGTGCCTCACTTGTGTGGGAGGCCCAAGTACCCGCGGCAGGCAAGGGCCCAAAACGTAGTGAGGCGACATCAAAATGGCCTATCGCAAAACCACCTGGTTTTGCAAGGGGGGTCACTTGGGTTTTTGGCCCGGTGCTCGGCGGCCATCTAGGGAAACCTACCAAACCCATGCATTTCTGAAAACTAGATACCCGGCGGCTTCCAGGGAGGTATGGCTTGCGTGGATCCCCCAACGTTTCCTTACCCAGAATCCCCTGCAAACCTCAATTTTTGCTGAAAAATACACTTTTTTCACACATTTTGGGGTGGGAAAGTTGTGGCATCACCGGGCTCACACAAATTTACCACCACCCAGCATTCCCCCAGGTCTCCCGGTAAAAATGGTGCCTCACTTGTGTAGGAGGCCCAAGTACCCGCGGCAGGCAAGGGCCCAAAACGTAGTGAGGCGACATCAACATTGTCTATCCCAAATGTCGCCTCACCACGTTTTGGGCCCTTGCCTGCCGCGGGTACTTGGGCCTCCCACACAAGTGAGGTACACCCTGCTTCAGAAAGACAAATATTACTGCACAGCCACCTAATCCGCAAGCACACACACATACTGGTTGGATTTGGCACGAGGGTGAGTGATGGTTCAGTAGATACAATTGTATTAGCAAGTGATTTCACAAAACATGAAATGCACTGGTAATAATTGAAAGGGCGAGAAACTGAACCATTGACTCACAGCTCGTGAGCTGTAAAGCCACGACAAGGAACCAACCTCTTTACAGGCCATTCATACACCTTTCATACGTGTGTGACATACAAAACCATTCACACCGCCAGCCGCGGGCCCATCACATAACAAAACTCACACCAGCACACAGCGCCATTCAAGGGCCCATCACTTTCACACGCCCACAATCCAGACACAGCAACTACACATGCTGATGGATTGCGTGGAGTGGCACTCAGCTAGCAGTGTGTGTAGTGACCAGCAGAAAGTCACTACTCACACACAGCCAGCCGAGCTCCAGTCCACACACACCGCTAGCAGAGCGCCAGTCCACACACACCGCTAGCAGAGCGCCAGTCCATGCACACCGCTAGCCAAGCACCAGTCCAGGCACACCGCCAGCCAAGCGCCAGTCCAGGCACACCGCCAGCCAATTGCCAGTCCAGGCACACCGGCAGCCAATCGCCAATCCACGCACACCGCCAGCCAAGCTCCAGTCCGCGGACACCTCCAGCCAAGCACCAGTCCGCACACACCACCAGTCCACGCACACCGCCAGCCAAGTACCAGTCCACGCACACCACCAGCCAAGCACCATTCCACGCACACCGCCTGCCAAGCTCCAGTCCACGCACACCACCAGCCAATCTCCAGTCCACGGACACCACCAGCCAAGCACCAGTCCGCACACACCACCAGTCCACGCACACCGCCATCCAAGTACCAGTCCACGCACACCGCCAGCCAAGCACCATTCCACGCACACCGCCAGCCAAGCTCCAGTCCACGCACACTACCAGCCACGCACCAGTCCACGCACACCGCCAGTCCATGCACACAGCCAGTCCACGCTCACCGCCAGCCAAGCACCATTCCACGCACACCACCAACCAAGTGCCAGTCCACACACACCAACAGCCAAGCGCAAGCCTACACACACACCGCCATCACATTTAGGATTTTTTTTGAAAAAAATAAAAACACAAACAAATCGCAAATAGATACAAATCTTCTAACAGAAAATCAGCAACTAAATACATTGCACTAACACCAACCTTGAAACAGAATCAAATTATCCAAAGAATACAGACCAGGCAGTTCACTTTACCACTCATGAATGCTCCCAATAATTCTTTCGCGTGTGGTACGCTCTAAAGCAAGCAGGGAGACACAGTGCAGGATGAGAAGGACAGTCGGGGCAGTACATATGACTCTCCTTTCGCGTACCTCTTCGCCAACAGACTCTACATCTCCTACTGGGAAAATCTTTTGAGGGTGTGGGAGGAATGTGATCTGGAAAGTGGCGATCTTTCAATCTAGCAACATCCTCCACCACTCCAACTCTCGGAACACTTGCCTGTTGCACTACAACAAGGCTGCCTATTACAGACTCCTGAAACTTAGCAAAAGTCATCTTTGACTCAGGGCAAGAATCCTGGAACACAACAAAAGCATTAAACATTGCCAAGTGGAAAAGATGGATAGCCAACTTCTTGTACCAAATGTAAGCCTTACGAAGAGCAGTGTAAGGTTCCAACCTCTGATCTACTCTGTCAACACCACCCATGTGCCTATTATAGTCTAAAATGCACACAGGTTTGCGCGCTTCAGCGACCTGACCCCAAACAGTCACAGGTGCAGTGCTTTCATCATGGATGGTAGTCAGCATGTAGACATCACTCCTGTCTGAAAACTTCACAGCAAGAAGCTCCTGGCAACGCAACGCACAGCACTGTCCCCGCACAAGCTTTTGACAAACAAGTTATTTCGGGAATCCTTTACGGTTAGAGCGGATTGTGCCACAAGCAACAGTGTCCACTTTAGCCAATTCCCTGAACAACCGCACACCAGTGTAGAAGTTATCTACATATAAATGGTGGCCTTTGTTAAAAAATCCTCTACCAAGTTCCCAAACAATTTTCTCAGTCACTCCAAAAGTGGACGGACAACCAGGGAGGTTAATCCTAGATTCCTTACCGGTGTACACCCTGAAATTAGACACATATCCAGTCCTACTGTCACACAGCATATACAGCTTTATTCCATAGCGTGCCCTCTTACTAGGAATGTATTGCCTAAAAAACAAGTGGCCCTTGAACAACACCAAAGACTCATCCACTGCAATTTCTTTCCCAGGGGCATAAATCTCAGAAAATCGATCAACAAAGTGATCAAGGACAGGCCTAATCTTAAAAAGACGGTCACAATCAGGGTGATCTCGTGGCAACGCTAAACCATTATCAACAAAATGCATCATCCGAAGCAGAAGCAAATACCTGTCACGACTGATGACTGCCGGAAAAATAGACGTTGCCATCAAGGGACTGCTAGACCAATATGAAGACATTGATGGCTTCCTTAGCAAGCCCATCAAAAAACTTAAACCCAAGAACTTCTTCATCTCTTCAACATTTGTGGGAGTCCACCGGGTAGCTCTAGAGTGTGGCTTAAGACTGGCACTGTTGTCCCTCAAAAACTGTTCGGCATACAAATTAGTCTGCTCAACAATCTCTGCCAAAAACACATCGTCCATAAACAACTGAAAAACATTTACCGGCAAAAAGTTTTCAGTATTCACTCTAGACCCTGGGACACCAGTAAACTCTGGCAATGCCGGCTGCACTATGCCAGGGGCAACCCAGAGGTCATCACTTTCAAAGGGAAGCCTTGCAGCCCCAGCCTGCAGCCCAGATGCCTCTTGCCGCACTACACCAACGGGAAGCCTTGCAGCCGCAGGCTGCAGCCCAGAAGCCTCTTGCCGCACTACACCAACGGGAAGCCTTGCAGCCGCAGGCTGCAGCCCAGAAGCCTCTTGCCGCACTACACCAACGGGAAGCCTTGCAGCCTCAGGCTGCAGCCCAGATGCCTCTTGCCGCACTATCGGCACATCAGTCTCCTCCTCTAACACAGGCACTTCATCCGCACTAAGAGTATCTTCATCATCCGATGACTCCATACGGAGAGAAAACTCACTGCCAGAATCGTCCCCTGCCTCCTCTCCCTCAGATGCAGAGTCAGTCTCTGAACCAATATCAGAGGAAGACTCAAACAGCAAACCAACAACCTGCTGAGCAGTAATCCTGTGGCTAGCCATTATACTTACTAAGATTGAAGACTGCACAAACAAGTCAACAACAACCAACAATGTGCAAACCAAGTAAGTAAAGAAATGTGTACCTTTATCGCAATGATCAATGTACTCAAAAACTATAGAATTCAATTACAAGAGACAGCTACACTCACCAGAACCTACTCTGCAGTGACACAGCAAAAACCAACGATATCCAACTAGAAAGAAGAAAAAAAAACAAATTACTCACAAGACAACAAAATGCACATCGAGCACAAATGTAAATAGTTTTTGCCAAGGGGTCGCTTCCTCATGCAGAAAAATACATCCCTGGTGTCTAGTGGGCTTTTCTGCCCCCCCCTGGGAGCAGAAACGGACAGAAAGACGACCGATCTGCCCCCAGGGGGGGCAGAAAAGTCTTCCCATTATTTATGCCCCAAAGGAAGCGACCCTTGCACAAGGGGTCGCTTCCTCATGCAGAAAAAATACATCCCTGGTGTCTAGTGGGCTTTTCTGCCCCCCCAGGGGCAGAACGACGACCGATCTGCCCCCAGGGGGGGCAGAAAAGTCTTCAAATAAATTAGGCTGCCAAGGAAGCGACCCTTGCCCAAGTGGTCGCTTCCTAAATAACGAAAATGACATCCCTGGTGTCTAGTGGGCTTTTCTGCCCCCCCGGGGGCAGAAACGGGCAGAAAGATGACCGATCTGCCCCCGGGGGGGCAGAAAAGTCTTCTAAATAATTAGGCCGCAAAGGAAGCGACCCTTGCCCAAGGGGTCGCTTCCTACATAAAGAAAAAGACATCCCTGGTGTCTAGTGGGCTTTTCTGCCCCCTGGGGGCAGAAACGGGCAGAAAGACGACCGATCTGCCCCCAGGGGGGGCAGAAAAGTCTTCTAAATAATTAGGCCGCAAAGGAAGCGACCCTTGCCCAAGGGGTCGCTTCCTACATAAAGAAAAAGACATCCCTGGTGTCTAGTGGGCTTTTCTGCCCCCCCTGGGGGCAGAAACGGGCAGAAAGACGACCGATCTTCCCCCAGGCGGGGCAGAAAAGTCTTTGAATTATTTTGGCCGCCTAGGAAGTGACCTTTGCCCAAGGGGTCGCTTCCCAAATAACACAAAACACATCCCTGGTGTCTAGTGGGGCATCCCTGCTCAACAATCACGACGCTGTGCGCGATCGTGGAGCAGGAATGCCCTGTATTGAGACATCAGGGGAGAGGAAATACTCTTTCCTCTCCCCCGATGCCTCAATACTAAAGAAATCACCCCGCGGCCCCCACCGGACAAGGAAACGTACCTCTGCTCCCTTGGACGCGCTGGAAGAAATGGATTCCAGCGCGTCCAACGCTTCCTGATGACGTCGGCGCGCGCTGTGCGCGCTGATGTCATGGGGAAGCGGGGGGGCTCGGGGGTGGCAGCGGAAACTCTTCCGCTGCCATCCCCCTCTGTGGGGGCACGATCGATGCCCCAGGGGGGGAGTGCCAGCGCTTCCCCCAGGGGCTGTGCTCATGACGGAGAAGTTCCGTGATGAGCACAGCCCAACCGATGCTCATGACGGAACCGCTCCGTCATGAGCATCGAAGGGGTTAAATTGATGGGGTTTTTTTTGGGAGTTTTATATATCGTGAACTTGACCCAAAGGTGTGTGAGCGCTTTACATGAGCACCAGTTGCATTACACAAGGACACATTCATTATTTTTATTCAGGCACAGGGAGATTAAGTGATTTGCTCAGAATCACAAAATGTTGAACGTCAATGCCGAGACTCGAAACCGGTTCCCCAGATTTGAGGTTGCCTGCGATAGCGGTTAGGCCACATCCTCTCCCCTGGGTTTGCCAGCTTGTCATCTGAATTGTGGTGCATGCAGGTTCGAGCAGCTTCCCTGTGCCTGAAACTATGGTACATCTCTTTGCCTGTGTGTGGTGCAGCAGGATAGGGTGGCTAGATTGTGGTATCTCCCAGGCTGCTGGGCACTTGTAGTGGATGCCAAGGAAGGAACTAGTGTCTTGCTTTCACCCGAGTAGCCATTCTTCGACGTTGTTTGCTTAACAGGGGCAGTGGAGGTGGGGAGCTAGTGGTGTGTGTCTCTGATGACAGCTGAGCTCCTAAAGGGTCACTGTTGTGTAGACCGATGACAGGTGTGGGCTGTTGTATGGCACTATTGTGGATATTCTGAGAGGGTGCAACTATATAGGAATGTAACAAGGTGACCTGCTGCTAGGAGTGATTGTTCTATACTGTAGTCCCTTGCCTCTGGTTTCGGTGTCATTTTTGCAATGCTATTGTTTGTTTTGGGGGAATTATCCCCCATTGGAGAGGCATGTGTCACAGTCTCCTGATTCACCCATGCATTGGTATAAGGGCTGTTGCCATGTTCCGCCCAGATGGGTTCCATCTTGTCTCTTCTTGTTTGAGGTTCATCATTGATTGCATGGAGTTGTTGCCCTCGGATAATATGGTTTACAGGGTGGATGATGGCCTGATGGATTCCTGTACAGCCTCTATGTTGATGCCCAGGGCAGCATCATATGGGGAACTGTTGGCTCAATCCTTGGGGAAGGATTTTGTGGCTCTGACGGAGGCCATGCTGGTGAGTGTGTCAGATGCCCGGATCCAGTTGATTCAACAAGTTAAATTCCTGGCTGTTTTGTCAAGAGTTATTTATTTATTTATTTATTTAGCTTGTATAGCGCACAGATACCCCAACGGGGTGTCCCGGCGCTTGTGTGAGAACATGTACAATGCTAGCTGTGAAGTGAAGAATTAGCAGAATAGAAAAGTTCAGGGCTCTCCGAAAGGGAGGTTCGTCTCGAATGCTCCTAATGTACAAGGGTAGGTTGTTCCAGTGGGAGGCAGTGCAAACTTGGAACGTTTTCCCCCCAGATCGAGCCTTTTTAGCCCTCGGGGTAAAAAGAAGATGTTGAGAGCTCGATCGAAGTGAGCGAGCGTTACTGTAAGGGCGGAGACATGAGGACAGATGAGCACAACCCTTCCCGTTGATAGCACGGTGGGCAAGGGTGAGGGCCTTAAATTCCGACCTTTTATGTACTGGGAGCCAATGCAGCCTGAGGCGGTAGGGGGTAATGTGTTCTCTAAGGGGGAGACCACAAACCAGACGGACTGCGGCATTTTGAACTGTTTGCAAACGCCTCTGGAGACCTTTGGATAGTCCCAGATAGAGGCCATTGGCATAGTCGAGATGGGAGGTGATTAGCGCCTGCACAATTGTTTTTCTGGTTTGGTTAGGGATGAAGTTGATGAATTTTTTCATCATCCTCATTTTAGAAAAGCAGGCCGCAGATACAGATTGAATCTGCTTCTTGAAAGAGAGATCACTATCCCAAATGACTCCTAAGTTTTTGACGGAGTCCTTAGGCAAAGAGTTATTGTTAAGGGCATCAGTGGAGTGGTGTCCTCCTCTGTTTTCATGGCCTGACAATTCCTCTGGTTGTAGGACTAGTAGACTGTTCCGGCGGACCATCTTCGTTTGCCGTTGGGGGTGCCAAGCTGTTTTGTGAACAGTTGGATGATCTACCAGCCTGTCCTTCATGGATTGGTTACATACCTGGTCCTGCAGGTCCTCTTGTAGCAATTTTTCTAAGTCTTGGATTCACTCAGATGAAAGGAAGCAACTCCATCGCCGACCTCATCAGCGCGCACGCGCTGACCTCCACTGACTACATCCTCCTCGGAGACCTGAACTTTCACCTGGAGAACAACAACGACAGCAACTCCTCCACCCTGATCAACAACCTCAACCTCGGACTGAAATAGCTCGTCACGACACCGACCCACAACGCCGGCCACACGCTAGATGTCATCTTCTCCTCAAGCCCCCACGTCACCTTCAGCCATGCCTCCGAACTCACCTAGACAGACCACCACTGCATCCATTTCTCCTTCCGTAAACCGCCCACACACCACCGCACCCTACAGACCCCCCGCCGCCTCTGGGGCAAAATCACTGAAGAACAACTACAAACAAACCTCGCACTCAACCCCCCGACGATTCCAACCAACCCGGATGAAGGGGCACTCGCCCTCGAACGCTGAATGAACGACTGCGCCAACACAGTCGCTCCACTGCAAAACCCCATCAACACAGATACCAGCAGAAGAGTCAGCTGGTTCACCCCGGAACTCCTCAACTCCAAACGCAAATGCCGGAAACTGGAAAACATATGGCACAATGAAAAGATGCCAGACAGCCACACTGCCCACTAAGACGCCATCCGCAACCACCACCACCTCATCAGGACCGCCAAAAGAACCTCCTTCACAGACCGCCTTGACAATGCACACAACAGCAAGGAGCTCTTCACCATCATGAAGGAACTCTCCAACCCCAGCTCCAACGCCAACGACATCCCACCATCGCAAGCCCTGTGCGACTCCCTCGCCACCTTCTTTCACCGGAAAATCACCAACATCCATGACAGCTTCCGACCCCGGATGACCCCTGCTGACCCCACCGCCCACAACACCCTGACTACCTGGGCCAACGTAAGCATCGAGGACACAATCAAGCCCATGGGAACAATCCACTCCGGATCCCCATCCGACCCTCTCCCGCACCACATGTTCAACAAAGCCAGCAAGTCCACCGCTCCCCACCTGCACAAAATCATCAACCTGTCCTTTGAGACCGCCACCTTCCCTGAGATCTGGAAGCATGCAGAGATCAACGCCCTACTGAAGACTGCCAAGGCAAACCCAAGCGACCTCAAGAACTTCAGGCCCATCTCCTTGCTTCCGTTCCCAGCTAAGGTCATCAAGAAGATAGTAAACACCCAGCCCACCCGGCACCTCGAAGACAACAACATCCTAGACCCGTCCCAATCAGGATTCCGCAGCAACCACAGCACTGAGACAGCCCTCATCGCCGCCACAGACGACATCAGTATCCTGCTGGACAACAGCAAGATCGTTGCCCTCATCCTCCTGGACCTCTCCGCTGCCTTCAACACCGTCTGCCACCTCACACTATGCCTTCACGACGCAGGGATCCGTAACAAGGCCCTGGACTGGACCACCTCCTTCCTCTCCGGCAGAACGCAGAGAGTCCGCCTCCCCCGTTCCGATCCGAGGCCTCCAAGATCATCTGTGGCATCCCTCAAGGATCCTCCCTCAGCCGACACTGTTCAACGTCTACATTGCACCACTAGCACGCATCGCCCGACAGCACGACCTCAACATAATCTCATACGCCGATGACACTCAGCTGATCCTCTCCCTCACAAAGGACCCCCTCACGCCAAATCCAACCATCACCAGGGAATGAAGGCCGTCGCCGACTGGATGGAGGACAGCCGCCTCAAACTGAACACAGACAAGACGGAAATCCTCATCCTCGGATCCAACCCCTCCGCATGGGACGACTCTTGGTTGCCCACTTCGCTGGGGTCCCCCCGGCCCCCTCCGACCATGCACGCAACCTGGGAGTCATCCTCGACTCGAAACTCTCCATGACCAAACAAGGCAACGCAGTTTCCTCCACCTGTTTCAACACCCTCCGCATGCTCCGCAAGATCTACAGATGGATCCCGACCAACACGAGGAAAACAGTCACCCAGGCCCTAGTCAGCAGCAGACTCGACTACGGAAACGCCCTCTACGCCGGAGCCCCATCCAAGCTCATCAGCAGACTACAAAGAATCCATAATGCCTCTGCATGCCTGATCCTCGACGTCCCGTGCCACGAAGACATCACCCCCCACCTGAGGAACCTGCACTGGCTCCCCGACGACAAAAGAATCTCCTTCAAATTCCTGATCCACGCACACAAAGCACTTCACAAAACCGGCCCAGCCTATCTCAACAGTCGACTCTCCTTCTACGTACCCAACAGGAACCTCCGCTCCGCTGACCACGCCCTGGCCACGGTCCCACGCATCTGGAGAACCACTTCCGGAGGCAGGTCCGTCTCCCATCGCACCGCCAAGACCTGGAACACCCTCCCCCTCGACCTGCGACAAACCGAAGACCTGCTGTCTTTCAGGCGACAACTCAAGACCTGGCTCTTCGACCAGTAACAGCACCTACCCCCACCCAGCGCCTTGAAACCCTACCGGGTATATAGTGCGCTTTACAAATTATGTGATTGATTGATTGATTGAAGCCAAGGCGCTCTCTCGTTAGGATGGCCGCTCTTATTCCTTCCATAGGGGACAGTTTGTGCCATGTGGAATAGGCACCAAGATGTCTCCACCGCTGCGTGTCCCTCGGGCATCGCTCCTGGCTTGGGCTGTTCAGTGGGCACATGGGCTGTGGGTGGTCAGAAACGGTGTTCCTTCCAGCATGGGTGATTTATTTTCCATCTAGTGGGTGTGGAGCTTCGTACAGAGCAGCAATCTCATAGGCTTCATCTTCCGAACTCCAGTTATAGGGTGACTCCCTGCTCCTCTCCCAAGGCACGTCATTCCTATCCCACTGGTTCAGGTTAGTTGAGGGGTGTATTCTGTGCTTTTCCTAATACTGAAAGTATTGAGGGTATTTCAGCTAGTATTGGTGCTGTGGAGCCTCCTCTGGTGGGTGGGGTCCTTTCCACTCAAATGCTGTCCTTGCAGCAGCTCCTTCCCCTATTGTTTCCTGGGGTCTTTGTGTCTGCATTCATTCTTCAGTTTACGTTTCTACAGGTTCACGTTTATCCATGGCTTCAACAGTTTCTGAGGTTCACTGTGTGGTCAAGCTTTTCCAATTCCTAGTCCTGCCGTTCACCCATTGTACTGATTCATGGGTTTTTGTCATAGTGTTGGCTGCTTTTCATCTGCTAGAGATTTCCTTCCTCCCGTTTTTACAAAGCTGTTTGTCAAGGGGACTTCTTATAGATGGTTCTGATATTCCTGGACAATGTTCTGGGTCTCCTCCGATCTGTTTGAGCACTTGGTCCCTCTCGGAAGGGGGATCAGCCTTCGACTCAGGCCTTGAGCCGATGGGTCAGGTTGTGCTTCTGCTTGTATTTAAATAGTTTGGTCTGTCTTCTGCCGACCCGACAGACCTCAATAACTACGGACCCATCTCTTTGCTTCCCTTCCCAGCCAACGTCATCAAGAAAGCCATTAACACTCAATTCGCTGAGTTCATAGAAATGAACCACATCCTGGACCTCTCCCAATCAGGCTTTAGAGGCAACTACAAGACACACAATTGATGGACGGAATGCAGAACAAATCAAAGCATTCACCCCCAGTCAAGAGATCTGGGTTAAATCCATCATTCTTATGCTCTCCATGCCACCCCAGTTTAGACCTGGCCATATGCAAATCAGTCTTGACCCTGTGCCTCATGGGAATAGTCCAACCCGAATTACCAAGCCAGGTCCTCCCTGGACCGGAAACAAGCATCCTAGGACCGGTTTCGGGGTTTCACCCCTCTTCAGCCAGGATAGCTTGATTCCAGTGGCACAGTGAGCCCAGGACTCACGTCTGGGCATACCTGGCGCACATAGGGCGAGAAAGCAAAAGACACACAATTGTTGGACGGAATGCTGAACAAATCAAAACATTCACCTCCAGTCAAGAGATCTAGGTTAAATCCATTATTCTTTTGCTCACCGTGCCACCCCAGCTTAGACCTGGCCATATGCAAATCAGTCTTGACCCTGTGCCTCATGGGAACAGGCCAGCCCGAACTGCCAAGCCAGGTCCTCCCAGGATCGGAAACAAGCATCCTAGGACCAGTTTCGACCACAACCACAGCACCAAGACCGCTCACCTCACCGATACAGACGACATCTGCACCCTCCTTGATTGAGGCGAGAAGGCTGCCCTCATCCTTCTGGACCTCCCAGCCGCCTTCGACACCGTCTCCCACCACACCTTCTACGCAAGACTCCACATTGCCGAAATCCACAACAAAGCCCTAGAATGTTTCTGCTCCTTCCTCACTGGCCGAACAGAGAGAGTCAGACTCCCACTGTTCAAATGAGAACCCACGGAGATCAGCTGCAGAGTGCCTCAGGGATACTCCCTGAGCCCCACCCCCTTCAACAACTACATGGCCCTGCTTGCGGCCATCATCAGACCCACATACTCAACATCATCTGCTATGCCAATGATACCCAGCTGATTCTCTCCCTCACAGACAAACCCACAGCCACCAAGAGCAACTTCCACAATGGGATGAAGGCAGTCGCCAACTGGATAAAGGACAGCTGCCTCAAGCTCAACTTAGACAAGACTGAAGTCCTCATCTTGGGCTCCTCCCCTTCCGTCTGGGACAACTCCTGGTGGCCCGCAGCAATCAGAATCCCCCCCACACCCACAGTGCACGCACAAAACCTCAGTATCTTCCTGGACTCCTCGCTTACAATGAACCGCCATATGAACACCGCCTTGTCCTCCTGCTTCCACATGTTTTGCTTGCTTCGGAAGAGTTTCCAGTGGATCCTCACTGAGTCCAGGAAAATGCTCCCCCCTGTACTCGTCAGCTGCAGCCTTGACTACGGCAACTCACTCCATGCCCGCACCCCGCAGAAACTCCTAAAGAAACAGCAGAACATCCAAAATTCCTCTGCCAGACTCATCGTAAATACCTCCTATTAGAGCTGGCACCATTGGCGTGAGTCTCCCATCCATTTTTTCGCTGTGCCTCCTCTGTTTTTCTGGTGATAGATGCTCTGGGCGCTGCGCCACTGCCATTCAGTGCCGCATCGCGGATGCTCCCTGTGTAAAGATGACATATGAATTGATGTATCCCTGATTGGCTTATTTGGTCTACCTGTTAGTCCCTAGTAATGTGGCCTGTGCGTGCCCAGGGCTGGTAAACCAAATGCTGCTGGTGGGCCTGCAGCTCTGGTTTGTGCCACCCACAGAAGCAGCTTGTAAAGAGTGTCTCAGACCTGCCACTGCAGTGTCTCTGTGCAGTCTAGAACTGCTATCTTGGCTGTGAAGTGCACCCTCTTCCCAGCCCCTGAACCTTCCCTTGGCATCATGTAAGCCACCCCTATGGTAGGGTGCATTGTATGTGTAAGGTAGGACATGCTCTGATGTGTGTAGCATGTCCTGGTAGTAAATTACACCCAATTTCGTAGTTCACTACTGTAAGGCTACCTGTTCTCCATAGGCCAGAATGGGAGGTTTGGCTATTACATTCTATAGTCCTAACTGACCCATAGAACATGGTAGAAAAACGCATTTAGTATGCCTGAGCTCACAATATTAAAATACATCTTTTAGTGAAGTTTATTTTTATATTCTGTGTTTGAAAATACCACTTTTAGAAAGTAGGTATTTTCTCGCCTAAGCCTTCCAGTGTGCTCTGCTGTTATGTGTATTGGCTGTCTGGTTTTGGAGGGACAGGGCAGGCTGAGCCAGACCTGGGTTGAATAGAGAGATCTGCATTGGAGTATGGGGAGGGGTAGCTCCTGGACCTGAATAGGGCTGTGCCTGGCAAGGTGAATGCTGGCTCCACCTCCCACTGTGCGTCTAATGGCAGACCCCCTCTTTCTGAAAGGAAGAATGCAGCCTGGTAAACAAAGTGCTCCAGGGCTGGGCAGAACTGGTTCTGGCTGGGTTCAGTGACTTGTAGCTTCTGAGAACTAAGACTTTTGGGGTATAAATATTTGTGCTGAAACCCCTACAAATTGTATTGCTCTGGATCTCAAGACCAACCTCTGTCCGTGGAACTGAAGGAAGCTGCAGGAGAGGACTGTACTGGTGTTGTGTGCTGTTCCCTGGATTGGCCTGCAGTAGTTTTCATTGGACTGGAAAAAGGAGGGAAAAGGAGCTGTAAGAGAACTTTTTAATCATGAACCTGCAATCACCCAAGGGCTAGAGAGAGAACTAGCCTCCTGACTGAAGTCTCAGGACCAGTAGACTTCATTTTGTCGCTAAGGCCCGTTAGCGAGCCGCCGCAGCAGAGGAGCGTCAAGAAAATCATCGCACTGCTGCCGCCGAGAGCTCGCTGGCCTGATCATCGCCCCGCATGTTTGCGGGCCTCAAAACTATCGCTAACGCCTGTTAGCGAGCCGCCACCGCCGCGGAGCATCAGGAAAATCATCGCCCTGCTGCCGCTGAGGGCTCGTTGGCCTGATCAGCACGTTTGCGGACCTCAAAATTGTCGCTAACACCCATTAGCGAGCGGCTGTGACCAATAGCGTGAGGAAAAACATCGCTATCCCGCCGTAGCAGCATTTTTGTGGATTATTGACAACAACATCCAGGAACTGTGAGTAAAAAGAGTCGCAGAGACCCTTGCCCTGAACTGAACTTTGCATTCCCTATTTGAACTATTTTTGCAGCATCTAGAGAGAATCATTGTTGCACAGTATTGTGGCATTCTCGTTATTTGGTCTTGTGATAAGCCTATATATAAAGATAACTGTTTTTTGATACCTACAAGTGTTGTGTCCCATTGTAGTGTTCCTCACTGTATTACTGTGTATGGTCATAAACGCTTACCACGCTGCCTCTGAGATTAGCCTAACTGCTCGTGCTACGTTACCACATTGTGGAGCAGGGGTTGTCAAAGGGGTGCAGCCCTTCACTCTGACTTAGGAAGAAGGGTCCCTGCTTGGACAGTGGCCATCCACTGCCAACCAGAGACCCCCATTTCTAACACCTCCCGTGGCAGCCACATGACTGGCCACCTGAGAGACCTTCACTGGCTTTCTATCAACAAAGGAATTATCTTCAAGCTCCTCACGCACACCTACAAAACCCTCCACAATGCCAGACCTGCATACCTCAACCAACACCTCTCCTTCTACACTCCCACCAGACGTCTCCGCTCAGCCCAACTGACCCTGGACACCATCTCACAGATCTGCAAGACCACAGTTGGAGGACAATCCTTCTCCTAGTGAGCTGCGAAGACCTGGAACTCCTTGCCTCTGCACCCCAGGGACTCACCATCACTGCCATAATTCAGGTAGGTACAAAAGGGGGGTGGTGATGGACGGAGCATCAGAACCAATCAAACACTCACACCCAGTCAAAAGATCTGGGTTTGATCCATCACCGTTCTTTAGCCCACTCTGCCACCCCAGTTCAGACATGGCCATTTGCAAATCAGTCTGACCCTGTGCCTCATGGGAACAGTCCAGCAAGAACTGCTAAGCCATGCCTTCCCTGGACCGGAAACAAGCTTCCCTGGACCGGTTACATTACTCTGAGTCCTTCTCTTGCCGTGATGACTCAGGTATTCCCTCTCACCCTTGTCGGCCAGTCCAACTGTGTGCTGTTTGGGTTTGGTATGGAACAGGAAGTAAGGAGTTGAGAGGTATTTTTACATGTGGGAAAGACTTGTGATTAGAGGCACAGGGGCCTCAATACGTGTGATCACGGTGAGAGAAGGACTTAGAGTAATGCTATTACAGTTGAGTAATTGCAGCTTACACAAACAAATGCAAACACTTTTTTCACTAGTTTGAAAACCTTTGTGACCATTATGGGTCTGATTATGAATGGGTTGGTTAATTCCGACCCATCCATAAACCCTTGTTTCTTTTAATGGTCGGAATTGCGAGTTTGAAGGTATTCAATATATCATATAAATATTAGATACATTAAATACCTCAACCTTCATTAGATTTTCAGCAGGTCAAACCTGTTGGAATTTAACTGAGAAAAAGTATGGTTTTTACAAATAACAAAATCTGCTTGTTATTCCTCACAAATTCATAAAAAGTGTTAATTATCGCACACTTACCCGATGTATTTGTTATGTATCATGTGCATAATAACACCTAAACTTGTAATCGGGCCCTTAGCAGGTGGTAATTTTATGTGTTAAATAACTCACATTCTGCTGCACAGTTGCTGCTCAGAATTACATTTAACTTTTGCAGATGCATGAGTTATCTAATGTGTTAAATAACTCATGAGTGACTTGCCATATGTGCTAAATAACACATGCATTAAATAACTCACAAGTTATTTGCCTAAATCAAACGCTTGTTTCCAACACACTTGTTAAATTGCTGTTGATATGGTGATGGGCAGAAGTAGACCAGAGAGCCTGGCTGATGAGGGGTGATACGCCGAAATCGCTTCCAGGATGCTTGTTTCTGGTCCAGGAAGGGCGTGGCTGTAAGGGTTCTCAGGGTTTTCTGCAGAAGCGTCAGGAATCTGAAGAGTAGGTCGCAGTCCTCCCCTACGGCCTTCCGTCTCTATCAAACACTAGAGAACCGGATGACACGCCAGGGGAAAACTGGGTAACAAAACAAGGGAAGGTGGGTGTGACGTCGGTGGTGTGGCAGTGGTGGGACCAAGGATGAAGCTCTTCTCTGCGCTGTAATAGAAAGGCCTAATCACTTTTAATTATCACACTGTTCACTGCAATCAATAGACATTACCAATCCCACCTACCGCTGGGGTTTTGCCTTTTTCTAAGATGGGTGTCACCTCCACTCGGGAGTGATGTGAATCTTGAGAGTGCAGGCTTGGGAAGAGCAGGCCAGGAATTCCTACACCACACAAAGCAAAAGGTTCAGGGACTATTCCCTTATGTAACATATAACTCTCCTTATACAATCAACTCACCCTATTACTCAATAATGGAAACATAGATTCCCCAGCTTAGGTCCAAGTGACATGTAACAACAAGAATCTATTCAGGCATATGTAGAGAGCTGGAGAGATGGAACAAAACAACAACGATTACCTCCACCCACCAGTAATGTGTTACAAGTAAAAGAAAGGTGTAGCGCACAGCGCTGTTACCGTGCTTCAGGTGTACAACGGCCCCTGTATCGTGGTCCACGCTAGCGTACCCTTCGGACTACGAATGTTCTTCTGTCCCAATGGGATACTTGCACCACTGCGAGGGGAGTACGTTTGTGTTACAGAATTGAGGCTGTGAGGGAATGCCTGGGGTGTGGCCCAACCTGTGAGCCAAGCGCCAACGAGGCGCGACTGTCCAAGAGTAACAGGAGGCTGAGGTTTGGGGTACCGAGGGGTATAGTGAGTTTTGTAAGGGAATATCTGATACCGTTGAATACGGAGAGGGGAACCTTGGAATCGGGGGACTAAGGAAATGGGTTTGGCAACATAAACAGGGAAAACGTATCATTCATACTGAACACCGCCACCCAGGAGTGAATGCAACTATATGAGGAGCTGCACCAGGAAAAGGAATTAACACACTCACGCTTGATGCCGCCACCCGTGACGGATGACAACGCGAACAAAGCGGCACGAACCGCACGAAAGTAGCAGACTCGCTACTGTGATCAGAAAGTGTCTTCACGAGAACGCCAGGAACGCGGGCAGAACCCGCGAAATGCTCAATGCACAACGAACGCGACTCCGGAAGCAGGAAGTCTCAAACCGGAAGTCAGGCAACACGAACCAAGGACGGAAACAGGTCTCCAGGCTAGAACGCTAAGCGCGTTCGTGAGCGCGTAGGATCCTTATATACTGGATCGTCTGTCGATCCGAACCACGGGGCATGACAGTGGCTTGGCAGTTCAGGTTGGACTGTTCCCATGAGGCGCAGTGTAAAGACTGATTTGCATATGGCTGGGTCTAAACTGGGGTGGAATGGTGAGTAAAGGAACAATTGATTTAACTCAGATCTATTGACTGGGGGTGAATGTTTGATTTGCTCTGCATTATTGCCATCATTTGTGTATCTTTTGAACATACAAGCTAGTCACACCCCTAATGTGGGTTGCAAGATGTGCTCCATGAAAAAATAATTCTACCATCTTGATGTTGATCGAATGAAGAATTCTGGGAAGGGGTTATGCCCACTCTCCACAGGAAGTGGTCATATGGGTGGTAGTGACCCCAAGGGTAGGTAGCTCATTGGCTACTACCCTTCACTCCCCTTAATTCCCCTAAATTCTGTATTTAGGTGCCTCCTGACACCATGACCTCAGATTCGACTGACTAAAAAAGATGAAGGACCAAGAAGAGCCGAAGACATGGAACTGTGGACTAGCTGTGGACTTGCTTCCAAACTCTGCCTGCCTGTTCCAACAATTGCAAAGACCTGACTTGTCCTGCATCTGTGCATCTTCCCAGAGCCTTGAAGGTCAACCAGCACTTCACCAACCAGCCAGCATCTCTTGTGAAGTGAAGGAGCCACTTCTCTGCAGGCTGCAGACACGGATCGAACAGTCCAGTTCACCAATCTACTGAACACTGAGTCCTGCGACACAGCAGCATCCCAGGAGGAGGTCACTGAGTGTTCAGTATGCAAGACCAGTCGATCCACTGAGTCTTTGAGGTGCTGATCCTCCTCGGAGGCTCCCTGCACCAATACCCGGGGTATCAGAACGTGTTGCGAGCATCAAGGCTTGCTTGTGTTCAGTTCGAACACCACCACTGTCAAAACTTACCTGCATGTCGAGGGACTTCAAGAGAGCCAGCTCCACACTGAAAGTCATCTTACTGCATTTCATAAACTGTGAGAGCCTCAAACTTCCCCGTCCCACTGGACAAAACACCTATGCACTTGACTTCAACATGTGCGTCCGAGACTACCTCTTCACCCAGACACCTCAGGGCAGGTAAACTTCAAGTGCTGGTGTTTTCTTGGACCTTGGCCCCTACTTACATTATGTCCAGAAAAACAGTCCTTTAAGTCGGTGGCAAGTGACCCTATGCAGTTTATGATTCTCTCATAGGATAAAATTACCATGTTTGAGGCTCATGCCTCAAATCTGACAGCTGTATTTTTTGGATGGTTTGAAAATCGCTAACACCAAAAGTACTTACCAGATACCAAAGATCTTGGTGTCTAAATTAATATAAAAGTCTGTGTTATTTTTACAAATTGATATCTGATTTTCTTAACTGCTCAACCACACTATCACAAATGGAGCATTTGGGATTTTTAAAGAAAGCTCATGTAAACTAATTAGGGGAGAGGATGTGCGCTAACGACAGGTGTGGTCGACCTCAAAGCTGGAGAACCAGGTTTGAGTCTTGGCAGAGACACTCAAAATCCTGTGATTCTGGGCAGACACTCAATCTCCCTGTGCCTAAAAAAAAATGAATCCATCCGACTATTATGCAACTGGTGCTCATGTAAAGCACTCGGATACTTTTGAGTCTAGTTCGCGCTATATAAAACTCCCCCAAAAATAGGAGTGCAGGATAAAAAAAAATAAATGCAGGATGAGGGCTATGAGAATTCTGTTGAGACCACAGTGTCAAATCCTGCCTGACAGGTTTGTTGAGCCATATGTAACACTTTGGCACACATGAAAGAGAGAGGGAGGAGGATCTAGGACAATTGTATATTTCTGTCTGGCTGAAGGGACTTGCATTTGTCCTACCAGACTTCTCACTCTGGGTTTTATATGGGTACAGTGCCTTTTTCAAACTGGATTTTAGTATTAGATATGGAAGGACCTTATTGAGTACCATAGTGCACTCCACTACACAGGGCCGGACAGGCTACCGGGCGTTTTTTGCTGGGGTGGCAGGGTGCGGGCCAGGTTCACTGCTGAGGGGCTAATTTTGCTGCTGCCGAGCTGCCGGAGCTTCTAAATGAACAATGCAAAACAAATAGCTTTAAAGTGTACTTTTTTGAACATTTGTTCTGCATTGTTTATTAAGGAAAGCCCGGTAGCCAGTCCGGCTCTGCCCCTACACAGCCATAACCCTCAGAGCAAAGGTTTAGTGTGAGCAAAGATTTCATCATCTTGAAAATGTCCTCATACATGGCATTTTGGGCCTGCTTCCAGTAAGGCAAACATGCACTACTGAAACTGTGGGTAGGGTGGCACCCAGGAACCTTTACTCCATGGGTTCGGGAGTGCCCAGGAGTTAACTTCACCTACTAGCTTGTGCCATGCATCAATGCGGCACGTCATCAGAACACATCCAATACTAATAGCTGGAGACATATACTTTTTTTGTTGTTGTAAATCTATCCAATAAACTACACTGATAAAAAAATAATAAAAAACAAACGACAGAAAGCAAAACCTGCAAACCCAAAATATCCCCTTCTGAAAGGAAAGGAGGAAGTAATGCACAGGTTAACTACTGCAAGTAGTGTAAGATACGCACAGCAGTGAGTGAGGGAGGCAGTTTGTTTTTTAAACTCACGTACCTGGGACCACAACACTTCTTGCTCTCTTGAGACATAACATTGACTTGAAACCTGTTTCTTTACAGGCTGTTTAGACTTTCCTTTTTAACTTTTAAATAGTAAAAACGTATTTCTGGAAATAGATCAGACCTATATTTAATTTTCATTCGTCCTTTAGGCATTTTTTTACAAGCGTCAGCCTGTAACAAACATGAGATAAATATGAACTATGGTTTGACATCTAGAATTGCACACTATTTAGAGTTGCAACATTTGTCAAATAAAGTCACACAGGAGAGTAAGGCCTCAGAGCTCTTAAGGTGAACATATGAACAAACAGGACTTATAGCCAACCTAGCGGGTCAAGAAAGCAGTTTTGCCCTCCTGTCTCTGACAGTTGTGGCAGCTGACTGAAAGTGGTAGGTATCAGCTTCTTACCTCACTGCAACTTCAGCTCAACACCACATCTCTAGTTCTATAAACGGTCTTGCCTTTCACTCAGAATTTCAGCATCACTTTCCCTAACCACATATACATACCATTCAACACACTAAATATCATCTCACTAAAATGCAAAAGTGGCATCCACCCACTTCCACACGCACATCCAAGCCAAGCAAACAGTACTTCATTCTAGTCACCACTTCCCAGAAAATGCACTAAATGCACACTTTACTGTTCTCGATTTACATACATGCATGCATGTAGCAAACATATTAGACATTACTATTTATGACGATAATGCCTCTTCTCCCCTACCATCACTCACATCATCGATATGCTGGTCCCTCATCATCCAACATATAGACCAACAAAACAAAACAGAAGGGGACTCATGATGGTCCACTGATTACTGTGGCAGTGCACTCCAAAGCAAGAGCCAGACTGCAGAGGGTTAAACTCCTCTCCTATCACTTCCCACTGACAACAACACAGACCATCACCTTTAACCTGATCTACCAACACACCAGACATCCTCAGGTCAGTCTTCAAGCATTGTGAACAACATCAACCTCAGTGACTTCTGCCTCCAAAGAAACACTGGGTGTCCTTTTCAAAATATCGGACACTACCAATACCAATCATCCTAGGACCCTGATGACACAAGTGAATGGGAACACCCTGAAATACATCTTCCCCACTATCATCAACTTCACTTGCCGATGCCGTGGCATGCTGACTTGACTAACCATGCCTTCCTGAGAATGCAAATAAACTTAATTAAATTAACAGAACAAGAAACCCTCTTCTGTTTGCAAAAGACAGCTTGCACTAGCGTCATGTTTATGTGTTACAAACAGGTGTATTTATGGAAAGAAAATGTTAACCTAGATAATTAAGCTCATTTGAATGAGAAACAAACCAGGGCCTAAGGTTTGAACTATCCCAGAAAGAGATGTACCTGCACCTGTCTCACACAGGTCTTGACAGAGCATCAGAGGTGACACCCACAGATTGGTGAAGCTGATGTCAAAAGCTGCAAATGGTAAGAAAATAGCAAGCAGCACTCTACAACTCCACCTTCAATTAAATTTCACTACACAGGCAGATGTGTCATTGTAAGAAATGAAGTGGTTGGTTGAGGGGGTGAAACCCTCCTGAAGCAATATCCACAGTCCTTGTCCCAGTGAACCACAAAAAGTCACCATACTAAACTGCGCTTAAACCTTTGGAAGCTATAAAGCATTCAGGCTTAATTAAGAGGCAATGTGTAAAGTATTTATCCAGCACTTAAACTGTAATAAAGGGAAAATACAACACTAGAAAAATCAGTAGAACCAGGGTTAGGAATTTTGAAGGGTTAAAGTGCAAAATAGCACCAAAAAGAACAAAGCGCCAACTGTGGTAGCTGGTCATGCGAGACCGGGGCAAATTTGAAAGTTAAGGGTGTCCGCGAAGGAGTACAGTTCGGCTACACTGAGTGAGTAGGGCCCAGCCTCGGCTTACCATCGAATATTGTAAGGAAATGTCTCTTTTTGTATGGTCACCCCCAAATTTAGGACTACTGCTGCTGGTTTTGTGATTCTGAGATGGCACTGAGGCCTGCTAAGTGGACCTCAATGCCTGTGTCCCTACCCACAAACTAATTTGTAGAATTAGCTTTTACCCAATTGGCCAAGCTAGCTTACCTGTTTAGGTGACCTTTTGTTCCACCGTGGGGCGTTGCAGAATTGTCTCACGTAAACGCGAAAAACGGTGAAAAGATCGAGGAAAGGGTAATGACAAGGACACCCTCACAGCTGAGTGATCATACAGCGGACATGGGAAAATCTCAACCTCCTGCGTCTGCGGTGTCGGTGTATCGGAAGTCAATATAAAGTCAATCCTGGCGTACGTTTTGGGAGAATGGGAATAAAATGTATACTCTCTGGACCTCGGGTGTTGTGATTGCCAAAAATCCGTGAGCCCAGCCTCAGCAAGCAGCCACGACCCTTGGCTAGAGAGGGTCCCTGTCTGCCCCACATGTTGGGCCGATCTATCGAGGCCATTATGAAAGGCCAAATTAAAGCACACCTCCCCCCAGAAGATCTGTCAGGGATACTGGTCAGCTTGTGTATTGCCTCTCGGATGAACCCCTCTTGGCCCTCATTGGGGACATAGACTGTGGCTACTGTAAAACTATGCTGCCCCAATGTGCAATTATAAGCTAAGAGCCTACCTTTGATCTCAGCCTGTCTCTGGCCCCTTAACCTGGCCGAGACCAATATCGCTACGTCCGCTGTCTTAGTGGCCCGGGAGGAGAACAGTTGATAGGGGAATGCTTTAGACCGTAACCTGTGAGTATCTTGTGCCAGGAGATGCATCTCCTGAAGGAGACAGATATGAGCGTCCGAGTTGTCAAAAAAGGACAGGACAGCAAGCAGCTTTGTAGGATTATTAAGGGACATAATTTTATTGTCAGCCGACATAATAGTGGAAATGAGAGAGCAGCCAGGAAATGCGTGAGCCAGAGTCAGCTGCCACCCCAGAGAGCCCCAGGAGCACCCCGTCTGCTGTTTTACATAAACAACACAATAATTAGCTCTCCAGAGACCGCCAAAACTGGAAGGAGGAGGAAGGGACCCCTAGAAGTAAACAAACTACAAAGAACAACAATAAAGAGGTCCATCAAAGTCCAGGGCTAATAGCCCCATGGTGGAACGTGGGATGTATAGCAGGAGCCACCCACCACCCCCGTCCCGCTCAGGACCCGACCCCGACCGCCAGATAGGACCCTCCAGGAAAAGTGTCTTACATTACCTGACCCATGCTTCTTAAGTCTGCAGCGGCAGAGTACTCGGCCAAGGTTGCAATGACTGCTTTGAGCTCCTTAGCAATAGTCTTAGGATCTGGGCAAAGGCAAAGAGAGCCTCTCCCAATCCAGGGCCATCCAGCTGCTCCATCTCGACGGGCATCGGTGTTCATCATCCGGCGCACCCGGCTCCTCCTCAGGCAAGTAAAGCAGCGATGCGGCCTCCCGTAGTGAGCGGATCTGGCAGAGCTTACACTCCCATTTAAAGATGATCCGGAAGAGGTGGCCCCAGGAATAGGAGACATCTTTCGAGAGCAAGAATGCTGTGACAGCTCCGAATTCCCGCCTTTTCTATAGAGTGCTGGCAGCGAGGTCTTATAACAAGAGGGGCCTGGCTGAGTGAAATTCAAGTCGATGCTTGGCTCGTGCTTCCCGAAGGATGCGTTCTTTAAGTTGAAAGTCATGGACGCATGTTAAAATATCGGGGGGTTGTGCATTCATCGATCTCTTAGGCCCTACACGATGTGTCCGGTCAAGTTTAATCTGCTGCTCTGGGGGGGCCCCTAAAATGTGACTGAAAAGTTCCACTAAAAAAGATACAATGTCCTGTCCCTCGAGGCCCTGAGGAACTGCCCGGGTTCTAATATTATTCCGACGGGAACGGTTCTTGAGGTCCTCCACATGGGCCTGAAGGTCGAGTTGCTGGTCTTGGAGGTGAAGAATCTCTTGCTGAAGCTGGTTAACCTTCTCATCAATCGACCCTGTTCCTGACCGAATCAATGGTTCTGCGCATCTCGTGGAGTTGCGAGGTTAGCTCCTTCTTCATAGCGTGGAATTCCCCGGTGAGGGAAGCAAAAAGTTCTCGAGGATGCCAGGGTAACCGGACCATCTTTCTCCCCCTGGTCGCGTTCAGCGGGGAGCCCCCGGGTGGTGGTGGAGCATCAGCTCCTCCCGCGCCGGTCTTGACTAGGAGGTCCTTCACTGACCACTTCTTCTTGGATTTGTTGCTAGCCAGGTCAGACAGGCGTCACCCCCTTTCACACGCTGTAGCGTAGAGTAACAGGTAGAGTCCAGAAGTGCTAGACCCACTATGGCTCGAGAGGTAAAGCCATCTGGGGCTGCAGGCCTGCAGGCCACAGCTTTGTCAGTTCCAGGTGTCCCAGAACAGCCTGTCAGGCCCCCCGCAGGTGTGCCTCTCCCGGTCTAACCTTTCTCCGACCGAACACCCCAACAGATGCTCTATGGAATCCACTGAACGGTCTCTGCTGCATTCCTGTGAGGCGCAGATGCTTCGCCAATGAGGGTGGGTGAGTCACCCAATGCACAACCAGCCTCAGCGCGCATCAGGGACCCACTGTGCAATATACCGCTGCCCTCAGTGTGCATAGGCCAAACGGGTATCAGATCGAGGACTCTCAGCTTCACTCTCTGGCCTCAGATCACTGGCCCTCGGATGTAGACCAACTGCTCTCTCAAGGGTCCAGCGAGGCAAGAAGCGTGACACCACCTCGCTATTGCACAGCCCCAACAGTCTCCCACGTCGCCCGTCCCAGGATCCCAGGCTCCCTCTATGCAGCTGTAGGTGCATAGATTATCTCGCCGTGGGGCAGGGACACCCGAGGGGAAAGGATCCAGTTAACACCATGATGCAGCTTCCTACTCTAAGCAGTAGGGCTCTTTGCGTGTGGCTATGGCCTACAGGAGCCCCCTGGTAGATCCTTGGTCTCCTGATGATGCAAATCCCACTGCGTTCTTGAAACCTCTCCGCCCTGCATGGTCGGCCACCAAACTCAGGTCACCTGCCCCAGCAGCATCCTGCACTCTCAGCCCAGTGGACCCCACAGCCTGCCGAGGTAGTCACGCTACCGCAATGGGGGAGGGCCCAGGCATCAGTGGATCGAGGCCCTTCAGGGCACTCTGCCGATCTCACCTCCTTTTACATAGCCGTATAGAGCGGGCCCCACATTCCAGCAAGGCCAGCCAGGCGCGGTGCAGTCTCCTCTCACGGTCGGCCGGTGCACACGGCGGGGGGCTCATCACCGCTGCAGGACGTCATCGAGCCCCTCAGCCCAAATGAGTCCCGTTGCCGCCCAAGGGAGAGGCTCCTATGTAGTCTCTGCTGCTCCGGCCCCGCCTCCAACTCAAGCCCGGAGATTCCGGCCCAGCGGCCCAGGCACAGCGGGCACCGCTGTCAATTTGTCCTCTGCGCAGTAGCCCCTTTCACACCTCCATCGTGCTCAAAAGCTTCCAGTGGCATCTGGCACTGCGTGGAGTCAGCTGAAAGAAGCTATGGAGCCAGGGCCCAGGCAAAGGACCGGAGCAGCGAGCAGGTACGTCCTGCTCGGCCGCCATTTTGGCCACACCCGCTCAAATGTAGATATTTAGGACATCTAGGCCAGACTCATGTCTCTTATTCTGCTGATATTTAATGAGAAAATGCTGTTGTTCAAGCTGAATGTTCCTTCGTGTCATGAGAATGTGTAAAGAGCTCATTTAATACTGTCATGGGGAATTCGTGCAGTGGAGGGATATGGCCATTATGACAGCAACTTCAGGTGCTTCCTTCTGAGTTCTGCCCTGTGTAAATCCTGCATCCTGAGCCAGTGACCAGAGGGCCTTTATCCTAGCCTATGACCCCCACCCCAATACACAAAAAGGTGCGCTGTTTTTTAGGGGACTGCTGGACCGATGCATAGGGTCCCTTATGATCTGGCCTTTGGGAGCCGGTGAGCGTAGCGGGAACGGTCGCACTTTCTGAATCACAATCAGAGACGGATCTGGGCCCTGGCAGACGGAAGCTCACGCCAGAGGGGGTGACAGCTTGAGGCCATGTTAGTCTTGACACAGGGCCCACGTCAGAGGTCCCGGGTAGTGGCGAGCTGCATGGAGGAGACTCAGCAGGCCCGGGGGCCATATGGGAACCAATGCTTGCTCCAGGACTTGAGGTGAAGGAGGACCAAGAGCACAGCGCAGGAGCACAGGGTGGTCTGTCGCTGGCCTGTGAGTGCTGTGAGAGGCCCAGAGATATTGTGTGACCTGGGCCCCCCCCCTTGACACTAGGGATTCTCCACTTTTGAACTGCAGCTGAGTAGCCCAGATGGGAGTGCTCCACAGTTATACCCAACTCTGGTAAGTTTTGGTCAGCCAATCTTGCAAGGTGCCTTACGAGATTGTCCGGGAGGCCGGAGACTGAAGTCCTTCCTGTAGTGACTGCTGCACAGAAGACACCTGCCTGTGTTCCAGTCACCAGATTGGGTTGAAGGCTGCTCCCTTGGGAGCCTAACAGGTGTGTGGAGTAGTATGAGCACAGGCGCCGAGTTGCAAAATTCCCAAAGGTGCGCTCATCAGTGGAAGCGTAGGTGTCCATGGAACTACGTTTGTGGTGGTGTTCCCTCCATGATGGTGAAGCCCAAGTGGAGCAGGCCACCTCTCTAACAGACAACCTGGGCCTGACAACACATTGAGGGAGACCATCAGCCAGCAAGAAACCACCCTGGGGAAACACTCAGAGCAATTTGCCAAAATACTGCAGGCAATACAAGGCACCAAAACTACGTTAGAGACCAAGATTGATACTGTTACATTGGAAGAGTCCCTGTTACGTGATGACCGCAAGAAGCTCATGGAGAGGGTTGAAGACACAGAACCTGCTATTACTACGATGCACCCCACCTTGAAAGAACTGCAACTCCAGATGCAACTCAAGAGGTCCAACATTATAATGTTCATTTTCTGGCCTTCCCTGAGCAAACGAGGATCCAAACATGGAAATGTTTCCTGAACAATGGCTGATTAACTATCCTGGCTGGAAAGGCCCCTAAATTCTTCTCTATTGAGAGGGTCCAATGGGTGCAGTGGAGGCCCTCGCCACCTGGAGCAGTGCATCCACCGGTGGCCATACATCTTATAAAGACAGAAATGTAATGCTGCAAACATTCAGAGCCCAGGGTATGTTGTAATATGAGAGGGCCATGATAACAGCCTACCCAGATTACACTGCGGAGGTGCAGCAGCAGTGCAGTTCCTCCTTGGCAGCCAAACAACAATTGTGGCAGTTGGGCTTAAAATATGCTCTTCTCTTTCTTGGTAAATTGCAAATGAATGATGAAGACAAGTCACATTTTTTCCCAACACCTGAGAAGGCCTATATCTGGATATCCACAAAAGGAAAGATGATTCATGCAAATGGCGAATACTTTACATATTGCTGGGAGACTGAGTCTGAGGAGGTGGTGTGCCCAGAAACACCAGTCCCGGCCAGCGTCTGAATAGGCTGCTAAGGAGAGGGCACAGGTGGTCGAAGATATACTGCTCCATAGTAAAAACCTCTTCCCCACTGTGTCATCGGATCACAGCTTGTACATTGAGACTGGCACGAACAAATCTGATGCATCAAATGCGGAGGGGAGAGGGACTGGTCCCCACTCCTCACCTGCCCAATTATCTAGCCTGAAGGAGTCTGCCATAAGACTGTTTTAGACAGACAGGTACAGGTATGTTTGTCAATATCCTGATGTGGGGGAGGCACTGGGGGAACATGGTACCTGCTGATATTGAAGGGGCATGGTAGAACGAGGTGCTCCACAGGCCCTAACACACACCCATTCATTTTGAACTGGACATGTTCACACAGTTAATGTATGTTTGCCTAAAAAGATCCTTGCCTATTGGATGTCCAACCTCAGGGAGGGAATTGGGACAACTGTTTAGCTTGCTGTTTTTATACTTGAGTTTACATCATGTGGTACACCGTATAATGTGCTCTATGAGTCATGCTAGGAGACGGCATGGGGCTACCTACGGAGGGATACCAAATGAAGCAAAGGCCCACACAACACAGAATAGATGGGTGGCAGCTCTAAGGTAATTGCCCCAATATATAACCTCCTAACATGGAATGTGCGGGGCATGGCAATACTAAGGAAAATGCATGCAATACACGCCTCACTCAAGCATCACCACATTCATATAGCCATTCTACAGGAAACTCACTTATGGCTGTGGAATTGCAGGAGTCCAGGCAAGGTGTTGGGGAGAAGTATATGGTATGTCCTTGTCCACCTTTGCCTCTAGAGGGGTGCTGATTTGGATCTCACCTGGGGTCCCTTCTGTGGGGTCATCACACAGAACAGATCGGGAGGGCAGGTTTGTGGCCCTGGTGGGGTTATTGGATGGGGCCCACTCACACTTATAGTGATCTACACACCCAACGCAAATCACTCAGACTTTTTAGACCAATTGAACCCTGCTATCCTCCACTGCCCAAAGGCACCGATCATCAACAAAAATGTGTGTTGAACAAAGAACTGGACAGGTCCACTCCTCTCTGGAAGTAGCAGCGATGCGTAGGTTGATACAGCACTTCTGTCAATGGGTGGAGCACATTAGATTATATTACATGGGCATCCAACAACACGTAAATACTCATCCTACTCCCAAGTGCATGACGTACGTATGTGACTGGTCCTGTTCCTTTGTAGTGAAGTGGTGTGTCAACGTGCGTCACGGTCAGATTACCTTGCACACACCATTTCTGACCACTTTCCACTGCTAGTGACTTTACATTGGGGAAAGGACCAGGTAAAGATGGCAACCTCGTGGTTGTGAACTGAGGCGTTAAAGGATGCACCCTACCGGAACACCATAGGCTCACATATTGCACAATATTTTTACACTAACGTGAACTCCACCTCTGCAAGGTGCACCGAATGGGAGGCCCATAAAGTGGTAATACGTGGCCACTGTATTAATACCTCCTGGGGGTAAGGCAGACCTTATGCCATGAATTACGAGAGGTGGAGCTCAAGTTGCATGACATGGAAAAGGAAACACCAAGCCCAACAGCATGGAGTGCCTACAGGCTCTTAGATAAACTAGAGA
Organism: Triturus cristatus; assembly: GCF_964204655.1. Taxonomy (NCBI): domain Eukaryota; kingdom Metazoa; phylum Chordata; class Amphibia; order Caudata; family Salamandridae; genus Triturus; species Triturus cristatus. The sequence continues at coordinate 1,867,634,529 of NC_140589.1, forward strand.
TGAACTGGCATCCCACTTAATGTAAAAGGACTATAAGGAGCACCTAGTACACCAACATGTAGAGGGAAAGCAGGTGGGTGCAGTGCTAGCATGTTTAGTACATGGTGAACAGCAGCACTCCCCTATAGGAGCCCTCTTCACTGCTGATGTGGTGATATGTGATACCAAAACTGCTATTGCGGATTATTACTGTACCCTAGATGCATCACAGGATGACACAACCAAATCACAGATTAGATAGGGGACTTTCTGTTGGACTTGGCCCTTTTTGCAGGGTCATCCCTAAACTTTTTGCCTTCCTTCTGTATTTTTCCTGACATGTTGTTGGCTGATTTATGACTCTGGGCACCTTACCACTGCTGATCAGTGCTAAGGTGCATATGCTCTCCCTATGGTAAAATGTATTATGTGAATTGACTTCCATGTTTGGCTTATTTGGTTTACTATCAGTTCCTAGTAGAGCGCACCAGGGGTGCCAAGGGCTTGTATATCCAAATGCTGCTAGTGGGCTTGCAGCACTGGTTGTGCCACCCACAGAAGCAGCCTGGTAAAATGCGTCAAAGGTCTGCCATTGCAGAACCTGCATGCGGTCTGGTACTGTCATGCTGACTGGGCAAGTGTCCCCACTTGCCAGTCCCTAAACCTTCCCTTACCTTCATATTAGTCACCCCTATGGTAGGCCCTAGGGCAGGGTGCATTGTAAGGATAAGGTAGGACATGCCCTGAGGTGTGTGGCATGTCCTAATAGTGAATTACAGCCATTTTCGTTGTTTCACTATTGTAAGGCTACCTGCTCTCCATAGGCAAGAATGGGCTGCTAGATTATAACACTCTATAATCCTAGCAGGCTCAGGAAGCATGGTAGAAATTCATGGTTAGTATGCCTGAACTCAGAATAATAAAATTAATCTTTTAGCAAAGGTTATTTTAATATCCTGGGTTTGCAAATGCTACTTTTAGAAAGTTAGCCTTTGCGTCCCTAACCATTTCAGTCCGCCTCTGGAGGGGAGGGCTATCTTCTTTGTGTGTAGCTTGAGTGACAGGGCTGGGAAGTTCCAGGAGACAGGCTGGGGCTGCCAGGTGGTGAATAGGGAGATTACACCAGGATGGGTGGGAGGAGTGCACCTTGACTCTGAACCACAATGGTGGCTCCACCCTCTGGGGAGCATCTGATGTCTCTGCCCTGCCTGCTGAAAGAAGAAGCCAGAGTCCCAACAACAAAGTGCTCCTCACTGAAAAGAACTGGACTGGGATTATGCAAAGGCCCCCCTTGCCTGTAAAGACAAAAGAAACTTGGTATAAATGTAGGAACCCTGCTCCTAAGAAATCAGATCCTGATTGAACCACGAAGAAACTCTGCTTGACCAGAAGGACCTGGAAGAAGCTGAAGGAGGAGTAACTTTCCCTGACCTGGGGGATTGGCCTGCAGTTGGAGCCTTGCTGAGAAAGGGGAGGAAAAGACTGAAAGAGACTTTGCACTTTGTTTTTCAACTATCTCCAAGGGCTTGGAAGAAGAGCTTGCCCCCTGAACTGAGTCCCAGGACCATTGGACTCATCTGCCTTCCAAAATTGAGTTGCCTGGATTTGTGCTTGTTTCCTGCTGGATTTGGCCCCAGTACGCCTCGTACCCCATCCGCCGCGAAGCCGTGTCTTTGCCGCCCGGCACCGTGCGTCTATGCTGATCCAAAAGCGTTAGTACGCGCCGTATCCCTCCCGGCCGCATTTCACCTAACCTTCCCCGCCGATTCGAGACGTACAACACTGGCTGCCGAACCCTGTACGCCGGACCCAAGCTCCATCGTCCCGCAGGTACGGTCCATACGCTGCTAACGTACTGCACCATGCCGTACTCAGAGCTGAGAAGCCGCAGTACGCTGATCCTCCCCGTACGCTGTACGGCGGCGAGAAGTGTCGCCGCCTATCCGCACCGAAGGTACGGCTCGAATGCCGAACGCCACGGACTCTGCAAGCTGATCCGGGCCATCCGCACATATCCATGAAGGTCCCGTACCAATGTCGTGTCCCGACACCGCGACCCGACCAGCATCTGAATACGCTGCCGAACTACGACCCGGACCCATCAACTTGTCCCGCACTGTCCGTCGCGGACCCCACGAACTTAAGGTACTTTGTTATGTTCGCACCGCAGCGTGCGCGTCACGGACCCCGGAGTCCGCACCGATTGTTTGACTCGTACTTTCCTTGTTTTTAGTGCGGACGAGTCGCACACCCAGGTACGAACCGTACAAAGCCTGAAAAGAAGCAGAATTGAGTAAAAGAAGCCTATTTTTGCATTGTAATCCTTTTTACAAGAACATTGAACTTTAAAATATTACTGTGGTCATTTTAATCGTTATTCTGGTCTTGTGCTAAGCCTTATATAAAGAGAACTAATTTTGATATAACCTTGACTGGTGTCCATTTGTGGTGTGTCATTGTATTACTGTATGTGTTCACAAATGCTTAACCTATGACGCCCTGAGAATAGTCTTGACTGCTTGCGCCACACTACCTAAAGGGTGAGCAGGGGTTATTTGAAAGGGTGATCCCCTTACTCTGACTTAGAATTGAGAGTCCCTGCTTGTCGCAAGTGCATACCTGTGCCAACTAGAGACTCCCAATTCTAACACTTTCTATGAGAGATCCCCCGTACCCGCCTAAGGCTGCTTCAATGGGCAGAACTGAAAGCACCTATGTAGGTGGAAGAAATATGGTAGTCCATACAACAGATAGCACTGAACTAGGGCAGAGCTCTGCCACCACAATGCTGGCTCCACCCCCTGGGGAGCATCTGATGTCTCTGCCCTGCCTGCTGAAAGAAGAAGCCAGAGTCCCAACAACAAAGTGCTCCTCACTGAAAAGAACTGGACTGGGATTATGCAAAGGCCCCCCTGGCCTGTAAAGACAAAAGAAACTTGGTATAAATGTAGGAGCCCTGCTCCTAAGAAATCAGATCCTGATTGAACCACGAAGAAACTCTGCTTGACCAGAAGGACCTGGAAGAAGCTGAAGGAGGAGTAACTTTCCCTGACCTGGGGTATTGGCCTGCAGTTGGAGCCTTGCTGAGAAAGGGGAGGAAAAGACTGAAAGAGACTTTGCACTTTGTTTTTCAACTATCTCCAAGGGCTTGGACGAAGAGCTTGCCCCCTGAACTGAGTCCCAGGACCATTGGACTCATCTGCCTTCCAAAATTGAGTTGCCTGGATTTGTGCTTGTTTCCTGCTGGATTTGGCCCCAGTACGCCTCGTACCCCATCCGCCGCGAAGCAGTGTATTTGCCGCCCGGCACCGTGCGTCTACGCTGATCCAAAAGCGTTAGTACGCGCCGTATCCCTCCCGGCCGCATTTCACCTAACCTTCCCCGCCGATTCGAGACGTACAACACTGGCTGCCGAACCCTGTACGCCGGACCCAAGCTCCATCGTCCCGCAGGTACGGTCCGTATGCTGCTAACGTACTGCACCATGCCGTACTCAGAGCTGAGAAGCCGCAGTACGCTGATCCTCCCCGTACGCTGTACGGCGGCGAGAAGTGTCGCCGCCTATCCGCACCGAAGGTACGGCTCGAATGCCGAACGCCACGGACTCTGCAAGCTGATCCGGGCCATCCGCACGTATCCCTGAAGGTCCCGTACCAATGCCGTGTCCCGACGCCGCGACCCGACCAGCATCTGAACACGCTGCCGAACTACGACCCGGACCCATCAACTTGTCCCGCACTGTCCGTCGCAGACCCCACGAACTTAAGGTACTTTGTTATGTTCGCACCGCAGCGTGCGCGTCACGGACCCCGGAGTCCGCACCGATTGTTTGACTCGTACTTTCCTTGTTTTTAGTGCGGACGAGTCGCACACCCAGGTACGAACCGTACAAAGCCTGAAAAGAAGCAGAATTGAGTAAAAGAAGCCTATTTTTGCATTTTAATCCTTTTTACAAGAACATTGAACTTTAAAATATTACTGTGGTCATTTTAATCGTTATTCTGGTCTTGTGCTAAGCCTTATATAAAGAGAACTAATTTTGATATAACCTTGACTGGTGTCCATTTGTGGTGTGTCATTGTATTACTGTATGTGTTCACAAATGCTTAACCTATGACGCCCTGAGAATAGTCTTGACTGCTTGCGCCACACTACCTAAAGGGTGAGCAGGGGTTATTTGAAAGGGTGATCCCCTTACTCTGACTTAGAATTGAGAGTCCCTGCTTGTCGCAAGTGCATACCTGTGCCAACTAGAGATTCCCAATTCTAACACTTTCTATGAGAGATCCCCCGTACCCGCCTAAGGCTGCTTCAATGGGCAGAACTGAAAGCACCTATGTAGGTGGAAGAAATATGGTAGTCCATACAACAGATAGCACTGAACTAGGGCAGAGCTCAGCCACCACAATGCTTGCTCCACCCCCTCGGGAGCATCTGATGTCTCTGCCCTGCCTGCTGAAAGAAGAAGCCAGAGTCCCAACAACAAAGTGCTCCTCACTGAAAAGAACTGGACTGGGATTATGCAAAGGCCCCCCTGGCCTGTAAAGACAAAAGAAACTTGGTATAAATGTAGGAGCCCTGCTCCTAAGAAATCAGATCCTGATTGAACCACGAAGAAACTCTGCTTGACCAGAAGGACCTGGAAGAAGCTGAAGGAGGAGTAACTTTCCCTGACCTGGGGGATTGGCCTGCAGTTGGAGCCTTGCTGAGAAAGGGGAGGAAAAGACTGAAAGAGACTTTGCACTTTGTTTTTCAACTATCTCCAAGGGCTTGGAAGAAGAGCTTGCCCCCTGAACTGAGTCCCAGGACCATTGGACTCATCTGCCTTCCAAAATTGAGTTGCCTGGATTTGTGCTTGTTTCCTGCTGGATTTGGCCCCAGTACGCCTCGTACCCCATCCGCCACGAAGCCGTGTCTTTGCCGCCCGGCACCGTGCGTCTACGCTGATCCAAAAGCGTTAGTACGCGCCGTATCCCTCCCGGCCGCATTGCACCTAACCTTCCCCGCCGATTCGAGACGTACAACACTGGCTGCCGAACCCTGTACGCCGGACCCAAGCTCCATCGTCCCGCAGGTACGGTCCGTACGCTGCTAACGTACTGCACTATGCCATACTCAGAGCTGAGAAGCCGCAGTACGCTGATCCTCCCCGTACGCTGTACGTCGCCGAGAAGTGTCGCCGCCTATCCGCACCGAAGGTACGGCTCGAATGCCGAACGCCACGGACTCTGCAAGCTGATGCGGGCCATCCGCACGTATCCCTGAAGGTCCCGTACCAACGCCGCGTCCCGACGCCGCGACCCGACCAGCATCTGAATACGCTGCCGAACTACGACCCGGACCCATCAACTTGTCCCGCACTGTCCGTCGCAGACCCCACGAACTTAAGGTACTTTGTTCTGTTCGCACCGCAGCGTGCACGTCACAGACCCCGGAGTCCGCACCGATTGTTTGACTCGTACTTTCCTTGTTTTTAGTGCGGACGAGTCGCACACCCAAGTACGAACCGTACAAAGCCTGAAAAGAAGCAGAATTGAGTAAAAGAAGCCTATTTTTGCATTTTAATCCTTTTTACAAGAACATTGAACTTTAAAATATTACTGTGGTCATTTTAATCGTTATTCTGGTCTTGTGCTAAGCCTCATATAAAGAGAACTAATTTTGATATAACCTTGACTGGTGTCCATTTGTGGTGTGTCATTGTATTACTGTATGTGTTCACAAATGCTTAACCTATGACGCTCTGAGAATAGTCTTGACTGCTTGCGCCACACTACCTAAAGGGTGAGCAGGGGTTATTTGAAAGGGTGATCCCCTTACTCTGACTTAGAATTGAGAGTCCCTGCTTGTCGCAAGTGCATACCTGTGCCAACTAGAGATTCCCAATTCTAACACTTTCTATGAGAGATCCCCCGTACCCACCTAAGGCTGCTTCAATGGGCAGAACTGAAAGCACCTACGTAGGTGGAAGAAATATGGTAGTCCATACAACAGATAGCACTGAACTAGATGCCGGGTCCCCCGTAGAATATTGTGCAGCCTATGGCACTCTCCTTACTCCCATACCTAAGAGGATGCAAAGGCTAGAGAAGAACTTCTTGAATCCCTCTGAGAAGCCCTGATAGTCTTGCTCCCCAAGCCAGGCGTGACCCTATGGATGTATGATCGTATCGCCCACATTCTCTGATAAACCTGAATTATAAAATATTATGGAAGATCCTGGCAAATAGATTGCTGCCAGTAGAAGGACAACTGGTTCACACAGACCAGAATAGTTTTATCCCTGGGCGCAACACATTACTGAATATTTACCGATTGTTAAATCTGATGTGCCCGGGGAACCAGAATCCTGTCTGGCGGTATCGCTAGACATAGACAAAATGTGTTTGACACCCTAGGGAAGACATACCTTTTTGCAGCACTGGAGAGGCTGGGAGTGGGACCAACCTCCTTGAATTGGCTAGGAACACTGTATAGCAAACCAATAGTAAGGGCCAAGACTGGCCGGATGATCTCAGACACGTTTGAAATACAAAGGGCACTAAGCAGTGATGCCTATTGTCTCCACTAATTTTTGCACTAGCGATATAGCCCCTGGCAAGCTGGCTGTGGGCCAAAGCTCGGTTCTTGGGTGTGCAGACATTTGATGAATGGGATATAGTGTCCCTCTATGCAGATGATGCTATGGTTTGTCTACACAATGTCCATGCATTCCTCTACCCACTGATGGAGATGCGCAACAAGTTTGGGAAGCTGTAGGTCCTCAACATTAATTGGCCCAAGTCCTGTCTGTTACCACTCCAGCGGGTACTGGATCATCTAGGGATTCTGTGATGGCCACCAGGCTTGTGTGGCAATTTGATACCTACATTTTGCTAAGTGAAAACATTCTCACCTGGCTGTCGAGTTATGCACATCCATGCACACCTGAGACTAGGCAAATGGCAGTAGCGCATAGTTGCTGGCATAACTACGTGTGAGGTGTGGGGGTAGTTCACCAAATGTCCCTCAGCTCCCAATATGGACCTTGCAAATAATCAGGGACAGCATAGGGTGCAGTGACACATGTCTCTGGAGGGCAGCAGGGGTACTACTCACTGAGGATCTCTGGGATAAAGGGAGAACTAAAGAACTAAGGAACCTAAATGGGATATGGGTCAGGTCGGTTACTGGAGGATAATACAACAAAGCATGCCGTTATTGCCTACTGGGGCTGGGGACGGACGGAGACACCAATATTGCTTCCCTTGCAGAGTGCGCTAACGCATGGCAATGTGGAGAAACCGATAACTGTACTATACAACACCCTGCATGCACATGTCAGCATTGCAGGCAAAACAGATAGGTGGTCGCAAGACCTCGGTACTGCTCTGACCAATAAACAATGGACTGGTGCCAAATCACCAGTTAAAGAGGTCTCTAGGAACCCACAGTTCAGATGTACGCAATTTAACTTTCTACACCAGATTCACCTAATGTTCTCGGGTGCCCCATTGGAATGTCCTAGATGCTGACATCAGGATGCTGGCTTCTTTTGCATGGTGTGGAACTGTCAGGTGCTATAGCACACTTGAAGGGAGGCAATGAGAATTGTATCTGCTTTGGTTGACTGCACAATATCACTAAGACCCGACTACTACCTCCTGGGACTGAGATATGGAACTAAAGGGGGCAAATATACCTGTACATTTACCGACCTGGCCTTGGTACTATTCAGGAGGGAGATTGAGATGTCCTGGAAGGCCAAGACTGCTACTGACACCAAGCACTGGTTCCTGAAACTGCTAAAATGGGCTAAAGCAGAGTCGGATGCCATCACTAGGACCCACCTCTCTAGTGGGTAGGGGATCAGGTGGGCAGGGGGCATGTGTTAAGATATGTTTATTACAAAGCTGGAGGAGTGATGCAAGACCACCTTGAGCAGTGAATAATCACCAGTTACGAATATGGCACATTGCATAAAAGTCATCCTCACCCCTGTGATTATTATAACTGTAATTTCCCAGCATGACTGTTACTCTGTGCCACCTGACGATCATGTCCTTAGATGTACTCTTGGCTAGTTTGTTTACATTGATTTTTTATATGTTCCCTGGTTGACGGCTACTAGGGGGTGGTACTCGGCCCACGCCTGTTATGACAGATGATTATGTATGTGTGACTTCACCACTGATGACACTGTGCCTTCATGTGCCCGCTGTGTTTGTTGTCAACTGATCTGGGTTTAATCCATCATCATTCTTTAGCTCACTCCGCCACCCCAGTTCAGACATGGCCATATGCAAATCAGTCTTGACCCTGTGCCTCATTGTAACAGTCCAGAACAAACTGCCAAGCCAGGTCCTCCCTGGACTAAAAACAAGCATCCTGGGACCTGTTTCGGGGTATGTCACCCTTCGTCAGCCAGGCTAGCTTGAATCCAGTGGCACAGTGAGCAAGGGACCCACGTCTGGGAATACCCGTCCCTCTTGGGGCGAAAAGCGTAACTACACCAAATGATGGACGGAATGCTGAATGCTTCAAACATTCTCCCCCAGTCAAGAGATCTGCGTTAAATCCATCATTCTTTTACCCACTACGCCACCCTAAATTGGACCCAGCCATATGCAAATCTGCTCATGAGAGCAGTCCAGACCGAACTGCCAAGCCAGGTCCTCCTTAGACCGGAAACAAGCATCCTGGGACCGGTTTCGGGGTATGTCCCCATCCATCAGCCAGGCTAGCTGGAATCCAGCGGCAAAGTGAGCAAGGGAGCCACATCTGGGCATACCCGTCCCACTTAGGGAGAAAAGTGTAACTGCAACAAATAATGGACGGAATGCTGAATGATTCAAACTTCCGGCAGGGCTTCCAGCAGTGCTAATGAATGAGTTACACAGCTGGTTCAGAATGCTTCAGCTCACCTGATCCTGAACTGACCCACGAGGCAATCAATGCAGGGGAATCACAAGCATCTGCTTGGATTTCCCATGAATCAAAGGGTTACATTTAGGCCACATAATTACTTATTGAGCACTGCACATAAAATGACTTTTATACTTGCAGATAGGGTGAACAACTCAGTAGTAGGCAAATTATGGGCAGGAATGTAAAAAACTCAGGACAAGGGGTCAAAACTCAGGACAAATGGTCCGTTTTACAGACACATCCAAGGAGAGGCCATACCCAACTACTTTATCAGTGCATTTTGTTTTACTAATTTCTACATAGCACTATTTATTCACAATTTCCATTATGTGATTGTCTCTAAGAATGCTACATTCAGGTGGCACATTATGTCATTCTTCAATAGTAAATGTATGCCCAAACTTTCTTGGAGAGAAAGCAACATCATCATTTTGATTATGGTTTTAAACATTTTAAAACTTATGGCAAACAGTTTGGGAAACATTAAGCGAAGTGACCATCTAATGATAGTTTAGACAAGTTGAACAAAAATATCCGGCTCACCTCAACTTCCAGTCAATGTTAAACCTAAAAAAAATAAACTAAGCAGAGCGGTGATATAGTCACAATATCGAATTTTTAATAAAAATATAGAATGGACATAATATTGACTTACAAAAATATAGTGGTGCAGAATATCGAAATCCAGGTGAGAAATATCGTTTTTCATAATATCGAAGTTGGTAATATTGACAGTCATAATATAGTTATTAAAAATATCAAATTTGTTTATAGTGTTTTAAGTGTTAGTATATGTGTTAAAAGTATGTATTATTTTTGTAATGTATGTTTGAATTTTTTAAAGTAATGAATTTTAATGAAATTAATTTTTGCGTAATTTAATTCCGTAGCGGGTTGTGGGTCTATAGGGTAATAGGGTGGGAAGTAATTTAATTATAATATATATTTTTAGAATTATTTAGAAATAACTAATAATATGTTAATTATTTTTTGCGCAATTTAATTATGTAGTGGGTTGTGGGTTTATAGGGGAATTGGGTAAGCAGTAATGTAATTGAAATTAATAAATTATTTTATTAATTTAGTATTTAATAATGTATATTGTTAATTAAGTTAATTAATGTATTATTAATAATAATAATTAGTTGGTAATTATGTTAATTGTGTTATTGTTTTTATTAATTAGTAATCAATTTGATATTAATTATTAATAATGAATGTGTAAATATGTTAACTGGGTACTTTTTTTAGGAGTGGGGTGAGGGTTGATAGGTGGTAGGGTAGGAAGTACTTTTGTTGTAATGTACTTTTTATTATTGTCTATATTATATTTATTAAAAAGTATTTTATAGTGTTAATTTTGTGAATGAATTTAGATTTGATGGTTGTTAATTTTATTGTTAATTGTAATTAGTTAATTAATTAATTTTTTATTAATTATGTTAATTTATTCATATTTTACAATATTGTAGGTGACGTTTTTAGGGGAAAATGCTGGGAGGTAAATTAATTTTGAAATAATAATAACTTGTTAATTAATGTTAATTAAATTGCAGGAGTGGGAATAGCAATTTTTACCCTCCTGCTATCCAACACTTTCCCTACTGGTGCACTCACTGGAGTGGGAATAGTAATTTTTACCCACCCGCTATCCAACACTTTTCCTACTGTTGCACTCACTGGAGTGGCAATAGTAATTTTTACCCACCCGCTATCCAACACTTTCCCTACTGTTGCACTCGGTGAAGTGGGAATAGTAATTTTTACCCATCCGCTATCCAACACTTTCCCTACTGTACCACTCGTTGGAGTGAAAATCGTTATTTTATCCCCTACGCTATGTAACGTTTCTAGTAATGTTATATTTAATGTAGTGTAAAATATATATATTTTTTTAATATTTATTTTAATGTTTTAACTTATTATATTTAAAAAAATATATATTTATATTATAGGTTTATTTATATATATATATATATATGTAATTTTAATTTTAAATTATGCTTTTAACATTTTATAATTAAAAATATTAATTATTTTTAACATTAAGTTAATATATCTACTATTTTTTTTACATTATATTTACTATTTATTAATTTTAATGCTTTTTAATTATTTTAAAGCATGTTTTACTTAATTATATTGATTATTTAATTAATTTTATATTACTTGTAAGTCATTTAAAAGAGTCGATATTTTATCAAACTATATTATTGACAATGATATTTAGGATTAGATATTTTTGTACTTACCTGTTTGTAGATAGGAAGTCGATATTCTGTCATTCTATATGTTTTCACTGATATTCAGGCAGCTCGATATTCTGTTCCTCGATATTCTGTCAGTGATCCAAGCAGATCAGATGGTGTAAGCAGCATTCTAATGTCAGGATGTAAGGTATCCACAATTTCTCAGTATTCTCGCAGCACTAGAGTGTGCTTTCGGGACTTTACATTTAACTCAGAACTGGGAGCTTAAAATACCAGACAAATAAGATTTAAAGAGCAGGATGAAATCAATATCAGGTGATAGATCCACAGTGACTGTCTCAAAGGGTTTTGCCGAGAACCTTACAAATAAGGAAGAGGAAAACAAGGTGGGACAATTCCTAAAATCAGACATGATGGACCCGCCATGAATATCAGAAAGTATTTTGTACCTGAGGTTTTGTCTCATTAGAGAGGAGAGGAACAGAAGAGGCCCTGTCAATTGGTTGAGCAAGCAGCACCCACCCACCATGGCAAACTCTGCTTTTGCAATGGTCCACTGGATGTGCTTGTGATGAGTGAGCTGGGACAAGATCCCTGGGAAGCTTGGGCTGGGCAATTGCTCACTCTGACCATGTCTTAAAATGGTTCTGCAGTGATCCGGCTCATCATGAAGTGCAAAGTGCATGCAGAATCTTTAAAATATTTGGAATGTAAATTGCACAAGCAAAATGCAAGAACATAATGAAGATTTTATGATGTAAGAAGTGTGCCTTGATCATACAGCAAATTCTAAATTAATCTACTCAGTGGCTTGAGTGCACTATGTGTGACAGTGAAACCTAGGTTCCAAATCCCAGATTACTGCATGGCTAAATTGTGTGATCTTGGTCAAATCAGTTTACTCTGCAAGCCTAATTTACTCGATAGCGACATTTGGGAGCACGTTCAAGTAATTCAGTTTAAGATGGACTGTGTAAAAAAAATCACTTGTATGTTTTATTAGCCTGGCCTGGACTGTTCCACCATCTATAACAAATAATATTGGCCACGATGTAAGGGACGCCAGATAATTATTTCACTTTCTGTACTCCTGGTGTTGTTTAGATGGGGGTTCATGAATGTTCAAAACCAGAAGACAGTGTTTATGTACCATTCTGTAAGGTGAGCAGTATACTGGGTTAAATAAATAGAGATCACAGATGATTCTGACACAATATCTAAAACAAAAAAAGGTCCATATTGAAGGTGGGGAAGGCAGGACACAATATACTAATATCACTGAATTTTTAGAATTTATATAGCTATTCAGGAGTTGGGTGAGCCACTGAAAGCTCGAGCCTGAAGCCTGGCTCTGGTTCAGCTCGAGGGCCTGTTGGAATTTGAGTCCATAATGAGCTGAGCTTTCTTGTGGCGTCTGCCTGCCTCCTTCTGTCTACCTAGGCTGTGGGGTTGGGCCAGGGCTGCCGACTTTGGAACTGGGGATCCAGGTTCGAGTCTCAGCATTGGCTCAACATCCGGTGATTCTGGGCGAGCCACCTTATCTCCGCATGCCAATACACAATTAATGTGATCTTGTGTAATGTAAGTGGTGCTCATGTAAAGTGCTCCAATACCTTTGGGATGAGTACACACTGTATAAAAATTGCAGGAAAATTCACAAAAAGGAAAAACAAAGCCTTAACATAAGGAAAGACACATTCCCATTTCCTGACTGATTTGTACAAAGTTAAATTACATAACTGGTGTAAATCACGGCCTCCCTCCTTGAATTGTGTTATATTAGGCAAATATCCTACTTCACCAAAAGACTTCCCAGTGACAGCAACACAGACTGTCACCTTTCACCCCATCTACCAACACGGCTGACAACTGATACACAGCAGCCGTCATCAGGTCTGTCTGGAAGCTCCGTGAACATCAACCTGAGCGCCCTCAACATCCCAGGCAATGCTGGGTACCCTTTTCAAAATGGCGGACATTGTCAATATCATTCAGCCTCTGACCCTGATAACATAAGTGAATGGTAACATTCTAAATACATCTGCCCCGCTATCATCAACCTCACGTGTCCCCTGCTGTGGCATGCTGACTAGATTAACAAACAAACCCTTGCTAAGAAAGTCAATAAACTTTAATTAAAGTAACAGACTAAGAAATCATCTTTTGATTGGAAAATACAGCTCGCAGTAGCATCATGTTTACATGAAACAAACAGAGGACGAGTTTATGAGACCCTGTAAATTAAGCACATTTGAATGTGAAACAAACAAGGGCTCAAGGTCTCGGGAAGGCACGTGCCTCCACCTGCCTCACAGCGGCTTGTGACAGAGCAGCTGACGTCACACACAAAGGGGCATATTAGCAAGGGCCATATCGCCTCTTTAGTGGCACTTTTTGCCGCTAAAGCGGCGATATTTCTATCGCCCTACCAGCAAGCTGTCGCTAACAGCAGTTAGCGACAGCTTTTACACGATAGCGACCGGTTTGGGGCCCGCTTTGCATGTCAGCGATATTTATCGCTAATGACATGCAAAGTGGGCGTACCCAAACCCTAACACAACTATCTCCTATTAGCAAGGCAGGCGAAGCGATGAAAAAAAACGCGCTAAGCGCGATTATCGCTGTAACCTAACGCCTGCTAAAAACATGACTTACCTGTTTATCCAGTGGGAGGTGGATCTTCAGGTTAAGTCCCCATTGGCGTTAATGCGTGAGTATCGCTGGACTTCCAGCGATATTCACGCATTTCGCCGCTATCGCTGGATATTTTAGCACAATGGAGAAAAACGTTGTTAATAGCATGTTTTCCCTGCTAAAATATCCAGCGATAGGCAGCGATAAGAATGAACGCGCTAAGCGCGTTTTGCGATAAATATCGCAACTTCTTGCTAATAGGCCCCAAAGATTGGTGAAGAAGATTTCAAATGATGCACATTGTAGGAAAATGAATCTTAGCTAAATGTCTATTGTTCTCTTTAGGCAGGTTTGGTGGGATTAGGAAATATTTCCATGTATTTGTTTAAAACCCAACAGAAGACGATGCTGGTTTATTAAAGATTACATGAAAAAAGGAAAGTAACCTGTGACGGGCATGAGGAGTGTTTTTTTATCAGAATTATTTAGTTTTTGCCTAAATCAACATATGTACAGTAAAAAACATAAGCTGACCAAATTCTAAATGAAGCATTTCATACTTTGTAGGGAGAAAAAAAAGGTGCATGGGAATCTTATATGAGAAATGGATACATAGAAACGTCATGCTTTGTTACCAGAGTTATTTATACAACAAGGAGTGTGGTGAGGAAGAGACGTCTGGATGGAAATTAATATGCTCACAATTACATGGACGAGCACCAAACATGAGACACCCTGTTTCAACCGAAACATCTGCTTCTGCAATCGAAGACATGGCATGTGCAGCAAAGGAAAGCAGTACCACTCTTCTTAGAGAAGAGTTAACTCACATTCTTTGGTTCTTAGGCACTTTGCAAGGTAAAAGCAGAATTTAGAAAATATAAAAAGGCAAATAAATAGGAAACATCAGGGCTAACACATGTATCCCCAAACCAAGAGAATGTTCTGACAAAAAAAGGTATTGTTTTTATGGGAAAGCTTTTCTTAATCTACGTCAATGCTATTAGGAAAAAATATAGTGTTTTTTTCTGAAAACTATATGGAGCTCCTTGACACCTTAACTGCTAGGGCTCCCGCCCACACCGTGCCAATCCCTTTTTAGCTATTTGGGGTAGCTTGCTGTTAGGGATCTATAACCTCTTTCCACATAAGGGGCCTATGTATCATACTTTCACACTACGTTGTGCTGCGTGAAAGAGCAGGAGTGTGGCGTGGTTACCATCATACAGCGCATTCCTCTTCTTTCCTTGCGCTGGAGCGCTTTGACTGCATAGTGCCAACGCAGGCAACCTTGCACCATGGTGCAAGGGTGCCTGTGTTGTAAGTAGGATTATTTGTGTGCAGGAAAGCACACCTTCCACCACAAAAACAACTCTGAGAAGCATTTCTGCTTATTTACAAATGGTAAATCTGGGAATGTGCCAAATTCCAGTTGTGGATGCGTGGAAACACCCATGCTTGGCCCTTGGAATACCTCCCTCGGACAGAGTTTTGCGCTCCTTTGCATTATTCTATATTTATCAAGCCATTTAGGGCCACGCAAGTTGGCCTTGTGTGGCTTCATTAATCTCACTTAAGTTTGGGTTGCCCCTGTGCCCCCTTGCGTGGCGCAAGGGTGATGCAAAACCTTAATAAATCCAGCCCAAGGTATCCACACCAAACTGACATTCTTTTTTAGCAACATCCTGTGGATTCCAAAGATACCCAGGGTTTGTAGATTCCCCAAATGGGATCGTGAAAAAGCCAAAATATAGCTAATGTTTGAGTTTTGGGGAAAATACCAAAAAATGTGCTAGTGCCATAAAAATTCATTTTTTCGCCTAAAAACGGCTTCAACAGAAGGTTTGCTGTGTCATTATCTACCCAGCTTTCAGGAGCATTCAGAGTTGAATCAAAAAACCTATGTTTTTAAGTGTTGGCATTTTTCAAAGAGGATGTCCATTTTTTTCTATTGTTTGTCCTTTCAACCCACTTCCGGTTTGTTGTGGAAACCTGTGTGAAACCCATGGGTGACCCCAAAGCAAATATCTATTGAAAATGAGTAGGAAAAGGCAGTCATTTGTGACAATGTTATTGTTAGACCTGTTATCCTAAGGGTGGCATTCCCCCAAACATTTTGATTTTGATCTCGACGTTTTGCGAAATCTTTTTGTATGCCATAGCACTCTGTACACTTTACCACTGCTGACCAGTGCTAAAGTGCACGTGCTTCTCCCCTAAACACAAAAAACAAAGACACAGGGTGTTTGGCAAAACAGGAACATTTGGTTTAATCAAACACTACCGCTGGGAGCACAGTTACAAAGTTGGGGTCTGAGGACTGTCTTAAAATACAATCATTTTGAGCATCTTTATATACATTTCTTGAAGCTTCATAAAACAATTCATAGATCATGTTTTGGGAAAGGAATGTAGTCTTAGTTATGGAACCATAAATTATTCCCACCAGATGACAAAGACAGGTGGGTCTCGATCTTGCGTGGACACAATGTGGGCCAACGGGCAAAGTTTCCAGAAGTTTGGCATTGAGTGTGCATGATCACTGCATGTGCTGTGTGTGCTGTCTTCTGATGCGTTGAGTGTTCCTAATTTCATGTGGCATCTAACTACATGGTGTTTTGGGAACATGTGTCATGTGCGTTTTATTGGGGCCAATCTCCCAGGACCATTGTGGTTTTGCTGCCTATCTGTGGTATTAATCTGGGTTTTTCCTGTTTGCGTATTTGTCCTGCTGGTTACGTGCCACCCACCTGTGATCTGTCAACAAATGGCCTCAGGCCTTGGTCGCAGGGCCTGACTGACCACATGTTTATAACTCGGGCTGATGGACAGGTCAGGTCATATCAGGATATTTTGGCAACAGTGATTCGATTTAATTTTTGTACACTCACGTATCATTGCGTACATCGACATCATTATTAATAATGGTGATATTGATGTGTACGCCATTGGCATATTTAGTTTACTTTTAAGTCTCTTCTTAAGTGGTGTACCATATACCCAGGGCCTGTAATCTAAATGCTACTATTTAGCATCCAGCACTGATTGTGCCACCCACACTAGTAGCCTTTCAAACATGTCTCAGGCATGCCATTGCATGGCCTGTGTGTGCAGTTTACTGCCACTTCAATTTGGCATTTAAACCTACTTACCGAGCCTTACATTCCCCTTTTAATACACATAAGGTGTCCCTAAGGTAGCCCAAGGTAGCTCTAAGGGCAGGGTGCTGTGTGAGTAAAAGGAAGGACATATAATTTTGTGTTTTGCATATCTTGGTAGTGACAAACAGCTACATTTTTTTTTCACTACTGTGAGGCCAGCTCCTCTTGTAGGTTAACAATGGGAATTCCTTAAAACACTTTTAAGATGTAATACCTGACCAAAAAGGAGTAGCTGCATAATGTTTCATATCTTTGGAATGGTAATGATAAATCATCTTCAATGGTAAAGTTGGATATAACCTTACAATTTAGAAATGACCCTTTTAGAAAGTGGGCATTTCTCTGCGGTTACTGCTCTGTATGCCTTGCAACCTGCCTCAAATGCATTTCTGGGGTGGGTGACAGCTGCACTTTGTGCATTCCCTCTAGATAGCCATAAACACAGGAAGGGTAGGTGTGTCTGAGTACCCAGGTACATACATCTGCAATCTAATAGGTCTTCCTGGGCAGCAGGGAGAAAGGTGCTAACACTTACACTTCAATAGGTTGCTTCACTGACACAAATTTGAAGACATACATATTGTGGTACAGAAATATTGTATCAAAAATATCGTTTTCCTATACATATATTGTTAAGTACAAAAAAATCAGAAAAAATATTGTTTCACAAAATATATACAGAAATATAGTTTTTTAAATATATATATAGATAAAAATAGTAACTATCAAACATATTAACATGTAACAGTAATGTAATGTAAATTAAATATATTTAAATAATATATAAAAAATATATAAATATATACTTATTTAAAAAAAACACACCCACATATATTTGTATGTGTGAATCTTCATGTACTTATATACTGTAAAACTATTATTTAAAATATTCATTTTTCATTTATATTATAATTCTCATATTTTTTCAAATGTAATAATATAACAAGTATATATATATATATTACCTACTGGCGGTTGCCGGTGTGCATGCAGTCCTCTAAACACCTACACACTTGTCTTTCACATCTTCAATTACCCAGGCAGTACCTATACACTCCAGCAAACACCCTGTCACTCCCCGTGCACTCTTCCAGTCAGCCATCCAGCACCATATACTAATCCAAACACTGCGCCAAAACCCAAACATTTATAAATTCACCCAGGGACTCTCCTTGCAGTACATTAATAATTCAGTCAGTACCCAAGTAGTCATGCAGTGACCCAGGCCTTAACACATGCACTGCTACAAACCCCTGTCCACTAGGCATGCAGTCCTCTAACCATCTACACACTTGTCTTTCACACCTTCAATTCCCCAGGCAGTATACATACACTACAGGAAACACCCTGTCACACCCCTTGCACTCCTCCAGTCAGCCATCCAGCAGCATGTACTAATCCAAATACTGCGCCAAAACCCAAACACTTATGAATTCACCCAGACACTCTACTTGCAGTACTCTAATCATTCAGTCAGCACCCATGTACTCATGCAGTGACCCAGGCCTTAACACATGCCCTGCTACAAACCCCTGTCCACTAGGCATGCAGTCCTCTAACCATCTACACACTTGTCTTTCATACCTTAAATTCCCCAGGCATTATACAAACACTCCAGGAAACACCCTGTCACAACCCATGCACTCCTCCAGTGACCCATTCAGCACCATGTACTAATCTATTCACTCTGCCAAATCCCAACCATATATATATTACTAATTCAGTCAGTACCCAAGTAGTCATGCAGTGAAGCCAGGCCTTAACACATGCACTGCTACAAACCCCTGTCCACTAGGCATGCAGTCCTCTAACCATCTACACACTTGTCTTTCACACCTTAAATTCCCCAGCCAGTACCCATACACTCCAGAAAACACCCTCTCACTCCCAATGCACTCCTCCACTCAGCCAATCTAGTACCATGTATTCATTCAAACAGTGCGCCAAAACACAAACACATATAAATTCACCTAAGTACTTTCCTTGCAGTACTCCAATCATTCAGTCAGTATCCAAGTACTCATGCAATGACTCAGGCCTTAACACATGCACTGCTACAAACCCCTGTCCACTAAACATGCAGTCTTCTAATCACCTACACACTTGTCTTTCATACCTTCAGTTACCCAGGCAGTACCGATACACACCAGCAACTACCCTGCAACTCCCCATGCACTCCTCCAGTCAGCCACCCAGCACCATGTGCTAATCCAAACATTGCGCCCAAACCCAATCTCTTATAAATTCACCCAGGCACTCTCCTTGCAGTACTCTAATTATTCAGTCAGTACCCAAGTACTCATACAGTGAACCAGGCCTTAACACAAGCACTGCTACAAACCCTGTCCACTACACATGCTGTCCTCTTATCACCTAAACACTTGTCTTTCACACCTTCAATTACCCAAACAGTACCTATACACTCCAGCAAACACCCTGTCACTGCCCATGCACTGTTCCAGTCAGCCATCCAGCACTGTATACTAATCCAAACACTGCGCCAAAACCCAAACACTTATAAATTCACCCAGGGACTCTCCTTGCAGTACATTAATAATTCAGTCAGTACCCAAGTAGTCAAGCAGTGACCCAGCCTTTAACACATGCACTGCTACAAACCCGTGTCCACTAGGCATGCAGTCCTCTAACCATCTACACACTTGTCTTTCACACCTTCATTTTCCCAGGCAGTATACATACACTCCAGCAAATACCCTGTCACACCCCTTGCACTCCTCCACTGACCCATTCAGTACCATGTACTAATCTATTCACTCTGCCAAAACCCAATCACTTATATATTCACCGGGCACTCTCCATGCAGTACTCTAATCATTCAGTCAGTACCCAAGAACTCATGCAATACCCAGGCCTTAACACATGCACTGCTACAAACCCTTGTCCACTATGCATGCAGTCCTCTAACCACCTACACATGTCTTTCACACCTTCAATTACCCAGGCAGTACCTATACACGCCAGCAAACACCCTATCACTCCCCATGCACTCCTCCAGTCAGCCATCCAGCACCATTTACTAATCCAAACACTGCGCCAAAACCCAAACACTTATGAATTCACCCAGGCACTCTACTTTCAGTACTCTAATCATTCAGTCAGCACCCATGTACTCATGCAGTGACCCAGGCCTTAACACATGCACTGCTACAAACCCCTGTCCACTACGCATGCAATCCTCTAACCACCTACACACGTGTCTTTCACACCTTCAATTACCAAAGCAGTACCCACACGCTCCAGCAATCACTCTGTGACTCCCCATGCACTCCTTCAGTCAGCCATCCAGCACCATGTACTAATCCATTCACTGCGCCAAAACCCAAACATTTATAAACTCATGCAGGCACTCTCCTTGCAGTACTCTAATCATTAAGTCAGTACCCAACTACTCATGCAATGACCCATGCCTTAACACATGCACTGCTACAAACCCCTGTCCACTACGCATGCAGTCCACTAACCACCTATACATTTCTCTCTTCTCTTTCACACCTTCAATTACTCAGGTAGTACCCACACACTCCAGAAAACACCCTGTCACTCCCAATACACTCCTCCACTCAGCCAATTTAGCACCATGTAGTCATGCAAACACTGCTCCAAAACACAAACACATATAAATTCACCTAAGTACTTTCCTTGCAGTACTCCAATCATTCAGTCAGTACTCAACTACTCATGCAATGTCCCAGGCCTTAACACATGCACTGCTACAAACCCCTGTCCACTAAGCATGCAATCCTCTAACCACCTACACACGTGTCTTTCACACCTTCAATTACCCAAGAAGTACCCATACTCTCCAGCAATCACTCTGTGACTCCCCATGTACTCCTTCAGTCAGCCATCCAGCACCATGTACTAATCCATTCACTGCGCCAAAACCCAAACACTTATAAACTCACCCAGGCACTCTCCTTGCAGTACTCTAATCATTAAGTCAGTACCCAAGTACTCATGCAATGACCCATGCCTTAACACATGCACTGCTACAAACCCCTGTCCCCTACGGATGTAGTCCACTAACCACCTATACATTTCTCTCTTCTCTTTCACACCTTCAATTACTCAGGTAGTACCCACACACTCCAGAAAATACCCTGTCACTCCCAATACACTCCTCCACTCAGCCAATCTAGCACCATGTATTCATCCAAACATTGCGCCAAAACACAAACACATATAAATTTACCTAGGTACTTTCCTTGCAGTACTCCAATCATTCAGTCAGTACCCAAGTACTCTTGCAATGACCCAGGCCTTAACACATGCACTGCTACAAACCCCTGTCCACTAAGCATGCAATCCTCTAATCACCTACACACTTGTCTTTCACACCTTCAGTTACCCAGGCAGTACCGATACACACCACCAACTACCCTGTAACTCCCCATGCACTCCTCCAGTCAGCCACCCAGCACCATGTGCTAATCCAAACATTGCGCCAAAACCCAATCTCTTATAAATTCACCCAGGCACTCTCCTTGCAGTACTCTAATTATTCAGTCTGTACCCAAGTACTCATACAGTGAACCAGGCCTTAACACAAGCACTGCTACAAACCCTGTCCACTACACATGCTGTCCTCTTATCACCTAAACACTTGTCTTTCACACCTTCAATTACCCAAACAGTACCTATACACTCCAGCAAACACCCTGTGACTTCACATGCACTCCCCCACTCAGCCATCCAGCACCATGTACTAATCCATTCACTGTGCCAAAACCCAAACACTTATAAATTCACCTAGGTACTTTCCTTGTAGTACTATAATCATTCAGTCAGTACCCAAGTACTCATGCAATGACCCAAGCCTTAACACATGCACTGCTACAAACCCCTCTCTAGTACGCCTGCAGTCCTCTAACCACCTACACACTTGTCTTTAATACATTCAATTACACAGCCAATACCTATACACTCCAGCAATCACCTTGTCACTCCCCATGCACGACTCCAGTCAGCCATCCAGCACCATGTGCTAATGCAAACCCTGCGCTAAAACCTAAGCACTTATAAATTCATCCAGGCACTCTCCTTACAGTACCCTAATCATTCACTCAGTATCCAAGTACTCATGTAATGACCCAGGCCTTAACACATGCACTGCTACAAACCCCTCTCCAGTATGCATGGAGTCCTCTAACCATCTACACAATTGTCTTTCACACCTTCAATTCCCCAGGCAGTATACATACACTCCAGCAAACACCCTGTCACACCTCTTGCACTCCTCCAGTGACCCATTCAGCACTATGTACTAACCTATTCAGTCTGCCAAAACCCATCCACTTATATATTCACCCAGGCACTCTCCATGCCATACTCTAATCATTCAGTCAGAACCCAAGTACTCATGGAATGACCCAGGCCTTAACACATGCATTACTACAAAGCCTTGTCCACTACGCATGCAGTCCTCTAACTACCTACAAACATATCTTTCACACATTCAATAACCCAGGCAGTACCTATACACGCCAGCAAACACCCTGTCACTCCCCATGCACTCCTCCAGTCAGCCATTCAGCACCATGTACTAATCCAAACACTGCGCCAAAACCCAAACACTTATGAATTCACCCAGGCACTCTACTTGCAGTACTCTAATCATTCAGTCAGCACCCAAGTACTCATGCAGTGACCCAGGCCTTAACACATGCACTGCTACAAACCCCTGTCCACTACGCATTCTATCCTCTAACCACATACACGCGTGTCTTTCACACCTTCAATTACCCAAGCAGTACCCAAACTCTCCAGCAATCACCCTGTGCACTCCTTCAGTCAGCCATCCAGCACCATGTACTAATCCATTCACTGCGCCAAAACCCAAAAACTTATAAATTCACCTAGGTAGTTTCCTTGCAGTACTCTAATCATTCAGTCAGTACCCAAGTACTCATGCAACGACCCAAGCCTTAACACATGCACTGCTACAAACCCCTGTCCACTACACATGCAGTACTCTAACCACCTACACACTTTTCTTTCATACCTTCAATTACCCAGGCAGTACCTATACACTCCAGCAAACACCCTGTCACTGCCCATGCACTGTTCCAGTCAGCCATCCAGCACTGTATACTAATCCAAACACGCGCCAAAACCCAAACACTTATAAATTCACCCAGGGACTCTCCTTGCAGTACATAAATAATTCAGTCAGTACCTAAGTAGTCATGCAGTGACCCAGGCCTTAACACATGCACTGCTACAAACCCCTGCCCACTAGGCATGCAGTCCTCTAACCATCTACACACTTATCTTTCACACCTTCATTTTCCCAGGCAGTATACATACACTCCAGCAAATACCCTGTCACACCCCTTGCACTCCTCCAGTGACCCATTCAGTACCATGTACTAATCTATTCACTCTGCCAAAACCCAATAACTTATATATTCACCCAGGCACTCTCCATGCAGTACTCTAATCATTCAGTCAGTTCCCAAGAACTCATGCAATAACCCAGGCCTTAACACATGCACTGCTACAAACCCTTGTCCACTACGCATGCAGTCCTCTAACCACCTACACACGTCTTTCAAACCTTCAATTACCCAGACAGTACCTATACACGCCAGCAAACACCCTGTCACTCCCCATGCACTCCTCCAGTCAGCCATCCAGCACCATTTACTAATCCAAACACTGCGCCAAAACCCAAACACTTATGAATTCACCCAGGCACTCTACTTGCAGTACTCTAATCATTCAGTCAGTACCCAAGTACTCATACAGTGACCCAGGCCTTAACACAAGCACTGCTACAAACCCCTGTCTACTACGCATGCTGTCCTCTTACCACCTAGACACTTGTCTTTCACACCTTCAATTACCCAGACAGTACCTATACACTCCAGCAAACACCCTGTGACTCCCCATGCACTCCCCCACTCAGCCATCCAGCACCATGTACTAATCCATTCACTGCACCAAAACCCAAACACTTATGAATTCACCCAGGCACTCTACTTGCAGTTCTCTAATCATTCAGTCAGTACCCAAGTACTCATGCAATGACCCAAGCCTTAACACATGCACTGCTACAAACACTTCTCCAGTATGCATGCAGTCCTCTAACTACCTACACACTTGTCTTTAACACCTTCAATTACACAGGCAGTACCTATACACTCAAGCAAAAACCATGTCACTCCCCATGCACTACACCAGTCAGCCATCCAGCACCATGTGCTAATGCAAACCCTGCGCCAAAACCTAAGCACTTATAAATTCATCCAGGCACTCTCCTTACAGTACCCGAATCATTCAGACAGTATGCAAGTACTCATGTAATGACCCAGGCCTTAACACATGCACTGCTACAAAACCCTCTCCAGTATGCATGCAGTCCTCTAACCTTCTACACACTTGTCTTTCACACCTTCAATTCCCCAGGCAGTATACATACACTCCAGCAAACACCCTGTCACACCTCTTTCACTCCTCCAGTGACCCATTCAGCACCATGTACTAATCTATTCAGTCTGCCAAAACCCAACCTCTTATATATTCACCCAGGAACTCTCCATGCAGTACTCTAATCATTCAGTCAGTCAGTTCCCAAGTACTCATGCAATGTCCCAGGCCTTAACACATGCACTGCTACAAACCCCTGTCCATTATGCATGCAGTCCTCTAACCACCTACTCACTTTTCTTTAACAGCTTCAATTACACAAGCAGTACTTATACACTCCAGCAATCACCCTGTCACTCCCCATGCACTACTCCAGTCAGCCATCCAGCACCATGTGCTAATGCAAACCCTGCGACAAAACCTAAGCACTTATAAATTCACCCAGGCACTCTCCTTGCAGTTCTCTAATCATTCAGTCAGTACCCAAGTAGTCATGCAGTGACCCAGGCCTTAACACATGCACTGCTACAAACCCCTGTCCACTACGCATGCAGTCCTCTAACCACCTACACACTTGTCTTTCACACCTTCACTTACCCAGGCAGTACCTATACACTCCAGCAAACACCCTGTCACTCGCCATGCACTACTCCAGTCAGCCATCCAGCACCATTTACTAATCCAAACACTGCTCCAAAACCCAAACACTTATGAATTCACCCAGGCACTCTACTTGCAGTACTCTAATCATTCAGTCAGCACCCAAGTACTCATGCAATGACCCAGGCCTTAACACATGCACTGCTATTAACCCCTATCCACTATGCATGCAGTCCTCTAACCACCTACATACTTGTCTTTCACACCTTCAATTACACAGGCAGTACCTATACACTCCAGCAATCACCCAGTAACTCCCCATGCACTCCTCTAATCAGCCATCCAGCACCATGTACTAATCCAAACATTGCGCCAAAACCCAAACACTTATAAATTCACCCAGTCACTCTCCTTGCAGTACTCTAATTATTCAGTTACTACCCAAGTACTCACGCAATGACCCAGGCCTTAACACATGCACTGCTACAAACCCCTGTCCACTACACATGCAGTCCTCTAACCACGTACACACTTGTCTTTCATACCTTCAATTACCCAGGTAGTACCCATACACTCCAGCAATCACCCTGTGACTCCCCATGCACTAATCCAGCCAGCCATCCAGCAGCATGTACTAATCCAAACACTGCGCCAAAACCCAAACACTTATAAATTCACCCAGGCACTCTCCTTGCAGTACTCTAATCATTCAGTCAGTACCCAAGTACTCTCGCAATGACCCAGGCCTTAACACATGCACTGCTACAAACCCCTGTCTACTGCGCATGCAGTCCTCTAACCGCCTACACACTTGTCTTTCATGCCTTCAATTACCCAGGCAGTACCTATACACTCCAGCAATCACCCTGTCACTCTCCATGCACTCCTCCAGTCAGCCATCCAGCACCATATACTAATCCAAACACTACGCCAAAATCCAAACACTTTCACCCAGGCACTCTCCTTGCAGTTCTCTAATCATTCAGTCAGTACCCAAGTACTCATGCAGTGGCCCACTTGCTCCTTTCTACTCTTCTCTTACCTCTTTCTGCACCCCTGTTACTTCATTCTGCACTTTCCATGCTTCTTTCTGCACCTCTCTTGCTTCTTTCTGCACCCCTGTTCTCATTTTATGTATCTCTTCTGCCTCTTTCTGCACTTTTTTTGCCTTTTCCTGCACCTCTCTTCCCTTGTACTGCATGCCTCTTTCTGCACCTCATTTGCTTGTTTATGCACCCCTGTTGTCTCTTTCAGCACTCGTCTTCCCTCTTTCTGTACCTTTTATGCCTATTTTTGCATCTCATTTGCCTCTTTCTGTACTTTTCTTGCTTCTTTCTATACCTCTGTTGCTTCTTTCAGCAATTCTCTTGCATCCTTCTGCACCTCTTAGTTAGAGGTAGTTTTAATCCCCTTCTCCTATTATGTACTAGGGCCATACAGGGGAGGTCATGCCAATCACAGGGGAACCCCAACCCATAGTGTACCCTAGTGTATGTAGGTGTTTTCCCTGTATTCTAAGTGTCTTTCAGCATAACACTGGCTCCGGACCTGGTTAGTCAGAGTCATTTATCGCCAGTACCCGTCAGTAAAAAGTTGGGGGCACAGGATGACTTTGCAACAAGGCCTCTTTCTGCTCCTCTGTTGGTTTTTTGTGCACATTTCTTGCTTCTTTCTGTACCTCTGTTTCCTCTTTCTGCATTTCTCTTGCTTCTTTCTGCGCCTTTCTTCCTCTTTCTGCACATGTTCTACCTTTGTAGGCATAGTTTGAAATTAGCATTTAAAAAGCCTTTAAAGTTCACTGAAAAAAACCACAGGTTTCTGGGACATTATAGTTAGAAATTAGCATTTACAAAACCTTAGAAATTCATTGAAAAAAACACAGGTTTCAGGGATGTTATAGTTAGTTGGACATTTTACTTGTACAATTATTGAGTGGGTATGTAATAACTGGTATTGGTGTGTCTACTGTTTCGAAAATGGTAGTCTGTCTTTTAGAGTGGGTGTATCAAAGGTTATATTAGGGTATGAGGAGGTGCATCAGATTATCACGTGGATGATGTCATCAGTGATGTCATTTGAGACGTCATCAGTGATGTCATTAGTGATGTCACTGAACATGTCATGAATGATGTAATATGTGACGTCATCAGCAGTACATTGCGGGGGTGCGAGTTATATTTAGCTGAACTAACTGTAACAGCCAAATTTCTCTGGTTTTGTACGAGTAAAATGTTCAACTAACTCTAATATCCTTGAAACCTTTGTTTTTTTTCAGTGAATATGTATATGTGTGTATGTACATATACACGTACATATATATATTTATCTACACATACACAATACATTGAACTAACATAACAAATAAACTGGAAAAAAATTCTAAACAGCACAATTTAATTACACATACCACAGTCAAAAATGTGAAAAGATATATTATAAACTACAAACATAACTATATATAAAAAATATAATTTGGAATACACAAAAATATAATAATAATAATATAATGTTAAATTAATTCTCGGAATAATACATATGTTATTGCTACTCCAGTGTATGTAATAGTAGGGAAAGCGTTGGACTCGGGAGGGGTAAAATGTACTATTTCCAATTCAGTCAGTGAAACAGTAGGGAAAGCGTTGGACTCAGGAGGGGTAAAATGTACTATTTCCACTCCACTCTGTGCAAGTGTTGGCCTCAGGGGGGGTCAAATTTACTATTCCTACTCCAATTAGTGCAACAGTAGAGAAAACGTTGCCTCTGGCAATCAGTAGCTGCTATCTGAGCTTCAGGCAGTACAGAACACCGCTGCATGTCTTATTTGCAACCTCCCTTCTGGAAAGGCACTACCTCTCTTCTACAGGCTTTACATTGTCTACCAGTGAGAAACAGAATTATTTGTAAGATCTGCTGTTTAACTCACAAAGCACTTCATGGTATTCGGCCCATCTGTGTATCATCAAAGCTCACTCGCTATTCCCTCTCCAGACTCTTAAGATCATGAGAAAAAGCTCTGTTAGGGGTCCCCAGGTTTAGAAAGTCCAGCTCAGAGGCAGGTTGTTTTCCTTCCTTGCTCTCTTCTATTGGAATAATTTGCCTCTGCCAATAATTATCAGTGAGGACCACTTCCATTTATGTGCTGTCTTGGTTTCGCGCCGAGATACCCCTCTGGGGGTGATTTGTGCGCATAATAAATTAAAATAACATAACATAACACCCTGGATAATCCTGGTTGTCAAGTTTTCAAAAATGTCGGTGGTTGGTATGTGTCCATGGGTGGCAGCCAAGCACAGCCCCAAATCCCACAGCTACCCCTATTGCTCATCTTATTCCACCTATTGCTGTATGGCCTTTTATGGCAAGGTATCTTAGCCTACACACATTAGTGAGATAGGCGTGAGGGTATTCTGTGTGGTAGGAAATCTGTGGCTCCCCACAGATTTCAGATGTTTTCCTCACACATTTGTGCAGAATATGTATGTTTGAGTCAGAGTTTGAGGTTTGCAGAGAATTAGTGGTGAGAACAGGTTATGGAATCCACGCAAAGCAAATCACCCTGGACTCCCCTGGGTGTCTGGTTTTCAGAACTGTCTGGGTCTGGTAGATTTTCACAGGTGGCAGCTTACCCAAGTCCAAAAAGTTCACCAATCACCATTACAAGTGGGACGATATATAAAAACAACACCCAAAAGAATCACATGTCCTCTCACTTGCCATTGGAATGAGGTGATTTAGTGCATGGGGGCAGAAAGACTGATGAGGCTTAAGGGGCGAGGCCAAACCCACTCCATTATTTTATTAAAACCTATTTTCCTATCATAAGTTAGGTTTCTCCCCCCCATGGTGCACCGCATTGGGGAGTGTAGGTCACCTTTTGTACCCCAAACCAACTATATCTACCACTTTTAAAAATGGCACAAGTGTTTCTCAGCTGTACAGACAGGGCTGCCCACCTAAAAGGTTTGGCTAGCCTTTTGGGGGTTTTACAGCTTCTTTGTAGCTAATTTGCCACCTGTCCGGGAGCAAATGTGACTGGGGCGGAAGGGCTGTTTCCTCTTTTGGGAGTCAGCCCTGGTGCATATCAGAGGCGGTGGGGCCTTTGAAGATTACTACTTTGATGTGACACTTCATTAGCCTTCCTGGGAGGGAGGATGTGTGACCTTCTTCCTGCCCAGGCCTTTGCTCCTGACTCCTGGGACCTACCATGCGCTGCTGAGAAAGTCAATAAACTTTAATTAAAGAAACAAACTAAGAAACCATCTTTTGATTGCCAAAGACAGCTTCCAGTAGCATCATGTGTATATGATACAAACATATGATGTGATGAGAAAGAATGCAGACCATGATAATCAAGCACATTTGAATGTGAAACAAACAAGTGCTTGAGGTTTCAGAAAGGCACGCCCCTCTACTTGCCTCACAGTGGCTTGTGACAGAGCAGCTGAGTCTACACGCACAGGTTGATGAAGCAGATTCCAAATGATGCATAAACTATTGGCAGGTTTAGCGGGATTAGGACATATTTTCATGACATTTTTTCCAACACAACAGAAGACTATACTGGTTACAAAAGATTACACGAAAAGCAGAAGGTACTCGGTAAGAAATGCGCAGGAAAAGGGAGGGTTTTTTCTCGACCATTAAAAAGAAGCAGTTTTTAATAGAGTGGCAGAGCATCAAGAATTAGTTAAGGAAATAAATAACTTTTTTCTAAATAAACATATGTACAGTAAAAACAATAACCCCAGAAAATTGGAAATGAAGTATTTCACACTTTGCAAAGAGAAAAAAAGAACATGGATATCTTGTATGAGAAATCGATACTTGGAAAAATCATGCTTTGTTAGCAGGGTTACTCATACAACAAGGTGTGTGGTGAGGAAGAGAAATCTAGATGGAAATATTCTCATTAATATGCCAACAAATACATCGGAAGACCAAAAAATGTAACATTCTGGGGCATAATTATGTAGGAGTTGCGTCTTCATTGTGGCACCACCCAACGGGGCACAAGAGTGAGTTTGATGTATCAAGCCACGCAAGGTCACCAGGCGTGGTTGATAAATTCAGAGTAATGCAATGCACCGCAAATCGCTGTGTTGCATTACTCTGCCCTAGGAATGCGTTCCATGGGTGGAGCATAGGTGTTTCCACGCATCCACCCATGGATTTTGGTGCATTCCTAGATTTGTCATTAATAGTAAACCTGGAAATGCGTCAAAATGCTACACCTCCCTAGGTGAGGCGTAACGAGGAGAAACATCTTTACTTCTCCTCGTTATTA
Source organism: Triturus cristatus (assembly GCF_964204655.1). Classification (NCBI taxonomy): domain Eukaryota; kingdom Metazoa; phylum Chordata; class Amphibia; order Caudata; family Salamandridae; genus Triturus; species Triturus cristatus. The sequence continues at coordinate 1,867,664,693 of NC_140589.1, forward strand.
CCTCTTTCTATGTGCTACATTCTGCAACACATAGAAAGAGAACTCAGGGGATTGTTTTTGTGCAGGAGGGTTTTTCAAAAACAATCCTGGTTACAACGCAGGAAACCAAACGGGTGCCAGTGCACTGAAAGGACAGCAATGCGTCACATTATGTTAAATATGGGGCATTCCTGACCTATCTTTCCATTCATGTAGCTCAGCGCAGCAAGGTGGGGTGCTGTGATTAACTGAGTGAAAGCTACATGTATCTGCCCCCCGGTTTCGTTTGGAACATCTGCTTCTGTAATCGAAGTCAGAGAAAAAGTCAAAGAAAAGAAGGATATGGCATGTACATCGAATAAAAACAGTATTACTCTTCTTTAAAAAAGAGTCTTATAGCATTCCTTGGTTCCTAGGTGCATGTCAGATTGAAAGCAGAGTGTAGAAAATATAAACTGATGAATAAATTGGTAACATCAGGCCTACAATAAGCATCCCTGAACCAAGATTATTTCAAGCCATTACAGAAAGGGTTTCTTTATTCCACGACAATGCCAGTAGGAAAAAAGATGATATTCTTCTGAAAACCATCTGGAGCTCCTTAACACCTTTTCTGCTGGGGCTCCTCCCCCTCCCCAGTGCTGAGCCCTTTTTGGCTATTTGTGATAATTTGCACTTTGGGCTCCTTAACTTTTTTCCACTCAAAGTATCCACACCAAATTGCCGTCCTTTTTGCCAACATCCTAGGGATTATAAAATACCTGGGGTCTGCGGATTACTCTAGAGGGGCCAAAAAAAAGCCAAAATATATTTACAGTTTTTGGGGAAAAATAGAGAAAATTGCTTTTTTTTAAAAAAAATATCTGCTTGTTTCCTAAAAATTGCATCACCTAAACGTTTGCTCTGCTAAAATCACCACCTACCCCTCTTTCAGTAACACTCAGACCATAATCAAAGTTCTGCATTTTTGTCACTTTTTGTGCTTTTATCCTACTTCCAGTTTGAGATGGAAACCAGTGTGAAACCCATGGATGATCCCAAAGAAAATAACTATTAAAATAAATACTGAAAATGAGTAGGAAAAAAAAACAACCATTAGTGACAACACTATCATCTGTTTGTCACAATGGATTATTTACAAAAGCAATATCTGGTTGCGGGAATATATAGGGTTCATAGGTTGTCCAAGAACCCAGAGCCAACAACTGAGCTGCACCGTGCAATGGTTTTTCACTGTGCACTGAGTATATTTATATGGTGAAATATGAAGATTATAAACAGTCGAGTGTCTAGTGGGCTTTCTGCCCACCCCGGCAGAAGATTGGAGGGAATTCCCCTGATTCAGGGATGCAGAAAGACTGCCTGCTATGTTTCTGCTGTTGGAGCATGGCCATGTAAATGATGGGTAGCCCCCATCCCTATATTTTGCTTTAGAAATTATTACCCAGGTGTATAGAGGGCTTTCAGATTAGAGGTAATCACCCTGTCCCTCCATAGGTGGCAGAAATACTTGCCACTTTTATTTGGGGGTGGGGGCATGTCAGGTCCATTGTTGGCTGCCCGCACCACTATCTTTAAAAAAGTGCTCTGGTGACAAGTGGGCTTTCTGGTGCCCCTGGAGATGTGGGTGGGGGGGCAGAAAGAGTATCTGCCTTATTTTTGGGGTTAGGCCATTGTCGTGTCCATGGTGGGCAGCCCCCACCCATATATTTAAAAAAAAAATCCCTGGAGGGTAGTGTGCTTACTGACATCCCTGGGGAGCAGATTGTTGGTAATCACCCCCATCTGCCCCCCTGGGGGCAGAAAGACTAACAGCACATTTATTTATGGTGTGGGCATGATTGTCATGTTCACGGCGCCTGCCGTTTTCCCCGCTCCCCCGCTTCCCCGCTACCACACACAGAAACGGCCGAGAGACTCACTTCCGGCTGGGAGATGAGTCACGGTCTAGTCTTTAGACAAGCATAGCAGTTCACGGAAGCACTTCCGGGGGAAACGCTTAAACACCGCGTTTCCCGCCGGCTCTGTGCTTCGGATTTCGCTAGATGTGCTGAACGACACGAGACGCTGTTTCTGCTGCAGGGAAGACCTTGGAAGCGGGCTGTGCCTTCCTGACTGGAGCCCCGCTGTGGTCTTCGTAATCCCTCTGGGGAACAATAAGGTACTTTCGTTCCATTCTGGTGGAGTCACCGTAACGCGGCTGCGTTATGGGTGATCAGAAGTAGATCCGCGCAGGAGCGCTTAGAGTTATTGATTTTGACCGCGCAAGAGCGCCTTTTGATGATTTTGTTAGATCCGCGCAGGAGCGCTTAGAGTTATTGATTTTGACCGCGCAAGAGCGCCTTTTGATGATTTTGTTAGATCCGCGCTGGAGCGCTTAGGGTTGGTTGATCTTGAAAGCGCAGGAGCGTTTTATGGTTCATTTGCATCTTGTCCGCGCTGACGCGCTTGAAGATGATTTTGGTAAATCCGCGCAGGAGCGCTTAGGGTTATTTTGTTCTTGTTCGTTCTCCCTGGGTTTCCACTATTTGCTTTCCAGGGATGCCAGTATTTTGTTAAGCCCAGACACGTGGAACTGACGCGCAGGAGCGCTATTCCTTGAGTTCTTGATAGCCTAACGCTGCCATCTCGTCACAACTGAACCTTCCTTGAAGCTGTATTTCAGGGTTCAATAGTTGCAGCCACTGGTGAGTTCTAGGTTGGGAACAGGGCTTTTCTGTGTGTGTTTGGCGTATCTTGCAACGCGGGAGTTGGGTCCTTCACTGATCTGGGTCTCTTTGTCTTTCAGTTGGCTCCGAGACACCCTTCACCTCAACCCCCTGCTTTCATTCTGGCTCCCTTCCCTGCGTCCATCTCATCCTTGCTGGGTTCTACTGTCCACACGGGTCAGGTGGGTACAGGGGTGGGCGCTCCTGTCGTCTCTGCGGACTTGCTCCACAGGCAGAGGTAAGCATTGTGGGGCACCTGACAATGATCATGCCAATGGCGGGCAGTCCCCACCCCTATATTTTTATATACAAAATTCAGTGATGTTCAGTTGGCCATCCGTCCCTCCCAGAGGCAGATTGAGGGTAATTACCCCCATCTGGGCAGAAAAACTATTGGAACACCTTTGACTGTTGGGGGGACATCTAGCCCACTCCACCAGAGTGTTGCCAATTCAAGGAAGGGAGGTGAAGTCAAACCCACGTGGTGCTATATCGTACCAACTTGATTCCCACTGCGCTGGTCACCACTGACTATTGGGGGAACTTCTAGCACAATAAATCACTGTGGGCTTTCTGACCTGGGGGTGCGGATGGGGGTAATAATCCCCATCTGCCCCCTCAGACTGTCTGCCTTGTTTTTCGGCGAGGTCATAGTGATGCCCATGGTGGGCAGCCCCCACACCTATATTAAAAAAATATATAGTCTAGTGTGCTTTCTACCCTCTATAGGGGGCAGATTGTGGGTAATCTACCCCTTCTGTCCCCGGGGGGACAAAGGGACTATTAGCACATTTATTTATAATGTGGCCATGGTCATGCTCATGGATGGCAGCTCCCACCCCTATATTTTGATTTTTAAAAACATCTGTGGTGTCTAGTTGGGCTTCTGCCCTTCCGGGGGCAGATTAGGGGTAATTCCTTGAACAAGAGTGGCATCAACATGAGAAGGGGAGGAGGGGCCCGACCCCCTCATCTCTGTATAGGACCAACTTGATTCCAGCTGCACTGTACAGGCATGAGCATGGCCCAGGCAAGGGCAGGCCTGTTCACAGCCATCCATGACAGGAAGAGGAAGGGAAGAGCCACTGCCCCTTGGCTCCATGTATAGGAAATCCCCTGTTACTGTTGGTGGGACTGTTTTTCTCATACACTAAGAGCCATAATGACTTCACTCTAGCTGTGGATTATTTTTTTAAACTTTTGTTTTTACTTCATTTCGATCTTGCAAACCGTAATTTAGGGGAGCATAGTACCAGAGAACTGCTTACCATTTATTGCTCTAGTTTGAAGTAAGACAGAATTCAACATTGGCCAAAAGAAAACTGACTGGCCATCCATCAGGAGCTGGGAAGGAGCTGCAGTCTGCTAAAAGGCATGTGGCCAAAAAATGTTTCTTCAGAATTTTGATAAGTTAATTGTGGATGTGGAGGACATTCTCAATAAAGGAAGGAAAAATGCCATGCTGCAGACCTGTAAGACTAAAATAACCCAATTTTATAAGGGGAAAACAAATAATGAATACTTTAGCATAAAGGATTAATCCACTGTTGATCTACAAGATTCTGAAGGGAAAAGAGTTCCAAGCTTCCTTACATACTCTGTTACAACACCCATTGAACAGCTAATAATGGCCAGTCTCTAGGAATGTCCAGGCTATTGGCTCGTCCTTCTTCACATGTCCTAATGGCTATGCTCCACTCACAAGTCCTGATAGAGAGTGGAAACGATCCTTGCCCCCATCCTGTGTCCTATTCTACATGCTTAGATGACATCTGAACTATTGGTAGTTTGAGACATTAACAATGTGAGAGAATTTAAGGCTAATTGAACTACTGGAAGTTTCCAGACTAACGGGTTGGCATCTGCTTCTAACAGCAGATGTCCAGGGGTAGGCTCAAAGGCTGTATGCCTTTGAAGCTTCCCTCTCTGCGATGCAGTTCTTGCTTGGGGGAAGGTGTTATCACCTCCACCCAGTGCAGGCTTTGTTCCTAACCTCTGAGAGCAATGGCCTTCACCCCATGGGTTCAGAAACATATCTGGTCATGGCAGGCTGGCTAAGGCTAGTCTAAGACTACACCAGGACTTGATAGGTTTTCAGGGGACCCTCTGAAGGGTCTCCTGGGTGCATTTATTAATAAATCCCCCTCTGGTATCAGTGAGGATGTATTAAGACAAGATGTTTGGTACCAAACATCTTAAGGTACATTGGAGCCATCAATGAGTTAGGAAACTTGTAATGATGAGTATTGAGCCCATGTACTCTTTATCGCTTCTCTTTCCACTTACAATACCCAAGAATGGACTTAAGTATTGTAGGGTCATAGTTGCACAGTCAGATATGTCCACACATGAGGTATATTGCACTCTTCTTAGGGCTTGTAAGGCCTGCTATAGGTGTGGCTTGCCTATATCTCATGCAGTGCTATGAGACATGGCACACAGGGCTGTGTTCCATGTCAAATTGTAGGTTTTCTCTGCATCAAGATACACAGCCTGCAATGGCAGTCTGCATAGCCTTGACAAGGGCTCCTTAGTGTAACACAATGTGTGCTGCTACCCTAGTGGACCCTCTTCAGTCCCCATCACTAAGGTACCAGGGGTACCATTTACTAGGGCCTTACAGGGGTTGCTGAAGTTGTGTCAATCATGATACAGTTTTAGGAAAGACCTGTCACTGGGAACCTGGTTGGCAAAGACTCAGTGCACTTTCACATTAGGCATCAGGCAAAAGGTGTGGGCTAACCATATAAAAGAGGCATTTCTCTACACCCAGTGAGTCTCTCAGTGGGTGCATACGTCTCTGAGTAGATATGTGAGTGCGTGCATGAGGTTCTGAGTGGGTGTGTGAGTGGGTGCATAAGACTCTGGATGTGTGAGTTGGTGCATGAGTCTGAGTTGGTCTGTAAGTGGGTGCATTAGGGTGTGAGTGGGTCTGTGAGTGGGAATGACACTTTCAGTGGGTGTCTCTGTGAGTGCCTGAATCTCTGAGTGGGTCTGTGACTGGGTGTGTGAGTGGATGCGTGAGCATCCGAGTGGGTGAATGAGTGTCTGAGTGGGTCTGTGAGTGGGCGTGTGCACTTCCAAGTGAATATGTCAGTGGGTGTGTGAGCCTCTTAGTTAGTCTGTGAGTGGGTGCGAGTCGCTCAGTGGGTGTGCCAGTAGGTGCATACATCTCTGAGTGGGCCTGGGACTGGGCGCATGAGTGTCTGAGTGTGTGTGTGAGTGGGTACATTAGGGTCTCAGTAAGTATGTGAGTGGTGCATGAGTCTCTGAGTGGATCTGTGATTAGGTGCATGAGTCTCTGAGTGGGTGTAAGTCCCTGAGTGGGTGTGTGAGTGGGTGCCTACATATCTGAGTGGGTCTGTAAGTGGGTGCATGAGTGTATGAGTGGGTCTGTGAATGTACATTAGTCTCTGAGTGGGTGTGTCAGTGGGTGCATGGATCAGGTTGGGTCTGTGTCTAGGTGCGTGAGTGGGTGTGAGAGTATCTAAGTAGATATGTGAATGGGTGCATGAGTATTGGAGTGGGTCTGTGAGTGGGTGCATGTGTCTCTGAGTGGTACTGTGAGTGTGCGTATAAGTCTCTGCATGGGTCTGTGTGTTGCTGAATGAGTCTCTGAGTGTATCTATGAGTGAATACATTAGTGTCTGAATGAGTCTGTGAATGTATTTTCTTATTTTTCACCAATATTCACAAATCGGTCATGATGTTACAGGGTAGCAGTGCTGACGGTCGCGGCAAATTCACCAATATAACAAGTGAACAAAAACCCTGGTTTTTTACACATTATTCACATCAGGTATATCTCCTACATGCCAAAGATATGGACAGGGTACCTTTACCCTGACCCATTTAACACATATCGCTTTAATTTTCAGCACCGGGGAATGTTATCTTAAATGGCGGGTGCAACTTCTTGCTCAGGTTGTGACCAGGCAATCACAGCATGCACATTTGCGAATTAGCTGCGATAATCGCTAATTCATTGCAAAAAATCAGCGGCCATAGATAACCAAATTTGGAATTCCTTTAGTTTCTTGACAACTTCTGAAGGGATTTACAGCAACTGAATGAAACCAAGATCTGCAAAACCAAATCTACTTTCCTGCCAAATTTGATGTAATTCCATCCAGCGGTCCGGGCTGTAGTTCCTGGTCAAGGAGTCTACAGGAATTATCGTGGGGAAATTTACATTTTTGTGCCCCCCTTTTTCTCGGCCCCCGCTTGATGGATCGACCTGAAACTTTCCAGGCACAAAAAAACCTAACTCAACACTTTTTTCTGGTAAAATTTCAGAAAGATTCGTCAAACTGTGCCAAAGTATTAGGCAAGTCAAAAAACGATTTTGCTTTGGAAATATGGTGTGTGTATATATATATATATTCAGAGAAAAAACCATAGGTTTCAGGGGTGTTATAGTTAGCTGAACATTTCACTCGTACAAAACCATAGAAATTCCTCCGTTATAGTTAGTTCTGCTAACTATAACTCGCGCATCCGCAATGCACTGCTGATGATGTCACATATTACATCATGCATGACATGGTCAGTGACATCACTGATGACATCTCGAATGACATAACTGATGACATCATAAAGTGAATGTGGTTTAGTTTGAAATTTAAATATGTATTATATATATATACCAATCTTTATTGAAGATTGAGTGGATATATAACTCTCTGGAGGATTTAGTAGCTGTCTGACTGTCTGTTTAAGTGAGTAATTAAAAGTGTCTCACTTAATACATGGATTAGTAACTAAACCATGTGAATGTGTGCATCACTGTCTCTGTTGTTGTATAACATGCTACATCAGTTGGTCACTAACTACATGAGTGTGTATATTAGTTATTGATTAGTTGGGTGAGTATTTGTATGGGACACTGAGTTTGTGTGTGGTTGGATGGGGTGTGTGTAACTCTATGCATAGATGTGTGAATGGTTGATTGACTAGGTGTATAGGTTTAAGAGTGCATGTGGAAACAGTTGTTTGGGTGACTGAGTGTGTTTATTTGTGTGTTGATGATCGAATATATGTTTTAGTTGTACATCTTCAACAAAGTAAAAAACATAAAAGGCATTGTATGTGAGAGTTGGTGTATATAAATAAGTATTTGTAAGAGTCAGTGATTGTGAGAGTAACTATATGAATGAGTGTATAATTGTAAAGGTGATTTTTTTAACATATTAACTATGAGTTACTATGTGTTTGAATACATGAGGTGTTGTGTGTATAATTGTGTAAGTGAGTAAATGTAAGTGTGATTAATTTTTTTCATGAGTGAGTAGGATGACTGCATAACCGACTAAGATGACTGCTGATGTGTCAATGTCTATATATGTGTATAAGTGCATTTGATAGTGTTCTATTAATTAGTGACTGCATGTATAAGTGATTCTGTTGTTGAATGGGTAGTTGTGTGTGTAGACTTAGGAATCAGTGAGTGGGTACATAGTAACTGGTATTGGTGTGTCAATGGTTTCAAATATGGTACTCTGTATTTTACAGTGAGTGATGAAAGGCTATTCTAGTGTATGATGAGGTGTATCAGATTGTCACGTGGGTGATGTCATCAGTGATGTAATTTGAGATGTAATCAGTGATGTCATCAGTGATGTCACTGACCATGTCATGAATGATGTAATATGTGACATCATCTGCAGTGCATTGCCGGCGCACGAGTTATAGTTAACAGAACTAACTATAACAGAGGAATTTCTATGATTTTGTACCAGTGAAATGTTCAGCTAACTATAACACCCCTGAAACCTATGTTTTTTTCTGTGAATTTCTAAGATTTTTTAAATGCTAATTTCTAACTATAACTTCTCTGAAACCTATGGTTTTTTCAGTGAATTTCAAAGCTTTTTTAAATGCTAATTTCGAACAATAACATCTCTGAAACCAATGGTTTTTTCAGTGAATTACAAAGGTTTTTTAAATGCTAATTTTTAAGTGTAATAGTAGTTATACCTATTTTTTTGTACTGATTTTCTACAGTTTTTTAACTGTTTATTTATAAATATTTTATTCATTAAATAACATTATATATTTTTCTGAAAATTGCAAAAAAAAAAATTTTTTAAATTACAACTGAAGTAGTGTTTAATGTTTTGGTTTTATTTTTTTATTTTAATATATTTATATTATTATTTTATTTTATTTTTTTTTCAATTTTTTTTTCGGAGTCGCGCACCCAAAGCGTACACATCACGGTGGGTGCCCCCCTTTCCACTGCCCTCCATAGTCTGTTGTGCTGCCACTGCCCTGCCTGCCTGCCCAGTGTGGTCAAATTGTTGCCTCTGCACCCTCCTACCTGCCTTCAATTTTCAGACTCCGTGCTCCTGGCCTCTGCCTCTCAACAGTATCCTAATGAACAACTAGATTGCTAACATTCTATATTTATTACAAAAGTGTGGAACGCCTGACGTCATCTTGATGTATTCAAAACTGTAATACCTAGAGCATTTCCTTTAGAAATTACATATATGAGAGTGTCTTATTTGCATCAAAATTAAAGTTAGTGCTCTAAAAAACTAAAATGAGGACATATTTTCTGAGTTTTCAAATAGTGACAAAGCACTTTTAAATTATTTGTTATCTTTATGTTTTTTATCCAGTTGACCACTTGATTAAATGTTGAACTTAGGGGAAAGGATGTGGTGTTAATTCCAGAGCTGCAGACTGGGGAACCAGGTTGGAGTTTCTGCTTCAGCTCGACATTCTGTGATTCTGGTCAAATCACTTAATCTCCCCATGTCTACAACAAAAATGCATTTGTTCTTGTGTGATGTAACCAACGCTCATGAAAAGCACTCCAATACCTGACAAGTCTGCACTATATAAAACTGCAAAAACACAAAAAATAAAAAGTATTTTGCACACTTCTGTCATTGGGCTACATGTGGGCTACATCTGGGTGATATTTGTGCTGCATTTTGGCTCTTTTGTCTCTGGTGGCCATTTTGGGGAGATTTATTTGTTATGAAGTTTCCTAATTTCCTCATTTACTGCAGTCTCCTCAGTAGGAAATGTTTTCAGTTTTTTACTTTGATTCCATCAAGAAGGTATTCAGATATGTCACACATTTGCCATATATTCTGAATGTTAGCACTCTAGTTGCTCATTAGATCACTGTAGTAAAGCTACTGCTCACCAGGGAAGTCTGCTGCTGGTATTCAAAGTGCATGTTTCAGTCTGCATATTAGAATTTTTTAATGAAATAGAAGAGTATTTGAGAAGTCAAAATGTGCCCTAGTTTTTCTTTCTGCAGCACTAATCATACCTTCTATGGCAAAATGAACCCCCTCATTTTGTTCCTTTGCAAATTAAATGTTTTAAGTGTTACCACTTTATTCCAATCAAGATGGCTTCAGGTATGCAATACGTTTGTCATAAGTATGACTGTTAGCACTGTAGTTGTTTTTTAGAATACTCTGGGAAGCTGCAGTAGAACACGAAAGAATCAACTGACAGTCTCTGCCCTTGTTGGATGTACATGTTTTACTGAGAATGTCAGACTTCATTCACACATGACTGAGAAAGATAATGTGAATTTACAGAAAATATGCTCTCAGTTTAGCTTATAGATCACCTTCGAAACCTCTGTGGGAAAAGCATGAGAAAATAGTTTTCTTTCATAATATCCCAGTAGAAGGCTTTTTCACATGGTAAAAAATATTAAACAACTACATACAGTATGAAAGGGATCCCAGCCCAGAGCCACATTTGAATACCAACACATGTCATAGACCTACTGATCAAGCAGCTCCGACACCCAACAACGTCACAACACCCACCACCACCCCCAGGACTCCCCCTCTTCAACCGAGGCAGCGCAGAACAAGACAGCGAACTTTCCAAAAACTGCATGGCCTCTCAGCCACACAATAGCTGAATATTGTGACAGGTGTGAACAAACAATATGTGAAAGAATTCACCCATGAATAACAATGCACACAATGCAAAGTGTAGCGGTGATGTGCTGGGCACATCTCAGTATGCAGAACACACACCTCTCCATGTGCACAAATACTACTGGTGCTTGTAGTGTTGTGGACAGTGAACCCAACCATGTTACATCAAACACTAGGGACGATCTCAGTCATGTAGCTGTATCGTCCCCCCTGTAAGCATAAGTGTAACCATAGTGGGCTGGTCCGACGTACGCCACTTCAGTGTAGGAGTGTGAATAAATAGGCCGGGGGTCTGGGCGTGGTTCGCTTGTGAACTGTGAAGACCAACGACTGTGCCAGAGCAGCGGGCCTCACCCTGCCACGAGGCTGCCGCCATGACTGCGGGTCTCCTCGACACATGCCCCCTGCGAATCCAGCGGCACAGCACCGCAGACATATGTCTGTACAGACTACTGCCTTACATCCACACTGTGGACAGCAGGCCTCATAATTCAGATGGAGTAGCGATTGCAGATGACGCAGTGCAGTACGCAAGATGCATTGCTCCCAGTGCGGCCCTCTCGGACCACGCATCATTGCAGGGTGCGCACACACTGAGTACGTCAGGTGCCAGTAACTCAGTGCACCACAAGTCATTGCCACGGGGCCTTACTGAGGCAGAAGTCAATAGACAAAAGACATTGCTCCCAGTGCGGCCCTCTCGGACCACGCATCATGGCAGGGTGCTTACACGCTGAGCGCCAAATGTACTACTAACTCAGTGCACCATAAGTCATCGCCACGTGGCCTTATTGAGGTAGAATTCAATAGACAAAAGACATTGCTCTGAGTGCGCCCCCCCCGGACCACGCATCATCGCAGGGTAGGTCTGGAGTACACAAATACAATCAATGGGAGTAGAGGGGGCCTGATCAACAATGCCGACGCGCGTTTCGGTGAGACAACTCCTAGTCGGGAGTACCACCTTCTTCAGGGCATAACAGAAAAACACCAAAAATGGGACCTGTAGAAATAGAATAGCGAATTAGGTGTCTACATGTGTAAAAGATTTTTCTTACCAAATACAATATATTATGTATACTATATATATTAACAGCCAAAGTACACGTAAAATCCAAACCGAGTGCCAAATCCTAGATTAGATGAATAGATAAATTCTTCCTTTTAATTCTATTTACCTCAAATGTAGAAAAACAGGCACTAAAAAACCAATTGGAAAAATAAGAACGAAGGAAAGAAGAAAAAGGAAGACAAATCAAAAAAAACACATGACAAAACTTTATGCAAAGACTGCATGAACAGATGTAAAATGGTATACAAACGAAGACTTACCTGCGTTGATAAGAAAGAAAGAACTGTTCAGTGCGAATGTATTCTAGATGAAGTTCCACGAAGATAGAGGAACCACTTAAAAAACCAGAAAAGGAAAAAATGCATAAAGATGTAGAAAGATAACAGACAAAAAAGCACTTCAAAACAATGTTCAGGAAAATAAATCAGCCAGCTGTCACCATTCAAACAATAGCTTTATTTAACCTAGAGACTCTGCTGGTGTAGTTTCAAGGCATAGAGGAAAAAAGAAATTACCTAGATTCCACGAAAGGTCAAATCTGCAGGGGTAAATTGAACCAGCTGGACCTTAATGAAAAATAGATTTGTTTTTATCCTCACTCCTTTTCTTCTTTTTTTGATTTAGTCAACGAGGGAAAATTCCAACAAATGCTCTCCTGGTGCCTAAGATAGAAAAAACCAGGTAGAAGAATACTAATATAAGGAGAAAACGCTACAAGCCCCTTAATGAGCGACACATTAGCACTCAAAGGTGAATGCGAATTCACAAACAGCCTAAACATCAATCAGGTGAGGATGGCTGCATACCCCTTGCTGAAAGGCACGACTACACTCTAAGAAAATTCCGGTCAACAAAGCGATAATCAGGTAAGAATAATCGCCTGATAGAGTAAAAACCAGCTCACCTGGATCTAGATAGATTCCAGCGAGCCCCCTTCAAATTGTAAATGGCTAAAGAGTCAAGGAGTCATTTTCAACGCAGCAAAAATGTAACAATAACAGATGCTGAAAGAAAAAAAGAAGAAAGAAGACTCAGATTAGGTAAAACGAAACAAAAGTTGCTCAAAGTAATAGACAAAAACACAGAGCTGTATATGCGAGGCTGACAAGGGAAGCCATACATAAAATACATAGAATCACCTTAATAGATAAACTCAGCGTCAAAAAACTATCGGCCGACGTCCGGATAGCACAAATCAACCGAGGATGGTCGCAGACAAGGGAGAGTCTGCCAAGGTACGAAATTTAAATCCTCCAGACAAGCCCCGCCTAAAGTGGGAACAAATCAGCTCGGGGGGTGTATCAGAACGAACGAATCAGTAAGGCCCATACACATAAACAACAAAGACGGCTTATACGGGGACAGAAATAGCAGTCCTACGAAAACAGCAAGGTCTGAACAGATCACCTCGGGGGGCATATCAGAATGAAACAATCAGTAAGGCCGATACACACAGACAACGAAAAAGGCCTATACAGGGACAGAAATAGCAGTCCTGTGAATACAACAAGGCCAGGACAAATCAACTCGGGGGCATGTCAGAACGAGCCAATCAGTAAGGCCGATACACATAAACAACAAAAGAGGGGCTTATACGAGGACGGAAATAGCAGTCCTGTGGATACAGCAAGTCATGAAGAACAGATTGGAATCAGGGTATGACAATAATCCAATGCACTATATTGCCAACGACAAAACCAATAAAACAATATAGACAAACAATAAAAAAGAGAACAACAAAGACAAAAACTAATAAATCAAAATAAAAACACTGCCAATGTAAAACAAAAAGGAAAATATAAAATGAATTCATCAGTCAACAATAAAGGCAGAAGGATTCTATAAGATTGCATTTTCCCATGGAAGGGATTCGTTAAGGCCCCTATTCTTAGTATCAAGGACAAAAATCCAAAAAACCTCAGGTTTTTTACGCGTGTTATCTGGATTCAAGCCTTTCTGAGGCTGTATTTTTTCAAGTATTATCCAACGTAGATCGCCCTCTTTGTGGTCCTTTTCCGCCCAATGGCCCACTAGAGGAGCAGCATGTTTGAGCCATCTAATATTGGATTTGTGCTCTCCAATACGGACCCTAACCTCCCTCGAGGTTTCACCGACATAAGTCAGTGAGCAGGGACATTGGATAGCATAAACACAATTAGGCGTCCTGCAATTAGTCATCTCTTTAAGTTCAGCAGTGAAGCCATTCACACAAAAAGAAATATCAACTATGGCATGGGCACACGCATGGCATGTGCCACATTTGTGATTGCCCTTCACAGGGGAGGCTCCTTCGATCGATTTTTGTAGCCATGTTTTCTGGTCAGAGGTCTTAGCTTTGACCAGTAAATTCCTGAGATTCTTGTTCCTGCGGAAGGCAAAAACTGGTTTGGGCAAATCCAATGATTGTTCGCCGAAATTCAAAAGGTGCCACTCAGAGTTGACAATTTGTCTGATCGTATTATTGAATGGCGAATGTTTGGTTACACAGACAAGTTTGTCAGTGGGTTCCTGAGATTTACTTTGGAATATGGAGTCTCGGTTATAGAACCGTGCCCTTTTTAGGGCGTTTCTGACTAACCTCGGAGGGTATCCTCTATTGATGAATTTCTGCTTCATATTTTCTGCATTGTGGAGGTAATCCTTAATAGAGGTATAGCTTCTGCGTAAACGCAGAAACTGACTAAAAGGAATCCCATCCTTCTGGCTCCTAGGGTGGAAGCTCCCAAAATGGAGCAGGGTATTTCTAGCAGTAGGTTTAGTATAGAGAGAAACCATGAGCTTTGATTCATGGTGTTCCACCCACACATCAAGAAATTCAAGTTTAGTAGTGCTAAAATGGGCAGTGAACCTGATGTTACAATCAGCCGCGTTGAGCCATTCAATATAGTCCTTCAAAGTGTCTTGGTCGCCAACCAAGATGAAAAAGACATCGTCAATGTAGCGCGACCAATGCCGCACATTCTCAAAAAATGGTGCGACCTCATTGAAGATGTTAGATTTCTCATAGTTGGCCATATACAGACAGGCGATGCTCGGTGCGCAGGCTGCCCCCATGCTAACACCTTGTACTTGTTGATACATCTGCCCGTCAAACTCAAAAAAGTTTTCTTCCAGGACAATCTCTAAGCTTTTAGTTATAAAGGTCTTGTTGGATAAAGATAGATCAGAATGAATGATGTTGCTGACTACTCTGCATGCCTCTGCCTGGGGTATATTAGAATACAGAGATTCGACATCGAGAGTTACCAAAAACTCCCGCCCACAGTCATAATCAAGGCCCTCAATTTTGGAGATAAAATGCCCTGTATCCTTCACATAGGAGGGCAAATCGCCCACCATGGGCTGAAGAAACCTGTCAAGGTATTTGGATAAAGGTTCCGTGGCGGAGCCAATAGTTGAGACAATCGGTCTCAAAGGTGGATCAAATTGGTCCTTATGGGTCTTTGGTAGGACATAGATAATAGGGATACGAGTATAGGTGGGTGTAAGGAAGAGAGTGCTTGAGCAGAGTTTTCTTTTAGAAAATTCTGGGGCTTTTGAAGCTCTGGCATGTCTATGTGTTTTATTAATTTATTAATAATTAACAATTAATTATTTGTCTTGTGCAAGTGTGTTTTACTAATCAACCCGTTTGTCCTAACACAAGAGAAAGTTACATGAGGGTTAGCTTATTTGTGCTGTTTTTGTATTTACAATAACGTGCAAGTTTTCATGTTTAAACGTTGCTGTGTGCTATTTATTTTGAGCACAAAACGCTGTCTGAATTAATGCTTTTTATGTCGCAAGGCTAGATAAATGCATAACACATAAGGGTATTAGTGGGGTTAACACTGTTTAATCATTATGTTGTAGTACCGTTTATTTTGTCTCTTTAATTAAAGATGGTCTATTGTAGCCTATGAAGGCCTTTGCCGAGCTGACAGTATTTCGAAGCCTGGCTGTGGTATATTTCTGTGATGTGGCAAGAGAGACCCCTGCTGGAGAAAGGTCGAAGACAACTGACCGTGGTCCTTATTGTATTTTTCCATGAGGACATCAGCAGTTTGGAGGATCTCCAAAAGAAATGGAATGCCCTTGGCGAACAAAGGAGCTTCAGAAACAGATAATGAACTGTGGCCTGGCTGCCGAGGGAAGTTGTACAAGTTGGATACTTTGATAGTTTCTTGGTTCCTGTTCCGTAGTTCACGTCTTGTGACTTTTCCTGAGCGGAGATTTCCAGATGTAGCAATGTTACATTTCTTCCTTCTCGTTCTGCTCAGTGATACAGTTTATCCTGCCAACTTTATGTGTGTTTCTATTGTATTTTTCATTATAAAAACTGTTAGCTTAGGGAGGGATCTCCCCACTCTTTTGGCCACCCTTTTGCCACTTGCCATTTTACCTTTGCCGCGTGAACTTGCGTTGCTGAGGATCGATGCTGAGGACTCTGTCTTGAGAGACTTTACCAAGAGACTGGTCCTGACCCGTTCTGACACTTAGTTAGAATAGGTAACTATGAGAAATGATTTATTCTGATTTTTACTTTGACTAATTTTAGATAAAGCAATATAACTTTTAAACATGGTGTTGAATATTCTTTCTTGTCAATTATTGTGTACATTTTTGATCATTGTTGTATAGATTATAGAGTATGTTTAAGGACAACCACTATAATCAGGTCCTATCGCTTAGATATAGATGCAGGGTGGTTTAGGAGTTTTCTTCCCACAGGTTTGCTGGTAGAGTATTTGAGCGTATGTTAGTGAAATGGGCCCTAGCGTATGATGAATGTATGTGCGTGTAACTGTGAGATTACTCTATCTGTGGTAGTGGGCATATTTTTGATACCCTGATCTCTATCAATTTCTCTGGTAGCAGAGGATGGTTATAGATGGTTGTCTTGATCTGATAAGATAAGATTGCTTGTATATTAGCTTTTTGATTATTGATTTATTTTGATGTTATTGGTATATGTACTAATACTAAATGTTGGAGTCGTCATGTTGAGTTATATGTAGTGCTTCTGGAATTTGGAAGCTGTGGTAGCAGTTACGTAGTAGGGCAGAGGGAAGTATATGCTGCTCTCGGGAAAGACGGGATTGTACGGAATTACGTGTGACAATTGAAGTTGCGCGTTCACATTGTCTGGGTTCGGAATCAGTGACATCGTCGTATGTTACTATTAGATATATTTCTGGTATATAAGGAGTGTGTATGATAGTGAAGGTTATCTATGAAACTCTGGTCTTAAGTCCCAGGGATCCGTAAGGATTGCCGTTAAAGCTTATCGCGGGAGGAGTAATAGGTATTCTCTGAGCTTGTTTGAGGAACTGGGCGAAGTTGCTTAGTTAATGTATGTTATAATTCTGTACAGGGACAGATTGTGCTGTTCTCGGGAAGCAGGATTCTGTGTGCATGTACTATATTTTTCTCGTATGAATGTGCGTGAATGCATATACATTTTATTGACTGTAAGACTCTTTGGATAAGTCCTAGAGGAAACAGTTATGCGATGTATGAAAGTTGTTGATTCTTGAGAAATAGACTCTCTTTTACTATTCTGTGGTTAGCGAAGCAGACAATGGGGATGTTTTTATGTTGTAACTAATAGATTTTGTAGAAGTTTTGACACACAAAGTCTACTGAGAGTTTTTTTTTGTAAAGGAGGGGTAGACGAGTGACAGAGACAGGAGACAGAGACTGCAGCGACTGTTGACGTCAGAAGGTCCGCGCACTGATTGGATGGTGAATCATAATAGGGTTCGCGCTAGGATTGGTGCGTTGGTGTGAGTCGCGCAGGGATTGGAAGAGCTGTTTAGTGACGTAGACGCTCCAGGATTGGTGCGTTAGCGGGAATCGAGCTTTTCAACCTAACCTCGTATTGTATATTTATAATACGAAAAGAGTAGAAAGTTTTAGTAAGCGCTAAGATGTATTACCAAGAAGAGAAAAAGAAAAAGACGTTCTTTGGAAAAGTTAAAAAGTGGTTTAGCAAGGATAAAGAGGTTAAAACAAGAGAGGGTGAGTTGCTACCTCCAGCGAAAACACCTGCATCCTTCATGGTTGCGAAATATGGATTACATACCTGTATATGGTTGCAGAATTGGGTTAGGTATACTAAAGAAGATGGTGTTCTAGCATTTCCAGAACATGGTTCATTTAATTTGGCCGTGTTGAGAAATTTACGGGAAAAGATGTTATGCTTAGACCCGAAGCCGAGACCTACGCAGTTTGAGGCTTTAGTGGAATGGGAAGAGGAAGTTCATGACCGAGAAAAGCAAAGATCTGGAGGGTATTACAGGTACATGTTTGGGAGGAGACATGATCGTGAAACACATCATGATCGAATGAAAAGATGGCGAGATGCTAGTATGACAGAGGGATTATATCCAATGAGAACAGTTGAAGTTTCTGCTCCTTCAACAGAAAGGGTTCCTGAGTCAGATATGAGAAGATATGGAGAGTATGAGGATGAGGTCTTAAATGACATGATTTACAAGAGACCACCTCCATATAGACCAGAACCAGATGAGAGTACACCAGTTGTTTCTCCGATAAGAGATACAGTTGAGAAAGAAAAAATGACACCTGAATCAAGAAGTAGTAGTTCTTTCAGGGAGAGAGAGAATCGAAGTAGTGAGGAAAATGCTAGAAAATTAGCAAAAACGACAACAGAACTGACTGAGAAAATTAGGGAGTTAACGAAGAATCTGGAAGCTGTTACGGTGCCTGTAACAATAGGTCCAGTTATGCCTGTGTTTGATAAACAGAGAGCAGGTGAGAAAGGACTGGTAATTCCATATATTGCAAATGAATCGACAAATTCAGTTGGTCCTTCAGGAGATTCAGATAAAAGAACAGGGAGAAGTGACCTGAGACAAACCAGACATGACGCATGTAGTGAACTATTGGATGTTAGTGAACCTAGTTGTTCAGGGATGCCGATTTTAGAACCGCAGAAAAAAGTGGTTCCAGTGAGAAAAACTGCTGAAATAACAGTTGATGATTTGAATGATTGGATGAAGGTTCTTCAGAAAAAGGACAAGGATTCACAAGTTATTGATGTGGTTAAGTTACGTATAGAATTAGAAGAGCTTGTGACAGGAACAGTTCCAACAGAAATCCTGAAGAGTCATCATGATAGTGAGCTATTGTTTATGTGTAAAAGTGTTACCTGGAGAGCAAGGAATACACATGACAGGTTAAGAGCAATAGCAAATGAACAAGGAGTTGACATTGATAAAGTGAAAGCTTTACAGAGAACGTACAGGATGGATTTCACAGAGAAAGACATTGAAAATTTGAATACTTCTGGTAGAACAGGACAGATTAAAGAAATGGTGGCATTATTGAGAAGATGGGGTGATGTAGAAAAGTGGAAGGATAGGTGGTATAAGAAAAGAGAGGAATCTGAGGATAGAACAACTTATTCAGCATTTCCAGTGAGAGAAAAGGAGAAACCAGTGGAGAATTATCCCATGAGAGAAATACCTGGAGGAGGATATGTACATGTTCCATGGACCAGACAGGATATTTTATCATTTACGAATGATTTCCCTCGATTGAGAGAAAAGCCCGTCGAGTGGTATAGGCAGGTAGATAGGTTTGTGAAATTGTCAAAAGTGCTGTGGGTTGACCTGAATAGTCTGTTTGATATAATTGTTCCAGCAGACTTGTGGACTGAGTGTAAAATAGTTGTGTGTTGGCCTACTGAGGAATATCCAAGAGATCCAAGAACAGGGGCACCAGATCCAGAAGTGATGAGGAAGTATGATCAAGTGATGGTATACCTGAAGAGTAAAGTTCCTCCAAAAGAGACAGACTGGGTTAAAATAGATCGAACACAACAGGAAGCAAAAGAATCAGTTCATGCTTTTTACGAAAGGCTGATACTGGCTTTTAAACAATTCAGTGGAGATGAACACCTGGGTGACAAGGATTTGAGTCATTTTGTATACCGATTTGTATATGGTTTAAGACCTGAAATTGGTGGGAGAATTCGTGAACACACAGTGGATTGGCAAAGTAAAAAAGTAGATGAGATTCTGAGACATGCAAAATACTTCAGTGATGAAATTGAAGCAAAACAAAGAAAGCTGAAAGAGAAAGCAATGTGGGCACAAGTGAAAGTTGCAGAAAGACAGGAAGCACAGTTGGTGGAACAGGCAAATAATCCAGGAAATAATACAGGAAATAGACCGAGATTTGCAGGAAAAGGAAAGGGAAGTCTTGAGGAAGCCAAAAAGAAGTTCCCGTGTCACAACTGTGGCCAATTGGGACATTGGAGATCGGAATGTCCTAATCCACCATTAAATGAGGGTAAATCCTTAAATCAACAGGTGCAGAATGATGGGAATATCCAGCAGCAACAACAGCAGAAAGTTGTGAGACAGCAGAGTCAAGAGCCAAAACCGCCCTTACCGCAGAATAGAGGGGTACAAAAGTACAATCAGGACTCGGGATTCTTCAATGATGAGCAGGTAAACAAACCGAGACGTACTAACAAAGTACAACAGTACTTGTTAAAGAGTGAAGGGAGTGAGTCTGAGGGTGATTATTGACGGTGCCGAAGAGAGGAGGAAGAGTGCATACTTGGTGCAACTCTAGAAATAGACCAGGCAGGACCATTTGTGGATGGGAAAATAAATGAGGAGAGTGTTACTTTTTTGGTAGACACAGGTGCGACAAGATCAACTGTCAGGTCAACAGATGTTAGAAATCTTCCTCTCTCGGATGAAGCAATCCAAGTAGTTGGTGTAGCCAATACACAAATCAGAACACGTCTTACTGAACCAGTAAGAGTACAGATAGGGAAATTTTCAGACATGCATAGATTTATTGTCTGTGACACGAGTCCAGTGAACCTGTTAGGTAGGGACTTATTGTGTAAGATGAATTGCACAATTTTTTGTACACCAGATGGAATAGCTTTTGAGACACCAGATGATGATGTTTTCTACCGAATGACTCTAGAGAATAGAGAAAGTGAGTTAATTGGTGCATTTGCTGTGTTTAATCCGGAGGATTTGCCTCAAGTGTTGAGAGACACAGTGAAAAGAGCAGTTTGGGATTTTACAGGAGAGGATGTGGGATTGATGAATAATGTAGATCCAGTGAAAATTGCAGTGAAAGAGGGAATTACATATCCTAACATTCCTCAGTACAAAATGACACCAGAAATAATTGAAGGGATAACTCCTATAATTGAGAAAATGATTCAGCAAGGAGTTCTGAGAGAACTACTGAGTAGTCCGTGTAATTCACCGATAATGGGACTGAAAAAGCCCAATGGCAAGTTCAGGATCGTGCAAGACCTGAGAAAAGTTAATCAAATTGTGGTGGCATGTTGTCCCATTGTGCCAAATCCATCAGTGATTCTGTATCAAATTCCACATGATGCTGAGTGGTATACAGTGATTGATTTGTGTCATGCGTTCTTTTCAATTCCATTGCATCATGACAGTCAGCCGATTTTTGCATTTAGGTTTGGCCAGCGTATTCTAGCATGGTGTCGTATCCCACAGGGGTATACGGAGAGTCCTTCGATATTCAATCAGTTATTAAAAAAATCGTTGGAAAGTCTAATCATGCCTGAGAGCTCAGTGCTAGTACAATATATTGATGACCTACTTGTGGCATGTTCCTGGGTATGGTGGGATATTGTCGTCAGTGGATAATTAATTTTTCCCTGATAGCAAAGCCATTGATTAAATTGACAAAAAGTGAAATGACAGATCCGTTAGATCTGGATGCAGAACAATTGGCAGCATTTGAAGAGCTCAAAACTAAAATGTGTGAGGCCCCAGCTTTGGGTATGCCTGACTACGAAGAAGAGTTTGAACTGTACTGCAGTGAGAGAAATGGATGTGCACTTTCAGTGTTAATCCAGAAACATGGGCAATTGAGAAGGCCTATTGCATACTTCTCATCGACACTTGACACTGTAGCCGTGGGGTTACCAGGTTGTCTGAAAGCTGTGGCTGCGACATGCAGAAGCCTGGAACAGAGTGAGGGAATAATAATGGGGTATCCTGTAAGGGTATTCGTACCTCACAATGTGGCAATTCTTTTGACAAGAAGCAGAACTCAGCATATGTCACATAGTCGGCTGACTAAGTACGAAAAAGTGATTCTGGGAGCATCGAATGTGACTCTTGAGAGATGTGTGAATGTGAATCCAGCGACACTCTTGCCGGATATTGAAAATGTAGGTATAAAGATGGAAGATGATCATGATTGTTTGGATGTGCTTGAGTACTGTACAAAACCGAGACCAGACATAAGGGATCTTCCCTTACCTGAGAATGACCATGTGTTGTTTGTGGATGGATCATGCCTGAGAAATGATAATGGTGTGTTATGTGCAGCATATGCAGTGTGCAAAGTTTCAGAGGTTATGGAAGCATCACCATTGAAAGGAGTGAAATCTGCGCAAGTTGCTGAATTAGTGGCATTGACAAAAGCTTGTGAGATTGGGAAAGATTTGAGAACAACTGTGTTGACTGATAGTCAATATGGATTTGGAGTGGTGCATGACTTTGGCCAACTGTGGCTACAAAGAGGTTTCTTGACATCGGGTGGAACTCCGATAAAGAATGCTGAATTGATTGGAAAATTGCTTGAGGCGATACAGCTGCCTAAGGAGTTAGCGGTTGTAAAATGTGCTGCACATGGTTCAGGGAACGATTTTATCACTGTTGGTAACAGATACGCCAACGATGAAGAAATGTCTTTTCTTTCTGTGATGTTTACTAATGTCCTAGAAACGTGGGATGAAGTAAAGCAGTTACAAGATGAAGCAGGAGAAGAAGAGAAACAAGATTGGGTTAAGGCAGGATGTGCTCCAAGAGAAACAGACCATGTTTGGGTCTACAGAGATGGCAGACCAGTAATGCCAAACTCAATTTTGTCGTCAATGGCAAGGATGTATCATGGCCAGGGACATCTGGGGAGGGACGCGATGGTAAGGTCCTTTAAACAAACCTGGTACAATGCAAAGTTTAGGACAATTGCGGAGAGCATCTGTCAAAGGTGTTTGATTTGTCAGCAATTCAACACAGGGAAAAAGACAGTGGTGAGTCTAGGGACAATTGGCAGAGAAGGAGGTCCTTTTACAAGAATGCAAATTGATTTCATTGAAATGCCCCAGGTGAACAGATTGAGGTATGTTCTAGTGGTAGTCTGTTTGTTTTCAAGGTGGGTGGAAGCTTACCCGACTAGAAGAAATGATGGATTAACAGTGGCGAAATTACTGTTGAGAGAATTTATTCCTAGGTACGGGTTTCCAGTTACAGTTGAGTCTGACAGAGGTAGACACTTTCAAAATGAACTCATTGGTTTAATTTGTGAAGCATTGAAAATACAGCAGAAGCTACATTGTGCATACCGACCAGAGGCTTCTGGTGTGGTTGAGCAGATCAATGGCACAATCAAGAATAGAATTGGAAAGATGTGTTTAGCCACTGGCATGAAATGGCCAGATGTGTTACCTCTAGTTCTGATGACAATGAGATCTACTCCAGATAGAACTACTGGTTTGAGCCCGCATGAAATAATTATGGGACGTGCAATGCGCCATGCATTCGTGCCTGTAAATAAATTGGTGGCAATAACTGATGACATGATTTTGGATTACTGTAAAGGCCTGGCTGACGCAGTTCATTCTGTGTTTCACCAGGTTGGAGAAGAAGCTACCACACTTGAGAAGAAGCAAGCCCATGATCTGAGTCCAGGTGACTGGGTGAGGATTAAGGTGCACAGAAGAAGAAATTGCTTGATTCCAAGGTGGGGAAGGCCGAGACAAGTCATTCTGACTACAACGACTGCAGTAAAGTGTGCTAGAGTAAGGCACTGGGTACATGCAAGTCATACTCTGAGAGTTCCAAGCCCGAGAGAGGGAACTGGTGAAGAGTATTTTGAAGAGTCAGATTCCAGTGATGGTGAAGATCCTGAAGATACGGAATCAGTGAGAAAAGAAGCAGAGAGAGCTTCAAGAGAATCACTGCGAGTATCAGAGAGAAGATCAGATTCTGATAAAGAGCCTAAAGTTTCAAGTAGCAGTGGGGGTAAAAGAAAAGAAAAGAGAAAACACACAGAACCCACTCCTGAATCAGAAGAGGAGGAGATTGAAGAACCACTTGAGATTATTCTTGAAGAAACAGGGTCAGAAGAAGATAGAAAGGGACAGATTGCGGAAGACCCCCGAGGAGGTGTAGGGAACATTGATGAGGAGCTAGGTGAAGGGACAAGTAGACAGCAAGAAGATTGCGTGTCGGAGACCCGAGGAGGGACAGAAATAGGGAAGTCTCAAACAGTGGTGAAAAAATCTGTGGAGAAAAGAAAAGCTACTGGGAAACGGAAACAAGAGGCACTTGAAACAGATGATGAAGATGAACAAACAGAAGGTCGAGTTCTGAGAAAGAGAACTTCGATTGGAGAGAAGAGTGTTAAAGAATTGAGGCCGAAAAAGGTTGTGAAAGGAGATCGTTGGCCTAACAACCGAGTGAAAAGGGTGAGATACAGAGTAATAAGAGAAAATTCATCAAAAGCTGAACAAGTGAATGAAGTATCAAGCCAAACTTCGAGAGCTGAAGAAGAAGAATCAAAGAAATCAAAAGAACCAGTAGAAATAAGAAGAGTTAAAAGACCCAACCAAAAGTACAGATCACCGGAATGGTCTTATGTGACACTGTCTGAAGAAGGAAAAGAAGAAACAGTGACTCGAGATAATCCGGAAGTGGTCTTGAGAAAAGTGGTTGAGGAGGATACTGGTGAAATTCTGAAAGTACTCTTGACTGACATTGGAGAAGAGTCGAGTACTGAGGATTCCGACGTTGGAGATCTGATACAATTTGATGTTGAAGAAATTGAAGTGAAGAATGACAAGTATCCAAACTGAGTGAAAGAAGGATTCACTTGGATCAAGTGAACGAGGAGATCATTTGGATAAACTGAAAGCTGAAGAATTGCTGAAGAAGTGAAGAAGTTCAAACAGTAGTGGAGTAGTAGAGGCTAAACTAAAATGGCTAACATAGAGGAAAATAGAAATAAATGTGCCTTCTTCAAAAGGTGGTGCAGAATGTGCTGCTGTTGTACTGGATTATTAATGCTTCTATGGGGTGTTTTAGTTTTATTAGTTACTTTTAGAGTAGAATTTGGAATGAATATGGAAAATATGACTAATATTGAGAGGAATTCACAAAAAGTAGTTCCAATTAGAAGTAGTAGTTACATACACAAAGATAGGTCAATTAATAATTTTTCTAGTAATGTTTTTTCTAAACTGTTATATGAATATGTGAAGACAATGGAAGTAAGGGATTGCTATGTCTGCATGCAATTACCTGCATCCGTCTCAGAGGGTGTTACTTATCACCATTTGCCAGCTACATATGGTATTTCTTGTAGTATTTTAAGTAGTGTTTTTTATTTGTTAGGGAAAATAGATTATAAGATGTCTAACAGAGATAGTATTTTTGGGCACTTGCCAATGAACAAAGAGCTGAATCCAGCTAAAGAAGCTAACACTTTTGGTGAGATTTTTATTGAAGAAAAAGGACTAACATTAGATTACATTTGCAGTCTGAAAGAAGAGGAGAAAGCTTTCCTGGATATGGTTGAGGAAAGGAGAGTGAACATGCATGGAAAAGAGGGAAAATATGAAGTGAGTGAGACAATTTGGGACATTGAGATGGGAAAAGAGTTGAGGAATGGGGCTAGTCCAACTTTGGCTCTAGATGCACCGCAGAAGGGTAAACTATGCATTACCAGAAGGAAATCCCAATATGATACATATTTCGTGGGGACTAGTGAGTGCCATGATACATACTTCGTTGCAACAGGTTGGGGTTTCAGAGGTGGAGAAGATACAGTTTTTCCAGGAGTGTACTATGTGTGTGGGAACAAGGCTTATTACAAGTTGCCTGACCATTGGTATGGCACGTGTTATGTGGGCCTGGTTTTTCCTAAGATTTTTCATACAGATAAAATAAAAGATGTAGAAGATATTAACTTATTAACACGTTTTAACCCCTTCAGTGCCCATGACGAGCTGGACTCGTCATGGGCCGCGGTGGCGCTGTGCCCATGACGAGTCCAGCTCGTCATAGACCCCGCCCGCCAATGCAACGGCCGGCACTGGGCGGGGAAAGGGGCGGGCACTGAAGGGGTTAAGAGAGAAACTTGGTCTGAAATTGTGGGTGATATTTTTGGGGTTTTGATTCCAGCAGTGGGAATTTCTTTAAATGCTTATGGAATTCGGAAACTGTCCACAGTGGTTGATCGCTTATTGACAAATACCGCAGGAGGGTTTCTTTTGGTGAATACGGAATTAAGTGCCGTACGTGCCATGTCAATGCAAAATCGACTTGCCCTTGATATTCTTTTGGCCAAGGAGGGTGGAGTCTGTGGAATTTTGAAAGTTCAACATTGTTGCACTTACATTCCTGACGAAAGTAAAGACCTGAAGGTCTATATCAAAAATATTACTGATTTGCATGAAGAATTAGTACCACTTGAAGCTGGAAGTTTGTGGACTAAAATAGCTAATAAAATGATAGCTGTTAAGGATTTTATTGCAAAAATAGGTAGTACTATTATAGGTAGAATATTGTTTCCTTTGTCTTGTATAATTGTTGCTTTACTGATACTAAGATTGGTGTGTGTGTGTTGTAAAAACAGGAGAGGGAAAGAGAAATTGAAAAATGAAAAGAAAAACAAGAATTCGAAAATTTCGAAAAGAGAACCAGAAGAGATTGAATTAGAAGAATTGAGGGAGAGTGTTTATTTAGAGACAAAGAGAGATGATGAAAGAGTGACTGGTGTTTAATGTTGTCTAAGGGGAAAAGACATTTCTGATTTCCTAAAATGGGACTAAAATTTCACTAATTTTTTTTTTTTTGGGGGGTTTATTTGGTGATAAAATCACCAAAGGGGGGATTGCTGGAGCAGAGTTTTCTTTTAGAAAATTCTGGGGCTTTTGAAGCTCTGGCATGTCTATGTGTTTTATTAATTTATTAATAATTAACAATTAATTATTTGTCTTGTGCAAGTGTGTTTTACTAATCAACCCGTTTGTCCTAACACAAGAGAAAGTTACATGAGGGTTAGCTTATTTGTGCTGTTTTTGTATTTACAATAACGTGCAAGTTTTCATGTTTAAACGTTGCTGTGTGCTATTTATTTTGAGCACAAAACGCTGTCTGAATTAATGCTTTTTATGTCGCAAGGCTAGATAAATGCATAACACATAAGGGTATTAGTGGGGTTAACACTGTTTAATCATTATGTTGTAGTAACGTTTATTTTGTCTCTTTAATTAAAGATGGTCTATTGTAGCCTATGAAGGCCTTTGCCGAGCTGACAGTATTTCGAAGCCTGGCTGTGGTATATTTCTGTGATGTGGCAAGAGAGACCCCTGCTGGAGAAAGGTCGAAGACAACTGACCGTGGTCCTTATTGTATTTTTCCATGAGGACATCAGCAGTTTGGAGGATCTCCAAAAGAAATGGAATGCCCTTGGCGAACAAAGGAGCTTCAGAAACAGATAATGAACTGTGGCCTGGCTGCCGAGGGAAGTTGTACAAGTTGGATACTTTGATAGTTTCTTGGTTCCTGTTCCGTAGTTCACGTCTTGTGACTTTTCCTGAGCGGAGATTTCCAGATGTAGCAATGTTACATTTCTTCCTTCTCGTTCTGCTCAGTGATACAGTTTATCCTGCCAACTTTATGTGTGTTTCTATTGTATTTTTCATTATAAAAACTGTTAGCTTAGGGAGGGATCTCCCCACTCTTTTGGCCACCCTTTTGCCACTTGCCATTTTACCTTTGCCGCGTGAACTTGCGTTGCTGAGGATCGATGCTGAGGACTCTGTCTTGAGAGACTTTACCAAGAGACTGGTCCTGACCCGTTCTGACACTTAGTTAGAATAGGTAACTATGAGAAATTATTTATTCTGATTTTTACTTTGACTAATTTTAGATAAAGCAATATAACTTTTAAACATGGTGTTGAATATTCTTTCTTGTCAATTATTGTGTACATTTTTGATCATTGTTGTATAGATTATAGAGTATGTTTAAGGACAACCACTATAATCAGGTCCTATCGCTTAGATATAGATGCAGGGTGGTTTAGGAGTTTTCTTCCCACAGGTTTGCTGGTAGAGTATTTGAGCGTATGTTAGTGAAATGGGCCCTAGCGTATGATGAATGTATGTGCGTGTAACTGTGAGATTACTCTATCTGTGGTAGTGGGCATATTTTTGATACCCTGATCTCTATCAAGAGCTTCAGACATGCAAATGTCACCTCTCTCAACTCCTCGTTCTACTTCTTGGAGAATGCGTCTTTTAATTCTAGGTTCAGGGTTAAGCGTGATTTTGCAATAATGTTTGGGGGAACCCAGTAACTCGAGCATCTTTTCTTTATATCTTTTGGTATCAAAGAGGACAATGCCACCACCCTTGTCACATGGTTTGATTGTGAGGCTGTTATCATTTTTAAGAGACATAAGGGCAGAGTTCTCTTCCTTAGAGATATTAAAAGGAGGAGCCGGGACAAACTTGATAGATTTCTCAATTCTGCTAATGACAGCTTTCTCAAACAGATTGACTTCCGTGCCCAACATGTCCAAACCCGGAATGAAATTTGAGGGGGGTTTTAACCCCGATCCATTATCATTATTGGTGTTAGAATCCTTATCCAAAAAGAACTTTCTCAACCTTACTTTGCGAAAAAAGGCATGTAGGTCCTGAAAGAGTTCAAATTTGTTTATTCTAGTTGATGGAACAAATGATAAACCCTTCGTAAGTAATGTGACAGCAGTATGGTCCATTTTGTGTGTAGATAAATTAAAAATGGGGATAGTGTTCAAGTTCTCCAATACTGCTGTTGACGGGTTTGGATGTATCTTTGTGGTTGTGCTTGGTCCTGGTATTGACCCCTCTGATGGAAACTCTGGGATCGGTTCTGAAAACGGTTTTGGTACCTTGGGCGATAATTGCCACAACGGTTCCCTAAAAAACGATTCTCTGGTGCAGACCGTTCAGAGGTATGTCCCTGTGGTGTATTACTATATGGGGAACCCTCACTGTCCGAGTCCGTTGTGTCCGAGAAAGTAATGACCCGTTTGTTGCCCCAATTAGAATAGTTGGTATTTGAGGAACCCTCGTTGTTATAAGTATAGAAGTTCTCTCCCAAAAATGGATAGACACGTTCCTGGGAGAAATTTCTAATATCTTTCCGAAGTTTATCAGTTTTCCTCTTTAAGAGGTATTCACTGAAAGAATCAAGTTCAGAGGCAATGTCTTCCGACCTCTTTTTACAGTCTTCTATGGTATGTGATTGTTTCAATTTATCTTCTAGATTTTGGATTTCTTTATTAAGGAGTTGAATGACCTCTCTAGCTGTTTCAATAATGAGGATCATCCAATCCCTAGCGCATCTGTTTGAAATAAGAGCCCATTTCTCCAAGAATTTTCTTATATCAACAAAGAGGCCCGGTATGTTCCTCACACGAAGACCAATAGGGATGGTTCCTGCCCTAAGGTACTCATGCATAAAGTTGGCATGTGAGTCAGTCCGCTTGGTCTTCTTTTTCAAATTTAAAAGTTTAGACCAATCGTCATTAAGGCCCTTTGACAAAGAAAAGGGACGATCACTTTCTGTGGTTTGACCTAAAAGGCGGGCAAAATCTTCATCGGTGAACCCAAATGTCTTAATGCTATCCATAAAATAAAACAGAAAAGGGGGAAGACTAATAGGAAAAAAGTCAACTGCGCACGCAGTAAGTGATTAGATGATAAAGAAAAAAGACAATATAAAGAACGAAAAACAAACAACAAAAAACAAAAAGATATTTTTGTATATATATAAGATTCAAAAAAATGTTTTTTAAAGAAGAAAAAGAAGAAAAATAAGCACAAAATATTATCCAACAAAGTATCCTAAGTACCTGTAAATCAAGGTCCGAATAGGAGGAAAAGAGCAAAACACCCCACGGCACAGGGCCGGGAAAATACAACCAAAAAACAAGGGGCGACCCCTAGTAAAATAATATGGGTAGAGAAACAGGGGAAAATTAGCCAAACAGAAACACAACAGAATATACTCTATCCCTATTAATGAAAAAATGTACAGTGTATCAAATGTTTGAATGCAAACGAGATGGCACTCTGGCTGGATTAAGGTAATATGGCATATATATACATGTAGACACCCAAAAAGATGTATAGAAAAACAAAAACAATAAATATAAAAATAATGGATTTTTAAAAAAAATATTTTTATTTCATTATCAGTGCTACTTTTTAGTATGTATAAATAAAAAGTTGTCAAATTCTTCAACAAAGTGATCACAATGAATGAATCATGTAATTTGTTTATATAATAAAATGTTCTAGACACACAATATATATCAAAATTTCATACAGAAGGAATACACAACGGAATAACGAAAAAACAGGTTCCCAATCAAAGAAAAAGAAGAAAATTATTTCTGATCAGACATACATACATTCAAATCCAAACAACTTGCATTCATACAACATCACATAAACACATAATTCATTCAGGAACAACCCAAAAACACTCAAAAGCCCCACTCAAAAGGATGAAATGAAGAATCCCAAGGTATTCTAATAGTTGGTCAGGATAAATGTAAAAACATTTATCTGGAGTACACAAATACAATCAATGGGAGTAGAGGGGGCCTGATCAACAACGCCGACGCGCGTTTTGGTGAGACAACTCCTAGTCGGGAGTACCACCTTCTTCAGGGCATAACAGAAAAACACCAAAAATGGGACCTGTAGAAATAGAATAGCGAATTAGGTGTCTACATGTGTAGAAGATTTTTCTTACCAAATACAATACATTATGTATACTATATATATTAACAGCCAAAGTACACGTAAAATCCAAACCGAGTGCCAAATCCTAGATTAGATGAATAGATAAATTCTTCCTTTTAATTCTATTTACCTCAAATGTAGAAAAACAGGCACTAAAAAACCAATTGGAAAAATAAGAACGAAGGAAAGAAGAAAAAGGAAGACAAATCAAAAAAAACACATGACAAAACTTTATGCAAAGACTGCATGAACAGATGTAAAATGGTATACAAACGAAGACTTACCTGCGTTGATAAGAAAGAAAGAACTGTTCAGTGCGAATGTATTCTAGATGAAGTTCCACGAAGATAGAGGAACCACTTAAAAAACCAGAAAAGGAAAAAATGCATAAAGATGTAGAAAGATAACAGACAAAAAAGCACTTCAAAACAATGTTCAGGAAAATAAATCAGCCAGCTGTCACCATTCAAACAATAGCTTTATTTAACCTATAGACTCTGCTGGTGTAGTTTCAAGGCATAGAGGAAAAAAGAAATTACCTAGATTCCACGAAAGGTCAAATCTGCAGGGGTAAATTGAACCAGCTGGACCTTAATGAAAAATAGATTTGTTTTTATCCTCACTCCTTTTCTTCTTTTTTTGATTTAGTCAACGAGGGAAAATTCCAACAAATGCTCTCCTGGTGCCTAACATAGAAAAAACCAGGTAGAAGAATACTAATATAAGGAGAAAACGCTACAAGTCCCTTAATGAGCGACACATTAGCACTCAAAGGTGAATGCGAATTCACAAACAGCCTAAACATCAATCAGGTGAGGATGGCTGCATACCCCTTGCTGAAAGGCACGACTACACTCTAAGAAAATTCCGGTCAACAAAGCGATAATACTAATCAGGTAAGAATAATCGCCTGATAGAGTAAAAACCAGCTCACCTGGATCTAGATAGATTCCAGCGAGCCCCCTTCAAATAGTAAATGGCTAAAGAGTCAAGGAGTCATTTTCAACGCGGCAAAAATGTAACAATAACAGATGCTGAAAGAAAAAAAGAAGACTCAGATTAAGTAAAACGAAACAAAAGTTGCTCAAAGTAATAGACAAAAACACAGAGCTGTATATGCGAGGCTGACAAGGGAAGCCATACATAAAATACATAGAATCACCTTAATAGATAAACTCAGCGTCAAAAAACGATCGGCCGACGTCCGGATAGCACAAATCAACCGAGGATGGTCGCAGACAAGGGAGAGTCTGCCAAGGTACGAAATTTAAATCCTCCAGACAAGCCCCGCCTAAAGTGAGAACAAATCAGCTCGGGGGGTGTATCAGAACGAACGAATCAGTAAGGCCCATACACATAAACAACAAAGACGGCTTATACGGGGACAGAAATAGCAGTCCTACGAAAACAGCAAGGTCTGAACAGATCACCTCGGGGGGCATATCAGAATGAAACAATCAGTAAGGCCGATACACACAGACAACGAAAAAGGCCTATACAGGGACAGAAATAGCAGTCCTGTGAATACAACAAGGCCAGGACAAATCAACTCGGGGGCATGTCAGAACGAGCCAATCAGTAAGGCCGATACACATAAACAACAAAAGAGGGGCTTATACGAGGACGGAAATAGCAGTCCTGTGGATACAGCAAGTCATGAAGAACAGATTGGAATCAGGGTATGACAATAATCCAATACACTATATTGCCAACGACAAAACCAATAAAACAATATAGACAAACAATAAAAAAGAGAACAACAAAGACAAAAACTAATAAATCAAAATAAAAACACTGCCAATGTAAAACAAAAAGGAAAATATAAAATGAATTCATCAGTCAACAATAAAGGCAGAAGGATCCTATAAGATAGCATTTTCCCATGGAAGGGATTCGTTAAGGCCCCTATTCTTAGTATCAAGGACAAAAATCCAAAAAACCTCACGTTTTTTACGCGTGTTATCTGGATTCAAGCCTTTCTGAGGCTGTATTTTTTCAAGTATTATCCAACGTAGATCGCCCTCTTTGTGGTCCTTTTCCGCCCAATGGCCCACTAGAGGAGCAGCATGTTTGAGCCGTCTAATATTGGATTTGCGCTCTCCAATACGGACCCTAACCTCCCTCGAGGTTTCACCGACATAAGTCAGTGAGCAGGGACATTGGATAGCATAAACACAATTAGACGTCCTGCAATTAGTCATCTCTTTAAGTTCAGCAGTGAAGCCATTCACACAAAAAGAAATATCAACTATGGCATGGGCACACGCATGGCATGTGCCACATTTGTGATTGCCCTTCACAGGGGAGGCTCCTTCGATTGATTTTTGTAGCCATGTTTTCTGGTCAGAGGTCTTAGCTTTGACCAGTAAATTCATGAGATTCTTGTTCCTGCGGAAGGCAAAAACTGGTTTGGGCAAAGCCAATGATTGTTCGGCCAAATTCAAAAGGTGCCACTCAGAGTTGACAATTTGTCTGATCTTATTATTGAATGGCGAATGTTTGGTTACACAGACAAGTTTGTCAGTGGGTTCCTGAGATTTACTTTGGAACATGGAGTCTCGGTTATAGAACCATGCCCTTTTTAAGGCGTTTCTGACTAACCTCAGAGGGTATCCTCTATTGATGAATTTCTGCTTCATAGTTTCTGCATTGTGGAGGTAATCCTTAATAGAGGTATAGTTTCTGCGTAAACGCAGAAACTGACTAAAAGGAATCCCATCCTTCTGGCTCCTAGGGTGGAAGCTCTCAAAATGGAGCAGGGTATTTCTAGCAGTAGGTTTAGTATAGAGAGAAACCATGAGCTTTGATTCATGGAGTTCCACCCACACATCAAGAAATTCAAGTTTAGTAGTGCTAAAATGGGCAGTGAACCTGATGTTGCAATCAGCCGCATTGAGCCATTCAATATAGTCCTTCAAAGTGTCTTGGTCACCAACCCAGATGAAAAAGACATCGTCAATGTAGCGCGACCAATGCCGCACATTCTCAAAAAATGGTGCAACCTCATTGAAGACGTTAGATTACTCAAGAAGGGTGACATGCCCTGAAACGGGTCCCAGGATGCTTGTTTCCGGTCCAGGGAGGACCTGGCCTGGCAGTTCAGTCTGGAATGTTCCCATAGGGCACAGGGTGAAGACTGATTTGCATATGGCTGGGTCCAAACTGGGATGGCGTAGTGGGCAAAAGAAACGATGGATTTAACCCAGATCTTTTGACCGGGGGAGAATGTTTGCATTGTCAGCATTCCATCCATCATTTGTTTGCTGTAGCACTTTTCGCCCTAAGTGGGATGGGTATGCCCAGACGTGGGTCCCTTGCTCACTGTGCCACTGGATTCAAGATAGCCTGCCTGAAGAGGGCTGACATACCCTGAAACCTGTCCCAGGATGCTTGTTTCTGGTCCAGGGAGGACCTGGCCTGGCAGTGCAGTCTGGACTGTTACCATAGGGCACAGGGTAAAGACTGATTTGCATATGGCTGGGTCCAAACTGGGGTGGCATAGGGGGCAAAAGAACAATGTATGTAACCCAGAACTTTAACTGGGGAAGAATGTTTGCATTGTCAGCATTCCGTCCATCATGTGTTTGCTGTAACACTTTTTGCCCTAAGTGGGATGGGTATGCCCAGACGTGGGTCCCTTGCTCAGTGTGCCACTGGATTCAAGCTAGCCTGGATGAAGAAGGGTGACATACCCTGATTCCGGTCCCAGGATGCTTGTTTCCGGTCCAGGGAGGACCCGGCCTGGCAGTTCAGTCTGGACTGTTCCCATAGGGCACAGGGTCAAGATTGATTTGCATATAGCTGGGTCCAAACTGGGGTGGCATAATGGGCAAAAGAACCATGGATTTAACCCAGATCTTTTGACTGGGGGAGAATGTTTGCATTGTCTGCATTCTGTCCATCATTTATTTGCTGTAACACTTTTCACCCTAAGTTTGATGGGTATGTCCAGACGTGGGTCCCTGCTCACTGTGCCACTGGATTGAAGCTAGCCTGGCTGAAGAAGGATGACATGCCCTGAAACCGGTCCCAGGATGCTTGTTTCCAGTCCAGGGAGGACCTGGCTTGGCAGTTCAGTCTGGACTGTTCCCATAGGGCACAGGGTGAAGATTGATTTGCATATGGCTGGGTCCAAACTGGGGAGGCGTAGTGGGCAAAAGAACGATGGATTTAACCCAGATCTTTTACTGGGGGAGAATGCTTGCATTGTCAGCATTCCGTCCATCATTTCTTTGCTGTAACACTTTTCGCCCTAAGTGGGATGGGAATGCCCAGACGTGGGTCCCTTGCTCACTGTGCCACTGGATTCAAGCTAGCCTGGCTGAAGAAGGGTGACATACCCTGAAACCGGTCCTGGCCTGGCAGTTCAGTCTGGAGTGTTCCCATAGGGCACAGGGTCAAGATTGATTTGCATATGGCTGGGTCCAAACTGGGGTGGCGTAGTGGGCAAAAGAATGATGGATTTTACCCAGATCTATTGACTGGGGGAGAATGTTTGCATTGTCAGCATTCCGTCCATCATTTGTAGGGGTGGGCGAAATTTGCGAAATTCACTTTCGCAAATTATCGCGAAAATGTTAAAACTCTCCGCAAACACGCGGAAATATGGCGAAGATGCAGAAGTTTTTTTCCCGCCCGTTCGCGGTATTTTCTGCATGGTTGTGGCTCGCCAACTTACCCATGTGGTTGCTCACGGGCGCGGCCATCTTGTTTTCAGTTGTCTCACGGTGCATTATCGCGAGAAGAAAGAGGTGATCGCGCGACGCATGACATCACTGCGGGCGCGAACTGTCGCGAGACAGCGCAAATGGCTACCAACAATCCAACATCTCATGGAGAACGCGACCGGATCAGGAAAACTTGTCGGCGAACGTGGGGATTCAGGTAAGGCGATCGCGCGCACGCGAGAATGTATTATTTAACAGCGCGAGCAAGAAACAAATTATCGCTAAGCTGCGGAATGCGGAAATTTTGACATCTTCGCGCTTTCCGCGGAACGCGAAAATGTCAAATTATCGCAATTTCCGCGACAGGAACGAAATTTTAGCCCAGGCCTAATCATTTGTTTGCTGTAACACTTTTCGCCCTAAGTGGGATGGGTATGCCCAGACGTGGGTCCCTTGCTCAGTGTGCCACTGGATTCAAGCTAGCCTAACTGAGGAAGGGTGACATCCCCTGAAACCGGTCCCAGGATGCTTGTTTCCGGTCCAGGGAGGACATTGCCTGGCAGTGCAGTCTGGACTATTCCCTTAGGGCACAGGGTCAAGACTGATTTGCATATGGCTGGGTCCAAACTGGGGTGGCATAGTGGGCAAAAGAATGATGGATTTAACCCAGATCTTTTAACTGGGGAAGAATGTTTGCATTGTCAGCATTCCGTCCATCATTTGTTTGCTGTAACACTTTTCGCCCTAAGTGGAATGGGTATGCATAGACGTGGGTCCCTTGCTCAGTGTGCCACTGGATTCAAGCTAGCCTGGCTGAAGAAGGGTGACATACCCTGAAACCGGTCCCAGGATGCTTGTTTCCGGTCCAGGGAGGACCTGGCCTGGCAGTTCAGTCTGGACTGTTCCCATAGGGCACAGGGTGAAGACTGATTTGCATATGGCTGGGTCCAAACTGGGGAGGCGTAGTGGGCAAAAGAACAATGGATTTAACCCAGATCTTTAACTGGGGGAGAATGTT
Source organism: Triturus cristatus (assembly GCF_964204655.1). Lineage (NCBI taxonomy): Eukaryota > Metazoa > Chordata > Amphibia > Caudata > Salamandridae > Triturus > Triturus cristatus. The sequence goes on from NC_140589.1 coordinate 1,867,700,885, forward strand.
TGCATTGTCAGCATTCCGTCCATCATTTCTTTGCTGTAACACTTTTCGTCCTAAGTGGGATGGGAATGCCCAGACGTGGGTCCCTTGCTCACTGTGCCACTGGATTCAAGCTAGCCTGGCTGAAGAAGGGTGACATACCCTGAAACCGGTCCCAGGATGCTTGTTTACGGTCCAGGGAGGTCCTGGCCTGGCAGTTCAGTCTGGACTGATCCCATAGGGCACAGGGTCAAGATTGATTTGCATATGGCTGGGTCCAAACTTTGGTGGCATAGTGTGCAAAAGAACGATGGATTTAACCCAGATCTTTTGACTGGGGGAGAATGTTTGCATTGTCAGCATTCCGTCCATCATTTGTAGGGGTGGGCGGAATTTGCGAAATTCACTTTCGCTAATTATCGCGAAAATGTTAAAAATCTCCGCAAACACGCGGAAATATTGCGAAGATGCAGAAGTTTTTTTCCCGCCCGTTCGCGGTTTTTTTCTGCATGGTTGCGGCTCGCCAACTTACCCATGTGGTAGCTCGCGGGCGCGGCCATCTTGTTTTCAGTTGTCTCGCGGTGCATTATCGCGAGAAGAAAGACGTGATCGCGCGATGCATGACGTCACTGCGGGCGCGAACTGTCACGAGACAGCGCAAATGGCTACCAACAATCCAACATCTCATGGAGAACGCGACTGGATAGGGACAACTTATCGGCGAACGCGGGGATTCAGGTAAGGCGATCGTGCGCACGCGAGGATGTATTATTTTACAGTGCGATCAAGAAACAAATTATCGCTAAGCTGCGGAATGCGGAAATTTTGACATCTTCGCGCTTTCCGCGGAACGCGAAAATGTCAAATTATCGCAATTTCTGCGACAGGAACAAAATTTTATCCCAGGCCTAATCATTTGTTTGCTGTAACACTTTTCGCCCTAAGTGGGATGGGTATGCCCAGACGTGGGTCCCTTGCTCACTGTGCCACTGGATTCAAGCTAGCCTGACTGAGGAAGGGTGACATCCCCTGAAACCGGTCCCAGGATGCTTGTTTCCGGTCCAGGGAGGACATGGCCTGGCAGTGCAGTCTGGACTATTCCTATAGGGCACAGGGTCAAGACTGATTTGCATATGGCTGGGTCCAAACTGGGGTGGCATAGTGGGCAAAAGAATGATGGATTTAACCCAGATCTTTTAACTGGGGGAGAATGTTTGCATTGTCAGCATTCCGTCCATCATTTGTTTGCTGTAACACTTTTCGCCCTAAGTGGGATGGGTATGCCCAGACGTGGGTCCCTTGCTCAGTGTGCCACTGGATTCAAGCTAGCCTGGCTGAAGAAGGGTGACATACCCTGAAACCGGTCCCAGGATGCTTGTTTCGGGTCCAGGGAGGTCCTGGCCTGGCAGTTCAGTCTGGACTGTTCCCATAGGGCACAGGGTCAAGATTGATTTGCATATGGCTGGGTCCAAACTGGGGTGGCATAGTGTGCAAAAGAACAATGGATTTAACCCAGATCTTTTGACTGGGGGAGAATGTTTGCATTGTCAGCATTCCGTCCATCATTTGTAGGGGTGGGCGGAATTTGCGAAATTCACTTTCGCTAATTATCGCGAAAATGTTAAAAATCTCCACAAACACGCGAAAATATCGCAAAGATGCAGAAGTTTTTTTCCCGCCCATTCGCGGTATTTTCTACATGGTTGCGGCTCGCCAACTTGTTTTCAGTTGTCTCGCGGTGCATTATCGCGAGAAGAAAGACGTGATCGCGCGACGCATGATGTCACTGCGGTCGCAAACTGTCGCGAGACAGCTCAAATGGCTACCAACAATCCAACATCTCATGGAGAACGCGACCGGATCGGGACAACTTATCGGCGAACGCGGGGATTCAGGTAAGGCAATCGTGCGCACCCGAGAATGTATTATTTTACAGCGCGAGCAAGAAACAAATTATCGCTAAGCTGCGGAATGCGGAAATTTTGACATCTTCGCGCTTTCCGCGGAACGCGAAAATGTCAAATTATAGCAATTTCCGCGACAGGAACAAAATTTTATCCCAGGCCTAATCATTTGTTTGCTGTAACACTTTAAGCCCTAAGTGGGATGGGTATGCCCAGACGTGGGTCCCTTGCTCACTGTGCCACTGGATTTAAGCTAGCCTGACTGAGGAAGGGTGACATCCCCTAAAACCGGTCCCAGGATGCTTGTTTCCGGTCCAGGGAGGACATGGCCTGGCAGTGCAGTCTGGACTATTCCTATAGGGCACAGGGTAAAGACTGATTTGCATATGGCTGGGTCCAAACTGGGGTGGCATAGTGGGCAAAAGAATGATGGATTTAACCCAGATCTTTTAACTGGGGGAGAATGTTTGCATTGTCAGCATTCCGTCCATCATTTGTTTGCTGTTACACTTTTCGCCCTAAGTGGGATGGGTATGCCCAGTCGTGGGTCCCTTGCTCACTGTGCCACTGGATTCAAGCTAGCCTGGCTGAAGAAGGGTGACATACCCTGAAACCGGTCCCTGGATGTTTGTTCCCTGTCCAGGGAGGACCTGGCCTGGCAGTTCAGTTTGAAATGTTCCCATAGGGCACAGGGTGAAGACTGATTTACACATGGCTGGGTCCAAACTGGGATGGCGTAGTGGGCAAAAGAACGATGGATTTAACCCAGATCTTTTGACTAGGGAGTATTTTTGCATTGTCAGCATTCCGTCCATCATTTGTTTGCTGTAACACTTTTCGCCTTATGTGGGATGGGTATGCCCAGACGTGGGTCCCTTGCTCACTGTGCCACTGGGTTCAAGCTAGCCTGGCTGAAGAAGGGTGACATACCCTGAAACCGGGCCCAAGATGCTTGTTTACGGTCCAGGGAGGACCTGGCCTACCAGTGCAGTCTGGACTGTTCCCCTAGGGCACAGGGTCAATACTGATCTTTTGACTGGGGGAGAATGTTTGCATTGTCAGCATTCCGTCCATCATTTGTTTGCTGTAACACAGAGATCAGAATAATGACAGTTAGCTTGGCAGATGCAAAGATTTTTTGCCAGGTTGAGAAACTCATGTGAACTGAGTGACATGCCACAGTTAAGGGATGGCCTTGAATGTTGAATACCTCTCATGAACTTACAAACAAGGGAGGCTTTATCCAAGGGCAGCACATTTGCAGGACTGTGTCCTGCAGAGTGAAAGACATTCATAGTTCAATACCATAGGGCATCCTCAAAAAGGCAGGTGAAGAAGCTGGTTAGGGTGAGTGTAGAGTCATGAAGGGGATCCATGTCCCCTTCCATGTGCAAACAAACTTACCCGAGCATCCTAAATAAAACCATTTTTTGTTCCTGAGGCATGATATTCTGCTAGGAGGCAGGACGTTGCACCTGATAGGTGGGCCTTTGTTCAGTTATTCAGAGATCAGCCATGCCAGCATAGAAACATGGTCGTTCAGGAGTAGGGGTTGTGTATTTCCCCTCTTGATCCATTAGAAGGGTAACAGAAGATGGAAGGAGTCGAAAAAATACGTATGTTGCTCACTAGGAGAGGAGGAACCCTGGTAGGGTCCAGAACAGAGTTTTATGGATCATTAAGGTCCATTAGTGGCAGAGTTGAAAGGGGGAGTAGAGAATTAGACAAAAGGGGGAAAAGGCAAAACCTATGGGAGGATTCCAGTCTTGCATGAAGGCACGCACTGAGCAGACATTCTGTTTTGGATGCTTATTGACAGAGGAGGTGAAACAGTCTACTTCTGATGGCCCCAGAGAGTAAACATCTTTGAGAGGTCTGGGTAGTCCAGCATCCATTTGCTAGATAGGGGTAGTGGGAAACTCAATTCACCTCAGAATTAACATTAACTGTGAGATACTCCTGCTATGATGGTGGGGTAGAGTTACACAGAAGACCCTGTATTTCCTCATGCCTCCTTTCTGCTATGACGCCAATAATGGAGCAGCCTCCTTTTGCGGCATATTGGCTCGGCAGTGTTACCAGGAATCATTGCAATGATAAAACCCCTTTTTTTCACCACAATGCTCCACTACATTTAGAAAATCTTACTCTTCATTGGATGTGACAAATCCCACTCCCCACAACACTCATTCCCTAAACCCTACCTTCACTAGTGAACCAATGGGGACCCTTAGAATGTGCCTAGCCCAGAAAGCAGAGCCCATCCTTATCTGACATGCAATTGGTTCATTCATTCTGTAGCAATCCTTTAATCCTTAAATCTAATCCTTTAAGTTACACATTGTAGTCAGAAAGGTTTTATCATCAGATATTTCAGCAAAATTGTAAAATTGACGAGACCAGAGGACTTTCAGTTTTGCTGGCTCAGTAGTCTGTGCTTGAGATCCATTCACCTTGAATTTCTCCTTCATTTGCTTAAATTCTCAGCAGGAGGTCTTGTAAGAAACATCGGGAAAGAGTTTGAAACAGAAGGCATTCTCCATGTAAATAGTTCCAAGTTGAATTGATTTTTGTAAAACCTCTTATTGGCTTCTCAAATCTTGAAAATAGACTAAGATGGTCTGAGGTTTTTTTAGTCCATCTTTTGAGCTCTTGCAACTAATAACTCTCTGAAGAGTTTCTCCTCTATGGCCAAGACTCTCTGCTTAATTTCCTCACAGCATGGATTTAAATCTTGTAATATTTTGTCTATTATATCCAGTTTTGAATCTATTCTTCCTGTCATCTCTGCTTATGCATCGAAAACTAGAGCAATGAGAGCATCATATTACTGGATTTGGTGGAGTCATCTTGTGGGTTATAATCAGCAAAAAAGAGGGAGAAGCACTCATAAAGACAAATTAATCAAAAGAGTCCAACAAGGGTCTAGATTGAAGTCTGACATTGTAAATAAATGTAAGAAAATCTGAATTACAATGCATTCATATCACTGGATACAGACATCACAAAATACATGTTGAAGAAATGTCGTTCTTATTTCTTAGCTTCAACTTTAAAAGCATGGACAAGGACACAGTCAACGCGTTTTATACCGTGATGTTGGGACTTCTTCAGGGCACATATATCTGAGGTGTTAAATGTGCCATTCACAATCATTAACTTCCAGGTAGGTCCCCCTCGTGGTTAGTGAAAACACTTTTGGTACAAAACACATATGCTGTCTGAAAACGTATAGGCCATATTTTTCATAATGGTAGAATTGTCCCGCCAACGCGTCGCGGCATATAATTCCACCTGAATTTATGGTCCTTCAAGCATCTTTGCACTACAGACTGCACAGAGTGTGGATACATTCACCATAACTGTTCTAGTTGTGTTTTATCAATATCTGGTAGGTTATGGCCATCTTATATAACTTTCACTGCTCTTGAGCATCAATATCAGCGGTCCTATTCAGGCTTAGGAATGTCTCGTAGTATAATCAGGAAACATACTATGCTCCCTCATTTAGGTGACTTCATATACTGATTCATTGCCATGCGCATGCATTAATTGGAAAAATACAGATCATTCAAAGTGAAAACAAATTGTAAAAGAACCACTATTTCCCTACTTTTCTCTGAATTATTGGATTGCAGCTATGCATACTACATAAATATATAATAGATTCTTCAGTTGTGTGTACACACAAAGACTGTACATGGTAATGTTATACATCTTATTTCATTCAAACTGTTACCATAATGTTGTGAATTTTCATTGATCACAGCATACCTCCCTGTGGTGTAGTGTTTTCTTTTCATTCTTTCATGTCATATTGTCCCACAGTATGCAATTTGACACCCCACAGACATTTCTCGAATGCATAGTGGATCCCGGCATACATTGCAAAAGATGTAAGGTAAACATTCTAATGTACTTAGTCTATTTTGAAGCCAATACAATTCCAGTTGAGGGGAAATAGTGCTTCTTGCGGCATTGCTTAGTTTTAGAAGGAAAGAAAATCATTAGGATTTCACCTACACCACTTTCTGCCAAAGTTGAAGGGGATTTGAATGATGTTGATGAAGCCATGAGAAGACTAAAACACACGTTCAAGGCTTCCATAATTATAACTTTTGAAAATAAATCACTTTTACACTTATGCATCAAAACCCCAATGAAACACTCAAATAATTTCTCACCACACTGAGGGGATTTAGCAAATTCATGTGACGTTGGTGTGTCAGTGGATGAGGTGAACATAGATCATCACATAGTGAATGACAATTTAATAAAATGCAGATCACCTTTTGGGCAATGAGTGACCTTAAATTGCAGGAAGTAGTCACCACTTCTAAAGCAATTGAACAATCAGACTCATGGGCTAAAGCAGTCAATCAGGATAGTTATGAATGCAAACAATTTGAAGTTTGTGCAGTAGATAAAAAACATTTCAAGCAGAATGATAATAAAACAATTAGGACAACACTTAGTGCTGTAAGTGTATGAGTTTGTTCCAAGTAGATTATTCTATGAGCTACCCTAATTTTAATAAAATCTGCAACAGCTATTACAAGAGAGACCATTCTTTTCAAAGTATGTAAATAGTGGAAAAAAACAAACAAGGTGAAGCATAGGTTATATGTCTTTTCTATGTGGTCACCCGAGACTTTGGACCTTTTTCTTGACTCTATTTTTGCTAGTTTCACAACTCTGTGCCCTTTACCACTGTTAACCAGGAGTAAATGGACTATGCTCCCCCTTTAAATATGGTTACATTGGCTTATTCCTGATTGGCAGATTTAACCTGCCTGTAAGACCCTAGTATGTGAGGTTAGAAAGTGCACCCAGGGACTGAAATTTAAATGTCAGTGGTGGACTGCAGCAGCTATTGGTTCATTCACTACCGTGGCAGTGGAAACATGGCTACAGGTCAACCTTGAGTGGACTATTGATATCAGCAGGAGAATTGAAGATACATTGTAAATAAGGGATCAAACCAATATCAGGTGAATACTAGAAAACAGCACACTGGCAATGTGGGCTTTAAACGGCACACTTGCGCGTAATTAATACAAAATCTGTATACTCCAATGCTCTTCTTTTGTGACCCCATTGCCAAGATGCCACCCCAACACACGGTCAAGAAACAACAAATGAAAAAGAGCGTTCAATTCTATACAGGATTATCTGATACAAAATTAACAGTTGGTTAAACGTTTCTCCAGCAATAGAACAAGCAGTCATGATGTAATGAATAAAAGGTATTGAGGAGTCTTGCGAGTTGCTTTGAATCCAATTTTATTAAAAAAAATGCCATTTGACAGAATCAATCCATTCAGCCCAGCCAACGCGTTTTATCCTTGTGGGACTTCATCAGGGCCACTCGGTGTTTCCACCATCTGACGTGAGTCATAGTCCATATACAATCATAATTAATACATTATTGACACCATTAAATTCATTATTCACATGTATTTGCCCTCTCTGTAGAGATCAGGTAACAATCTCGGAATAATTAAATTCTCAAATTCTTTAGATAATTCCATCAGTGGCCTAACATCTCACAAGTTCCCATAATTAAGAGACAATTGGCCTGTGTACGGAGATCAGGTGATAGTGACCGAACATCACATACAGTTCCGATTTTTGGAAAACATTTGACCTGTGTATGGAGATCAGGTAATATCATGCTACCCCTGAAAACGCCTCTCTTCCAATTCCAGAACCCACTGCTTCTGAAAATTATTTTTTAGGGCTAAACATAATTCGTATTGTCCTCCTTCTTCCCCGATAAAGTTCCCCAGCCCGAACATTGTACCACTTACTTGATCAATATTTCAATGTTGTCATCCACCCAGTGTTGGCGCCTGTTATTATTTCATAAATCCTCATAAATACAATTGTGTACCACTAGATGGCGTTTTGTGCTCCCATCTTATCTATAACAAAAGGATTTGTTCAGTATCCTATTTAATATCCTCAATGACAAAATTTGTTTAACAAACAAGACATAAATGTCCATTAGTATATTTCATGGATTCCTTTCCAAAAAGAGTAAGCTAGTGACCACAGTAAACGTGAGTCCCAAGCACTATCAGACCTCTGATTCACAAGACCATTGGTTTAAAAACACCACTGAAGTATCCTCCCGTCAATAGCATAGGCTATCTACCCAGGACGATATCCTTCCCAGTACTGACCTTCATCCTTTCTGCCTCCTGGTTTAAATGTCCTTTGAGTTCATGCCTAGCTTTCTGGTCATCTAAGCCACCTTATTGATACCTATTTCTCCACCAATCACAACCTTAAGAAAAAACTGTTCCCTCTCCGGTTCTTTCAGCCAAGTGCAGGTCCGCCAGACCAGAAAGGACAACTTGACTTCTAATGAGACTGGTTGTCCTCTAATCCGATGCTGATATCAACAATTTAAACCTCAGGTGTCTTATTTTGTGTGTGTCTTTAAGTCACTTAAAAGCGGAGCCCTCCGTAGCGTATCCAATCACATGATCGGAAACTATTATCAGACTGTTCTAACTCATGCAACCTTCTGCTGCAATGATAATTAAGTAGTAGTTCAACTCTCTCAGCTCTTGAAAATACTAACTTCTCTGCCAGCCAATCACAGGTCCGCCGGACCAGAGAACTGCCGGTCCCTTGACTGCTTAATCTATTGCTGGAGAAAAGTTTAACCAACTGTTGATTTTTGGCACAGATAATCCTGCATAGAATTGAACGCTCCTTTTCATTTGTTGTTTCTTGACTAAACCTGGTGAAGATCATGCCTGACGGATTTACCACTTCAATCGGTGAGATGGTTACTTCTACTATGATGAGTAGGAAAGTATATATTCTTTGATGTAGGCCAAGGGTAATGATGGATAGATATAATGACTGGGTTATTTAATTGAGAAACATATGCACATTTTTTCCTTAAATACATCCCGCCACACAATGCCTAGTGCTATTGTGATTATTTAGGCCTTTACATTGGCCAAGGTTTGCAAATTAGAGATGGACTACAAGATGGGGCACAAATACCCTGGGTGAATGTTATGACATATCATACCAATGTTATCTTTTGCATGGTTAGAATTATAGCACTACTTACATAGGAAAGGAAAATGTTTTGCACGTCCTAACATGTATTAATTGATGACTAATGGTTTCCAGCCATTTTTTTATTGGAGAAGGGATAGGTTTTGTGTTACTTTTGTAAGAATCCCTCTCTGTCCTTTTATGAGTGTTATATAAGGTATTTATATGCAATGTTAGATGTTTGTTAATTGGGGATATGTGCCCAGTGTCATAATTTTATGTCTAATGTGTTAGTGTATAAATATGTGTAAATGTGATTGTATGTATTGTTTGCATCCCTGACGAAGTGCACAGGTGGTGAGCGAAAAGCCTTGGCTGTTTGTTCCATATAATCAAAGAAAACAGAAAGTAAAGACATGTTTGGATTATATTCTACTCTGTTTGGACTCATATATCAATGGACTCCTAATCCATTGGTGCATCACCATTTGTGTATCTGAATAATGGCTACAGGTCTGCCATGTGCGGTCTGACTGCTGCAGTGCAAAGCATGCAGTACGACCAGTTCGACAGGTAAAAAGCTGAATTTTAAATATGATTAAGTCACCCATATGTGAGCCCTATAGCCCACAATGTAGGATGCATGTATTTAAAAGTGGGACATATAGAAAATTAATGTTAGCATGTCCTACAGTGACAAGCCTGGCTATACTATGAAGAAAATCAGAGAGAAGTGAGTCTGTGGCTCAGTTCTACAAGGTTTGATTTCAAACCCATGTAGTTCAATGCACCAGCATTGAATGTGAAATACAAGTTATTGTCGACCCTCAAAACCCCACCCAAAATATAAATGAGGTGGTGTTAATAGGGAGCAATGGCAAACCAAACAATCATTCATTAATGATTTAAACGCTCGAGATCACTAGAAAGGAAATATGAAAACAGGGAAAAATCGTAACATCAAAATGCATAGCTCTTGCGCTATCTCTAAGTGCTATACTAGTTCTAGCAGTTGAATAAACAATAAACATGAGTTTCTGAGGTCTTGTGCATACCTGGATAGAAGAATTTGTTGTCTGTTTGGAGTAGCTTGTCAACTATTTTGGCCATAAGGCCAAGAGCTAGGAGAGTGTGTCTATGAGAGAACACAATTCTGGCACCAGTTCATGAATCTGGTGCAGTGCTCATCTGGATCTGCGATCTGCATCTGTGACCTGGGCGAATGTTTTACCTAGCTTATGGACATCAAAGTGTACGATTCTGATGTTGTCTTTAAGGACATATACGGGAGAAAGATGCAAATTCAGACTACACTCCTTTGATTAAATATCTATATCAGTAGTTATTTGCCTTTTTTTTGCTTAATAAATTCTTTATTAAAGTGTACAACCGTACAGAATTATCTTTTGTTTAAAATGAAAATAGAGGTTATGAAATAGAATGATTGCACACAAACAAATTAGTATTTAAAATAGAGATAAGTAGTACAATAAAATTATTAAGATAATATCATAAGTCTGCACTTACGAAATTGCATTTTTATATTTGTAATGAAAGAAAAGGAAAAGAAAAAGGAAGAAAAACAGAAGAAGATAGAGAAGGGAAGAAAAGAGAAGAGAAGAAGGAAGGAAATGCAAAATAGGAAAATATGTAGTGCATATCTGTATATATATCACATAATAAATGTAATGTCATATAATGGCTTATTCCATATAGCAACTTCATGTCATATAACAACTTATCTCATATAATGACAATTGTAAAATACTATGTACAATAATAAACAGGAACGGGTAAAATAGGGGGCTGGAAATCCATCTTAGAATCCTTCGAGGGTTAATGCTTTTTGTTTTAGCAACCAATGAGTGGAGACCAAAAATCATCTTTATTAATCATCTGTAACGGAGATGTAGCCAATGCAGTATCATTGAGATGAGCTATTTGATACTTACCAACAACTACTTTTTTTGATGGACATTGGTACCAGCAAATACAGGGCACTGTGATGCTCCCTCGTATCCCAACCTATCTGCATGTCGATATTTTTGACCCACGATATTTGCAACTCGATATTTGTGCAAGTCAATATTTTTGATTCAATATTCTGTCCCTGCACCACTTGGATTCAGTTACTACTGGGAGGATATTGTTAAGTTAACTCTACAGACCTCTCTGACAACTCAGCTATAAGGTGAGGCTTACCAGTGGGATAGGCCCTATGTCCTATATATATTAGTCAAATAGTAGTGGCTTATACTTGTTGTTTATACCACCATGTTTAGATGGTTCCTGGTTCAACCATGGCTGGTATTATTTCATGTGGATGATGGGTGTATTTAGGTGAGGGCAGTGTTGTATCATATGGTGATATACCAGACACACAATTCCTTTTAAATTCTCTTTTAATAACCCAACACCATCCCTTTTTAGGTCACGCCTACACAGCGCTTGCACTGTAGGCTATCTGTTATATTTAATTTGTGGGGGCTGACTCATCCCACGCTTTTGATTGGCTGTTGTGTGTGTCAATTAGAAAACGTAGCCTACAAACGGCTAATAGTTGGTGCATGTCCCACCTTTTCTTGCAAGTTCACTCCCATGGAGTATTTCCACAGGAGCGAGCAGCGGCACGCCCACTGAGTGCACGTGCCGTTATCTTCTTGTTTAATTACTCTTGCAACAGGTGTGGCAACTCTCCTGCTTCAGCTCTCGCTACAGTACTCTAAGGGGGCTGGCACTCATGTGCCATGGGCAGCAGCATGTCCTACCTGAACAGCGTACTGTTCGAGTGGTGTTGACAGCCATACGCAGGGGCGCGCACCATGCTGTGGAGTGCTTGAGGGTTGTGTAGCACCAGTCCAGACCCTAAGACACCAATTGATCTAGAAAGTCTTGCAAGTGAATGGTTGATAACATTGTCCCAAGGGAAGAATATACTACTTTGGGCATTAGATGTTTTGCGAGCGATAACCCTGATAGGAGCAACTCTTGTTCCCAAGTATGTAAGAGGTGCGTTTATTTCGGTTAATAAAAAAAGAGAAAATCGCATTCCGACATGGGTGACTCCGACAGACTTGTCACACGGTGATCAAAACGGTGCATCACTGTTGAAAATGTTTTTCTTTTCTGTTTTATATAAAGCAAACTCCACCGGAGGTATCAGAGTGCATTACACAAGCACCAGGTGCATTACAGACGAACACATTAATTTAAGTGATTTGAAAGTAATTGTACGATGTTTGAGCCTTTCGTGGGACTCAAATCTGGTTTCCCAGCTTTAAAGTCAGCCGCCCTAGCAATTAAGCCTACAAATTTAACAGGCAGCTCAAATTGCAGATACCTTGTAGATAACAGGGTCATGATTTGAATGGTGCAGCAGGTGCAGTAGCACCATGCCCAAAAGTTGGCAAAACTCCCCTAAACACATAATGTTGCTATATTTGACTGCACAAAAGGCAGTCACAATTGCTGTTACCCTGCAGTTAAAAGGGACTTGATTTGAATGGTGCAGCAGGTGCTGCGGTACCGGGTCCAAGAGCTCTAGGGAGCCCACTAAACCCAGATTATTGCTAAAATGCTAAATTAAACAATCAGTCACAAGTGCAGTTACCTTACAGACAATAGGGTTATGATTTCCATGGTGCAGCAGGTGCAGGGATACCAAGACCAAAAGCTGTAGGCACACCACTAAACACCTGAAATTGCTATATTTTACTACTAAACAGGAAGTCACAAGTGCAGTTAACTATCAAGTGCAAGGGTCATGATTTGAATAGTGCAGCAGGTGAGGTGGCACCGGTACCAAAAGCTCTAGGCATGCCACTAAACACTGAATATTTCTAAATGGAGTGATCGCTGTCCAAGCTGATGCCAAGGCTGAGGGCATGATTGGTGAGGGTGGGTGAGGGTCCAGGTTGGGTGGGCCACCATGTGTTGTCCCATGGGAAGGTGTTACTTCCAAAGATGAGGACTTCCATCTTGTATGTGTTCAATTTTTAAGCAGTTGGATCTTGTCCAGTTGGCGACACTGGTCATGGCATTCTGGAAGCTGCATCTGGTGGTGGTGGTGTCTTCTGTGAGGGAGAGGATGAGTTGGATGTTGTCTGTGTATGAGATGATGTTTAGTCCTTTGGCACGAACGATGTGGGCCAATGGAGTCATGTAGGCATTGAAGGGGGAACAGCCATCACAACTCGGATTTTACTCCGTGTACCATTACATCGCATGCGTTACAACGCATGCGATGTAACTACGCGTATCCATTACTACGCGTACCATTACATCGCATGCGCTTTTACAACGCATGCGATGTAATGGCTATCCACGTCGTTGTTAGGAAACTGAGGCTGTTTCCTCACAACGAGGTGCACTGCCCCTGGAAGCAGGGAGCAGAGACGGCGACGCTGGAACCACGTGGAAAGAGGTAAGGCTGATTGTGCTTGGGTAGTGTCGTAGTGTTTTAGGGTTAGGGGTAGTGTAGGGGTGGGATTAGTGTAGGTAGTGTTGTAGTGTCTTAGGTTTTAGTGTAGGTTAGGGGTGGGAGTAGTGTGGGTAGTGTTGTAGTGTAGGTTTTAGGGTAGTGTAGTGTAGGGGTGGGAGTAGTGTGGGTAGTGGGTTAGGGTAGGGTAGTGTCATACGGCCTTATGTAGGTGGGCTTGCATTTACCACTTCATAAATACCGAATCATACCGATTCGGTATTTATGAAGTGGTAAATGCTATGTAGGTAATTGGTCGGTAAATATTACCGATTCGGAATAATTCGGTAATTACCGAATCGGTATTTACCGAATCGGTAATGAGGCATACCTTCCCATTGATGGGAAGGTATGCCTCATTACCGAATCGGTAAATACCGATTCGGTAATGGGGGAGCACATGCAAGGGTGGCAGGGTGTCACATTGACACCCTGTTGCACCCCTGATTCGGCCATGTGTGCACATGTGGCACACATACATGCCCTGAGGGCATGTGTGTCTGCCACAGTGCACACATCTACGGGCAAAATAATGCATTTACACACATATTCGTCATTTACCACCAACTATTAGTTGGTGGTAAATAACGAATCCCCACACACACCACACAGTCCCCCTACATCTGATTTCTGTATTCGGAATTTACCGAAGCGGTAAAATTACCGAATCGGTAATTTTACCGATTCGGTAATTTTACCGATTCGGTAAATTCCGAATACAGAAATTCTCCCCCTACATACCAAAAGCCAAAATACCGACCGGTAACGGTATAATTACCGAAAATCGGCCGTTACCGACCGGTATTTGGCTACCTACATGAGGCCCATAGTGTTTTAGGGTTAGGGGTACTGTAGGGGTGGGAGTAGTGTGGGTAGTGGGTTAGGGTAGGGTAGTGTCATAGTGTTTTAGGGTTAGGGGTACTGTAGGGGTGGGAGTAGTGTGGGTAGTGTTGTAGTGACTTAGGTTTTAGGGTAGTGTAGGGTGGGAGTAGTGTAGGTATTGGTTTAGGGTAGGATAGTGTCGTAGTGTTTTAGGGTTAGGGGTAAGGTTGTAGTGTTTGTGTAGTTTTTTAGGGTTTAGAGTAGAGTAGTAGTGTTTTAGGGTAGTGTAGAAGTGTTTTAGGGTTTAGGGTCATGTTGTAGAGTTTGTGTAGTGTAGTGGTTTAGGGTAGTGTAGTAGTGTTTGAGTAGTGTAGTGCATTAGGGTTTAGGGTAGTGTTGTAGTGCGCGTGTGTAGTGTATTGTTTTAGGGTAGTGTGGGGGTCGTGTATGGTAGTATAGTGTAATTGTAGGGAGAGGAGTGGGGGGCAAGGAAGGGTTGGGTAGGTGTAGGGTAGTCACTTACCTTGTAAACTAACCACAAGTATAGCTTTACAACACATGCCTTTGCGTTGTAATGGCATGCGTGGTAAAGGCATATTCGTGGTAATAGTTTGCGATGTAATGGAATGCAATGTCATTGACATCTCGTAGCAATACCTGCGTTGTAATGGCATGCGTGGTATTAGTATGCGATGTAATGACATATATCCCATTGAAGAGAGTGTGGCTGAGCGTCAATCCTTTGGGGACTCTGTAGATGATGTTCTTGGGTTCGCAAGTGAATAGTTGTAGGTGGACTTTCTGTGTGCGTCCTGTGAGGAAGTAGGAGATCCACTTGAGGGTGTTTCCTCTGATGCTGATGTGTTAGATTCTTCGGATGAGGGTGTGGTGTGCAGTGGTGTTGCAAGCTGCTGAGAGGTCAAAGAGTATCAAGGCTGCTCTCTCACCACAGTTGAGGATGGATCTGATGTCGTCGGTTGCGTCTATCAAGGTGGTCTCGGTGCTGTGCTTGGAGTAGAAGCCAGATTGGGAGGCATCAAGAAGGTTGTTTCATTCTAGCTGATCCATGAGCTGGCGGTTGATGGCTTTCTCCAGGACCTTGGCCTGGAAGGGAAGCAGAGAGATTGGTACTTGAGCTCACTGGGGTCAGCAGGAGGCTTTTTCAGGAGGTATTTCACCTTGGCGGGTCTTCAGGCATCGGGGAAGGTGGCACTGGTGACGGATGAGTTGGTGATGAAGGTTGAGTGTGCTGCCGGTTTCTTTCTATTCTAGGTTGAAGGCGTAATGGTGGTAGGGGTCTGTTGGTGCTCTTGAGTGGATGGAGGTCATGAACGCTGTAGTGATTGGCGTGGTGAGTGGAGTCCAATCGGTGAGGTGGTTGCGGGAGTTGTCGGTGTGTGTCAGGAGGTTGCTGCGGTCCTTTGCTCAAACCTTGGTAGCTGGCAATGAGCAGGCATGCTTAAATTAGGAGACAGAAAAACAGCAATACATTGAAAAAGTAAGTCACACCACGCAATAAAAATCCAAAATCAATTTATAAAAATAGAAAATATTATTATCTTTAAAAATGAAACCCAAACGACAAAGATCCAATGTAGCGAACAGGAAATATAAATTTTTAATGAATAAACACTTTCTAGGGCTTAAAAACCAATAGCACCATATTGGGACATCTGGTTGCACTTGACCGGTACAAAGTCAAAGTTTTTGGTTGCCCAGGTGGATACACTAAGCGTGTGGGCTCGGTCAAAATTCCACCTTCGCATTTACTGGAGGGTTTTCTCTCTACCTCAAGCAAGGCTTCTATTCAAGCCGGATTTGCATCAACGTCATCGGCTTGATTCATCCCTAGCCCTCAACTCCTGGAAGTCTTCAGCTCCAGAACTTTCAGCAAGACGGACCTGAAATCCAGGCCGGGTCGCTGGTCAAGGCCGCCGATTTGACTCTCATCGTTGAGTCGGTCACCATATGGAGCTTTTTCCAAAAGTTGCTCCAAACTTCTGGAACTTCTTCCTGAAGTTCCTCTTGAGGGTTCAAAGTGTCCAAAACACAAATTCAAGGGTCTAGAAGCTCTGTGATTGTCCTCAGGATGTTGGGGGTACAATTCCCACAATGCACCTAGCCAAATCATTAAACGTCTACTAGATGAACTCCAAGATGGCGACCTCTTGCTTGAGATGATGCAGGTCGGCTCCGTTAACCTGTTGCTTGTAGGGGGTCCACTCCTTAATCCTTGTGATGCCAGGCAAAGTCATTAGGGATGCAGTTCAAGATTGTGTAGCAGATGCAGTCCTTCAGAGTGCAATCTCTTGGGTGCAGATCACGGTCCCAGCAGAACAGTCCTTCTTCTCCTTGTAGTTTCAGGCAGGGATCTGTGTTGCCCAGCAGCTCATCCATTTGTATTCAGTGTACATGGGCGTCAATTGAGGGGCACCCCTGTCCAATAGGATGCAGAGTGTCACCCAGGTGTCTTACCACTTTCTCCAAAGTGTGGCATATTCTTGTCCGAGAAAGCACTATTCTTCTAAAATTCAAAATTGAGAAACTCTCTCCTGGAGGATTAGATCTGGCTAAGCCAACTTGCTGACATGGCTATGATTCTCTAACACTCCCTTCCAGCCCCTTCACTAATTTAATTACAGGTGCTCCTGTGTGGCTGGGTGTGCAGGATGTCAGGGTGAGCCTGTGCTGGCCTAAAGTGTCATTCTCCTTTTGAAGAACACTCTGGTCACTCCATCCTGCCTTTTGCTTCTGCAGTTGCAGTTCTCCACTCACAGGAAATCTTTGTGTTTCCAGCAGGCCACTTGACACCTCATTAAGACAGCTTGGCTCAGCCTGAAAGAGGCTGGCCAATTAGGAGAGGGCAGCTGGAAGGCTAGATTTTGGCTCACGAAAAGGAAAATTCTATAATTACTTTTCTGCAATAGTTATAACAAATGTTACATGGCAAGTTTTGGGATATATTCTAACTAGTAATTTAAGTCTTTGAATTGCATTTCTAGGTTTCCCCGGTCAATATCTATACTTCAATAAAATATTCACATGTTAGCCTATAGTGCTAGATTTCTACACCAGGAAAGAAAGAAATTGGCAGTTTTTCCAGCACCAGGGCTTATAAAACATCTGTTAAAATGTCCAAGGCACCCTACCCCTGAGGCACCTTCGGGACAGCTTAGGGGTGACTTATGTGTAAGAATAAGATAGTTTGAGACTTTTGAAATACCTTTAAATCTAAAGTCGAATTTCCATATACATTTATTGTAAAGGCAGCCTGAAAAGCATGGCTGCCTTTAAAATTACAGCAGGCGACACAGTAGTGCACATTTAAGTGCATTAAGTCTACTGGGCCTCTAAACCTACAGGCCCTATTATATACTATGGGCTTACAGCTGGGCTGTCAGTACCAATTGCAATTAGACCTAAGTACCACATAGTTTTAATCAAAGCATAGGCCCTGGGTCTGGTTGGCAGAGTCCACGGTACAGCCGGAGTCAGAAATTCAGCACCTAGTAGTCAAAATGGGGGCAAGAAGTGGGGGGACACTGCAGGCAGGTCCTGTTTTCTCACATATCCCATAGAAGTGATGGATGGAATGCTTGAATTATTCTCAGCCACTGGTAATTACACGGGCCACATCCCAATCCATTGTTATTTTGCACACCATGGCACCTCAGTTTGGACACAGCTATATGCAAATCAGTCTTGACCCTGCTACATTTGGAACAGTCCAGATCAAACCGCCAAGTCAGGTCCTCCCTGAACTGGAAAACAAGCAACCAAGGACTAGTTTTGCCCTAGTTTTGGGCTCATTAGCCCTGTACATCTTGGTTCCAGTAAGCAGTGACCTGTCCCTCTTGAGGTTTCACAAAAAAACAAAAGGAAACCATGAACAATACCCTCACAGAGCATTATCAGGCATGGAGCAAATATTGTGAGTGGTTAAGCTGTGCAGCCTTGCACTGCGTGCATGATTCTTTTTACAGATTGTTAATATTTTGTGGGTATGTCTGTCCCACTTCGGGCACCCATAGCATAAGCTGCTGTTGGGAGCCCACCGGGGGAGCCCCAAGCTCCATACAACCACAGCTGGCTCCCGCACTGCACTCTGAAGGTGCTTCATAAATTGTCTATAAACTATGGTTTAAAATTTTTCTTTACTGTTGATTCATTTTAACTTTTATTCATTTTTGTGAGGCACTATCATATGAAAATGGAGGGGGAATGCTTTGTTCACGCTAGTATCTTTTCTTGTAATTACAATAAAGAAACATTGCAGTTACTTTTTGTAAAATAAAATGTGTTTTATTTCATTTATTTATTTAATCGCAGGAGTACCAGTTGCATTGATGAATTTATTTTTACAGAGCCTAAAGTTTAGATACGAGTCCTGGGTCAGATGGAAGCTGTAGAAAATAAACAGTGCTGATCAACATACTAAGTACCTTCGTTTTGTTGCATCTGCTTAGCTGGGGTACCCGCCAAAGAGTATGCCACACACGGAGCTTGGTATCACACGTCTTTATTTGTCTGCTTGTAACTGCGATCTCAAAAATTCTAAAGCAGCCTTCACTGCAATACGCTCTAGCCATTACGTCATAATTCTACAGAGTTCATCAGGAGGCAAAATTGTTCCGTCATTTACTTATTTTAATTATTTATTTATTTTGAGAGATTTATATAGCGCTGGCTAGACCCGGAGGTATCAGAGCGCTTTGCATAAGTTTCCACAGAAATTACAAAATTACATCAGTTACACGTTACCTCAGTTACTAGAAGTTACTAGAAGCGCTGGCTAGACCCGTGGGTATCAGAGCGCTTTACATTAGGAATCACATTATTACACAGTTAAAAAGTTACAGGATTACATTGGTTATACAAAACACATTTAAATAGTATGGAGGAAGGATAAATAGGGCGGATAGGGGTAAGGGGGAAGTGTGTAGGTGGAAGGAGGGAGATAACAGCAGGAGAGACGAAGGAAGGTCTGCCCAATGTCCGGCTGGGTAGGTGATGGCCGAGGGGTGAATTCACAGCCCATCTCCCCTATAGCTATCAGGGTAGCTCCACCGGGCAACGGTCAGGTAACAAGGTCTCAGCGGTTGAGGGAAAGTTCACAGGGTAAATGTTCTGACGGGTGTGCAGGATCCAGGTCGGATAGGGGTAAGAGGGAAGGGTGTAGGGGGAAGGGGGAAGATAACAGCAGGAGAGACGAAGGACAGGCATCGGTCAGATAGATCGATAGAAAGATAGGAGACCAGGAAAAAGCAGAGTTACTGAAAACGATAAGGGCGGAATGGTCGAGACAGGGAGGCGGGGAGAAATCTGTGCCCAAAGTCCGGCTGGGCAGGTGACGGTCTAGGGGATGAGCCAAGGCCGATCTCCTCAATAGCTGAACAGTGGCTGGAGTGTCCGTTCCTGGTGCGGAGAGTACGGTTTGGGTGCAGAAATTCTGGCCCGAGTGCGGACGTAAAGTTAGGAGTCGTAAGTGCATTCTGTGAATACCAAAAATCGTAAGTGCCTTCTGTGAATACCAAAAGTAGTAAGTTTAGGATTTTTTCTCAGATTCGTTCTGTGAATCGGCCCCTACATCTCCCCTTCTGTTAAATGAAAAACCACAAATTTACTAAATATATACACATATATACATTTAAATCTCTACAGTCGAATGGGTTTCTCCAAGAGGAAAAATCTTTTCATGGCATGTTAAAAAGAGACCAAAAAGTGCACAAAGGAATCAACCAAATGGTCATGAAAGCAAGTACAATTCATAATTTCATATAATAATTAGAGATCAATCAATAAATCAGGATCTTATAAAGTGCTACTACTCAACCGTGAGGATCTCAATGCGCTGGGTATGGTGGGGGAGGGGCTGGGTCTGCAGTTCCGTCGATGAGCCAGGTCTTGAGGTCGTTCCTGAATTGCAGCAGTGATGGTGCTTCCCTGAGGTGCAGAGACAGGGAGTTCCAGGTCTTTGCAGGGAGGTAGGAGAAGGATCTTCCTCCAGCCGTGGTCGCGCAAATCCATGAGATGGTGGCCTGGACCAGTTGGGCAGAGCGGAGATGTCTGGTGGGACTGTAGAAGGAGAGGCGGTGGTTGAGGTATGCAGGTCCGGCATTGTAGAGGGCTTTATATGCGTGCATGAGAAACTTGAAGGTGATTCTCTTGTTGATAGGTAGGCAGTCAAGGTCTCTCAGGTGGCCAGTGATGTGGTTGAGGTGTGGGATGTTCAGGATGAGTCTGGCAGAGGTGTTCTGGATGGTGTGCAGTTTTTGGGGGGTTTCTCGGTGGTGCCGGCATAGCGAGTGTTGCCTTAGTCAAGTCTGCTGCTAACTAGGGAATGGGTGACCATTTTCCTGGACTCAGTGGGGATCCACTTGAAGATCTTATGAAGGAAATGGAGCTTGTGGAAGCAGAAGGATGAGAAGGCGTTGATTTGGCAGTTCATTGAAGCGAGGAGTACAGGATGAAGCTGAGGTTTTGTGCACGGCCCATGGGGGGGATTCCAAGTGCTATCGGCCACCAGGAGTTCTCCCAGGTCAAGGGGGAGGAACCCAGGATGAGGACTTTGGTCTTGTCTGAGTTAAGCTTGAGGCAGCTGTCCGTCATCCAGGTGTCAACCGCCTTTATCCCATCGTGGAAGTTGCTCTTGGTGGCTGTGGGGTCATCTGTGAGGGAGAGGATCAGCTGGGTGTCATCAGCTCAGGAGACGATGTTGAGTCCATGGCTTTTGAAAATGGCTGCAAGCGGGGCCATGTAAATGTTGAAGAGGGTGGGGCTCAGGGAGGATCCATGAGGCACTTCACAGCTCATATCTGTGGGTTGTGATTTGAACAGTGGAAGGCTGACTCTCTGCATTCGTCAGGTGAGGAAGGAGCTGATCCATTCTAGGGCTTTGTTGCGAATGCCAGCATCATGGAGTCTTGCACATAGAGTGTGGTGGGAGATGGTGCCGAAGGTAGCCGAGAGGTTCAGGAGGATGAGGGTTGCAGACTCGCCTCGTTTGAGGAGGGTGCGTCTCAGTGCTGTGGTTGCTTCAGAAGCCTGATTGGGAAAGGTCAAGGATGTTGTTCATTTTGACGAACTGGGAGAGTTAAGCATTGATGGATTACTTGATCAATTTGGCTGGGGAGGTGAAAAGAGAGATGGGTCTGTAGTTCTTGAGGCCCTTCGGGTCAGCAGAAGGTTTCTTCAACAGGGGGTTAATCTCTGCATGTTTCCAGTCTCCTGGGAAAGTTGCGGACTGAATGTAACAGTTAATGGTGCAGCAGAGTTCGGATGTGATGAAGGTGCCTGCTCTGTTGAAAGTGTGGTGAGCGCAGGGATCTGAGGGGGCTCTGGAGTGGATGATCTTCATGATCCAAGAGGTGCCGTCAGAGGTGAGGATAGTCCAGTTGGTCACGGTCTGCCGGGGGCTGGATCTATTGGGTGTGCTGGTTGTGGGCGGGGTCAGTGAGTCTGCTTGATCTTCAATTGGAAGATGGTAGTGAGGTTGTCGCAGAGGTCTTGGGATGGCAGATATCTGCTTTCTCTGTGCTGGGTTTTGTGGATTCTTTGACTACGGCGAAGAGTTCTTTGGTGTGTGCGTTGGCGGGTTCCTCAATGGCTGCTTTCTTTGTTGTTCTGATGAAGTAGCGGTGTGCAGTGATGGTGGATTTGAAGGCTGCATGGTCTGTCATGATCTTGCTGCTCCTCCATCATTTCTGGAGCCGTCTGCAGGTACACCTGACTCTTGGAGGGTGGAGAAGAACCAGCTGGCTTTCTTGGAGGACTGGTTGCCTGGGGGTTTCTTGAGGGGGCCAGTGTGTTGGCGTAGTCGGAGATCCAGCAGTGGAGGTTGGGTGCTGAGGTGTTGGTGTCCATAGATGTCTGTGGTGGAGTCTTGCTGAGGGAAGTGGTGAGCTGATCTTCTGTGACCTTGTTCCAGATTCTGAGGATCGCGGTAGGTGTGGTGGCATACGGTGGTTTTGGTGAAGGAGAAGTGGATTCAGTGGTGGTCAGTCCAGTGTGGCTGAGAGGTGTGGGTGATGGAGATGCTGTTGCTAGCGGAGAAGTTGTCTGTTGAGGTGAGATTGTGGTGAGCGATTAAGTCAGCTATGGCTTTGTTGAAGGGTGGACGGGGTCTGGAACGTCTGTAGACGAGGGTACAACGGAGGGTGACGTTCAGGTTGGTCTCGATCTGGAAGTGGAGGTGGTCCATGTCGGGTGAGTGGTCGTCAGGGCTGGTTGAGAGTCGGAGGGTGTCTTTGTGTATAATGGTGATGCCTTCTCCCAGTCAGTTGATGCGGCCCTTGTGGATGATATTGTATCCATCCGGGATGGTGGATGTGATGTCCGGGGCTGAGCTGGAGATCATCAGGTTTCTGTGAAGAAGGTGACGCCCGGGGAGGTGGAGTTGAGCAGGTCCCTCATCTCCATGGCGTGTCTTTTGCAGGAGCGGGTGTTGAGAAGGATACATCTGAGATGGTCGGGTCCAGTTCTGGAGGGTCGTGCAGTCAGTAGGTCTGGTGTGCGGAGGCCTGGCGAAGAACGTTCCTCGCCACTGGAGAGACACCTCTAGTTAGCACTCCTGAGCGAAAAAAAGTCGCTTAATCAAGTATACTGTCCATTAGATATGTATCATATATATTTATTCATCAATGTTTTCCAATTTGTAAATGCTTCATGGTATTACGTAATTGTAATTGTAGTCATCATTACAAATAACGTATATGATCATCTATTTATACAATCCACAGAAACTATTGATCTCATCCCCGATGCATTTCGCGTCCAACCCTTCTTCAGGGGTTAATCCCTAAGAAAGAAAAAAATAGTACTCCAAGTCTTCCTCGAGCAGAATGCGTGATGCATAAATGAAATCATAATTTTATCCACGATAGATCATGCTAAAGACCTTCACCACCGGTAACAGAAATGTACAAAAATAAGGTACGGAATGCCATGATGTATGTCCGAAGAGTGATCGTTAATTGTGAAGTTGAAACGCGAACGTGAGTAACTGGAAGTGCACAGAAACGGAAACGTGCAAGCGGGTAGTATTACGAAACAACAGTGATTAAACAGAAGGATTGCGAAATCAAAACAACTCTCCCAGGAAAAATTTAATAAAATCGTGTACTCAAAAAAGATGAAAAAGTGGTGCTTGTGACAAATCCAATTATAGCCCAGAGAACAAACCATGTTTGAGTATAACATGGAGCCAAAAAACAATTGTATTCCATCAGTACCTGTGAATCAAGCTCAATAGCGAGTGTGCTCCGATTCAATGTAATCGCGATGTCGTCGTCCATGCCGGTGTTCGTGAACACGGTACTAATTACTACGGAAACCCGGAAGTGAACCGCGAGGAGTGTTAGAAAGTGACGATAGACACTGTGGCTCAGGAATGAGAAAAAAAGACTGATATCCCACTGTTAAAACATAATTGGTTATGAGTGAAAACAAAAACGGTACTGGAAGCCTGTGTGTTCCAACAATGCATCTTATAGATCCTTTCCTTAAAATAAACGAGATGGTATATGTACAAACAATAACTGAATATCGAATAAATCTAAATAAGGGAGTATCTCTCACAAAAGGTAAAATATGATAAATCACGTATGGTGAAGATAAGCTTTGAAACATGTGAACACACTAATATGCACAGTGCAATGGCTAGCAACAATAAACAACTGGTTTCCTGAAAGGTACATCAACAGATATGCTAGATAACATTAATTATAAATAACAACTAAATTCAAGGCGTTCATTGAGACTTTAGGATGTAGTTAATTAAGTTTGTGTATCCAATATAGTTCATGTTGTAACAAGAATTTCTTGTTATCTCTGCCTTCTTTAATAACAACATGTTCCAAAATCAAAAATCGCAATTGGCTGATGTTAAGGTTCATGGTAGAATAATGTGCTGCCACGGTTGATTTTAAGTTCTTCAACCGTATGTTGCTTTTATGTTCTATAAGGTGTGTTTTAATTTTTCGTTCGGTTTTCCCTACATAGGGTAACCCACAAGGGCATTTAAGCAAATACACTAAGTTGCTAGTGTCTCAAGTAGCAGTTACTTTTAAATTGATGGGAGTCCCTAGAGTAGGATGCATGAGAGTCGTGCCTTTTATGATGTTGCTGCAACTGGCGCAGTTATGGCATGGAATGGTACCTGGATGTTTTTGATTGGTTTTATCAGTTTTCAGCTGTAGGAGTTGATGGAGATTTTCTGTACGTTGGTAGGCAAAAATCAGAATTTGCTGAAATATGCCTTTAAAATCTGTTTCTGCCTGTAGTAGTAGCCAATATTTGTAAATGGTCTGTTTAATTTTTTGACTTCTTGTCGAGTATTTGGACACAAATACCATTCTTTCATCATTCTGCTTGGTTTGTTTATTGAGTTTCAGTAAATCAATTCTATTTTGTGATTCAGCTCTTTC
Source organism: Triturus cristatus (assembly GCF_964204655.1). NCBI lineage: Eukaryota > Metazoa > Chordata > Amphibia > Caudata > Salamandridae > Triturus > Triturus cristatus. The sequence continues at coordinate 1,867,725,508 of NC_140589.1, forward strand.
TTCTGCTTGTTTTAGAATTGTCTCTGGGTACTCTCTTTGCTTAAATTTTGAGATGATTTTATGTTATTCTCATGGTATAGCTCCTGAGTAGATGAAATGCGTTTAGCTCTGAGGAGTTGTGAGTATGGCTAATGTTTTTTCAGACTCTTTTGATGAAAACTGGAAAAGTGTAGGAAGTTATTTCTGTCTGTAGGTTTAGTGAATACGGTTGTTATCAATTCATGATTTTGTACTGTGATTTCAACATCCAGAAAATAGCTTTTTTCTTGTCCAAGGTATGTGTGAACTGTATTCGATCATCAATGGTGTTAATCAGGCTGATGGCCTGGAGTAGGTCTGTTTCTCTGCCTTTCCAAATTAAAAAAATGTCATCAATATATCGATGATAGGTGATCAAATTGTCTTGCAGGATGGGTTTCGTTAGGATATGATCTAACCAAACCTATGCATAAAAAGATTTGCAGACGCAGGAGCTGGGCAATTACCCATAGATGCACCTGAGAGTTGGGTGTAGAATCGATCTTGCCAGGTAAAATAGCTATGGTATAGGGTAAAATGCATAAGTTCTAATAGAAATATCTTTAAATCCTCGTTCTTGTCGGTGTTAATCAGAAAAGATTCCATTGCTTGTAAACCCAGGTCATGTGGAATAGAGGTGTACAAGAAGTTTACGTCAATGGTGCATAATAGTGGATCAACATTTTTGTGTAACTTAATGTTGTTAAGTTTGATAATGAAATCAGTAGTATCTTGAAGATAGGTTGTTATCTTCTGCACGCAAGGTGGTAAATGCCGGTTGATGTATTTGCCTATAGGTTCATGTATTGAACTTCTTGTGCTTACAATGGGTCTGAACGGAGGTTTGTTCAGATTTTCATGAATCTTTGGGATCATGTACAGATATGGTGTACTTGGATTTTCTTTGATTAAATATTTTTTGTCTCGTTCAGTGATAGTTCCCCAATGTAATGCTTTGTCAATGATCGTCTTGAGCACAATTGTAAATTCTTGGGTAGGGTTTGAATTGAGTTCAACGTAGATGGTTTTATCTCAAACATGAGCTTGTACGTTATCAAGATAAAAGTCAGTATCAAGAATGACTAATGATCCACCTTTGTCAGCTTTGACACACTTAATTTTTTCGTTGTTGGCCAACCGGGCTATGACATTGCGTTCTTTAGCTGTGAAGTTTGGTCTCTTTGACACACTGGTTTTGAATATATCATGAAGCTCATTCTGTACTACTGTCTCAAATGAGTCAAGAACTTTATGGCTCATTGGTGCTAAAAATTAGCTTTTAGGTCTTAAGTCGACAAGTGTGCCTTTGTCCTCTGCTGGTTGTTGTTCAACCATGTTAGAAAATAAATGTTTGAGGCATAATGCTCTCATGAATTTAAACATGCATATCTGAGATTCAAGTTCATTGGATTCTTATGATGTCACGTTAGATGTCCCTTTTTGTAAGGCTTGCATCTCAAATGCAGATAATTCAGTTTGAGAGATATTGATGACTAAACTCTCTGGCTTCTGGTAGGTTTTGCTTGGGTAGATCCCTTTCTGGAGTACCTGGCCCTCCTGGTTCGGCAGGCGTGCCTCGGCCTCCCCCTTAAAAAGGAGCTATGTTTGCATTTCCTGCGTGTGAAGTGGAAGGTCTACTGTCTCTGTCAGAGTTAGTGTTTCTTGATGTCGGTCCCTTTTGATATGTTCTGGATTGTGAATCATCGGACAATGAGGTTTCTTCCGTTGATCTGTTGCCAGAAGGTCTTTGTTGTTTTCGGGAGGTGTAAGCCTCAGCCCAACTATAAACTTCACCTAATTTGTAGACGACTGTTACATTTTCGTAACTTTCTTTCATTAATTTCCATTGTGTATTTCTCTAGCTGAGAATTGATATCTTCAAGAGTTTTATTCCATTCATCAACGGATAATTTGTCACTTAATTCTTGTTTGAGTTGGCTCACTTCCTTCTCAAGTTCTTCGAATGCTCTGGATAATTCCTCCACAATTAAAAGAATTAGGTCGAGTGAGCACTTGTTTAAAATGCCGTACCAATGTTCTGTGAAACGAGTATTGTTTTTTCACAGTGTGGACTTTAAAGGTATGCGTAAACCCCTTGGTATCCTCTGGACTTTGTGATACCGTATGAGTATGCTAGCATGAAGTCTCTGATTTATTTCCCTTTTGGCCGTAAACAATAGTTGCGGCAGGTGAATGGGTGTTCCTCAGTGACGCAAGGTGGCAGGTGGAGTGGCGTCCGGTGTTGAGGACATGTAGGGTGCTGGCATCGTACTGATGCATAGCCCAAGGACCAGGGTCCGTGGCGCTGGGTGCCGTCTAGGTGCGGACGGGTTCAGATGGGCTTGCATTTGGCGTGCCTTCAGCACACCAGTGTGTCATTAGGTAGCATGAGGTGGAGGGTGGGACAGTTGTGATGCGGGAAAAGCGAGAAGTGGGAAAACAGTGCTGGTGGGGTACGAGGCCATGGGGGCAAGCATTGGGGGGGACACAGCGAGGAAAAAGGTGCAAAAAGTGCAGAATGATAATGAAAGTGACAGAAAAGCAGAAAAGATTACATTAAGGAAAAGAAGAGATCAGAGGAGGAAAGGCAGTAAGCAGAGAGACAGAGGGCAGAGCAGCAGCAGAGCAGAGGTGCTCCCCACTGAACCACCCGTGATGAGGTGCAGGAGGGTGCCTGGGGGTGAAGAAGGGCCTCGAACTCAGGACCTGGAAAGGTGGAGCTGTGCAGCGAGGGAAGCCACTAACTGACAACCTAAATTTGAAAAAAGATACAACTTGATGAATTTAAAAAAACAGCTTGATATAAGATAAAACTTATTATTAAAAGTGGTCCCCACCTCCTTGATTCAGAAAATCATGGACTTCCTTACATGGAGAACATTTAAAAAAAAATATGCTAAAGCAAATGTCTGGTGTCCTCAACAATAGAAAAAACAATAACACTGGTTTGCACTTAGATAGACCGAAGTACTTCAGGACAAGGATTAGGAAGATCATGATAAAATGATGAGGAAATCTACAAAAAAGGTAAACAAAGGAGATTCTGCGGTGAGATTTCATTGTATGGGCAGACAAGTATGGACGTGTTATACTGCCCCAGAGGAAAACAGAGATAACATATAATAACATCTAATACACTCCAATCCTGAACCTGGTTAGGAGGATCATGTCTCATGTACTAGTCACAAAATCCAGATAAGGCTCCAAACAAAAGGTGGTTTGTATTAAGTCATATTCCTGATTTAGAACCTTCGCCAACTCCATCACCCCTCTTTCCTGCTATCTCCAGTCCAGATAAGATCTCCTAATCCAAGATTTATCTATTTTGAAGAGCTTGCGTGGCTTGGAACAAATAGATGGTCTGACCAAAGTTGAACACATACGCTTTATGTAATCCACCCATGCTATACGATGCCCCATCTCACAGGTCAATCAGTACTCAATCACCTCCCTACTAAACGAAGCATGCAGGTTGCACCAAGTTAGGCTCCATAGTCATAATTGGGCCAGATTAACCTGATCTTCCACATAATCTAAACCAAGCTCCTGGTGGATAGTAAACATAGGGAACCTGGGAGGTAGGTCCAGAACAGTCTGCAGGCTCTATTTTGCTCAACCTGCAGGCATGAAACAGGTTTGTAATCCCACAGACCAGCCCAATAGGTTAACACAATTAGGCATTTCCTCCTAAACCAGTGTCTTCAATGAGTAGCTCATGAGCTACCAGTAGCTCTCCAGCTACCTGCAAGTAGCTCTTCTCTGGTCAGCCCAGCCTACTAAGATAGAAGCATTTGCTAGGTTGAATTAATATATGTATAGCAAAATTAATAAACACATAATTACGACGTAAATGTGTGTATTTTCAGAACTCATAAACTGATGTTTGGAGAAAAATGGTAGAATGTTCAAAATGTAGTAAAGGTATTATTTGAGTGATGAATCATGTGGTGTTGGAGAGACATTTTACTCATATTATTACCTTGGGGTGCTACTCAGATTACAGCTATGGCTGTTATGTATTACACATGTAAATGTATTACAAATTGATAATTCTTTTTTAACTCTACTGCTGACAACCCTGCTGGATGCACTGATGTGATCGCTGCTGAGAATCTTGGATTGGGCGGTCACTATAACATCACCAATATTAGTAGCTGAAGTGGTTTTAATTGACCATAAGTAGCTCTTATAACAGAAAAGATTGGAGAGGGGTTAAGTGGGCGGGCCAATACTTTGTGGTTGATGGTCCCTGGTGCAAAAGTCCAATGCTGTCCTGATCATCATTTCAACAGTGCTGACTGCCTCAATATTTTCTCTTACAGAATGGTTCTTTCCATCAGCAGCACATAGATCTTATTGTCAGTAACCTTAAAAATTGATTGTGGAAGCACGGGTATTTATTTTGCAGTCATATCCCTTGAGGCAGTTCCAAAGCTACACTCTGTAGTCAAACATATATCTTGTCTCGAACCAGGGGAGGAAGAATGAAGAAACCAGTTTGACTAGGAGTTTGTATAATGCTGCAGCATGTGATAAGGGTCGTTTTGAATCATCCTTGGCGTGTGTCCAGTCTGTCTTTGCCAGCGTCAGCTTTATCGCCTTCTCACCCTGTGTTATGCTATAAATAGCAGACACTGGTGCAGAAGGGATTCAGAAATTGCTTCCCACACCATAATGAAGACTCTGGGTGCCATATTGCTCCTTGCCGCCCTCCTTGGGCTCTGCGAGGCACATACGGTGGTTTCTACAGGTGATTACCCAGGGATCAGGCCCTCAGCATTTGACAGTCCACATATCGAGGATCCTACAGGTGAGTACCCAGGGATCAGGCCCTCAGCATTTGACAGTACAATTCATTTGAGGGAGTAGAAGTCTTTCTGGAGAATCACTACAGAAATACCTGAACAGTCTTGTATTGTGTAAGAGACACACTACAGTGACAGTCAAGTCTGTATAAAATTGATCTGGGCAATGCGTGTTTTTTAAATTGATGAGAAGGGTTTGAGTGGGGAGAGTGGGCATAAACTGCTAGTGAGTGTAAACTACATCCATGAAAGTGTTTTGTCTCAGGGGCATACAGTCCTTGGGAGGAGTCTATCACCATAAGGTCTCTGTATGTCGACTAGTTGCCGGATCTGAGGGGGCCTCTTCACATTTTGTAGTGGGGGAAGAGTACCCACAGCTTTCCTTTATGCTACTGATGTGTTCATTACTACTTAAAGCATTAGAATGGTGGAGCAATGCACAGAAGGTTACTCTGTCAGTATCTCGTGGCATTCAAGAACTGAGATCACTCATGCAGGAAATGCAATAGACTCCACTGAAAAATAGCAGCTGAGATTGACAGGTCGTTCATGACTAGCTGTTCCACTCCAGGGTTTTTCTTTGCATTCTGGAAATAGTAGTCTTGGTTTTATAAAGGAATAGGCAAGACTATAAGTCCCATAGTTCCTAGAAAAAGCCTGCAGTGGAGCAGATAGTAACACGTTGACTTGGTTGAATTGGCAGGTGTGTGGAAGGAAGTTACACTCCCTGCATAAGTAGGGTTATCACTTACTCTATGCGAAAGGGGTCCAAGTAAACCAATCCTGGATTTACAAATAAAATCAGTGTTTTCAGATGTTTTTGTCCCTCTGAAGTGTACCAAGACTGCCACTCCCAGACTGCATTAGGTAGGTAAACACAAGCCCAGGACATGCATATGTGGCTCCTGATAGTGTCATGTGCACAGTGTCAATGTTCAGGAACTTACTAATAAGCTTGAAATGAACACTTTACCTATAACTCCCAAAAGACTGCAAGACACAGGTGTTGGGAAGTCAGGGCTGCAGAATTGTCTCTCTCTGCTTCAAACAGGCCTGCCAAGTTTCCCAACTCCGTGCCCGAGTCGCGAGTCGTTAAACCAGTCCCATACCAAGGGAGCACAACTACCTTGAGTAGGATGGCGACTGCTGTGAGAAATATCTTCACAACTAGTGAGTTAACAAATGGGTCTACATATTGCATGTTACAACACTACATTGTGAATGTATTTGATCTGAAAGCCATTCGTTTTGGGGGCTGTTCTGAAAAGAATGTCCAAAAATACTCTAATAATTCAGGTTCTGACAGAGTACCCAGGAGCAATATTTCTCCAAAGAGAATGTGTCCTATGTTATATTAGCATGCCTTATGCATCACCCTATGTGTGGATAATGTCTTTGTTCAAGAGTTACACTCTTCTAGCTTGGCAGGCATGTCCACTGGTGATGTGTGTGTGAAGTTTTTTGGGGGCATATGGCAATTCCAGGTGGTGCGTGCTGTTGGATACTTTAGTATGTGGATGCATCCAGTGTACTCTGCTGGATGCTAGGGCATGGACTATCATGACGGTGATAGCCAACTGTTGCACAACTGTGCTGCCTGTGTGTAAGGTGCCCTGTCTAAAATGCGCTGATGGAAATCTTTCAAGTGAAACAAATTGCACCTTCAGAATATGAGGCAGCCAGAGATTGGACACCGTTCAGTCGGTCAGTTCTAATAGGCATGCAAAAACATGTCACGTTTAGACTTTGACATTGACCCTGCATTTATTGTTGCATGCCCATTCACTGTCTCTTCTGGCGCACTGCTAGGTTTGGCGGTATGTGCTATCTCTGAGTGTGACCCTGTAGTTATTGTTGCATGTCCATTCATTGTCTCCTCTGATGCACTGCGAGGTGTGGAGGAAGGTGCAATCTCTGAGTGTGACCCTGTAGTTATTGCTGCATGTCCATTTATTGTCTCCTCTGATGCACTGCGAGGTGTGGAGGAAGATGCTATCACCAAATCTGACCCTGTGGTAATTGCTGCATGCCCATTCACTGTCTCCTCTGACACACTGCTGGTGTGGAGGAAGGTGCTATCTCTGACTGTGACCCTGTAGTTATTGTTGCATGCCCATTCACTGTCTCCTCTGACGCACTACTAGGTGTGGAGGAAAGTGCTATCTCCGAGTCTGACCCTGTAGGTAGTCTGCATGCCCATTCACTGTCTCCTCTGACACACTGCTAGGTGTGGAGGAAGGCATCAGCTCTGAGTGTGACCCTGTAGTTATTGTTCCATGCCCATTCACTGTCACCTATGACGCATTGCTAAGTGTGGCGGACAGGTGCTACAGTGCCCAGCTTTGCTCACATCTGCCATTGGATACCTCTGCAGGAAACAACACTGACATAGGGTGTTAACACACTGACAAAGAACTTGTCTGCTGTTCTGTGGCAGTGTGCACAGAGCATAATATGGGATTGTTTCTCCTGTCCTGAGCAGGCTAGACACCCCAGAATTGAAAGGGAAGCATCTTTTGCAGACGCGGAGCTGGGAAGGGGAAGAAAAAATGGATCAGTGAAGATGAAAATAAAGTTGCCATATTATGCTAGTGGTGGGTCAGGAAATGCAAATGAAATGATGGTTTATCCAATTTAGTGTTACGACATTCTAATAGAGATATTACTTAAGTGATTTAAATCCCGTTGTGTACTAACAATAAACCAGTTTAAGGGTCTCCAAAGTGAACAAAATAAATTGGTGCAAAGACTGTGAAGATCAGATTGTAGTTTGAAAGTCCAGCAAATAATGAGAAACAGGAAAGACAGCGGACACATGGTAACATTGTTCAGAATTTGAAGAATATAAAATTGTGCTTCACATGAAGTATCAAAACAAAAAAGTTTCAAAAGGTATTGACATTTGATAGCGTATCAATTGGGTACAAAGTCTCCACAAACAGATGTTGTCACACCTGATAGAATCTGATGGGATTAGCTGGAATGGCTATATGTGCTCTACACCCCTGTCCTGAGAGTAGTTCCAACTGAAACTTTCAATGTGGAGGATGTAGGTGGTGATATACCTGGACCGGACATAAACAAGACCCACGTAAATTGCTCAAAAAAATCAAATTCCCAACTTCCAGATAACATGGCCATCACCATTATAAAACAGAATGGGATTAGAATACCCTCGTGTCCTCCCAGTTCAAAGAATGTTTCTAGATGGGCCTCATTCCAAGCACACAGAAGAGAAGTACCTTGCCACCTCTGCATAACAAGCATTGGATAAACAAATAGAGGTCTAGCCTTGGCAGCTTGTCCGATGATTAATAATGTATTATTGTAAGCATATGCCACAAAAACAAAAAAAGACACACCACCACTTAATTGAGATGGCTGTATATATTTTGGCAAATATCAGTCAAAATCAAAAAAGTGTTGAATAACAATTGCCTGAAATTTTACTACCAAAGTATCTGTGCGTCTATCAGGCAGGTGTACTTAGAGTAGGTATTTCTAACTGTTTTTACTTTTAATATACGGCTCTTATTGATGCACATTGATGCAGAAAAGGAACTGTAACTTGGGAATGTATTATAAATATAAAAGAATGGTTAAAAAAATTTAAACCAACTGTGGCACTGAAGTGCACTTCTTTTTAGTCAGATGTGCACATATGGTCATATAAAATGGCATGAGTAAAAGTGCAAGAGCTATACTGGTAAAATGTGAATTGCAGCTGTAAAGACTAACAGATGAAAAGGGCAGACCCACCACCCCTCTTTATATGTATATATGGATGTCTTTTTATTCAGGACTTTTTTATTACATGAGCTGATGAGAAATCTAAAGCTTTCCCTGGGTCAGAGCTCACAAAAACATACACACTGATCATCTAAATTGCAGCAGATACACATTTAAACATCTGATTGGACGATCCCAGTTACAGACCCCAGTCATATTTCATAGCTTGTGCATTTCAAATCTGAAAAGGAAATGATAAGGCCAGCCTCCAGTGAATGTATATATGCAATGAAAAATCCAACCATAGGAAATCTACCTTTTTCTGAACGATCATCCCAGATTTTGTTATGCTGGTTTTATAACTCAGTGCCCTTTACACCAAGCAATCAATCAAGAACAGAGTCCCTGTCTAGTGTATAGAAGAGTGAGTGTGTTTGTGAGAAACTGTATAAGTGAGTGGGTGTGTGAGTTTTTATATGGATGAGCGAATGGGTGAGTCAGTGGGTGAATGAGTAAGTGAGTGGCTGTGTGAGTGTCTGTATGAGTGGCTGTGTGAGTGTCTCTATGAGTGAGTGAGTGGATATGTAAGTGGCTGTAATGGTGAATGAGTAGTTTAATGGGTGAGTATGCGGGTTGGTCAGTGGCTGTAAATAGAGAATGAGAGGTACATAAGTGTCTGGATGTGTGAGTGACAGGGTACATGAGTGGCTGTATGGGTACATGGATGGGTGTGTGAGCACAGTATTGGTGAGTAAGTGAGTGTGAGAGAGGTTGTATGGGAGAGTATTTGTTTGTCTCAGTGACTGTATAGGTAAGTGAGTACATGTGTTAGTATATGACGGAGTACATGAGTGGGTGTGTGAGTAACTGTATGGGTGAGTGAGTAGCACTGTGAGGGACTGTATGGGTAAGTGAGTAGGTCTGTGAGTAGCTGTATGTGTGACTGATACTGTGCGTGAGTGGCTGTATCAGTGTATGTATGAGCATATAAGTGTCTTTATGTTTGTATGACAAGATGTGCCTGTATTGGTCAGTGAGTAGGTGCATGAGTGGCTGTATACGTGAGGTATTAGGTTAGTTACAGGCTGTATGGATGAGTTCATGTGTGAGTGACTCTATGGATCAGTGGGTAGGTATGTGTGTTTGCTTTGGTCTGTCAATGTTTATGTCATTGGTTGTGTGGGCATTGCTGTATGAGATATTGTATGGGGGTATAAGTGGTCTGTAGATGATGTCATCAGCGATATCATTAGTGATGTAAGTCAATCAGTCACTCAATCGTTATTTGAATTTAGAAACAAATTCATAAAAGATACATAATTAATAATATATATAAAAGGCTGGTCCATAGTTTCTACATGAACACATTACAGGAAAATGGGGCGAAGTAAAAGCTTTCTAATGTCTCTATAAAATGTACAAAAGAGCATAAAGTGCAAGGTTGATTGTATGGCCTTTCCATCAGACAGAAATCTAGGTAGGTTTCGGGGCCATCAGTCAGTTTTTGGAAAAAGCACCAAAAACTGACGTAACTCAATCTGGTGGGTAAAAACCTGTCATATACATTTATTACTCCAACCAGATAATCATGAATCCATTGTACTCTATTACTTTGGAGATATCTAGCGACTGTTGTTTTCGTCTTTTGCTTGTACTCTCTTTGAGCATTCATTTTTTCGAAGAAAATAGCTTTTCTCATTTTTGCTATACTGCAAAATACCGTGAGGTTCCAGGGTATTCAGGTTTTACCTTATTACTGATTACAGGTCTCTCACATTCTGTATCAAAGGATTTTTCTCTGAATTATCCACACATATGCAGTCCTTAATTAACTCTCTGGTAAACATTGTGCTCTCCTTTGACCAGATACTATGCCATTTTCTCAAAATAATTGGATAGTCTCTTCGATGTATTCCATGCCCAATTCTTTATGAGAAATTGAAGTAGAAATTGAAATGGGTATGCCCAATAATCTTCCAGAAATAGGTTTTCTTGCACCTTTAACAGGAGACCTTTATCTCCTCCCCACAAAGAGGAGATGTACAGAGCTACCGGTAAACATTTGCTTCGGTACAACTCCACCATTTCTCTCACAGGTTTGTTTCCTATCCTCTTGGAGAATCTAAAAAAATCTGATAAAACCATTATAAAATTTAGTTTAGCTATCTCCATATGTGATAACCAGTTACTTTTTTGGGAAAATGTGATGCCTAAATAGTTAAACATGTTAACCTCTATTAATTTAAGACCATGTACATACAAACTTTCCCAGGCCTCTTCTTTTTCCCACAAGACATACTGATGAATAAGCTGTTCAAAACCCATTTGCTATATTAGAAATAATGACTGCGTCATCCGTATTTAGCAGGATAGGCGTTGGGCGAGTACCTATCCTAGAACATCCACACTAACTTCTTGTAGGGAGCAGTCTACCCCATTTATATACAAAGAGAATAGGAGGAGCAAACAACCCTTTTTGATCGCCTGAGTTACCCGGAGCTTCTCAGTGCATTCTCCATTTCTACCAGATCGCACAGAAGTTGTGAAAATAGCATGTAATAGGGAAAGGAAACATATAATATCACAGGGAACCCCCACATCAATTCAAACTTGCCACTGTTTAGAGTGGCTTACAAGATCGATAGCGCTTGATAATTCAGCAAAACACAAATATAGATGCCCCTCTCTTGCCGGGGTATATTTACTGATTATAAGGTGTAGGTTGATCACTTGTTCTACCGTACCAATTTCTTTCCTAAATCCAAATTGTATATTTGAAATTACCACATGTTCGTGGGCCCAAGCTTCCAACCTTTCCATTATTACCCTTCCCATTACCTTTAGGGAGGAATCTAGAAGTGAAATAGGGTGATAACATCTAGCGTACCCTGTGTCCCCTTTCTTAAAGATGGGCACAATCACACTCTCTGAGCAAGAGGGTGGGAAATATTTATGAGCTGAAGCATTAAAAATTTGAGTAAGGATCGGAACCCATAATGATGGATAGAATTTAAAAGCATCCACTGGGAAGTCATCGGGCCCCAGCGCCATTCCCAGCGCGCTATTGATTAGAGCGGTGGTAACTTCCTCCATAGTAATAAAATCCAGTGCAATATGTTTATATTATTAATAGGTGCATTCACAGGTGACCTCTCTATATTAAATATAGCACCAAATTGAGAAATCCAGGCATTTCTCAGGATCAAAATGTCTAATATTGGCATAGAACAATCTTTTTTCATTGCCTTCCCGACCTTAATGTCTATTTGGTTTGAAATAGGCACTGCTAAGCTGCCTTTTGCTCACACATGAGCTGATGGTATGGCAGGTGTTGAGATGGAAAAGTAGCCATCTATTTATAGGTTCAACTCCAACCAGGTTTCTTGAAGGTAAATTATATTGGCAATTTTTAAAGAGTTAATCCTATCTGAATTTTTCATTTTTTTACTTCACGCCCGCCGTATTTCAGTTCATGATCTTCACTAGTTCGCTTTTGTCTTGAACCTTTTCTCTACTTATTTTACTCCCTCCTCTTTGCCCGAGTTCCTTTTACCTGCCCACTACTCACATCACCAGATTCCCTTAAATTATACTGCTCTTCCAAATGTGGTAATGGGGAATATCTGTTAGATATGGCAATTTCAGGAAAGGGAATACCACTATGACCCTGTTGATCAACAGAATTGGAATGTATTAGACACTTTGCCCTGTGTAGGGTATCCCATAAATCTGTATTAGAAGGATACACTCCACTTTGGTAAAACGGTCTGTAGAAATAACCCAAAGGAAGGGATTCTATTCTACTTGGGCTAGGCAGTTTCTCCAGTAACCTATGAAAGAGATTTCCCACAGTAGGTGGTCTATAAAATCAGAATAATACAATCTCCCGACTTTTCTGTAGGATGAACACCTAACCATGGGACTCTTTTTACATGCAAGACTTCCCGTGACAAACCCCCTTCCCATCCAGAATTGTTTTCCAACCAATGAACTGACCTATTCTGCAGGGTTTCATAGTCTACCTTGCCTTCCTTTTCAAGCCTGGGCACGCCTTTAAGTATTATTGAGGGGTACATTCAGGGGGGAGCTCAGGGTTACCGTTTTTATATGTATCGTCTTTCCTACACATATTCCCCCAGGTAACTTAGTCACTACAATTATGATCCCGCACTAATGGCATGGGTGGATTTGAAATTGCATGAGAAGTGGGATTTATAAGAATATTTAGATTTTTTTGTCCCTTGTCAACCTGTCCCGTGAAGTCATTTGAGATGTCATTAGTGAGGTCTCTGACAATGTCATTAGTAATGTGATATGTGAGGTCATACGCAGTGCGTTGCAGGGGCATAAGCTATAATTAGCACAGGTAACTGTAACTACCGAATTTCACTGGTTTTGTACAAGAGGAATCTGAGCCTAACTATATGTAACCTTTGTATTTATAAATGAATTTCTATCTTTTTTAACTACTAGGAGTGTTACCTGAGTGGTGGTGAAAGGGGACACGCCCTCCGACCAGCTCTCAGCAACCCTGCTGTATGAGACTTATTCCTGGTAATAGGAGGGCTTGTTGGCCCCCAAGGACCCTCGGCATCCAAAGGGACTTCATCCTCCAACAACTAGTGCTCCAGGAGGTGCGTTTGCAAAGGGGTAGAGAAAGGGGCCTGGGCCACTAATGATCCCTCAGCAATCCCACTGTGTGGGATTTACTGGAGGTAATAGAAGGGGTTATTTGTCCCCAAGGACCCTCAGCAGCCAAGGGGACTTCATGCCCCAACAAGTTGTGAGCCAGGAGGCCCCTTTGCAGAATGGTTGACAAAGGGGGAGGGGCCTCTAACGACTTCCCCCTAGGGCCAGCCTTTTTTTTTTTTAATAGGGGAGGTGGCCACACAGAAACCTTTCCCCAGCATTTTTAAAATTTTTATTTGTAATAGGGGAGGTGCGCCGCGCACCCCATCCTCAGGCTGATTTTGTCCCCGGGGACCCCATCCCCTGGGGTTCGGCCTTTTAAAAAAGATATATGTAATAAGGGAAGGGGGCATGGCAGCCCCCTTCCCCAGGCTGATTTTGGACCTGGGAACCCATCCCTCGGTTCCTGGCTATTTAGAAATGGGGTAGGGAGCTGGGCAGTCCCCCTCCCCGGGCCCATTTGCCCCAGGTCCTGGCTATTTGTCCTCGGTGCCCCCAGGGTACCCAGTCTGTATTGGGGCTGCGGGGAAGCCTGAAGGCCCCCTGTCCCTGCGGCTCCCTACCTCCTGCCAGAGCCGGCATTGCTTTCAGATACAGGGAGCTGGTAAACATGCAGCTCGCTGTCTCTGAAAGCAATTCATCTGTTTCGCTACTTGCTTGACAGCGTGCAGGGAAACAGGTGAATGCTCCGATTCCAGCAAGCAAGAGCATTTTCACTGCTCTGGCTTGCTGGAAGTGGAGTGTTTGCTGTGGCTTGAAAGGAGCAATTAAAGCTCCCGCCAAGCCACAGCAAACAGCCATGTCCCAGGAGTGGGCAACCCGTGACAAAGCCGCAACTGGCTATGAGGGGGTGGTGGTCCTAAGGGCCATATATGGCTCCAGGAGGGGGGTCACGTGACCCCCACCTCATAGTCAGTAGGGCCTGAACCAGAAAGAAGGTGGTCCCCGGGGCCGAGAATCACCTGGGACAGAGTCTGTGCGGCCCGCCGCCCACTTTTAATGTTACTTTGTTCCCTAGGGCCTGGGGTGTATGTTTAGTCCCATTACATTTAATTTAATCCTGGGGAGGTGGTGGTCCCTCGAACTGGGGGAGTCCGTGCGGCCTCGCCAATTTATTTTTTCTATGTGGCCCCAAGGAGGTGATGGGCTCTGGGGGCCAGGGGAGTCAGAGTGCCCCCCTTGATTTACACATAAGCCCTGGGGAGGTGGTGGTCCCCAGGGCATTTATAAGCCCCAGGAAGGGGTCCCATGGGCCCCTGCTTTAATTTCCCCATGCCCCTGGGGCCCGTGCTTGTTTTTGTTTTTGTTTTCTGTGGGAGCCGCAGCTCCAGCGTGGCTCCCGCTGATTTTTGTTTTACAGGAAGCTGCAAAACATGCAGCTCGCTGTTTCTGAAAGCAATTCATCTGTTTCCCTGTTCGCTTGACAGCTGGCTGGGAAACAGGTGAATGCTCTGCTTCCAGTAGGCAAGAGTATTTTAACTGCTCTCGCTTGCTGGAAGTGGAGTGTTTGCTGTGGCTTGACAGGAGCGATTAAGGACCCGCCAAGCAACAGCAAACAGCTATGTCCCAGGAGTGGGCACCCGTGACAAAGCATCAGCTAGCCTGAGGGGGTGGTGGTCCTTAGGGTCATCTATGGTGCAAGGAGGGGGCCACATGCTCCCCCTCCTTATACTCAGTTGGGCCTGAACTGGGGACGAAGTTGTCCCCTGGGTGAGGATCGCCTGGGAGGGGGTCTGCGTGGCCCCACTCCCACTACCTCCCCAGGGGCCTGGGGGGGTATGTGCATCCCCCCATTACATTTAATTTAGCCCTGGGGAGGTGGGGCTCTCAGGCTGGGGGGTCCATGCGGCCCTGCCAATTTATTTTTTGTATGTGGCCCCAGGGAGGTGGTGGTCCCCAGGGGGCCAGGGGAGTCCAAGTGCCCCCCTTTATTTACACATAAGCCCTGGGGAGGTGATGGTCCCCCGGGTTGAGGGGGTCCATGCGGCCCACCAATTTATTTTTTCTATGTGCCTCCGGAGAGGTTGTGAGCCCCGGGGGCCGGGGGACTCCGAGTGCCCCTCTCTATTTACACATATGCCCAGGGGAGGTTGGTGGTCCCCAGGGCATTTATAAGCCCCAGGAATGGGACCCCATGTGCCCCTCCTCTAATTCCCCCAAGCCCCTGGGACCTGGACCACCCAGGGGCCTATCAGTAAAGTAGTTCAGGAGCCCATGTTTGTTTGTTTTTTTTGTTGTCTGCGGAAGCCGCAGCTCCAGCGTGGCTCCTGCCATTTGCTGTTTTACAGGGAGCTGCTAAACATGCAGCTCGCTGTCTCTGTAAACAATTCATCTGTTTCCCTGCTTGCTTGACAGCGGGCAGGGAAGCAGATAAATGCCCAGCTTCCAGCAATCAAGAGCATTTTCACTGCTCTTGCTTACTGGAAGAGGAGTGTTTGCTGTGGCTTGACAGGAGCGGTTAAAGCTCCCGCCAAGCTACAGCAAACAACTATGTCCCAGGGGTGGGTACCCCGTGGCAAAACAGCAGCTGGCCCGAGGGGGTGGTGGTCCTCAGGACCATCTATGGCTCCATTAGGGGGGCCACGTGCCCCCCTCCTTATACTCAGTAGTGCCTGAACCGGGGAGGAGGTGGTCTCCAGGGCCAAGAACCACCTGAGAGGGGGTCTGTGTGGCCCCCCTCCCACTTATGTTACTTTGGTCCCCAATGCCTGGAGGGACCGTGCATCCCCCCATTACATTTAATTTAATCCCGGGGACGTGGTGGTCCCTCAGGCTGGGGGAGTCCGATCGGCCCGCCTATTTATTTTTTCTGTGTGGCCCAGGGGAGGTGGTGGGCTCTGGGGGCCGGGGGAGTCCGAGTACTCCCCTTTATTTACAAATAAGCCCAGGGATGGTGGTGGTCCCCAGGGCATTTAGAATCCCCAGGAATGGGGCACCATGTGCCACTCCTTTAATTCCCCCATGCCCTTGGAACCTTGACCACCCGGGGGCCTATTAGTAAAGAAGTTCAGGAGCCAGTGTTTGTTTTTGTGGTTTTTTGTTTTCTGCGGGAGCCGCAGCTCTATCGTGGCTTCCGCCAATTTTTGTTTTACAGGGAGCTGCTAAACATGCAGCTTGCTGTGTCTGAAAGCAATTCACCCGTTACCCTGATCGCTTGACAGCAGGCAGGGAAACAGACGAATGCTTCGCTTCCAGCAAGCAAGAGCATTTTCACTGCTCTCGCTTGCTGGATGTGGAGTGCTTGCTGTGGCTTGACAGGAGCGATTAAAGCTCCTGCCAAGCCACAGCAAACAGCTATGTTCCAGGAGTGGCAAAACACACAAGATGATGGACGGAATGTTGCACAATGGCAAAACATTCACCCCCAGTCACAGATCTGGGTTTAATCCATCGTTATTTTGCTCACCACGCCACCCCAGTTCAGACATGGCCATATGCAAATCAGTCTTGACCCTGTGCCTCATGGGAACAGTCCAGCCCGAACTGCCAAGCCATGTCTTCCTTGGTCCGGAATCAAGCATCCTAGGACCGGTTTCTGGCTATCAGCCGTCATCAGCCAGGATAGCTTGATTCCAGTGGCGTAGTGAGCACGGGACCCATGTCTGGGCATACCCTTCCCACATAGGGTGAGCAGCAAAACACACAAGATGATGGATGGAATGTTGCACAATGGCAAAACATTCACCCCCAGTCACAGATCTGGGTTTAATCCATCGTTATTTTGCTCACCACGCCACCCCATTTCAGACATGGCCATATGCAAATCAGTCTTGACCCTGTGCCTCATGGGAAGAGTCCAGCCCGAACTGCCAAGCCATGTTTTCCTTGGACCGGAATCAAGCATCCTAGGACCGGTTTCTGGCTATCAGCCGTCATCAGCCAGGATAGCTTGATTCCAGTGGCGTAGTGAGCACGGGACTCACGTCTGGGCATACCCTTCCCACATAGGGTGAACAGCAAAACACACAAGATGATGGACGGAATGTTGCACAATGGCAAAAACATTCACCCCCAGTCACAGATCTGGGTTTAATCAATTGTTATTTTGCTCACAAACCACCCCAGTTCAGACATGGCCATATGCAAATCAGTCTTGACCCTGTGCCTCATGGGAACAGTCCAGCCCGAACTGCCAAGCCATGTCTTCCTTGGACCGGAATCAAGCATCCTAGGACCGGTTTCTGGCTATCAGCCGTCATCAGCCAGGTTAGCTTGATTCCAGTGGCGTAGTGAGCACGGGACCCACGTCTGGGCATACCCTTCCCACATAGGGTGAACAGCAAAACACACAAGATGATGGACGGAATGTTGCACAATGGCAAAACATTCACCCCCAGTCACAGATCTGGGTTTAATCCATCGTTATTTTGCTCACCACGCCACCCCAGTTCAAACATGGCCATATGCAAATCAGTCTTGACCCTGTGCCTCATGGGAACAGTCCAGCCCGAACTGCCAAGCCATGTCTTCCTTGGACCGGAATCAAGCATCCTAGGACCGGTTTCTGGCTATCATCCGTCATCAGCCAGGATAGCTTGATTCCAGTGGCGTAGTGAGCACGGGACCCATGTCTGGGCATACCCTTCCCACATAGGGTGAACAGCAAAACACACAAGATGATGGACGGAATGTTGCACAATGGCAAAACATTCACCCTCAGTCACAGATCTGGGTTTAATCCATTGTTATTTTGCTCACCACGCCACCCCAGTTCAGAGTCAGACATGGCCATATGTAAATCAGTCTTGACCCTGTGCCTCATGGGAACAGTCCAGCCCGAACTGCCAAGCCATGTCTTCCTTGGACCGGAATCAAGCATCATAGGACCGGTTTCTGGCTATCAGCTGTCATCAGCCAGGATAGCTTGATTCCAGTGGCGTAGAGAGCACAGGACCCACGTCTGGGCATACCCTTCCCACATAGGGTGAACAGCAAAACACAAAAGATGATGGACGGAATGTTGCACAATGGCAAAACATTCACCCCCAGTCACAGACCTGGGTTTAATCCATCGTTATTTTGCTCACCACGCCACCCCAGTTCAGACATGGCCATATGCAAATCAGTCTTGACCCTGTGCCTCATGGGAACAGTCCAGCCCAACTGCCAAGCCATGTCTTCCTTGGACTGGAATCAAGCATCCTAGGACCGGTTTCTGGCTATCAGCCGTCATCAGCCAGGATAGCTTGATTCCAGTGGCGTAGTGAGCAAGGGACCCACATCTGGGCATACCCTTCCCACATAAGGTGAACAGCAAAACACACAAGATGATGGACGGAATGTTGCACAATGGCAAAACATTCACCCCCAGTCACAGATCTGGGTTTAATCCATCGTTATTTTGCTCACCACGCCACTCCAGTTCAGACATGTTCCAGGAGTGGGCACCCCGTGACAAAGCAGCAGCTCGCTCCGAGAGGGTGGTGGTCCTCTGAGCCATCTATGGCTCCAGGAATGGGGCCCTATGCGCCCTCTCCTTTAATTCCTTCATGCCCTTTGGACCTGGCCTACCCAAGGGCCTATTAGTAAAAATGTGCGGGAGCCGTGCTTGTTTTTCTGTTTTGTTTTCTGCGGAAGCTGCCGCTCCAGTGTGGCTCCTTCTAATTTTTTTTTTTTAAAACCAATGTTTTTTTGGCCTAGGGGGTCAAGATGTTCCTACCATGCCCCCTTCTTTTTTTTCTACATTTTTGTGGCAGTCGGCTCAAGCAGAGTCCCAAGATGGCTGCCAACAATTCCTGGTTTGTTGAAGTGTTGGCAGCAATCACATCTCAGCACAAGATCGGGAGGGTTCGTGAAGCCTTTAAGTCCCTATATATATATATAAACTTGGATTACGGTTAATATCTCTATAACTAATGAACAGATTTACAACAACTCACAAAAAGGCACTTTCCTGGACCAATATCTCCCTTTCTGCCAAATCTGGTGTAATTCCATTTAGAAGTTCAGGCTGTAGCCATGTTGAAAATTCCTATGGGAATTAACGTGGGGAAAACGTGTTTTGAGACCCCCACTTTTTCTTGGCCCTCGCTTGACGGATCTCCACGAAACTTTCATGGCAGCAGCTGAAAAACCATAGGTTTCAGGAACGTTATAGTTAGTTTGACATTTCAGTTGTACAAAACCATAGAAATTCCAGCGTTATAGTTAGTTCAGATAACTATAACTCGCGCCCCGCAATGCCCTGCTGATGACATCACATATTACATCATTCATGATATGGTCAGTGACATCACTGTTGACATCACTGATGACATCTCAAATGACATCACTGATGACATCATCCATTGACTGTGTGTTTCTGTAAAGTTTAATTTTGTTTTATATATATGCCAAGCTGTATTGAGAAATGAGTGGGTGTATAAGTGTCTGTATGGAGGATTTAGTAGGTACGTGACTGACTGCATGAGTGAGTGATTAAATGTGTCTTCCTGAATGCATGGGTTAGTGACTAAACTGTGTGAAAGTCTGTATCAGTCTGTCTGTTGTTGTGTAAGCTGCAGCATGGGTTGGTGAGAAGCAGCATGAGTGTCTATATGGGCTATTGATTGCTTGCCTGAGTATTTGTATGGCTGCAGGAGTGTGTGTGTGGGTGGGTGGAAGGTGTGTGACTCTGTGCATAGATGTGTGAGTGGTTGATTCACTGGGTGTATGGGTTTAAGAGTGCATGTGGATATAGCTGTATGGGTGTGTGTGTGTGTGTGTGTGTTGGTGAGTAAATGGATGTCTCAGTGGTACATGTGCAAGTAACTACATATGTAAAAGGGAGTATATGTGAGTGATGGTGTATATAAATAACTATATGTGAGGGTCAGTAATTGTGAGATTGGCTCCATGGATGAGTATGTATTTGTATCAGTGATTCTATAAGAGAGTAATTATGTGTTAGTATCTGTATGAATAAGTGAGGTTGTGTCTGTATAACTGCATAGGTGAGTAAATGGAAGTATGATTGATTCTTTGCATGACTGACTAAGTGTGTGAGTAACTCTGGATATGTGGCAGTGTGTGAGTGTCTGTATAGGTGTATGAGTGCATATGATAGTGTTGTATTGATGAGTGACTGCATGTATGAGTGACTGTATGGGTGCATGAGTGGATGTGTATGTAGACCTAGGAATCAGTCAGTGCGTATTTAGTAACTGGTATTGGTGTGTCTATTTTTTCGAAAATGGTAGTCTGTAATTTAGAGTGGGTGTATCAAAGGTTATATTCAGGTGTGAGGAGGTGCATCAGATTTTCACGTGGACGATGTCATCAGTGATGTCACTGACCATGTCATGAATGATGTAATATGTGACGTCTTGAGCAGTGCATTGCTGGGGCGCAAGTTATAGTTAGCTGAACTAACTATAACACCGGAATTTCTATGGTTTTGTACGAGTGAAATGTCCAACTATAACGTTCCTGAAACCTATGGTTTTTTCAGTGAATTTCTATGGCTTTGTAAATGCTAATTTCTAACTATAACGAGCCTGAAACCTATGTTTTTTTTTCAGTGAATTTCTATGGTTTCTTAAATGCTAATTTCTAACTATAACATGCCTGAAACCTATGGTTTTTTCAGTGAATTTCAAAGGTTTTTTAAATGAAAATTTGTAAGTCTAATGTACCTCAATCCTATGTTTTTTTTATTTTATATTTAAAAATATTGTGAATAATTTTTAGTAAGGAAAACTATATTCATACTTTTAAAAAATATATATTATTCAGAAGTCGCGCACCCTTCGCGCACCCTACACGATGGCTGATGGTAGCCATTTTAAAAAGTCACGCTGGGGTCGTGACTTCGGCGTAATATGTAAAGTATGAAATATCTTTAAATTAATTATAAATAAAAGTTTTCCTTTAAGTGTCTAAATGTATTAAGAAAAGTTTTTTTCAAGTATTATTTTCAATATAATTTCAACTAAAAATTATTCGATTATTATTGGATTCAGAGGTTAGGAGGGATGGCCATTTTGCTCGATCTCTATGGCTTGAGGATTCTATTCAAAAGGTGAGGAATCAACAGGCAGAAGTATCCATCAGAAGAGCAACTTACTTACCTTCAGTTACGCTTTTTCTGGTGGATACAGTATCTGCCTGTGGATTCCTCACTGTCCCACCCGCCTCCCTGTTGTCCACCTGTTTCTACCAAAAAGATGCTTTTACTGTTTGGCATGAATGTTTTTAATATGTCTTAATCATGCTTATGTTTTAATAGTGAGAAATGCTTGATCTGTTGCTATTTCTTTATGCCTTTATTGGTTATGCATATATATATATTCACTGAAAGAACCATAGGTTTCAGGGGCGTTATAGTTAGCTGGACTTTTCACTCGTACAAAATCATTGAAATTCCCCCGTTATAGTTAGTTCAGCTAACTATAACTCGCGCGCCCGCAATGCACTGCTGATGACGTCACATATTACATCACTCATGACATGGTCAGTGACATCACTCATGACATCACTGATGACATCTCAAATGACATCACTGATGACATCACTGATGACATCATCCAGTGAATGTGTGTTTTTCTGAACATTACATATGTTTTATATATGTATATCTCAAGGTCGATGGAAGAATAAATGGGTATATAAGTGTCTAAATGGATGATTTGTTTTTAAAAAATTGATTGTTTAACTGACTGATTAAGTGTATCTTAGTGAATACATGGCTTAGTGAGCAATGTTTAAATATGTAAATATCTGTATCAGTCTCTCACTTTGTGTAGAAGTGGCTGCATGGGTTGGTGAGTAGCTACATGAGTGTATATATAGATTATTAGTTGGTTTTATCGAGTATCAGTATGAGTGTCTGAGTGTCTGTATGGTTCGGTGGGGGTATTACGTAGTGCATAGGTGCATGAATGAGTGACTCACTGTTTGTGTGTGTTGAAGACAGCATGTGTGCAGGACTGTATGGGTGGATGAGTGTGTACATGGGTGTGTTAGTGAGTGAATGACTGTCTCAATAGTGTCTTTATGAGTAACTACATATGTTTTAAACTAGTATATGTGACTATTGGTGTATATAAGTGAGTATATGTGAGAGTGAGAGAATGCAAGAGTTCCTGTATGAATAAGTATGTGTTTCTATAAGTGATTGTTTAAAAGACTAAGTATGTGTAAGTTTCTATAGAAGTAAGTGTGGTGGTGTGTGTGTAACTGTATATGCAAGTAAATGGATGTTTGATTCTTTATTAGCATGAGTGACTATGTGTGTGAGTAACTATATGGATGAGTGGCGTTGTGTAACAGAATGTATAGGTGTATGAGTACATATGATGAGTGAGTACATGTATGAGTGACTGTATAGGACTGTTGGTGAATGAGTGGATGTGTATATGGATTTTAGAATTACTGAATAGGTTGTTGTAACTGGTATTGGTATGTCCATTGTTTTGAAAATTGTAGTTTCTATTTTTGAATGTGTGTATCAAAGGTTATATTAGGGTGAGAGGAGGTCTGCCACTCTATCACAAGGATGATGTCATCAGTGATGTCATCAGTGATGTCATTTGAGATGTCATCAGTGATGTCATCAGTGATGTCACTGACCATGTCATGAGTGATGTAATATGGGACGTCATCAGCAGTGCATTGCGGGCGCGCGAGTTATAGTTAGCTGAACTAACTATAACGGGGGAATTTCAATGGTTTTGTACGAGTGAAAAGTCCAGCTAACTATAACACCCCTGAAACCTATGGTTTTTTCAGTGAATTTCTAAGGTTTTTTAAATGCTAATTCCTAACTACAACGTGCCTGAAACCTATGGTTTTTTCAGTGAATTTCAAAGGTTTTTTAAATGCTAATTTCTAACTATGCCTACAGAGATAGGACATGTGAAGAAAGAAGAAAAAACGCACAGAAAGAAAAAAAGAAATTCAGAAAGAAGCAACAGAAGTCCTCAAAGACGAAGAAAAGTGCAGGAAGAAGGATAACGTGCAGAAAGAACAAACAGAAGAGCAGAAAGAAGTCTTGCTGCAAAATGATCCTGGACCCTCAACTTTTTCAGACGGATACTGGTGGTAACTGAGTCTAACTAACCAGTCCTAGAGCCAGTGCTATGTTAAAAGACACTCAGAATACAGTGAAAACACCTACATACACTAGGGAACACTATGTGTTGGGGTCCCCCTGTGATTTGCATGACCTCCTCTGTAAGCCCCTAGTATATAATAGGGCAGGGGATTAAAACTACCTCTTAAAACGCGCAACAGGGCGTGTTTGCACACGTCACCTCAGGCCCCGTCCCCTCCCCACTGTGTAAACACGCCCTGTGGCTGTTTTAAGTTGGGAGATTAAGTCCCCTTGAATCCTGAGGGTCCCTAGGGTCCAACTAGACCACTAGGTACCTCCAGTAAGCGCCACAGAGCTGCATTGCAGAGAGATGTAAAAAGGGGCACGGCCTAGACCACCTTTCTGCAACGCAGCGCAGTGGCGCTTACTGGAAGCACCTGGTGGGCTAGTTGGCCCCCAGGGTCCCTCAGGATTGAAGGGGAATTATTTTCCCAACTTAAAACGTGCCACAGGGCTTGTTTGCACATGTTAACTCAGCCCCGTCCCCTCCCTTCACCACTGTGTAAACACACCCTGTGGCCGTTTTTAGTTGGGAGATTAAGTTCATTTGAATCCTGAGGGTCCCTAGGGTCCAACTAGCCCACTAGGTACCTCCAGTAAGCGCCGCAGAGCTGCGTTGCAGAGAGGTGTAAAAAGTGGCACTGCCTGGACCACCTCTCTGCAACGCAGCTCAGTGGCGCTTACTGGAAGCACCTAGTGGGCTAATTAGCCCCCTGGGGCCCTCAGGATTGAAGGGGAATTATTTCCCCAACTTAAAACGCGCCATAGGGCGTGTTTGCACACGTCACTTCAGGCCCCATCCCCTTCCTTCCCCAATGTGTCAACACGCCCTGTGGCCGTTTTTTAAGTTGTGAGATTAAGTCCCCTTGAATCCTGAGGGTCCCTAGGGGCAAAACAGCCCACTAGGTACGTCCAGTAAGCGACATTGAAGAGAGGTGTAAAAAGGGGCACGGCCTGCACCACCTCTCTGCAACGCAGAGCAGTGGCACTTCCTGGAAGCACCTGCTGGGCTAATTGGCCCCCAGGGTCCCTCAGGATTGAAAGGGAATTATTTCCCCAACTTAAAACGCGCCCCAGGGCGTGTTTGCACATGTCACCTCAGGCCCCGTCCCCTCCCTTCACCACTGTGTAAACGCGCCCTGTGGCCGTTCTAAGTTGAGAGATTAAGTCCCCTTGAATCCTAAGGGTCCCTAGGGTCACACTAGCCCACTAGGTACCTCCAGTAAGCGCCACAGAGCTGAGTTGCATAGAGGTGTAAAAAGGGGCGTGGCCTCATAACATCTGTCTGCAACGCAGCTCCCTGGCGCATACTGGAGATACCTGTTGGGCGAGTTGTCCCTCAGGGACCCTCAGTATTGAAGTGGAATTAATTCCCCAACTTACAACTGGCCAGGGGGCGCGTTTGCAGAGTGCTGTAAGGAGGGGGCGTGGCCTCCGGCGCGATGCCGGTCTTTTATTTATTTTATTTTTTTAAGAAGGAGGGCTGTGTGGCCCCCCTTCTTTTTCTAATTTATTGGCCCTGGGGACCCCATCCCCCAGGGTCGTAGACCTTGCCACATTGTCACTATTGTTCCTTCCTCTTTGTAACATCTTCTCTGTCTGGTTGTGTATCTTCCCTTTCCCTATGGATAGCATCAAAACATTTGGATTTAGTGATGAAGATTTTTGAAAACTATTAGGACAAGACACTTCCTCTGATCGTCCATTTTCTTTCAACAAAACCAATAATGATGAATGGCTTAAACTACTAAACCTTAAAAAGAAAGCAAAAAGAACGGAATCTCATGCAGATTTCATGTTCCAACACCTTAAAGCAGGAGTCATACCAAATGGCCTAAGAATAAGAAATATACCAGGCTTATTCGTAGAAATTAGGAAATTCCTTGAAAAATGGTCACTAATTGCCAATAGATGCTCGAGAGATCTTATGATCCTCATTATTGAAACAGCTCCGGAAGTAGTAGATTCCCTATTTAAAGAGATAGCAGAAATAGAGGAATTACTTAAGAAAAACAACCAAATAGAAGATGCTAAGAAACAACTAGAGGAAGTCAATTTTGAACTTAATTCCTTCAGTGAATATCTTGTCAAAAAGAAAACAGAAAAACTCAAAAAGGATATACGCTATTTTTCAGAGGAAAGGGTATATCCTTACTTAGGAGCCCAATATTATAACATAGGAAAGGAACAAAATCAGCAAGCAGACCATCAATTTTGGACTAACAAAAAGATACTTACATTCTCAGATACCTCTGAATCGGACAGTGAAAGCGCCCCGGGTCCATCAGAAGGTATAAACAGTAGGAGGATTCCGTTTGAAAACTCTAATAGAGGTAGTCGTTTTTTGGGGAATCGCAGGGGAACACCAAGAACCAGATACAGAGGTCAAGGAAGGGGCCAATACCAATACCCAGAACATCACTACCAATACTCGGAGAATCAACCACAATATCTCCAAACGAGAAGGAACCAATATTGGAGACAATAACCAACTCCAATAACATGGAAACTATACCCATTTTCAATTTATCACAGTCCATACTTGACAATCATGCCCTCAAATTGTTAACTCGAGGTCTATCTTTTGTCCCGACCACCACTCTTAACAAATTTGAGCTTAACCAAGATCTACAGGCCCTTTTCAGAAAAATTAGGCTTAAAAAATTCTTCTCTCAAACAACTCCCACTCAGACCGACAACAGAACGGGATTACGCCCGGATTCTAGTTTTACACCATCCTTGGATCAAGTTGGCCCAGAAGTCAGCATCTTCGAGAAGAGTGTTTATACTAAAACACAAAATTCTATCAAATTTGTACCTAAACCTATATATAATTTGAACTATGAGGAATATAGGACTCTGAAAGATTTATCATCTAATCAACAAATCACAATAAAACCTTGTGATAAGGGTGGCGGAATTGTGCTTATTGATAGTACAGACTACAGAACACAAATTCTTAAAATGCTACAAGTTCCTGAACATTATCACAAAGTCAACTCATATCCTAGCAATAGAATAAAAGAGGAAATACTGGTAATCACCCAGAGAGCTCTGGACAGAAGCTCTATCTGTCAACAAGAATCCGATTACCTTAATAAACAGTACTTTAACATTCCAGTCCTCTATGGAGTACCAAAAATGCATAAAAACACAGTAAACTCTCCATATAGACCTATTGTATCCACTATCGGATCCATCACAGAGCCTTTATCCAAATATGTAGATAAATTCTTAAATCCATTAGTCAGCATCCTACCAGGATATATTAAGGATATGGGCCACCTAATAGGTAAAATCGAGGGTCTTCCGTTCAACCCTAACACAGATTTTTTGGTTTCTATGGATACGAATATTCCTCTGAAAGGAGCCCTGGAGGCAGTTAAAAGCTCACTGGAAAAGAACAGCGGCACTGAAGACATACTTTTTATCCTGGAATGTCTAGCTATCGTACTTAATGAAAACTACTTTGAATTTGACAAAACTATCTATAAACAGATTCAAGGCGTAAGCATGGGAGTAGCCTGTGCACCCAATGTTGCCAATACCTATATGGGTTCGTTTGAAGAGCGCTGTATCTTCAATGAGATTGCACCTTTTTTTGAAAATATTCAACACTGGAGCAGATTCATTGACGATATTGTTTTTATTTGGAATGGCCCAGAAGAACAACTTCGTGAATTTATTCTTTGGCTTAATCTGTGTGACAGCCATCTTAAATTCTGTGCTAACATCAGTAGGGAACGGATTGAATTTCTAGATATATGGATCCATAACATAGAAGGCAAAATTGAGGTGTCACTGTATACCAAACCCACGGCAAGAAACACCATTCTTCAATACCAAAGTTATCATCCACGTAATCAAAAAGACAACATACCATTCAGTCAATTTCTTATATTACGTAGGAATTGGACCACTGTGGCTAACTTTGAAATTCATGCCAATGACCTTAGAGGCAAATTACTCAAACGAGGATATCCACATAGAGTAATAAGAGACGCGTACAAAAGAGCCAAATATTATAACAGGAAGGCTCTTTTACAACAAAGAACCCACACGGAAGAACAAAAACTGGTATGTGTCACTCGCCACTCTAACTTTGACAACAAATTGCGTCAAATTATTGGCTCTCAATGGCATATCCTTAACACAGGCGATTCCAACAACAATATGCCCAAACCTATTTTTGCGTTAAATCCCATTTCACCAACACCAATAACTGGATGCAAAAATCTATAACTGGCAGCAATCCGGTGTTAGGTAACCATAGGTGTGGCAATTGCCACGCCTGTGAGTCTGCCATTACTTCTAGTGTGCTTGAATGGGGAAAGTCCAAATTCAACCTCACAGAAATAACTAATTGCAGATCATCAAATGTCATCTACCTTATCCTCTGCCCCTGCCACAAAGGATATGTAGGAGAGACAGGCAGGGAATTCAGAACAAGACTGAGCGAACATAAATCTTCAATCAGGAATAAACGTAGAGGGGCCCCTCTAGTTGAACACTGGCTTGCTAATAATCACAAGATTGAGGATATAAAATGGATTATTGTAGAAAAAGTACTGACCCCCAGAAATAACAACACCGAGGCAGTAAGGAAAAAAAGAGAAGTATTCTGGATGTTTGCTCTCAAGACAGCTGATTGTGGCCTTAATGAACACATCCCTTAGGAAAATGCGCTTCTATAAATTTGCTCTTGATTAATTTCCTTGTTGGTCTTCATCAGGCCGTCTACTAGTGACACTCGGCCCCCTTCTCCTTTTGTATGTTTCCTTGCCACTCTGCTATATTTGCTATTTTTGCTATTTTATTGTTTAGTTGTATCCAGGCACTCGTCTGCCTTATGCTTCCTTTCTTGTATAGTACATTTATCTTCTGTAGGTACTTACTTAAAACGCTATCGGTAACTTTGTATGTATTGTTTCATTTTTCGTTTCTACTTCTAACATGGCTGCCGTTCTTGCACGGTTAGGTCTACTGTTCATTATTACGCCCCCTTGGCGATTCCGCTAGTCATGCTATTCATGGTGTATTGTTTTTTTCACGTACCCTTCAGTCATATGCTGCCCTTTCCGCATTATATTATACCTTTGCGTGTGTAGTTTGACTCTGCCACCGGTACCTCTCTACACCTATTTCGTAAATATTACTTTCTACCTCCTCCAACATGGCGACTTTTCTTTGACGCTTTTATCTACATACATTTTTTTCATCACGTTCCCGTGCGTCTATCAGCTGTACGCTTTTCACGCTTTCAGACAAACTTTCCCGGGCTTTTTTCAATATATATATATCCCCAGTGCCGGGCATTCCTGTGGGAGAGTCTTTGGATACGGACACCGCCCCCTTTGGAATTCGCTATCGGTTTCTTCTATCCCTCTGTAGGTAAGTAGTAGTCTCGGGACGTCCTTACTGCCGTACTTAGTTTATTTATTCCGACTTTTTGTTAATGTGAGCTTCTCCCTTTTTTTCCAGGGTATTTCCACTTATTACGCTGCATTTACTTACTTGCCTTGGATGTGACCTCAATTCTACTCTTTTTTCCGGCTTTGCATTTCTAACCTCATGTGTTCTTAAGTAAGTCGGAGTCCCCCCTTTCCATGCTATCTTGTTAGTAATTTTATTTTCCTACTCTCTTAAATAAG